>NC_133619.1:439388851-440658851 GCF_048593235.1 Sminthopsis crassicaudata
AAGAGGGGGGAAAAAAGGATCACCAATGTTATTTTCATGACACTATGTCAGTACCACATTGCTTCTTTAAACAAAGATGATAGCACAAATTTGCATTTTGTTATTCTAAAATTAATAAAGAGTGGAGATAAGAAATCATGGCACAGTTACACTGGTACATGTTGGTTTAATGATTAAAAATGATGTCTATGGACACTTCATTTTTTTTCTGGGTTTTAGATCAGTCAAAAATGTGACCTAAGACTGAGTATCCTAGGCATTTGGTATTCTACTATAAGCAGTCCAAAGGTGGTAAATATGAACTGAGGAATCTATGCAGTGCAAGTAGCATGATAGCAAAAGTTCTGGCATTGAGGTCTGGGGATACTTAGATTCAAATCCCATCTCATATTCATTTAAGTTAAGAAATTATAATGATTTAACCTTTTTAAGTCTCAGTTCCCTATTCTTTCAAATGGAAATGTTAATAGTTCTTGTAATTCTTGATTAAGGACTGTTGTAAAGATACAATGAAAATGTATGTAAAGCATATAGTAAATCTTAAAGTCTTCTAAATATATGCCTATTACCATTGTTTATTATTACAAATAATCAACATCCTTAATATTTGGAAAATCCAGACTGCTGACTGAATTTTTAAGGTTTCATCTGGGTCTCTGGACTTATGTAGATTCAGCCAGGATTTCCTTTCCTTATATTAATTACATTTGGACATTTGGAGGAGGAGTAAGAGTTAATGAGCTATTATTGACATGACAAAATGATGAAACTTAGACAGAAATACATTACATATAAATAGATATAAAGTATTTTATTATTTTCCCAAAGGTTTAGTTTCAGAAAAAATATATAATTAAATTTGAACAAAAATTCTCTTCTATATAATTTAGTTAAAAATGAGTCTAACTCCATAAATTGAACACATATTTAATAAATGAAGTTTTACCAATAAGGAATATACTTAGTATGGAAAAGACCTGATTTGGGTCAGTATTCCAGGAGTGATTTTTTTTTTTTTGTTCTCTTGCTATCTGAATTTACATACTGTCTATCTCCACAGTATGTAAGCGCTCTGACAGATGTGCTATTTTTGCAAAATGCAAATATAAAAATAGAAGAAAAATTTCTTCCCCTATATTTAAGCTATTCAAATGTACCCTTTATGTAAAGAGGAGAAAATGGGAGCCCCAGTAATATCTCCTTACTTATAAAATTGCTCAAGTGTATATATTCCCCCAAATAGTTGTTAATTTTTAAACTTATTGCAAATTCCAGTTCTATAAAATCGTTTTTGTTGATATTTCTACTTTTTTTTACAACATTCTTATTACTTCATTATTTTCTCCATTAATTATTCTTATAATTGTATAAGAACAAACTTTAAATGCCAACTACTGTATTATTCTTGTTAAAAATGATTTAGTCTTTGATATTTATTTTAAAATATCTAAAAACTATAGATATAATTAACTCTTTTTAAACATAAGATAAACAACTACAGACAAGTTAGGAAAAAGCTTAGTAATTCAAATATTCTGAACAAAGATGAAACTATGATAAAGGAAACCTCTCTTAAATATTTAAATGTCAAAGTAAAAATTCCCCCTTCCTTTTTTTTCAAATAAAATGTATTGAATACAATGTTGCTTGGTTGTTTATTGAGTGAATATAATACTTTTAATATTCTCAAGTTGTTAAAGTGAAATGCCTATGATTAGAAAGTGCATTTCCAATTCTTTCCCACTGAATGTGTTGCTTGTTTCTTTCTTTTTCCTCTATTAACTTAATAGGGGTAGCTAGGTGGCACGGTGGATAGAGCACCAGCCCTGAAGTCAGGAAGACCTGAGTTCAAATTTGACCTCAGACACTTAACACTTTCTGGCTGTGTGACTCTAAGCAAGTCACTTAATCCCAGTTGCCCCAGCAAAAAAACAAAACAAAAACTTATTAATGTAAGAGAAAAAAACTGATAATAACTGAGATGAACTTCTTAAAGAAAAACCTTGCAAATCAACATTGTTTCAAATACTATAAAAGACAAAGATACAATTCTTATCATGATTACTTTTGAATTGTTATACTTTACAAAGAATATGATTCTAAATATAAAAGTAATCCACACTTTCAATGAATCATGTTCCTAGATAAATTACTATAACTTGATAACTCATGATAAACTTTATATTTCTACACTATAATGTTATGATAGGGAATTTAAAATACTGAACAAGATTTTGATACATCTTAAAGAATTTTATAGAAATTACAGCATATACTATATATTATAATTCTCCATATTGCAAAATGTAAAACATCTTTAAAAACAAGGTAAAAAACATAATATCACATGGGCAACTAGGTGCTACATCAGTAGGCTTGGAATCAAGAAGATTCATCTTCATGAGTTCAAATTTGATCTCAGATATTTACTAGCTAGGTGACCTTCGGAAAGTCATTTATACACTGTTTGCCTCGTTTCCTAGTCTATAAAATGAATTAGAAAAGAAAATGACAAACTACTCCAGGATCTTAGCCAAATCAGATCACAAAGAGTTGGTTATGACTGAAACAACTGAACACACACACACACACACACACACACACACACAATATAC
The DNA here is from genome assembly GCF_048593235.1 of Sminthopsis crassicaudata. NCBI lineage: Eukaryota > Metazoa > Chordata > Mammalia > Dasyuromorphia > Dasyuridae > Sminthopsis > Sminthopsis crassicaudata. Next base: position 439,391,467 of record NC_133619.1, read on the forward strand.
AATCTATTACAATATATATATTTAGTGTTACAGTATCAGTATTTACTATGTAAATTTTTACTTTTTTTCTTACAAGCTCCACTTTTTTTCTTTTAAAAAATGCTACGTATTTGAAGATGAAATAATCTTTTCTATGTTAACAGAAGATTTTGATATGTGTCTTTTGAAAAGACTTTTATGGAAATGTAAGGTTCTTTTATAATTTTAGAGAATTGATCCATAGATGTCTAATATAAGTGATTAAGATCAGGTTATTGGTTTTTCTGTCTTTAAAAACATAAAGCCTTTCTTCCTTCTTAAGTTGCTATCCCATCAGAAAAATACAAAATAACTATAACTTTTTTTTTTTTTTTTTTTTTTTTTGCCTCATATCTTTATTTATTTATTTATTTATTTATTTATTTATTTATTATTCATTTTTCCAAATTATCCCCTCCCTCCCTCCACTCCCTCCCCACTATGGCAGGTAATCCCATACATTTTACATGTGTTACAATATAACCTAGATACAATATATGTGTGTAAATACCATTTTCTTGTTGCACATTAATTATTAGCTTCCGAAGGTATAAGTAACCTGGGTAAATAGACAGTAGTGCTAACAATTTACATTCGCTTCCCAGTGTTCCTTCTCTGGGTATGGTTAAAATAACTATAACTTTAAAATGTATGAGAATTCTTAGTCACATTGAATTTTTCATCTTTTACTTTCTCACCACCTCAAAGTATTGAACATTCTTAAATCTTTTGGCAGGTATGACGGTCAATTCAAAGGCTCACAATGTTTGATCCTGAAAGTATAAAACCAAGTTTTTCCCTCTTAAGGTATAAGTTCTACATGTTTTCTTATAATAGTAGACTAAAACCATGACTATAGTGCTGTTCCTTCTCTTTTCCCTTCTATTTTTTAGAGAAATTATATAACTTTCTTCCTTTTATGAAAATGTGACTTTAACACCTCAAGGTTGGCTCTCTCTCCCAGACATATTGAAATTTATGGATTTAAATAACACAGCAATTACTATGGTGAATTATTCTAACACTGCTACTATAATTATTTTAACACTGTTCAGAACACTTTTTGGAATTTCAAAGGGAGAATGCCCTGAGGACCAGGATATAGTTACATGTTCCTTTATAATAATGGGACATAATTCCTGTATCTGGTCAGTTCAGAGGATTTTTGAATTAGTGAGGTCGTTAGACATCATTTGGCATAGTAGCTGGAATTTGAACTCAGGTCCTCTTACTCTAATTCCAGTGTTCTTCCCCTCCCCCCCTTTTTTCTGAGGCTGGGGTTAAGTGACTTGCCCAGGGTCACACAGCTAGGAAGTGTTAAGTGTCTGAGACCAGATTTGAACTTGGGTCCTCCTGAATTCAAGGCTGGTGCTCTATCCACTGCGTCATCTAGCTGCCCCTTTTAACTACCTCTTCCTATATTTCCTCCTGGTTTGCTTAGTCTTTCCATTCCTGCACTGTTGCCAATGGATTCCCCAGAGAAGGGCTATGATGTTGTTAGCTTGAAGCCAAATGATTTCTATAAATAGTATTTGTAGACTGGAAGAAGGGCTATTCTGGGATAGCTAGAAGCTTGTAACTATCCTCATACTTAGGAGAAGTTTATCACGATGCATTTTTTCATTTGTGTACAATGGATATAACTGAATAATGTAAATGAAAATCTAGGTAAATAGAATGTCAGGAAAGGGAGGCCTTCATATTTATACTGCTGCCATTCTTATGTTATTTTGAAAGAATAAATCAGATGGTCCTTGTTGCAGCAGGATTTGTATTAACACTGATCTTTGTTTAAAAATGAGCCAGTTCCCTTTTGATAACATATGAATCCATGGAAAGATGACTGTGATATTATAACAAAATGCTTTAAAAAGGATTCTGAAAGGATTCACCAGTCCCAGGTACATTATCTTCCAGGCTAAGCCCCAAATAGGATAATTCTGGAAGAAATGCGTTACTTTTGATAATCAAAACAACTTACTTTTTTTTTTTTCTTTTGATGTGTACATTTAGAAACATCTCCACTCCAAATATTCATATGATCTATTTGTGACTGACCTATGGGAGAGACTTCTGAGCTCATATTGGTCTGATCAGCCATAGCCACAGCTAGATACAATCTACATAGTGATATCATTTTGATCTTCTTTGAATATGAAGAACAACTAATAACTTACTAATCAAAACAAGGTAGGATTTGCTTCCTTTCCTGACCACAAAACATATTTAAATATTATTTTGTACAAATGAATACAGAAAGCTGCTACAGAACGATAACAATTCACTTATATGAAATGTTCCACTCAACAACCATGCAAAGTAAGTAAAGCAATATAATTGTTCCCATTTTACAGATAAAGAAAGTGTAAAGAACTTTTCCATAGTCACAGAGGTATGAAATATCTAAAGCAAACTCTTTTTGATCATTAATTTACTATTTCTCCTGTGATGTCTTTCGAATTACATAAAGTTAATTGCTTCAAGAAAAATTTGGACATTAGCATGCAAAGAGTTGCTGGAATACAAATGTAACTATCAGCCTTTATTATTTAGGTCAAATTGTTTCCAGAGCAACTTGGATAGTTATAAATAAAACTCCAAAAAGGTTCACAGTTGTGAAAATGGAAAAAAAAAAAAGATAAAAATAAATGGAATTTGAATTACTTCAGAAAGCATTAGGTTGTACTTGAATTTATGAGGGGAAAAAAAGGATTAGGCATTTTATTGGCTAGTATTCTGGGGATTTTTTAAGTTAAAAATATTTAATTTCTAAGAGACTAAGATGGTATTAAACATAAAATGAAATTTGAATTGTTTTTATATGGCAGCATGAATAATATATTTTTTGAAAGTGTTTCCTATTTTTAGCATATATCATGTACACAAAATGGGTAGAACTAATTCAATGATAAATAAGTTTCTCTTTGGGCCTGAAAATAAACCAAGTCTTGCAGAACAATGGCATTATTGTTTCTCCATCTAAGTGTCAAGAAGTTAGAATGGTAAGATGGTCAACTACCCTATTATATGATGCTGGGATACACTGAATTTGTTGGTGCTGGTTGGAGAGAAAAGAAGAAATCTAAATGAGAAGATAAGGAAAGAAAAAGTGAAATGGAAAAAATCAAGGAGAGGCAAAGAAGGGTAGGAAAGGAATTGGAAAAGGAAGAAAAAGTGGAAACAGTAAGAAAAAAGCAGAAGACAGTTTAAATTTAAGTTTAAATTTTGTTTATAGAAATCAATTGAGTATTAGTATGTTTATTATGGAAAGGGAAAAGCATTTAATGATATAGTACAATAGAACATGAGACACTATTACAGGAAAAGCATATTTTCCTCATTTATTTCTTAGTTCAGAATAGGCTTAAAATTATAAAACTCTCTTACCTTTAGCTACATCAGTGGCCCAAGTCATAATATGCTCCATATCCATCTCTTCACTTCTATTACTGTTTATGTAATCATATAATGATCCTAGGGAAGCATACTCTGAAAAAAAGATATGCGCATTAAACCATAGATATTCTTCTAAACTTGAATTTGAAAATTCAGAAACAAGCCTCGACCTCCTGAAATATGAAAAGAGAACTGAGTCCTATAGTAAAATGTTTTAGCTAAATGGCTTTATAGGTATATTAGAAAGTTGAACAATTCACTATGCTTAGATGTCAAAATATCAAGGCTGTTCTAGAAAAATATCTCAAAGATCACAATTACAGACTTTTCACAATATGGATTTACAGTCAAAGAAGGAAAGAAAACTCTACATAGAGAAATGAAGGAAATAAGATTAAGGGCCCCTAGAAGAGTATGTTTGGAAAAAAGGTATGTATGCAAAAAGGAATATTTTAAAACAACCTTATATTTTCATTATATAGATTGCTAAATGTGACTATCAGAGCAAATATAGAATAATCATTTGACTAATTTTTGAAAAGTTTGTTTATGTGAAAGGACAGAATTGGAAAAAAAAAAAAAGTCCCTCAAATGAGGCATTTCAGATTTACCCTTCACAATTTTAATGATTCTTACTTAACACTATCATAAAACATAATTTCATTTTTTCAAAAATTTACAAAAGGCAAAGGACATGAAAATTTCCACAAAATATAATTCCAATGTCTCTTCATGGTATAATGCTAAGCCTTGGTTCTTAAGGGCTATGTCTTTAGGATCTCTGGTAGGTTCTATCAAGTAGAACAAGCTTCACACAGAATCCCAACAACCCACATGCTTCCTAAAATCAATTTAGCTAAATTCAAAAGAGATAATCTCTCATAGACTGACCACTAAGTCATGAATTATTTGGCAACAGCAAACCATAAAACACAGAAAAGTATAAAAAGACTATCATGACTGTGTAAAGCCTCTATGCTTCTGCAGAATGGTAGCAGAGGTTGCTAAAATCATATACTATTTAGATCATCTATTAACATAAACTTAATTGTTGGTTCTCTAAATGTGATCTTTCTTTTTCAATGGACACATTGCTAAAGAAAACGTCTCTATTAAAAAGGCAAATAGAAGTTGCAGCTAAATGGAAGGCTATCCCATGGGTCCTTTTGGAGAGGTGAATGAAAGATTTTGTGGATTTGATTTTAATCAGGCTTCAATAAATATCTAATAACGTGATTTCAAGGGGTATTTTGACATATCATGAAAGCACTCTTGATGAACATTTATAAAAAGACTACAATGAAGATATTTGCATCTTAAGAGCCAACATTTATTGAAGCATGAAGAGGGAGAAAAATTCTACAAAGAATTAATAAGAACCAGTAGATTTAATTAACATATATTTTGATACTCAGTGACTTCAATGTAAAAGACACTATGAAAGAGCTTGGCTGTGTGTGTGTGTGTGTGTGTGTGTGTGTGTGTGTGTGTGTGTGTGTGTGTGTATGTGTGTGTGTATACACTACACACACATTTATGTATGAAAATATACATATTTCTACATATTCATATACACATACATATGTGGGGGGGAAGTATACACACATATGTATATGTATATAGGAAAATGGCTAAGTAATAAGAAAGAATAAGGCCCCAAAACTTATAGACTACAGAGAAGATTCTCACATATTGTTTTTTTTACAGAGTGTGAGATTCTGGGCATAGCAAGAGCTACCTGGCACCATTTCAAAGGAATCTAATCATATCTTAACTTGTAATAAACAACCTGGATTACTAATGTAAGAGTGCTTTTCAATCATCTTTCTGTGTAAATACCATTTAGAAAATTAATACAAATTAGAAGAAAGGATAAAAATGTGAAATAGAATATAAAACCCAAACAATTCTAATCTGACCTATTTAAACAATCTATGTTGAAAAAATTGGAAATAGATAAAATAACAAACATCACTACATACTCTGACCATTTAGTAAGGAAATTTAATCTATAAAAAAGCAAATGCTAGTTAGGTAGTGCCCGAGGATAGAGAATCAGCTCTGAAATCAGGAAGACTTGAGTTCAAATCTGGTTTTAGACACTTGACACTTCCTAGGGAGTGACTCTGAGCAAGTCACTTAACCTCAATTGCCTCAGGAAAAAAAAAAAAAAAAAGCAAATGCCACAATAAGGTGAGCTGAAGAGTCTAAAATCTCCTTAATTAGCAAAACTTGATTTTCTTCTCAAGGGAAGACATATGACATAAAAGATTAACACAAGATTAAAATATAAATTTATTAATAAAATTTTATAAGTACTGCTAGGTAACATACTGGATAGAAAACTGGCCCTGGAGTCAAGCAGTCAAGTTCCAATTTAATCACAGTTTCTTGACACTTCCTAACTATGTGATGCTGGGCAAGTCACTTAACCCTCACATAAAAAAATCTCGTGGAACAAAAACCAGTAAGCATCCATAGAAAAAAGGCAAGTTTACCAAAAGGTGTTACCAGTGACTCAGTTCAATCAGAAAATACAAAGAGCATGAAATGGGGAGGAAAATAAACAGATGAAAACTGGAAAAGATCAGCCAAGATTTCATAATGAATTGTTCTTTCCACTAATGGTAATGGATCCATTATATTGAGACTCTAACATCTGTTTGAAAAATTAGATTTGTCATTAACAAAACAAAGACAAGAAAATTAAATGGACTAATGCAAGTTACACAAAGGTGGGTACTGGAGATACATAAGAAGTGGAAGCTACCAAATGACTAAAAAAAATTAAAGAAAATATACCACCTAATGGAAAAGGAGATTTTCTCCTTACCTCCTTTTTTCCAAAAAACAAAAAAAAAAAAACCAAAAAAAAACAAAAAAAACTCTTATAACAAATATACAACAAAGAAAACCCTCTCCCATTGATCATGTGTAAAAATGTATATTCTGCTTCTAGGTATTTAACCCATCATTTCTCTGTCAGAAAGTGTATAGTATTCTTTAAAATCAGTCTTCTAGAACCAAAGTTGAGTGAAAGAAATGCACCAAACCTTTGTGCTGTGCCAGAGACACTATCCTTACAGGTCAAAGAAATGTAGCTGGCACAGTTGTATAAATGAAAAGAGATGCTAAGTCTTATTTCATCTCAAATAGGGCTTTCCATTATTGTAGGCCTTTGGTTCATTTGATGAAATTAACCATAGAGAAACACCCCGGTGAGAAAAACAAACACACCTGATTTTGGGTGTGAGACATCAAGATTACTTCACAACTTTAACATTCTCATTCTTTCTCAAATCACTTAACAATTTGTCAACCTCACAAATAAGGAAAATGGCTGAACAGCCATACCTGTAGGCTGCTTTTGCTTCTTGCCCTAAAAGTATTTGTTGTTCAGTCATTTTTAGCCCTGCTTGACTCTGCAACCCCATTTGGAGTTTTCTTACTAAAAATACTAGAATGGTTTGCCATTTCCTTCTTCATCTCCTTTATAAAAAAATAAACTATTTAAAAACTGAAGCAAACAGGATTAAATGACTTGCCCAGGGTCACACAGCTAGTAAGTATCTGAAGTCAGGTTTGCATTCATGAAAATGAATCTTCTTGACTTCAGGCTCACCACTCTATCCAGTGAGCCACTTCATTTATAAAACTCTATAGATAGATAAGTGTATTTCTCATGTTTTGTTAGAGTTGTTAGTCACCTAACAACCAAGTAGCCATCAAAAGGCTAATTAATTTTTTGTCTTCCAGCTTTGCTGGAAATATTTTTCTTTTTGTTTTTGGCAAAAATACTATTGTGGTTTACCATTTTCTTCTTCAGTTTATGAAATTTATGAACAAACTGAGGCAGACAGAGTTAAGTGATTTAGTGGGATTACATAGCTACTAAGTATCTGAGGTTAGATTTGAACTCTGGCTTTCCTAACTCCAGATTCCAGTATTCTATTCATCACACTATTTAATTGTCTGTTTCCAAATAATTACTACTAGCAAAAACATGTATGGGAAACAACATTTCAAGATCTTTGGAGCTGGATGACCTGATTTCAAGTATTACCTTTGATATATACTTGGCTATGTTATCCATGGGCAAGACCTGATTGGAGGATTCCTCAGTCAAATCAAGACCTATTAAAGACCTTCTCTAGTCCTCCTGATCTATATGTGGCCACTAAACTCAGATGATTCTGGAGGAGACTGTAAGTAAGGTTGGTGACTTTTTTTTTTTTTTCCCTGAGGCTGGGGTTAAGTGACTTGCCCAGGTCACACAGCTAGGAAGTGTTAAGTGTCTGAGACTAAATTTGAACTCGGGTTCTCCTGAATTCAAGGCTGGTGCTCTATCCATTGCGCCACCTAGCTGCCCTTAAGGTTTGTGACTTTGCACAGACCTCCCTCACTTAGATCCAATTCACTTGCATGTCTTAGAATCACTTCCCTTATGTCATGGTCCTTTTCGAGAACCAAAGAACAAATAACAAACAATTAAATAACCACAAGTTTCAGAGAAGGTAATAACCTACAAAGATAGAGGGCATATCCTGACCTGGGAGCTCTCTATTTCATTGAAATCACAGTTTAATCTCTGTCTTCTCGAAAGAAGTATAAAAGGTAGGGAATTTTGATTTGATGACCTTCCATACCAAAATCAAGTTGATAGGATTACAGATATGGCCTTTTGTCTGAGGGTGCAAGGTCCAGTTAATTCAACACTCTGTTCTCAAGGAAGTCTTATGATTGTCTTCCAGGGATTAAGTTTGCTTTTAAGAGGTGTGTCCTTCAAACAGAGGCATAAAACTTTTAATTTAAGTTAATTGGAAGTTTTCAATAAATAGATTAAGCTTTTTCTGATTTTCCCCACATTACTTGGAGTGGGGAATCAAGAGATGATAAAACAAAAACAGCAATATATCATGACAAGGCTATCTCCTGCAATTCAAGTAGAAAAGACAAGATTTTCAGTTTGATTGATGTTTCTGTTTTGGAGGCTTAAAGCTCTATTTGCAAATCAAACTTTCTTTTAGTTTTGATAAAGAGCCAGACCCACATTTCTCTTGGCTCACCTCTTATCCTCTCCATCTCAAGCTTCTTCACATTCCAAAATATTTTTTACAAACAGGAGAAAGCCTCGCCAGAAGATATAGAACTGAATATTTATATTCAACAAAGGTACTAGCCTCAAGGCAAAAGATTACTTTCTAGAATTCATGTCAACAGATTAGAGTGCCTCTCCCAGAGGGAAGTTTGTTACTAACTTGGAGAATAAGTTGAGCCAACATTCAACAGTGGAGCAGAAAAAGAATAGGCAACTTTCAGAGATTTAGTGTACAGTATTGCATTTGCTCATCTGGGTCAGAACACTCACCAACATCAGAAATTCAGAAGCTGTTAAATGAAAAACAAAAACTCCATAGAATGTACCAGCAGGATAGTTCATCCATCTCCAATAAGATAGCTTCAATTCCATCAAAACACAGTACAATTGAAACTTAAAGAAATGCAGGATTTGGGGCTCCGTTAAAAAGGCAGATGAATTTCATTTTGTGCTGATAGTAACAATCCAAAGAACTTTTATAAAAATGAACAAAAATAAAACAAACCCAAACAAAATCCTTTGGTAAGAATTTCCCCCTTCAAACTCTAATTAAAAGTGACTATGGTTTTCTGCATCAATCAATCTTTTCCACAACTAAGAATGGAATAAATTGGAAATACTATAAACTTCCTTCTAAGTCTGACAGAAAGGCAGAACTACTTAACAGTGACTAGAAGCTGTCCAAGTTGGATTTACATCATATTATAACAACCTATTTTATGTGGGGTTTCTTGTCCTTCTAACATTTTTTCTTTCTATAACTTGGTTTATACTGAAGAGGCAATGAAGGAAATATCTTATTCTGAATGGGTCTTGAGTTTATGAAAGGTATGTTGGAAAAGTTCATACAATGCTTTTGACTGATGGCTGAAAAAAATACTATAAATACAAGGGCAGGAAGATAAACATCTGCTTTCTGGTAATGAAGGGAAATGCATTCTAGCTCAGAGGTTACTTTAGTAACCTCATGGGACTTCAACTCTTAAATTTTGTCTCTCTTTGTTTTAAAAAAATGTTAAATGCTTGCTGCAATGCTAACTTATTTGTCTGTTCTAAATTGAAACAAAATAAGACTCCTTAAAATCAATTGAAAGTCTGTAAGGTGTAGTGTACAGGGCACTGGAGTTGGAACTAGGAGGACTGGGGTTCAAATCCTGCCTCAAATACTCATCATAGGATCTTATGCATGTTGGCAAATTTCTCTGAGTAACAATTTCCTCATCTTTAAAATTAGGGGATTGCTCTCAATGACAGCCTAGGTCTTTTCCAGCTCTAAATCTATGATCCTATGAACTTATATTCTAGAAAAGGAATCCTCCCTAGAAATGTGTTATGAATAGAGTGGAGGGACAGAGATCACAGGTGATTACAGGATTAGGAGTAACCAAATTCTAAATTCTCATTTTATAGGTGAGAAAACTGAGGGTCTGAGGTTTATTGGCCCAATTTCATGCCAGAAGTAAATAGCAAAGTAAGAATTTGAACCAATGTTTCCTGACACTAAATCCAGTGCTCTTTACATTTTGCATCTTGCTATGGGATTGGATGAAATAAAAGCTTTGGCCTACTATATTATTAATGAAAAAATAAAATGAAGGATATCTACCAATGAAAACATAATTAGACATTTTTAGATGTGAGGGAAGATAGATAGAAATGTGACTCTGTCTTAGCTACAATTAAACCTGTGGAAAAAGCAATCCACACCCTTCCTCCAGCCCCATTTTTATTTCTTTCTCTTCAAACAATACCAAAAATAGTTTCTTCTTTTATTTAAATGGAAGTCTTTCTCTCAAATACCCAAAGAAGATGAAGAAGGAAAGGCTTTTGATTTAGTTAAACAAAAGAGCATCAATCCCTTTAATGTGGCACACTTTCATGTGTCATATAGGTGATATAGGTATAATCTAGCCTTAGAGTCATCAAACCAGATGCAGTTCTACAAATTAAGTTTAAGGAACTTAAAAGGAACATAAAAAAAGTAGGAGAAAAGGAGAAAAAGCCAGAAAGCTATCAGAGATGATTATGATAGTAGTGATTTTTGTAATGATTATGACATTAGTGGACATTTAGTGTTTTAAAGTTCAAAAAATTTAAATTTCCCTCATAAATGTCACTCCTTGCCAGCAGGAGATAGCTTTTCAACTTAATGCAGAGCACAAATGCTATGCATATAATTAATATTGTAGCAATTAAAATCCACAGATAACTTTAAAAATTCAACATATTAGTCAATGATCCATATTTAATGATATAAAGATGTTGACAAGAAACATCTGAATTCCATATAAGGAACCTGGGAAAAAGTTCTGTGCAACTTATCTCTGGGTATGCCTGTATTTCCCCATTTTTATTCAGTTGAGAAGTAGCCTGGCTCAATATATAGCATCCTTGATATGCTACTACTGATAGATACTATATAACTATTGACACTACCACTACTGTTATTGCTACTACTTTTGCTCTTCCTCCTCCTCTTCCTGCTACTCCTCATCCTCCTCCTACTGCTACTATTACTACTGCTAATAAACTACCATTACTACTATTACTTCTATTATTACTACCACTGCTCCTACTATCATTACTACAATGACTACTAATACTACTAGTACTGCTGCTTTTGCTATACATATGACATTGATTTGATGGTAAACTCATTGGGGCAGCTCTTTTAGAATCCATTCATCTTTCTTTAATATATGGCTTTTGGTACAATGTGGGAGTACTCCAGGGATGTTTTTATCTAAATGACTGATACAAATCAATTCAACAAGCATTTACAAAATACTTTCCATGTGTAAAGTACTGGGATGGTATTGGAGTGGTTATGTCTTCCCCTTAAATTATAATTTTCTCCTAAATTCCCCCTAGAATATGAAAATATTTTGTTGAGTTCTGATCCTGGAATCTAAATATGGAGAGTAAGGCTTAATTCGTTGTGAATGTACCAAAAATTACAAAATCTGAAATGTAAGAATAAAAAAGGTAGATAATCATATTTTGGAGATGATTTACTTGTAAGTGACAAATTAATCAACAAGATTATAAAGTGATGACAGTAAGTGCAGTATGCTACATATTGGATGCAAAGACAAAAGTGAAATATTATTTGTCCTCAAGGAGATTCCATTTTATAGTACACATTTTAAATGTGTACACTATTTAGACATCCATATGTTTACAAAATATAAGTTATTTTGGAAATTAGGGAAATATTGGTGAAAAAGGAAAAGCCTCATATAATCCTTTCTTAGGGTGGAGAGATGAACTCAACAACTCAACCACATTCTACTTAATCCTAAATATCTAAGATTATTTGTGTCAGTCTTCAAAAATAAGTGGGGTATCTGAATTTAAATTAGCAATTGATAAGAAGGGATTAAATTGCTGATCCCATCTACTTTTGCTACATGATAATGTCTAGATGATAAAGTCTACTTGACTCTAACTCCATACCATTTTAAAGATCTTCTCACTCGAAATGTCAGAGGCTCTTAAAAATTAAATCCTGTGGAAATCATAACTAACATAATATTCTTAATAGCTTCTCACTGCAGAATAGAAATACATACAAGCATAAAGTACAAAAATTAGGTACAATATTTTCTATATGTTCTATTTGAGAAAATATATTTTCACCTCATTCTAAACTGCTGCTCCTTAATTAACTGATGATTTAAATCAAGGTCATTATCAACTCAAATGACCAAACGTGAAAAATACTGTTCTCATGTCAGAGACCTTGAAGTAAGAATGCTCTAATGGGATTAAAATGCCTTGCAAAGAATTATAACATGAATAGCTCAAGAAATCTTAATTTGTAAAAGGTCACAGAGTTGCAAAAAGCATCGCTCATTTCAACTAATTAAATGAAATTTTAGTTAAACAGCACCTTCAAATATTGGTATTGCAGCTGCAAGTGCATTTAAATAGCATTTACTCAGATATAATTAGCACAATTAAACATGGGTAGAAGTAGAAACACCATTCTTAATTATATTGATATAATCAGTTTTATTAATGCTTTATGGCAACAAAAGTGACATCTGACAGTAGAATACAGTTCATAACTGAATCTAGTGCTAAGCATTTTAACATATTTCAAGCAAAAAGCCTTGTAAAGTGTGAAAAGGAAAAAAAGAAAGCCTGTATACTAATAAAGGTGTTCTTACCTGTTACAATACCATAGTTGGGAGGTTCAAGAATTACTCCATAAAACTGGATGATATTTCTGTGACTGAGGACACTGAGTATTTCTGCCTGTTGAAAAATCAAAAACAAATTTGAAAATACAATTTTCATAGTTAAATAATGTTCTAATAAATAAGAATTGCTCAATTTCTGATCATCTTTATCTTCTCTTTTCTTGATATATCACAAATTCTTTATGCAGAAGCCTGTTCACTTTAGAAAAACTCTCTTTTACAGTAATCTAAGAAATGAAAATTTCCATTAAGTATGTAAAATAGGAACATGTTGGTAAGTGCTTTTGCAATGCTAAGTGTGCCAAAATATGTTGAAGAGTTGTCATTATACTAAGGGATTTCTTAGATTTTAACTCAGTAATATATTTGAAGCACTTTTATCTTGTTATGGTTATGTCTTCTGGACACCAGACTGGTGTATAGGCATACATGAAATATTGCTTTGTAGTCTTTCTTCCTGGACAGAATTTTTGCTTTGTTTTGTTTATTTTGTTAAATATACTGTTCTTATCTTAGCCAACAGAGTAGTCTAAAGAGTTTCCTCTTTTATAGCAACAGAAATAAATTCTAAAAATATCCTTTTGTCTGTGGAATAAATTAGGTACACAATACACAGTAGCAAATGACTATGGTTATCTAATGTTTGATAAACTCAAAAATCCAAGCTTTTGGATCAAGAACTCATCATTTGACAAAGATTGCTGATAAAACTGGAAAGCAGTTTGGCAAAAACTATACATAGACCATCATCTTACACTATACAAAGATAATGTCAAAATGAATAAATTACTTAAGCATAAAGGAAGATGTATATAAAGGAAGCACTGAAACCTTTCAGATTTCTGAGTAAGGGAAGAATTTATGATCAAATAAGACAGAAGTTAATGGGAAACAAAATATAATTTTGATCACATGACATTAAAAAGTTTTTGCACAAACAAAACTAATGCAATCAAAATTAGAAGGAAAGTAAGAAACTGAGGGGGACTTTTTTTTTTTTTTTTTAACAGTTAAATAAATTAGAGCCTCATTTCTCAAATACATAAAGTACTGAGCGAAATTTATGAAAATATGAGCCACTCCCCAATTGATAAATGGTCAAAAGATAAAAAATCCAAAACTTTATGATCCTATGAAATCATCATTTGCTGACAATCACTATAGACTCATATTGAACTTATTGATAACTAAGCTTTCACTGTTGTATATAGATAGCTAACATCACTATTGTTCTGTGTACTAGGATGATCCAATGGAATAATGTATATAAAACTCTTTGAAAACTTCTGAACAGAATGTAAGTCATGAAATAATGATGAAATAATAATAAACAATTTAGCAATCAAAAAGCCCATCTAGATGTGCCTTATAAAACCATATAGCTGAGTCTACTCAGGAACTTAGAAAGTCCCAATATTATAATAATGAATCTGGAACCAAGGATCTATTAACACAGGAAGATGGTCATTTATGTTTTCTGTCTATACCTTACAAATAGAGCAATAGGTTCATGGATTGTTATAGATGAAAAGATTTTGTCTTATCTATGGGTTTTGATGTTGATGATTTAACTTGAGGCAAGATTTATGATTTCTGTTGCGTCCTCCTCCACTACTAACATGGATCCACAAGTCAATTTCCTGGTTTTAACTCCCTTATTGTGTAATCCTTTGGAAAGATCTTCAACAGAACATTGAATTAGTAAATATTGAGTATTATCCTCTTGCCCTCATTTCAAGTCCCCCCCCCCCCCCTAATCTCAGTCATATCCTTATTTCTTTAAGAAAAACAATGAATTACTGGTTGAATTTTCAGTCTCTTTCCAGATTTCAGGTTTGCCTTATTTAAATTAGATATGTTTCCTAAATTCATGTGTTTTATACATACCTAAATCTATATTGATTTAGTTTAGAAATATCACATTTTCTTAAATACATTTAGGGGAAAGGAAATTCAGCCCTTTTATGGAAGAAAGGAAAGAAACTGAAATCAGCTTACTGATATTTAGGTTGATTCAAATAATCAAGTGTACCAGTTAGATTCACATCTTTTATCTTATTCAAGACTGGCTTATCTCCTCACCTCTCAATTGTTTTCTCACTTTACCTTGGCATTGACAACAAAGTAGGATGAAACTACAAAAAATACTGGATTTTGAGTTATAGAATATGGGTTAGATTCCCCACCTTTGCTATTTACTACCCTTGTGATCAAATCATTTAAACTATGAATAGCAATGTAGAATGAAAGTTTAAAAAGAAATAATCTCTAATACCTCTTTTGGCTCCAAATTTTTAATTCTGTGTGTCAAAGGGTACAAAAAGGGAACAAGACATAGTTGGACATAGGATTGGCCTTAGAATCAGAAAGACCTGCCTTTCAGATTCTGTCTATGACATCTACTAGCTAGGTGATCACAAGCAAGTCACTTTATTTCTTATTGTCCTAAGCAACTCTTTATAAGACAACATGTAATTAAAAAGCCCACTTGCAGATCTGCATTGGTAAGGAGTTTCCACAATAAGAATTCTCTAATTATAACAGAAATATATATATATATATATATATATATATATATATATATATATATATATATATATATATATATATATTTTTAAAGAGCCAAAGATATATAACTTCTGCCTTAAGGAAAGGTGGTCAGGTTACTTTTGTGGTCGTTTCTTTCATCATTCTATAGTTGTAAATCTCCAGACAGATAATGCAGTGAAGGAAAGGGAAAGGTTTCTAAACTAGATCACAATTGAGCCAACGAATTGTTGCTGTTGTTTGTTCTTCATTCACAAAGAGTACCAATGATATCAAAAAATTATATCTTAACTTGCAAGTAAATTGGATTTAAGTAAGGCAAGACTGTGCAAAGTCACCAGTCTCACTGTATCCTCCAGAGCCATCTGGAGGTGTCAAACATAAAACAGAAACAGATTCCTGTAGTTCCATATTGATTTTGGTTATTCAGTCATGTTCCACTCTTTGTAACCCATTTTGGGGTTTTCATGATAGAGTTACTGGAGTAGATTACCATTTCCTTCTCCAGATCATTTTACACATGAGGAAACTGGGCAATCTTCCTGACTCAAGATTCGGTGGAATTTGATAACCTCTGCTCATAGTAAAGAATGTCATAATTTCCCATATATTTCAGAATCATTTGAAGTAATTAGTCAGGTCTTCCAAGATATGTTCCTAGAAGTATGATTCCCCGAGGAGCTTAGAATGCATGATTATAGATTTTAGTCCTTCCCAGGAATGGTCAACCCACTGAATGCAACTATTTCTTCACTTGCCCCAGGATCTCTAGAAAGCATATCCTAATCCTCACAGACGTGTAATGAATTTGGAAAGTTCCTATATTTTCTACCTAACACCATTCATAACTCTTGATGTTTGCTTAAGAGATGTATACTCTATTTTTGGAACACGTTTCTTTTAGCTGTTATGTGCTCCACTTAAATCATTTTGCAAATTCTCCAATGATATCACAGGGAAGAAAAGAAGCATTTCTTTGATTTTCTTCCTCTTATAAGGTAATAGTATTATTCAGAGTGTAAGTAAGATTATATATATTGCCATCTATTTAAATTAGTAAATGTTCACTCAGAAGAGGGGAATAGGAGATTGTAAAGGATGAAAGTTTTCAATATTCTTTCTGACAATATATACATATGATTTACTACTTTTGTGTCCCTTAAGTATGATAGTAGTACAGTTATATATATATATACAATTATATAACCCCCAGTCCTAGACTTGGAACTTAGCTTCATTGACTCACTGTGGGTGAGTATAAAATCTAATTTGGAGACTGAGTTTTAATGGATACACTGTGGTTCTTTTCAGTCAGAAAGAAGTTTAAGGTTTTGTTTTGTTTTGTTTTGTTTTGAAACTAGGTCTCCCTATCTGGTTCATGCTGAAAATACAACAACCATTCATAGACCCAAACCAATTGACAATCAGCAATGGATATTTGCTCTGTCTGGCTCCAACCTGAGCTAGTTTGCTCCTTTTTGAGCAGACTGCTTCTCCACCCTATGACCTCCCATAAAAGACTCACAATACTCAGGTATTTTTTTTTTTTTTTGCATACTTAATACTTATTCATTTTGCAAATCCTCTAGCAATATCTTAGAGAAGGGAAGAAGATGCTTTTTGGTTCAGTCTAATGTAATTCAGAACTCCCAAGTTCAAATGATCCACCAGTCTGAACCTTTCCAAGGACAAGGATTGCCAAAGGTACCATCACACCTAGCTTCAAAGTTTTCAAAAAAGCTTACCTTCTTGAGACCCTTTTATAGGATCAATGATCTCCATGAATATTTTTATTATTCATGAAGCATACTTTTAATGCTTAGTACTATTCAAAAGTTTCATTGGCATCACTCCCTTGTTCTGTGTCTGTCCTATCAGACTCCATAACTTCTTTTGGGACTTTCTTGGCAAAATTACTGGAGTGGTTTGATATTTCCTTTTCCAACTCATTTGACAGATGAAAAAACGAGGCACACAGGGTTAAATTACTTGCCCAAGGTCACAAACCTGGTGTCTGACACCACATTTGAACTATTGTCTTCCTAATTCTTCATTTGATGATCCAGGTTCTTTCAACTTCCTTCTGGTTGTCCAGAGGCAGCAGAGTTAAACTCAAATAGAATAAGAATACTTATTCACTTAAAAAAACAAACAAACAAACAAAAAACACACACATAGGGAGGGGGAAGCTAGGTGGCTGCCAGGTGGAAGGGTGGATAGAGCACCAGCCTTGAATTCAGAAGGACCAGAGTTCAAATCTGATCTCAGACACAACACTTAGCTGTGGGACCCTGGGCAAGTCATTTAACCCCATCCTGGGGGGGGGGAGGGGAGGAATGGTTGGTCTCTTTTTTTGCCCTCAAATATGATTGGCAGGTCCTCAGCATAATCAATAAAGTTTACTAGATTATGTCTTTGTATTATAGTATAGCATCCTTCACCAAAGTGCTCATCTAAAGGCTCTGAGTATCAGGGGAGTGACCCTGGCTTCTTTGTTAGCAGGCCATCTGCATGGTGAGTCCTACTGTTTGGAAAGGCTTCAAGGATAACCCCAACAATGAACATGGACATCCCAAAAATATCAGCTTAAATGAATGCAGAAAGGCTTGAAACCAAATAGTTGGCTACCAAATAATGAATGGATTTGGTCCTAGAAGCTTATGAAGTTCATCAATTAAGGCATAAATAGTTGTTTGATTGATGAAGGGAGATCTCACACAGAAAAAATCCTAGGCCCCTGAAGTGCTCACATATAAATATAATGTATCAGAGATATATTAGTTATAGTAAGTATAGTCAAGAGAATATTTCATCTGCAAGAGCAAGGTGCTGCAGGTACAATAATAAAACATAACACTGCCCCGTTTAATTAGTTCTGCTATTGATAATCCAAGTGATCTTGGCCAAGTGATTCAATATTTCTGGGCCTCAGTTTCCATATATGTCAAATAAAGGAATTAGATTATATGATCTCTGGGATCCCTTCAATTCTAAGATTTATAGTCATGAATATTTCCGTGGTTATTTGTCTTTGGATTCATATTTACATCCTAGATCTCTGCAAAGCTCAGCTACCACCATAGTCTTTCCTTATGATTTCAACTCTTCCTCTTTTCAGTGACTTTGTATTCATTTTGTATATATTCTGTATCTATTTATCTATAGTACATTTTCTTTTCTCACAAAAAAGATTTTGTTCTTTGTCTTTACATTCTGCAGTTTGCCTTTGTGGCTGAACCAAATGGGTCCATAATAAATGCTTGTTAAATCAAAGAGTGTTGGTTGGTATATAAACTCTTGCCAAATAGAGCCTCTTTGAGGAAAATAAATTTCTTTTCTTTTACACTAACCAAATAAATAACTTTCCTTAGGTCCATGAAGAAATTCCCTTTGAAGAAACACCCTTAACTGCTAACAGGATTAAATTGACCAGTCATTTCTCTCTTTTTGGTGCTATTTTTTGGAAGATAAAGATAAGGAATTCCATTTTAATTACCACTTACGTTGTGAACCTACAAAAATTAGAACTCAATGATTTTTTGTGGTGCACTGAAGCTTACTCACTCTTCATTTGGCATGCCCTTGGAGAACAGCTCAGGCTAGATTCCAAGAAGCATGATGCTCTAGTAAAAAACAGGCTCTTTGGTTACATATCCTACTAAGGGCAAGCTAACCTAACAAAACTGTAGGGAAGTTGAAATTGAATGAAACAAATGGTGAAGATTTAACATTTGGACACCATAAAAAGTCGTAGGAAGTCAAGGTAAACTAGATTTATACAAATATGGTGCTTGTGTAGAATGACGTTCTAACAGTATGAGAAGCAAAAACATTTTTTAATATGAATTAGAAGCAGTTTAGTGGGCAAAAGTATATCCATATATCCAGCTTACAATTGTTGTAATGCTGCCTAAGAAATTGCATTTGAAGCTAAAAGCTGAGATATTACTGTGGAGGACTTTTTATCATTTTTTTCCTCTTATAATGTAAGACTTTGAATTCAGTTGTAAATAAGAATTTCTGAAAGATTAGCCTTTTGTCAAATACTGCCTACCAAGGAAGAGATATGGAAAGACAGTCAAGAGGTCCAAGTTTAAATTCTATTTCTCCTAACTATGTGACTTTGGTCAAGTCATTTAAATTTTCAGACTTTTAGTTTCCCTTTCCATAAAAAGTAGATGATAATTGCTGCCCAGTCTCTCTTGAAAGGTTGACATTAGAATTTGGTGAGATTAATGGGTATGAAACCATTTTGAAAACAGTAAAATAAAAATAAATCTAGAAAAAAGGTCTCTTTAAGCTTAATTTTGTCACTAATTCATTGTGTGACTTTGGGCAAGTGATTTAAGCTCTTCAAATATGGGCTTCCTCTTTCATACAATGAGGAGGTTGGGATAACATGACTTATTAGATCATAGGATCACATATTTAAGAATGAAAGGGACCTTTGAGAATTTCTTCAGTCTTTTCTAGGAGCCACTAGAAATCTCGTCACAAATTCCTCAAACAACAAAAACTTTTTTCTCTATTGACATTTTGGTCACAGGAAAAAGCCAGGTATCTCATTGGATAGAGCACTGAACCTGAAGCCAAGAAGACCTGAGTTCAAATCCAACCTTAGATACTAACTAGACACTAGCTAAACCCATCACTCCAACTCTTTGCCTAATGTAGTGGAGAAGAAAGTGGAAAACCACTCCAGTATTTTTGTCAAGAAAACTCTATATGGGATCATGAAGAGAGGAACATGATTAAACAAAGCAACAAAGTTTTAGTCACATACCAGCATAGTCAACTCATGATTTCTCAAAACTGTACTCTTTCTAAGATCTAGAATTCCATTACCTTTTCATTTCATTCAGTCTGTCATTTATACTAAATATACTCTTGATCACTCTACTCAACCTTTCTCTTCCAGTCCATCTATGGCCTTAATTGTGTCCATATGTATCTTGGCTTCATAGTCTATCTGCATCTACAATGTTTCACTAGCCATTGCATTAGAATTTCTTGCCCTGATGATCTTTGTTCCTGACTTTGGCATTGTATACAATGTCTGGTACATAGTTGGCATTTAGATGCTTGTTGAACCCTCATTCCACACTAATCCCTACTATTTGATTTCTCTGCTCCTCCTTTAAGGTTTCTGAATAAAAATCATGAAACAGGATTAATTTCACCCATTACAAATTTATCATTCCTGTCATCTTTTGGGCTCACTCAATATTACTCACCAAGACTTCTCTCCTCTTTTGCCTTGAGAATCTCATTTTCTATAACAATTGGTTTAACTTTTTTCTTCTCTTTCCTCATCCCTGATCTTGTCTTAACCTCTCCACTACACTTAAATTATCTAATCTATTTCACAAGGAAGATTGAAGCATGTATGATCCACTCTCATTCCTCAAATGGTATATGATCTCTCTACTAAATTGTAGACTACTAAATTGTATAACAATATCAAATTGAAACTTTTCAGCTTTGAATACAATAAATACTTGATGTTTTTTGAATTACACATGCTGAATAAATATGATTCAACAGTGGAATTAACTGACATAAGGTGTCCCTAGAGTCTTAGTGTAGTTTAAGATTTAATACCATGTTATTATTAAAGCTTTATTATTACCTTTATTATTGCTTTATTAGCTTTAATAGTTTAAACCTGCACTAAGATGTTGGGAATATCCTGCATATTTTGCTTATTTTTTTTCAAAACATTTTTATTTAAAGGTTTGAGTTATAAAATCTATTCCTGTTTTCCTCCTTCCCTACTTCCTTCTTATTTATCTTTAATAATCTCACATAAATTTTGTACTCTCTCTTAAAAAAATTAAAAAGAGAAAATAATTTTGGCCAGATAATCCATTAATAGAACTGTCATTACCTAAAATGCTTCTAATAAACTCACAATTAAATTTCTCTCATCTCATGTTGCTAATGTATCCTTTGATAGTCAATGCCTTTCTAGCTTCCTCAGATTCCTCTACCCTCTTATGAGACCTGAAAAAAATGGACCACTAAGCTTCTCCCAAAGTTTGTTGTTTTTGTTTTGTTTTAATAGAGGGCAGAGATTGGATTTCAAGCTCAGGCTTTTGGACCCTTTTGGGTGTTGTCTTCCCCCATTAAATTGTAATGTAAATACTAGTGCCAGGTCTTCAGATATTCTAAGAACAAAATATATTGATCACCATTAATTAGGAATCAGTATGGAGAGAGAAGGAGAGGGAAAGAGAGGGAGAGTCAGGGAGAGGGAGAGAGAGGGAGAGAGAGAAGGGGGCGGGGGGAGGGGAGAGGAGAGAGAGAGAGCTCCCGTAGAGCAGAAACTATCTTTTTTTTCTTTTCAATTATATTCCCAGTGCTTAGCATAGTGCCTGATAAATGTTAATTGAATTTAATATCTGGATGTTATGAAATAGAATAGAAGATTATTATTTTATAAAGATACAATATACTGAGAAATCCTTAATCCCAGGCTTTCCTGGGATACCCAACAATTAAGGTTTACTTCTTAAGAAATGTCAATGACTAGTCATACTTACTAAGCTAAGTATGAATTGCTCCATGGAATTACCATGACCCCATTTGCTGGCTCTGATACTTGGCTAGTTCAGGATGAAGTTCAAAATCAAGCTGAAAACTCTTTGCAGCAGTAGACACAGGGCCAGCTAGAAGCAAACAAATTTATTGCTAATAAAACTAGTTAATTGCACAGCATGAGGTACCCTCTCTTTAAGCAAAATTACAGGTTGAGGAATTTTCAGCTACTCCTGATTAGCTGAACACCTCTAAGTGCTCTATAATATTACTCGACTGAATGACAGAATTTGATTGTTTACATTCCAGAAAAGAAATGTTTGCCACATTTAGCAATCTACACATGGAAATCAACAAAATCATTTAGGAAAATTTAGGCAAACTTGATTCTTTTTTTAAAAGTCTGAAGAGTTCTATAGCAGCCTGAGTGCTCTGCTTAGCTTGGCTCTTAATATATTTCTAGGCTACATCCAGAATAATTATTATATTATTTCTAAGATATTTCTATTATCTGTCTGTCTATCTATTATCTACCTATATAAGATATTTCTAAGTTTTTGTATATTTGAACAGTGACTAATGAGAATTACCCATTAGAAACAATTGCTTGCCATTTTCTTTTTTATTAATTGCTAAGTATACAATATTTTAACAAACCCCTACTAAAAATGACAGCTTCTGGAATGGAAGAGATTTTGAAGTCTTTCCCCTTCTTGACCTTTATTCTCATTGATGTTCCCTTAAATCCCCACAAACAGAAAATAGAGAATATAGAACATAACAGAGAAAACAGAAAATAAGATCAGAATCTTATTTTCAAAAGGCTATAGAGAAAGAGGACCCATTACCTTTTTAATATGTTATTTTAGTATTTAATAACCATTACAGATAAAATGTGCAAGTGTTAAAGGTGATGTATAGTACAGAATGCTAGGGAGATAATAGAATTATCCTTTCCAATGTAAATGCTGGAATTCGACAAAAGCTCCAAGACAAGAGGACTATTAGAAGACTTAATATAATCAGATTTAAATGCTTCTGCAAGTATGACCAGTTCATTGCTAAGTTGAAGGGAAAACAAAATTAACCCACAGTTGATAACAGTGGAGCAGAAAAAGAATAGGCAGCTTTTAGAGATTTGGCACACAGTACTGCATTTGTTTATTTAGATCAGAACACTCCTAAGCATCAAGATTAGTTTGACAAAAATTATGGGGAAATTCTGAAATGGCTAAACAAAAAACGAGAACTCCAAGTATAACAGTAAGATAGTTTTGTCTGTCTCTAAGAAAGCAAACATTATTTCCATCAAAAATAAAATGCAAGCAAAGATTAAAGATATACAAGATTAATGGCTCAGTAAAAAGGCACATGAAATTCAGTTTTATGTTGATTGTTAATAATATAGAATGCTTGTATGATGCTCTGAATACTATGGGCCAAAGACCTATGGTACATCTCAACTACTCAGTGTTGATGGAGCCACATTGATTAATGACAAAGGCATGATCCTGGAGAGAGAGACTAAACACTTCCACAGTGTTCTGAACAAATTGTCATCAGTCAATGCTCACACCATTGTTGCATATCTCAGCTTGAAACCATTTCTTCTTTAGCCAAACTTCAATAGAGATTTTACATGTCATTAGGATTCTCTTGTGTGGCAAAGTACTTGATACTTACTCTATTCCAGCTGAGATTTACAAGGCAGAGAGTCCATTGTTCACATAAAAGCTGATGGAAAAATTTCCTAGTTATGTAACAAGATATATATATGTATATGTATATGTATATAATAAGATAGACATTTGTTCATGTCTATAAAAGTAAATAGGTTATCCAATTATAAAAGCATCTTCTCTTTTTTAATTATTGCTGTCAAGATTCTTACTAGAGTCAATTTTAATATAATAGTCTGATCCTTGACCTGAAAGATGGTCATATACCTGAGTGTGGCTTCAGAAAGGGCAAAGGAATGGTTGATATGGTGTTGGCTACCCAGAAATTCCAGGAGAAATGCCAGAAGTGGAACAGAGATTTGTATGCAATATTCATTGATCTAACCAAGAACTTCAATACTTTCATTTATTAAGGTTTGTGGAAAATTATAACAAAATTTGGTTGCCAAGAAAAGTTCACCAGTATTGTATGGCAGTATACAGAGATTAGGAGTGATGCAAACACACTCTCAAGATCTCACAGAAGAACTTTAGTATTGATTGTGAGGCTTGGGAGATACTAGCAAATGACAGCCTATTATGGTGTACCCACCCCTCCCAACACTAATGATAATATGTATAGTCAACAGTAAACATTCCAACATGAGTCACCTTTAAAAATGTATGCTACATTCTGCATATTGAAATCATCATTTCTCTCAGAAGATAGGTAATAGCTTCCTTATCAGTACTCTGGAATCATGGCTATTTGTTGCATTGATCAAAATTCTGAATTTCTAGGATTATAAATCGAAGAGCAGGTATCCATTGGTAGAGGCAGTTTTCTCATTGGAAATTTCCTGTATTAATGAAATTTCAGGTCTGAATTTCTTTTTCATCTGTAAAAATGTAATAGTAATGATTGCCTATGTTGTCTGGATAGAAAGAGATAATATGCAAATTTTATACCAAAGTGCTATAAAATTGTAATTATTACCTCAAATTAGTTCTTTTTGATCTTCATTTTTACAGTTTTAACTTCTTAAAATTAGAAAAAAAAATGTATTATCTCACTGGCTTAATTTGTGCATGTTTTTCAACTCACTATCCCAAAATTTTTTCACATGCATAGATCAAGCCAATTTTTTTAGATGTACTACTTTCTCTAATCCTCCCCTTACCACCCTCAGGAACAGAAAATATTAGTGGAAAAGTCACTAAACTAACTTCTGATCTACAAATCCCATTAATTTTTTTTTCATTCTTTCTGATGTCTGAAGCTTTGGAAGGACTGATCATCTGCTTTCTTCTTTCTGATTCTTTTAGCTTCTCCTGACTTGGTTTCAAAGGCATGTTCTGATTATCTTCCAATTTGTCTAAATAATTTTTTTTCAGGAGGGAAGGAAATCTCTTTTTCCTTTTCTTGACTTCTTGGGATAGGTGGTTCCCAAGTATTTCCTTTAGCAATTTCATTTACTTCAAGGCTTCAGTTAGAAGCACCAGTGCTTTATATTGCTATTAATCTCTGTTCAATGACAGTATTTTATGATAAATAATAAATATAGTGCACACAAACATATGTCTTATGATCTACAAAACATATAATATATTCCATACCATAAATTTAATATATTTCTTTTCCTATCAAGCTACAAGATACAATGGAAAGACAAGGACAGAAGACCTGAGTTTTAATCTCAGTTTTATTGGTTGCTATCTGTTGTTGCCTGAAGGAGTCATTCAACCTAATTGGGTTTCACTTCTATCATCTATAAACTGATTATCCCAAAGATTCCTTCTACTTCTCAATCCTATCAATGTCTCTATTTCTAATGCCACTAATCTGAGAATATATGTCTTCATTTTCACTTCTTTGTACAACAGACCAATAAAGTATCTTCTCAACTATACTTTATATACAGCATAGATTTAGAGCTGGAAGAAATATTAGAAGTTATCACATTGAATTCATTTATTTAATAGATGGGGAAATTGGGATCAAAACAAATACAATGACTGGATCAAGCTGAGATTTAAATTCAGGTTCTTTTCTTCCTAAATTTTCCTTCCTACTTTTCCAAATTGCCTTTTTCAATCTATTCAAGTAAACTATACTTATACTTTGGTCTCCTTGAATCACTCATCTGCTCAAAAATTTTCAAGAACTCTCTTTTGACTGAATTAAATAGATAATCCCTTTCCTAGAATTCAAGGTCCTACAGAATTTCAGAGCATCTTACCTTTCTAATCTTCTTTTATATAACTTATTTTCATTTTTTCTAGACTTCAATAATTTAGCACCTGTGTCTTTGTTCACAATTTTTCCAATACTGAAATGTCTTCCTTCCCTTCCCTTAAAGAATAATTCAGAGTACCTATTCCATAAATCCTTGACCAACTTCCTCTCCTCTTTTTCTTCCAATCTTTAATAACAACCTCCCTTCCAGCTCCATCCTTGTCTCTTTTCACTCCCCCATCTCAGTGCTAAATATTAGTTCTTTTGGGTTATAGAGAATATGTCATTTCCCCTACCTGACTACAAAATCCATGAGTGCAGGAACTATTTTTACCTAAAATAAAAATTTAATCTCTTATTCAGTGTTCTCACTGAATAAGCATTTTGTTGAACCGAAGTGAAGTCAAGTCTTCTCTATCAGTTACACATGTAATTGGTTTTTTAAAACCTAAACACAGAACCTTCCCATATCACTATTCACTTTTATCTTGCTGTAGTTCCTCATTTTAATCTGTCAGCTTCTCTAAAAATTCATTTTTTTCTTTCTGCTATTATCTATTTCCTCATTGTGTCATCTGTAGACTTGATAGGAATGCCTTCTATAGATTTACTCAAATCACTGATAAGTTTTTTTTTTTTTTTTTAATATAATAGGACAGAAGAAAAAGCTCTGTCACTTATTATTAGAGACTTCCATCCAGATTGACATCCATCTAACTAAATAAACTTCTTTGGACAGAGCATGGCTGTTTAAACAAAGTAACATTGCATCAAACTATACTATCATATTCTCCTATATGCTCCATTCTGCCTACAGTTAAAGAGACTCATATATGTAAAATTCTAAGAGAAAAGGCTAGTTCCTAATGCCTAGAGATCTATATCGACACATTAGCTCTTGTATCTCATCCTTATCAGTTCAAATGACATTTAACCCCCTTCCTTGTCCAAACCAGAGGATTCTGTAGGGAGCCATTTGATACCTTCTGTTTTCTATCTGTGATCCTGAAGATTCCCCTTTAAGAAGCAGAAAATACAAATCCTTAAGCTAGAGTTACCAGAAGCTTCTTTAAAAAGCAACATATATAAGGAGAGCTTGCTTTATTGATTCTCTCCAATTCTGGCCACTCTTTTCTGCCCTGACAAGTCCATTGTTGGAACCCTGAGGACCTATATACTCACATTGACTTTTTGGGTTTTTTTCCTTGGTTGTTTTTGGTTTTTGCTTTTCTTCTTATCCATACCTGCAGGCCTGTCTTTGAAACTCTATATGGTCTCCATGCTCCTGTTCTGGCCACAAACTAGCTCTGGTAGAAAGCTAAATAAGAACTCTGAATAAATGGATCCCAGAAATTTCATTTCTACAGCTTAATTTTTATTATGTCCTACTCTGGCTTTCACTCACTTGGTGACTAATAGTCAATGCCAACTATTTGACAGATACAGTCACTGATCCACCAGCTGGCTGAGCAATACCTAACCCATCTGTCTTCCAGGCTTCCTTGTGCTCAACAGAACATTTTTAAAAAGTTTATAGAATTTTAGGGCTAGATGAGAGATTGTCTAGTCAAAATACTTTTGTTATACTGTAGAAATTGAAATTCAGATTAATGAAGTACCTTGCCCATCATCACAAAAATAGAAAATGATGCATATAGGACTTGAATTCAGGTCTCCATACTTTTAATATATAAGGATGATGAAAGGTCAAATGAGAAAACAGATATAAAGTTGTAGAGGGCCTGAACTCTGGACAAGTATACTTGAAACAAGGTGTTAACTCAGTGGATTTGATGAGTTGATTGTTCTCCTATTTAATTAGCATGGTGATGTAATGGTTCTCTAGTTCACTTATAATCAGTATGCTGTAAAGATATAGTTGTAATAGGGTATTTAAACTGGGGACAAGGCAGACTCAGATTGGGAGACTGGTTGAGGGTGGCAGACTGTCAGACTGCTAGATGAGACTGGGTCAGACTATGAGAGATAGACTGTGTAAGGGACAATAAAGACTTTGGACTCTCTATTCTTGTCCATTCTTGTCGAGTCTATCCTGCTGAGACTAAGGACCTTCTGGAGGACCTCCAGAAAGCCAGCCTGAACATTACAAAAAGTACTCTGACCAACTTTAAAGTTCAATATAAATGCCAATTATCACTATTGTTATTAACTTATTGTCACCAGGTCTCTAATCTAATGATGACTTTATAACCTGAGCCTTCCACTATACACCAACTGAGTAAAACAATATTTATCAAATAACAGATGTTTTGTTTAAACATTTGTTTAACCCCCCAGGCTCTCTGGGGGAAGGAAGGGAGGATGTACATATAGTCTTAAATTTAATCTTCATTATTACCACTTTCTTAAGTCTTGGCAATCAACAAAACAATAAATTAAGCCTAGATTTAAACATTTTCCAATTTATTTTTTATTTTTTTGCTGAGGCAATTGGAGTTAAGTGACTTGCCCAGGGTCACACAACTAGGAAGTGTTAAATGTCTGAGGCCAGATTTGAACTAGGTCCTCCTGCCTTCAAGGGTTTTTTAATCCATTGTGCCACCTAGCTGCCCCACATTTTCCAATTTCTAAAGGTAAATTCTTTTTTTTTTTTTTTAATTAATAATTTTTATTATATATATATTTTTTATAATATTATCCCTTGTATTCATTTTTCCAAATTATCCCCCCCTCCCTCTATTCCCTCCCCCCGATGACAGGCAATCCCATACATTTTACATGTGTTACAATATAGTCTAGATACAATACATGTGTGTGTATATCATTTTCTTGTTGCACAATAAACTTTAGATTCCGAAGGTACATGTAACCTGGGCAGACAGATATTAGTGCTAACAATTTACATTCACTTCCCAGTGTTCCTTCTCTGGGTGTAGCTACCTCTGTCCATCATTGATCAACTGGAAGTGAGTTGGATCTTCTTTATGTTGAAGATTTCCACTTCCATCAGAATACATCCTCATACAGTATTGTTGTTGAAGTGTACAGTGATCTTCTGGTTTTGCTCATTTCACTCAGCATCAGTTGATTTAAGTCTCTCCAGGCCTCTCTGTATTCCTCCTGCTGATCACTTCTTACAGAGCAATAATATTCCATAACCCTAAAGGTAAATTCTTATAAGATTTTAACAATCAATGCTCATGTGCTGGAGCTGGCTCCAGATTATGTCTTTTTCTATTCTTCATCTTCTATAAAAGCAATAGAATACTCTGCTTCAAATGGATAGGAAGATGACAGTGAAGAAAGAAGAAAAGGCAGAACTACATAATTCAAATTTTGTAATTTTCTCCACATTGGAAACTGAGTATTTATACTGATAAAAACCCCAAAAATAATTTAATAAGAATTTTAAAAATAGTTCATATTTATATTTATAAATGTATTATTTATATTTTTAAAAAAAATTTAAAATATAGGACTGCCCTCAATCAGTTCAACTGACTAAGATGACTGGGATTATTGAACTATTGCCCATGATGTTTGAGATAATATAGATAGCAGGTGCCTTGCTATGAAGATTTTGTAGATACTTTTCTGGTTTTTCACAAAGGCAAATATTTCAAACTGGAGACTAGTAAACTTTTTATTTTACAATTTTGTTGTAGAATGAATTATTAATGAGATGATTTGTGAGCTCTTAGAAGAAGTAATTACTAAGCCTTAGCAAGAGTTGATAAAGTTATTCAAGATGAACTTCATTTCCTTTGGGCAGGGTCTCTAGTTCAGGGTAATGCCATTAATCAGACAATCAACCACTAAGCATTTGGGACAAGAAACACTGAATGCAAACCTTTATTGTAATCTTAGATCTCTAGTGGAGTGCTACAGTGGAATGCTCTTTGGTCCTAAGGCACATTTCTATCAATGATTTTGTTAAAGATATAGAGACATACTTATCAAATCTGAGAATGAAGTGGGAGAGAAAATCTCAACAGGTTAGAGGAACAGACTCAAGCTAATAAGATGAAATGTAATAATAAACTTTATGCACCAGGAACTGTATTAAAAGTGTTGGTGCAACAAATATATACAAAGCAAGTTACATGTAAAATAAGTAGCAGATAATAAAAAAAAAAAAGAAGGCATTGGGAATTAAATGGTGTTAGGGAAAGCTTTTTGTAGAAGGTAGGATTTTAGTTAAGACTTAAAGAAAATCAAGGAGCTCAATAGTCAGAGTGGAAGAGATTAATTGTAAAGTTCAGTTCCCCAATATAGCTTTATTCTGAGCTTTCATCATGGTGTAGAGGTGACTGCATCTTTAAAGGATGTTCCAGGGATGTACAACTTCTGGTAGGCACTACCATTTTGGAAAGACTTTGAATATAGGCTCTGTTGTACTTAGTAAGCCTGTCATTTGAAGACTAGTTTGGCTAAATTCAAAGACATTCATTGACAAGTTGGCCCAGAACAATAAATTACAGATCACAAGAATTCTTGCAGCTTGTTTACTGAATCACTGGTCACAACTCTCCTATCTTGACAGAATGAATGTCTGCATCAACAAAATCATGTAGCACTGAAGTTAAGTTTGGGACAGAAAAAAAAAAATCAACTTTTTAGATATAACATGGAGTAAGACAGAAAGTAGTTCCTGTGAAAAAATTTTCAAGATTTTATTTGTTTACATTTGATGAGTTAGCATTGTGAAATAGAAGCTTAAAATTTATTATAATCTCAAATGGCATAGATAAAAACAGAATTTCCAGAATGAGGGAGGTAATAATTATGCTATACTTTGCTCTGGTCAGACCACATTTAGAGTGTATTGTGTTTAGATCTGTATAATAAATGGAAAAGTAGAAAGTGCAGAGAATAACTAGCTAAGAAGACCAAACTTTATGCAGGATGATTAAAGAAATTAAATTTAGTCTAAGAAAAAAAATTTAAAGAGATATAAGACTATAGTCTTCAAAAAATGTGATGGGCTGTCCAAGGAATAAGGAATTAGCCTTGTTCTTACTGGCTTCAGAAGAACATATATCAGTGCATGAAAAATTACAGGGAATAGTTTGCTTCAACATAAGGGAAAACTTACTGGATATTAGAGCTCTCCAAAACTAGAATAATATGTCCCAGAATTTATTATCACTCCCATCACCCAGATCTTGAAAAATAATCTAGATGACTACTTGCTGGAAATGCTGTTGTAGACTATATTTACATGTGAGATTGAAGTTGACCTAAATATCTTCTAAAATCTTCCCCAACTCTAGATTTTTATGATCTTTTCAAGAACTTCAGAGTCACATGATAATTAAAATTTCTGTCTGCAGCCATCCTCACTCTAGGCACTATTAATTGATGCCAACAGGAACTAGCATATGTATGAGACCATGCAGCTATTTGTAGCAAAGAAAATAATGCATTCCCAATATCTTACTCATCCTTCACATCATGCACATTTTTGCAACTTGAGATTAAAGGGATGTTTAAGGAAGCCTGTATTGTGAAATATTGATCCTGAAAAATAATAATGATTCATTGATCTTACCAAAGCATAATGAGTGCACTATTACTAGGGCCAAATTTGAAAATGATAGAGCAGGTTGGGCTATTTAATGTCAGGATTTTGAGAGAATGAGTGTTTAGAACTTATCTTGAAGGGAAGGGCAGGTGAAAGAGACATGACCAAGTACAGCAAGGTATTTAAGGCCTTAAGGACACGAGGTATTTTACTTAATAAAGAACACCAATAAAAAAACCCAAGCTTTATTAAGAACATCCCTACTGGACCAAACTCATTATAGAAGACAGGTTATACATAGCAGGATATTTAAGTGATTGTCAGAGTGATCTTTTTTTTTTTTTTTTTCCCTTTAAAAATGTTTTTTTTTTAATTTTTAAATTTTTTTTATTTTTTTCCTACACAGTGATCTTAAGTGTTAAGATGGTAAGTGAGGTGGAAAAAAGAAGAATGGTAAAGACATACAAAAGAAAAATTTCAAATTATGATGAAATTACATGTTGCTGGAGGAAAAAGGTAACATAAGGGTAAACTCACAGAACAAAGTTATTATGATGCTCATGAAAAGTTAAAGGAACATTAGCCCCAATGTCAATAAAGCTCTACAAAGTATAGACATAAGTTAAAGCAAAGTATTGTAGCATCGAGATAATCTAATAGAATATACACAGTACTAGATTTGAAATCCAGAGATTGCCATTTGAGTTCCAATGCCCTTTTGATAAAGAGAGCCATCTGCACTCAGGGAGAGGACTGTGGGGACTGAGTATGGATCACAACATACTATTTTCAGTTTTTTTTTATGTTGTTTGTTTGTATTTCATTTTCTTTCTCTCTTTTTTTTTTCCTTTTTGATTTGATTTTTCTTGTGCAGCATGATAATTGTAGAAATATGTAAAGAAGAATTATGCATGTTTAACATATATTGGATTACTTGCTGTCTAGGAAAGGAAGTAAGAGAAGAAAAAATTTGGAATACAAGATTTTGCAAAAGTGAACGCTGAATGTTAAAAATTATCTATGCATAGGTTTTGAAAATAAAAAGCTTAAGCAGCTAGGTGATGCAGTGGATAGAGCCCTAGTCTTGAAGTCAGGACCTGAGTTCAAATTTGACCTCAGACACTAAACATTTCCTAGCTGTGTGACCCTGGGAAAGTCACTTAACCCCAAATGCCTCAGCAAAAAATAAATAAATAAATAGAAATTAAAAGCTTTAATAAAAATTTTTTAAAAAGAGATTACCACTAAATATGTCCTCCTTCTTTAGGCTCCAGTTTCCTTATCTTTATGGTCCTACCCTTGGACCCTATCATACATGTCTTGATGAGCAATTAGGTGGGCATTACTCTTTCCTTCACTAATTTGTGTCCAATTATTAGGTAACATCATAGCCTCTTTGGCATCACTAAATATGAAAATTCTATGCAAAGAATATCTCAATTTAACAACTTAATTCTTCAAATTTCTAAGTAAATGTCCCTCCTCCATAGGAGATAATGCATGTAAAGTACCTAGAAAAACCTCAGAGTGCCAATATCCATGTTAGGAATCTAGTTAAACATTGTTAGCCCTATCATAAATTATTGAATTTGCAAAGCTAACCAGAATTTGATAGGACAGGACCTTTATTTCTCTTTTCCTTCCATTAGATTTTAGTGCAATGGCTCACTATGTTCCTTTTCCAAAAGATTATCCTTCCTGTAAGTCATTGGTTCTCAGGTTTTTTTCTTCTTTAGCTAAATAAATTGGTTTATTATGTTTATTTAGTTAAATATTTAAAGTATTTACAGGAACACTGATGTCTTTGTATTAAAATGCAATTCTAACTTCAGGTCACAAAATGTTTTTCTATTAGCAGTGATGAGTTCTGAAGGCAATGTGATGACCTTAGTATTAAGGAGCATGACAACCTATCAAAGAGCTAACTGACATCACAGAGACCTGGATTCAAGATCTGCCTCTAACATACTAATTTACCATATTGTAAATTATTTAACCTCTAAATGCCTCAGGCATCTTTTCCTTTTTAAAAAAATCTTGTTTTTATCAATATATTTTATTTTGACCTCACCTTCATTTCTCATATATCAACTGATTCTACTTGCCTTCCCTTCCTCCCCATGGGGAGCCATCTTTTATAACAAAGATTAAAAAGAGAGAGAAAAGAATTCAACAAAACAAAGCAGCATATTAACCATGTCTAATGGTACATACGGGATTCTACTCTCATAGTTCCCTGCATCTGCAAAGAGGAAAGGAAAGTCTTAGGCATTTGTCTAAGACAAATAAAAAAAAAAGGCAAATAAGTAGAAGGTATTCTTCCAGTTTAAATGTTATCAAAGATCTCAGAACAACAAAAAACAAAAAACCAGGAAAAAGAATTATTAGACTTCCAGCTGGAAAACATTACACTTAAGACTATGAGACAGAAGATAACTGATATTAGTATAGAGATAAACCATGACCTTGAATTCATGAACACATCTACTTTCTTCATATCTCTTTAACATTAGCTCCCTTGCCAGGAATCTGGATAAACTGACATCAAAAAGGAAAAAAAAATGTAAAGTAGAATCAATAATGCTAGCAGAATTTTCAGAAGGCATCACTACTTAACCTTAAGAGTAATTATCACTATTTTCTAAGCATTCCCACAGCATAGGCCCTATGTTGAGTATTATGGGCATTTGACTGAGATAAGCTATTTTGAAGGCATTTGATCCCAGCTAAGATCTTATGTTTGCTATAGCCAAAGGAATTGGAGCCAAATTTGCCAAATAGTGACATGAAGAAAAGAAGTCCAACTTTTTATTACTTTTAAATCAGCCCATTAATCATATCAACAACTTCTAATGGCAGCCTCCCATTGACATGGGGCTAGAGCAGCAAACATCCCAGAAGGAAGAACAAAAATACCGTAGACAGGGGGACAGGAATATTCTTTTTTCTCCATCACTTCCAGCTCCCAGATGTAAATTAGCTTAGCTTTCTTACATTCATTCAGAAAAGTTCATCATCATCATTCTTACAATATTAAGGAGTTGCAATGTTTAATAAATGTCAAGCAATCAAAATGTCAATTTTGGTCACTAAAGAGAACAGGGTAAGAAGAAACATAGGTCTCAAAGTCCACACTGGAAATCATTTACCATCTTGCCCATCATACCGTAAAGTTTAGTAATAAGAGTCAATCATTTTCATGCCCAGGATACCATAAGAATTTTTAAAGTTTCTTTTCAGAAGACGTCAACTGCCATCTTTTAAAGGGCATATTAAATCCATTAAATCATATGCAATAACAGCAAATCAGCTCATTTTAAGCATGTAATATCACATGCAATATCAGCAAATCATCTCAAATTGAGCAATCAGCTCAAGGAATTTCTTAACTGAAATATAAGCAACTATTTGTGCTAATAAATGAATGTCAACAAGGCTCTTAATTTTTTTTTTAACTCTAAATCTAATGATTCTAAGTTTAGATGTATTCTTTTCTGAGTTAAATATGATCATTTGCTTGGAGGGAACCACAGAGTTCATTTGAAGAACTTATAAGCCTTTACTCTTCATTACCAAAATAAAGCATGGAGTTTAGTTAGGTAATACTCATAGTAACAATTCCCATTTATAAACTCTGACATTTATAAAATGCTTTTCCTACAGAAATCAAGTAAAGTAGGTAGTCCAAATATTATCATCTTCATTTGAGGAAACTAAAGATAAATGACTTAGCCACAGTCATAGATCTAATAACTGTTAGAGCTGGGACATGAACCTCAGGTCTATGAATATTAATTCAATGTAATGGTCTTTGCACTATTCCATACTACCTTTATAATATTTACATTTTTAGCTACTTATCTGGAAACTCCTTCCCTTTCATCTCCCCATCTCTCACTTTTCCTAATTTCACTAAAATTATATAAATGTAATGGTATCAAAAAGATAGAAAATCTAAATTTTGAATTAATAAAACTATGTGGTAATGACTAATAAATCAAAACTGTAATGGTATTTTAGAAAAATTCTTAAACTGTCTTTTGTTTGCCAATAGCACAACCATTGATAAAAATTTCTGTTAAATTTTTTAAATGGCTGAAAAATCAAAAAGGAAACACAATTTGTTCAAATTAATCCAAGACTGTAGCTATAAAGCAAAATCTTTCAGGACTGTGAAAAATATGGAGGGAAAAGGAAGGTGATTTGGGTGAAGAGTATTCCATTGTGATCAAACCTTAGCATATAATAAATGTTATCGTTTATAATGTTCACATAAAGACTTTTGTATGCTTGGTATTTTGGACAACAGGAATAAGTATCAATTAAAAACTATTAAAGTTAGATTACATATAATACAGACAAATGCAGTAAAGATTCATGGTGTGGAAAGAACTCGGGATCTCAAAAAACAAAATAAATATTGCTGTCCATAGCATAGTATTATACAAGATATGCTGATTTAAACTATTAAAGCTTAAAAAAGATAATACGGGATGAATACAGATTTAGAATTAAAAGAATCCTTAAAGGTATTAGCAAGTTTGTTTGTTTGTTGGTTTTTTTTTTTTTTTTTGTAAATATAAAAATGCCATGGAAACAGCTTTTCTCTCTTACTTGCCCCTACAACCAAGCAGATCATGCCCTACTGATTCTGCTTCCATTATATATTTGGCATTCGTATCTTGTTCTCCATTGTGGTTATCATTATCTTATTCCAAATCCTGGTTTGCTTTGATTACGGTTAGTCTCCTACCTAGAATTCCTATCTCCAAATATCTTATCCCTACAAAACAGCACACTGCTGCTAGATTAATCTCCCTAACAAACTGATATAAACATTTTAACTTCTTTCTTTAAAAGCTTCAATGATTGCCCACAAAATATAAAATAAACCTTAAGTTTCTTAGCTTGTTATTCAGGCCCTTTGCAAAGTGACCTATTTATCTTTCTAGATTTCTTTCTCATTAGACTAAGATCTCCTTGAGAGAAGAAACTATCTTTTGTCTTTCTGTGCATTCCAAACATTTTTCACAGTGCCTGGCACATAAAATATGCTTAATAAATGTTTATTAAGTGGCTGATTATGTATCCTCTACTCCAATCAAACTGGACTGTTTGACTATGTCATTGTTCAAGTTTCTGTCTGTCTGGCTTGCTGTCTTTCTTTCTTTTTCTCCTTTCCTTTTTCTCTCTCTCTCTTCCTTCCTTCCTTCCTCTCTTTCTTTCTCCCCCCTCTCTTTCTCTATCTATCTATCCATCCATCCATCTCTTCTGTCTTTTACAGGAAGACTTTCCAAATGCCTTCCCTCTTTACATTTCTGTGCATGTGGGGGTGTTGGGAGTGGGAAGGAAGGGAAGAAATTGTCAGCTAGGTGGCACCATGGGTAAAGTGCTGAACCAGAGTCAGGAAGACTCATCTCCTGAGTTCAAATGTGACTTCAGATACTTCCTAGCTGTATGACCTTGGGCAAATCATTTAACCCTATTTACCTCATTTTCCTCATCTGTAAATTGAACTGAAGAAGGAAATGGTAACCTAATACAGTTTCTTTGCCAAGAAAACTCTAAATTAGGTCACAAAGCATTGGACACAATTGAAAAATGACTAAACAACAAACAAAAAATATATTTACATGTTTGTTTCCTTGTTGTTTCCCTTTTAAATTATAAGCTCCTTGAAGAAGTATATTTCTCCCTTTTTGTATCCTCAGGACTTAGCACAGTGACTGACACATAATAGATATTTAAATGTTTTTTGACTGATTTACTGACTATATGCAGATCTTTTCCCACTTCTATGCCTTTGCTTACATTATTCCTCCTCCCTAGAAAGTAATCCTTGCCACAATCCTGTTTAATTAAATCTTACCCATCTTCAAGAGACAACACAAACAATAATTCCTCCAAGAATTAATCTCTTTCTTCCTTGATGTTTAACTTCTCCAACTTCACCAAATACACACAAGCTAGAGGTACTCTTTTCTTCCTATATGGGCATTTGCTAATACCATTCTTATAACAATATATTCTGGTTTATATTATAGTTAATTGTATAAGCAACCTGTTCCTGGCTATTAAATAACTTCTAACTAGCTGTAAATTCTTTGAAAGCAAGGACTAAGTCTAATTTCTTTTATTCATTTGCCAGATAATCTAGTTTAATGATTGTTTATTGAACTAATAAATGTCTGAATGAACTGCATAAACCAATCTAATGCAAATAGAAAAATACTTCTATGAAAACTTATTTTACTGCTTTATCTAATTTGGAATCCTTATATAAAAAGAATTTAAAAATTAGAATAATTTGGAATATTTAAAAACTTTTGGTAATGATCCAAAAGAACACAAAATAAAAGAACTGAAAAGATTTACCAAAATGAGATTATTTGGTCTAACAGAAGTCAGAGTGAAAAGCTATTTTTAATAAATGCTTTTAATATTTAGTGATAAATGCTTTTATAAATAAACTTCAGAATGTTATTTAATAATATGACAAATATTTTATTAATTCTTACATATTAAATATGGGGATATTGCAAGCCATTTCTCTTGATGGTAGTATAAGGGAACTAGATTCTGAATTACAGTTCAAGTTCAAAGAAATTCAAATTAGAAATTAAAAATTATTTTTTCTGATGACAAGGATTATAGAACTTGTTGCCAAGAGAAGCTGAGGAATTTTAATAAAAGATATATGCCTCTTTATCTAAGACAGTTTAGGTATTGCTTTAATTTAAGGGGTATTCTATCTTTAGTTGTTAGGTGTTATGGATGAAGAAAAGAATCAAAATGGCCTTTTCTTATTAATGCTGAGATGGTAGTACATACCTTACTATCCAAATATAGGCCACTTCTTCCTTAAAATTTTTTCATGAAAAAAAAGAAAGTTTTTTTGCTTGTTTGTTTTTAACAGTGAGTCTATTTTATCATATTATCATAAACAAATTGGAAGTGCAACATCCACTCTTAGGCTCAACCGCACTGATCAGAGTGGGAGGTTTGACCTGTTCTATTTCTGACCTGAACTTATTTGTGCTCCTCCTTAGACATCTAAGTCTCCTCCCCATATTTACCATATTAGTGGTAGATTTAGTACATTCATAAACCCATTAGCTTAGTCTACTGAAGCTCAGAACTCCTGAACTCAAGCATTTTATTAGCCTCAGCCTTCTCAGTAGCACAGACCGCATGATTGTATCACTTTGCATGGCTGAAAAGAAAGATATTGAAAAGTTGATTATCACAGAAAATATCAGTTCAAAATTCTAGGAAAACAAATTTATGGCCAATATTTTATATAAATATCTACCCCACTTAGCATCTATCATCCTCCCAAATTCTTTTTACCACACTTTTTTTTTCTCTCCTATTATCTCCCCTTTCTTGCCGATAATCACCTCTGGAAACACCACAAAATCTTGGTAATGTACAACTAGAAGTTCAGAAGGTGAAAAACATAGGTTATTCATAAATAAAAACAATTTAAGATCCTTCTTTAAAGCTGAATGCAACTACAGTGTTTTATTCACATTAGTATGGCATTTTTCCCCTAGGATAAGTCTTGAAGAAGAGAAGAAAGAATCCTAAGCAACTGATAAATTTAATTTGTGGCTTCATATAGCTATTATTTTCTCCCCTAACATTTGGATTTTCGTTAAGAGCTTAAACATTATTGTATTTTACAAATGTTATAAACTTAGGCTTCTACAACAATCACTGAATAAAAAAAATAAAACTTTCCTTTTTGGAATAAATCATGGTCATTTCCTTCTAAGGACCTGGAGAATTTTTTAAGTACATTTAATAATGGTACTGTAAGAGCAAAGTATCTGTCACTAAAAATTTTAAAGGAATTTTAGGCAAAGCACACTGTCATTTCTATTATTGGAAAATGTTCCTTGATTCCTTTTACAGGAACAACATATCAAAATGACTTGCTCAGAGGGGAAAAAATTACTTCTTAAATTGACATCTTAATGAAAATTGCTGCTTCTGTCTTTTCCCACCTCCATACTGACGCCTGCCTCACTAAACAGGGAACTTGGGGTATTTATAATTCTCATCTTTACACACCTGCACAACACAGTATGCCTCAATACCAAGGTGGCTGTCAAAATACAAAAGATTTAATGTAGTCATAAATGCTCGTTGAATTGAATTGAATTTTGGGGCAAGTGTTTTGGCAGATTCCTACTCTCAATTTTCTGGTTTCTTCCAGATCACAGCAAGTGAAATATTCAGGACATGTATTTTTAGTCTTTAAACTTCTACTTTTAAGATAATAGCAAAAATTCTACACATTTTGTGTGGTTAAGAGTTTGATAAAATCTAATATTTTAATATATCTCACATAAGCACATACACACAGAAGATTTTATTTTCCTCTTTACGACTTGCAGAAACATACTAGCAAGGCAGTTTTATAATTCAGGTAATGAATCAGGTGGACCAAGTTTCTGAATATTTTCATTGCCACAGTCTCTGAAAAGGGACACTTCCTAGAAGAAAAAGATTGAACAAAGATCTTAATAGTTCAGATCTGAAAGACATTTACATCAAAACCAGGTATAGTGGTCCAAACCTGAGCAGCCAAGCGACAAACTATACACGATGGATGTCGGCACACTTCTGCCTAATAAAATCTGAATCAAACACTCTGCATCTGATTCTCCATGTGAGCTTTTATGCAAACTTCTAAAGTGCAAGGAATCCTGGGGTGGAAGAGCTATTCTGAGAGATTTCACATAGTTCATGTAATTAGGGAAACCACTTCCTTTGATTGTAAGTGTTCAAAACAGCTGAATTTCTTCTTTCAAAGGAACTCTGTGATTTGGGTCACCTCTTTTACTTTTCCTTTCATGTTTCTCAGGATGAGAGGTGAAGCTGGAGAGCACATTATTTAGACGGAAAAAAGATTCGACTTTTTGTTTTAGGGATTGAACTTGCACCATTCAAAGGTTATCATTTAGAATTTCTCTTGCTTCTTCTTTCTTTCTCTCCCTCTGCCGCCTTCCTTCTCTGCTGAAGCTCTTCTCTAGTTGGAGAGAAACACAATCCAAAATGCCAATTTAAGGCAGGATGGAAAACTGGCATATTGTGCACAAAAGGATTCTAATTTTAATGTTTGGGCTTAAAACATAATTAGAAA
Organism: Sminthopsis crassicaudata; assembly: GCF_048593235.1. Taxonomy (NCBI): domain Eukaryota; kingdom Metazoa; phylum Chordata; class Mammalia; order Dasyuromorphia; family Dasyuridae; genus Sminthopsis; species Sminthopsis crassicaudata. The sequence continues at coordinate 439,431,798 of NC_133619.1, forward strand.
GGACTGTTATCTGCAGGATCTTGATCTTGGTTTTGGGTTCTTTTTTTATTGTTGTTCTAGCTGTGAACAAACCAAAAGGGGGAGGGGTAATAAATCGTGATAAAGAAAGCTACCTCTCTGTTCTCTCCCTATGCCTCTGGGGCATCCTTCCCCCCCTAAAAATGGAATACAGACTGCCATTCAGAAAGGTAGATCATGCTGCTTTTGCACCAGTTAATCTTGGAGCTGATGCTGTTAAAGTATTCAGTGCCACTTATTCCAGAAGACCCTTGCCAGTTTAGCATACTGGGCTTCTATTGAATATACAAGCTAAAAGAGCTGGAAAACTATTCCTTCTTTTCTCATTTTGATCCCCAAACTTCTGCAGAACAATGAAGTCCAATATCAGTCTCCTCCTTGGAAGCTTTACCATGCAAGAAGTCAGTTATGAAAAATTCAAGTTATTGAAAGTTAGCAAGACAAGAAAGCATATTAGAGCTCTAAGAGACCATCAGGATAATATGAAAATCACCTACATTTTACAGATGAGGAAACTGAGGCACAGAAGGAAATTGTTTGCAGTTATGTAAATAGTTAATTAGAGACATGATTAGAATCCAGGAGACCTCTTAGAAAAAATGTTTTTCCTTTCTAAGTTGAATAAAGGAAAGTAGTTATGTTTCCTTTTTATTCTTCATATTTCCCTTTCTACTGTGCCTTTATTTTTTTTAAATAAAAAATCATAAATGTTTCAATATACAAAGAAAAAGAGAAAAGAGGGTTGTATACATGAAACTGTATTTTTAGGTTACAAGTGGATTGTGAAAATGATGCATTTTCCAAGATGAATTGAATAGCCATTTTCCCATGGAACATGATTTGGAATCAAACCCAACTGGGGAAGACATAGGTCCATGCTAGGACAAGGCTAGAAGGTCCCCTTCACTTCATGACTGAATTACAAAGTATTCTCAGATCAATTGCCATTCAAAGCACACCAAAATGGCATCAACAAAGCCCTGAACTACATATCTTTTACTTAATCATTTTTCTTGATGTACATTACATCCATCATATTTTCCATTTTGTACCTATCTTTTTGAACTTACTAGAGAAAAGAACTGTACCTACCCCAATGCTCAATGAGTAACAAAAATATAAATATTTATTGAAGCAAAACTTCAAAGCAAACTAATTGTCATTATTTGTAAGTACCATGTTCTAAAATAATTGTCTTACATTGTTATCTAGTAACATATTAATAGTTTAACCAAGAAATTAATAAACAATTATAGTTAGTAGGCTAGCTAATGGAGATACAAATATATATATTGCCACTTGGACTTCACATTACTATGAAAAACAACACTGTGATGCTGCACATGTACAGAGAGGTGTAACTTCTGATTGACTGTCAGACTTGGGAGAAAGAAGTAGAGGAAGAGAAAAAAGCCATGGTGCAAGTTCTGCAAAATTAAGAGGAACTTCCCTGGCATGTTGGAAAACTGGCACCCCCCAAATAGTCAATGATTCTCACACATAGGTGAGTATTCTCTTCCAGGTTAAACTGAGATTTCACTGCACTCCAGGAATCCAAAGCATGCTGCCTCTTATGTATCTATATTCTAAATTCATCAAAATAACTGTAGCATTATGCTACTTGCTTTAATGAATATGTTTGCTTGTTTTGCATCATTGCTTTTTTATGTAATGAGCATTCAGTGGGGAGTGAGAGAGAACATGATTAAGTTGTTACCTTTCAGGTTAGGGCAGAATAATTCCCTTATGGTGACCAAATAAAGTGGCTTTAATCCTGAATACCTACCAAAAAAGGCTTGTGTCTTTAGACTTCAAATATCTGGTGTGAAATTGAGAGATATAGTTCCAAGAACCATAACCCCTTTGAAGATACCACAGCAAGGGAATGATTACCCAACCATGGCTGTTCTCACAAAGACAAAAGGAGGGCATTCCAAGTCTACTTTTCCTTTTTGCTATATACAGGTTACCTAATTCTATCTTATATGGCATTCAATATTACAGAGACAAAGAATAAAATAATCTCTACTCAAAAACAGCATATCTTCTAAAATAGGAAAAGCCAGGTAAAATATATAAGAATAATATGTGAGAGGAAAAATGTAAAAATAAAGAGGATAAAATATATATAATGCAGTTGAATACACACTTAAAGACTAATATTCTCTCTCCATTATATGCACCTATTTTTGATGGTTACTTGCTATAAGACTGGTAAGATAGATGATGGTTTATTTGTGGAGGTTTGGAGTTTTTTATTGTACATTAAAATGAAAACATTAAATTCCTTAAACAAATTTCTTCCCTACTCCTCTGTCAAACTGGGCATCTGTGGCAAAATGACAAAGATATGGACTCTACGGCACCTTACGATTTAATGGGGAATCTCATGGCAATCTTAAAAATTAATTAATTAATTCTCCATTAACATATCCTAAAGAATCATAGAGTTTAAATATGAAAATGGCCTAAGAAATTATCTAGTTCAACCCCTCATACTAATGAGGACAAAACTAACTGTCCAAAATCATACAACTAACATATAGTTACAACACTGGCATTCAACCTAAATTATCTCCTTCCAATGTAATGGTTCTTCCACTACCTTATGCTATGAGTCGAACATATCCAGAACTCTATTATACCATGGTGGTATTTTTAGGATTTAGAACAGTGTTTCCAAAATTTAGAGAATTGTAAAATCATATTGTTTTATTTTATGATCCTTTCTCATCTATATGTTTGTTTTTTAAATTAAAATATGAAGTCTCACCTCGCGTGAGATAATTCATATTTCCCTCTTTTATGTAAGGAATTATTGGGAATTTGGACAGAAAAATAAAATGAGAGAATATACTGGTTTTGCCATCTAATTGCTATTAACTGAAGTAAGCAACAGAGAATGTCTGAATTTCTTATTGTCAGACAAGAAACTCTCTGAAAACATTCCTAAAAACAAAGCAATAATTGCTATAATCTCAAATAAAACTCACACATGCACTAACCAAAGGCCAAGAAAAAAAATACCTATCAAAGGTCTTTGTTGAAATGAAGCCAAAATCTATTTTCAGACCTATCTATATGTTACAAACAAGGGTTTTGAAAGTCATTTGTTGGAGCCAGAAATGTCTTTAAAATACTAAATCTAGTTGCAAATAAAGTTATATTTAAATTTTAAAACAAAAATTGACTCATTCATGACAGCTCCCAATTTTAAAACAATCTTTTTCAGAATAGGAACTTCAGGGAAATTCCAAAAATTTCAGACAGCTTTGGACAACTATTTAGTGGTAGTTAGACAAAAGTCACAGTCTTCAATAAAACTTTCTCTTCAACAATAATGACTTTTTCCTAATTATAGTCTCATTAATACTTTCATCTTCCTCCCTCCATTCAACCTTTTTTCTTGTCAATAATTTTCAAAAACTGGCTTACTATGTCAACAGTAACGAAACATTGATTATTCATGGACTGAACTGCTGGTCATCTATCTTACTACAATCTTTATCATCTTTACCTTGTTCATCTCTAGGACTTTCAAAAGCACACAAAAACTTTATTATATATATAGAGTATACCTTGGGACTACCACTGTAATGAAGTCTTTTCTAATATTTCAATCTAACTAAAAGCCCTTCTGTGGTGTTGTGTAAAGAATTTAGCATCATTCTCTTATATAGCATAGAAAGCATTCTCTTTTGTCGTTGTTGTTGAGGTTAATAGGAAAATTTAAGTAATCATGATTCACTGTATTCTTAAGGTTGACTGTAGTATCAGCTGAAATTGTTGAGTTCAAGTTGAAATTCTTCTACATAAGGAATACATGTATACGTCAATGAATCAGATCAAGTAAATTTTTTTCAACATTTCTGAATTATTTACAGTTGTATACTCATAATCCAAGAGTTTCTGAACATGATTTTATTAATACTATATAACTTCCCTTAGGAAGGCAGCTATTAGTGGATGTAGTGCTGGACCTGGAGAAAAGAAGACCTGAGTTTGAATCCAGCCTCAGACACTTGCTCCTGGGCAAGTCACTTAACCTTTATTTAATGCCTTAACTGTTGGAGAAGGAAATGGCAAACCACCTTAGTGTCTTTTCCCAGAAAACCCAGGAATAGCATTTTGGCATGAGCACAGCATCATTAAGAGTTGTACACTACAAGTGAACAAAAACAAATAAATTCCATTAAAGAGTAGATGGCTATTTTAATTTTTACTTTTTAATTAGATAAAATTATAAAAATTTAAAAGTACTGATACAATTTGAACATTTGATTTTAAAATAAGTTTTCCCTCCAATCAGAATTTTTTTTTATTTTTAAAAAATTATTTATTTCATATTCTCCCCAGCTACATCTAGAACTTTTTTTACATTTGCTTTTTAAAACTTTTGAGTTCCAGATTCTCTTCCTTATCCCCATTAAGAAACCACATGTAAAGTTATGCAAAACAGTTCCACAAAAGTCATATTGTGAAAGAAAACATAGATATCCTACCCCCCCCCCAAAAAAAAAACAAACTAAAGAAAAATAAAGTAAAACTTTGCATTCACACATAAACAGTTCCTTCTCTGGCTAGAGATAGGGTTTTTCTTCATCTTTGGATGCTCTAAATTTCTCTTCTTCAAGCATTCCCAATTTCTGTTGGGTCCACTGCTATCCTCCTAGAAACCTTAGAAGGACTTGACTCTTCATTCTTCCTCCCCTATCCCTCCTCCACTCCCCAGCTCCTATCCAATATCTAATTGGTATTGAAATTTTGGCAATTTCATCTCCAAAACATCACTAGCATCCACCAAGTTTTCTGATCCTCAACCCATCTTTCCTGAATAATAGCTGCCTAATTGATCTTTTTTTTCTTTTCTCGCTTGTTCTAATCCGTCTTCATGTAGTCAGAGAAATTATTTTCTTAAGGCACAGTTCTGACCATATCATCACTCTCCTGCTTAAAGACTTTCAGTGGTTACTTGTCACCTTGAAGATATAATAAAAACTACCTTATCCTCATATTCAAATTCCTTTAAATAATCAGGCTCCAACCTACCCTCCCATCCTTACTTCACATTATCTTCTGTCATACCATCTATAGTTCAGTGAAACTGGATTGCCTGTAGATCCTGAAATTTTACATGCCATCCCTGACTCAATGTGCTTGTACAAACTATTCCCCATGCCTGGCCTGTACTTCTTCCTCACCTTTTAAAATGCTTAACTTCCTTAAATAATATCATTTTATAGCACTTTAAGGCTTGCACAGCATTTTACAAATATTACCTCATGTGATCCTCACAACAATTCTAAAACATAGGGGCCATTGTGATATCCATTTTATAGATGAGGGATTTGAGGCCAAATAAAGATTGTGACTTGTCCTGGGTCTGAGTGTCTGAGGCTTGATTGGAATCCAGACTTCCTAACTCCAAGTCTCACACCTCAACTCCAGCTCAGGTGTTATTTCTCACTAGAGACTTTCCCTGATACCTTCCTTCACATACTTATTAGTTGTGTGTGTGTGTGTGTGTGTGTGTGTGTGTGTGTGTGTGTGTGTCTATCTCTCTGTGCCTCTGTCTCTCTTGTGTCTGTCTCTGTGTATCTGTCTCTGTCTTTATCTGCCTGTCTGTCTCCCCCTTTGTCTCTGTATTTCACTATGTCTCTCTATTTCTCTTTTCCCTCCTCTCTTTCTGTCTGTCTGTCTCTCTCGCCTGTCTCTGCCTCTCTCTGTCTCTTTGTCTCGCTTGTTCTCTCTCTCTCTCTCTCTCTCTCTCTCTCTCTCTCTCTCTCTCTCTCTCTCTCTCTCTCTCTCTCTCTCTCTCTCTCTCTCTCTCTCTCTCTCCCTCTCTTTCTCTTCCTCCCCCGCCCCGCCCTTGCCTCCACCCCATTTCTGTATCTCACTCTCTCTCTTTTCCCTCCTCTGTGTTTCTGTCTCTGTTTCTCTCCTTCTGTTACCTTCTACCTATTTATTTGTATAGGTATCACATTCTCCTCAGTAGAATGTAAAGTCCTTGAGGGTAATGATCATTGATTGTTGTGGATTTTGGCATTTTGGGTTTTTTGTTTTGTTTTGGTTTGTTTGTTTGTTTGTTTTTTATTTGTGTCCCTTGGCTCTTACAGTGTACTTTACACATAACAAATAATAAATGTCAAATTTAATCAAAGTGAGTTTTATAGGACTGTGGAATGGGAGGTAGGAAAAGTCTACAATCTGGCTTCTTTCTTTTCATTCTCTTTATCTGACACTAAAAGCATTGATTATTATTGATGGGAAACACTGATCTTTACTGTCTAGTTGAAATTCTGAAAGGAACCAAAAAGGCTTAAAAACCCCATTAAAGTCTGTATTTTATTGAGGAAATAGGCATCTCCAAACTACTTATAGTAAACAAAACAATGAAAATAGCTGCCTCAGTCAAGCAAGAACTTTACATGGGATTCAAGGCAGGTTCCACAGAATGGCAATTCAGTGCTGGTACACCTCTCATATGAATGTCTATTCTTCTCTCTTGTATGGCAGTGTTAACAATGGCAAACTGGCACAATAATGGGACTATTCCCCTTTGTTCCATATGGTCAGTAAAGTCTGTAAAATAAATGTTTTTAAAATACATTGTGGCACTTTGGAAAAAACATTGACTTTGAGATTAGAAAATTTGCATTTGAAAACTGGCTCTTGTCACTTAATACCTGTGTAACTCTGGCAAGTCACTTCACTTTTTGAGTTGTAGGGTCTAGTTTTTTCCCCCTGCAAAGAAGAATGATTCTTATAATGGAAATGACAGAACAAAAATGACTAATGAAAAATTTAACACAGAGTAAGTTAAGCAACAGAGAGCACCCAGCTTCCCTTTTGGCACTGAAAAAAGTGGTAGATGTGACTGTTGAACCACTGGCAGTGATATACAAAATGGAAAACAAGAAAGCTTCTACAAGTTTGGAGAAGGGCAATGTACTATTTTTCAAAACAAGAAAGAGACTAGAATCTGCAGACTATATTCCAGTAATCTTGATTTCAATTCTGGAAAATTATAGAATATATCATTAAAGAGATGGCTGGCAAAAGTCCAAAAAAGGAAGACGTGATTACCAAGGGCCATCTTGGCTTCAATAAGTACAGGTCATGCTAGATTAACACTCTTTTTTTTTTTTTTAAACAGGATTACTAAACGTGTAGATAAGAAGAATGCTATAGATACAGTTCACTTCGATTTTAGCAAAACTTTTCATAAAGTAGTTTATACTATTCTTGAGGAGAATATGAAGTAGACGATAATATAATTAGATGCATTCAAACTTGGTTTATGGCTGGACTCAAAGAACAGTTGCTAATGACTGAGTGTCAATGTGATAGGAAGTCTCCAGTGCAGCATCCCAGAAGTCTTTATTTGATCTTATTGTTTTTTAACATTCGTATAGCTGATTTGGATAAGGTCATATATTTACGCCTAAGCTGATAAGATATGCTTCTCAAACTTACAAATAACATGGAGTTGAGAAAGATAGACAACATAATAATTGATAGGATCCAAAAGAATCTTGATTGGATTGTGATGACTCTAATAAGATGAAATTTAATAGTGATAAATGTAAAAGTCTCCCACTTTGCTACAAAACTAAATCGACTTCATAAGTATATGGTGGAGGAAATATAGTCAATAATGTTTCTGAAAAAAAATTCAGGAAGGGGAGCTTAATGAATTGCCAGTTCAACATAAGTCAGCAACATGATGTGGCATCCAGAAAGCAAATGGACTGCATTAAGAGGAGATATAACTTCCATGAATATGAAACTGATAATTTCATTGCACTTGGGAGGAAAGTTTTTTTTTTTTTGGATGCTGTTTGTTTTTATATAATGCTATGAAATGATTGCATTGTTAATCCACATGCCAACACATTCATTTTCTACCATTTTCTTGGTGCTAACTACAAGGAACTAGATCTAAAATCCTGTGTAGTTTCAGCTTTAAGCAGGATTTTCAGATACCACAGGAGGAAATATTTGGAATAAAAAAACCTTTACATAAAACATGGTATACTACTTCTCAGATACTTTAAAGAAGCAAGGTGGTAAGTTGACTTAAAGTCAGGAAATATCTGGGCTTCAATCCTGCCTCTTCCTGTTTTTAGCTGTATAATCATGTTAAATCATTGGACCTCTGTGCTTCACTTTCCTTATCTGTAAAATTAAGATAATGATACTGGTAGTATCTACTTCAAAAGATTGCTGTGAAGCTTTAATAAGATAATATGTATAAAGCATCAGTCCTAATAGGGCAATATATCACCTATTATTATTGTTATTGTTATTATTAATATTATATTCAATTATTCTGCCTCAATGTACTATCTCTCATTCTGATAGTAGAATTTCTCTCAAAATTTTCTAATTAAATATATTATTGCAAAACAGAATAAGAGAAGGGACATTATTTTTAGGAAACTGAAAAGGAAACAAGAAAAAAATCCTTCTCAAAAAATCTCCCTCTGGAATGATTTTTATTTTTAGTTTTCTGGCACTATTTCTTTTTTGATAAGAGACTTATTCAACATTACTACATTCAATAACATAAGGTTCTACATCAAAGACCATTAGAAACATGAGTGAATTATTTGAAAATGAACTTCATTTTTTATTTTCAAACTGTGATGTGGCTTGAGGCTTTTCAGCTGAAAAAAAAAATTCTGTGTTTAAAGGGTTCAGTAGATGAGCCCAAGGCTAAGAGGAGGTCATTATCAGAATGTGAAGATATTTCTCCCCTAAGATTCTGCAAAGCCATGTCTATTTTAGTTGTATCCCCTGAACTACTGGAAGAAAATAGTATATAGTTGAAAAAATGTGAGTGAGAATTGCACTCTATAGAAAAACAGCTATTTCCTAAAGAAGGTAATAGAAATGAGAATCTAAGCCTTACATAGATATATCTGAGGGAGCAAAAAAACCCCACTTCTACCAAATAGGTAAACCAAGGACTATATAATTGCACTCACTGTAGGGAGGAATAGTAGTATCTTTGTCCCTGAACATAAGAGCCCAGGGTCTTATTCTACAATCCGTTTTCCCCTGGCAATGCTGAGATATCTGCCTTGTTTATCAAACTGAATGAATGAATGAAAGGACATAATATATAAATTTTAAATGAAAACTCACAATTAATTACAACATTCTAAAATTCACTTTAGAAAACTGGATCTATTAAGAAGGGCTTGCAATCCTCTGAGTAAGGAAAAGAGACTGAACTCACCTATAAATTGCACTTCTAAATAAAGAAAACACTGATAAATAAAGAATAATGAACTGCTCTAATTAATATAAATTTCTAGCCAAAGTTTTTCCATTAAAATACTCCCTGACCTTTAAGGAATTCAATAAATCTCCTTGCCAAATATATCCTTTCTCCTCTTATGCTCTCTATATAACCAGTTACTATAGAACAGAATTATGTTCACTTAGCCATATATATCCACATAAATGGGTATGTATGTATGTATGTATATGTGATACATAAATACATATATATGTACATGTGTGTGTATGACAGACAATGTGGACAGGGCTTTTAAAATGTTTTCCACTGGTGACCCCCTTTTTCCCTGAAAAATTTTTATGCAACCCCAGATGTAAAGGTATGTGAAAAGGTATACAAAATAAACATTTATTGATAATAAATTACTATTTTCCAATATCAACATTCAGTTATGAAACCCTATATGGGATTGTAATTCATTGTTTAAGAAGTAGGGAATAGGAGACAAACAGCTGGCTTCAGATTCAAGAACAGTTCAGTTCACATCAGGGTCTTTTCCAGTGAGTACTATTTTGTTATTATGTGGTCAAAATATTTGTTTCAGCTTCAATATTTGTCTTTCCAGTGAAAAACATGGATTAATTTAAGGATTGACTGATGTGATCTCCTGTCCAAGGGATTCTCTAAAATCTTCTCTAATACCATATTTCATGAGTATCAACTTTCCTTAGAGTCCACCTCTCATAGTAATACATAACTAATGGAAAAAACATGTTTTGATTATATAGACCTTTGTCAGCAAGGTGATGTCTCTGCTTTGCCATAACTCTCTAACAAGCAAACATCTTTTAATTTCATGACTGCAATTGCCATCTGCAGTGATCTTTGAGTCCCACAATACAAAATGTGACACTGCTTCCATTTCTTCTCCCTCTTTTTTTTAAACCAGGAATTGATGAGACCAATCGCCAAATCTTAATTTTTAAATGTTATTTCAAACTCTTCTCTTTCACTCTCATCAAGGGACTTCTTAATTCTTCATTTTCTGCTATAACAGTCTGCATCTGAGATTGTTGTTATTTCTCCTGGCAACCTGAATTCTGGCTTTTAATTTGTTCAGCCTAACATTTCACATGATATATTCTGCCTAAAAGTTACATAAATAAGGTGACAATATATAGCTTTGTCATTCTCCTTTTTCCAATCTCAAGCCAATCAATTGTTTCATGTTAGTTTCTAATTGTTGCTTCTTGGCATGCACAAGGTTCCTTGGGAGACTCCGATATTTTGGGAGACTTGCCCCATTTTGTTATGATTCACACAAAGGCTTCAGTGTTATAAATAAAACAAAAGTCAATTTTTTTTTTTTCTGGAACTCCTTTGCTTTTTCCATAATCCAACAAATGTTGGCATTTGGCTTCTGATTCCTCTACCTCTTCAAGAATCAGCCTGCTCTTCTATTTTTTTTTTTATTGTATTTTGATTTATTTTGTTAAAAATATTTTCCAATTATATTTTAATTGGGTTGTACTTGAGAGCTTGCAAACTGCTTGTTACATAGCTATAAGCTTGACACGTCTGAATTTTATTTTATATATATATATATATATATATGTATATATATATACATAAAATAGTCTTTTATTTTCAAAATATATTCAAAGATAGTTTTCAAAATTCATTCTTGCAAAACCTTGTGTTTCAGTTTTTTATCCTTTCTTCCCCTGACCCTCTCCCCTGGATAGCAAGTAATACAATATATGTAAAACGTGCAATTGTTCTATACAAAATTTTGATATTTATCATTCTGAACAAGAAAAATCAGATCAAAAAGAGAAAAAATTAAAAAGGAAAAAATTCTATGTTGTGATCCACATTCAATCCCCACAATCTTCCCTTTGGGAGTAGATAGCTCTCTCTATCACAAGTCTATTGAAATTGGCTTGAATACCTCATTGTTGGAAAGAGTGATGTCCACCAGAGTTGATCAGATAATCTTGTTGCTGTCATGCATAATCTCCTGGTTCTACTCACTTCATTTAGCATCAGTTCATGTAAGTCTCTCCACAATCTGTTTTTCTGGTAATTTTCAGTTCACATACTGCTGAAGCCTAGCTTGCAAAATCTTAAGCAAAACCCTGGTAGCATGTGAGATGAAGGCAATTGTTCAGTAATTTGAAAATTTCTTGTAATAGTTCTTCTTTAGGATTGAGAAACAAACTGATCTTTTCTAATTGAATGGACACTGCTGAGTTTTCCAAATTTGCTGTTGTATTGAATACAGTACATAAACAGCATCATTTTTTAGAATTTTAAATAGCTGTTAGAATTCTGTCACCTCCACCATCCTTGTTGTTAGCAATGCTTCCCAAGGACCACTTGACTTCATTCTCTAGAATGTCTGGCTTTGGATGAATAACCACACCATCATAGAGTAATGATAAGATCTTTCTTGAATATCCTTGCTACCTCTTTTTAATCTTTTGTAATTTCTTTTAAGACCCTACCATTTTTGTCTTTTATTATGTCCATTTTTCATGAGATATTCCTTTTTCTCTAATTTTCGTGAACAGCAGACTTGGTTTTCTTATCTTATTGCTTCCTTCTATTTCTTTGTACTGTTCATTTAAGAAAACCCTATCTCTCCTTGAATTCTGCATTCAGTTGATATGTGGTTCCAATTTTCCTTTACCTTTTACCTTTCTTCTGTCTTCTCTGATTTATAAAGTCCATCCAGATAGCCATTTTGCTTTCTTGCTCTTCTTTTTCATTAAAATGCTGCTTCCTATGAAATATTAGAATCTTGACCATAGCTCTTCAAGATATAATCCCTTAAGCCTATTCATCAGTTCTACTTAATATTTATATGGAGTGTTATTTAGGTCATATCTATATTGTCTGATGGCTTTCCCTATTTTCTTCACTTTAAGTCTGAATTTTGTAATAAGAATCTCATGATCAGAGCCAGTCAGCTCCAGGTCTTGTTTTAACTGAATGTATAAAGTTTTACCATCTTTGGCTGCAAAGTATGTCATCAATCTGATTTGATATTGACAGATGTCAATCAGATCATGATGCCCATGTATAGAGTCATCTTTTTGGGTCCTTGAAAAAGATTGTCTGCTTTGATCTATGGATATCAATCTCTGCCCTTTGTATTCCAAGGCTAAACATGTTTGTTATTCCAATTATTTTTTTCATTTTCTACTTTAGCATTCCAATCCCCTATGATGAATGTGACATCTTTTTGGGGGGAGTTGTCATTTCTAGAAAATGTTATGTCTTCAAAGAACTCATCAACTTTGGCCATTAGTGATTTTAGCACAGACTTGTATCTAAAGTCATTTTAAATGTCATTTTAAAAACCTTTTAATTTTTTTGATACAGCCAAAATTGAAGTTTTATCTCAGAACAACTTTTGGAAATGATATTTCTAGAAGATGTTATAAGTCTTCAGAGACAAATTTAACAAAGATATCTGCAACCTAAAGAAATGTATACCTGATGCTACAGCATTCTTTCAGATACAATCCCATTGGTAAGTACAATTTTTAAGTATTTTAGAATTTATACTCTTCTACATAGTTAGAAATAATAATTAAAATTATTAAACTATTTTCCTGTGAATGACTACAGATGTTTCCATTAACATACTCAAACAGGAAATTTCACTAAGGAAAGGGAGAAGAAACCTTGAAAAATAAGTAAGCTCTATAAGAGGCTGGCAATTTTCTTTCTTTCTTTCTTTCTTTTTTTTTTTTTTGAAGTATTTTAAACACACAAGCTATCTCTAAAATACTGTATAGTTTTGATTAAAATATTTCTTTTGGTGATGATAATATTTTCATTTCCTTTTTACTGTATTCTCAAATAAGAACAATCAAATTGGCCAAATTATTTGTAAAATTTTTGGGAAAACCTCCAAAATTGCTTGAGGGAAGGATAAGTGAAGGAAGCCTTTAAATGAAAAGGAGATGTCTGCAAATCTGATGCTGTACTATTATATCTATAAGACATGACACAGAATTTCCATTTCAGAAATGATAAACAATAAAAAGAATCCAACTATCCCAGTATATTCCCCAAACAGATTCTACCAAGAGGATTAGACTTGGAAAAGCCTTTACTCTTCTAGCTGTGAATGGAAGAAAGCTTTCCCTGGGAAAAGTAACAAATAAGGCAGACAGGTCCCTTTCTTTTTCTCAGTTTTGTCCCATTCATTTGTTTCTGTGATTGGATTGGAACAAAGGAATCATCAAGACAACACTTTATCACAAAAAAACAATCATGCAAGGTCAAAGAAGGTTGAAGCTTTGATTTCTGCTTTCCCATTTCCATGTTGAATGGTTTATAGAAATGAATCCCAGGCATGGAGTGGGCTCCTTACATTTAAAAATTAGGAGATATGGCAACTATATTTGCATTTATAAAAGTTATTTCCTTCCTAAATAGGCTTTGAAATTGTGTGTGTGTGTGTGTGTGTGTGTGTGTGTGTGTGTGTGTGTGTGTGTGTGTGAAAGACAGAGAGAGAGACAGAGACAGAAAGAGAATGAGTGAGAGACAGAAAGTGAATGATTGAGAAAGACAAACAGAAACAGAGAGAGGCAGAGAGCGAGAGAGCGAGAGCATGAGAATGCATATGTGTATGTGTTTATGCTAAACCAATTTACTTGGAGAGCCCTATTTTAAAATATTGTTTCTAAAAGTTGTCCTGAGACAAAATTTCAATTTCGGCTGTGTCAAAAAATAAAGTGGTTTTTAAAATGACATTTAAAAATTGTTATGCCTATTGGCAATCAAGTTTCATCTGGATATTCATATTAGATTTGGTTTCAACTCCTTATTTTTATTGATAAAAACCAAATTAATATTTTGACTATATTATATCTCCAAATAGGAAGAATATTATAGAAAAAAGAAAGAGCAATATCATGTCAGAGGCCTAAAGGTTTTGTTTAAGGTTTGTTCTAGGTAATAATGAGAATCAAGGTCAGGATGATATAACCTATATGACCTCGGGCAAATTACTCTTGGCCCTCAGTTTGCTTCTATGTCCAATTAGAGGATTGGATTAAATAGCTTCTGAGTTCCCTTTCAGATCTATTTTTATGATCTTAGGAGAAAATGCATTAGGATAGTTTGAAAATTAAACCTCCACCTAAATGTATAAAATACAGAAATGGTTAATTCTAGTATATTCAAGTAATGGGACTCTGATGCAATTAAAATGAACAAATACAAAAAATACAAAGAAATCTATTTGTCTCATAAGTTACTGTCTCAACTTCCACAATCTCTCCTGTTCAATCTACCAATCCATCAATATTATTTGAAAATATTATCACCTGCAGTCTTTATTCGGTCCATTTCTGTCCAACCTTCAACTCAGGTATCTAGCTGTTGAACTCTGACTCTCTAATCATCTCTTACTTTTCAAATGATAGCAGGGACTGAAAACCTGTCTGAAAGGTAATTATCCTAAGAAGAAAGCTAAACACCAATGTGTTGTGCAATATACAAATGCCTAACTCATATAAGCACTGATTAGTACCCTTTCCTTTTGAAAAAGCCTTGTACATAGCTAAAAAAAAAAACGATGGAGAACTTCAGAACAGATTTTGCTTATAAATGAGAGATATCAGTACATCAATCTTGATTTTTGTGCCTTTTAATCATAACTAAGTATATAGAACGAAAAAAAATTCTTTTTCCTCTCTGAAACCATCTCTGAACATAAAAGTTAATGTAGAATCTGCCCTTCTCTCTCCACAGGGCTCTGCTAAGATAAACAGGTACTGCATGTTTCCAATTGTTTATATAGTGTTTTTAAAAGGGAAATTTTCTTTCTACTCATTCTGACAAATGGCAGTAGGTAAACATCCCAGGATTGGTGAAAATAAGACAAGATAAAGGCTTCAATGTATTAGGATGGCCTAGATCCCTAATTTTCTTTCTGCTTTCCCTTATTAATTTCCTCTTTAATGATGATTCCCATGTACATCATAGCCAGGTCTGCTAGCCAGAGAGAGACATCTATCAGCAAAATCCAAAATTAAAGACATTACTGTATTGGGGAAGTGAAGAAAAGGCAGTGATTAGTCTAAGCTCTCTTCAAAATCCTTCTGAACACTTTTAAATAATGCCAAAAAATTAATGTCAAAAATTTTGCCTACAGTGGCAGAATCCACAAAAGAATGAAATAATTTTCTAGACAAAGACAACTTAGAAGGTCAGCAGGAAAGATCTGTTGCATCTGGGTGAGAGCAGAGCCAAGTACAACTCAAGCCAAGCTAGTTCAGGCCAGGCCCCCCAAGACTAGGAACAGCCTTAGACGTTCTGAATTAGCAGTGGCAGGAACTTCTTCTGGTGCTCACCATCACAGATGGTAACTGATGAAATTATAAGGGGTCTCTTTGCTGGCACTGGAGTGGGAATCTTATAATCCTTATAAGGATGAGCACAAGCACATCAAAGCTTACAACCCAAGGGTCCCTTCTCACAATTCTAGGCCAGAAAACAATGCTTACTCACAGATCACAGCACAAATCTTGGAAAAACTGAAAACTTACAGGTCCATAGAAGAATCTTTGAAAACAGCTGCATAAAAACCCTGAAGCTTGGGAAAGTACACTGTTTACCCTAGAAGTAGAGATCTATTTTAACAAAGAGCTGAAAGTCAAGAAATAGTCTGGGAAAATGAGCAAACTACAGAATGAAATTTAGACCATATAAGGTTACTATGGTGACAAGGAAGATCAAAACTCACACTCAGATAAGTCAAAGCTCCTACATCCAAAACCTCCAAAAAATTGAACTGGTCTCAAACCATGGAAAGGCTCAAAAAAGATTCTGAAAATCAAGTAAGAGAAATAGAAGAAAAATTGGGAAGAAAAATGAGAGTGATACAAGAAAATCATGAAAAAAGATCAACATTTTGGTGAAAAAGACATAAAAAATACTGAAGAAAATAACACTTAAAAAAACAAACTATGTTAAATGGTAAAAGAGATACCAAAATCACTGAGGAGAATTAATTGAAAAGCAAAACTGGTCAAATGGGAAAAGAGGTACAAAAGCTTACTGAAGAAAATAATTCCTTAAAAATTTGAATTGAGCAAATGTTAGCTAATGATTTTATGACAGCTCAAGAAACAATAAAACAAAACCAAAAGAATTTTTAAAACTAGAAGACAATGTGAAATATCTTGCTGGAAAAAAAAAACTGACCTGGAAAATAGATATAGGAAAGATAATTTTTAAAAATTATTAGACTGAAAGCCAAGAAAAAATGAGCCTAGTCATGAAATTATCAAGAAAAACTCTCCTGATACTTTAGAATCAGAGGATAAAACAGAAAATGAGAGAATCCATAGGCCACCTCCTGAAAGAGGTCTCAAAATGAAAATTTGTGCAAGTATTATAGTCAAATTATAGAGCTCTCAAGTCAAGGAGAAAATATAGCAAGCAGTCAGAAAGAAATAATTCAAGCATCATGGAGTCAT
This sequence comes from Sminthopsis crassicaudata, assembly GCF_048593235.1. Taxonomy (NCBI): domain Eukaryota; kingdom Metazoa; phylum Chordata; class Mammalia; order Dasyuromorphia; family Dasyuridae; genus Sminthopsis; species Sminthopsis crassicaudata. The sequence continues at coordinate 439,448,565 of NC_133619.1, forward strand.
AGTTAGGATAACACAAAATTCAATAGTTCTACTTTAAAGGATTGGAGGGCTTGGAATATGATATTATAGAGAACAAAGGATCTTGGATTATAATCAAGAATAATCTATCCAGCAAAACTGAATATAATCCTTTGGGGGGGGGGAAACAGATATTCAATGGAATAGAGAACTTTCAAGTCTTCTTGATGAAAAGACTGGGGCTGATTAGAAAATTTGACTTTTAAATACAAGACTCAAGAGAAGCATAAAGTAAACAGGAAAGAGAAATCATAAGGGACATAATGAAGTTAAATTATGTACATTCCTACATTGGAGGATGATACTTGTATCTCATAAGAACCTTCTCATTGTTGGGGCAGTTAGGAGGAGTATAAATATAGAGAGGGAACAGGAGTAAGTTGAATATGAAGGGATAATATCTAAAAAAAAAAAAAAAAAGGTAGTGAGGAAGGAACGAAGTAGGGAATATGGAAAGGTAGAATGGGGCAAATTATCTCACATAGAAGAGGAAAGAAAAAGCTTTTATAGTGGAAGGGAAGATGGAGGAAATAAGGAATGAGTGAACTTTACTCTCCTTGGAATTAATTCAAAGAATGCAAAATCCTGAACCACAATTTTGTTTCTTTCTATGTATATTCAGTTTGACTAGAGGAAAAATTTAATAGAAATAAAACAGAATAAGACTAATTTTTAAAATTGTCCCTCAGCATGGCCTAGAAAAGTATAAGAAAATATCTAAAATTAGCAACAGTACTAATTGCAGTATACATAAGAAGTGCACGCGCACACACACACACCCACAAACACACACACACAGACTTGTTGTGAGGATCAAGTGAGTATATAAAAAGCATTTTGTAAACCTGAACGTGCTACATAAATATTACTAATATTCCTACAATGCCATAACCAAGTTGTTTCCTATGTTAATAATTTATGTTCATAACCAAAGAAAGGCTCAATCCTGCTTTAAACTGAGTATGTTTTCTTTTTAAACATTGTACTTGAAATTTCCAAGTGTGGTTTTTGATAAATATTTTGAACAGTATGTTTTTTAAAAGAAGGTGATTTCCAGAGAGTACACAAACTTGAATAAAAAAAGCCCAATTTGGGGGTCAGCTTGGTGGCACAGTGGATAGGTCAGGAGGACCTGAATTCAAATTTAGCTTCAGATACTTAATATTTCCTAGCTGTGATCCTGGGCAAGTCATTAATTCCAACTGCCTCAGGAAAAAAAAAATCCCAATTTCTGGTTAGAAGCCTTGTCTTCAAGTGTTTGCCACAAATGTGGCTGTACCTCATTTCTCATATCTGTTATAGAACTCAGATAGGAAAGTTTCCTAAAAATCCTCAGTGGAGCTAACAACCTCTGCATTACCTTCAAGTCTGTTCTACATTATATGAAATCTACATTCAATATATCTAGTCTCCCCTTGTGAATTAATTTTTCTTTACTTCCTTCTTGGTATAACATCCTCCTAAATATTCACTGTCTAAATATTTTAATTCCTTTCAGCCTTTATTCAAGATTCTTTGCAGGGAAGTATTTGTAAGTATAACAAGTAACAAAAGTATAATAGAATAATGATATAAATAATATAAACACAATAAATAAAATAATAGATTATATATTATATAAATAATAATATAATAATAATATAATAGAAGTATAAAAATGATCAAAATTATAAATGGCTAATACTAGTAAATATGTAATCTTTCCTAGAAAAATCTACATTTTAACTAGGAAAAATGGGTTTTAGTCAAAGGAAAGAACTGATGACTAAAATTTAGGCACCAAGTGAAGGTGAAATTTTGGAGGGAAATGGGATTTTCCTAGTAATACCTTAAATCACATCAGAGAGATGGTCACCCAGGTCATCTACTCCTAAAGCCCATTTGGAAATCTTCCCATATCATTGGATTTCTGGATCTAGTCTCAGGATTCCCTCACAGACATTCCATAAATTAAAAGGAAGGTCCTGCATTCATCTTGAATGCTCAACATACTTGATTATGACCTTCCCTATAGCCTTTAAGTACCACCCACTTTTTTCAGAATAAAAGTACAAAGAAACTTTGGTCCTATTTAGATGATAGATGCTCAGCAAACACAACAAAATATCCTTTAAAATATATAGATTAAAAAAAAGTAATTTTTTCCCCTTTTTGATGGAAAATTCAGACAATATCCCAGAAAGGCTTAGTTTTCCTTGGATAGAAATACAAATCCTTTTAAAACCATCATAATTGCAAAATAATTGTTCTGATAAAGTCCTTGGGTTACAAATTATCAGATTATATGGCTATGTGCTGTTACATATATATATATATATATATATATATATATATATATATATGTATGTATAATAGATATACATAGAGGGGCAGCTAGGTGGAGCAGTGGATAGAGCACCAGCCCTGAATGTAGGAGGACCCGAGATCAAATCTCGTCTCAGACATCTACATATAATGTAGATGTGCAAAATACCTATTGACATCTATCTATTATCTATCATCTGTTTATTGCTGTGAGTTCCATTTTTTCCATTGAAAAGGACCAGTGATATAAGGACATATTTTTAAATTATCAAAAATTATTTCTTGCTCATTGTCAGTGCCATCTTAGCAGCTTAATTCTTCTCAGATTATGAACCTGTGAATGTTTTCTAATTAGAACAGTTATGAAAAAGCAAGTCTTATTCTTTTGTTTCCCTTTGTTTTTTCTTTTCTTTTTTTTTTTTTTTGAAAGACAAATAGGAATTCCTGGATGTTATTTGATTTAGGGTCACCCATTCAAAGTCAAACTAATGCCAGATCATATTTACTCAAAACACTCCACAACTCAAGTCAACCTAGGAAGTTGCAAAATTGCCCTAGATGAGTAGAGTTTCAAGGAAACAAATCTTTTTTTTCATAAAATCAAAGACTTTCAGTGGCTCTCACAAGAATTAATGAGTTATCCATTTAGAGATAGTGTATATGTAAGCAGATCTAAGATATCTCCTAATGGAAACACACCTAGAAACAAGATAAGTGTCACAGGTCTAAAGAAATGTCTTTTTGTACTTCTGGAAAGGGATTGTCAATAATGTTGGGTCTTTTTCCATTAAACCACATACACTAAATCCATTTTTTTCCCTTTCCAATCAGTCACATAGTTGCCACACTTCTAGAAAATACCAGATCTAATTATGTCCCTTTCTTCACCCATTATCTTACTCAAAAATCTTCAGGCCTCCTCCTGCTTCTGGCATTTAAAGCTCTTAACAATCTAGCTCCTAGCTTTATTTTTCCAGCTTTATTTCATATGATTGTTCTTCACCAACTCCACTCCACTCCAACTGACCTACGAGTTATGAAATGAATTCTATCTCCCACTTCTATGCTTTTGCAAACATGGCTCCCTATGCTCGGAATGTACTCCCTTCTCATCACTACCAATGAGGATTCCTAGCTTCCCTCAAATCACAGTTGATCTTGCAGAAGATCATTGATGATCTTCCAGTTATAAGTACTTTTTCCTTCTCAAAATTATTTTGTCATTATTTCATTTATACCTGGCATTTATGCTTTTGTATACATATTGAACCTCTACAGTGAAATGTAAGCTCCTTAAAGGCAAGAACTCTTTTAGTTTTTGTCCTTGCATTCCCAGCTCTTGGCTTTTCATATTTATTAGATGCTTGCTGAATTAAATTAAATTATATAAAGAACCCAGAACTCGGAGGTAGAAGATTTGGGTGTCAGTCCTGACTAACTGAATAATAATAAATAGCAAAAGTAATTGGCAGTCAATTAGAATTTTTATTGAGGAAATTGGGGTTAAGTGACTTGCCCAGGGTCACACAGCTAGGAAGTATTAAGCATCTGAGAACAGATTTGAATTCAGGTGTCTTCCTGACTTCAGGGACAGCTCTCTATCCATTGAGCCATCTAGCTTCCCCTCATCTAGAATCAATGTATCAATGTATCAATCACTTTGCTGAGGACACAAGCACAACAGCCTCTTCCTTCAAGATGCTTACAGAATATACCGAATAAATTGGGGTTATCTCAGAGGGAAGGTCCTAAGATTAAGAAATCCTGGGAAAAGCATCTGACTAGCTAAGACTAGTAAGACTAGCTAAAACTTAAAGGAAGACAAGGACACTTTAGAAATAAGGAGGGAGAGAATTCCAAGCTCAAAACTGACATTTATATAGAACTTTGCATATATTATTTGTTTGATCAATTCTATCACCACAATACTGTCAGATAAGTACTATCCTTATATCCCCTTTATAGATGAGAAAACTGAGGCTCAGATGTCCAAGTGACTTGCCCGGTGTCACACAACTATTAAGAGTTGCAAGTAGGATTTGAAGCCAAGTTAGCACGCTTGTCACTACTTCTTTCTTTCTTTTCTACTTAGTTGTATGATTTTAGGAAAGCTATGCCACCAGTTTTAACTTCAGTTTCTTCAGGTGGAAAAGGGGATAATAATACTCATTTTGCCTAGATAAGTGACCACATGATCTGTTGCTAGGGTTGTTGTTGGGATCAAATGAGACAATATGAAACAGGTTGAAAACTGCAAAGCACCATATAAGTTCTGTCAGCTTCCAAAACTGAGTTCTTAAAAAAATGCATTGATGATGTTGTTGTGGTTATTTATTCTCCTATATGACTTTTTAATGGAGAGAAAAGTATAGCGATCATTATAATTAACTAGGTCTCCAAAAGAACAAATAAGTTAATTGTTAACATGACTAGTTAAATAAGGCACTTTAAAATATCTTTATAGATTCAATCCATACAACAAGTTGTCCCTAAGAAATAACTCTGAAAATAAAATCTGAGTTTTCAGATTAAAACAGAACCAGTATTTGTATTGTAAGCGAACGGCTTCAGGCCTTTGGAAGAAATATAAGGTCAAGTCAACAAAAATTATTAAAGTCTTATCATGTGCTAGGTATATTGTTAAGAGCTGAAGAAAAACAAACATACAATCTTCCCTCAAAGATTTTACGTTATAATCTGGGAGACAACAGATAAAAAAAATATACACAGTGTAGATTGAAGGCTACCAAGCTGGGGAGGTTCTCTGTTATATGACTCAGAATTATATTGAAAAGGTAAGATTTGAATTTATGTCCTAAAAGAAGTCAGCGAAGCTAAAGGTTGAAGGAAAAACATTTCAAACTTGAGTGACTTCTAGTGCAAAAAATCAGAGGATTTGTGTGTATATGTATATATACACACACATATATGTTAGGATTACTAGGTGAGAACTCAGGTTGTCTGGACAATTACAAGATGAGAACTCAGGTTGACTTGACAGTTCTCTGGCTCAGACCTGTAAAGGGAGTTCACACCTTAGGAATCTAGAAGGAGAAAGCTCATTGGTTGAAGTGATTCTTCCCAGAAGCCCTTGCATTATCCCACGCCCATTCTCTGGGAGGATAAAAGAGGACACCACTCCAGGAAGAGGAGAGGTCTCTGCATTACATCAGGCCTGACGGAGCTCTCTGCAGGAAGGGAAGTCACTTCTCTGGACAAGAGTTAACAGCAACTGCCTGGAGACAACGGTTCACTACAGGAAGAAGAATCTGTCTGAGAGATTTGAGTAGACACAGCAGATCTCTTCCCAGAGAGCTGCGTCAAGCCAGATGTAGTGCAAGTCTTCTCCTTGAATCCTGGCTCTGATCTCCTCCAGCTCTTATCCTTCTCCAGGCAGACTAACTTTCCAGGCCCACTGTTGCCTCTTTTATCCTCCCAGAGAATGGGAGTGGGATAATGCACTTCAGCCAATGAGCTTGCTCCTTCTATCAAGTCAACCTGAGTTCTCACCTTGTAATTGTCCAGACAACCTGAATTCTCACCTTGTCATTGTCCAGACAACCTGAGTTCTCACCTAGTAATCCTAACACATATATATGCATATTTGTATACAATCATATACATTATATCAAATTATATATTAACATCATAATCTTTATAGTTGCATTGTAAAGAAATTCAGATTATTTCTTCCAAAACAATTGTTACTTTGTTGCCACATTTGGCACTGTTGCCACATTTTTTTGCCTTTACTTGTAACAAGAATTGTCCATATGAGAAATATATATATATCTTTTGTGAATCAAATTTAGTCTTTTTAAAAAGTATCACATTCCCTGTAATGTAATGTAATTCCCTGTAATGTAAACTATGTGATGTGATACTAGAGCTCAGGAGAGACTAGGGTCATATTTAAAGATCTGAGAATCATCTTCTTAACTGATGTTTGGTTGGTTGTTGTCCTTCATTCTCAAAGAGGACCAAAATGACATCACTATGTTAGTCAAGTTACAGTGAGTCCAACTGTGGCTGATCAGATCACTATGAGCTTGGAGTGCTCTCCCACAAGTCAGACACAAAGAGCCCCTGTGAACATTTGGTGGAGTCTAACTTTGCACATCTCACGTTTCTTCTGAACTCATTCAGTTCTGCTCTTGGAGCACAGCACCTTCTCTGATGAGGGCATGCCATGCTGGGTAGTCCTATGCCAGTATCTCCCATGTTATACAGTTGATTCTAAAATTCTGAAGAGAGACCTTGAGGTATTCTTGTATCATTTTTTTTGAACCACTATGTGAGCTCTGTGTGAGCTCTCCATAAAATGGTCTTTTTGGCATTTGAACAATGTGGACAATTCAACAGCTATACTCTGCACATGCATTGCCAGAGCTAGCTCGGTGTTTGGGAGGCTCCGAAAGAAAGTGTGAGAGAGGAGAGATATTAGACTACCAAACTTAAGGTCTACAGAGCTGTTGAAGTTCAGAAGGGTCAGGACTGACCTCATGATTTCACAATGAAGAGATCATTGATAAATTTGGAGAAGTAATTTCAGTTGACAGATGGGGTTAAAAAGCCAGATTTTGGAGGATTTAGAAGAGGGAGAAGAAAAAAGTGGAAATAGAAAATGTATCAAGAAACTTGGTCAAGAAGAATATGAGGGATATAAGAAGATAGCTAGCCAGGACTGCCAGATGACCATTTTAAGGATAGGGGAGACATGGAAGTCTCAGAGTAACAGAGAAAGAGCCAATAGAAAGGGAGACATAAGGCTCAGAAAATGAATCTGAATGCAAGTGGGTTTGATCTGTTGGAGAAGGTGGGAGGGGTTAGGATCAAAGATGTCTATAGAGGGTCTGGCTGTGGCAAGAAGAAGGGATTCCTGTTCATCTAAGACTAGACTAAAGAAGAAGATAGTAGAGGAAGAAGTCTGAATGACATGAGATAAAGAGGAGGGGAGAACTGGGAACTCTCAGTAAATAGCCACAATTATTCTTGCAAAGTATGTGGCAAGGTTTTCAGCTTAGATGGAATGGGAAGGATTATAATGAGAAGGTAGAAGGGAGATAATAAAGTCTAGAACATGCAATGTGGGTAGATAGCAACTGATTAGGGAGGAATAGAGTGTTTGCCTCAATGTAGTAAGGGCACAATTGAGATTAGAAAGCACAAATTATGAATTATAAGATAATTTTAAGAAGGCCAGAGTGATTTAGTATAGACCAGGTTAGCCAGAAAGCCTCAGTAACCTATTGAAAGTGATCAGAGAAGAACTCAAAAACTTAAAAAAAAACAAAAAAAAAAAACAAAAAAAACACACAAAAACTTTTTTTTCTTAATTATATTTTATTGTTTCAAATACATTTAAAGATAGTTTTCAACATTCACTTTATATGAGATTTTGGTTTACTCCTAGTTTCTGCCATTTTATTTTCTAATTTTTCCAGCAATTTTTGTCAATTCATGAATTCGTATTCCAGAAGTTGGAGTCTACAGGTTTATATTAAAATAGTTCTTGACTATTGTGGCTTGTATACCTATTCACTGATTTATTGCTCTATTTCTTAACTAGTACCAAATGTTTTTCATAAGTGCTGCTTTATAAAATAGTTTTAGGTCCGGTACTCCTTGACCACTGTCTTCCTTTTTTTTTCCCCTCATATTATTGACCTTTTGCTCTTCCAGATTAGTTTTGTTATTTTTTCTACCTCTATAAAGTAATTTTTGACAGTTTGATTGGCCTGGCATTGAATAAGTAGATTAATTTAGGTAGAATTGTCATTTTTATTATATTAGCTCAGCCTACACATGAGCAATTGATATTTTTCCAATTATTTAGATCTGACTTCATTTGTGTGAAAAGTGTTTTGTAATTGTGTTCATATAGTTCCTGGCTTTGTCATGGCAGATAAACTCCCAAATATTTTATATTGTCTATAGTTATTTTAAATGTGATTTCTCTTTCCATCTCTCAATGCTGGGCTTTGTCAATGATTTATATGGGTTTAAAAATGTTTAAAATTGGTTTAACATGTAATTGGGGGAAAATGAATATTGTATTTTTAAAAAATTATCACAGAGCTCCTTCAACAAATGCCTTGATATTATCTCCCTGTGTTCCACTATTGCTCACATTACTTTGGTCATATGGTTGCTACATATCAAGGAAATGACTTCATGTGGTCACAAAAGATTTTGGAGGTAAGGGGACTGTTTTTAGAGAGGAAAAAAAAAAGTTATTTGGATAGAATTTTACAAAGAGAATTTCTGAAAGAATCTAACGCCAAGTTTTTGTTAAGCCAGAAAAAGGCGATTTTATTTTATTTTTAAAACAGAAGTTAAATCATATCTCTTATGAAATTTTTAAAAGTGGGTAAAGGATGGGACTTCACTTCTTCCATATCAGGCTTTCATTTTAGGTTTTGAGTTCCTTAGAAACTATTTCAGTTGCATGATGTAACTTAATTTTCTCCTAGGCTTGCCTAATATTACAGTATATCAATTTCACTGGAACATATACACCATTTTGACTGCAGCAGTGTCATACATCTGAGTATGCTTCTCTTAGGCTTCTTACTAACTCAAGTGTGAGACGATAAAACTTTTCAGGGAAAACTAAAATTACGGCTGTATTCATATTCAACTGATTTCTTCTCTTTCCCACCCTACTTTCTTAGTACCTTAAGTCTCTCTTTGTTTCCTTACATTTCAGTTTGTCTTAGCTGAGGCTTCATCTTCCAAGATGGTTTTTGGATTAAATTTACTGGACATACTCCAAATGTTTCAAAAAAATCAAATTTAATATGTAAAGAGGTTAAAAATATGATATGTGATTTTAAATAAGCTCTCTGGTGTTTATACTGTGCTTAGTACACCACCTGGCAGATAGTATATGCTTAATAAATGTTTGTTGACTTGCCTTAATAAATGCTTATTGACCTGTACAACGGCTGTCTCCTTAGAATCAGAGAGATAGCTACTATCTAGGTAGATACTCTATGGCACATAATCCATGTCTTTTTGCTTATCAAACTTCCCATGACCTCATGCCATCTAAATATCTCTAATTATTCCCTCTTATTAATTAATCTAATGAAATGGACATTAATATTTGTAGTACATCTTGTAAATACATGATATTTAATCATTTAATTGAGGGAATAGTTCAAAGAGTTTTGGATTTGGAGACTTAGATTCTTCTACCTCTGTCATGGGTTACCTATCTGACCTTAGGTTACCCTGCACCTGTTTCTTCTGCAAAATGAGGGAGTTGCACTACTGGGTTTTTTTGAGGTGCCTTCTAGATAGTTTATATCTCTTTTGAAACTGCATAGCTCAGGTTTTTGTCTCAGATTCCAGATGACAGAAATATCTGTAAATTCTTTGGAAAGTGCCATACAAAGTTTTCAACCTATGCTTTTGGAAAATTGATGGATAGTGCTAATTAGAAAAAATCAAACACTATATTGTTCCTAAGTATCAGGATAGTTCACGAAGAGCTTATAATTTTTCATTAAGGCACAGTAAAAAAATGTCTCTTTTTTATAAAACTTTTTTTTGCAATTCCTTCTGCAGAAAGTAAGCATTTGTCTTAAATGCATCAGGCAACTAGGAGTGCAGTGGATGGAGTGACAAGCTGCAATCATTTTCTTGAGTTTAAACCTGGCCTTAGAAACTTACTAGTTGTGTGACTCTGAGTAGAAAACAGGGACCTTGTTTTCTAAACCACTACAATATTGTTGTCAGGAAAATCCCAAACGGGAATCTCAAACTCTAAATCTATGATAATCCAGGCAAATAAAATATGAGAAGCAGACTAGTAGAAACTAGTCTAGGATAGAGGACAACCTGGGTTCAAGGTCTCCTTCTGGAATATACTTCTGGCAGCATGACTCTGTGTAAACTCACTTAACTTCTTAGTGACATATACAATTCCCCAAAATGAGAGGCTAAAGTTAAGGTTCCTACCTGCTCTAGAAGAGAGGATTTTCTCACGAAAGAGTTCCCTATATCAGTGAAATCATATCCACTCTTTCTCTACCATCTCTATCCTTAAACAAAAATGTACCATTTCAAATAATCAATTATTAGTCTTTTTAAAAATCCAGGTGGTGGTGTGGATATGGTGATGATATTATGAATTCAACACAAAAGTTGGTACGTAATGCTTAGGTAACACTTAAAAGAAATTAGAGCTCAAAGACAAAAGTGATTAAGAATATTTAGGTCTTTCATTATTATCTTTTTTTTTTTTATTCAAGTTGGCTAAGATATTAATTAGCCAGTAAAAAAGTGTAATATTCTTCTTTAAAATGTAATATTCTTTTGTTGGGGTTTTCTTGGGGTTCTCTGGAAGCAGCCTTAGTTTCAGTTCAGTAATCACCACAAGTGGAGCCAGAGATTGAAGTCCAAATCCTTTATTGTCTCTTTCCAAGTCTTGTCTCCTTTCCTGCAGCCTGGTTAGCTTTCTTATAGTCCAGATCCTTTATTATTTTCTTCCTGGGGCTCGACAGCTTTCTGGAGAGCCTTTCCGTCTGGCCTTGGTTCTAAGAGCTTGAGCTCCCACCTGCCTTCTCTGGCTTCTGAATCTCCCCGACTCCAAAGGTTTGTGGTTAATCCTGCAGCCACTACAAAGTTAGACGACGGAATGAATCTGTCTCAGCCTCTGAGAGCTTCTAATGTGCATGTCCTTTCTGGCCCTGAGAGCTTCTTGATTATATGCTGTACACTGAGTACAAACCAATCATTATATCATTTGGAAATCATTATTTGTTATAGGATTAAATCAATGCTAAACTAGATTTAACCATTGTCTCCTCAATTCCACTTAGTACCTTGTTTCAAGTTCTGGCCCATAATATTTCCTTGCAGGATTAAATCAATCATACTGAATCATGCTAAATTAGATAACTATTGTCTCTATCAATTCCACTGACTTAGTACCTTTTAAGAATCCTTTGTTTCAATTCAGAGTTCTGGCCCACAACAACAACAACAACAACAACAACAACAACAACAACAACAAAATTGACTGAGTAGTAGGAAATTCATGCTTTCCTTTAGATATGACCTCTCATTGGGTATTGCTGAGTCTTATTTGCATTTCAGTTCAAAATAAGAAACATAAACTTTAAAAGCTGTAAGAAAAATAGTACTGATCTCTGCAAAGGCACTATACTAAGTACTGAGAGATAACAATATAACAAAAGGCAAATTCCCTGCCCTGAAGAAATTTACAATCTATTAAAGAGACTTGGTATCAATATACAAAAAGTTAAATAATAATACAAGATGACAAGATATGACATTTCATAAGATAGTATAGGATTAGAAATCAAAACAATATGGGCTATTAAAAATAACTTATATTACTATAGAGATTTAGGGATTTCAAGGTAGCTTCACAACAAAAATCCAATGAGATGGGGTGCTATTATTACTATTTTACAGTTGAGAAAACTGAAGTCTATGATCCAGAACTGAATTTGCTCCACTGTTTCTAGTAGAGAGATTATTGTGAATCTAAAGAAATTCAAGCTATTTAATGGAGAGTAGAACTTATGTAAAGGGACAAAAGAAGAACTTTAGTGGGAAAATAATAGGCTGAGTAAAGCACAGAAATGTGAAACATGGTTATATTTAAAGGGTCTGGAGTAGACAAATTAGAATGGAAATTTGAAATGGTAGCTTATATTAGGAGATAATGCTTGAGGTACTTTGGGGCCAGATTAAGGAGAGTCATGACAGTGGATCATTATGAAAGGACATTGACTTTGGGGATAGTCCAGTCAGAGTTCAAGATATGTTTCTATAACTTAAATGAGTAACCTTCGGCAAGCTGCTTTTCTCTTTAAGATTCAATTTCTTCATGGACAACATGAGAATTTTGATATTTATGCTACTACCCTACATGACTGTGTTTAAAGTACCTTATAAATGCAGTCATTATTTATTTATTCTGAAGTGTCATATATGTTTGGAATGCTTAAGTTTATGTGTTATATGATACCAAGCCACACCTGATACTTAAGTAAATGTGGGACCCATTTACAGGGAATAATTTTATAACCTGAGAGTCAATCTTTTCAAAACATTAAGTGCCTACTATGTATCAGGTACTGTGCCAAATACCGGGGAAAGTAATAAAGGCAAAAGATAGTCCCTGTTTTCAAAAAAATTCACAATTCCATAAGGGAAACAATATGCAAGTAACTCTGTACAAAGATATATTTACACACACATATATATATATATATATACACATACATATATACATGAACATGTATATACATACATATACACATTCATATATATTCACATTTATATAATACAACATAAATTGGATAATCAATAAAGGGAAATTCACATCTATATATTCACACATACACACATACACACACATATATGTACATATGTTACATACAACATAAATTGGAAATAATCAACAAAGGGAAAGTACTAGTATTAAAGGGGATCAAAAAAAGGTTTCCCACAGAAAGTTGAATTTTAGCTGGAACTTGAAAAAGCCAGGAAAGCCAAGAGGTAGAGATAAAAGGGGAGAAAATTCCAGGAACAAAAGACAAAATCTCCCTAGGACTCAATTATGGTTGAAAATATTGGACTAGATGGCTTCTGACCATCCTTTCAGCCCTATGTCCATGACCATGAGTAGAGACTGACTCTATAACATATTTTTAAAAAGATTATATAGAAGGATTATAGGAGTGATGTCCACTTGTCAACAAAATTCATCAAGCCCACGATGTGTACAAATACAAAGCTAGATTTTTGAAGTAGTTAAAAACAAAACACTCAGTTTTCCCTTCCTTATCTATATTGACATTCTTGAGAAAAATAAGAGGAGAATGGAGAGTTAAACTGAGATTCCTATAACTCTGGTTGTAAAAAAAGATCTTGCAAAATCAATTTTTAACTTATAAATCTATGAAGCAAGGTGGGGATGAGTAGGGATAGAAGCTATTCTAACAATCTAATAAAATAGCAACATTAAACTTGCTCTCCAATGGAAAACCTCCCAGAAGAGAAGTCATTCAGAGCCAGCAGCAAGTATTCAATATCTATAAACTGTGTATAAAAAAGATCGCCTCTATTTTTAGTATTGTCCAAGTTCATATCCATTTCGTTTTCCATTTTTGTCTTTTGTTTTACTGTGTTTTTTTCCCCTTCCACTGAGGAAAGTAGCTAGATCCTTTTGCTGAGGCACAGCTTTTGCAAAATAATTCTCTCTCTTCATCCAATGATACTTAAAATTGTGAAACTAATTTCTCTGCCTTCCAATATTCCTTCCATTGTTAGCCTTTGGTAGAAATCAGGGATTGAAGTAAAAATGGTTTGTAAAAGTTAGGTAAAACAGAGAAGCCTTTATATTTCAGTATATAAGAATTCTATTTCTTTCCACTCATTCTTAAAAGAATGCATTTTGTTTCTTGCCTAGTTGGTCTTTTTTCCTGATACTATTCTAACACGAACAGAATCAAGGAAACACACAGGCTTTCAGAATCCCAAAAGTCTGTGCAGACATGTCTTAAGAAAACATCATCAAATGAAACAAAATAATACCAGAGGAGAATTAAATCGGGAAATTAACTTTTAAAATTTCAGGTTGTGAAGTTATTTACACTTGTGAAAGTACAGTTCTTTCTCCTTTGAGTGTTTTCAATAACAACACTGGGTTTTTCAATTCTACCCCATCCATACACCTTCCCTACTGCTTACATTTCTTTTCAATAAGGTCATTCTTTGTTCATCTGGAATTTATCAAATGGATACCAGGAGATAGATAGACAGATAGATAAGATAAGATAAGACAGATAGATAGATATGTATAAACACACATATAAATAAATATATATATAAATATACATATATATGCACACACATATGCACACTTGATATGTAGATATCCCTGGGATTATATTCTTCTTTTCTGCCTTAAATACTTCTTATAAAATAAAGGGTTTATTTTTGTTTTCTTTTATTGGTTTCTTTTGTCTTTACATCACTGGAATTTCAACCCTTTCCCATTCTCTATACCTATACAACCCTCTCTGGCAACAACCAAAAAAGCCAAGCAAAAATATCCAATACAGTAACCATATTTAGCAGTACATACATTTTTCTATTCTAGTTAACTCCACTCATCTGCTATAAGATTCTATCTGTTCTCCAGTATATTCCTTACTATATGCTTTTTAAAAAAAATACACAATTTATGTGAGTAGGTATGGAAAGTAATTTATCATAACAATGGTTGGCAGAAGTAGGATATTTAATTAAATGCTTCCAAATCTAATATTTATCTAAAACCACCACTTTTTGCAGAAAGGAAAAAAGGCCACTTCAAAAGAAATAATAAATTTTCACTCAGTGTAATTGTAAGTTAAAGATTTATTAGAAGTGAGCTACACCACATAACCACTATATTTCTAATTACATGAGTATGTGTTGCAAGAGAAAATGTTCCACAGCTTCCAAAACTGGTAACTGTTTATTTATGCATTTTCTACCTTGGAACATTTACGTCTTCTCACAAAGGAAAGTCACATTGAGTAAAAATAACCTGGTGCAATAAACATTTCTGCCAGGTGAAAAAATTTCTGATTTAGTCCTCCTCAGATCCTGGTACAGCAGAAAGACAGATTTAGCATCAGAAAAATTAGTTTCAAAAACTGATCTATCTCTAACAATGCTACCACTTGACCACTCTCATCTCTCCTAAGTTTCAGATGCATCTTAATAATGCTTGCACTGTCTACTTCACCAGGCTGGGGGAAAGCACTTTATAAACTATAAAGAAATGTACAAAAGTAAGCTCTTAGATTTAATGCAGCTAAACTACATACACAAGACTAGGAGCCCATTCTTGCCCCTACAAACCCACAATTATTATCAAAACAAAATATATCAATAATACAATAAGAATGATAAACAATAAAAATGGATACCACTTATATGATGTTTAAGATTTTGCAAAGCATTTTACATGCTATGTCCTTTGGTCCTCATAACAATTCTATGATCCCCATTTTACAGATTAAGCTGAGTAAGTTAGGATAAGTTCCCTATGGTAGGCCACACAATTGGTAAACAGAAATCAAACTTGGGTCTTCAAGTCCAGTACACTACCCACCAAAATACTTAGCTACCTTAACAATATTTTAACTAATATGAACATATGCTATACAGTATGCTGATAATTTATAAAGTAAATATATTTTTTCTTTTCTAATAATTAATGTTGCTATATCTATCTTAAATGCCATTCAACTCCCATTAATTCAGTAAATGTTGACTCCTTCAATATGATTTACAATCATTCAATAAGCATTTATTAAATACATATTATGTGCTAGGCAATATAAAATGAGGAAAGTAAAATATTCCTGCCATCAAGAAGTTTATATTCCAACAAAGAAGAAAATATATTTGTTGTTCAGTTATTTTCAGTCATCTCTGACTCTTCATGACACAGTTTGGGGTTTTCTTGATAGAAATACTGAACTGCTTTGTCACTTTCTTTTCTAGTTTATTTTACAGATGAAAAAACTGAAGCAAACATGGCTAAATGATTTGCCCAAAATCACATAGCTAGTAAGTGTCTGAGGCTAGGAAGATGAGTTTTCTTGACTTCAGTCCAGCATTCTATTCACTCTACCACTTAGCTGCCCTTATAAATATAAATACATAAGTTAATACAAAATAGATAAAAGCTATTTATAAATAAAAGTGTGGTTCCTTAACCAAAGGTCTATGAACTTGGTTTTTTTTTTTTTTTCAAATAAAGAGATCAATAACTGTATTTCAATGTCATTTTTTTCCTTTGTGATCCTTTGCGTTATTCTTTTGTGTATTTAAAATAATCAACCAGATGGAACCAGCCTCTAACCTGTGTATGGCTAGAACCAAATATAACAGACTAAAGACAGAGAGTTTGGGATCAAACAGAAATTTAATTTCAAAATGGGGAAAATGATTTGCAAGCAGGGATACATGTGCCAGAGCCCTACCCTTATTTGGTGGTGTGAGGGAAACCCCCTGCTTTAGTGTAAGGAGAATATTATTACTTATATCAATGGGTTCACAGTGAGCAGTGCTCCTGACAATGAGGGGTAACAGCAACAGTGAGATAGGTTTGGTTCATAACAGGACTTCATGAGCAGAAACAGTTCTGGGATTTTGCTGTGGTTGAGATCATCCAGAGGGTGAGTGCAAAGGATTGTTGATATGCCAAACTCAGGGCACAGGCTGTTTGCTGGATTTTAGCTCAGGAAAAACAGGGTGACTCCTAATATCTTGACATTTCCCCCTTTTGGCCAAAGGGAGGAGCTTTGGAAGAAGTGCCAGCTAGGTAACCAAGAAAACTTAAACATAATTTTTTTTTCTAATTAAAGCTTTTTAATTTCAAAACATATGCATGGGCAATTTTTCAACACTGACCCTTGCAAAAACTTGTTTTACAATTTTTCCCCTTCTTCCCCCCACCCGCTCCCTTAGATGGCAAGTAATCCAATATATATTAAACATGGTAAAAATATGTGTTAAATATAAATTTTGAAACAAAGGAACAAAGTAATAGATCAGTTATCACCAACATTAATTAACATTAATGTCTCCTTGTATCCTAGTAACCCATTCTCAATGTTCCATTAATCAGGGCAAAATTATCATGCATCACCTCCCAGGGTTGGTGTGAGATCACAATAATCTAATGATTGTAAAAAGCTTAAAACAGTGACTGGGATATGCTATGCACTATATTATTATTACTTCTTTAATTAAATGTAATTGTTCCATACCTGATAATGTTAAAGTGATTTTAAAATGCAAAATAAGATTAATGATTTTTATGTGTGATAATCTGTAAATGCAATTAACTAAATTGATGTCATCTGAAGTTTTTTTTTTTAATACATGATATTGTTTGTTATTTTTGTACATCTAAATTCTTTATATTTTGAGATTTGAGACTATTATAACAGAAATGCTATTAGAGAAAGCAATTTTTAAATTTGGATGCTGTTATACATGAATTGAGCTTTTAAAAGGATGTGATAAAAACAGATATTTGAAAACTGTTAAAAACTTGCAGAGGTATATTTTATTATAAAACAGATAACATATAATAGCAAATTTTGACCTGAAATTCTTGGCTGTTATAAAAGTATATGTGGTTTAAAGATGTAGCTTCAACATATCAATGAGGAGTCAACTATCAGATATTTGCTGTATGTCTAAAATCCCAGAATTTGAGTAGATTTAATTTATATGTTAAGGATAAATGAAATGTAAACCGTTAGGGCAACATTCAGGTTGGTGAAGTTAATGAAATTTTGCTATTTGAGGTAAAAATCCGTCAGACAGTAACTTACTATTGTTTTGAGCTTTGATTACAGAGATAGTTGTCTAAATTGTCATAAAGCCAATAGCATGTGTTGCAATATGGGAACTGGTACAGATGGATGTTTATTCCTGGGGAAAGTTTTGGAGACAACTTAGGTACAGCCTAGGTAAGATTCTATTTATTCTATTTCTATTGTGCTATTTCCTTTCTGAAAAACAAATTTGTCCACCTGGTTAATTCTAAACCCTCTTCTGTAATTACATGATTGGCTGTGATATATGATTCATGCCTGGAGTCAAACAGAGCAAGGAGAGTTTTTCCCTTGTTATAATAAATGACATAGTTATAACTATGCCCCTCTTTTTCCTTTTATAGCAAATTTCTATACTCAAGAAGTTTTTTAGGTAAAATGATAGATCTATTAAATAATAAATTGATACTGGAATATCTCTGAGTTATTTATAATAGAATGAAAGTATGAACATCTTACAATTTTTAAGCTAAATTTGAGGTCAAATTATAATATAGGGATGACATCCTCTTAAAGGGGAAATTATTAAACAAAGTAAGGAGAGAAAGATGTAATATGAAAGTTTTTAAGCTAAATATAATAGTAAAATTTGAGAAAAGCAACAGAATTAGATTGTTTTCTCTAAGAACAATATACAGATGTATATAATTGACTTCCAAATTTGTCCTTGAAATTCAGGTTTTAAGCATATTTTAGTAATAAACTCTCAAAACTGGATTAAGAATTTTACATATAAATTATACAGATAATGGTAAAGAAAGTGAAAATATTTAAAAGTATTTGCCTCATCATTTTAGAGCTGTCCCAAGAATAAATATTGTCCAAGAAAAGATATGTAAAGATAACTACTCTGGTTGAATGAATATTGAAATTCAATCACTAGAATACAAGGAGACTTGATTTTAGTTATGTTTTAAGTTTTATTGGTTACCTTGTGACATGTCAGTCTCCCTTCCCAAAAATAGCCCATTGTGAGACTTGTAAGTAGTTTGATCTGTACCTGACTAAATGTAATTTTGCAATTATAAGAATTGTGAGAAAACTTTTATTACATTATTTGAACCTAGTTCCATGTGATTGGGAAATTGGATCATCTCGATGTGTTGATTAGAAACTTTTAACAAAGGACCTATGTTATACTGACCAGAAACTCAAATACAAAGATTGATTCAAGGAGTTTTCTCACAATTGTCATTCAATCACAATTGTCAAAGTCCCTACTGGGTCCTTCAGACTACTCCCACAACTGTCAAACTTGTGTGTGTGGACTCCTGGACCATTTGAAGAAAGCCCTTACTCCTGAGTGGATAGCAGAACCCTCCCAGGAGGCAGCTCAAGGTTTGTATGAATCCAGAAACAGCCAACCGCCAGATGAGACAGCTATCCCAAGATTGCAGATGAGGGCTGAGTATACTGTCCCATTTTTTCTCTTTTCCCTTTTGTTGTGTGTCCAACTACCAAGGCCCTGATTCAAGGTTGTGTAGCATTTTATCTTTCTACATTATTGGTATCCTTTTTCTTTTCTGCTTACAAGATAACAATGGCTAACAAAGATACTTTGGGACATGCTTCCCCAATGAGTCCCCTAAAGGAACTCACTCCCTGGGTAGCAACTTGTCCTGGGCTTAATGACCTCTCACAGCATCTTGGCTTAAATCTGCCTCTTCTTTATTGACCAGAAGGATAGGGGTTTTTCCAAAGCTCCTCTCTTTGGCCAGAAGGGGGAAATATCAAGATATTAGGAGAAACTACCGTTTTCCTGAGTTAAAACCCAGCAAACAGCCTGTGTTTGGCATACCAACAATCCTTTGCACTCTCCCTCTGGATGATCTCAGCCACAGAAAAATCCCAGAATTGTTTCTGCTCAGGAAGCCCTGCTATGAACCAACCTGTCACACTGTTATTGTTACCTCTCATTGTCAGGGGCACTGCTCACTACGCATTAGTATAAGTGATCTCTCTACATTAAAGCAGGATCTCCCTCACACCCCTACTAAGGGTAGAGCTCTGGCACATGTGTTCTTGCTTACAAACCATTTTCCTCATTTTGAAATTAAACTTCTGTTTGATCCCTGACTCTCCTTTCTCTAGACTGCTCGGTATGGTTTGGAGCAAACATAGATTGGAGGTCAGTTCACTCCAGGTGATATCTGAGAAGGGATCTTTAGATCCAAAATGGTCCATGGCTCACGGAAAGATTAAAAACTCAAGGAAGAAGCTAATATTACAATAAAAAAAATTCTGAATTACATATCAAAAAGGACATTAAATTTCCCCCTTAGAATTGGATGTTTTCAAATCCTTGCGGTATCATTGGAATTGACTCCTGAAATAGTGCACTTAGCCATTAAAGCCAAAATATTACATTGCATTTCTTGTGATTTTTCTATTTATTCATGTGCTTATCTACGTTTATATATACATGTTGTACTCTCAATAATAATGCATTTGGGTTAAAGTTGGTTGTGGTATTTAGTGCTGTGGAGCCAAAATTTTTTTTCATACCTCATTAAGCCTTTCCCACAGCTAAATAAAATTAGTGTAATATGATACCATATTGGAGATGGAAAGGCCCTTAGTGGCCTCCAATTCAAACCACCTCATTTTATACATCAAGAAAGTGAGCCACTGAGAAAATATCTGACTTCTCTGGAGTCACACAATGAGGGTCTCAATTGGTAAGATATGAATTCAGGTCTTTCTGACTCTAAATTAAAATTGCTATAGCAGGTTGCCTCCCTAATGAAGTTGCAGACATATACTTACACTTGCCTTGCTGAATATACAATGGAATAAAACCACCATGCATTTGGTTAATTTTCTTTTATTTTAAAGTAATAGTTTTTATGTTAAAAGTCAGTCCAAAGAGCCATCTCCATCCAGAAAGAGGACTATAGGGACTGAATGTAGATTACAGCATAGTATTTTCACATTTTTTATTGTTGTTTGCTTCTTTTTTTTTCTTTCTCATTTTTTTCCCTTTTTGATCTGATTTTTCTTGTGCAGCACAATAAATGTGGAAATATATTTAGAAGAATTGCACAGGCTTAATCTATATAATCTATATTGGATTACTTTTTCTAAAGGAGTGAGGTGGGGGGAAGGAAGGGAGAAAAATTTGGAACACAAGGTTTTGCAAGGGTGAATGCTGCAAACTCTTTGCATGTATTTTGAAAATAAAATAAAAAAAACAACAACAATTCAGTCCATCAGCATTTATTAAGAGTCTATTATGCTAAGCCCTAGGATACAAATAAAGGCAAAAGACTTCTCATAATGTAATAAGGGAGACAACATGCAACCAATATGTACAAACAAGATATGTACAAGATAAAGAGGTAATAATCAACTAGGAAAAATTGGGAATGGGTTCCTATATAATATAGGATTTTAATTAGGACTTGAAAAAAGCCAGGGAAGCTAGGAGGTAGAGATGAGGAAAGAGAGAATTCCATGCATAAAAGACAGCCAGTGAAAATGTTGGGAGATGGATTATCTTGTTTTATGAATGTTTTTATGAATATGAATGGGTGTGTGACACTGGACAACAGCCCTCTAAGTTAGGGATTTTTCATTTTTTTTGTATGTCATGGACTCTTTTGGCTGGATAGTGAAGGCTTTGGACCCTTCCTTTGACTAATATTTTGAAATAATTGAAGGAAATACTAAATTTTAATTAGATATTTTGTGATTAAGTCATTTTTTTTCAGTCATGTTCAATACACTGTAATCCCATTTGGGTTTTGTTTTTTTTTTTGTTTTGTTTTTTGGCAAAGATACTAAAGTGGTTTGTCATTTTCTTCTTCAATTCTTTATATAAGTGGGAAAACTGAGGCAAACAGGGTTAAGTAACTTGCCCAGAGTCACGTGGCTAATGTCAGAGGTCAGATCTGAACTCACAAAGATAAGTCTTCTTGATTGTGAGTCCAGCTCTCTATCCACTGGATCATCTAGAAATTAATGAAAATTAAAATGTACATTTTCCTCATCCAAATTCATGGACTCCCTGAAATCTATCCAAGGACTGTGGCATTCCCAGGTTAAAAGCCTTTACTCTAAGTCTATAATCTGAAGAGAAGGTCCCAACTTATATTGATAGAATAACTTTCAGAAATCAATGAAATGACAGGTCCTACCCCCTATAAAGTTCTTTGAGTTGCTTAGATACAAGGTCCTAGGTGTAGTATAGAGTAAAAAACTCTTATTACTTAGCTAGTATTAATTTTTTTTCTAGAAGAAAAGAAAAAGGCAAACCCTATAATTTTGCTTCATACTTCTCTCCTGTTTTAGGTACACATTGCTTTTAAAAACTCCCATGTGTTAAATTCTTTAAAAATCCTGCAGATATCCTAAGGGAGTTTTATCCTAGTCCTTCTGACCTGTCTTTACCCTGTGGAAACACAGGGTAATCCTATGGCAAGCTGAGAATAAATTCCTTATGGTGCTGCCCTTTAGATTGTCTTCCCTAATCAACTGTTATGGCTTACTGGCAGTAATTAATAGGGGGAAAATCATATCAGTCAGAGAGATGGAAAGATTATTTCTGGGGACATTCATTTCATAAAGATATCTGGAACAATGCTTTGGCAGAATGAAGAAATTGCACCAGTATCTAAAAAGTAATGTGATTAAGAACTCCCAAAATCAAGCTATTAAAAGCAATCTTTAATATGTTCTAGGTGAAGAACCTTAGCACAAAAAGGTTTTGGGCTCTGGGGAAACCCTAACTTAAAAGGCAAAAGGATGCACAAATTCCTATAATTATTAATTGCTCCCTGGCCTATAAAAGAACATTAAGATGTTGACCTGATGGTGAGAGCCAGCCTTTGGGTGTGTTTGCAAGGGATTGTGGTCCAGTAATTGAATGAGCAAAATAAAATGATGGTTGGGGAAAGAGAAAGTAATGCAACTGAGTCAGGATGCTTCTGCAAGGAAAAGTGATTAGATATATGGGTTGAATGAGCATTTCCTCACAATAGGAGCATCTTGGAGATGGCACAGATTTGTTGGAACACAGGACGAATATTGAGGCTTATTAAGGATGACACGCTTTACTGGTGTTTCAAGTCCTGAGGCTGGCTGTAACTCTGAGTTCTGGTACTTTTCCATGGAGAGATAGAAGCATTTGGGGAACTGGGATGACCATGTTTTGGCCAGTGTAAATACAACATTGATCCCCTATCATGGAACTCTGAGAGAAGAAAGGATTTTGTTAGAAGTTGGTAGAAACTGGGTTTATACATGGATGGCCATGAACATAAGGGACAACTTTACAACTATAGCTTTGTACACAAAAGACCAAATATGAAAAGCCCACCTCCCAAATAAATTCAACATTAAAAGATGCTGCATTAAATTACTAAGGTGGATAAGATGAAGCTTCAGACTGCTCAGATATATTTCAACTTCCTTCCCGGAGAGATCCTTGTCTTTGGCCTAATTCATAGGGCAGGATTTCTCTGTTGGTTGATAGCAGAATAAAGTGATCACAAGTGCTAGTGGAGGATATGTGCCAGGGATTTAAGACTTAGGATAAAATACAACTTTCAAAACTGATTAAAATAAAAGTCTCATAGTATTCAAAGAGAGAAAAAGTAAAAAGGAGAATACAAACTTCACATACTGCTCTCTAGCGACACCCCCAAATAACCAGGGAAGTGAAAACCATGCTTCCAAGAAGGATTTGAATCTCACCTTGCTCCCTGTAAGGGCCAAGGAACACGAAGTCTTTTATAACATGGAAAGAAATCCTTTCGGTTGACATGACCCCTAGCAGAATGCAACCTCAAAGCACACTCACTGCAATAATTTCTATTTATGGGGCTCCTATAATGAGACCAGGAAAGTTCCATGGACCAGCCCCATACACGACTTCATGTTCCCTCTGATAGGAAAAACTTACATAAATGTCATCAAAGCTGATTGTGGAAGAAAAAAAAAAAATAAATAAAATCCTTACCTCTTTCTCTATCTTGAGCAGCTTCTTTACAGCCACTTCCTTGTCTTGTGATATCCATCTGGCTCGATAAACACTCCCAAAACTCCCCCCACCGCAGTTTTCAAAAAACTGCAAGTCATCAAATTTGATTTGCACAAAGGAAGCACCGAGAGACGACATCTCATAATGACAAAGTAATATACTTCCACAAAATCTGCAAAAAGAAAAGAATTCAGTTAGTGTGTGTCCTATTAGAATAGTTCTAGAACACTACTCTAGATAATATATCATCTTTAGATAATATTATTTAGATAATAATAACACAGATAATATGTGTTCTTTGGAACACTCAGAGGGTACCACATTAGCTGAAGAGAAAAGGGAGTCTGTAAATGTATGTTTGAAAAATCAAAATAAAACAAAACTCACCCTGGCAGCCTATGAAAAATTTAAAAACAACTTATCCAGGCTTGGAAACACAGCTGCCTACAGAGAAATGGCTCCGATTTCCCCTAGAGCAGTTTTGAAGCCACACTTCCTGCACTCAAGTACAAGCAGAGGAGTTCTGTGAAAAGGCTAGTGTGTCACCAGGTCTATCATAAAGTCCTGACAAACTGGAAGTGTGCTTTCAATTGCAAGCTTGCATAGCTGTTCTGGAATCCAAAGCACGCCATTGCTGCCTGTTGTGATCACTTTATACAAAATATATACAGCCTAAGCAACTGAACATCCTGGCAAAATTACAGCCAAAACTCGGCAAAACCGAACATGCAAAGAGTGTTCAAGAGGATAAAAGCAACCTTTCAGTTACAAAGATACTATAAATCTGGCCAAATGTTTTCCACAAGTTTCTCCCTAGTCTGTATACCACAGCAAGGCTTAATTAAAGAGCAGAATAGTTTCCCTTGATTACAGTATATTAAATCATCTCAAGAACACTGCCAAGAATGAATCTTATGGTTGTTAAAATTTTTTATTATGTTTGTTGCCAAAGAAACAGAATACCCCGCCCATAGATTATACAGTGATACCTTCTGTAGTCTAAGAAGTTTTACTACTCCCAGGTAGATAAATGTTACTGCTGCACAGTGACAGCATCACTGGACACAGACAAGTAATGACAGCTTAAAACTTCAGGCTATGAAGGTTTTGCTGATAGGAGAGGACAAAAGTGTCATCTCAGAAAGCAGGTTAAAAAAAAAATCATTGCCGGAGAATATGCACGGCTCCTCAAGACACCTAACAAGGAACCCATTAAGAAGTGAATGTTAGGAACGTTGTGTTAACAAAAAACAGAAGTCTCAAGTGTGAAATCAAATTCAGAGTTAAGATCAAGTCTACATGGGGACTTTGTTTCCTTTCTATTTCTGCATGTTTGAAAAGACACACATACATAAACAAAATTATGAGCATTTTAAAGTCTAGCTATTTTGGACTTAATTCAGATACAAGTATAATTCTTTGGATTTATCCATAATTGGCTACAGTGATCTTTTTATTTCAAGATGAAATCAGTAAAGGCAATATAGCAGAACAAGACAAAATTAGGATATAGTAGCTCGGAATTGTAATGGGAGACAATCAATCAATGAGCTTACCAAGCACCATAAAATACAAAGAAAAAAATTCCTTAATGAAAATGATGTTGATTTTTAAATGAAAAAAAAAACATCCCTTATAAAATTGCCTCATTCCATAATTAATGATTTCTTCACTTAAGAACATTTAATGAACTTGAATTGCTGCCAGAGGAAAAACTGGTAAGACTACTGAAAAACTAGAATGGGTTAATGAGAGAAGCTGATCTCATTTCCTGGAGGTCTTCTTTAAAAGAATAGTTACTCACTAGTTCAGGAACGTTTAGGTATGATATGGCCTAGAGGAGGAGGTTATGTAGCAAAGTTCCATCCAGCTCAAGAATTTCTGTAAAGATCATAATTGAAATATCCACATTTCCAAATTTTTAGATCAAATCCTTAGGTATTCCTTCTTGGCTTTGAAAAAGTTAATCATATATTTAAAAAATATATATCTCCTGCTATCTCCAAAAAAGGAGATATGCAGATATAAAAGATGAGAGTTTAGAATTCTGTTCCATTTGCTTAACAGGTTCAGGAGGGTGGGGACCATATCCTATATGTCTTTTTGGCTCTCACAAAGTCAAAATAGTACCTCATGCATATAGTAAGTACTCATACAAGCATCTATTCAATGAATAAAATTATATTTCATGAATAAGAAGGCTTTATCATTCTAGAAAAGAGGTTGGGGAAGAACTAGTTGTTTCAATCAATCTAAGAAATATTTATTAATCAGCAGTCTTGTATAAGGCACCTGTTAGGTTATGTAGGAGAATGAGATAGTTCAGCGTAATGGATAGCATACTGAAATTTTTTATTTTGAACTAGAAAGAACTGAGTTCAAATCCTTCCTCTAACACTAGCTGTCCACAGGCAAATAATGTACATAAAGTACCCTGCAAACCCTAAAGTGTTTTATAATAGTTAGTATTATATTAAGAGACATAAGAATAGATCTTACCCTGAAGGGGTTTATAATCTTGACTGTTCATAGGGAGGATTTCTGATAACACTTTATTCTTTTTTGTTTCGTTTTTTATGTTTATTATTATTAAATTAGAAAGAACTGAGTTCAAATCCTTCCTCTAACACTAGCTGTCCACAGGCAAATAATGTACATAAAGTACCCTGCAAACCCTAAAGTGTTTTATAATAGTTAGTATTATATTAAGAAACATAAGAATAGATCTTACCCTTAAAGGATTTATAATCTTGACTGTTCATAGGGAAGATTTCTGATACCACTTTATTCTTTTTTGTTTCGTTTTTTATGTTTATTATTATTATTAATATTTTTAATTTACAAAGCATATGCATGGGTAATTTTTCAACATTTACCCTTGCAAAACTTTCTGTTCCAACTTTTTCCCCCCTTTCTCCCACTACCTCCCCTAGATGGCAGGTAGTCCAATACATGAAATATATGTTAAATCCAATATATGTATACATATTTATACAGTTATCTTGCCACACAAGGAAAATCGGATCTAGAAAGAAAGAAAAAAAAAACCCGAGAAGGAAAACAAAAATTCAAGCAAACAATAACAGAAAGAGTGGAAATGCTCTAACACTTTATTCTTAATGATAATAGAAGATAATTTTAAAGTATGGATTGAAATTCAACAGTGATTAATAATTTGTTAAATCACTTGAATAAATACAGAAAATGTTATCTATTTTTGTTGTCAGTTTAAGTACATTCTGGTTTTTGTTATTTTCTCTGTGACATTCCATTAGAAAAGTGGAGTGGGAAGAGAAAATTTTGTTGACAAACCTTGTGGTACCTTGCATATAAATATACTGATTATCAAAAATTACTATATCTGACAATCAATGACTTTTCAAAAATAATTAATGTTGTACACTGGAGGAAAAACCCACCATGTCTTATAATAGAAATTAATACATATATTACATCTACTATTAAAAAAAAAAAACACCAACTATTGTCAGGTATTTATTTAGTTACCCAAATTTACAGCCTAAAATCAAAACTGAGATTAGTTAAAATAGTTTAAAGAAAGTTAGTTCCATTTCCCCTGAGAGTCATTTTCCACAATATACTTTTCTTTCTTCATTTGCCTGAATTATCTTATTTACCTGAATGACAAATGGCCCTTGTAGGGTATTTCTCAAAGAAACATAAAATTCTAGAAAACACCTTGTCTTTCTGGGAATGAACATTATTCATTAATCATGTAGGGATTAATCACCTCCAAGAAATGGACAAGGAAAGAAGGATCACAGTCTTAACATAGACACAATAGTCATACTGGGGAGGAGGTGCCTTTATGTCAGAGACTGAGCCCAATTGGAGTTGTACACTTATTCTCCTGGCAGCCTGAAGAAAAGATATCACCAGGACTATTCCTAGCTGACCTGTGATGAGGATTCACCAGTCAGCAACAGTGAAAGATCAGGGGAGCAAGAATTCCCAGGTAGCAGCTAAATGAAACAGTAAATGGTAAGACAATGGTAAATCAAGGGTGATAGAGACACAAAATCTAAAGGAAAGAATGGACTAAAAGAATAGGGATTGGTCAAAAAATTGTAGAGAAGTACAGGTAGTGAAAGAGAAAGTTTAAAAAGTTGGGCAAAGAGTAAAATTCCAAACTTTGAGTCCTTGGTGACAGAGTTGTTTGGGGAACCTGTAAAGGCATAAAGAATATTTAGAAATTGGTCAATAGCCCCCAAAGTGGGAAATGTACACTATATTAAGATTCTGTAGTGTTTGTATGAGAAAGATCATGGAGTATGGCAGTAGAGGAATTGCTTGGGAGTCAGAGTAAAGAACAAGAAATATATATATATATATATAAAACACTTCTATTGGTCCTTTGAGTTAAGAAGAGGAAGAGAATTGGTCATTGCTTAGAGGGTTTGTAAGGGATATGGTGTCTTCAGAGAATAGTCAGGTTTCCATTAAAGTAAAAATATGGAATGAATGTTGGTAAAAGTTCACAGATATAGAAAAGTTTATTAATAATAAAGCATGTACTCCAAAAGACAGAGTAGAGTATGTTAGATAATGGGTGGCTCAGTTTGAAAAGGTTTAAAGGGAGAGTTAAGGTTTAAGCTGATTAAAATAGGAACTAAAATTTGGGAAAAGGGGGTATGGACATGCTATTGTCAGGGAAAGAATGAGATTTAGTAACAGGGAACTTTGAGCCAGTATTTCAGAAGCTAAATTAATATAGTGTGTTCCCTAGGGAGAACAACCAACAGGATTTTCAGTGCTGATCTAACCCTGAATTTTGAATTGCATTTGGATTCTTGGATGTTATCAAATGTGCTCCCATGATATTTCTCTTCTAGGTATGCTTTGTCACTTTGGTTTAAGGAAGGACATTTTGGGGCTTAGTGCTCTTAGCTTGCAGGCTGATCTGGGGAAAGAAGAAAGGTCAAAGAGCTACAGAAAGATGTCAATCTATTCTACAACTCTTCTCACTGGTAGCCATGCAGTTGATAACTGAACACTTCCTAATGTCAGAGAACTCACAAGGAAGTACATGCTGCTTTTAGAAAACTCTAATTTTAGGAAATTATTATTTATATTGAACCTCTGTATATCTTCTTGTAGCTTCTTATTGTTGCTAACTCTGTTTCATGGAGCTATATGAATCTGTCTTCTACATGATAGATAACATATAATGTATATATAACATATAATGCAAATTAACTCTTGTTCTTAATTTCCTACAACTCTTTCCTTCCCCAAATACACAAAAATCTTCACTTTTATATAATAATCATGTCTAACTCTTTCAGTTCTTTCTCAGATGACCTATTATTAGACTATGCATCATCAAAGTAAAATCAGCAATGTTAGCTAGCATTTATTAAGCATCTACTATGTGCCAGGTATTGTGCCAAAAAAAAAAGGCAAAAAATCCCCAAACCAAAACAAAATAAAAGAACAGTCCTTGACTTTGAGGAATTCATGATGTAAAGGGGGAAAACAACTTTTTGCAGGCAAGATATATACAAGATAAACTGGAGGTAGTCTCTGAGGGAAGAATGGAAATTAGGAAAAAGGTCTGGGCATGAGGTAACAGTCCATAAAAATGTCTGGAGGAGGGATATGGAGCCTGGTGTTTGAGGAAGAGCATTGGATGGCAAAGCACACAGAGGGAACACAGTCCAAGAAGAGTGAAAGTAGGAAGAGGTCATGTTATGGAAAGCCTTAAAAGACAGAGAATTTTATATCTGAACCTAGAAGGAACAGGGAATCAAAAGAGTTTATTAAATGAAAGGAAGGGAGGAAGGAGACCAGTGATGTGGTTCTTTAGGAAGATCAATTTGACAGCCAAGTGGAGAACAAATTGGAAAGGGGGAGAGACTTGAGGCAGGGAGAGCAACCAGCAGGCTTGTGCAATTGTATAATATACGGTGATGGAGAGCCTGTAAAAGGGAAGTTGCAGTGTGAGAGGACAGAATGATGTGGTGGGGGATAATTGAGAAGTGGGGTTGGCACAATTAAGAGAATGAGGAATTAGGAATGGCACCTAGGTCTTGGTGGCTGGGAGAATGGTGGTACCCTTGATAGCAATATGGAACTTAGGAAAAGGGAAGCATTTGGGGAGGGGGAAGATAATGAATTTAGTTTTGAGGGGCATTGGTAGAGTAGAAAGAGCACTAGCCCTGAAGTCAGGAGGACCTGAGTTCAAATCTGATCTCAGATACTTAACACTTTCTTGGCTGTGTGACATTGGGTAAGTCACTTAACCTCAATTGCTTAAGAAAGAAAGAAAGAAAGAAAGAAAGAAAGAAAGAAAGAAAGAAAGAAAGAAAGAAAGAAAAAACATGAATTTTGGACACATGAGTTTTGGACATATAGTTTAAGTCTCCATGTTTGTGGGACTTCCAGTTTGAAAAGACTAATTGCAAGTTGGAGATGAGAAACTGGAAATAGGGAGAGAAGTTAGGGCTGGAAAAAATGGATTTGAGAGTTATCCACATAGGTAAACATATAAGAGGTAATGAGAAAGTGAAATAATACAGAAGTAGGCTCAGGATAGAGCCTTGGGATCCCTATGGCCTTTCTTCTCTGAACATATTAGTGACTGCCTTGTTTCTTGGTCTAGTAATTTCAGTTGGGTACAATCCTTTCTGACTCATTTTGGGGTTTTCTTGGCAAAAATACTGGAATAATTTTTCATTTCCTTCTCCAGTTCATTTTACAGATGAGGAAACTAAGGCAAGCAGGGTTAAGTGACTTACTTGTTCAAGCTAGTAAATATCTGAGACCAGATTTGAACTCAGGAAGATGAGTCTTCCTGATTCCAGGTTTAGTTCTCTATCCACTATGTTATCTAGCTATTCCTATTGTTTCTCTGCATGTCCATATGCATTAAATGTATTGGATATTCTGCTAGACTTTGAGTCAGTAGTACTTGGGCTTAGATCTTTATCATTTGCAAACCATGTGACCATGAAAAAAAATCTAATTTCTCCATGTCTAAGTTTAGTGACCTGTAACATGAAGTGGTTAGACTAGATGATTTCTAAGGTCCCTCTTAACCCTAAATCAAAGTTCCTATGAGCCTAAGATACTCCATTAGGAAACAGAATTAGAAATTTGATTCTGGGTGACTCACTTCTATGTACGTAGAATCATATCTTGGGTGATGGTAGTGAATGACATAGGAGAGAAATAATGGGAAGCGTGGTGGCATAATACATAGAACACAAGTCTGGAGTCAGGAAGATTCATTTTCCCAAATGCAAATATGACTTTTTATCTCAGTTTTCTTATCTGTAAAATGAGCTGGAGAAGGAAATGGCAAACCATTCCAGTATCTTTCAAAGAAAACCCAAATGGGGAGTCAGACAAGATTGAAAAATGACTGAGCAACTAAAACAAAATCCTCAAAACAGAAGCCTAAATTAACACAAGTGTTTTTTAATGCAGAATTAGGACATTTCACCCCACCCTCCTTTTATACAATATCTCTCAAACATCTAAATATCAATTCCATATCTAATTTTGGAATAATTATGGATCTTTTGGATTGCTCCTCAGAGACAGATCCTTCCAAGACCATGAAAGTCATCTTAAGCCAGGTGTCTGTCCTGGTTTAAGAGTATGAATCCACTTAAAGGCAGGTTTGGGATCTGAGTTTGAATTCCTTGCTCTAGCATCCCAGCTTTAGGGGTGTTTAAAAGGATATTTAAATCCCTAAATTCAATTGGAACATTAGAAAGAAACTGACCTCTGAAGGCTGAAATGTCATTTGCCAGGGCATTCCATGAGATGACACATCTAGTTAGATGCTTCTTGAAAACTGCTGTGACCCCATTTTGAAATCTCAGCCCTGATATCTGGAAATTGAGTATGTATGAGTGGAACCATACAATTATTTAAATGTTTTATTAAAACTTAAAAAACAAAGTGATGAGGCCCCATCTAAATTGTGTGGACATTAACAATCCAAGGAAGTCTTATGATTCCTGGAAGACTTTTGAGATCTGATAAAATATTTGAGATTTTGCTGAAAAAATTTGGCCAATTGAAAATCTTTTCCTTATAAGAATATAAACAAATTTATTAATATGCAATTCTCTCCCAATTTAATTTTCCCTACTTTATTTATGAACCATTGTTTAAGGTGGTCAACTGAACAATTTATATCCATCAGCACAAGGAAATCTCAGTTGATTTCCAGTTTGAAAAGACTGGCAGTTGGAGATGAGAAACTAGAAATAAGGAGAGAAGTTTAGGGTTGGAAAAAATGGATTTGAGAGTCATCCACATAGGATGAGTAATAATTTTGGTAAGAATATTATCTGATCAAATACAGGCAGTTGGCTGCACAAATTAACTTGGGATTGATTACATAGAGCAATCGTGTCAGACTCAGAAACAAATCCCTGAGAGTCACATCGACCTTAAGTTAACTCTATATTGAATTATCTTTTAAAATTATTAAACATTTCCCAATTGCATTTCAATCTTTTCTGATGCAGAAGAACCATGTTTACTGTTATTACAATATATGAAGTTAAGAAGGCTGTTCCCATAAAGAAGAGCAAGTCCATTATCTGTTTTCTGGACTTCAGTACCCCAGTTGTCTCCCATGTCACAAAACTTTTTAAACAAAGGTCACTAGGCAGTCAGCATCATAGTGGGTAAAATGCTAGACTTGGAATTAAGAACACTAAAGTTCAAGTCTTAAGTCAGACACTTAGTTATGTGATTCTGGACAAGTCACTTAATTTACTTGCCTAAATTTCCTTAACTGTAAAATAGGGATAATTATAGTATTTTTATCTCTCAAGATTGTTTTAGGATTAAATATGGTAATATTTGTAAAATGTTTAGCAAAATGTCTGGCTCATATTAGGTGCTGCTTAAGTATTCTCTTCCCTATTGTTATTTAATTTTTAAAATTATCTTCATATCTTTTTAAATTACCATACACACATGAATGTATACATACACATGTACACACACACATATATATACATATGTATATGCACACACAGTAATTAAGATTGATATTGGAGAAGAGTTATCAGAATAATCAAAGAATGATCAATCCAAAGAGTTGCAAACAGTCGATTTTGTGGTTCAAGTCATTCATTCAAGTCAACTGGTACTATTATATGAGAAAATTATTTTTTCATCTAATGATTAAACTGTCATCTTATTTTAGAATTTATTTTGTCTCAGGAATCAAGTGAAAAATATGGACCTAAACTGTTTGGTTTTAGAAGAAATCCTTAAAGTATTAAGGTACCAAATTAAAGTTTTCATTTTTCAGGGGTTTCTCAGTTTTATAAAATTTTTTATCTTTTGCCTTTTCCAGTTAATTGATAGTCAGAACATATATTTGGGTTTTTAGGATTCATTCTTGTCATAAAAATAGAAAAAAGGCAAAGGTATAGCACGATGAAAAATAAGAAAATTTCTATAGATTGACTTTCAGCTTACTGACACATACATAATACTAAGGAATAAGTGACACAGTGAATTCCAAGTATTTAAAGAAATCATTCAACTCTCAGGAACTTAAAAAAACCCTCTCAATTATCAACTTCTTACTAATTTACACAAATCAAAACCAAAGACAGATAATTTTATGATTTAATCCAATCTTTCTATTTATGACTTCTGTCTCTGGAGTTATTTCAGCGGTAGAACTCAGAAAAGTTTGTTTTTCACACTCTTGCTTGGAATTCCATCTTAAAACACCAGTATTCAGAAAAGACCCATAAGTCTTTCTGGTTATTATGCATCCTTTACATTCATAAAGTACCTCAAAGTTCCATCTGCTTCACCAATCATCACTCAGAGTACATAGGATTTTGCACTAATGTCTGTTACAAAAAAGACTTGAAGAACTAGACAACACAATTTCAAGAATATGGTACTTCCAAACCCAGTAATTGTGAAAATCTAAATAATTTTTCTCCATTACATACTGCTCTCCTAACTACCTCAATTACATAATATTATTAGACTTTTTGGTAAACCCTTATTTTATAGTAACTCCTTCAGTTCTTTGCATACTTTGACTTTAAACTGTTAAGACTTAATGACAGACTTTATGAATAACTTTTGTATCTTGGTCATCTACCTTTTTCTGTTCAGAAAACTTCAAAACTAAAGGTAAAGTTGTAGCTATACTGCTCATGTCGTCATAAGAGTGCTGACTTTGGAGTGAGAATGTCTACATTCTAATCCTATCTTTACCACTTATCACCACTTGGTCACCAGATGATATACAGTGGATTAGTCACATGGTTTAGATTCAGAAAGACTTGAATTCAAATCTGACATATGCCCTAGATGTGTGTTTCTGGGCAAGTAACTTCTGTTTGTTTCAGTTTTCTCATCTGTAAAATGGGGATAACAATTGTACTTATCTGCCAGGGTTGATGGTAGAATTAAATGGGATGATAATTAAAGTACTTAGTACAGTGCCCGACACACAGCAGAGGCTACGTGAATGTTAACTATTATTATCACCTATGTGATCTTAGGAAAGTCACTCTGTAAAAAGTTCCCTCTGTAAAATGAGGATTGACTCTAAATCGAGAACTCTTTTCAATGAAACTAATCCTGCCTTTTTTTCAAATTTCTTCCTTTTACTGGAGTTCTAAGACAACTACTCTCTTTAGATCATGTTCTCAAGTATCTTAACTCTGAATCTGTATTGTCCAGCACGTGACTAGAGCCACTATAGATTTTTGTTACATAATATCAATAGGGTTTTCATTGTGGAAAGGCAAATATTCTTTTTTCTCCCTAGCTAGTTTGCTATTCCACTCACCATACTGGATATTCCAAACCTTTTCATCCCTTTTCAATTCTCCCATGGCACTCCCTAGTCCTACTTTCTTAGCCAAGAACTTCACACAAAACTTTCACTAAAAGCTCTCTTGCTCCCCTTCTCTTCTCACATCAATTAGATATCTTACCTAACTATCTACTCCACCCTGTTTTCTCATGAATTGCAAAGACAAGTATTTATATGCTTGATCCAGTTCTCCTCCATTTTCTCTAATAGATTACCCCTCTTTCATTCCTATGTTCTCCCCTATCATAATTCTCTCACGTACTGGTTCCTTCACTGCAATGTGTAAACAACATGCCAGTGTCTCTTCTGTCCTTAAAGCACACACACACACACACACACACACACACACACACACACACACACACACACACACACACACAAAACCCTTCACTTGGTCCTACCATCCTTAGATATTCTTACATCTTTCCTCCCCTTCTCGACCAAACCACTAGAAAAGCCATTGATAGCAGCTGCCTCTTCCTCACCACTCATTTCTAAACCCTTTAGAAGCAGGCTTCCAATCTCATCATTAATAATGAGCTCTTAATTGCCAAATCTAATGTCTCAGTTCTTATTCCTCTGAACTTCTTGATATCTTGAACAATATCTCTCTCTCTCTCTCTCTCTCTCTCTCTCTCTCTCTCTCTCTCTCTCTCTCTCTCTCTCTCTCTCTCTCTCTGTTGGTCTGTCTCTCTTTGTGTCTGTGTGTGTGTGTGTCTCTGTGTGTGTCTCTGTGTCTGTCTGTCTCTCTTTCTGTGTCTGTGTCTGTCTGTCTCTGTCTCTCTCTCGTTCTCTGTCCTCTCTCTTTCTTGTCCTCTCTGTCTGTCACTGTGTGTGTGTGTGTGTGTGTGTGTGTGTATGTATGTATGTATCTCTATAGGTCTCTATCTCTCTTTGTGTCTGTGTGTGTCTTTCTCTCTGTGTCTGTCTGTTTCTGTCTGTCTCTGTCTTTGTCTCTCTCGTGCTCTGTCCTCTGTCTTTCTTGTCCTCTCTGTCTGTCACTGTGTGTGTGTGTGTGTGTGTGTGTGTGTGTGTATGTATGTATGTATCTCTATAGGTCTCTATCTCTCTTTGTGTCTGTGTGTGTCTTTCTCTCTGTGTCTGTCTGTTTCTGTCTGTCTCTGTCTTTGTCTCTCTCGTGCTCTGTCCTCTGTCTTTCTTGTCCTCTCTGTCTGTCACTGTGTGTGTGTGTGTGTATGTATGTATGTATCTCTATAGGTCTCTATCTCTCTTTGTGTCTGTGTGTGTCTTTCTCTCTGTGTCTGTCTGTTTCTGTCTGTCTCTATGTGTCTGTGTCTGTCTGTCTCTGTCTTTGTCTCTCTCGTGCTCTGTCCTCTGTCATTCTTGTCCTCTCTGTCTCTGTCTCTCTGTCACTCTGTGTGTGTGTGTGTGTGTATGTTTCTCTATAGGTCTCTGTCTCTTTGTCTGTGTCTGTGTGGTGTCTCTCTGTGTCCGTATGTCTGTCTCTGTGTCTGTCTGTTTCTGTCTCTCTCTCTGAGTCTGTGTCTGTGTCTATGTCTTTCTGTTTGTCTCTCTCTCTCTCTCTCTCTCTCTCTCTCTCTCTCTCTCTCTCTCTCTCGTTCTCTGTCCCCTCTTTCTGTCTTTCTCATCCTCTCTTTCTGTCTGTCTCTGTCTCTCCTCTTCCTCCTCCTCCATTTTTGGACATATTAATTCGTTATTTCATTGGCCACTTAAACTCAAGATGACCTAACCTTTCGTCCCAAACTCTTCCTTCTTCTGAACTTCCCTATTAAATATGAGGGATGGCATTATTGTCCCAGTCAACCAGATTCACAACTTCAATGTCAGCTTGAACTCCTCACCTCCAAACACTAACTAATGTTCCATAACTCCTCATTAACAATTGCTCCAAATCTATTGCCAAATCTTTTTATTAATATATTCACATCTCCCAATCCATTCCTTTCTCTCCACTCTCAGCCACCACCCTGATGCAGACCCTCATTACTTCATCCCTAGACTACTGTGACAGCCTTTTCCTTGGTATCCCTATCTGGTGTTACTTCATTCCAATCCATCCTTCATGCAGATACCAAAGTTATTTTTCTAAAAGGTAGGTCTGACCCATCAACCCCTCTCCATTTAATAAGTTCTTAGTGGCACCCTGTTACCTCCAGGATTAAATATAAAGTATGCTGGCAGCTAACGTTCTTTAAAACCTGGCTTTGTCCACTAAAACCAGGCTTCTTTTATTTTACTGCCATCAGTTTACTTTATGATCCAGCTACACTGGCTTGCAACCAATCTCTCCACTCTGTGCCTTTTCACCCATGCCTGGAATGCTCTCTGTGCTCATTTCCAGCTCCTGGATTTTCTAATTTCCATCAGTCTCTGTTCAAAGTCTTCCTTCAGCAAGAGACTTTCTAGGTTTCCCTTCCTCTCCCTGTTAATGTTTTGCCTAGAAGATTACTTTTCATTTATACTTCAAGGCAAAGTAATTTGCATGTAGTTTCTTCAATTGGAAAAGGAACTCCTGAAAGGCAGGAAACACATATTCCTCACACACACACACACACACACACACACACACACCCTTTTTCTTTGTATGCAAAACACTTAGCTGGGTACCTGGCACCTAGTAAACATAAAATAAATCCTTGATAATATAAAGTTTTAAGACAATTCCAAAAGGATTTATGATGAAAAATGCTATCCACCTAGAGAAAGAATTGATGGCATCTGAATGCTGATTGAAGCATATCTGTTTTTACTTTTTTGTGTGTGATTTTTCTTTTATTTGGGGGGATTGGTAGCCTCTATATTCTTTCAAAACATGATTAATATGAAAATATAGTTTACATGACTGTATATGTATAATTTATATCAAACTAATTGCTTTCTTATGAGAGGAGAGAGGAAAGAAGAAAGGAGGGAATTTGGAACTCAAAACAATAATTTTACTAATGTAAAACACTAACAAAATGAATGTTAAAAATTGTTTCCTACATGAAATTGGAAAAAGTAAAATATTTTTTAAAATAACAAAATAAAATAAATGCTTGCTGACTGAGACAGTTGTAGTCTATCTTTCTCCTTTAAGCAAGCCCAATAGATGAAAATTCAAATAGCCAAAAAACCCACCAGCCAAAGAAATAAATTTCAAATGTTTTGATGAATTTTTCAATATTTTCAGTTTAAGATACTCCTGTTAGTAGATAAGATACTCCTGTTAGTAGATAATATTGTGTTGATTGCTTGAGGCCCCGGAACACTACATAGCCTCATAGAAGAGTTAGTTCTATAATCACTCAAAATTCTGAGTCATTTATCCATACAAGGAAAAAACAATGGATAACTGGGTATTGTCCAAATATCAACATGGATTTGTACAGATCAAGATGTTCATAAGTATGTATAAACTAGGACAGGCAGTACCAATAGACAAAGAATTGGGTAAAGGTTTGTATGGAAGGAAATATTCTAAACTAAGCAAATTGAAAAGCTATCTTATGACTTTAAGCTTCCTATGATAACAAGGAATATCTTTCAATTTTAAGATTACTAATATTACTGTATGACAGAGAGATATAGAAACCAAAACTTCCAAAAAATAAATGTGAGTATCTCACAGAGGTCAAAGGAGACATATAGTGGGTGTAGGAAAATTATACCATTACCAATGAACTAACTTCAAAGAAGAAGAGTATGGGATGTCATCAAAAAATTATATACTAGAAAGAGAAGATGGGCTGGTCATGTGGTAAGAGGAAAAATGACAGGTAGACAGCCAAAGTACTCTACTGACTCATGAGTTGTTAGGAGAAAATGTGTAAGGTCTTCAGTACTTGGGTTGGCAAACTTTTAGCAGGACAGAGTTGTTTCCCAGAGCCCAGTCCATAGTAGGTATTTAATAAATGCTTTTTATTTAATAAATGTTTACTGGCTAATTGCAATAGACAAGCATTGCAGAGGTAAGCGGCAATCTTCATTTGTTGAGAGTAATTCCAGAATTGATGGACGAGCTTCACTTGGGAATTTGAGAATTCTGGTTGGGTATTTTTCTGAATAGTTATATTTTTTCTTCTATTTTTAAACTATACCCATATATTCACACTCCCAGAGAGCCTTTGTTTTCAAGTTTAATTTTGGAATATTTCATAAGACATGCAATACAAATGTTACTACCCATAGGCATAAAATGTATTATATTTGTTTTAATTAATTAGAATAGGGAATACATAAGAGATACCATATCTAACCCCTTGTGCTTCCATTATTCTCATTTCCTTGTTATAAAGATAATCATGATGATAAAGAAAAAACTGGCATAAAATTTGATAGTTTTATTATATAATTTTTTGTATCTTTAAAACTTTACTACTTACTCACTGTTCTGCAATTTAAAACTTTCTGATATAATGAGGGAATCAATAAATGACATGCAAATTAATGTCATGGGATATCTAAGAATTTTATTTTATAAACATAAAGACACTATTTTTCAGTACAATCAATTAGTATTCAGATATAGTTACATAGCAACGGACAAGGCTTTTTATTGCACTCAGGAAAAAAAAAAGTTTATAGAGAATATAGAAATTATCTGTTTCACTGGAGACTTAGAGTTGGAAGTGACCTTGGAGGTCACTTAATCTAAGACTTACTTTACTAAAAACCATCTCTATAACATACCTAAGTGGCCATCAGACCTTTAGGAAAAGGATACTTAAGAAATAAATAAATAGTAAATTTTAAAAATAGCAGATGGGAGGACCACTTATGGTAACATGATATGGAGAAAGAAATTCCAGGAAAATCTGAGTTTAAATACTGTCTCTGGCACAATTTGGTTGTCTGAACGCCATTAAATCATCTAACTTTTCAAAGTTTTAAGCAAATCTGTAAGATCTTAAGTCACAATTGAGCTTTTAACCTGCAGTAGAAAGATTTTCCAGATCTTGAATTTCCTACAATAATGGTTTGTGATGATCACAAGTCCATGTGTATACAGACATGTATGCATACTCAAATAGTAAGTTTTTCCTTATGACAATCCTAAATTTACTTTTTGGGAAACCTTAGTACCCCACTATCCCCCCCTTAATGCATATTTCAGTGGCTTAACAATTAAAAAAAATAAGGGCAGCAAGATGGCACAGGGGATACTCAAACACTTACTAGTCTGTGACCCTGGACATGTCACTTAACACTATTTGCTTCAGTTCCCTCATCTGTAAAATGAACTGTAGGAGGAAAAGACAAACCACTCCAGTAACCCTGCTAAGAAAACCCCAAATAGAATCATGAGGAGTAGATATAACTGAAACAAATGAAAAACAACACCAACAAACAGTGAAAATCATAAGAATAGGGTTTTGTGGTAGAGAAATTCAGGTCTCAAATTTCAATGTCTAGAAGCATTATAAGACTTTTATAGCAATAAAGAAGTGAATAGTATCCTATTGCAGGATAATTCCTGTTTTTCTGGACTGAGCCATTTTGACTATATTGCTATGAAAAATTCAAAACAGAAGATATTTATCATGATAGTCTAATCTGTTGCAGAAGAGCATAACTATATTTAACAGATAGCAGATTGCTTGCCATCTTGGGGAGTGGAGGTAGAAAGGAAGAAAAAAAAGGGAAAATAAAATCTTATAAAAGGGAATGTTGAAAACTATCTTTACACATAATTGGAAAAAAAGAAAATACTATTAAATGGGGGGGGGGGAAGAAAAGAAAAGGAAGAGGAATATGATCAGCACACCCAAAACAGTCATTGTTCACTTCCCAGCAGACAGCTGGAGTTTTTTGTGTTTTGGTTTTTTTTTCAGGTGGAGCAATATATGTTTCCATTGGATGCTTTAGATTCTACAATCAAAGACATTCATGTTTCTGAACAGTTTGTACTGCCTGTCCACATTTTTGGACAATAAACAATTGTCCTGAATATTAGACACACATTCTATGGCAAATTGAACTTGATTTTAACTTCTGATAGTAAAAACCCTAACAACACTTTGATGTTCAAATGGAAAAGCAACCATTTTGAAAATTGTGACAGCATTGTTAACTTCATATGCTCTTCTGAATACTACATGCTCAGACATGCAGTAATTGGGTATGCCAGATGAGCTTGTTTCTGGGTGATTTCAGAGGGGTACTGTATTCTTTTTGAGGTGATGAGATAAACTATAATTCTCTTAGAGATAGTCCTTTCTTTCTCCTTCCCTGGAAGAGACCTAATTTGTTTTGTGATTACCTAAAAACACGAGTATAACCTGGATTGAC
This sequence comes from Sminthopsis crassicaudata, assembly GCF_048593235.1. Taxonomy (NCBI): domain Eukaryota; kingdom Metazoa; phylum Chordata; class Mammalia; order Dasyuromorphia; family Dasyuridae; genus Sminthopsis; species Sminthopsis crassicaudata. The sequence goes on from NC_133619.1 coordinate 439,489,348, forward strand.
TTTGGGGAGTTGTACAGCTCTTTTGAATCATTCTGTATATCTTAGAAATAATATTTTAGCATTAGTATTATACCCAAGTCATTTTTATATTTTTTGCTTCCCAAGAGTTGAAAATGTATATTACAAGTAGCAATAGAGAGAAAGAAAGGTATGAGGGATTATGACTAAGCAAAAGGAACTATGAAGAAGTGAATAAAGGATGTCATCGAATAAATATACAAATAAAGAAGATGGTTTGGTCACAGGGCAAAGATAAGGGATATCTAAAGAAAGTTGCCTGCTTGATGCATCCTCCAGAGCAAAAGAAAATGAGAGAGATACTCAACAATTACGTGGATTCTTTATAGAAAACATTGGCAAGTATAAGGAGGATGCAACTTACATAACTGGAGAGAACACACAGATCCTTCTAACTATTTCATTATTTGTGTATGGATACACCAAAAACTCATTATAATAAGCTGGAATTTTGGAAATAACTAGTAGCACAGGCCAGAGTAACTGAACATACTAATTTAAATTTCACAATGTTCTTGGATAGGTAATGGAAATATATCTATATATGGGATTTAAAAAATAGGGATATATTTTAATGCACTACTTTCATTTTGTTTTTACTAGAGGTAGATATCAATTAACCAAAAGTATTTATTAAATATTGTTATTTATTAAGTGCCATGCTAAGTACTGTGATAATTGCTGAGGATACAAGTACAAAGGATAAAATAATAGCTTCTCACACTAAACTTAGATTCTAATGGAAGAAAGAGCTAGTATATATAAAAAATGTATCATATAAACATAGTTATATATATACATACATATCTATATAGTTAAATTGATAACAATATATCAAGTAACATGCTATTTTTACATATTACCCAACTAAATTAGGTAAATACAGTGATAACAATGAATAACTGATGTCTAGGATATCAGAAAGTAGAGTTACATCATAAAAATACCATTTTAATAGTTTGCCACTGACACTAAAGCTACACTAATCAAGAGAAAACAAACATTTCATTTTTTGGCTCATTTACTGCACATTAAGTTGCTATACTTTATGGTTCAGTAATACTGCCAGACTCTTTGTTAAGGATTTTGGAGGGGACAGAATACAACAGGTTATATAATTATGGATCATACTCTTTGAGGTTAAGAAAGCAACTCACTGAAGTGTGGGTAGAAAAGACAAGTATCTGGAAGATATCAGTAGGTTCAAAGTGGTGCCCATGGGTTCCATCATCTTCACTTTAACCTATATTTTGCTACTCATCCTATGGACTTTCCCCCAACACTTCGTGTTTCCCTATAATGGCTTAACATCTGATATAGAAGCTTGAGCTAAAGTTAGCATATAAGATTAAAACTGAGTTTAAGCAAATCTTTAAACAGTTATAGTTAGAAAGGGACTAAGATCTTTTTAAAAGATGTCAGATCATATCAGAGAGCAGATAGATCTGATATGGTTATTATAAGAACAACTGATTTTTTTTTTTTTACTACATCTAGCTACTGATAAGAGAAAGCCTGGAATTAAGATTTCTACTCATTTACAAGAAAACAAAAACCAGTAAAGACCATCCCAGAGAAAATGCAAAGAAAAGGGAAAAATATTCATTGAGGCTTCACATTGTCATTATATTAGAGGGTAGTCACAAGCCTTTATTCTTCCTGCTTGCCCAGGAGGCAAGAGTGTACACAAAGAAGTGAAAGTGAAGACCTTCCAGCAGACCGGAATGCTAAAATCACCTGAGAGTGTCTCTCTCAGTAGTACTACCAATCCAAGCAGAATGAAAAGTCTACTTCCTTTATGGGTATGATGGAGGAGGTCCTAGCATCACATTCAGCAAAGGAAAATTAAGAGAGGTGGCCAAATAGAGAGGACTGATAGGACTTGAAATCAGAAAGAGCTCGTTTGAAATCCTGTTGTTGTTCAGTCATTTCAGTGGTGTCTTACATTTTGTGACCACATTGGAGTTTTCTTGGCAAAAACAAATGAGGGATTTTCCATTTCCTTCTTTAATTCCGGATGAGGTTAAGTGACTTGCCCAAGGTCAATCCTGCCTGACACTAATCGTGTGATCCTGAACAAGTCATTTAACTTTTCTGTGCCTCAATTTTGTTATTTATAAAATAAGAGGGATTGGTCTCTAAAATCTCTTTAGCTTTAAATTGATGATCCTACAATTCTGTGAGACCACAGAGGTACTGGAACTTATTAAGGGAATAATAATTTCATGCCTTTTATCTCAGTATCATTCAAAAGTAGACTTACTCAGTGAAAATGCTTTCACTATTTTAATTAAAATTTTTCTTTCTTTTGGCTTAGCATATACAGATGAATGTACATTTATTATATGATTGCATTCTCTGTGGCAAGGAGAAGATAGTCACAGTGGCTGCTAGAAGCAACACCTTCAGTTCTGAATATTGCAGTTGAACATGGAGTCATTTGAACCTGAAATGTGTTAAGAAGAAGGAAACAGGAACAATAAGATGCAAATGAGGAACGAGTAAAGAAATTGGAAAATACATAGTCTGGAGAAAAGATAAATAAGGAGAAACATAGCCACCTTCAAATATATTTGAAAGTCTGTCATAGAAGAAAAATTAGATGTTTTCCCTATAGTTCAAGAGAACAGAACTAAGAACAAATGGGAGAGAGTTAAAAGGAGGCTGATTCCAGTTCAATATAAAGAATTTCCTAACAATTGAAGCTATTCAACAACAAAATGGAATATCTTATGAAAATGTGAGCTCCTAGTGTTTGAAGTGCCCAAATGGAGGATGGACTATCAAATGTAGAAGATATTCCAGCATTTGATGGGGGAGAAGAAGGAATGGCTTAGGAAGGATGAGAAGATCTTTAAGGTCCCTTCTTATTTTAAGACTGTGATCTAGCACTACTCCTTTTCTCATGGATGCTAGAAGAGCTTTATGACATCCCCAAAGAAGCCCAGTAATAGCTATCATAATGTTATGATCTATATATAATTTGGGATTTAAGTGGTGAATCCTGAAAGCCATATAAGAATTTTTTTCTACAAGTCTTCTCTCACATTCTCCAAAGATAGAGAGCAAAGTATGCTTTTAAAGTCTTAGGGTGACTGGTCCAAATCTTAACGAAGTTTCTGTTTTGTTTTTTCATTTCTTGGATCCTAACTCAATTCTGCATTCTTCACTATTGAACTACATCATGTTGATCTAACACTGCAAGTCTAGGCCAAGGTCAGGCTGGGCTCCCCAGGATGTGTAGGACGTTATTAAGACATGAGAGTGTAGTTTTGATGCTATAAAGGGCCTTAGAAGTTTTCTGGTCTGACTCTCATTATACAGATGAGGAAACTGATACCCAGAAAGGTGATTTAACTTGCCAGGACAAAGGAGAGGATTTGAATCCCAAATCCTCTGCCTCGGAGTCCAATGCTCTTATAACTCTATCTGACTGCCTCATTTCTCCCATGACTTTTGACACTTGATTTAAAATTATGGTCAATGACAGATTTCTTTGTCCTTCTAGTTCCCCTCGAAACAAGATCATACTAAACTATGCTAAGTCCCACCAGGTTTAAGTTATGATCTCAGGGTCATAACTTCTCCTATTTATATAACCTCTGAATTCTTTCTGGTTATTTCTCAGATTCTTTATATAGATACTAAGTGCATTAATAAAATCTCTTACAGATCAGATTTTATATTGGAAAACAACTTACCCCATACGTCACATACTAGAAACAAACACTGCAGTACTAATGTATATATGTCCAATTTATTTTATTTTTTAAAATAATTTTTATTTACCAGATATATGAATGGGTAATTTTACAACATTGACAATTGCCAACCCCTTGTTCCAATTTTTTCTCCTCCCTCCCCCCGCCCCAGATGGCAGGTTGTATATGTCCAATTTAGAAACTTATCTCCCTATTCTCTTAATAGTCCTTATCAGGATTTAAGCAACAGATTATTTTAGAATATGATGATATTAAAAGGCAAGAGAGGAATTAGCTCCCAAAAGACACATGTATAACATAGGACAGAACACTTTAATTCAGTAGGCCTCCTTCTGGGTGCAGAGGACAGATACCTATATGATACTACACTTGATCTTAGCTAAAAGGCCAAGAATCAATGGCAGATACATCTATGATATAATTTGAATGGCACAGAAAGACTATAATCTGATCTAAAATAATTCCCTCAATAATCTACAATGATTATCAGTCTAAATTCCCGATGACTTATCAGAAGCTAAAGTTACTTTGGAAGGAAGGGAGTTCCTCTCATTGGAGGACTTTAAAGAGTGGTCAGATGTGCCTTTTGCAGATAACTTAAAGTTCTTATACAAGTAGAAGACAGATTAGATGGCCACTGAGATCCCTTTCAATTTTAAAATCCCACAATTCTGTTGTAGGAAATACTTTAGGGCAGATAGCTACTTGAATATCATTGTGGGATCCATGTAACAGTCCTTCATGTATATGAATACAAACAGTATGTCTTGTTTAAATCTTCTCTTCTTGAAGTTAACCGTTTTCAGTTCTTTCAGCCGATAACAAAATAACTGCAATTAATTTGAGAGAGATCAAGTGACCTGCTCAAGGTCACACAGCTAGGAAAAATCTGAGATGGAATTTGAATTTAGCTTTTCTTGAATTCTCAGGCCAACCTTCTTACTTTCTGTGCCATCTAGCTGACTTGATTGACCATCCTATGGCATGGTACTCACATTCACATCACCTTTTTCTGGGCATGTTCCTACTGAGAGACCTCAAGGGCCTTACTTTACACATGAGGAGACTGAGGTTACAGTGGTAAAGTGACCCAAAAATAAATTCAGAGGCAGGTTTTTGAGAGTCTCCAAAATCAATATTCTTTTTGCACTGTACTATATCTGGATATTGTACCTTTTGTACCATAGTCTATTTAGTTTTTTCCACTGCTATGATACAGCTGAGTTGTATTTTATCATTATATATTATATATTAAATATATTATTATATTATATTAATCTTACTCTGCAGGTAGATAGTGCAGTAGAGAGAGTGACTGAGTTAAGGAGATCTGTATTCAAATTTGGCCTAAGATATTACATGTGTGACTCTGGACTAGTGACTTAACCCTATTTGTGTCAGTTTTGTTCTCTGTAAAATGAGTTGGAGAAGGAAATGGAAAACCACTCCAGTATCTTTGCCAAGAAAATTCCAAATGGGATCACAAAAAGATGGGCAGTACTGGAACAACTGAACAATAATAAAATGCATTAAAATGCCCAGATCTCTTGCTCACATAAATTACTATATAACCATTCTACCTCTATCTTATAATTATGGAATTATTTTTGAAGTATAAGATTGCCATTTTTCTTTATTAAATTTCATTTTATTTGATTTGGCAGATTGTACAAACTTGTCCAGATATCTTGGGATCTTGACCCTGCTATCCATTCATCTTAGTTTCACATCACCCAAAATTTGATAACTACTCCTATATATTTTTATCAAAGTCTCTGTCAAAATGTCGACTATTCCAGAAACAAATTCAGTAAAAAGAGCATATTCATGGTGCCCTTCTCTCCAAGATGGTATGCATTTATTGAATTTTTCTTTTTGTAGTAGTATTTTCTCCAGTAAGAAAATTTCCTCAAGTACTGTTCCACTGTTTATTTCCACAATCCTGAACATACATTTTTAGGAGAACTCCCAGAGCCAACTCTACTAAAGGAAAAAAGACTAGGATTGGATACCAAACTAAGCTGATCAAACTCTGAGGGAACAGAAATGCATAGTCAGACACTACAAATCTAATACTAACTATAGAGTTATATTGGCAAGCCAAATCTGAGATCATTCCCCACTTGCTTTTATATCAACTGATAAAGTCCATATTCTGACGTAGCATCTCCCACTGAAACATTTTTGGGGAAATATTTTCCTTTCAAGCTTCCCCTTGCAAGGATGTTCATCAACTGACAATTTTTTTTTACTAGGAATATCTCCCAATTCTATAAGAGTCAAAGTTTTGTAGACCTTTATATATATAGTACATTTTTCTTGGTTTAAAGAATTTAATTATGTGGGTGGATACACAGAATGAACCAGCTGACTAGTCAACTTGTACCTAGTAGGGTCTTAATAAGTATTAACTGAATTTAATTGAATTGACCTGTGCATCAGCAAGAACTAGTTCTTCAGGGTTTCTTAGAAGAGAGCGAGGCCCTTAGGATATATGACACAGGTAAGTTTTAATTGGGCATAGAAGAAAGGAAAAAGAGTCTGGAGCATGGAACCCAGCTAAGGGAGATACTAAACACTGTGGAGGCAAAATGAAGGTGCTGGGGAATGTACATGTTCAGCGGTAGGATGAGAAGAAAAAGAGGGAACAAGGCTAATGTTAATGTCAAGTTCATCACTTTAACAAGATAGCCTAGATTTAAAACTGTACCCCTCAAAATCATCTCATCCTCAAATTGTTTTGCTTTTCTTTTGCATGCAGATCTATTTCATATTTTCCTAAATACCTGGATGATATGCCATCAGTCTCAAGTTCAATTTTGATTGTTAGAAAAGTTGTAAACACTTTTCCCCATAAAACTCTTTAAGATTATTTAGCTATTGATCCAGCAAGCCTGTGACACATACTGACCGTGATGGTGAATAAATCACCTCTTGGAGCTCTAGCCAAATTTCTTATACTATATATTGCAAAGAAGGTGTTGACCTTCATTAGTAGAAAGAATTTCCTCATCTGGAAGTTTTCTATATCAATAAAATCTCAGTTCTGGTTTTTATTCCTAACCTGCTATTATAACAAGCAGTTGTGCTAGGAAAAGCTGGGACAACAGATTCCAAATATTAAGAAAATCCACCTAAACTTCAGGTTTTCATAACTTTCCTCCCAAAGCAGGTATGGCTTTCTGATCACTGCAGATAAATATGAGGGGTATATAGATTGGATTTTTCCACTAACACCAATATGTGAGTTCTGGGAAGACAGTTGAAGAGGGCCCATACCTCAAAAAAAAGTCACTTTCCCAATCCACCTACCTGAGCCAGACTAAGATTGGCTTTGATCCCTTGGATCAATAGAAAAATGATTGTTAAACTATTGATTGGAAGAAAAAATACAAAACATTCTTTTGTTGTTCAATTGTGATTGACTCTTTGTAACCCCTTTTCTTGGCAAAGATAGTAAAGTGGTTTGCCTTTCCTTCTCCAGTTCATTTTACAGATGAGGAAACTGAGGCAAACAGGATTTTGTGAACCCTGGCTGAGGTCAGATTTGAACTCACAAAAGACAAATTTTCCTGACACCAGGTCTAGAGCTCTATCCACTGTTCCACCTAGTTGCACTGAATACAATAATAGCTTTCCTTCTGGTTTTTCTTCCTGTTATCCCCATTCTAATTTCTCAAGTGCTTTCTCTGATAATTAGATTATTCATCCCACACCCCTGATTACTTCAGTTTAAAATTTCATAACCCTGTCAAAGTCAGTTTCTCTGCTCATTCCAGATAAGCACACTGCCAATATATTGCCAATAACACTCACTCTTGTGCTAACTTAAAATACACAAGACTACTTGCCAAGTTTCCTTATTTGGCAAGAAGGTTCCTTGGTTCCCAAGATCTTTGACCATCCATTTTTAGACCCAAATCTTTGTACTTAATATTTAGATATTGCTCTCAGGCTTTAAGACATCCTGACACTCCCTTCAATAATAGGGGAAAGTAAGTTAATTATTAGTTGCTTTACTGATAAAGATAAATCTTTGTTATTCAATTATGTTACCATCCATTCAAGAAAATATGCAGGCTTGCCAAAACTGAGGAGCTAAATACCAATTCTCCTTTCTCTGGTTAAAAAAGTAACACATCCACCTTAAGAAAGTTAAACTGCAAAAGGTTAAAGAAACTTCATACATATGACTTTAATACATATTAATTTACAGAGTTGCAGTAGAGTTTATGCAAAATAGTTTGGATAGAGAAACAAAAATCATAATTTCCACACCTAAAGATGCCCCCCATCAACTTCTATGACCCTCGGCAAGTTGCTTCAAGTTTCTGGGATTCATCTCTAAAATGAAGGGTTTGGAGTCCATGATTTCTGAGCTACCTTCCAAATTAGAGAAAATTCCGTAATTCTGTAAAATCTCTCACTAGTGAAATATGAGTTTAGAACAAAGGTTCTACAAGGGATCAGTGCTATAATTATAATGCAGTCATCTCTTTTGTCTTTGAAAATTAAAAAGGATGAAACTTCCTCAAATGGACCTGCTGTACAGGAAAAAAAAAATCAACCAATCCCCAATGCCTTTATTGTCTGTTTCTGGAGTATTTCAAATAAGGCCAGGGGAGGGGTTTGAATTTAGATATTTTGAAATCATCAAGATCATTAAAATAAACATAGGTTTTAATCGAGAAAACAGTTCATGGAAAATCCCAATGATACACAAAACTACACAAAACATGGAAGTTAATTATTGCCACATTTTTGGAATGGTCCAAACTTCTTGTCAGTTTCATCTTACTAAAAGCAACGGTAATAAAAACAACTACACTGGACTTACATGAAGAGAATTCCAAAATACTTCATAAACACTGATTCTTAAACCCAACAATTTGACAATAACTTTACTCTATTTTCTGAGGGCAATTCATTGTTATCAAAATACCTACTAAGTTTTACAAAAGATGAAAGAGATCAGTTAGAGACAGAACCCCACGTAGTTTAGGTTTTCAGAAAAAGTATAAGGCGGATGAATTCACTTGATATGACAGCACCAGACTGGATCCCAAAGATCGGTATGACTACACAATATTGCTTCATTTCTGAAATTTGGAAAGAAACCTCAAGATTTGGGTGGAGAAGATACCAAAAAAAAAAAAAAAAAAAAAAAGTGTGTTTTTTTTTTTTTTTTTTTTTAATAATTGTTTAAGATCAGAGGAAGAGGCCAAAGTTCCTTTTTATCGTCCTAATTTTGCAGTAATCTACAATTATTTAATGCACCCACTCTTACAGGATTTTGAAGGGCAAGTAAGTTCCCTATATAGTCTTCACTTAGAGGACATGCTGCCCCAATTTGACAGGCACAAAGTTGCCTGAACAAAACTAAACAAACGTCAAACTACAAAGTCCTTTTTGTCACTTTATTTTGTTTATGTTTCTTTTGCTTTCGATAAACGTACTCTTTCCAAAATTCTTTCTGGGAGTTAGATTCACGAAGAAGAAAAGCCCGGTATCTCCCCAAAGCTGTAAGGACTGGAGCCGGGGAGAGGAGGGCTAGAATGCCGGCAGAAGGGAAGCAGAAGAGAAGAGAGAAAAACCGTAGAATATTCAAGAAAGTTGGAAGCTTCTTCCTCCGGTCACACCCGCGAGTTCACTTGCTCGGTTAAGTGCTCGGGACTTCAGGAAAGTGCTTTAAAGGATGGAAAAAGCTGAAAGTGTAGCTCATCTTGGCCTGCGCCACCTCTCCAGAAGAGAAGGCGAAATTTGCACTTCACATCAGGAAACTTTGCCCGGCCCGAGCCAAAGTCAAGGCCGGCGTCCGGGCATTGAACTCCCCAGTAATCAAAGTTGCGTCGGGAGTTCCCCTGATTCCCCTTTTCTTTCTTGAGCTCTCCACTCGATTCCCAAGGTCTGGCCCCAGTCCGGGAAGTTCCCTCTCGCAGCTGCCAAGTGGACTGGCACCCGCAGCCGAGAACTCGGGACCTTATCCTCTCCCCCACCTCCGCACCCACTCTTTGGAGAGGCCCCCTCTGGCCTCCCAGTCCCCGACAGACTGGGCGCATGCAACAGTCCCGGCCGAGGCCTAGAACAGAGCGGTCCGACGCGCGCCTCTGGCCCGGGAAACAGTGTCAGTAAAAAGATCAATCCCCCTTGCAGGCAAACAGTGGTCACCGGTGCCTCTTTGCCTAGAAGCTGAGGACATTGGGCAGGACCCCTCTCGTCTCTTCCCTTCATCCCACACGCCGCTTACCTGCCTCCCCCTCTGGACCTTGCCTCAAGAAACTCAGCTCCAGGAGCGGGGCGACCCGGGCCAGGAGCGAGCAGCGGGCGGCTGGCTAACGCGAGCTCAAGCGGAGGGTCCGAGGCGGCGGGAGTTCTAGGCAGGCGGTGCGAGTGCGGTGACTCTCCCACGCTTCCGCTTCATGTCAAAGAGTTAAACATTCCGCCTCTCTTACCCGCTCCAATGAGGAAGCCACAGTCACAGCAACAGCACCACCTACCCTCTGGCAGCAGCTATGACCCCGGCCCGGAACCTCAGGACCTGACTGGCCAAGTTCTACCCTAGACCTCCCCTAGACCTCTCATTGCTCTTACCCTCCACCCTCTGGCAAGAAAGAAGGCAGCTGAAGTTGAGGAAATTCAAAGGAGCTGCTTTAACAAGTCAGAAGTCTTGAGATGTGGAAAAATCTATCTTCAGCCGGCTCCCAGACAAGCTAACCCAAACCATCCCTTTGAGATTCGCTCCTCCTGGTTCCAAGCTGAAGCCTTACTGAGCTTTTTCACCTTGACATTACACAACAAAACCCATCTAAACTCCAGCCCCTAGACTTCGGAAGCCAGCAGTGAAAGGTCTGCCGGTTCAATAAGAGTTAGAGCAGAAATGCCATAGAGCTCCCTGTAGACTACAGGGTGAGGAAAGGAAGAAAGCAGAGAAAAAAAAAATCCCACTGATTTCCTTTCACTCTGCTATAAACAGGTATTTTTGGAAGGTACACCATACCAAATATTCTGAGACTGGTGGATCTGCACTCTTCTCAGTAATGGTACTTCCACCAGAGCACACCAAAAAGACATCCATCCATTCCTCATATCTTGTGCAATTCTTGTCCTGTCCTATATAAATCTGTTTATATAAGATCTACCTAATATTCAAGGAAATTTCCTCTTGAAAATTCTCTAGACAATGTTATTTCTTTGTTTTCCAAGAAGACTTGTCTATGACAAGTGAAATCTTGACTTGTGGATAAATTAGATTTAAGTGAGATAGATTTACACAAAGTCATAGAATTTCACTTTCTCTTCTAGAGTCATGGAAGTCCACTCAATATCAAAACAAGTTAAGAAAAGGAGTGATGGCCCTGGATGGAATGGATAACCTTGATGGCTTTGTTGTATAACCAAGCTCTAAGGGTCCATCTTCAGCTATCTTCATGGTCTATTGAAATAAATTGTTCTCATTTGCTCATTCGGTTGGGGAAGTCTTCTAGTACTTGGTGCAATTCATCAACCTCTAATTCATCAACCAGTTTGAAGTCCATCAGATAACTCTCATCCTAGTTTAACCCATTCCTGAGAAAGTTTACTGAGTGTGACTGATGCATGCTACAGCTTCTTGGAGCCATAAGCTGAATGGCAGGTAGATACCAAAGATGAATAAGCAGCCCTAAAAAGGCCTTGGCAAGCCCTCAAACCAAGGATCTACTGCTCCTTGAATACCACCCCCCAGACATTGAGTGAATACCTCTGGCACACTCAGGCTGTCTGCTCAAAACTGAGATAAGATAGGGCTTGGGGAAAAGGGATAACTTCTATGCAGGTGGTAAAGTCCAGCCACCAGTTGCAAGTAGAGAAAAAAAGGGAGAAGAATGGGCATCTGGATTTGGGAATCTTACAGAAATAGATGAGATTTCCAACGGTCAGAGTTTAAAGAGAGAAAACCATAGCATCATCAATTTAGATCTGGAAGGGACCTGAGAGTCCTTTGAATTCAACCCTCTCATTTTGTGGATGAAGAGTCTGAGGTCCAGAGAGGCTGAATGATTGCCTAAAGATGGTACAGATAGCAAATATCACAAGTAGGATTTTACTCCAAGTCCTCTGACTCTGGAGTTATTATTCTTTCTGCAACACAGAGTGAGAACAAAGTCTTATTAGTTAGTTAGACATGTACTCTTAAGAGACATGGAAAAAAAAATTCAGAGAGACTTTGCTTCTAGGTGCATAATAAATATTTCTCAAATTGAATCAATGCATAAATGTCTGATCAGCAGAATAGATCCCTTAGTGTGAGAGAATGATAATGATACAAGGAGACTCCAGGCAATTGCATTCTCTGACCTGTCTCCTCTTCTCTCTTACCTCTGATTTATTTCATTCCCAATCCACACGCAACATCTGAGTCAGTAAAGACTGATTTGCAATTCCTTCAAGTGTGTTATAATTCACAGCTATGGGGGCTGTTGGAGACTCGACCTGCCTCCTCACACTTAGGCATAATCTTTAACAGGTCATAACTTCAGGTCTAATACTTTACCCACTGTTCCACCCAGCTGCTCTAATTATTATTATTACAGGAGTTTAAAGGTGAAAGGTGGGCTAGAATAATCAGGAAACTTTACTGGATGAGGTAAAATTTAGAGAAAGAGAAGATAAGGATAAAAAACAGATAATGAGGAAGGAGTACCAAATGTAAAGAAAATATTGACAACTAAAATATGCTTAGAAGACTAAATAATCTAATTTTTAACCCAGATGTATACTCAACAGCCTTAACATCATAAAGCTTTTTGCAAAACGCATTCTACTTTTTGCAACATTCTTAATTTATATTCTATCACCTTCCTAGTCATTTTTTGTTGCTTCCTTCTACCACCTCTCCTTATGATAATAATCTAAGACAACTCACTTGTCCAGAACAAATATATTATATTGAAGCATACCTCTATAAACCCAGAGCTCATGCTTATCTGACAATTATGGGAGAGAATGGTGAGTCTTATTTCCTCAACTACACTATGAGTTACCTCTTTTGCAGTCATATACCACATCTTCAACAATTCACCAATGAAATATTTATTTACAATATACTTTCCAGAGCATGGTAACCAAGGTTTTGGGGTAAGATGCAAAGTTTCATTAACATTGCATCTGAACCCTTAAGTTACACACATGTACATGTACATGCACATAAATAAGAATGTTTATATTATGTATACAAATAACTAAAGTAAAATCATGAATAAATATTATATTTCAATTATACTCATGGAACTTAGAAAAATGGAAAACACATAGTAATGCTAATAAATGTTGATTAATATATTTCCAATAGTTTCTTCAATATGCATCAGCTTCTTCATTAAATTTGTAACTTAATTCATCTTAAGATTAACCTGATTTGCTAATCTTAAAGATATATACATATGCATATATAATATTATTTATTAACCTGTTAACTTCATTTTTTCAATCTTTCAATTTTATATTTGTTACTGTTTAATCCTCTCACTTTCCTGAGTGTTAGGCCAATAGAATCTTTGTTAACTTCAAAACCAAAAGGAATCTAACCAATCCTTTCTCATCTCTCACTTTAAATAATTCCATTTTAAGGTTCATTGTTATTAATAATACAGTGTCAGATAAAAATCTTATTATGATAGAATGATAAGCACATCAGAAGAGAGAAAGCTCCCCATGCATTCTTCCTCTTATCCGCTAGCACTAAGAACTATGGTGCAAGCTCATACCCAAAGGCACCACCTTCTCTAGCCATCACAGATAGCCATCTCAGATTATGGTTCAGTAATTTTGTGTCTGGCTCCTTACCATAATTTACTGTACTGATGTACAAAGGATGGCATTTGAATCCCTTTGTATCTCTGAGATCTTGGGAAAATCACTGCTCACAATCATATACTTTGAAAGGATTCACCATGAATTTAAATAATAAGTTGTTTCTTAAAGGATACAATTGGATACATAAGAAAATTTTCTTCATCACAATGATATTCAACTGACAAGGTTGAATTTTAAATTCAGTTTAATATGGTTAATTTAATTTTTCTTATTTAATAGTACCCTGTAGTGTCTATATATATATATATATATATATATATATATATATATGTGTGTGTGTGTGTGTGTATGTATGTATGTATATACACACAGAGATTTTGTCTACATTTTAAACTTTTGCCTGTTCATGCCATTTTAAACCTTTGCCTTTAGTGAATTGCTTTTGAAATCTATTGGCTTATTCTTAACATATTCAGATTTCTATGCATATATATATATATATATAGTACATATAAAATGCTCTTCCTTCTCTGATAATCCATATTTTTCACCACCTTAAGAATATAGATACAAGGTCAGATTCTCCAGAATCTTCCACTATTGATCCATTCTGAGTCTGTTCACTTCCCTACTTAGAAATTTTTCAGAATGTATAGTGTTAATTTCTATTTCATTGATTTTCATTCTCTAAATGTTTTCTGAGCAAGTCACTTAACCCTGTTTGCCTCTGTTTCCTCATCTATAAAATGATCTGGAAAAAGAAATGGCAAATCACTCCACTATCTTTGCCAAGAAAATCCCAAGTGTGGTGATGAAGAGTCAGATGTGACTGAACAAGAAAATGGCAAAATACTTTCTTTAGCTTGTGTGTGTGTGTATGTGTGTGTGTGTTCTCAATTAGACTATAAGTTCCTGTATGATTTTTTAAATCTTTTTTTTTTGTTTCATCATAAGCAGTCATTCATTAAATATTTCTGACAGTTGTAAACTGGCATCATTGTAAAATGATCCCCAAAACATAAAATTAATTTAATAATTATATGCTTGGCACTGTGCCAGGCCCCTGATATGAACAAAGATTTTTTTTAAATGACCTATTCCTTGTTTTCTAGACATTTATTATCTGTGGTGATAAATACATAGAAAATAATGGGGATGAAGGAGCAATCCAGGTATATTACTTTAGGAAAATTTGAGGAAGGAGAGAACACTTTTAGCCAGGGTGAGGAACAGCAAGAAATAGAGTTGATGTCATTGACAAATTAAGAACTATCATCATTCTAGCTATTTCTAAATCACTCAGAAGTAAAGGGCACCTTGTTCTAAGGTAATATCTTCATAATCATCTAACCGCTTTTCTTGTATTTCTAACTTCACAATTTTAAGTATAAAGTGAAGCTGAGATTGTCGCCTCTTCAAATCTTTTCTCCTCCCTTTCTGTCAATCCTGCCAATCTGGTATCTTTCTATGCCCTTTTCTTCTTTTCCCTATACATCTAGGCAAGTGCCAAATCTTTCAATTCCTTTCCCTGAGAATTTCCAGAACCCTAATTATCTTCTAGCTTAACCTTTTCATCAGTCAGTTCTTCAGATTATATTTTTCCCCTTTCATTTAATCCAAAGTTTATTGTCACAATTACTTCTTCAATGCCTTTAAATATAATATGGTCTAAATTTGTATTACTGCACTCACTCCTAGTTCTCCCTATATCCCTACCTCCCTTCCCTGATCCTAACTTCTGCTGCTTATTCTGCAGCCTCACAAAATCATAAAATATTTGAGTTGAAAAAGGCTTTAGAGATCATGAAATGAAAGTCATTTTATATTTTTAGGAAACTGAGGCACACAGAGAGTAAATGGTTTTCCTGTGGAAAAACAGGTACAAAGCAGCCAAGCTAGGCTCTATGTCCATCTTTGGACTTTCTAGAACTCTTTCTGCCTCACTTTTTCATCATCTCCACCTTCATCCTTACTGCCAAGGGTTCTGGGATGAATTCCTCATTGCTAACTCAACACCTCATAGCTGAAACCCAAAGATAAAGCTTATCTTTCCTGCTGTGTGCTAGTTTATTATCCATCATCCTATACCACGAACACCAATGGTCTCCTTCTATAGAACTAATAATCAAGAGGTGTCTGTAATGTGTCTTCCATTACTAAATTTCATAACTATGCTATCCTGTTGTTTCCCAATAGATGTTGTCTGCTCTCCTTTTACCTTTAAAACACTGTTTAATGTTATCCTATTAGTCTCACTGTCACTTATTTTCCTAACTGCCATGGCTTCTCACCCCTGATTTTGCCCAAACTACGCCTGTTACTTCATTCATTCCTGGTTTTTTACACTTATCCCATGCTGATTCTCTATGTTTATCCCTCCAGGGAGCTGTGCCAGGACTGGTCTTAGTTAACAGTTTTACAAATGATCTGAAAGAGGGAGTTCACAGCAACATCTCTGGGTTTATAGATGACATTGAGCTCTTCCAGGCAGTGAATTCCAGGCCAAGAAGCCAAGGATCTCCAGGGAGGCTGTGAAACGCTATTTGAGGGGGATGGAAAATGGCAGGTGAGCTTAAGCACATGCAACTTTTGGGTAATACATCTATGGAAAAATCACCCAGTCTATAGAAGGGTTGTGAGGTGATGAAGTACAGTGAGAGCCAGGGGCAGGGATCTAGGTGCCATTGTTCATTCAAAACATCATTCTATTGTGTCATTATAGCCAGAGAGGTTAATAAAGTCCCCTCCTATGGTGCCACTCTCTGTCAAAGACAAAACACTTCTGTAACTCAGCCATGGACCTCACCAGAACAATACCTCTTAAGCTCCAATGTTTAGCTTCCTCCTGAAAATTCATTATTCTGGCCCAAATAATCAAATAGTTTAATAATCAATCAATTCACTTGTCATAGTCACTAAAAGTCACTAAAATTTTTACTGCTTCTATAATTATTTTCTTTTTTTTTTAACAGGGAACTAAGCATTTTATTTTATTTTATTTTTTAATTATAGCTTTTTATTGACAGATCATATGCATGGGCAATTTTTATAACATTGTCCCTTGCATTAACTTGTGTTCAAACTTTTCCCTTCCCTCCCTCTATCCCGTCACCTAGATGGCAGGCAGTCTTATACATATTAAACATGTTAAAGTATATCTTAGATACAATATATGTATGCAGATCCATACAGTTCTCTTGTTGCACAAGAAGAATTTGGATTCAGAAGATAAAAATAACCTGGGAAGAAAAACAAAAATGCAAGTAGTCTACATTAATTTCCCAGTGTTCTGTCTCTGTTTGTAGCTGATTCTGGCCATCATTGATTAATTCAAACTGAATTGGATATTCTCATTGTCAAAGATATCCTTCCATCAGAATATATCCTCATACAGTACTGCTGTTGAAGTATATAATGATCTCCTGGTTCTGCTCATTTCACTCAGTATCAGTTCATGTAAGTCTCTCCAAGCCTCTCTGTTTTCATCCTGCTGGTCATTTCTTACAGAAATATAATATTTCATAACATTCATATACCATAATTTACCCAACCATTCTCCAATTGATGGACATCCATTCATTTTCCAATTTCTAGCCACTACAAAAAGGGCTACCACAAACATTTTGGCACACACAGGTCCCTTTCCCTTCTTTAGTATTTCCTTGGGATATAAGTCCAGTAGTAGCACTGCTGGATCAAAGAGTATGCACAGTTTGATAACTTTTTGGGCATAATTCCAGATTGCTCTCCAGAATGGTTGGATTCTTTCACAACTCCACCAACAATGCATCAGTGTCCCAGTTTTTCCACATCGTCTCCAACATTCATCATTATTTGTTCCTGTCATCTTAGCCAATCTGACAGGTGTGTAGTGGTATCAGAGTTATCTTAATCTGCATTTCTCTGATCAATAGTGATTTGGAGCATCCTTTCATATGAGTAGAAATAGTTTCAATTTCATCATCTGAAAATTGTCTGTTCATATCCTTTGATCATTTATCAATTGGAGAATGGCCTGATTTCTTATAAATTAGAGTCAATTCTCTACATGTTTTGGAAATTAGGATTTTATCAGAACCTTTAACTGTAAAAATGTTTTCCCAGTTTGTTGCTTCCCTTCTAATCTTGTTTGCATTAGTTTTGTTTGTACAAAGGCTTTTTAATTTGATGTAATCAAAATTTTCTATTTTGTGATCAATAATGATCTCTAGTTCTTCTTTGATCACAAATTCCTTCCTCCTCCACAAGTCTGAGAGTTAAACTCTCCTATGTTCCTCTAATTTATTTATAATCTTGTTCTTGATGCCTAAATCATGACCACATTTTGATCTTATCTTGGTGTATGGTGTTAAGTGTGGGTCCATGCCCAGTTTATGCCATACTAATTTCCAGTTTTCCCAGCAGTTTTTTGTCAAATAGTGAATTTTATATCAAAGGTTGGGATCTTTGTGTTTGTCAAACACTAGATTGCTATAGTTACAGACTATTTTGTCCTGTGAACCTGACTTGTTCCACTGATCAATTAATCTATTTCTTAACCAATACCAAATAGTTTTGGTGACTGCTGCTTTGTAATATAGCTTTAGATGAGGCACAGCTAGGCCACCTTCATTTGATTTTTTTTTTTTTATTAGTTCCCTTGAAATTCTTGTCCTTTTGTTCTTCCATATGAATTTTGTTGTTATTTTTTCTATGTCATTAAAATAGCTTCTTGGGCGTCTGATTGGTATAGCACTAAATAAATAGATTAGTTTAGGTAGTATTGTCATCTTTATTATATTCGCTCAGCCTATCCAAGAGCACTTAATATTTTTCCAATTGTTTAAATCTGACTTTATTTGTGTGCAAAGTGTTTTATAATTTTGCTCGTATAATTCTTGACTTGATCTTTGGTAGATAGATTCCTAAATATTTTATGCTATTGACAGTTATTTTGAATGGAATTTCTCTTTGTTTCTCTTGCTGTTGGATTTTGTTGGTTATGTATAAAAATGCTAAAAATTTATGTGTATTTATTTTGTATCCTGCAACTTTGCTAAAGTTGTGAATTATTTCTAATAGCTTTTTAGCAGAATCTTTGGGGTTCTCTAAGTATAACGTCATATCATCTGCAAAGAGTGATAGTTTGGTTTCCTCATTACCTACTCTAATTTTTTTAATCTCTTTCTCAACTCTTATTGCTGAGGCTGGCATTTCTAATACAATATTGAATAGTAATGGTGATAGTGGGCAACCTTGTTTCACTCCTGATCTCACTGGGAATGGTCCCAGTTTATCCCTATTACATATGATACTTACTGATGATTTTAAATAGATGCTCCTGACTATTTTGAGGAAAAGTCCATTTCTTCCTATACTCTCCTATACTTCCTATGCTGTTTTTATTAGAAATGGATGTTGGATTTTATCAAATGCTTTTTCTGCATCTGTTGAGATGATCATGTGTTTTTGTTAATTTGGTTTTTGATATAGTCAATTATGCTAATAGTTTTTGCTAATATTGAACCAGCCCTGCATTCCTGGTATAAATCCTACTTGGTCATGTTGTATTATCCTGGGGATGATTTTCTGCAATCTTTTTGCTAATATTTTACTTAAGATTTTTGCATCAATATTTATTAGGGAAATTGGTCTATAATTTTCTTTCCTTTTTTTCAACATACCTGGTTTCAGTATCAGTATCATGTCTGTGTCATAAAAGGAATTTTGTAGGACTCCTTCAATCCCTATTTTTTCAAATAGTTTATATAGCATTGGAGTTAATTGTTCTTTAAATGTTTGGTAGAATGTAAATCCCTCTGGTCCTGGGGATTTTTTCTTAGGGAGTTGATTAATAGCTTGTTTTATTTATTTTTCTAAAATGGAACTGTTTAACCAATTTATTTCTTCCTCTGTTAATATGGGCAAGCTATATTTTTGAAGGTATTCTTCTATTTCATTTATCGAATTTATTGACATAAAGTTGGGCAAAGTAACTCCTAATTATTGTTCTAATTTGCTCTTCATTAGTGGCGAGTTCTCCCTTTTCATTTTTAAGATTAACAATTTGCTTTCCCTCTTTCCTTTTTTTAATCAGATTTACTAAGGGTTTGTCTATTTTGTTGGTTTTTTCATAGAACCAACTCTTAGTTTTATTAATTAATTCCATAGTTTGTTTTTTTTTTTTTACTTTCAATTTTATTAATCTCTCCTTTTATTTTTTAGAATTTCAAGTTTTGTGTTTGTCTGAGGGTTTTTAATTTGTTCCTTTTCTAGCATTTTTAGTTGTAAGCCCAATTCATTGACCTTCTCTTTCTCTATTTTATGCAAGTAGGCCTCTAGAGATATAAAATTTCCCCTTATTACTGCTTTGGCTATATCCCACACATTTTGGAATGATGTCTCATTATTTTCATTTTCTTGGGTGAAGTTATTAATTATGTCTATGATTTGCTGTTTCACCCAATCATTATTTTGTATGAGATTATTTAGTTTCCAATTATTTTTTGGTCTATTTCCCCTGGCTTTTTATTAAATGTAATTTTCATTGCATTATGGTCTGAAAAGGATGCACTTATTATTTCTGCCTTTCTGCATTTGAGTTTCAGGTTTTTATGTCCTAAATATATGGTCAATTTTTGTACAGGTTCCATAAACTGCTGAGAAGAAAGTATACTCCTTTCTATCTCCATTTCATTTTCTCCAAAGATCTACCATATCTAACTTTTCTAGTATTCTATTTACCTCTTTGACTTCTTTCTTATTTATTTTGTGGTTTGATTTATCTAATTCTGAGAGTTCAAGGTTGAGATCTTCCACTATTATAGTTTTGCTGTCTTTTTCTTCTTACAGCTCTCTTAGTTTCTCTTTTTAGAATTTAGATGCTACACATCTTGACTTGATGCATATATGTTTAATATTGATATTGCTTCATTATCTATGCTACCTTTTAACAAAATATAATGCCCTCCTTTATCTCTTTTAACTATATCAATTTTTGCTTTTGCTTCATCTGAGATCAGGATGGCTACCTCTGCTTTTTTGACTTCACCTGAAGCATAATAGATTCTTCTCTAGCCTTTTACTTTTACTCTGTATGTATTGCCCTTTTTCAAGTTTGTTTCCTGTAAACAACATATTGTAGGATTCTGGCTTTTAATCCAGTTTGCTATCTGCTTCTGCTTTATGAGGGGGGTTATCCGATCACATTTATGATTAAAATTACTAATTCTGTATTACTTGCCATCTTGTTTACCTCAGCTTATGCTTTTCTCCTTTCCTTCCTCCTTAACCCCTTCCCCAGTATTAAACTTGTGAGCATCACTTGCCTCTCACAGCCCTCCCTTTTTAGGATCCCTTCCCCCATATTAGAGTTCTTCCCCTTTTCTTCACAATTTCTGTATTCTATTCTTAGCTTACTCCTTCCCTTTTCACTTCCCCCCTCCCACTTTTCAATGAGGTGGGAGAAGTTTCTCTGTAAATCGAATGTGTCTAAGATTTTTCTCTTTAAGCCAGTTCTGATGAGAGTAATATACACACTATGTTCATCACCCTCCCTTCTTTCCCTCAGATATAATAGGTTTTCTTTGCCTGTTAGTGTGATATAGTGCCCCCACTTTGCCCTTTTTCTAGTACAATTACCTTTCCACCTCTAGCTTCTTTTTTATATTATAACCACAAAACCAAATTATACATGTATTCTTTTTGCATATGCATACCAGAAATATAGTTCCCAAGAATCCTTTTTTTACATTTCTCTTGAATCCTATATTTTGGAGAGCAAACTTTTTGTTTACTTCTGTTTTTTTCATCACAAATAGATGAAATTCACCTATTTCAGAGAACGTCCATCTTCTTCATTCCCAAAATGATCATTTTGGCTGGGTAAGTTATTCTTGGCTGCATATCAAGTTCTTTAGCCTTTCGGAATATCAGATTCCAGGCCCTTCGATCCTTTAATATGAATGCTGCTAGATTCTGAGTAATTCTTATTGTGGCTCCTCTATATTCGAATTGTTT
This sequence comes from Sminthopsis crassicaudata, assembly GCF_048593235.1. Taxonomy (NCBI): domain Eukaryota; kingdom Metazoa; phylum Chordata; class Mammalia; order Dasyuromorphia; family Dasyuridae; genus Sminthopsis; species Sminthopsis crassicaudata. Next base: position 439,510,878 of record NC_133619.1, read on the forward strand.
TTTTCTAGCTGCTTGTTGTATTTTTCCCTTGGTCTGATAGTTCTGGAATTTAGCCACAACATTTCTTGGAGTTTTGATTTTGGGGTCTCTTTCAGTAGGTGATAGATGAATTCTTTCAATCTCTATTTTACCCTCTGTTTCTATGACATCTGGGCAGTTTTCTTTGATGATTTCCTGAAAAATAGTGTCAAGGCTCTTTTTTTCATCATAATTTTTAGGAAATCCATTAATTCTCAGATTCTCTCTTAGATCTATTTGCCATGTCTATTGTTTTCCCAAGAAGGTATTATTTGATGTTTTTTTCCATTGTTTCATTTCTTTTTTTTTGGTTTTGCTTGACTGATTCTTGTTGTCTCCTCGAGTCATTCAGTTCCATTTGTTCAATTCTGATTTTTAATGAATTATTTTCTTCATTTACTTTTAAATTTCTTTTTGTAATTTTTCAATTAAGTTTTTAAGTAAATTGTTTTGTTCTTTGGAAATTTTTTTCCATTTTGCCAATTTTATTTTTTAGAGAGCTATTTTCTTTTTTCCAATTTACTAATTCTATTTTCCTTAGAATTGTTTACCTTTTCCAGTTCACCAATTCTGTTTTTCAAGTTTTTGATTTCTTTATCTACTCTATCTTTAAATGAGTGAGTGACTTATCCAGACTCTCTTGCCAAGCTTCCCTTTCCTTTCCCATTTTTCTTCTAGCTCTCTTGTGAGAGCCTTTTTAATTGCTTCTATGAGAGTCTTGTGTGTTGAGGACCAGATCATATCCCCCTTTGGGGATTCATCTGGAGACAATCTGTTTTTAGTCTCCTCAGGGTTTGAAGTCTGCTCTCTATACATATAGAAGCTATCTATGGTTAGATCCCACTTTAATTTTTTGCTCATTTTGTCAAAGGAAACAAACTAACAAACAAAAAGCAAATGAGGTCTGCTTTTTAAGCTAGATGGTATTACCAAGCTTCCTCTACAGACTGCAGGGGCAGCAATGAGGCACTACCAAGCAGCAATGGCTGCTCTGTATCTGCTCTCTGAGACTCTGAGTCTCTGAGAACTTGCTGAGACACTCCAGATGGGTGTGGCCAGGTTTTGAGGGACCCTAGCTTTTCAGGGTTATATTCTTACCCCCTGTGTTTATAGCTTCTCTGCTGATCTACTGGCTTGCTTCTAAGGCAAAGTAGCTCACATTGTGGTAAAGTTCTCCCCACAGATTTTTTGCTGGCTGAGACCATACCCCACCCCCTTCAGGTCTGCTCAGCGTGAGCTGCCTTCTGTGCTCTCTCTGCCAACTTTCCTGACCTTCGCCTGCCCTAACCGTTCCCATCCATGAGCAAAAGAAGACCTTTTCTGGTGAATTTTGAGGATATCTTCTGTTGTTAATGTATTTGGGGTTTTTTCAGCCAAACACTAATTCTGAGGCTTGTCATGAAAAAAAGTAGTCTGAGGGCAAGAAGGAACTTAGAGAGATGCACGTGTCCTCTCCACCATATTGGATGTAAGTTTATAAATATTTTTTAATGAAATTATTTGCTATTAAGAAATGCTCATTCTTGAGCAATATTTGATGTAGGAATCATATAAAGTAAACTCCATCTGTCTGTCTCTGTCTCTGTTTCTCTGTTTCTCTGTGTCTCTGTGTTTTTTTCTCTTCCTCTCTCTATATATGTATGTGTATGTGTATAACAATCCCAGATAAGAGAGAGGAGAAAATACAGTATATAAAAGAATCTGATTTTGTTATTAGAAAATGTTGAAAAAAGCAGCATTTAAATGGCCAAGACTTTTGTTTATGATGTCCCAAGCAAGATGGATTAATGGTAGCTTACTGTCTAGAAAGCACAATGCAGCATTTCCTAACTGATGATACATAACAACTTGGTGATTGATGTAATATGAAAAGTAATGTGGATATAAAACATTTTGCTGCTCTTATAATTTTATTTTACTTTAAAGTATGAAATGTGTGCTTTAAAACTTCAATGATTTGTGGCTTTATCAATACAAATTTTTCCTTCATAGGTAATAGCATATCTCTAGGCCTTCTAATCATGTGCAATTCTTGCCTCTTTATTTCAGGAAGTATTACTTAAAAAGCCCATAAAGGCGCAAGAAAACTTCCTGTCATTATTAAAATAGGTCAGAGGTACCTCTGTATTATTAAAACCAGCTACTTTCTCTACAATATGAATTCTTTTCCTTATCTCGTTGCATAAATCCATGATGCAGAGTACTCATTAGGAACACTAACACTTATGATAAATTTGAGGGGAGTCAAAGAATGTCTTTATATAATAGCAAGTACTTTGGGATCTTCATAATTTTTTCCAAATGTGAGACAGCCTGATCTCCTCCTATTAAAATCTAAGCCCCAATTCATTGTTTGTCCGTATTACCTCTATGCACCTATTAGATGGACCTATTAGATGGAATAACTTAGGACTTCCTATCCAATTACATATCATAATCTGGACAATATGAATTTTTCAACCATTTTGTTTTTACAATGTAGATAGGCTGATCTCTTTCAAATGAGTATGAGTTTCACTGAAGACACTTTGTAGTGTTGTATGGGAGGATGAAGGTTGAGGATGATTCAATAAGTGTAATGTCATTTCTAAATGTGATAACTTTTATAACATCTTGCAATCAAAAACCAACTGGAATTCCATTTGCATCCCAGTGAAATTTCCTTCACAACAGAAAATAAAACTAGTTCAGGTGTTGATCCCCAGCAGATTAATGAACAAGGTAATCTCAACAGTTGTAACTGTCATAGAATCCTCTAAGACTTTAATATAAATGTGAGAGCCACCTTGATTGAGAGCCTTTAAAGTTTTATTCAGTTCAACTGAGTCAATACTTTTTGAGGTAAAAAAAAAAGAAAATAAAGCAAAGTAAGGAAATATATTTTCTATTCTTCCCATTTGTCTAATTGTGAAGATGCAAACTACTAAGAAAATTATTTTGGTAGATCTGACTGTTTTCTTAACATTAAGGATGCTCTGCATGGACTTATCTACTTAGCTTTGGCAAGGACCTCAGAAATCAAATCCATCTTCCACAGTTTACAAATTAATATTATAATTTATATTTATACAATATATATAGGATATATGTTACATATAATATATAAAAATATATGTATAACAAAATAGATTATATAATGGTTAGTGAGTAAGCTATTTGATTATAGGTGCTCTGATTCCTGAATTCTTCTTATAATATTGTACCAAGAGAGTATTCTTCTAATAATTTTGCATGGATTAAAAAGTAGTCATATGGATAACAACATGACAACAACACTAAAACCTAGCATTTAAATAACATTTTAATGTTTTCAAAGATCAGTACATATATTTATTCATTTGATCCTCACAACAATCCTGTTAAGTGGGCTTTATTTTTCTCCCCGCTTTACAGATAAGGAAACTGAGTTTGAGAGAATTTAAATGACTTGTAAAAACACTCAGCTATTAAGTATCTGAGTCAGGATTTAAACTCCTAACTGACTTCCTAACTAAAGATTAAAGTTCAGTAGTTCCTGATGTCATCTTAGCCACCTAAAAGCAAAATTAAAGGTTTACAAATTTTCCCATTCTTAATACTCTTGGCCTTTTTTGAGAAATCTCAAAAATTTACTTTGAATGTTTTTGAATTTTTACTGCATCTAACATACATTTCTTTTTAATATCTTTGGTCTGGTTCTCCCATTCTCATTTTTAAAAGTATTTTTGTTACTTAGAACATTGCATAGTGAGATAGTGGAATTTAAATGCAGTGGTTCTACTATCAGCACCAGTGGGTTTAGATCACTATTGAAATGTTGACAGAACTATTATATATTCTATTTCTATTCATTGTCATACTTCCTTATTTTTAAATATTCAAGAGATGAGCTGGCTTAGCCAGGTATTATTGATTTTGACTTGGGTTCAAATTATCAATGATATGATTGTACATAGTTGGCAAATTAAAAAGAATTCCTGTATCAGTACCTAGATATTCTGATACAGCTTTTTTTTCCCCCATATAACATTTGGTCCTTGAGTCATTCAGAACTATTCAACTCTCTTTCTAAAGGAAGTATTCATTATATACATATATATATATACATATATATATATGTAGCCCTCTGAGTAGCTTTTGATTTCTTTCATTTCTTAATCATAACCTGTATTTCCCAACATAGTTTTAATTGTTATCCTAATGGCTTACCTTCTCATTAAAATATCCACATATGTGCTTATTTGTTTTAGACAACCTTGTCAAGTTCTTTATAGAATTTCCCCAGTTCGTGTTCAGTAATGAATGTTAGGATTTTTATACTAATGTCTTTTTTTTGTAGAAAAAAACAGTTTTGTAAATGAGATAGAACATTATAAACCCAAGAGAACTCATGGACAAAGAGAATAACTCCCATAACTAACCCTCATCTCTGCAAGAGAGTTTATATGGAATATCCATCCAGTTAAAATCGACACTCTCTCCCTAGAAATTTGATTAAGGTTTTTCTGAAAAGATTTCTGGACAGTCTTTTCAAATAGCAAGGGAGAAGGGAATGGAGGAGAACCTAATCAAAACTTTGTTTTCTTTCCGTTCCTCTTCTTCCTCCTCTTTCTTCTCCTCTTCCTCCTCCTCCTTCTCCTCTTCAGCCCATTGTAAATTGTAAATCATCCCAACCTCAAAAGTTTTCTCAGCCTCTGCTACCAAAGGCCCCTTGGCTTTCTTTGTCCCCTCTTCAGCCACTGAAATCTCCATGACCACCATTGCCATGACTACTTCCCCAGCCTCCAGATCCCCTGGATTTGGCCCAGTTCAGAGCTACATTATTTCCATCAATCTCCCCAACTTCCATGGCCTCCTGCAGTTTTAGGATCTTTTCAGTTGAAGTCCACAAAATTGAAGTCTTTAGATGTCCTTGTCTCCCTGTGCTGGCACCAATGTGCCAGCCGTGGAATGAATCTTTCAATGTTTCTTCTATTGTTTCTTCAGACAGACTTTTGGTGAACAAAGTTTTGTAGGACTGGCTCCTGGTGGTGCACTAATTTGCCTTCTATATCTTTAGTCTGATCACTCTGACTCCAATTTCTATATTGTTTTAAAAAAATCAGAGTTTCTTTCATAGCTTCTATAGTGGCAAGTTCAATGAGTATGCACCTTTGGGTTAGCCTTAGTTATTCTGGAGTAAGCTGGTAGACACTACCTTTTCAGTCATTTCCTGAAGATGTTCTATAGTAGTAGTAGTACTCTGGGTAAGATTATTCAGCAACTGTGTCTTTACTATGCCAACTTGCTGTTATTATTGCTCAAGGAATTATTCTTCCCACCCCTCAAATTCTCTTGTCTTTGACTTTTCTCCCTTCTATAATCCAAAATGAGCTCCTGACTATCAATCTCAGTACCCTTTCTGCTTAAATTCAATGGAAGGAATTCTTTTGAGTATCTTGTCCTTGGTGCAGACCAGTCTAAACTCAATAACAACTTCAAACACTTCCTTAAGTTCCTCCTGAGTTACTTTGTAAGGCAGACTCTTGACAAAGAGTTTCCTTGCATCTTAATCTTTTTTGTTTTCTTTTAAGTTTTTCCAGTTTCATTTCAGAGTCAAGGACTTTGGAGTCATTGAGTTTCAGAACTTTTTCCAAGTCCTTGGCTGGTTCAGATTCCAACAGGCAAACTTCCTGGTGGTATGAATGTGGCCATCCAACAATTGTAAGGTCCTGTTTTACAAAGAAATTTATAGTGGCTTTGTTGAAGTTCAGGTGACCAACATAGAGGTTAAAATTTGTAGATGTTTTAGTTTCCAGTTTCTATTTCTTGACTTTGGAAACATTCTGTTTGCATATTTCTTTTTCACTCTTCCTTGATGCATTTTTTTATGGGAACTTCCTTTTCTTTCTCCTCTCTTCCTCCTCCTTCTCCTCTTCATTTTTCTCCTCTTCCTCCTTTGATTCTATGGTTTTCTTAGCTTTGCCAAGAGCAGATTTCACAAATGCTTCCTTCCCTTCAGCAAGTGTGGTATCCACAACTTCTTCAGTCTCATCTTCATCCTCATCACTATCCTCCTCAGTCTTGGTTGTCTGGACCTGTCCTCATTTTGGGGGCTTTTTGGTGACTCAAATTTTTCATTCTTTTTCACATTCCTCTTCTTCAGATTCACTATCCTCTTTCTTGACATTCTTCCCATTTTTTTGTTCCTTTTGCCCTGTGGGCACATGAGTGGAGCTGCTGGTTCAGCTAGAGTAATGCCTCTTTGCCTGCTCTGATAAGAGCTTTGACTGGAGTAGACACTTTTTTAGTGGTAAGGAACTGGAAACTGAATAGATGATCATCAGTTGGAGAATGGCTGAATAAGTTATGGTATATGAATGTTATGAAATGTTATTATTCTGTAAAAATGACCAGCAGGATGATTTCAGAGAGACCTGTAGAGACTTATATGAACTGATGCTAAATGAAGTGAGTAGAACCAAGAGAAAGAACATTGTACACAGCAACAAGATTATGTGATGATTAGCTCTGATGAACATTACTCTCATCAACAACAAAATGATTCAGGCCAGTTCTAATAGACTTATGATGGAGAGAGCATCTGCATCCACAAAGAGGACTATGGGAACTGAATGTGGATCACAACATAGTATTTTCACCTTTTTGTTGTTGTTTGCTTGCTTCTTGTTTTCTTTTACATTTTTTTCTTTTTTGACCTGATTTTTCTTGTGCAGCATGATAATTGTGGAAATATGTGCAGAAGAATTGAACATGCTTAACATGTAATGGATTACTTGCTGCCTAGAGGAGGGGATGACGGGAAGAGAGGTAGAAAAATTGGAATAGAGGTTTTGCAAGGATGAATGTTGAAGACTATCTTTGCATATATTTTGAAAATAAAAAGCTATTATTTTTTAAAAGAGTATTTATATGACTGAAAACTTCCCTTTCTTTATGATGTATGTCAATATATTTCAAGGCCAAAAATTGTCTTGTGGCCAAATTAGAATGGAAAATACTTCTTTAGAGTATGGACACACCTATTTTTTTTCTTCCTACAATTCCTTCTCATGTTAAAATTTTGAAAAGGATAAAAATTAGAAAAAATCCAGAAAATTTAAAAAGTATGACTTTGAGATTTTAGCCTTTAGGTAGGGACTAAAAATCACCTCATCATTGTTTTTAAATGTTATATTCTCTTCAAATGAAGAATTTCCCTTAAAGACTCTGATTTTTCTGCATGATTTATTAAAATAAAATGAAGTAGAAACCTTCATTCAATTTTTCCAAATAATAAAGAAATGATTTCAGTTTATAATCAGGTGAGGGATTGGTATTTTAAGATAAATAAAAATTGCTTCTTATTTTTTTTTCAAAAGAGAGATAGATTCAGTTTTCAATATGGTTCACAGTTTCCCTCTTGACTCAGATGCCAATTAATAAGTGAAAAACAGGCAACTAAAATGTGTGATTGAGTCATACCTTAGAGATCACTTCAGCTAGCTGAATATACCTACCTGGATAATGTTTCAGGAGTCTTTGGAGCTGAACCACATAACCTTCCCCATAGCTCACCTTTAATAATTATTTATTAATATTGAAGATTATTTATTCTGAAAAGTTGAGCCCTTTCTTCTTTCTCTGCAAGAAGAGGAACCTGAAGGTATGGAATCAGCTTATATACAGTAAACTTTCTCCCAAGACCAGAAAGAATATCATTAAATTAATATCTTTTTGGAAGTTCTGAGGAGTAAAAAGGAGACTGGTTCATATAAATCAGGAATTCTTTACCTTTTTTATGTCATAGATCTCTTTGATAATCCACTGAAGCCTATGGATTTCTTTGCAGAATAATGTTCATAAATACATAAAACAAAATACATAAGATACAAAAAATCCAAATGTTAGCAAATATAAAGAGTTTTTTTTTTCCTAAACAAGTTCTTGGACAACCTGAAATCTATCTATGGATTCCTTGGGGATATATGGGTTTCAGATTAAGAACCTGTGATACAGATGATCCATTGGGATCCTTTGCTTCTACTGAGACAGTGATCATTCCAGCATCTCTGTTGGCCCTATCAAGTGATTTTATTAGTCCCTTGCATTTAAGATAAAGCTATGAGACTAAGAAGAATTTTCTTACATTTATTGATTTCAGCAAAGAGGGGTAGAAGGAAACAGAAAGGGGGGAGAAGGAAGAACTTTAAATGATTTATTTTTAAGTTATTTTTAAGGCTGTACATTCTATTTTCTCACTGTACATCAATTAATAGCTTCAGTGACATAGAGCATAAAATACTGTTATTTAGAGTCAAGAAGATTTGAGTTCAATTTCCTCATATCTAACATGAGGAGGTTGAACTAGATTTTTAAGGATCTTTCAAGTTCTAAATCTGAAATTTATTTACTATATATATATATATATATATATATATGTATATATATACACACACACATATATATACATACACAAAACATATGTATTGCAGATAATTTTCTTTTAAAAAACAAGCTGAATTCAAATCCTACATCTGATTCCTAATAGTTGGGTGACTATGAGCAAGTCAGTTCAGCTCCCAGACCCCCAATTTCTTCCTCTATACAATGAGAATAATAATCTTTGTAATACCTATCTCATTGGACTATTGTGAAGCTAAGATGAACAAATTAGGTAAACTAATTTACATAAAAGCTATTTAACTTCAAAATTCATAGAGGTTTATTGTATAAACTGAATTAATTTGTCAATGAATTTATTAAACCTGCTAAATTCCAGGCACCATGCTAAACACTAGGGATTTAATGAAAGGCAAAAACCAAACTTTGATTTCTAGGAGCTCACAGTCTATGAAAACAATTATGTATAAACAAGTCATATGTGGGGTAAATTGGAAATAATCAGCACAGGGAAGGCATTAGAATTTAGGGGGATGTAGAGAGGCTTTTAGTAGAAAATAAGATTTTAGTGGGGACTTATAGAAAGCCAGGAGGGAGAAATAAGGAATGAGAGCATTCCAGGCATGCGGACAGCCAGGGAAAATGTTGAGGGTGGACTGAAGTCAGGTAGAAGGGAACAGTGGCAGAATAAAAAGAGTGGAATATGAGAGGAAGGTTAGAAAGGGCTTTGAATATCAAGCAGATAATTCTATATTTGCTCTTGGAGATGATAGCAAGCCACTGAAATTTATTGAGGATTTAAGATCCCTTGGAAAACAGTGCAGGGTGGACTAAAATGGGGAGAGACTTGTGGTAGGTAGTCCTACCACCATATTATTAAACCCAGATGTGAAGAGAGGAGGGCCTGATTGAGGATGGTGGTAGTTTCAGGGGAAAATGGTTAGCTGCACCTGTAAGCTCTTTGAGGGCAAATTGTTTCACTTTTGTCTTTATATCCACAGCGTCTAACATAGTGCCTGGTATATAGTGGGTACTTAATAATTGTTTATTGATTGACTGATTGACATATCAATTTTTTTCTTCACTCTCTTTATTTACATACCCATTTTAGCAATGTTCCCAGCCTTCATTTTTTTTATTGTCTCTAGGACTAAAGTCCTAGATTCAAATAGAATCAGTTCAAGGCAAAACCTGTCTACATATAGTACAGGTTTTGCCTTGAACTGATTCTATTTGAATCTATTTTTTGACCTCAATATAGCCTCCACAGCACATGTTGTTTTAACACCATCAAACTTTTGTGCATTGGTCTTTTAGAAATTTAAATATCTCTGAGTTATAATAATTTTCATTTAAAAACTTAATCTGTTCTCCCCCATTATGTTGTCTAACTTTTAAAGGTCCATTCATAGCCCACTTCTGTCTGCATTGTTGTTTGTAACACCTTCCAATTTAGTATCATCTGCAATTTTCATTAACACACTATTTGCTCTCTCTTCCAGATCATTAATAAATGCTATTTCTGATGTATTAGATTTTGCGGTCGAATAAATTTAATTTGCTGTTCTAATTTCAATGCATGTTTTCTAAAGATACAATGTGGTTAAGAATGCTCTTAACATGGGCTTAAATCCATACCAAGTTTATAGCTATTTTACTATTATGCAATCCATTTGTGTTCTCTAATCAGCACTGTTGTAAGCTCCAGTGAAGCAATAATCTATTGATTTTCTCTCGCTTCTTTTTCAATACAGTCATCACCTAGGTTTTAAATGCACTGCAATAGTAGAGATAGAGCTATTGTTACGCACTAAGCCATAACTATTTATAAACAGGAAAATGAAGACTTTTTTCTCAATAGATATTCTTCCACTGATTTAAGAAAAGTAGCCCACATTAACTAAATTGCATTATAACCACCATATCTGATTTCCTAATTTGTATTCTCACTGTTCTAAAAAGAAAGAGAATCTAATCTGATTCTTAACTAGCAGGAGCAACCATATCTTGCATAGGCTTCAATAATTAGAGTAAGAAATTTGCTCAGTGTCTTCTGGTGAATCTGAAGTAAACCTGAGACTACAATGTTCATTACATTATCACCTCAGAAATCAGAGAATGATCTTTATTAAGTTATTATGCTTTGTGAAATATGACTTTATTTGAAGAGGTTACCCTGCATAATAGAATCTGGCTTTTGATTTGTACTTTAGGGAAGTCAACTTTTAGCTCAGTGATTCTGTGAATTAACCACCCAGTGTCTACTAGTTAACCCTCTAGGATTATAAATTATGGATGTTACTAATCTGCATTAGTGAAGGGACTTTCCAAAGTGGAAGTTCCCTATCTCAGTGAAATTATAATTTTTCTCCTCCATCTCATCCCCCCCAAAAAAGAAAAAAAAACACTCAGTAAACTTCTATTTAGCCTTTATTAGCTAGGTAGAGCATCTTCTTGAGTTCAAATCCATCCTCAGATACCAGCTGTGTGACCTTGGGCAAATCATGACCCTGTTTGCTTCATTTTCCTCATCTTTAAAATAAGCTGGAGAAGGAAATGACAAACTACTTAAGTACCTTTGCTAAGAAAATGCCAAATGACTAGGAATTAGACATGACTGAACAATCCCAATGGCAAGATTTTATCTTTGACAAAATGAAGATTCTAACACATTATCTGCCTCTAAATACCTATTTCCATTTAATGAAAATTTAAAAGCATTGTATATAGCAATTTTTCATTTTTCTAGTTAATATTTTCAGGAAAAAATGCTTCTCTTTGTTTTTTGGGTGTCTTATTGTACAGGCAGAATTTGGTGGTAACTTTTTTTTGGCTCAGTGAGGAGCATGTCTTAGTAGCCAACAAAGCTCAGGCTGGTCAATAAACAGGGTACATAGGATGAAATAAATTCTTCCCAAATCTTATTTAAAACACCAAAATTTAGCTCTGATAAGAGTCCTGTGGATGAGCTAGTTGATTATATATTTCAAATGTAATCAATTTTATGTCCATTATTTTGTTATGCTCCTCCCCAGATCTAATCCTTCTTTCAACAGATTTGTTATGGTTTATTGAGAAAATTGAGGATATTTGCTATGAGCTCTTTCTTCTTCACTTCCCTATATACTGAAACTCCTAGACTTCAGCCTATATTTTCTCCTAAGTTACCCCTATATTCAACTAGGCCAACCCACTGACTTCAACCCTTCTTAGTACCTCTTCTCTCCCCAAGAGTTTGTTTCAACTTCGTCGAGTTTCATCTCTCATCTTCATCCTTTCTATATATTCTGGCTCCAACTTTGCTGCCTACAAAAACATATTCCCATCCTAAAAAATAGCAAAATAAAGTCCCTTAATAGAGCCTCTCATCCTCTTAATTATAATTGTTTATTTCTTCTCCCTTTCATAGTAGCTAGGTGGTACAATAAATAAAGTATCAGGCTACTATTAAAAAACAAAACAAAACAAAACAAAAAAAACCTTCGTTCAAATCCAGCTTTAGACTTTAATTAGCTGTGTGAACAAATCACTTAAGTTAGCCAGATTCATACCTTTGGAATTGCTCTCACTTTCTGTATCCATGAGATCACAGATCTAAAGTTGAAAAACCATGTATCTCACCACCATATACAATCAGTTGCCAAATCTCATTGAGTTTAAAATAGAGCCTAATTCTTATGTCCATTCTTCTTTCTCCCACCACATAGTCTTCACTCTGGTTCAGGCACTTACCACCTTTTTTTTTTTTTTTTTGACCATTGAAATAGCCTCCTAATTTGTCTTCAGACCTCATTTCTCTTCATTAAAATTTATTCTCCACATTCTAGATCAAGAGTTCTAGCCAAGTCATTTTCGAAATCCAGAAATTTCAATAGAAATTTCAAATTTTCAATCTTTCCTCTAGAATAAAATACTAAATCCACTTTTGGCATTTAAAGCCCTTCACAGACTGGCTTAACTTCCCAGGCTTATTTTGCACTGCTCTCCCTTATGTGTTCTCTGCCCTAATTCATTTGGCTTGTTTGGGTTCTCAGACAATACAGTCTATCTCCTATCTCCATGCTTTAAAATGGACTTCTCTCTCTATCAGGAATGTGGTCCCTGCTCACTTTCCTCTCTGAGAAATCATAGCCTCTTTCTCATCTCAACTCAAATATCACTTCCTTCATGAAGCCCAATGGTTCCTGCCCTCAAATTACCTTACATTTACTTTGTATATATTTGATTTTTTTAAATTATGCATTTATATTTTCCCATGTGTGAATATATGTACATATGTGTGTTGATATATATATATATATATATATATATATATATATATATATATATATATATATATATATACACATATAGATGTACATACATATATGAGCAACTCTACTATAAATCCCAAGATCTGTAATTAGCTCCTGGATGTTTATTTTATAAATATGTAAAAAAATATATATACACCCACAGAAATATACATATATCTGTGCATACATGTATACATATACATGGTTGATTGGTCTTCATTCTCAAAGAGAACCAAAATGACATCATTATGTTAGATTTAAGTTAGTGTATTGTAGCTGAGCAGATAGTACGAACTCCGAGTGCTCTGCCACAGGTCAGACACAAATAGTCCCTATGAACATTTGGGCTGTACTCTCTAACTTTGCACATTTTGCATTTCTTCGGAGCTAATTCAATTCCGTTTTGCTCATAGCATATAGCACCTTCTCTGATGGGCACATCATGCTGGGCAGTCCTCTGCCAATGACTCCCACGTCATAAAATCGATTCTAAAGTCCTTAAGAGAGACCTTAAGAGTGTCCATTGTACTGCTTTTTCTGATGACCTTGTAAGGGCTTGCCCTGTGTGAGTTTCCATAAAATAAATTTTTGGCAAGCGTACATTTGGCATTTGAACAATGTGACCAGCCCAACAGAGTTGTGCTCTCTGCAGTAGAGTTTGAATGCTTAGCAGTTTAGTTCCAGAAAGGACTTCACTGTTGGTAACTTATCCTGTCAGGTAATCCTTAGAATCTTCCTAAAAAAGTTTTACATACATACACACACACACACACATACACACACACACTTTCACACTCACATATACCCTCCCCCATAATATACATATATATGTATGTGTATTTATGTATATATGTGCATGTATATATATACTTATGCTTATACACATGTACTCATATACATCCTCCCTAGAATATACATACATACATACACACACACACACACACACACACACACACACACACACACATATATATATATACGCATCTATTAAATGTCTATAGTCAGATTTGAATTCAAGTGCTCTTGACTACAGGCTCAGTGCTCTATCCACTGTATAACTTAGCTGATTAAAACAAAAGGTAAACAGTTATATGTCACAAATATTTTGTTTAAGAGTTAAAAAGGGTTACACATGACAATTATAAATAGCATCATAAAAAATTAAATGGACTCTGAAGAAATAACAAGCAGCATTTATCAAGTATCTACTCTATACAAGTACTTTTTTCCATGATGGGAACCAGTTTCTCTTTATAATCAGATCACTGCTCCATTAGAGCAAAATCCAAAAGAGCAAAATTTAATCCAAATTAGAAGAAAGGCTAATGATGAGAAGAAATTACTTTCAGTCACAACAGCTCCACCTTGAGCTAAATAGCAAGTTGTTAACTCTGAAAAATAGGATCTAGGTATCAGTAAAAATAGGATCTAGGTATCACTATTTCATGAAAAAGTCTAATCTTGCCAAGCAAGGAGACAAGAAAGTAAAGGGCAATGCCAGTTGAGAGAATAAGCTTCTCTGAAAATTTTGTTGAGAAACGTGAAACAGAAAAAAATCAGTTGAGGGGAAGACAATTTTGTGTAAAGTTTGGCCCCCTAGGTCCCCTTTCAATTAGGTGGGCAAGGGCAGGAAATGGAATGGTCTCTTTTAAACTCCTCAGATACCACGTCTCCCTGCAACAGGAGCCTAAAGAACCAGATAGACCCAAGAACTTCCCTGTTCTGCCCTGGACCAAATACAGCAACAATAACCCAGATTCCCAGAGGCTCTGAAAGGTCCAACAAGAACAGGTGGTGGGGAACATTTCTCTCTCATTTCAGTCACCATTGCCAAGTTCCCATGGATTCTATCTAGTACAAACTTCATAAATATTTTTTCCATTCTATTTAGAATTCTCCAACTGAACCAAAGAGGCAGCTAAGTGGTCCAGTAGATAGACAACTGTCCTTGGAATCAGAAAGACTCATCTTATCAGTTCAAATTTAGCCTGAGACACTAGCTAGCTGTGGGACTCTGGACAAGTCATTTAACCCTATTTGCTTCAGTTCTCATCTGTAAGATGAGCTGGAGAAGGAACTGGCAAATCACTCTGATATCTTTGCCAAGAAAATCCCATTTGGGGAAATGAAGAGCTGAACATGACCACAAAAATGAAGTACACAATGAAACTAGGCCAAACATATCCCTCCTTTCTCTTTGACTCAGGAAGCAACTGTGCCAAAAATTAAAAAAGAGAGGGAAAAGAAAAAGAGATCAAGAAAAAATTAGTAATTGTTGGAGAAGATGTAGGAAAATGCATTGTGGTGGAGTTGTGAATTTATCCAACCATTCTGGAGAACAATTTGGAATTATTTCAGAATTATTTTATTATTTAAGAGAAATTATTTTAGAAAACTGGGCATACCTTTTGATCTGGCAATACCACTACTAGGTTTGTATCCCATAGAGATCATAAAACAGGGAAAAAGATTTACACATACAAAAATATTTATAACAACTCTTTGTGGTGGCAAAGAATTGTAAATTGTGAGAATGGCTGAATATCAATCAGGGAATGGTTGAACAAGTTGGGATATATGAACGTAGTAGAATACTATTGTTCTATAAGAACTAATGATCTGGTGGATTTTAGAAAAACCTGGAAAGATTAACATGAACTGATGCTGAGTGAAGTAAGCCAAACCAGGAGAACATTGTACACAGTGACAGCAGTATTATGTAATGATCAACTGTGATAGACTTAGCTCTGTTTAGCAGTACAATGATTCAAGACAATTCCAAAAGGCTTGTTGGAAAATACTATTCACATTCAGAGAAAGAGGTATGGAGTCTAAATGTAAATAGAAGTACACTATTTTCACTTGTTTTTTGTTTTTCCTTTCTTGTGATTTATCCATTTTGTTCCGAGTCTTTGACAATGTGACTAATTTGGAAACATGTTTAATATGATTATACATGTATAACCTATATCAGATTGCCTGTTGTCTTCGGAAGTGGGGGCAGGAAGCAAGAAAGGAAGAAAAATTTGGAATTCAAAATCTTATAAAAGTGAATGTTAAAAACTATCTTCGCATTTAATTGGAAAAACACTATTAAGTACAAAAAAAGAGAGAAAATTACTTTTAGGACAAGAACTGTGTCTTTTAATCTTTGTCTATCATTTCATAGAACAATAATTAATAAATACTTGTTGAAATGATTTTTAAAAAATCCACAAAAATCTTTCTTTTGCCCTAAAAAAGAAATCAACAACTACAGTCTCATAAACTTTCCTTCCCATATCTATATGAAGTGATCTGAAGAAAACATAAAAAGGGAAAAGGCACTTTTGTAACTGATTTTTCATAGACCATACCTTCATAGACACACAATTGAGTTAAAAATTTGTGGAATCCCAAATCTTGATATATTCATACACACATATATATTCACAATATATATACATATGCATATATATATATATAATGTGTGTGTATGAGTATAGAAGGAGAATTACAAAAAAGCATTTTACCCAACAAAATAAAACACATCATTAAAGGTTTTTTAATAATGTAGTGTCTTACAGTTATTGTTAATATTGTTCCTGGTTCTACTTATTTTAGTTTGCATCAAGTCCAGAAAAAATTTTCATGCTTTTCTTTATTTTTCATTTTTGCTTCTGAAGTATCATATTATTCTATTCTATTCACATATCACAATTTGTTTAACTATTTCCAAGTCTATAGCTATCCCCAGTTTGTTGCTATCTCATATGTGAAGCCTTTCTTATTGCCAATGATCATTAACAACATTCTCAATTGTCTTCCAAAATTATTGTTCACAGTTCTATCAACAATGTATTAATGTGTTTGTTTTTCTGTATTCCTTTCAAGATTGATTATCTTTTTTTTCTTTGTCATCTTTGCCAATTTGATGGTTGTGAGTTGAGACTTAAGGGTCATTTTAATTTGAAATATTTTTTCATGTGGTTATTAAAACTATAATTCTTTTCAGAACTGGTTGTTCATATCCTTTGGCCACTTTTCTATTGAGGATTAAATCTTTGCTTTATAAATTTTATATGTAGCAAAAGTTCACCACTTCATGGAAAACCTCTTTTCTTCTTTCTTGTATTAAAATGTTCTTGTTTTTTGATGGTCCCAAAGTTCATAATAAAAGTCATTTTAAATATTCTCTTAATCATAGACTTGAAATGTACCCTCTCCCAGTTTTCTCTCTGCCCATTTCTCCCAAATGATGTGATCTTTATTTAGGTTTTTCTTTTATTCTGATGTCAAACTCAATTTGATGTTTTCATATCCTCGATTGAAGCTTTTACTGTCATTTAAATAATCTCAGTCAATGAGATCAGAGGATCAGATTTAACATAGAAGCTATTCTTAAACCTCTGTAATTCCCCAAAATCTTTCACTCAAATTCAGAACATCATCATTGAATTCCTTGCACTCCTTATCAGAATTGTTCTCCTCATTCTTCCCAGTAAAATGCAGAATTATTTGTTTTTTTCTCACCAATTGTAATTTTTTCCCAATGTTCAAAGAATTTCTAAGCCAGATGCTACCCAAAAGAATTTATAATGTTACTTCAGGGATTTCTTTTCTAGTACATAAGTGAAATCTGATTGATAAGCCTATAAAACAACTGTGCTTCTTTTGGTGTTATCCCTTACCCCCCCCTTTCACAAGAGTTTAAATGTTGACTTGATGCTATTTATTTGCTTGTATTGTCATTGAAAATGAGTAATTAATAACATGATCCCAACATAGTCTGGCCCACATACAGTGCCACACTCAATAATCCCTAATTTAATGCATATTTGGGCTCATACCTACAATTTAATTTCTGAATCCAGAAATACAAATGATTTGATAATGGTTTATGAATATCAGAGGGGGATACACAAGATATAATAGTGAAGAGCCACATTCTGAGAAGGAGCGTCTCAAATACTGCATCTATTTTTGCAGGCTTTACAAATAAATTATTTGCCTAAACAGTCTGTCTCTCCATTGTATAGAGAATGAAATCCTTACTCCTTACTCTGTCATCAAGACCTCTGCAGCCTCATACACTGAGTGTAGGACCTCTCAGTTATTTTTGATTCACTTTTAATCTAGGAGTCAGACACAGATGGGGAAATAGGATGAGGTAAGGATAGAAAGTCCATCAGGGACTATGGGCTTTGAATAGGAAAAAATACATTGGTTTGATGCTTTTGCTGAGAGTAACAGGCTCCAAGAGAGAACTCATGATGTCCCAGATCTTAAAGCCATCCAGACAATAGCCATAAGAGGTTAATGATCTAAGATAATATATGATGAAAACAAGCCTTCACATAAAGTCTCACCAAATGAATTTCCTCTAGGAACATCAGAGAAGTCTGGGTCAAAGAACTTCCATGAAGTAGAACTATTAGGATCTTCAGGTGAGGAAGGGGTAGCTTTTAGATTATAACATGAAAGTAAGGTGAGTAAAAACAGAATTACAAACAAACATAAAAGTAACTATAATATGACATACCAGTAAGAACCAATTGAATTCTGTTCTATAACCACCCTACCTAGCACCCTGAAAGAGAAGCATCTTTTTCCTACAAAATGAGCACTTTATTAAATACTAATTTATTACATTTATTATGATATATTAAATTTAAACTTGTTAAATACTAATTATGTGCAAAACAGTATGCTAGGTATTAGGTGGAAATACCTGTTCAAAAGTTCTTGCTCTAAATCAGGTTGACATCTACTAAGAAGAAAAGACATTAACACTGATGACCAACTGTAGGACCCAGGGTGTCCCAAAATTCTTAGTGTGTAATAGTTTCAATATGCACTAAGAATT
The DNA here is from genome assembly GCF_048593235.1 of Sminthopsis crassicaudata. NCBI lineage: Eukaryota > Metazoa > Chordata > Mammalia > Dasyuromorphia > Dasyuridae > Sminthopsis > Sminthopsis crassicaudata. Next base: position 439,529,397 of record NC_133619.1, read on the forward strand.
TTGGGACATGCTTAATATGATGTTATATGATATTATCTATATTATTATGAGTGCATGGTATTACTCATCTTAGGGAATTACAAATTGAATATGTACAGGGGATGGGAAAGGTCATTTTCAAGCAGCAGTTGAATGAATGAAAGGAAAAGTAGGATCCTTTCTCTAAGGATCAAAGGCCAAAAGTTGTACTTCTAATGGAACCCTGGCCAAAAAGAGCTTTCTAAGAAAATAAATTGTAGGATAATATCTGACACATATCTATATATACACACATATGTGTATATCTATATACATATATGCAGATGTATATGTATATAAGCATATGTATGTTCTCTCTTTATATAAATATATATAAGCCATATATAATTATATTTTTTAATTTATGAGTTAATCATTTATAATCACTAAGTTAATAAAGCTTAGCTTCACCAGGACTTTAAGGGCACCATTTGTGTGGTTGTGTGTGTGAGGTTATGTGTGTGTGTGTTTGTATGTGTGACAACATTTGCAGAGAACTTTTCACACATTATCTCACTGAATCTTCTCATCAGCTCTATGAGATACACATCTCTGTATAATAAAAAAGTTAAGTGTTTTGTCCAAAGTTGTATAGCTAGTGAGTGTCACAGAAGGGATTTCAATGGAGACCTTTTCTGACCCCATTCATTTGAAAACATACCACTGTGTTTAGAGTAGCCCATGAGTGGAACATCGAAGGTCCTATCTTGAAGGCATATGTATCCATGAACTCGTTCCGTTGACACTCACAAAAGCCATGTCAGGTTTGTTGAGCAATTATCATTATTTCCATTTTAAAAACAATTCCGCTAGTGCTTGGAGAAATTAAGTGAGCTGTTTAATATCACATAACTGACTGGGTGCCATGAGTAGGATTTCCTGGGATATTGAGCCCTGTGATTCTTTGACCTCTTTTTTTAAATCTCTTAATCTCTTGGAATCTGGTTTCATTTGGTAGCATTCTACTGAAATAGCTCTTTTAGGGGTCATCAGTGACCTCCTCATTTGCTAGATACAATTGCCTTTTCTCAGCTCTCCTTATCCTTGACCCTTTTTGCAGATCTTATCACTTTTGGCTTCTCTCTTTCCCCTGGTTTTCTTTGTCATTTTGATTTTTATGTTCTGACTGTTCTGACTGTTTTCCTGCCTTCTCTGAGAGCTACTATTCTTATTTCCTTTATTGATTCCTTTTCTTTTTGCTGGTTTAGGAGATGGTTTTAGGGAGCAAGGCAGGAGGGAATTGAATATCTGTGGCTCCTCCTGTAGACAACTCTGGATGGTGGGAGACCAAGTTTAAAGGAGTGAGACAAGAGAAACTTAGCCTATAAAGCCTCACAGCCGATTGTTGGGCACTTGATGGTAAAAGAAAGGTGGGGGATCCTAGTGGGGTATTAGGGACTCTGTACAAAAGGACATGAGGTATAAAATCCTCAGTGTGCATGAAACCTATAATTTATTTAAGAAGACAAAAGACACATATACATTAAAAGATAACTGATAAATGAGTTTAAGTTAAAGATTTTTTCTCAAGTTTTGAGAATATGAAGAATATTGTGACTTGTCTATTTAATTCATGACATGCTATTATGTATATAGAAAAAAATTGCTTATTCAAAAAAAGTATTTCAGGGGCAGCTAGGTGGCGCAGCTGAGTACCAGCCCTGAAGTCAGGAGGACTTGAGTTCAAATTTGAACTCAGACACTTAATACTTCCTAGCTGTGTGATCTTAGGCAAGTCACTTAACCTCAATTGTCTCAGAAAAAAAAATTCAAATGGACTAAAAGAAACACTTTACCTTCATTTTTACTGCAATGGGTCCCCTGGCCTGATATTTTACATTTTATTTTTATCATAAATACAAAATGAAATGAGAATTATGCTTGTTCTAATTTTCTCTCACTGATCTTCAAAAGGAAATGCCATTTAACTGAGAAGAAGCCATTTTCAGCTACATGATTATCAGAAATTGCCGGAAAAAGCTTAACTCCTCTTTAGGCTGCCAGTGACCTTGCTAAGCAGGGATATTAACTGCTTGGATGGACCATTTTCTATAGTTGCATTTGGTTAAAAAAAAAAACAAAAAAAAAAAACAAAAAAAAACCATTTTCTTCTTCTTCCTCCTTTTAGTCAAGTTCATTATCTTTCTTATGACTCTTTAGGACCTTGATTTTATTTTCTTTCATTTGCAAGTTTTAAATATTAACTACAGCTCTTGACTTTATAGAGTTCCTTGGAAAATTGTGCCTTTTTGAGGAGCATTAAGTTGTTTATTTTGTCCATACAGGCCAGGGAGCAGTATAGGTCCGTATTAGCCCTAATCATGAGCTAACTAGAATCTCATATTTTGCTTGCTTCTTGTTGTCAAAGTTTATCTTCTTAACATCAATTTTTTTTCTCAGAAACTGTAAAGATAATTAGCTATTATGATTTCAAAAGAATCAAAACAGTAAGAGACCTGAAAGGTATTGGAAAAGCATGATGGATACCCAAATAGGCAATGTGTGGAAGAAGCAAGTGAACATTATTTAAAAACATATAAGAAAAGGAGGAGGGCTGGATATGTTTTATACTTTCAGCAAGATGGCATAGTGGGTAGAATCCTGGCCTTGGAATCAGAAAGCCATGTGTTCAAATCTGGCCTTTGATACTTGTTCTAGGCAAGTCCCTTAACCTTTTTCTGCCTCAATTTTCTCATTTGTAAAAGAAATGTGTAAAATTGTAAAAATTGTAAAATTTGTAAAATAGTAAAAGCATCTACCTCCCAGGGTTATTGTGAAGATCAAATGAGATAATATCTGTAAAGTGCTTGCATAATAATTATTATTACTACATTTGTATCCAAGAAATATTAAAACTGGAAACTTCCAACATGTTGGGTATATCTTCTGTAGAAGATTTATAAACAGACCTGGACAAGGATTGTGATAAGATGAGGTGTCCTGGATACATTGACTAGATTGTGATAATCATCAGTAAAAGGAATGCCTACATTGAAAAGATTTTTTTAAAAATTATGGACTAAAACAAGTATTTCCATTACATTGCATATTAAAAATGATTAAATAAATAAATAAAAATATAAAATATTTAATAAATTTAATAAATATTAATAAATAAATTTAAGTTTAATTAAAAATAAATTTTGAAATTTAATAAAAATTAAATAAATGAATGATTGAATGAATGAAATAAAAAATAAATAAAACTGCAAAGCTGCTATGTACAACTTGCTATTCCTTTCAAATATCCAATAAAATTATCGTGTAAATTTCTTTTTTCCTTTCTTTCCTTCCCATTCCCCTCATGGCTGTCATTTGACACAAATAAGTATACATGGATACATATACATCATATATATATATGTATATATATATTTATATAAAATCACTCTATACATACTTCTATTTATCAGTTCTTTTTCTGGATGCAGATAGCATCTTTTTTTCATATGTCCTATATAGTTAGTTTGGGTATTAGTAATAGACAAACTAACTTATTTATTTAAAATCATTCTTAAAACAATATTTCTGTTACTATTATTGCTGAAACATTTTTACTAATTTTATTAAACTTTAAGAGGCAGTGAGTATATTGCAGAGATACTTGGTCTTCAAGTCAAGAAAACTCTAGGTTTTTCTACTTTCTAACTGTGTAGACCCTGTGTCCCCAAGCAATTCTCTAAGTTCATTAATGCAGAATAAGGTTCAATTTTCATTCAGAAAGGAAGTGCTCATTTTGAGTTCCCAATACTGAAGAAATCACAGGTCCAAAAAAAAAGTAATATTCATACTAAATTAAATATAAATATTATAACTATTTATAGTCAGTGATTAATGAGTATTGAATGAAATGAAAACTAAAGGAAAGGTAAATTTATATATATTATTAATAATAAATAATATAAAAATTAAAATAAACTAAATTTTTATTACATTGAATTTATTTTAAACAACATCTAAATATCCCTATTTACCAGTGGTGTCAAATTCAAATAGCAAAGGAGAGGCTATTAATCCATACCTAAGAATTCCTGCAGGCTGCACATCGATTTAATTTTTAAATATATTACCTATGTTTTATTTTATTTTTATTTACTTTGTTAAATATTTCCCAATTACATTTTTACCTGATTCAGTGTGATTCACAGTTTCCATTCTTGACTCCTTTGTTACAAACTATAACAGGAACTTTTGTGCTAAGTATACTTCCTGTGGTCAAAAGAAGTACTGTAAAAGTATTGAACATGTTCAAATATTGTAAAATAAACAGGAAATATTGTAAAATAAATCTTTGCTCAAAACTTGAGGGGTTTATACCCAGACCTGGAGGTCTGAGTACTTTCTCTCTTCTATTTCTAATCCCTGGTAGGAAAAAGTAAACTGCCCAGAGAAGATCCAGAGTATGGATGAGTGTGGATAAGAGTCAAATTTTAAAAGGTAAGGTCTAGAAATGCTAATGCTGCCCCTTGACCGTGCAGAATAATGAATCACATGCTAGATTTAGAGGCAGCAACAGCTTGAGCTTGAAGTGTTCCCTAGACACATACTTCTCCAAGTTTGAGTTTCTTTTCCAGTAAAATAGGCATAATCATCTCACATAGATGAAATGAGGTTCAAGTGAAATCTCAAACCCTCAGAAAAATATAATCACAGAATTGTTCTCCCTCCTCATTGCTCTCTTTCTTGGAATTCTTGGTTTCCTTCCAGCTCAAGCGCTAACTGCTACATGAGGCCTTTCTTGGTGCCCCCCCCCACCAGAAGCTAATTTTTCCTCTCCTAAACTTAGCTTGAATATGTTTTAATGTGCCTTGATATGTGTATAAAACCCCTCCAGGACTGACTACTGCTCTGTATTCAAGAGATAACCTTGATGGGTTGGATTTCTAGTATTGTGGCTCATGAACTCCCACCAGGGTTTTTCACATTGATTGTCAGTCAGATTTAAATAGCTTTTACGAAAAGGTATTTCTCTAAGCCTACTACAGTGTATGGTATATAATATACATTTATTTAATAAATGCTTTTTTTTTTTTTTTTAGGCTGGGTTAAGTGACTTGCCCAGGGTCACATAGCTAGGAAGTGTTAAGTGTCTGAGACCAGATTTGAACTCTGGTCCTCCTGACTTCAGGGCTGGTGCTCTATCCACTGCACCACCTAGCTGCCCCCAATAAATGCTTTTTTTCTGATTAATTGATGGAATAGGATTAATGTGGAAATCCCAGTCCCAGGATACTTGAGTTAGAGAATACACTTTGGATACTGGTTTAGGGACAAATACCACTTTAGATAATAAATAATAAGTTAATACAATTCATTATCCCTAAAATTTTAATTGAAAATACAAATTTAAAAATGACTAGGCTATATATTGGACTTATAAATTATGAGTTATTGAGAAGAGTTACATATTTTTCTAATGGATAGGGTCAATTTTTCAGGTTCATGCCAGGAAAATCAAAGCATTCTGCCCTCTCCCCCAAATACCTCTTTGGTCACACTACCAGACAGAATCCTGGAAGAGTCATGGATCCAGTCCATTATCATATGGCAAATATAATTTTATACTAATGGCCTTTGGTTACTTAGGGTGGCAATCCTAATGGTATTCCCTAATATTGTGAAGCCACCTTATTACTAGACTGTATGCTGAAAGGAATCATTCACCATCTTTTCATGATCCCGCCTGATGATAGCAGGCCATTTCAATTTAATTTGACAGCCATTTGTTGAACATCTTCTAGTTGCCAGATTCTATATTATGTATGTGTAGGTATATAAAATATAAAGAAAAATAGTTTTTGCCCTCAATGAATTTACATTTTGTTGGAGGAAAAGAACATGTTACAAAAATAAAAAGCAAAATATACATGTAAAATATAGATTAATCTATGGTACATAAAACACTAGGAGAGTCAGGATTTAGAGGCAAATCTCTCCTCTTGTAAAAGGTGGAACTTGAGTTGATCCTTGAAGGGAATTGAAGATTCCAATAGTGGGAGGTAAAGGGGGAAGGGTGCAGGGATAGAAGGAAGAAAGACCCTGTATGAAGGATGGAGACAGAACCTGGAATATATAGTGTATGGAAAATCTAAGCCAGTCAACTTGGCTGCAATGGAGAATATAGGATAGGGAGTAATTTGGAAATATAGATTGGATCCAGACAGTGAAAGATTTTAATTGATTAACAGAGAAATCTGTAGTTTATTCAAGGAGCAACAGTGAGTGACTCAACCTTTTGGAGCAAGGAAATATAATGATCAGACATGCACGTTAGAGATATCAGTTTGGTAGCTATTTTAGATACCGGCAGAGATTTATGCTCTCCTGATACATTTCAATCATATTGTATACATAAAATGAACCTTTAAGGCTCATTCTCAATGTTTTTAGTTGTACATTCTTGCCTATGAGTAGAAGATTTATGTAGATGTAATGTCAAATTCAGCTTTTATAAGTTAAAATTTGCTAAAGCATTTGCTGACATAGCAGATTGAGGGTTGGTCTTGAAGCCTTGAAAACCTAGTCCTGCTAACCTTAACCTCTCAGACTCAGTTTCTTCATCTATAAAATAGGTTTAATAATAGCACCTACCTTATAGTGTTGAAATGAAGTAACACATATGCTTTGTAGATCTTAATTAAAAGTACTCCATAAATCTTAGCTATTACTCTTTTCAAGAGGCAGAAAAAAGATTCTTGATTTTCACTTGTCAACTATGTATATATAATCAATATATAATTCCAACACTAATACTCCTATGAAATCTAACTGTGCAAACTTAGTTTGCCCTTAAAGGGAGAGAGAAATATGAGTATGTATGTGTTTACATAGTAGGATACAGATGCATGTATATTTACATACATATATTGCCTACTATGTTCCAGTTACTATGCTAAGTGCTTTTATAAATATTATAAAGCATCTAAAATTTGATTTCTGTGAATTTTCTATTCACTGGTATAAATTACAACCCTTCTATAACCCCTGAATCAATCAATGAAAGATGTCAACTTGGAGGAACTCACCAAAGTTTGTGTTTAAAGGCATTTATTTCAGGAACACAAGATTACTTCCATTCCTGGACGAGATACTGGAATAAGTCTTTGATGCAGACTGTACATGAAATTTAAAACAAAATAAATGATATTTTTCTCTATTAATTCATGGAATCTGGAATTTTAAGAGCTTTGGAAATCTCTTCCTCTTCATATAACATTTTACTAAGCATCTGGAGGGTGATGATAGGCCTATCATAGGATCAAAGGAGTAATCTATAAACTATTTATTAAGGGCCCTGATGGTTTTGATAGATCTGTCATCTTAAGGAAAAATCTAGTATAGAAAGTCCATCAAATGAGATCAACAGCGCTGTAGAGAGCAATGAATGCCAGCTTCAGGGTTTGAGAAGTGCTTTAACAATATGAATTCTACAGATTCTTGTTTGTTCTTTCCTCTGTGGGTAGTGTGGGGATCTATGGGACAGTGCAGATTTTCTCTTGTTATTTATTTTCCAATTTGGTTTAATTAAATGTTTAAAAATTAAAGATATGTCTCCTGGCTTTGTTTGGTGAAAGGAAAACATGAAAAAGGAGCCTTATGAGCTGTTGTTTGCTGACCTAAAGCATGTTTTGAATCCAAGTTGTCTTAAAGTTCATTTATGAAAGAGGGTCTGGGGTGTCTTTGTGGATACCTTCTTTTTAAACTTCAACAAATGGGTCAAAGAAGGCATTAGAGGCTACTTTCAAATCCAATTTACCATACTGGTAGGGAGAGAAGGCAGGATGTAAAAAATAGAGAGCTGGGCTCAGTCAGGAAGGCCTCAGTCCAAATTCTACCCTAAAACATAGGTGCTGAATTAATCTGGTTAATAACCTAACTTCTCAGGGTTCTCAGATATCAAATTGCAGAATACAGGACAATCTGCCTTGGTTGAAAGAGATTACTCACTAGGAATTCTCTAATGTGATGAAATCATGGATCTGGATGATCCCCTGCAATTGTCATTAAAAAAAAAAAACATAAATAAAGATGCAAGCACATTTTTTCAGTATTTCTATTTAATGAAGATCTTGAATGTTATTTACAGAAGATATATATACATCACATGGCTCCTACACATTAAATGCTGCCAAATTATGAAGATGAAATAAAAACTGTACTCCAATTACATGCTAAACAAAATAAATAAAAAAGTAATGATTTTGGCACAATACTGGCTATGTAGCAAATAAATACTTTATAACTTTAATTGAATAAACACTTTTATTTACATTCTACCTGAAAGTGCAAAATAATTGCTGAAAATTAAGATATCTGTAATAGTGTTTAAGTCCAGAAAATATTTTTTTTGCCAGTAACAACAATTTGCAATTGATAGTAAAGTGTTTTTAATGCCCAGGAAAATATTCTTATTTTGAAAAAAAAATGTTTTGTGCATATTGTGCTCTTTTTTCAATGTCATTTTCTACCTTTGCTATGACAATTTTAACAAACTCGGTACTCGAATTCCTATGTAATCCTGATTTGGTCAGTTTTTAAAAAAGGTTATATTGTAAACATAAATATAATTCTAGTTATCCTTCAAAAAATTATAGACCAGTCCTTCCAAGTTTACATAAACAGATCCAATGTTGTACAGTAGTATGCAAACTCAAGTTCTCTCAGAGGTGAAGCCATGAGGATGAGAACATCATCTCTAACTCTGTCTTAGTCTCCCATGGATCTTTGTTAATAACATAACTTTGTGGATTCAAAACCATGGAATCTATTACTACTGCCCTCTCTTAGAGAAGTTCCCTGCCAGTTCTGCCAGTGATGTATCTTGCTCCTCTACAAAGGTGCTGGAGACATGTAGGGTTTTACCGTGTGCTTGTCACTGACTAGAGATCTATTGGATTTTACTGTGGTTTTTATAATACAGCAAAGACAGTGATGTACTTCAAAAGGAGTAGTATACCAACCGGGCATTCCTGAAGCTACAGCGCACACAAGCATTTCATAAGCCAAATCTCTACCTCTTTTTCTAATGTCTCATGTTCTGATAGTGCGTGAGAGCCTTTGAAGCACTTTCACATACATGGTCTTTTTTGATCCTCACAACAGCCCTGTGAGGTAGGCAGAACAGCTTTTATTATCCCCATTTTACAGATGAGGAGACGGAGGCTCAGAGAGATTGAGCTGCCCAAAGCCACACAGCTAGTTAAGGGCAGAGCTGAGACTAGAACCCAGACTTCCCGGCACCTAGTTCAATACTCTTTCCACAATGTCACATTGTCTTCATTGCCATGTAGCTGGTGTGCTGGGCAGTGCCCAGGGATTGTTTTCACTAATATTTTGTTTGTTTCATAAAGTTCCATATGGCAGTACAGTTGTAATAGAAACAGCATTTTTTTTTTTTTTAGGCAGATTGTGGACCGGAAATGAACCATTGTTTTAGTCCCTTTAAATCTTCATGCTCTGCGAGGCTCTAATCTGTGTGACATCTGGGATAATGTTCTCTGGTTGTCAATCACGTTTAATTGTCGGACATAGCCCCGGACATCCTGATGGTTCTTATTAGCAAGGGCTGCGTCAGGATCTGATGACACAGGAAAAGAGCACAGGTTATTACATAGTCAACCTGTTTAATATCAAATGACTATTCTTTTCAACTATTTACTGCCTTTAATGCTGCGAGTCAATAAATCTTTCAATGCACCCCTAGCCCCTGATAAGTTGCTACTGTACTATTTTCATGGTCAGTATTAAAATGATCAGTTTATCTTTTAATGATAATCACTTTACTATTTTAATTTATTAATATGTAATAGGAGACATTAAAAGTAATTTCTCCTAATTACTTTCTCTTCCAATGTTAAATCATTTGATGTTTTCCCTAGCATCTTGCCAGAGTGAATATCAAATCAACTATCTGAGGGCACATCTAACATTGATAACATGCTAAAATTTACTGACTTGTCTGTTTCTTTCTTCCTATCAATTTAACTTGAAGTCTTTCTTTTCTAGGTAAGAATCAATCTAACCTCTGCTAGCTGTGTATTTTACTGTTTACTGACTACTGTTTTTAATTTCCATTTGGGCCAAGGTTAAAGAGGTAAGCCCTGAGTTTGAAGGAGCAATTTCCTCTTTTGCTTGTATGACCTCCCTGCAAAACCGAAATATTTACTTTTGATCCAATGCCACTCCTGGAGTGGCTGGATTCATGATACCAAATGTTCGCTTCTCTCACTATATAAAGGTACCTGTTTTCACTTTATTGAGGCCTCTCTGTACTTAAAGGAAGCTTAGATTTTATTGTGGTTTATAAATCTCCTTTCTTACATCCCTGTGAGGCAGGCAGTCAAACATCATTCTCATTTTAGTGATGAAGAAATTGAGGCTCCACAAGCTGACCAGGGTAAAAACAGCTGGAAGGAAAGGACACTGGGTGGTAGTTCTGAGTCTTTCATAGTTCAAGTCTCTTTTTATTATACTACTCTTCTCTATTTAAAATAAAATAAAGCCCCAATCCAGAGGGTTGACGCCACTCTTCCTGCTAAACAACATTCCCTGACCCAGCTGGGGCCTGGTATTTCAGAGAGTGCTCCACTACTCTATGGTAGGACTTTAGAATTCCAGGTTTATAGCACCGTAGGGGAAGGAAATCTAAGGATCACCTAGTCGAACACTTTTATATTTATTAAAGGCCCACAGAGGCTGTCACTTGTGTTCAAGGTCACAAGGTGGATTAGTGGTAGGGCCAAGATTATGCATCTTAGTTCAGGCTCTCTCCCCTATGCCATACTGCCTTTTGTAAACCCCCTCCTCTTACTTACTCTCTTTCTCTCTCAATCTCTCTCTCAATCTCTCTGTGTCTTTTTCTGTTTCTCTCTGTCACACACACACACACACACACACACACACACACACACACACACACACACACATACACACACACACACGTTGCCTCCTTTTTTCCTCACCATTTCCAAAAGCAAAGGGAATGTACCTTTTGCAAAATGGGTGAAGGAGAGCATTTTAGGGCTGAATAGAGAACACCGTGTGGATTCAGAAGCCCTTACTTGGCTAAGAAGAAACTCATCAGGATACCAATCATCCAGAATTAATCCCTCACTGGACTGAGCGAGGAACACATTGAGTTTAATTTCATCTCTTTTTTGCTGGCAATATACCCTCCCCGTACAATATACTATAATTACATTGTCCATAGTGTTGCAATGTTTATGACTCTATTCCTATAGCTTTATCTATAGATTGTTGACTTCAGAGCTGAGCAGCTGTTGTTTACCAGCAGTTATGGATAACTTCAACAAATGCAGTACACATTATTTTACAAACTGGTTTTTCTTCTCCTCTTGCAGAAAATGGAGCAGAATGCAAATGTGCAACTCCCTAGGGCCCACCCTCTCCTTTAGGCAGGGTATATTTACAGGAAGGCCTATGGAACTCTGTCAGAGGTACTTCTAGAGGTGCTTCTTTCTTCATTATCTAATTACTATTCCTTAAGGAATGCCAGTCATTCACAGACCCCGACAGAATCTGAGTGGACTAGTTTGGTGACTCCTCTGACCTATTTGGTCTATTCCCTTGGGGGTGCACATAATCGGGACTCCAAAGGCATCTCTCTTTAGAGATAGTATTTACTTGCCCTTCCCAATCTCCCAGTTCCCCAGTAATGTCAAACTTTATCACACTAACCCATAGTATTTTTCCCTAGTTCCTTTTCTCCTCAAGCAGTGAATCTAAAACAAAAATAGGTACTAATAGGACATCAGCATCTTATGTGACCCTAGGACAGCTGAAGTCCTGAGAAGAAAAGAAACAACTCTTCCCCATGTGGTATCTAGTAGGATAGTGATGCAATGTTGTGTGGTGATTAGAGACTGGACTTGGAGGAAGAAAGCCTGGACTCAGATCTACCTCTGACACAGGCTAATCACTCTGTGTCTCAGTTTCCTCATTTATAAAATGGGGGTTATATTTATAGCATTTACCTCACAGGGCTATTGTGAAGAACAAATAAAATAACATATGTGAACTGCTCTGTAAACTATAAAGCATTACACAAATGTTCGTTATATTTATTGTGATGTATCACAGGGACAAAAATCATAGTAATGCTTAGTGATAATGACAGCCTTTATGTTTATAAAGACAACTACAATTCATAGCATTTATCAGAGAGGATGGCACCAAGTAGACTTATAGAGTCACTTCTATGACATATTAATTATGGGTTAATATCCAAATTTCTAAAAATGACTAATGAAATAAAGTCAACAGTCACAACATACCACAAAGTACACCTCCTCCCTTCTCCAGCCCAGTTCTAGGGAGCCAGATTTCTCTCACCTACCTATCTAGCAGCCCACCTACTCAGGACCTACATCAAAGCTGGGACCAAGGTGCCAAGATAACATGGTGCTCCAGGCTAAATTCAGTGACACCATATTATTGTGATTCTGTTCATGCATTTTATTGTGCTAATTACTCTGGTGCTTTACAAAAATTAAACCCATCTGGTGAATATAAGGAACAAAAAAATACTGTTTCTTTGCACAGTACTTTTTGCAAATATATCACAAACATTAATTAATTCTCACAACGCTCCTGGACCGATGATATATATTATCTTCTCCTGTTTATAAATGATGGAACTGAGTCATAAAAGGTTTAAGTGAATTACCCAACATCAAACAATGAGTCAGAGGAAGAGCTGGACTAAGGCTGGATTAGCTGGGCAAGCTTGCCATAATCTTTTTCTATGTAACTTCAAAGACTGTGTTAGGAACATCAGAATAGTATTCCTAAATTATTCTCTCCTGCTCCCTACCCCTGCTTAAATTCATTCTTAGAATAGTTTTCCTATTTTTACTGTTTATTTTTACAATAACCTAAATGTAAAGGAAAGCCCTAAATCCAACAGGCCTTTAAGTCCTCTGGGAGTTTGAAGTATAATGTGGATATAGTCACTAAGTTACCTGGCATCTTGAGCTTCATTAATATTCTTATTTAAAATATAGTCATACCAATGAGACCGATATGGCAGTATGTAGCGTTTAACTTACTGAAAGGTTGGCTCCTGCAGTACCTCACCGTTCTGACCGTGTTAGCAATCATGCGCTAAAAAGAAGGGAGAAAAATCACATCAGTATAGCAAGTGATAGAACCTGCCAAGAAAACAACCATTATTTATTGCAGCTCTAGTTGGCGTGATGAGAAACTATAGCTTTTATAATGTATATGACCCAGAGGCTTCTCAGAAATAATTTAGAAATAATATTGATTCAAGTTACATTACTTTAGGGAAAAAACTAAAATTTCATAAAGATGATAAATTCTAATTTGTTAAGTGAGATGTTCAGGAGTAGTTCCACCCCTCCTCCCTTTTTATGATAAAATAAGCAAAGGAAAAAAAAATCCTCAACAAAATTCTTGGAACTATACTTTACTATGGACAGTTAGATGGCTCAATGCTGGGTTTGAAAGTCAGGAAAACTCATCTTCATGAGTTCAAATCTGGCCTCAGATACTTCTTAGCTAATCACTTAACCAAAACTAGCTAGAGAAGGAGATAGCAAAGTACTCTAGTATCTGTGCCAAGAAAAATTGCAAATGGGGTCAGGAAGAGTCAGACATGACTGCAAAACTACTAGACGATAATAACAATACCACACTGCAACTGATGAGCTTTCATGTCCCCTTCAGGGTTCCAAGGTGATCATATTTGACAACCTTACAATTTCCCTAGAACTGGATTAGATCAAAAAAGCATATTAAAGGAGAAGAGCCTGAACATGGTGTCACAAAATCAACTTCTACATGGAAGTCTTAACCTTTTGTTAACTCAGCTAAAGTTTATCCTGACCTTGTTCTAAATCACTTTGAAAAATATTAAGTGCTAGGCCCAAGAGATGCTAAGACAAAAATAGAACAATCGCTCCTTTCAATAACTTACAGTCTATTCTGTTATGGAGACAAGTTGTATTCAAATAAATACAATCAAAATGTTGCAAATAAATACATCATCAAGAGAGATAATAATTAAACTCATGAAATTGAGGAGATCACCAAGGGAAGAGTATCAAGAAAACATACAGGGTGTCTGAGGACAGAACTATAGGGTAAATGATTGTTAGGGAATCCCCTATGGAGAATGAATCAGCAAAGGAGCTAAGTAGAAGCTGTCAAATAGGCAGAAAATTAGGAAACTGTATCATGAAAACTGAGAAAGGATTAATTTCTAGGATGAAAAGGATGAACAACTTTGTTAAATGCGCCAAAGAGATCAAAAAAGGATAAGAGCTAAGAAAAGGTTATCAGATATAGCAATGGAATAATCATTAGGAACTTTGGACAAATGATGCATTTTCAATTAAGTGATAGGGATTGAAGCTAGTCTACACAAGGCATATAGAAAGTGACTTACAGAGAAAGAGAGTACCTATAAATGGAATGGAGGAAGAGGGTAGGGGATGGAGGAAAACTTAGGATGAAGAAAAGAGTTTGAATGGGAGCTGGATTTTGGGCTGAACCTTGAAAAAAAGCTTTAAGAGGTAGAAATGAAGAGGGAGAGCATTACAGATATGGGAAGTATAGGAGATTCTAAGCTAACATTGGACAAGCAATAATTGAAAGTTATGAAAATACAGTTTTAGGTTAATTAAAAAGAGAAAATTAGAGCTATCATTTGGGAGATACAAGGTTCTCTTCTCTTGAGGGAGAACAAGGAGAGAAGAGATGTTCAAATATCAAGAGAATGATTACTTTGGGGGCATGTTAGAGTTCAGTTACAGGTTAGAAAAGATGACTTCTGATGTATTTATAAGTGATAATCTTCCCCATCCCAAAGAAACAATCTTTCCACTTTTCTGATCCAATGCCAGAAATTCCTCCATTTCTTTTTGTTGAGGAATTGTAGCCATTGCTCTTTATTGCAAACACACCTTGGAGGAGTAGTACATTGAACTCCTTGAAGCTACTGACACTATATGTGGAAGGAGATGATCAAAGTCTTTCTGATAGTTGGTTGAGGGCAGCTCATTTCAGAGGGAGACACTCAAATAAGTTTTGATAAGGAGGGTAGTGAGGGGTCACTTCACAGGGAGAGAATGCCTGGATGGAGAACTTTAGTCATACATTAGGGGAGGTCCTTTGTAGCCAGGGCATCTGGGAAGAGCTGGGAAAAAGAGTTAAAAAATAAAGACACCAAAAGAGGATGTGGGAGAACATTCTGTTTCCGCCTCTTGATTCTTTTGCTTGTGGCCTGCAGCAGGTATGATGACATCTGCTGAAACATGGAACTTTAGGGTCAATGCTGAAGCTCTAGAGCTGATCCTTCACATGGGGATTACAGAAGGTTTTACACTGAGATACAGACTAGTATTTCCCAATCTAAACAAGGCCGTGAGCAAATGAAACATCAAGAGGGAAGTAAGGCACAGGATCAAGAAAGAATTAGTTTTGTAAAATGACCAGTTTTTTAAGAAGTAAAACGCTGTGGAAGTAAGAATTTGACAGAAAGATACTGGCTGGTAGAGTGATGGTTGGGAAATAAGGATATGGGATGATTGGCTCATAGAATTGTAACATTTAGAGCCAAAAAGCAGTATAGAAATTATGAAGACAACTAGAGGTCCTCTTCAATCATCTTGGGAAGTCATTCCCTTGAGAAGTCATGTAGATTAACAATGACCACAGGTCTGTGCCAATGGGGCTCAGTTTAGAAGACACATAAAACAAACAAAATATTAGTTTTTTTAAAATACATTAGAGCTTTGAGTGAAAGTATAAATTGAAAATCTTGTCCCTAATTTTGGTTCATTTTTCTGTAAGTTATTGAAATTTACCTAACTGAAGCTGTTTGTAAGATTCTCTTTAGGAAAGGCTATTAAAACTTTAAGAGATTTTTTTTTAAAATCTATTTGCTACCTGATGTTATAGCAACCAAAATCAGCTAGTTTGTTTTTGTACTTGTTTCCCTGCCTTTGATTAATAATAGTAGTAAATGCCAAGTGAAGTGAGCAAAACCAGATTATTGTACACAATACAAGACTTTGTTTCTTTAATCAATACAATGATCCAAGACAATTCTAAAGGATTCATGATGAAAAATGTTATCTACCTCCAAAAGGAAAATTGATGAACTCTGAATGCAAATTGAAGCATAATTTTTCCATTTTGTTTTTCTTGCTTTTTTTTTTTTTTTGGTAACATGGCTATTTTGGAAATATGTTTTGCATGATTTCACATGTATAATTGACATCATATTGCTTGCCTTCTCAATGGATGATGAAGGGAGAGAACTGGGAATTCAAATGTTTTAAAAATGAATTTTAAAAATAGGTAATATTATTATAATAAAAGATTGATAACATAATGATGATGATGGCTAGCATTTATATATGGTCTTCCAAAAGTCTTAGTAGAGTTTTAAGATAGCTTAAACTTGCATAGGACTGGAAGATTTGAAAAATATTTCATATATATTATCTTATTTCATTCTCATAACAACCCTGGGAAGCAAGCAATATTATTATCCCCATATCATAAATCAGGAAACCAAGGCTAAGAGAGTTTAAGTAACTTATTGAAAGGTCACTCAGCTAGTGCCTGAAGCAGTATTTGAACTAAATGAAAGCAACACTATTTCAATAAATATAAAGCATCATGAAAGATGCCAAAGTTATAATAGTTGTTTTTTAAAGTGATGAACATGGAATTAGAAGCTCTGGGTGTGAATCTTGCCTGTTATTTCCTACCTTCCTATTCCAAATCTAGCAGTTGTCTTTTATTCCACCTAGTTCTAAATACCATCAAAGGAAAATAACAGATACAAAGTTTATGGAACTGGGAACTTTTTGCAGAGGAGCCAGACTGTTCTTGGGGATTTTCTGCCTAGGATATTTGCAAATTGATTGTTCACCAAGAATCAGGTTGATGAGGTAGCAGAAAGGAGACGGAACAGACAGCAATGAGGCATCTCAAAGATGTCAGTTATCTCAATCAATAGACTGATCTTTCTCTTTGGCTTCTTACAGAAAGTGACTAAAAGATTCCCATTATTTAACTAACAGGATAATAGATTTATAATTGAAATGGTCTTTAGAAACCCCCTGGTCCATCCAACCCCATACTAAATTCTTCAAACGAGGAATTACCACTGTTAGGTCAATGGTTTGCCTGGGATCTCATAGGTAGGAAATTACAGGCAAGATTCAAACTCATGGCTTCTGATTTTCATGTCTAGAAGTTTTTTTTTTTTTTTTTTTTTTAACCCAACAACTGTACTTTGACACTCTTCATATTTATCAAAATAATATTGCTGTCATCTAGTAAACTCCTCTCATTCTTTCACTCTAGGCCATAATTTAAAATATTTTGCAGAAAAATTAGTATAACACTCCAATCCTGGATGTAATGGGACAATCACTAAAAATCCCAAAATGTTGAGCCCTTCTTGAAGTTCTGTAGTCTTCTACAAAGTGTTAAAAACAGTTTGTTTTACTTATTCTTGACAGTTTCAATCAACTTGTAATTATGTTCATATAGTTCTTGGGTTTGTCTGGGCAGGTAGACCCCAAGTATTTTATTTTGTCTACAGTCATTTTAAATGGAATTTCTCTTTCTATTTCTTGATGATGGGCTTTGTCAGTAATATATAGAAATGCTGATGATTTATGGGAGTTTATTTTATAAGCTGCAACTTTGTTAAAGCTGTTAATTGTTTCGAGTAGATTTTTGATGATTTTCTAGGATTCTCTAAGTATATCATATCATCTACAAAGATTAATAGTTTTATTTTCGCATTGAGTATTCTAATTCCTTTAGTTTCTTTTTTTCTTATTGCTAAATTAACATTTCTAGTACAGTGTTGAATAATAATGGTGATAATGGGCATCCTCGTTTCATTTCACCCCTGATCTTATTGGGAATGTATCCAGCTTCTCTCCATTACAAATAATGCTTGTTGTTGGTTTTAGATAGCTACTACTTATTATTTTAAGGAAAGTTGCCTTTGTTCCTCTGCATTCCAGTGTTTTTCATAGGAATGGGTACTATATTTTGTCAAAAGCTTTTTCTGAATCTATTGATATTATCAAATTATTTCTGTTGGTTTTATTATTGATGTAGTTGATTATGGTAATAGTTTTCTGAAATTGAATCAGCCCTGTATTCCTGGAGTAAATCATACTTGGTCATAGTATATTATCCTGCTGATAGGTTACCATAATCTCTTTGCTAATATTTTATTTCAATTTTTTGTCTCAATTGTTCTGTAATTTTCTTTCCTTGTTTTGGCTCTTCCTGGTTTAAGTTGTCAGTACTATATTTGCATCATAGAAGGAATTTGGCAATACTCCTTCTTTACCTATTTTTTCCAAATAGTTTACATAGGAATTAATTGTTCTTTAAATGTTTGGTAGAATTCACTTGTGAATCCATCTGGCCCTAAAGATTTTTTCCTAGGGAATTCATTAATGACCTGTTCAATTTCTAGTTTCAATCAACTTGTTATGAGACTTCTGACTAGCAGAGGCCCACCAAACACTTCTTTTATATCCCCTTAAGCAGCTTTATAGTTGTGGGTCAGACGAACAAAAACAAGTAATGGGTCCTTTGTTGGTGCTTGAGAAATGCTAGTTAAGCTGATCTAAAGGAAGGTTGGTAGATAAATAGGTAGGTAGGTAGGTAAGGAGGCAATGATTGTAGATGTGGGTAACAGGTAGTATAGACTAGTGGACAGATAACTTTGACGCTAGAAATACCTGGGTTCAAATACTGCTTGGACACATGTGGGCTGAGTTAATTGTGGCCAAATTGCTTAACCTCTTAGTGCTAAGATTCTAAGTTGCATGGGTAGACTGAGTTTGCTCACTTGGGAGTTCCCTATAACAGTGAAATCACAAATCCAGTCAATCTCTCTCTAGCTATAAAAACATTCTACCTTTAATGTGCTGCTCCACACCGATGTGTGATTTACTGTCCTTTCAATTCTAATAGTCTTCTAGGTTAAAGTATGTTTCAAGGTTGATATTAAGTCTTTTGGTTAAATTCAGATGATTGGATGGATTTTTTTTAGTTTTCATTTCTTCTTAGTTTAATTAAACACACACACACACACACACACACACACACAAATATCATTCCATAACAGAGAATATTATTATGGAGGGGTTTTTTTTAACATGGCATTTTAACATTAGCGAGGACCCCTCCATCTTTGTGTGCTTTTTCAACGAGGTTTTAGCTGCTTATATTCTAAAGGTGGCTCCATAGAGATGGTGAATTAACTTTAACAATAGCAAGAAAATTGATAAGACTCCACACAGGGAAAGTGACTCTCAAGCTCTGGAGCTGCCGTGTTCCCCCCATCCCCTACACCTCCCCCTGGCCTCTCGCCCTACCAGACTATAGAAAATGAATTTGAGAGACTCTCAATGGTCTTCAAAAAATCAATTCATACAAGATGAAAATGATTAATAGAAGATTCCCAATTTTTTATATTAAAAAGAATATTCATAAGATCTTGGTGACTACTGCTATTCTAAGGACATTGGTAAGTATTAAGTGACATAAGTCTGAACTATCCAAGCTCAGACATTTTCTCATGGACAAAGGCAGAAATGGTAAAGTTCAAGTGTACTTTTATAAAGGATCCTAAAACTCATACATCTTTTGGTCAGCATGAGAAATATATTACAAATACCTTCAAGAAAGTGTGGCATACAATGTATAATTAGCCTCTGATATATAGAGCCCTCAAATAAACAGTAACTATGATAATTTTCATGCTAATTTACTTTAAGTTGTTTTTTCCACTTCTCTAAAGGCTTTGCATCTGAAGGGCACAAGTATATTCCATGCAGAATTATTGTAATTCTTCTGATATTGAATGGAGTGTAATTACTGGAAACCCTGGGAAATGCTGCCTGTATTCCCCTCTGAAGAATAATAAAACAATTAGCAGGGGTCAGAAACCTCTTCCTATACCATTTTGTAGGAAGTAATTGTTCTGCTTTTTAGTTTTGAAAGCTAAAACATTTCATTCTGACTTCAGTTTTAGACTACTCTTTAGAGCTATGCTCTGAGGCTTCGTAATTTTTACCTCATTATGTAGTTTAAAATGTGAGAACAATTGTTTAAATCAGTAATTTTCAGCTCGAGAGTTTGGTTCTACCTTTCTAAATCTTTGATTAATTTTAACAATGGTTTTAATTTTGATATATTCTTTTTAATTGCACTCAAAGATAACTTCAGTTACATCTTTAAAATTCAAAACTTGCTTTTGCACGGGTGTCTATTTCTTTGCTTCATTAGGTCAGCACAATACAGCAGTGGGATGTAACCTGGTTTGGAGCAAATGAACTCTGCCAATGTCTGCAAAAAGCACATAACTCTGGTGGGGGTTTTATCATGCAGAAGAAGGACTGATCTTAACATTTTAAGGTTAGGTAGTCCTCCAATCATTGGCAGATAACTCTTTCCCTCAAAGCTCATTGGGAAAAACATGGCTAAAGAGCTGAAATATAGGGCCAGCAATCTGGACCTGAAAGGACCTTAGAAATCTAAAGCAACCTTTTCACTTTACAGTTGAGAAGGAGGAGGTCCGGGCAGGTTAAGTGACTTGCATTGGTAGTAAGTAGGGAAGACAAGTCTTACACCCAGGTCTGACTCCAAAAGCTTAGCTCTCTCCACTGATACCATGGAACTTCAGCAATATTTTTCAACTTTCTGATCCTTATGTTAGGCAAACAGCAAACTGCTATTAACATTTATTTTGGAATAACTGAGGTTAAAAGTATGCAGATTTCATGACCTAACTAGCAACATGGGGACAGAGCCAAGCAGCATTACCCAAGACTTTTCACCCTTGCCAAAAAGGGATGGTCTCTACAAGCAAACCCAGCAAGTTCCTGTGATTCTGGGCAATTGAAAAATGAAAAAATATATAAAAGCTTTACCTTCCAGTGCCTACTGAAATGAATGCTGTCATATTCCATGAGCAAATCTAACCCTGCCGCTGACCCAGAGCTTGGCCAGAAAATTGTACAAGAGGCTGCCCTTTTGGGATTTCACATTTCAAATTGATGCCTATTTTTCTTTCTGACCGAGGCTAGCATTCTATCCAGCACTTCCTGATGTGTCTCTATTACCACATACCTCTGCTTGGGACCAACTTTAAGGCTCAGAAATCCTCATACGCCAACAAGCATTTATTAAGTACTTATATAAGTTACTACCCATCCCCATCTCAAACATGCTTTGATCTTGCCATCACCCACAAATGCGCCCCTCCATGTTCAAGAACTCTGTAATACCCCTATCTTACTATAAGGTATTAGCTATCCACTCCTCTCTGCTTTCTCTTATATAATGTAGTCTTCATCTACACACAAAATCCCTTGACTCCTCAACTTTCCCCCAGACCATCTCTCCTAGCACCTTCTCTCCATCTTGACCCTTTGATGAACTAATTTGCCTCCTGTCTTGAACACCTGTCCTCTTATCCCTGATTATTCCCATATAAGCTCCAGCCTTGAATCACTCCCATTACTTTCCACCTTCCTTCCTATGCATGTGCTGCTTAACAAAGACACAGAAACACTTGACCATTATGACTTGGTGGCTACAAATTTGTTACACAAATTCTCCACTGGGCCTTCACTGTTACCAGGCTGTCCTACTATGCCTCCCTTATCAATTCAGCATCCGGTTCCCTAGAGGCTCTTCCAAAGCTTTTCATCCCTTTTCAACCTCTTACGGATCCTCCACCCCCCAGTCTCTCAGCTGAGAATTCTGCCTCATATTTTACCCAAAAAAGGCCGTTTGTGTGAGCTCTTTCTTCCCTCCTCTTCACATCTCCCCTCACTCAAGTGCGACCTGACACTCTCTCCTTGACCTAACATTATGAAGTGGCCTTTCTCCTTATGCAAGCTGACCTACTTGTTCAAGTGATCCCGTTCCACATCATCTCCTCCAGCTTATTGTCACCCCCACTCTAGCACTCACTTTCAACCACTCCCTCTCTACTCGTCCATTTCTCATAGCCTACAAATGTGCCTCCATTTCCCCTATCCTGAAAAAACCTTCACTTGATCCTTATATCCCTTCCGTCATCTTATATCTCTCTGCCCTATGTAGATAAACTCCTTACCTTATACAATAGACACCTCCACTTTTTCTTCTCTCACTCTCAAATTAATAGCTTCCAACCTTATCCTTCTACCAAAATGGTTCTCCCCAAAGTAACTAATGGCTTTTTCTCAATCTCACTCTCCCCTCCTCAATATTCTCTTCTAAGCTTTCAGGATACTCCTCTCTCCTGGTTCTCCTACCTTCCTTCTGTCTCCTTTTCTAGATCATTGTGCAGATCACTGGGCACTAGGTTGCTCAGGGTTGCTCAGTCTGGAAATCTGAGTTTAAATTTGCCCTCAGGTACTAGTTGTATAACCCTGGGCAAGCCATTTAAACATGTCTGCCTCAGTTTTTTTTGTTCTCAAAGAGGACCGATGACATCATGAGGGTGATGTTTGACTTGCCATTGGATTGGCTTTTAGTGAGACAGATTTGTGCAAAGTCATCAGTCGCACTCTCTCCAGAATGATGAAAGTTCAGTGGCAAGACCAAGGTAGACTGATGATGACCCAGGATGCATTAGGTAACCTTGACCTTTCTAAATTAAGGTCTCAGTTCAAATGATTATGGGCTAGGTTAGAACTGAGACAAAAGATTATCCAATTTACATTACAAAGATATCAATCTGAGAAGGAAAAACCCTAGAGAGTTTCTGATTTGAACATAAAATAATTGCTATTTACACTCATTCTAAACAACAAGCCTAGAAGCTTGGAACTATTATTGGCTATAGGATGAAATCAGCTCTCTACTGCAAATATTTAATGTATCAGATACAGTGCTAGGTATTTGTATAGGATGGTATACAAAGACAAAATCAAATACAATCCCTGCCTCCAAAGAGCTTTCTTTCTAGTAAGGCCAGGAGAAGTTTGGCTGGACAAGAATTGTGTGTGTGTGAGTGTGTGTGTATGTATACATATATGTGTGTGTGTATATATATATATATACCCTCGTCATCTAGTATTTGTTACAAGTAAAAGACACTTAAGTGTTTTTAATAGGATTGCTAAATTCTGATGTATATGTCATGGTTATTTAACTTGTTTCCCCCACTTTTATTATGTTCTGTCTCAGCAACTAGATCATGATCTTCTTGAGGCAAGAAGGAACCTCAAAGCATGACTCACATGGACATCTTTGGAGAGTGCTTTGACTAGAACAGACACTCAATAAATGTCTTGATTTGATTTAAAGCATTTGTAAGACCTGAATTCAGACTACTTTATGTACTACCAAGAGTAAACTTCATAAATAATTTTATAGTGGTTTTTTTTTCTCGTAGATTGAGTTGGTGCAGTGAGGCTGAGAAGGTAGGATCATTTATTTCTCTACTCTGTGGCATGGCAGAAGGGTTGGATTTCAGTTATAATTTGCAAAGCAAAAAATAATTGTTCAAAACACTCGTTTTCAAGGAGAGATGATGCATTTTAGAAGTTTGCATCAGACTTCTCATGCCAAATAAAACTATTAGTTTAAAAATGATATAAATAAATAAATATGGGTATGTCTGAAATAGAACCAAGCACATAATACAGTAGCAACTGTGACTATCAGCATGCTATATATATGCAACAATACCCTTTCAGCTTTATGCAGCCTGGTATGGTGGCAGCAGGCCAACACATTATCTGCTAATCCATTCCTAGTCTAGGCTCCTAAATGTTATAAATATTCATGGATGCCATAGAAAGCTACTAAGGGCTTTATTCAAACACTTTTCGAATACCCCTTTATGTTCCAAAAAAAAAAAAAATGAAAGAATGTCTGCCCCCTTTTATTTTGCATAAGGATCAGAGTGTGAATTCTCTTTTGTTCCTATCCACAAAACCTGAAAACCAATATGCAACAAATTCCCTAATCCTCATTTCACACCTCAAAGGTGGAGGGGCTCAATAAAAAGCTGGATGAGTCAGGGGGAGTGCTGGCAAAGTGATCTGCTAATGTGCTCCACTCCACAGAAAGCAACCTGGGTTCTTGAATGTCCTGGTAACTCCAGCTCCCTGTGTAGGTGTAACTTGTGGAGTTACAGTCACCCAGACCCCATTAGTCTCCCTAATAGACTATTGTGATGTGCCTGAGGAGGAAAGGGCTTTCTTCTGCAAACAGGGTATGTGATGCCTTAGAAGGTGATGTCTGAGAATAACATTTGTAAGCAAGTGATTCTTATATGTGGGAGGGATGCTAGGGGTAGAGTGCCTGGTTTCTGGAGAAAAGTCTGATGTGGAATGCCTTTTGGGATTTCCATTCCTTCTTTCTGGGCCACCCAATTTATGAAAGGGCCTTTCTAAAAACAAATATACTTTTTCCATGAAAGACTCATAGATGGAGATTTGGAAGGGTTATTTGTGTATGGCAAAATGTGCTTTAATCTGCCATGAACACACCTGACACTGAGACCTTATTGCCTGTGGTGCACAAATATTGCAGCATGAAGATACATAGCCAGGCAGGTAGGCAGTACAATAGATAGAGTCAGGAAGACCTGAGTTCAAATCCAAACTCAGATATTTTCTGCTTGTGTGACCCTGGTCAAGTCACTTAGCTGCTGTTTTTGCCTCAGTTTCCTCAACTGTAAAATGGGGATAATAATGGCATTCACTTCCCACAGTTGTCATGAGAATAAAAGGAGATATTTGTAAAATATTTAGCACAGTTCCTGGCACATAGAAGGTGCTATATAAAGATTATTATTGTCATCATTGTCATTATTATAATTAGCATTGCGAATGGATTGTGCTCTCTTAATCATGTTTGAACAGAAATCACTGCATTTTACTTTGGTGGATGAGGAGAAATGTGGCTGGTGGATTACCATATCATATACTTTTTAAAAGAAAAGGAAAATTTTTCTTTTATTAAAGAATCCAAACTCACAAGGCCTTGTTCATTCTATAGCACATCTCAACTCCTGGGAAGGGGAAAGGAGCATCATATGAAGGCTAGGATTCTAGATTTGGAGTCAGGAACGTGAAGTTTGAAGCCTGCCTCAGTTGAGCCTTTCTTCATCTGTAAAATGAAGGGTATTAACAACCTCTAAGGCTTCTCACAGCTCACAGGCACATGCTAGCACGAGGTTATGGTGAGAGCATGGATGTAATGTTCTTTGCAAACCTTAAACCCTATATAAATGTCACTCATAAGACAGCCTCATTCCGTCACTCAGCTCAACATTTTAGATCGTTATTTGCAGCTGGGGACCTCAGGAATCCTGAAAATTCCAAGACCCTCATTTGGACTTTTTCTAGCAGCTGGTTTTACATTGTCCTGCCTTCTCATGTATCTGTAGCATTATCCAAGCTTTCATTGCCCGTGCTGATAATGGACTCCATGGCAGCTGGCACAGTATATTTCGTGAAGGTTCACTGTGTCACAGAATTAAAGCTGGAAAGGTCCTTGGAGGCCATCTAGTCCAAATTCAGAGGTTTAAGTGACTTGCCAACAATATGGATATTGTGTCAGCATAGGACTACACCTCCATGTATTCTAACTCCAATTTATTCTTAATAGTTATTGCATTTGTTGAATTCCATCTCCGGGCAATATCTTGGCTTAGACAGCTGCCAAAAGTCATGTCAGATTTTGACAGATGTGCCGATTTGTTTTTGTTTTGCTCTGTTTTGCCTTTTCAAATGTGCTACTTTGAGTTCAAATTATGCCTTACACACTCATCAGCTATGTGATCCTGGTCATCACTTAAATTTTATCTTTCCTCATCTATAAAATGTGGATAATAATAGCATCTATTTCCTAGAGTTGTTTGTGAACATAATTTTTTTTTAAAGTTGCAAGTTACTTTTCAAATCTTAAATACAAGCTATGATAATGATAATGATGATGATGATGTTGATGTTGATGATGAAGAATCCAAATGCAGATATCCTTTCTGATGAGAAAAATATTAAATGACTGTGTCCAGCTTTTAAATATTTCGTATAATTTGACTTCTAAGAAGTTTCTATTTCTGAGTAACTATTTGATTTGTCTTTTAAATTGGCACAATATTTTAACATGTGCAAGAAATGTGTGAAGACTGCCGACCTTGGCGCTCAATTGTGATTCAAACAGCAGAGAGAATAAAAGCAACCATTGCACATCACCTTTGACAAGAAGTATAGATGAAGAACTTGACTTCAGGAGCAAATCATCTTCTAAAAGTCTAAGCATATACTCTATTTTCCAAGACACTCAAAATTCAGAAAGCCTGAACTGAGCAATGGTTGATTTTCTTTGCATGGTTATAATCTGTGCTTGGCTGATTCCCAAAGCTCAACAGTGCTGACTCATCTAGAATTACTATAGGGTTTCCAATGTTTTCCTGTGATGTGGTAAGTGTAAGAAAACAGATAAAATAGCTAAGAAGAAGAGGAAAAACTACAAAAAGTAGACACAAATAATTTGAAAATTGGAGACATTTAAATATAGAGGCAAATAGTCACAGAGTCTCACAACTGGAAGGGAACTTAGAAGCTAGCTAGTTCATCTCACTCCTGAACAACGATTATTAATTCTACAACATTATCCACATGTGTTCATGCAACCTTGATCAATGAAGGAGCTCAAGTGAGAGGGAAGTCATTACCTTTGGAGGCAACCATTCAATTTTTGCATAGCTTTAACTATTAGGAAGTTTTT
The DNA here is from genome assembly GCF_048593235.1 of Sminthopsis crassicaudata. Taxonomy (NCBI): domain Eukaryota; kingdom Metazoa; phylum Chordata; class Mammalia; order Dasyuromorphia; family Dasyuridae; genus Sminthopsis; species Sminthopsis crassicaudata. The sequence goes on from NC_133619.1 coordinate 439,556,187, forward strand.
CCTTTCATCAAGCCAAACTCATCTTTTTGCAAAGTTGAGTGGTGCACTATTCCATATTCTGCCATCTAGTTCTTCAACTATAGGATAACTCTTTAAATACTAACTATCCAGTTATTTTAATTGCTCCTCAGATGGCATCAACTGAGAAGCTCTCCTCTGGCTGTCCTCCAACTTATCAATATCATTGCTTAGATATGGTGCTTATACCCAAGTCTAATATTTCAGATGCTGTCTGACCAGGACAGAGGATAGCATAATAGTCACCTTCCTATTCATGGACACTATACTTCTTTTAATCCTATTTAAGACTGAATGAGCTTTCTTGGATATCTTCCATACCTGAAGCTCTTACATGGAAAAATAATTGGTGTTAATAATATCTTAAAGTCATCAAGAAAAGATTATGTTCCATTCCTTATATACTTACTTATGAAACAGAGAAGAAAATACTTAATATGTTTTAGAAAGATTTCCATCCCAAATGGTAAAAATAAACTATGACTTGGTACTTAATGGAATAAATTCTCAGCTATGTGGAAACTTGGCTATCTAGAACAATTTCTTTCCAGAAGGTTTTGATGATTGAGGTTTACTTTATATAAAAAAAAATGAAGGGGTCAAATATCCTTTAGATCCATGATGAATCCAAGTTTTATGGATAACAGATAAAAAGCAATTGTTACCCTAATAGGAAATTTAACTTGACATGAACTTAATTTTAAAAACTGTGAGAACAGCTAGATGGCAGAGAGAATAGAGCACCAGGATTTAAGTCAGGAGGACCTATATTTAAATTAGGCCTCAGACACTTACATGTTGTGTGATCGTGGACAAGTAACTTAATTCCAGTTGCCTCCCCAACACCATACAATCCCCCCCCCAAAACGTGGAAAATTTAATCAAACTTATACATAAATTTATACATAAAAAATTTCCTAAATTATGTAGTGTCATATGGCACCATATACTAAACTTTCCAGAAAATATGACAATGCTTCAATAAATATTATCATATTTATATGAGCTTGGAAAACAATAAAGGTGTCATGGGATAATGGCCTTTTATTTACATTATATAATCCATAAAAGATTTAGTAGAACATATTTGCCATTACTCAATCCAACCTATAGGAATAGAAGTCTTATTCTTGTGTCCTTTTTTTTTCTTTTTAGGGAGCTGGACATACCCACATTGGTGTAGGAATTCGCTCCACTGGTGAATGCTTAATAGCAACTCTTGTATAGCTTCAAATCTAGAGTTGCAAATTACAGTCTTAGATAGTAAGTTGGAGCACTGAGAGGTTAAATAACTCAGCTGAGATCACTCTGAGACAGAGCTCCAAACTAGATCTTCCTGCTTCCAAGATGGCTCTATGCAGTGCTCCATACTGACTTGGTTTAGTCTTGCTTTATACAAAGAGTACAAATCTGAAGCCTGATCTTTTAGAAACTTAAAGGTTTTAAAATTTTCCTCCCCATCCCTGAGTGAAATTGATTGGTATAAACTGTGACCATTAAGTATAATACTCCAGTAAAAATTTATTTGCAGAATTTGTGCAGCAAAGTCAGGTTAGGCAGATAAACATTTCCCTGGCATCCTGGAGCAGTCTAGCTCCACAAACCTTGTGGCAAAAACAACAACATGGAAGTCAATCTGTCGCGTTTCTACATTAGAGCAACAGGCGGCCCTAGGAGAAGCAAGGAGCATAAAAGCCAGCAGCCTGTGGCTGCTGTGAGCAACCACAAAAATACAATTCAGCTCCACAAAAAAGAACTGACAGAATAAAATGGGAGTCATTCTGCGCCAAATCTTTCAAAATCCTTTATGTATAACTTCCTAGAGTTTCTACATAACAGCATATGAGAAAATTACTTCTTTTATTAGAATGAATACAAATGTGTTGCAGGGAATTTTTGGGGGGGAGGTGAGGTTATATAGAGTACGTACCATTTTTTCAAAGTTTACTAGATTGTCAATGAACGTCTTGTTCCCCTCATGAGTAAATGTCATATCTGTATGGAAATAAAAAGCCACAAGCTAATAACCAATTGAAATTTGTCATAGGAAGAAAGCACAATAGCACTGCACTAGATTACACCAACTGATTTGCATAATGTAATTGTACAAGGCTAACAATGGTTTCTTTTATGTCAGGTGTTTAACTTTTAAAATCTCTTTACTTGAGATTAGTAAAATTTCTAAACTAGTGCTTAGTTCAGCCAGGGAGACTTTCAGAAACTCCAGATTACTGCTTCTCCTAACCCTCTTAGCCTTTAAAAAACAAACAAAATAACCTGAGAAGGTATGAGGATGCTACCTTCTTCCCCCTTTTCCAAAGAGCTCTAATTTATCTTCCCTTGACTCTTTAGATACTCATTACTTTCTCATTTGGATTACCTTTAATGAGTAAGGGCATGAAGGGAATGAGAGGCGGATCCAGTTTTGCAACAGTAAGCCTGTAAGCCCTGTGGTTCCTGGATGGATCCTTAAGAGAGAACAAAAAAAAAAAAAAAAAAAAAAAAAAAAAAAAACAATGGCAAATATACTGTATTGAATCATTGGGAAAAGAGACAACTTTCAGAGAAGTCTAATCCTTTGTGTTTTAAATCAGTGGCAAACACAAAATCACAACAGCTTTAAATGTAATTAATGTATTAAAACAAATCATTGTCCACACAGCCTTTCCATTTCTTTGTTAATTTTCATGATGATGGACCAGGCTTATTTGCTCAACGGGGAGCCATCTGCTTGCATCAGAAGTTAAATTCCCAATTCACAAAATCACAGAGTATATGGCCCACTGTTACTGACAGGCCCTTACCCCTATTCCAAGCTATCCACACCTTGTTGATTCACCTCTGCCTGTCTTGTACTACCAGCCCAAACATGTGCCTCTCCTGGCACCACCCAAAGACTTTTGCCAAATCCCACTCAATTATTTCTCATCTGCAAACATATCCCAACTCACAGGGAAAAGTGGTTTTGAGTAAGGCAAGAAAAATGCGGCTTGGAGCACACAGCCATCCAATGTCTGATAGGAGAAAAAAGCATATCACACTGCTTTTCTTAATTACGCAAATCGACCTTATGTGGGGCATAAGTCCTCTTTAAGTTGGTTCCTAAGAGTGTAATTCATTAGTCATACATGCTTGTTTTAGCAGCATTAAAATGGGATCATAAACTTCTTAAAGTCAGACAAGGACAGATAAAATACTCTGAAATGAGGACTTCAAATTAGTTCATCAGCAAATGGATTAATACAGACAGTGAACAGAATAAAGGGGCTACTGTCACTTACCATTAAGCTTTCAAACTCGGCATAGATCTTCTTGAACTTGCTTGGAAGTTTCTGTTGACAAAATCAAAATACCAACACTCTTTGTCACACTCAGTATATATAGATACCCTATCATTTCTGCAAGAAATGTTCCCTGCCTACCCCTGGCTCTTAATCAAACAACCAGGCAAAGACTGTAATAGGTTTTTCCATTTCAAAGTAATTTAGAATAACAAAAACCATCCTTCCAGAAGTCTTTTAACTTAGGTGAACCAAAAGTAACTTATGAATGCTTGGGTCTTACTGTTTTTTTAATACTGTTATACATACAGGATGATTCATAAAGATGATAGTTTTCCTGTGTCATAACTGGACTGGCATTTTTAACTCTTAATTTCCACAACTAGGAATTTAGATCCTAGAATAAGGGTTTTTTTTTTTTTAAATCTCAACTTCATGGAAGGGTTTCATAAATAGATTTTGAGGGAGAGAGATTTCCTTTGTATTTCTAAGTACTTTTATGCATTTAAAAAGATTATTCTGAGATCAAAATTCCAAAGGAATCCATGACCCTCTCAAAACCCAAACATATCTCTAATAAAACATGGAACAGATCCCTAGTCTAATTCCATCCCATTACAGAGAAGAAAACTAAAATTCAAGAAGACTGTGACTTGCCCAAAGATACACAGGTGTTTAGTATTAGAGTAAGGGTAGGGGTATGGCTACTCTATCACTTTGCCTTCCCTAGATTATTTTGTGTTTCTCACAATGGAATAGATTTAACTGACTGATTTATCTGGCTGCAGGCTGTGCAGAAGTTACCTGTCCCAGTGATCTCTTAATTTTTTTCTCATTTTAATTTGTGAATCAAAACCACAGTTCTAGGGGGCAGCTAGGTGGTGCAGTGGATAGAGCACCAGCCCTGAATTCAGGAGGACCCGAGTTCAAATATGGTCTCAGACACTTAACACTTCCTAGCTGGACAAGTCACTTAACCCCAGCCTCAGGAAAAACAAAACAAAACAAAACAAAACAAAACAAAACAAAAAACAAAAACAAAAAAAAACAAAAAACCCACAGTTCTATAATAAAAAACACCAGGATTGTTATTCGTTGTTCAATCCATTGTCCATCATTCTCATAAGTGGTAGGTTTTCAGTAAAATTGAGTAAGTAAATGCTTTCCCCATTTCTGACGATCTCCAAATTAAGAATGGTGTTCTCATCACAAAGCAGAGCACGATGAGCTTTATGATGTCTTTTCTATCATGCATCATTAATGGGATTGGCAATGTCCTGGATGTCAGAGGTATCCAATTTCTTTTTCTTCCTGGGTAAATTTCACCTTTGATAAATATGTTCTGAATTTCATTAAATTTTTATATTATACATGAATAGCTTTTCTCTTCTTATCCCAAATCTGAACCACTTACAAAATCTCTTTTGAAAGACTTGAGAATCTTTTTTTTTTAACTAAATGTGCTTTAGGTATCATAGATCCTTTTCCCTAAATCTTCATTTTGAGGAAAGGTTTTGATTTTATTACTTCAAAAGAGCTGTGGTTTGATTTCTGGTTTAGAGAATTTGGGAATAAGAGTTCTTAGTTTGAATTCCCAAGTTACAGAGGGTTTTAAGTAATAAATAAAGTGTTTAATTATTCATAAAGAAATTAATTGACTAATGGACTTTTCCCTCATCACCCAGTTGGTTTCTATGCTATAAGCTAAGTCAAGTCGGGGCACTGAGTTGGTAAAGGGGCACATCTACTGTGAATGAGGCTGAATGTGTCTCTCAAAGCCAGCATATGTCTCATATTACATTCCATGGCCAAATATAAAAGATGATTCATTATATTATATTATATTTACCCCTTCTCTCCATTAACACAGAAATCAACACTTGATGATGCTATCATTTCCATTAGTCTCAGTAATGTCATCTGGTCGTTTACTACCTATATTTCCAACATCTATCTGTAAAAAAATTGAATTTCCACTCTCATTCTAACCCAATTTTGTCTACCTTTTTGTGACCCACTTTGAATTAAGTTTAAGACCCTTATTGGAAAAGTCCCCTAAGTATGCCATTTTATATTGATCTATGTCTTATTTATTTAAGCACTCCCCAACTTATGAATGGATAAAAGACTGGGTTTGAAGTCAGGAAGACTCATCTACCTGAGTTAAAAATCTGACATCTACTACGTCACCCTGTGCAAGTCACTTGACTCTGTTTGTCTTGATTTCTTCATCTGCAAAATTCTAATAACTTCGTCAAGAAAACCTCAAATGAGATCATAAAGTAAGACACGACTGAAAAATAACTAGTAACTTATACATAGTTGATTTCTAATGTTTGCTTATAAATGAATTATTTGGAATTTATGCTATATTTTCCCACAGAATCAACTAGATATGGTGCTTAGGCTTCCAGAACAATTTACAAGATACTTTAGCTCATTTAACTCATATGTAACTTTGTGATTTAAAAGTTACTTTAAATACAACATATCAAATGATGTTTGCAGTATCATTCTGTAGATTGACACAAGTGGAACATTTTCCTAAGAAGAACATTCCCAGAAGACAATGGAAAAACATACTTTATGTTCAAGTATACTGAAGCATGTTTCCAGTGATGGTCTTCATACAAAAAGTGGCAAAAGGGATATCATTTGGGAAGTTATTGAAAGAAAAGGAAGTAGGTCAGGAATATAACAGGAAGGAATAATCACTGGCAGCCATTATTGGTAGCTATGAAATGTTAAAAACAAAAACAAAAACAAAAACAAAACGAAAAGGCAGTTAATAGTCTCCTCTTTGAAGGATCTATGGTTGAACATGGTAAGTATTGTAAAGGATGAAAAGGCAAAGATAAATTAAGATTTTCACTGAATACTGAAATCACTGAGTTCACAGATTTACTGAAGCACTTAAATGCTAAAATGGCATAGCATCTATTATTCTGGGTTACACCTTGGGATACCAACATCTTTCTCTTATTGCTGTTCTGAGAGTGAGAATCCATTCTTATCCCTTTTCCTATGGCAGTTCCTTATCCCTGTTTTCTAGGAAGGGGTATGGAAGAACAACCTTCCCAGCTTCAAGCCTTCTGTGATGACTTCTCTGATTTGAGGCAGGGATACAACTAGCAAGGCCAGGATGAGGGATGAGGTAAGGGATGGAGCAGAAAATAGAGAGAAGAGGGCACTGTGCGGTAAATTTCTATTTTTATGTAGAAACCCTCCAAAGACACTCTTTTGCCCCAGGCCAGCTTCCCAGTCACTTAGTCAGTCAACAAACATTTATTAAGTGCCTGCTGAGTGCCAGGCACTGTAGTAAGCACTAAAAATCCAAAGAAAGAAAAAGATAATCCCTGCCCTAAGGAGCTTGTAGTCTGCTAGGAAGAAAACAAGCAAATAGCTATATTCAAATAATTTAAATTTTGGAAAAATCAGAAATAAGCACTCTTCTTTGCTTCCTTGAACTCTGAGGAGTTAAGCTCTTTTTCTCTTTCCCTTATGGCCACCTTTAATTTCCAACCAGGATTTCTTTCCTCTTCTGATCTACTACAGAATATGCACAATGTCACTGCTCTTCTCTAAACCCTTGCCTATGTAGCAAACATGGTTTCCCAGGATTTTTCTTTTCACTGCTAAACAAATAATATAAAGTTTATTCTAGAAAAGACCATGTCTTTTGCTTTTATTGGAAAACATAATGGGAAGAAAAAAGGACTCGTGTCTTCTCCCTTCTCAGAAGAATATAAGCTCCTTTAGGCCGAAGTTTTTTTTTCATTCTTACTTTTATATTCTCAACATCTAACACTGTGTTTTGTATAAAGCAGATGCTTAAGAAATGTTTGTAGAATTTAACTGACTCCAAACAGGGAGATGGTGATAGAAGGAAAAAAAGAAGCATTGGCTTTGGAATGAGAAGGTCTAGATTCAAATTCTACCTTTCCTCTCTGGCTCTGTATTAGGAAATGAGGTGAATTGAGTAGACAGCATCCAGATACTCTCTAGTTCTAAAATTCTGTTAGTCTATGAATTAAATTCCTATAAAGAGAGACCAAAGTAGCATAGGTAATTTTTTTTTCAAGTTCAACAGGTTCAGCTAGTATTTCAAGAATTTTTTCAGAGGTAGGGCCAAGAAATAGGATAGAGATTTCCAAGCTATGAAACTATTCCGAGAGCTGGAGGGAAGTAAGGAAGGCAGTGGGAAGGGGAAGGTAGGAATAGCAATTAGGGTTCACTTCTGATCTGTCACCTTTCCCTAACAGTCCTGTCACTGAACACCTTTTTCTAAGCCTAGATTATGGAAAAACTGAGAATCAGGGATTAGGGATGGGGAGTTGGGATTTTGGAGGTGAGGGAGAAGAAAAGTAATAAAAACTATCAGAAAAAAAAAAAAACTAGAGCCTTCCCTATCTCTTTAGTTGTTATTATCTTCTTCATCATCCTCCAAATAAACATATATAATTATTTATTTGTCAGTCATGTTCTTCCCAATAAAATGTAAATTCCTTGAGGAAGGGAATTCTTGTTCAATCTTTGCATTCTCAGCTTCTAAGTCAGGGTCTTGCACACAGGAGGCATGTAATGAACTCTTAGTTGATTGTATTTTAGCCACTTAGGTTTTTGTATGTCACAGGTGTTTTTACATGCTTGTAGGTGAGGAATAGAACTATATATTTTTCTCCACATATTGTCCAGACTACATGGCTTTGTATTTTCATTGTATGCTGTCTAGTTTTCTAAGAGTTTCATATGCACATAGGCGATTCCCTACAGCTTTATATATTTCATGAGACAGAGACCATGCTTATAATTTCCAGTGAGTGTCAGTCCACAATAAGATCATAGGTCTATATGATTAAACTCATGAATCTGTATGAATTCAAGCATTTTAAAGAGAAATGAAGCAAAGATGTTTACTTAGTTGTGTTTCATCATAAGATGGCATTTTACCAAAGTTGAGACAAGAATATCTTTTGGCTTAATTGGTGTAGACTTTTCTTGCTCCCACTGGAACAAGATGACTCATCTGATTCCTATTGAGCTTGGTTCTGCCCTGGTCAGGCATTAAGTCCTGGCATTTGCAATTCCTTCCAGGTGAATAGGAGAGCCTGGGGTGACTGGCTCCTCTATCCTCTTCATTACAGTGCTGACATTTGCAGAAAGTCCCCTATCCATAGTTAGCATGGTCTTTGATAAGCTATAGGGCAGTTTTTAACCTGAGATCTGTGAATTTGTTTTTTGTTTTTAAATTTCAATTCAGTCTCCTTTATAATTATAAAACATTTTATTTAATGCATTTAAAAACATCATTCTGAGAAGGGTCCACAGGATTCATTACACTGTCAGAGGGATCCATTACACAAAATCTAAGGTACCTACTTTTTTGGTTATTTAGCTCAATTCTGGTCTTCCTGAAGAGTCCCTTAACTTCCTTGGACCTGCTCTAGACCAGTGGTACTTAAAGTTTTCTTCTCATTATCTTTATACTATTAAAGATTATTGAATATCTATCTAAAGAATTTTATGTGGGTTATATTTACAGATATTTATCACAATAGAAAAAAAAACCTAATTTTGAATTTGTAGATCCTCTGAATGGGTTTCAGAGACCCCCAGGATTCTCTGGATCTTTGAGAACCATTGTTCTAGAACAGCCTGAAACCTGGGAGGAAAAATGGTGTCAGGTGACTGAAGGGGCAGATGAATTACTAAAACACACAGTCCTACAGCTGTCTACCCAAAAGAGTCTCCTGGGCTTGCTCCAATCCAAATTTGTCCCTAGTGGTGTCTTTAATGGCCCCCATAAGCCTTCTGAAGAAAAGCAGAGGAAACTGCGAGATGACTTTATTGCTTTATTTACTTGTAGCTTAACTCAGTTCCTTTGCCAGATGGAAGTTGATACAGCTTCATGACATGCAGGCCTCACTAATTCTCTCACTCCTATATTCAGGAGATGAGATGATGTGCGCCACACCTGCCTTGCTTAGACAGAGAAACTCAAGAAAGAAGGAATTGGGACAGCATGACCAGAAAGTAACTAAAGCATTTAGAAGAGCTGGGGATGGTAGTGTAAGGGCAATGGAAGGATTATTCAGGACAGTCTGCATGGGCAACTTTCAGATGTGTCTTCAAATGCCCCTTCTGCATCTTCTCTCCCTTCTCCATCTTCTTTTGTCATTTAGGTTCTGATTGTTTGCTTGACTTTGAATCCAGAGAACTGAACTCTTGGCAGACAGTAAATTCTGTCTCTCTCTGTCTCTGTTTTTATCTCTGTCTCTATCTTTGTCTCCTATCTCTTTATCTCTATCTCTGTCTGTGTTTTTATCTCTATCTCTTATCTATCAGACAGCTATCTATCTGTCACCTATCTCTATCTCTATCCATTAATTTTTGAATGATTCAATTTTAGGTGGAAATCTATTTCTGGATTGTTGCCTGTAAGAAGAGTATTTCTTTAATTATATAAATGTACAACATACAATGAACATATATTGACTTAATAAATGTTTGTCAAATTGAATTGAATATTAAGTTTTGGCCAGTTGTCCTTTCTCCAAATAAAATAGGATCTGCGAGATAGCTAAGATACATAGTTCACAGCAGGTCCCAGGCTGGTTTCCTCACAGCTCATTCCCTTAAATAGCTGAATGTATGCCTTGGTTAAAAACACTTCTCCCATCTTAGTGTTTAGTAGAAACTTTTCTCATATCATTCTTCTGAACATCTGAAAATTCCTTTCCATATCCTACTGGAAGACTATTATTATTTCCATTATATAGATGGTGGGACTGAGGCTAATGATAAGATAATTCTTAATCAAATTCGGATAATTGGAAAACTAGGGGACAAGACCTATCTATATGTCACTCACAAACCATGAAGACTTTTTTTTTTTTGCTGAGGCATTTGGGGTTAAGTGACTTGCCCAGGGTCACACAGCTAGGAAGTGTTAAGTGTCAGAGGCCACATTTGAACTCAGATCCTCCTGACTTCAGGACTGGTGCTCTGTCCTCTGAGTCACTTAGTTGCCCTAAGGATTCTTTCTAACAAATTTCACCATGTGTACACTAGGGTTCTTAACCAGGGATTCACAAACTCCAAAGGGATCTCCACACATATACAAATATAGGTATACACACACACACACACACACACACACACACACACACGGCAGTCAGGTGGTACAATGCATAGAACACACAGCCCAGAATGAGGAAGACCTCAAACTTGATTTCAGACACTGCCCAGCTGTGTGGCCTTGGACAAGTCACTTAACTCTGCCTCAGTTTTCTCATCTGTCAAATGAGTCAAATGAAGAAATGGCAAAACCACTCTATTACCTTTGCCAAGAAAACTCCAAATAAGGTCACAAATAGTTGGACACAACTGGAACAACTCAACAACGAAAACAACAAGTAAACACATATACACACACATATATACACACATATGACTGTAATTTTTTTTCAGTAATCTCTAACTAAAATTTACTATTTTCTTCAATTATTTAAAAACGTTATTTTGAAATGTGGTTTATCCAAAGGCTTCATCTGAATGCCAAAGAAGTCCATGCCACAAAAAAAAAGATTAAGAACTCCTGGTTCTTGTATTCATTTGTATTCATGTTTCAGGCAATGCTTACCTCCCATGTTAGTGCCAGGCGGCTCACAGCAACATTACTAAGTCCCATGACAATGGCAAAAAAGGAATTCAGATTTTTGTACTCCTTACAGCTGAAACACAAAAAAGCTTATGTTCAAGTAAAAGGCAACTCTGGGGGACACATAAGATCAGGATCCTGCCTGTGGCAGTCATTATTTTTTTCTGACTTTTCCTTAAAAGAATGGAAAGCTGGATTTAATATGTCGGATAAGTTGCAGTTGAGTGGTTACATTCTCATTACCTGGTTTCTGTCTATAATTTCAGACAGATTAACTTTAACATTTTTCATTTTTGCTTCCCTTCTCAATAGTACTTTTTATTCCATTTAATAAGTTGATTCTAAGAATGGATGAATTTGGGGAGAGGGTTAAAAAATAAGTTCCATGGTAAATTGAAATTGGAACACATTTCTTAGGAAAACTCCAACAAGCCTAAAGAAAATATAAAATGCCCTTTGGGAAGATAGACTCTCTAACCTACTGATGGACACACCTATCTAGTACCCCTTCTGGAAGGGGTTTGCTATTCTTCATTCTTCATTCTCATAATTGCTGAGAGAAGCCATTAGCATCCCTTCTGCTTTCACCCACTATAGTGAATAAGGAGTGCACCTGTCCCCTTGAAAGGTTTCGCTGGAGTTATGTGTTATGAACTGGGCACGTATTTTCTAGGACGTTTTTAGTAGTAGATGATACGTACTTTACTGAAAATAGATGTGAAATCAACTGATCCCTGCCCCCTTCCCCCGTCAGACCACACAGCGAATGTTTGAGCCCATCACTTTGCTATTTGCTGCTCTATTTAAGTTTGATGACTGAATATCTGGAAGAGAAACAAGGGGAAGATGTTAACAAAATCCTTAGTCAGAATGTCACCCATCAGCCCAGGTATTTGGCTTAACTCAAGAATATTGCAGTTTTCAACTTCTCCAACATCAGCTTGTGTGTGTGTGTGTGTGTGTGTGTGTGTGTGTGTGTGTGTGTGTGGAAGGGAGGTTGGTACCCTTGTGGTAGGGACAAATACTCTACCAAAAATCAATAGTTATCTAAGTTGACTAAATCTTAGTTAAACCCAACATGGATTAGCATTTTTATAAAAGCCTAAATTAAGTTGTTTGGTCTGTTGCCAGGGATCAGGCTGAACAATCAGTCTCTAGTAAATCTTAAATTGTTCTGAAATGGGGGGGGGGGGAGAAAGAAAAAAAAAAGAGTACAGAATAATGGGACTGATCTTACAAGGGAGATAGGATTGAGGGGTTTACCTCTTATTGGCTGTAAGTGCTTTAAGCCAGAAGAGGTAATTAACCAAATAGACACTTTGGGGGAAGGAGGTGGAAGTTAGAAGTGGAAGGAACTCAGAGGCTCCATCTGAGTTTAAGCATGTCTATTACTTGGTCTGGGTGTGCTGGCACCTCCCTTCTCCCCAAGACAGTGTGGAAGGAGGATAAGCAGGAAGATCATCACCATGGGTCCTGTTAGAAAGGAAAGACTGAGGACAATGATAATGCCTTTCCTTAAGTCCGCCATATGTCTAATCTGTGCACTCAGGTGGAGGAAAGAGGGAATAATAAATAGAGAATTGAGATAAAATGAAAAAATCAAGATAGAAAAAAATGAGAATTGAGCGAATTTTTTTTTTTTACTATGTGACAGGCATTGTGTCTGTCCATATGTGTTTTATTTTGGAAGGCAGAAGTATAGTGGAATTCTTAGTTGGCCAGAAATCAGTAGCCTAGAAACTAGCCCTTGTTAAACTCTGACCCTAAGTATTTTGGGGTCCTGAGTCAGGTGTATAAACTCTCTATTTAAGCTTTCTCAGTGAAGACAGCATTACCTCCTTCCTTCATAGGTTTGTTTTTGTGTGTGTGCAAGTGTGTGCAAGAGGAAAAACAAGTAAAATGCAAAGTGTTACTATTACAACAGGTATGTTTCATGTTTGGGAAATAAGTTTATTGAAATCAGAGGGGATTCCTTTTTTTGTGCTGAGACCAAGATAGCACTACTTAAGTAACAGAGGTTAGTAAAGAAATACACACACACACACACACAGACACACACACACACACACACTGTGTGTGTGTGTGTGTGTGTGTATCATACAGAGAGATGAGGATGCAAAAAAAAAAAAAAAGATCCTGATGATTTCCCCTGCTGACAATCATTTCATTTTTTCAGGTTTTATGTTGATGTTGTTATTTTTTTAAAAGGATTCTTACTTTCAATCTCCATCTTCTTTCTTACAAAAACCCACCAAAATGGGTAGGTGCCCAATTTAGCAATAAAAGGCCTTTATATATTTTTCTGACTTTGCCCATTTTCATGTAAAAATGCTTTTGTGTTTTCTCTTCCATTGGCACTCACCACTGTGGGAAGAGGAAAATGAGCTCTTTCAGATTTGGAAGCTCTATCTGTTCACAGGTTTCAATAAGCACCATGCTTTGGAGGCTTGAACCAAATACAAAAGAGACCCTGGCAGCCTTTTTCACCTGGAAAAAGGCTGGTCTTTGCTCCTAGGCCAAGAGGTTGTACAATTCTTCTTCACCTCTTTAGTAACATTTTTATTACATCCCCCTTGAAAGAACCCGAAGCTGGAAAATGACAAGAAAACAGGTCTGAGAGCTACACGCAGTGGGAGTTTTTGCTGACCTTCCTGTTTTGGCAGGATAATTTGAGACATTTGGCAAAGGGAAAAACATGGCTCAGAGTTTGCTTTCTTTTGTTTAGCTCTCTAGAAACCAGACTAAGCAGGCTCTCAAATTCTGAGTTTCAGAAAGCAGCCCGGAGGAGGTTGTTTTTATTCTCAACCTTTGTGCTGCAGAGCTCCTTGAATTTAGAAGGGAAAGGATTTTCAGTGCCATGGGCCGCGTTTAGCAATTTATTTTTAGCATTGTAGTGATCCTGGAAACATGGAAGTAAACAGGGGGTTGTCAAGCATAGCTAAATAGCAAGAGAAGATTAAATTCATGTCAGAGGGAAATCTAACTGGCCCGCCAGTAAATAAATTGTTTCCCATGAAGTGCTCCTAAATGCAATATTTATAAGATGCTTGATTTTTATCCTGAGTTCTAGGGAGAGATTCTCTTGCATTGGGTTGCTTGTTTTGGGGCATTCCATCCTGTCAGACTCAGCTCATAGGTTTCTCTGCATATGCTCTAGTGCCCTCTCCTGGACACAGCGTGCCACGTCGGCTCGTTCATTTCCATCTCTACCTGCCCGCTGCTCAATGATGCTTTCTTTAGAGCCAAAGCGAGAGCAGCAAGGGAGCGGTCCTGGGCTTCGGGGCCAGCTCAGACATGCATCTGCCCAGAGCTGATGAGCGGGATGTTGAGCATTAGAAAAAGGCGAGAACGGCATTTCTCTGAAGGAAAAACCGGTTCTCTGAGCCCCTTGACAGCGCTGTGCATGTATCTCACAAAATAAAGGCAGGGTGGGTGCTTCTGGGGGTTTTATAAGTGCAGTCTTAGAGAAATTCTAAAGAAAGCAGCAGACAGATTCTGTGCTTGGCACGCAGCTCGAGCATTTCTCCTGCATATGCCAAAGGTACTTACTGGGCTGCTATCTTAATAAATTTCTTGAGGAGCTGAACTCGCTTGCTGAGTTGGGCACAAAGGCAAATCTCGGTGACGACCCAAAACTGAATCTCATTAAACCTCCTTAGGAACAAATCCAAGTTTGCAGTGGTCTTCTTGAAGTTGTGCCTTCCAAATGTGTGGTAGATAAGCTCCAGCTGGAAAAGAAAACCCAGAGTGGTCACATTTGCTTACTTTTTAATTTATATAGAGAAAAGGAATAGATAGGCTTTCCTTCTTCTCAAGACAATCCTGCTGAATAGAAAGTGTGGGCTCCCTTTAGTTGATAAGAATTCCACTTTGTTTTAAGTTCATAGAAGATCACTGTGACATTTATGTTAATCATATAAATGTAGATACTAAAGACTGAATATACTTAGAAAGATACATCAGTGTGATTAAATACCCAGCAAAGTACTCAAGTCAGAATTTCATTTATTCCCCTTTTGTCTTGTTTCAGCAACAAAGCCTTTAGAGCTGACTTAAATGTACTCGATATTCATAGAATTGTCATTTAGTTTCTTTATTGTAATAGAACTTAGAAACAATTCTCTAGGATTAAGATTTGTATAGTTGGTATTCTTCTACAGGTAAAAGCAGTTTCTTCACAGGGAGTCAAGTTTGGGTGAGAAAACACACACGATAAAACACAAACACATACAATGTAATACAAACTAAGACACAGAGTTGAATTACAACTGTAGCCACAGTCCAGAGCTATGACCCAAAACACAAAATTTGGTGTTGGGACTCCTTACCTCATGTACACAGTTGAAAAGCTCCCAATCATAAATCGTCATCTGGTATGCTAAATCTTTGGAACTCATCAGTTCAAAAGTTCCTACTGTTCCAGTAGTTGGGCCTTCTTGTTCTGGTAAGGGCGTCTATGAATAAAATACATGGATCATAGAGTTAGAGCTAGAAAGGATATCTGAGATCATCTAGTTCAACCCTCTTTATAGATGTTAGAAACTAAGGCACAGTGCTGAGGCACATGACTACATATGGCCTGAATCAGATTGTAGTCCTCTGAGGCTTTTCTGATTGCCTAACCAATGTTCTTTCTATTGCTCTATGTGGTGCTGATCTACACTCAGAGTTGCTGAACATAACAAGATTCTAATGTTTTGTTTTTGTTTTTTTAGCAAAAATTCTCAGGTATTAATTTTAGTCATAATAGTAAGATGACCTTAACTTCAGTGGTCACTTTGGTCAGCATAATTATAAAAAACATCATCATCATGTATAATCAATGGTTCTCAAACTTTCTGGTCTTTATTTTTAGACCTCTTTTTATACTTAAAAATTATCAAAGATTTCCAAAAAGCTTGTATTTACATGCGTCATATCTATTTATATTTACTGTATTAGAAATTAAATTGTCATGGTCTTACTGTGAAAATAATTTTGGTCTCATTGACCCTCTGAAATGGTCTTGAGGACCCTGTGTCAGGAGTTCTAGGGCACATTGTGATAATAGCCGCATCTACATGATCTAAGCTGCAAAAGTCAGCATCACCCCTAAATTCATATATAACGGATTTACTCTGTAAAGAGGGACAAGTAATTTATTTTGGCCATGAAGAGTGACAACTGGAGAGCCTCATTCTGATAAATTTTCCTTCTGAAAGAATCTGGCAACTCTTCTTGAGAGGTGAAGGTAGAAACATTTTCTCCTGTTTCAATGTTTCTTCCCTGGAGTCAACCCAAAGCAGTGGCTGATAGGAATTTGTGACTTCTGATTATAACCTTCTTGTTGAAGGTAATGGTGACTTTCATAGGAATAACTGTACTTCCATCCTTGGTGACCTCCCAGCCATACCTCTTTGGGCAGCATACAACTCAGCAAGTTGAAATAGCAAGAGGGTGGCTCAGGGGAAGTAATGGTTTTCTTTCTCCTGCATTAAACCTAGTCCCTTCATTCCATGGGGAATTCTAAGCCCACAGAGTCCGACTCACTGGTCTTAGTGCTGGATTAGAAATTAGAAGACCAAGGGTCTTATGGTTCTGCTATTGACTTCCTAGAACCTTGGATCATTCCCTACTATCCCCACAAGTTAATTTCTTTATCCATAAAAGGAATATTCTATATATACCAGAGCTTTATTATGCCTTGGAAACCATCTGAAGTACTTTCAGTTTACTGAATGAAATAAAGTACACAATTCCCCTCCCTTCAACATATCTCAACTAGAATGATACCTGGCATTTTTAAAAGTACTTTAAGGTATACAGACATGCCTACTTCATTTGATCATCTCAACAAACCTGTCATATATGTGCCATTATTATTTCCATTTGACAGATCAAGAAAGACTCAAGAGACATTAAACCACTTTCATATGTTCACAGTTAGTGAAGATATGATAAGAGTTTTGAACCCAGCTTTTCATAATAGGAGGCAGCTACTCATCTTCCTGAGTTCAAGTCTGACTTCAGAAACTTACTAGCTATGTGACTCTAATAATTAACTCTATTTGCTTCAGTTCCTCATCTATAAAATGAGCTGGGAAGGGAAATGACAAGCCACTCCAATATCTTTGCCAAGAAAATTCCAAAAGATGTCACAAAGAGTCCATCAACACTGAAAAATGACTGAACAACAACTTCCTAACAGTTCCATATGGTATCCATCATGTTATTATACACGTAACTATTTTACAAAGTTATAGAGGTTGCAAAAATTTAAAATAAGTTCACTGGTAACATCTTGTTGCTTTTTAGTTAGAATTTATCTTTCTTTTCTGGAAATTCTGTTCAGTAGTCAGGACAAGGCATGTATATATTTTGGATAACGTTTGAAAATTGCATACTCTTGCATTTGAAAATTATTCCTGCTGTGAGTTACTGGCTACCAGACTCTTGAACCTTAGTTATAAGGAGGAATTCATACATTCAACTTGACTTCTCACATAATAAATATATTCCAGAGTGAAATGCTCTTCCATAAGAAATGAGTATATTTTTCAAATATCAAAGTGTCCCTTTTTGCCCCTTGGCCTGTTGCCCTCTACTTTGCTGCCATCATTGCCTATTCTTAATCTTAACGCTTTTGCTAAGCATTCACACAAGACTTATTACTAGAGGTAATAAATGAAAGTAGTTTACTCTGAGAATCTTGATAATGTGCTTATTCTATCACCATTAATAGTGGTTAATGCATGGATAGTATGTACCACATTTAATATATAGGGATTAATAATTTAAAGTTCAATCAATCCTTACCTTCAAAAAGCTTTTAATCTACAGAGCACTGAGGGAGACAAAGCTGATTAACCTATATAGTCCAACACGTGGATAAATAGATATATGCACAGACATATTTGTACATATAAATAGACTTTAAATTAGTGACATATAGGAGCTTAAACTTTGAATAGATTGTTGAAAGAGGAGAGGAATTTCTTTGAAAATTAGCAGGGCACACAGGGTAAATTTGTGGGATCAGTTTCTAATGGGTAGATAATGGTCTGTGGAGAAGATAAGTTTTCAAGGTTGGCAAGGACAAGATTGGGTGGAATGATAATGGAGCATTTTACACTTTAAAAAGTGTTTTTCATATATTATCCCATTAAATTCCTCAAACAATTCTTTGTGGTAAGTAGTTTGGCTATTATTATACCCTTTTGGGGGATGACAAAACTAAGATCGAGGGATGTTAATTGACTTGCAAATGATCCCCGAGCTAATAAGTATTGGAGGTCAAATTTGAATCCAGTTCTTTCATACTTGTAAGTGCAATGTCCTTTCCATTAAATTCTGTTTTTCTGGTAAAGGGAAATCCAAAGAGGGAAAATTAATGATAGGAAGAATATGTAATATTCATAACTAATTAGTATTATTACTAATTATTTTTAATAATAATATTTGGGTAAATGAAACAGAAGAAATAGAAGACTATTTGAGAGATAAGGTACAAATAAATAGGATTACCAACTTTGAATGAGTCCTAGAGTTCAGGAATCAGGAGTTTCTTCCATAGGGAAGATAAAAAGGACTTTATTCATCACCATATTGAAGAGATGTGGTAGAAGGGCTATCTGAAGAACATGGTCAATAGTGATATTTAAGTCAATGTACAAGGACAAAGGGGCAGAGGCAAGCATGTTATCTATCCTAAGTCAGATGAAAGATGTCTGGGACCTAAAAGAGAGTCATTACAAAGGGAATGAATATGTCTCAATTCAGATATATATATATATATATAGAGAGAGAGAGAGAGAGGCCACACAGCACAAGTAATCCCTTCTTAGCTTCTAAGCTTTTGCTATACCGCCCCTTTTGCTAGGAAAAAAAATAGATTGTAGTAGCAAGATATCCATGTCAAAATCAAACTCTTATTTTCCCTTCCAAAAATACTCTTGCTTCTGAACCTTCCTATTTTTTTTTTTTTTTGGTCCAGTATACCGGTGTCTTTCTAGTTACCCATCTCTATCACTTTCTTTATCACTAGTTACCCATCTCTATCTCTTTCTCCTTCACTCTTGCTACCATAACTTGCTATCAAATCCTGCCATTTCTACTTTGACAAATACCTTGTGTCATTATCTCCTTTCTATTCTCAGGGCCATCACCAAGCTCTCATCTACATTTAGCTGAACTATTCAAATAGGCTCCTAATTGACATCTTTGCCTCAAGTGCCTCGTGTCAGAGGCCCTTGGACATAGGGAAGATTCTGAATTCTAATATTTATTCTTTTTCTAACTTGTTATTATGCCACTGAGTAAATTCCTTTATCTTCCTTTTTTCCTCATCTGTAAAATGAAGAGATTGAACCAAACATATCATTTGAGGTCTCTTCCAAGATTAATGTTTCGCATTTTAAAATTGGTTTATGCATTTGTCAAAACTATTTAGAACTGAAGTTTTACAGACAGCAAAGATATCCTAAAATAATGCCAATAGAAACTTGCCAAGGACAGTGTCATGTCCTTCAAGACAACTAATGGCCCTTTTCCACATATGTTTGTAGAGTTCATGACCTTTTCTTTTAGACTAGTAGTCAATAAATTCTGGCCATGCTCCTAGCCACATACTTTTTTATCCTTTTTTTCTATCCACATCTACTGAGTAAACTTGAAAAAAATTTCTTTAAATTTTAAACTTGAACTTCAACTAAAATGACTTATTTCAATACATATAGTAGAACTGAGAGGCTGCCTTGTATGTGAAATAATCTCACCTTCTAAATAGCTATCAAAATATTTTTCTAAAGTTCAACTATCATATTGCTTCTAGTTATTATCCTACTAGTTTTATAGACTCTAGGATTTAAATATAATCTCTCCTATCTACCTTTTAAATTCCTTCATATCTTGGCTTCTCTTTCCCTTTCTTGAATTATGTATTATGTTTCTTTACAAACTATATGGCCAAGCCAAAATGGCCTCTTTCCTGTTTTTCTCACATTTACAACTATCTTTTAACTCTGCATTTTTTTTTTTTTTGGTTTGTTTCTTTTTGTACTGTCTGTCCCCATGACTGGAATGCTTCCTCTTCTGCTGTCTATAATCCCTTCCTTCAAACCACTCAAGTGACATACTTTACATTAAGCCTTTCCTGATGTCCCTAGCTTCTAGTGCTTTTCCATCTAAAAAATTTATTTTGTGTTTATTTTGCATAGGTTTATCTATCAATGAACAAATCGTTTCCATTCATAGAATGTTACCTTCTTGAGGGCAGAGGAATGTTTCATTATTGTTGCTACATCTTCAGTATTTAGAAACGTTTCTAGCTCATAGTAGGCATTCAACAAATAGTTGTTGATTGATGGGATGGTTGCATGTATACAACTTTACTTCTCTTCAGACACTTCATACTCCCATTAAATTGGATTACTTCTTCACTTTCATAATATAATATTTTCCCCCTCCCAATGACAAAAGTCCCCATACATGTAGGAGATACTACACATATGTCTCTTCTTACTCCTTCTTCATTCATCAATATCCATATGCCATCTTTGAATTCTTAACAGGAATTATTTCCCCCATCTGACAATATCCCATTATCTTCTTGTCTTCTCTATAAGTTTTGAGGGCACCAACAATTTTATTTATCTCATATTGCCTTTAATGTCTCGCTCAAGCCTTTGTATAAAGATAGGTTGTTTTTGTTTTTGTTTTTGTTTTTTTACTAATTTTTTTGAAATAAATGAATGAAAAGATGAAGGAAATAAAGGACAAAGAGGAATGAAAGATGATTCCCAAGACCTGAGCAAGCCTTAGATAATGGGTTGAAGGGCAATGCTATTACAATTGATGGAGAGAGGCAGGGAATTGGATCAGCTTTTGAAGGTAGCCTGAGAGGGAAATGTAGTCCTGAATAACGATGACAAATTCCTTTAGGTGTCAAAAGGCAGTGGTCAGGAGATGCCAGAATAGCCCGAAAGCTTCTGTCTCTGTCTCTTTTTCCCTTCCTCCTTCTCTTTCCCTCCCTCCCTCTCTTTGTCTCTGTCTCTCTCTGTCTCTCAGTCTTTGTCTTTCTTTCTCTCACTTTTTCTCTTTTGCCTTATAAGGACAATTAATTTTTTTTAAATTAGGCTATGTTTGGGAAGGCAATACTGCTTGTTTTCTCATTTATCAGACCAGGAAACCAAACTAAAGAAAGGTATAATAGTAATTAGAGATGAAGAGATAATAAAGAAATAATAAAACAGAACATGATTCTCTTTTGGCTAAACTTCCTCTCTGGTCTTCTCCAACACTTTTTCCTCAACTTCCATCAGTAGCCTTCTTCCTCTTTTAAGTGGTTGAGTGCTATCCCAGCCTACATTTCTCTACTTCTCTCTACTGTTTACTCCTTCTCTGGACTTCCTTTCTCTCTCCTCAATGGCAGGTTCCCCCATCTTTCCAGCTCCCCTTTAGAATGTAAGTTCCTTAAGTTGACTGTTTTAATTGCTTCTATTTATATTTCCAGTACTTAGCACAAAACCTGGGACATAATAAGCATCTAATAAATGCTCTCTCTCTCTCCCTCTTTTCTCCCTCCTCTCCATCTCTCTCTTTGTCTGACACCCTCATCGCTTTTTCTCTCCCTCACTCTTTCCCTTTGTTTCTCATCTTCTAATTCAACCAACTATTTCTCCATGATAGCTACCATTTCTGTCATCATTTTGGTTGCCTTCATTAGCTAGGCCCTCACAGTAGCTCATGTATGGCCTCATGTAAACTGAAAAGCATGAAAAACAATGTAACGTCAATATTTATATAGCTCTATGATCTCTTGATTGGGAAACTAGGTGTTACAGTGCATAAAGTACTTGGCCTGAAGTTAGGAAGACATATTTACTGAATTCAAATTTGGCCTCAGACACTCAGTAGCTGTGTGACCCTGGGCAAATCACTTAAGCATATTTGCCTCTATTTCTCGTAAAATAAGCTGGAGAAAGGAGTGATGTTTCATTTTGGTATCTTTGCTGAAAAAATCCAAAATGGGGTCAGAAAGAGTTGGACACAACTGAAACAACTGAATTACAATCCCTTGATTCCCCCAACATTACTGAAAAGCACACATAGAAGTGGTCAGAGCTCCCCTATTTCTTGCCAATATATTTAATATTTTCTTCTGGACATTTTTAAGGACTTCTAAGTTGTTCTGTATATTTCATTGTGTGATTATATACAAATTTACAAAATGTTAAGAGCAGCAAAGACTTTCAGAAGCCATCTCATCCATCCAGGATCTGAAGGGAACTTAAACTATAAATAAATACTTCTCTAGTCTGGGTTTGAGGATTCATAGGAAGAGTTATCCCATTTCCTCCCATTTTTTGGAAAAGTGTAATTGTGAGGAAGTTTTTCCTTACTTTGAACCTAAATCTGATTCTGTTTAACTTTCTCCCACTGCTTCTACTTCTGTCCTTGAAGGACAAATCCCCCCAAGGCTAATTACTCCTCTTCTGCATGATAGCCCTATAAATACACTTAACCAGATGTCCACTCCTTTCTCAGTTGCTTCTTCTAATTCTTCCAAGCGTTTCTCCATGATGTCCTCCAATATCCTCACTATCACAGTTGCCTTTTTCTGAATGAGTTCCAGTTTGTACTCAGTGTCAGTTGGCACCATTTACATATGCTATTCTTGTCTCTCTTCTTACATGATGAACTCCTTGAGAGTGGGGATTATATGTTGCACATTTCCACAACCCCATGGGGCTTTACATGATGCTGAGCACATAGCTGGCACTTAGTAAATACACTCTGAATGATTGATTTATGGGATCAGCTCAAATCTCAGTCAGAAGCATTACTTTATAGATGATATCCCTGAAGTCTTCCAAAAGGGAATTGCTTTTAGACTCAAAAGGGTGCTTCATGTGCTAAAATTTTCACATAATATTCAGATTACTCCTTTGTGTGATGACATAACTCACAGTAATACTAATAAAGAGCTATTTGTCAGGAAGAGGTATTTGGCCCCAAGAAATACATATGGGCATCCATGTACCAAAGAGGGCACAAATTCCTTTCTACCATTCAAGCATTCAAATGGAAGAATGATCCTAACAAGCAGTAATGGCTTGTAAGGATGCAGGATCATCTGCCAATAAACAGAGGCTTAAAAAGTTAGTGTCTTCTCCACAGGGAGCTGGAGATAGCCTTGCTTTATATCTTTGTGCCAAAGCCATTTGATACACTTGACAAGAATCAACTGGCAAGAGAAACCTCCATTTGCTTTCATGTTGTAAACACATCACACAGCACCTTAAAAAGTGCTGTGTGTTGACCCAGCAGCGCTACTACTGGGATTATATCCCAAAGAAATACTAAAGAGCGGAAAGAGACATATATGTGCCAAAATGTTTGTGGCAGCTCTTTTTGTTGTAGCTAGAAACTGGAAGATGAATGGATGTCCATCAGTTGGAGAATGGTTGGGTAAATTGTGGTATATGAAAGTTATGGAATATTATTGCTCAGTAAGAAATGACCAGCAGGAGGAATACAGAGAGGCTTGGAGAGACTTAAATCAACTGATGCTGAGTGAAATGAGCAGAACCAGAAGATCACTGTATACTTCAACAACGATACTGTATGAGGATGTATTCTGATGGAAGTGGAAATCTTCAACATAAAGAAGATCCAACTCACTTCCAGTTGATCAATGATGGACAGAGGTAGATACACCCAGAGAAGAAACACTGGGAGGGGAATGTAAATTGTTAGCACTAATATCTGTCTGCCCAGGTTGCATATACCTTCGGATTCTAATGTTTATTGTGCAACAAGAAAATGATATTCACACACATGTATTTTACTTAGACTATATTGTAACACATGTAAAATGTATGGTATTGCCTGTCGTCGGGGGGAGGGAATAAGGGAGGGGGGGTAATTTGGAAAAATGAATACAAGGGATAATATTATAAAATATATATATATATATAATAAAAAAAAAATTTAAAAAAAAAAAAAAAAAAAAAAAAAAAGTGCTGTGTGGAAACATTTCTCTTCTAGTTCTAGTTTCCCCTTTTAAAAATGACTTGTTTTTGGAAATGTTTACTTGGACTTAAGAACTCTGATCAATGCAATAACCAACCATAATTTCAGTGAACTGCTAATGATGCTACCAGATGGAGATGTGATATTCAAATTTCAGATTGAGATGTGCATTTTTTGGGTTACAGTCAATAAGAGGATTAATTTTGATTGAATATGCACATTTGTTACAAAGGTTTTGTTTTCCTTTTTGCAAATGAATATATGTACAAAGTAGAGGTAAAGTGAGGAGAAAAGGAGACATAGAGGTAGGCTTGCCTCCCAAAATAAAAAAAGAAAATGAAAAGAAAGACAAAAGAGGGAGTCATTAAAACATGTTTTTGATAAAAGATAAAAGATAAAGCATGTTTAAAGATAAAAGAAGGAATTATATAGCAAGCAGAGCAGCTTTGAAAGTAATATTGAATTGATTATAAATACTAAAAAGAAAAGCAAGATTTGTATAATGGATTCATTGTTTCATGTGCAAACCATCCTTTCAGTTCTATTGTATATATTTCAGTAGATAGCTGAAAAGTATATGGATAGATGCATGGTCAAGCTTTATAAACTGTTGGTCTAAAAAAAAAGAGTCATGAACTCTTCAAATATAAATGGCAAAGGGACACTGGTTATTCTGAAAGAAATGATACTGTCCTTGGCAAATTTCCATTCAAATCATTTTGATATACCTTTGTATTCCATAAAATTTCAGTTCTAACTAATTTTGATAAATTCAGAAATCAATATTAAAATACAGAACATTATTTTTGGAAAGAACTTCAAATAATGCATATAGTCCAATCTCTTCATTTTATAGGTAAGAAAAAATCCAAGGTCATATAATAAGTTAGAAGAAGAAATATTAGAATCAGAACCATCCCCCGCATTTTCAGGTCTGTGCTATGCCACAGAGTATATATCCTTTAGGTTCCCATGATCTTTAATGCCCTTGGTCACATGGTCTCTATGCATACTCTATTATGTGAGGCTTCCCTACCAAAGTAATGTTTTGAGTATGTAGTTGTTGCTGACTTGGCGATCCAGATTGGTTATAACAAATCTTCAATGATTTCTGCATCCAAAAGCCCAAATTACTTCTAGCCCATAACAAAACACAATTAAATTCAATGTATAGGAATACAAACAGAAACAGAGGTAAATAGTATCATCAGTTATCAAGAAACTCCTTGCTCTGCCTTAAAGAAATCTCATTTCTATATAAAAGCTATCCTTTCCACTATGGCCATAGGAAGGGTTATTTTTTTTTTTTTTTTTTATAAAAAGGTCCTGTTTTTATGGGCTCTTGAGTGCTGGCTATGAGCAGCTCCAGAGTGAAAGAGAAATTGAAGGGGATTGCCTCTAGCTGCTGCCTCGTCACCTCACTTTTTAGGATATTTTCTGATTTGGCCCAGAATCAAACTCATTATTTTTATACATACCCTTTCCTTTTCCAAAGAATAATAAAAAACTGGATCTAGGAGTAAATGTGTAGAAAAGCAAACTCTTCTTATGCATATAAAATATCTCAAAAGAAACCAAAACCCAGATCATGTGATGGTAAAGCTGGTAAAAGGTCATTCAATCCACTCTTTTATTTTATGGATGAAGAAAGTGAAGCTCAGAAAAATGAAGTGAGTTGCCTGAGATAGCTCAACTATGAGATTGAGTCCATTCAAGTCTTCTGATCCCCATTCTAGTGCATTTCCCACTATAACTTATACTTAAAGACTACCCTAGAGAGATAGAGGCTGCAGTCACTTGGTTTTGTGAAGTAGTGCTAATTATTGGATGGTGCCCAGATGTCAATGGCATTGTTATCTATTAAGGAATCTAATTTGTATCTTTGCCATTTAAGATGGCCCCACGGCTTTCTCCCAAATAGCATTGGAAAAGACTTGACTTTTCAATCCTTTTATATGGGGTAAGCAGAAAATAAATCTACCCCCAGTGTGTTTTAGTTTAATGCAACAAACATTTGGAGAGCACCTTCAATGTACAAGATTAATACATCAAAAAGCACTTGTTAAGCACTCACTACTTGTTAGCACTGTGCTGAAGATGCAAAGAACGGTTAAAAACAGTGCCTGCCCTCAAGGAGTTCATAGTCTAAAGGAAGAGAAAAAAAAGTACAAGGTACAGTACAGAATACCAAAAAAAAAAGTATACATCCTGCGTAGATACAAGGTGATTTCAGAGAGGACGGGACTAGCCATTGTGGGGACTAAGAAAGGACTCATGCAGAGAAACTAAGAGGTGAGGATGGAGAGAATTCCAGAGATGGGAAACTAAAGTGCTCCGTAAACTTTAAAGCACTATAGAAATGCCATAGTGCTTTAAAGTTTACAAAGGACTTCACAACAACCTCTGAAGTAGATACTGCTATTAACAATTTACAGATGAGGAAACTGAGGAAGGCAGACTTGTCCATGATAGCTAGGAATTATCTGAGTTCTTATTTGATGTCTTCCTGACTTTGAGTCTAATTGTCTATCCATTATGCCACCTAGCTGCCCCTAATGCAAAATAGAGGACTTTATGTTCAATTCTAGAGGTCATATAGAACCACTGAGGCATTGGAGAGTCACATAATCATCTTTTCCCTTCAGGGAAATCACTGGAGGATGTACTAGAATGGGGGGAAACTTGAACGAGGGAAATCAATTAGAAACTTATTGAAATAGTTCAGTTAAGAGGTGGTAAGTTAGGGAATTAGGGAAGGATCATATTAAAGAAAAATATCTATTAATTTTAATCTACCTAACTGTCCATCTACTGTCTCTCCATAGGCTGACAGTGAGTTGTTAATGCTGGATAATCAGGAACAAGTAATAGTGTCTGGGATGGTAAGAGTTATATGGATTGTTTCAGGATCATTTTGATGATCATGTTTAAATTATATGTTACTTGGATATTTTACTCAGGATCATATTACAAAGGTTGATGTAATAATATCTAAAATCTTAGAACAACAAATTAGAACATATACAGGGACAAACTGTTTTTCCCATTGCTAAATAGTGATTTCACTTTAATGAGTCCACGGATGTCACTATCATGTCTGACAGATAACACATTTATACTGAGTAATGTTAATTTTAATGTTCAAGTTTCAAAGTACCTGGAAAATAAGTAGACTATATTTTTATTACAGAAACAGTAGCAGGAATTGTGCTTTTGTATTAATGCTTTTCAATAATACCAGAGCCTCAAATTTGTAGTTTGGAGTATCTTTTTAAAAAATGATCTTTACCCCAAATTAGGTTTTTTTTTTTTTTAATGTGCTTTTTTTAATAGGAAAGACCAATCAGAATTCAAGGTATTTCTTTTGCTTTAAAAAAAAAACACTAAGATTATGCAAGCTTTTGGCTGCAGATGCTTTTATGAAAACAGCATCCATACATACCAGTGAATCGAATTGCTCTCGTGGGCAAGCAAACAGACGTCCATTAACAGTGAGTGTTGTAAATACTGAAACATCATTAGGTTTGAGCACCACCTTTTCTGTGAACATAAAAGCACAAGACTGCCCATTAAATACATCTGAAATTCGCTGCACTACCTTAATCACACCAACAAATTGTCAGCCATGTGAATTACCTGAATGTGGATAGTGACTGTATGAAACACATTACTAAAGGGACTTACTGAATAAAATAAAATAAAAATACATAGCATACTCAAGCCCTCAGTGTTAGAGGAAAAAACACCACCATCTGAAATAACCAAAAAACAAGGATAAGGCTACCAAAGACTCAATTTATCCAATTCTAAGCTGCTATCATAATTATAAACATAAACTACATTTGCTTCTAGATGGCAATAATGCAGAGTAGTTGGAGAGGAGAAGAAAATTTTATAAAACTCAGATGGCTTCTGTTTTAATATTGGACTTTGAATATATAGTATTTACATTTTTCAAAAAGACTTTCAGTACAATTAGTTAAAATTGTTTCCTTTATTTGCATATTTTAAAATATTTTGATGTTTAGATGACTGAACTATCTGATCTTGTTTAGTTTTGTTTATTTCTTTTGATTTTTATTTTAGTTCATTTATGGATTATTTAATCAATTTTTCTGAGATAAAGCAATTTAAACTCTTCATTTCTTAGTTTGCTAATCTGGGCAATTTATATTTTTATGAATGTATATATATATATATATATATATTTCATTTATGTTGTCAGTTTTATTGATATCTATTTGTTCAAAATAATTTCTTATAATTTTCCTTATTTCTTCACAACAACATTTTTTCCAAAGTAATTTGGGCAGTGTGAATTTTAAAAAGTTAATAATTATATTTCTTTATAATTGGTTTCTTTTAAAATCCTCTGCATTTCACTGGGAAATGAGTGTAAACTGTTATTTTTACCTTCTGAATCCAATTCTTCCTGTGCAACAAGAAATTCAGTTCTACACACATATATTGTATCTAGAATATACTGTAATATATTTAACATGTATAAGACTGCCTGCTATCTGGGGGAGGGGGTTGGGGGAGGAAGGGAAAAAATCTGAATAGAAGTAAGTGCAAGGGATAATGTTGTAAAAAATTACCCATGCATATGTATTATCAAAAAAAAAGTTATAATTATAAAATAAAATAAAAATTAAATTAAAAAAATAGTGAGGACCTGAAAATAAAATAAAATCCTCTGCATTTTATTTTATGTATTTAAAACATTATTCTGAGAATGGGTCTACTTTGCTTTCTGCTTCAATAAGGTTCCATAACACAAAGAACCTGTTCTTTAATGGTATACATTACAATCCATTTCTAGTCCATGACCACAGGAAGTGCACCCAATATACTGGGTGGAAAAGGCTTCTAAATCTCTTGATACTACATAGCTACCAAGAGAGTTTTTTTTAACTTCCATGGACCCCCAAGTTATGGAAGGATATCTGTGAATAGATTTCAGAGATTTATGAATTTGGGTTGGAAAAAAACTGAAGCAACCTTCAATCTATGTGTAGCAGCAAACAGGCCCTGAACTAGATACCCTTAGACTATGGATCATCATTTACAACTCATGAAAACTATTCAAATACTTAGGAAAACTGACTTCTCTTAAAAGTCCTAGTGCCACAAGAATCATTAATGTCTAGTAAAACTTGCCTAATTTTTTAATGGATAGGATTCTGATGTAGAACTTGGTAAATGGGTAATAATTCTGATTTCACATTAATAATCTAGTTCTTGTAGTGACCATTCACAGTACACATACATACATTTGTTTATGAACATATGCACCACAGATAGTACTTTAAAATGTGTGTTTTTTCACATAACAGGAACCATGTGAGGTAGATAGTGATCTCATTTCACAGATGAGGAAAATAAAGCTCAAGAGGGTAGTAACTTTCTGTATTTACTTTTGTTTTTGGATGTGTTATTTTCCCTCAAATAAACTTCTAAAGGGAAAATGTCTTTGATTTCTTAGCACTTAGCATATTCTACAGCACAGAAGGTCCTTAATAAATTCTTCTTGAATTAAAATCACTTGTAAAATTCTTATTATTCATTTTTATAAGATTTTGTGTTTGAAATTTTTCTCCCTCTCTTCCTTATTTCTCCTTCCCCAAGATAGCAAACAATCTGATGTAGATTGTAGTTCTTTTAAACATAATTGCAGAATTCTCTAAGAACCCACAAATAGTAAAGTCAAGATTTGAATCCAGGACTGACCCATATTTAAGGGTACCTTCTATAATTATTGCATCTTCCTCTATCTCAGTTTCATTGTTTATGAAATGGAAATAATCACTATTTGAGAGCTGATATGAGAACCACATATGATGGGAAGACATTGGTATATAAACACAATTTTATTATTGAGGATGATGACAAAAAATGAATTGCAGGTATGAGCACTCACCCAATCCACTTAAATTAGCATGGATGGGTTCTACCAAATCCTGACCCAGTCTTTCTGATCAGCTAGGATTTTCCATTTTGCAGACAAGTATAACATCTGGATTAAGTCTTTACCTCCTCCGGAGCTCATCTTGACTATTATCAGTCCTTCTCCAGAACCCAATTTGTCTGCTACGGCACTAATAACTTCTTTCACAGAAGCTGACACAGGCACACGGATAGTGGTATAAGTGTGGTCTAGGCAGTAGACTTTAAACAGAACTGTGAGAAAAAGAAAAAAATTACTACAGTATGTCAGTCTACCACATACTTTTTAAAAATCACAAGTTTTAGAACTATTTTCTTCATTCTGCATTTTTTTTTTACTATTTTAGCCTACTATTTTCCATGTTAATGTTCCCATGGATTCACATTTTATCCAGAAAGGACTGAGCTAAATATATGAAATGGCATAAGCTGCTATTTATAACAAATATATTCATGACTTCCTCTCTCTGCCCTTCAATCAGATGCCTGTGAAAACCAAAAGAACAAGAACGCTAATGATTTTCTAGGTCCATAATCTGGGCCTGCTTGAAGACTCTAAACCTTTCATGGCTATTATAAAAAATCCACCAAACAGACCAAGGTATCAGACTATAGACATTTAATGATAATGATTACCAGATACTCTCGTGATGGATATTTCAAAATGGTACAGAGTTTCAGGACCAGGAGTAGCACCTTTCAGCAATATCACATGTCCTGCCTGGTGCTAGAGTTCTGTGATCCATTTCTAATTATGTAATGAAGTCACAGGTGTTTAAAATTTCTCATTCACCTGGTTCATTTACCTGTGTACTTTGATTTAATGCCATTTGTTGAAAGAAGGACATTTCACTTTATAATTGAAGAGAGTTGTAGTATGCCATTCATTATCACTCCTGAGTCACTATCAGAGTAGTTTCAGGTACCATGTTTGCAGGTCCCCTTTTCAGAGTCCCGGGATGTAATTCAATGATTTGAAATGGAAAATGTAAGACTTTTTCTTTCCTATCTCACAATGCTTTTGGTGAGTCTTTGAGGATGAACAGGTTAGTGGGAAGAATTTTTATTTCTCTGAGATCATCAAAAGGGTTCTACTCAAAGAGTTTGAAGCAGCTCCATTCTCCTGGGCATCTATAAAGCATCTATGAAATGAATGCTCCCCTCATAGAGGGGGCACCTAATGACAGATGCCTTAGCATCTCGCCCATGTTCATATAGTTATGGAATAGAACCAAGCTATGATGCTTGTCTCTAGAGCAGTATTACAATAATCTCACTTCAAATAAAAGATAAGAAGCACAGTTAACTGCTTGGATTGAGGAAGACTCCTAGTAATTTTAAGTTTTGCAGAGAACTTTACATATACTATCTCTTGATTCCTACAACAACTCTAGAAGGGTGGTGCTATTATTACCGTGATTTTAAAGATGAGGCTGAGGTACCAGGAGGATAAGAATTTTGCCCAGGATTACACACTAATAAAGCCGGAGACAGGATTTGCACTCAAGTATCCTTGATTCTAAGTCTAGCTCTCTCTGCTTTGATCTGACTAATAGCCAGAGATGACTAGCTCTGTTCAGAGAAGGACCAAGCTGATTATTGTAGGAGGGAAGATTTTTATTCTGACCCACAATATTATTATTCAGTTGTTTTTCAGTTTGTGACTCTGCAGCTCTATTTGAAGTTTTCTTGGCAAAGATTCTGGAGTGGTTTGACGTTTCCTTCTCTAGCTCATTTTACTTATGAGGAAATGAGGCAAAAAGGGTTAAGTGACTCGTCTAGGGTCACACAGAAAGTAAGTGTCTGAGGCTAGCTTTGAACTCAGAAAGATGAATCTTTCTGACTCTAGTAATCACTGTGCTACCTAGCTGACCTGTAATAAGCCATACAAAATGAACAGTGCTTACTTTCATCAGATCCCCGAACAGGTTGGCGTTTCTGTGTTCTGTCTTCAACAGGGTTGAATTGTTGCAAAAGAACTTTGTGCTGGGGGGAGGAAAGCAGTGGCATTAAATGTTATAGGGGAGAATAATTACCTTGCCTTAAAATGTCAGTAAAAGTATACCTGGGCATCAATCAGGCCCAGAAAGATAAGTAAAAATATTTTGTTATCTTAAAAATATTAATTATGTTTTTAAATGGGGGTAGTTAAGTGTTCTGGAGTATAGTAGTCTTACTAAGCACAAAACAATATATTCCAATTAAAAGCTTCTTACCCACCTTCTTTTGTGGAGCCTTGGCATCTTCTGAACTAAAATGTAGAAATAGAACCCATTATTCAATATCTTTGATAAATATTATTTTTTTTGTTAGAATACATCATCCTTTACACAAGCAATGGGATAACACTCTCAGAAGAAAAGAAGATCATCTTCATTTCAGGCTAAGGAGACTAGGGCATGGGAGGCAATGAAGGGATCTTCTAAGATGCAGGAAGAAATGACATTAACAACCAGGATCCTTAAGTTCATTAGCTTGTCTTCTTCCTAGGACTTCAAATGTTATTCAAACTTCATCTTCCAGTCTTTTTTGTTTATATGATGAGAATATTATACTCAACAGGACTGGGCTTCTTTCATATAAGTGTTCATCTACAGTAATTAAGGTCATCTCCAATCCTCCTGATCTCTATCTGGCCACTGGATCCAGATGGCTCTGGAGGGGAAGGTAGGCAGGTGACCTTGTCCAGCTCTCCCTCATTTAAATCCGATTCACTTGCATGCTATGGCATCCCCTTCCTGATGTCATTGTCCTCTTTGAGAATGAAGGACAAACAACAACAACAACCCATCTTCACCATTTGGGGCAGCTTAGTAGGTAGAATGCCAGACTTCAAGTCAAGAAAACCTGAGTTCAAATCCAGTGTTAGACTTTACCAGACTTACTACTAAGCAGTAAGTCACTTAATCTCAATTTCCTTATCTCTAAAATGGAGATAATATTAGCACTTACTTTTTAGGGTTGTTTTCTGGGTCAAATGAAATAATAATTGCAATGTGTTTATAGTGCCTGGCACATAGTGCACTATATCAATTATTTACCTATCATCCATTATCATTCTTCTTGTTATTATTATTATTTAATCAAATGTCTGGCCATTCTGATCTTGGAATTTGAGGCCTAAAAGCAGAAGTGCTCCATTTTGTTAATATAAATCTAGGAGGAGAGGAAGAAGTCAATTTATATTGCTACCCTGATATTTAGACTTGGTAATAAGTAGCATTTATAAAAGCCTTCAAGGTTTGCAAAGCACTTTACAAATATTATCTCTAATTTCCCAAGAAGTTGGTACAATTATTTTCCCCATTTTACAGAAAAGGAAATATAGGCAGACAGAAAGTAAGTGACTTGTCCAAGATCCCACAGATAGTGAGTTGAAGCTGGATTTGAACTCATGTCCTCCTGATTCACAGGCCCAACACTCTATTCACTGCAACTCCTAGCTGCATTCAAACATGAAAGTTCACTTCCTTTTATTTGTCTTCTATGTGATGACAGCCTATCCCACTGGATTCAGATCTTTGGATTCTAAAATGCTGTGTGATTGCTTCTTTTTAAATTATTTTAAAACTTTAATATATAAAGATGTGTCAGAAGGGATTGTGATTAGGGGTGGCATGCTTAAGACAAAGAAAGCCAGTATTCTCCTTACATTTGCTTGACTGTCTTTTCTAACTCTGGAAGCTGTTCCTTAAGGGCTGCAATCAACCGGCTATCATCTGATACAGATACATAAAACTCCTGAAATGAATAAAGAACACATTGTTTAGCCATAATAGTCATATATATATATATATATATATATATATATATATATATATATATATATATATATATATATATATATATATATATATAATTCTGCAAAGATTAAGAAATAGGGTCCACAATTTAGCTTCATTTTGTAGTCACTAATGAGTTCAACAAAAAAAGTATTCCATTTTATATGTCATTTTCCTCCATGGTTTTTATGATAGTCTCTATTTTAAGATCACTTTGCTGCTTAATTCTATAAAAATATTTTTATTGAAAAAAATTGAAGATGTTATATGTTACATTGACTATTATTAAAAATGGTTAATGTTATTAAAACATTTTAGCACAACTACAAGGCTTAGCAAGTTTTTTTTAACTCAGCTTTACAGGTTGTTTTTGACATTAGGGCCATTAAAATCAATTCTGAAGTTCATCTTCAAGTTTAGCTCTTAAAGTAATTAAATATCAAACATACAGGGACCTTCAGCAGTTTTAAACTTTAAAACAGAACAAAAACTTTAGGGACACCTTATATGTTAAAAGTCTTTTTCCTCAAATTTCAGGGACCTGCTTTCAAAAAGAGACTTTCAGCTGCTCAGAGCTGGTCAACTTTTTAAAATAAAAATCAATTCTTCATCAATACAGAGGATGTTCTCCCCTATTTCTTTGTCCCTCTAAAGAAGAGTATGAAAGGGTGCATAGAGGCCTGACCTTTAATGTCAAGAAGATCTAAGTTTAAATGTTACCTTTAAGAAATGCTGGCTACATAGCCCTAACCATGTCACTTAATTCCTCAAGGTTACAGGCAATTTTACAGATAAATTGCTAATCTGCAGTGATAAAAGGGAGTTCCCACTATAAAATAAATGTGTTTTTTTTTTTTTTTTTTTTTTTGTTGTTGTTTTTATTAGAGGAAGTTCCTATCACCCAGTTTTGTTAAGCTTCTTGCTCAGTTAGGGTCTCCTCATATATTATGTTCCATCAGCTTGGGATGCTTGTCCTTGTTCAGCACTTTCTTAGAAAACCTTATTCAATATTGTCATTCCTCAGGAGTAATTTTTTTACAGTTACTAAGGTGAGGAGGCAGAAAGGGTGGCAACAGAAGCAATTTTGAAAGAATATTCTCATTAGCCAAAGTGGGTGGATGGGAAGAGGTAAAGGAAGTGGGAAGTATTTCTGCATCAGCTCAACCCTTGCCTTTAATTATCTGTAATATAGGCCTATGACATATATCACTCACATCAAGTGGATGGAGGCCACAGATGCACCTGTAAAATTCAACTCCTATGATCATGCTGCATTAAATTCTAGAAAACAATCCCATTCCATTACCATAAGGTATCCTTATGTTTCACTATGCCTATACTGTTCCCTCTGACCTAAAAATTACTGCTAAGAAGGAAAAAAAAGGGACAGCTAAAAATTATCTTGTTTTGATTCATCTATTTCAGAAAACATAGGATCATAAATAAGCATATGGGATAGAAGGATTTTTTAAAACAATTATCTTTTTCTTCTGCTCCTTGCTTTCAGGAGAGTAAAGTATTACTCTGGTAAAATGCTCAAATGAACAATGGAGGAGAGTTGTTATTAACAGAGGTAAATGGGGGTAGGAGACATAATGGAAAGTTAGGGTCATGGACTAGAAGAGAGGAGTTCTCTTCCAACTGAATGGTCTTTAGGTCAAAAGCTACGTCCAGTCATAGCTCTTCTTCTGTGACTCCTCAGGACCACCTTATGTCTCCTTTCTCTTTCACCTCCATCACTAAGAAAAGTGATAGGTTTCCTAATTTTAATAATTCCTTACCTTATCCTCTTTGAAATGGGAACATCTCTCTAAAACGACATTGTATCTTGCTTCAAGAATAAGTCCCTTTAGGTCAATGTTGTAAAATTACCCATGCATATGTTTTGTAAATAAAAAGCTTTAATTAAAGAAATAGAAAAACAAAAAACAAAAAAACAAAAAAAAAAAAAAAAGAATAAGTCCCTTTATAACCATACTGCAGAGAGAAGGGGCAATAAAAGGAAGAATTGTTCTAGCATACCTCTAGGAAGGCCATTGCTACTTCATCCTCTTGTAGTAAGTCTCCATATAAAGCTGCCCACTGGAGGACCAGACGGATGACTCGCCTCTTGCTGTTGAGAGCATAATCCATTTTGTCCTGTTCTGTACCTTGGGAAGGCTGTGCATGGTAAGTGCCAAGGAGTCAAGGAATACATTCAAAACTTTTTAATTTGTTCTTCAAGGAAGTATTTGTAAAGGGCCAGAATTAAATCACATTATACTAGGCTGTATGGGATCTGCCATGTGTGATGTATGAGGTCTCTTTTCCTCTCCAACCTATCTTGCACATCGTCATCAGACCAATTTTCCAAAAGCATTAATTCAAATATGTCAATCATTGGTGCTAAAAATGACAAAAAAAACCTGTATTTCCCATAGGCCAAATATAAAATTCCTTATTTTAGTCTTCAAATACCTTCATAATCTTGCCCAAATGATTTTTCCAGATTTACCTTCTATTAACTCCACTAATTAAATCATCTGCTTCAATCAAAGTTCCCCAGGCCTCCAACATCACCCCTTGGAACTTTCTCATCTCCATTATTTTTCTCCCATTGGGATACTCTTCCTCCTCTTTTCCTATTGCAATTCCACCCATACAATTCAAATCTCCCTTTTTGATACAAAGTCTTTCCTGTTCATCCTAATCTAAAGTTTCTCTCTTCCTTCAGTGAAGTATCTTTGGCAGGTACCATCTTATGTAATGTAACCAGGAAGAGATACTTTTAAGAAGTTTTGTGTCTGTGAGTGTGCACTTGCTAGGAAGAAGGTAGTAGGAAATGCTAAGAATAGAATGCATGAGCATAGAGAAGGAAGTAGATGTCATAGCTAAACCCAGCTGGAGGATTGGAAAAGTAGGGGAAAATGAGGGTACAGAAAGTAAAGCTTCCACCACCACCCCCAGAAATGAATTTGGGTTACCATCACCAAGGTGTACTCTCTGTTCTTCTGGGATTCCTAGGAAACTATATGAGCGGTATATAACTGAAACTTCTGGCTTAGAAATTAACAATTTTGGCCTTTGAGATCAATCTGTAGGATAATACTGATCTATTCCTCCGTGACATACTGCCACTTTCTTCTTGCACCTAAACTATTTTTCTCAATCTTGTTAATTTTCCTCAGATTTTTGTTTTGTTTTAGAACCAAAATGCATATAATTTGGAGAATCATATAGCATACATTTAGGGCTAGAACCCCCCCCCCACCCAAAGCCATCTAGTCCATTGCTGAGAGAACAAATAAGGGTTCTGATGCTCAGAAAGTTTGTGTCTTATCCAAGGTCATTAAGGAAGAAACTGTCAGAGTTAAGATTTCAGCCTAGGTCTTCTAACCCCAGAACCAGCATCCTTTGCATTGCACAAAGCAGGGACCCTATTTTGCTTTTTAAGGTCTCCCACAGAGCAAATCATAATATCTTGCAAAGAGTAGGTGCTTAATTATTTGCCCATTTTCATTTAATACACCCTTCTCTCTCAAGTTACTAATAAAACATAGCCGTTTAGTTTGCAACTAGGTTAAAAAAAAAAAAAAAGAAAAAAGAAAAAAGAGCAGGTCCTTCCTTGGCTCTACTACCAGTTTTAAAGCATTGTAGAAAACAGCCTCTCAGGAATGTTATTCCTGAGAGCTATACCAGTAAAAGGCATTTTCAAGAGGGGTTATAAATAATCATGATCAAAGTAAATGACAGAACTTTAAAGCAAAGGTTTCCTGCATATAAATGGGTTACAAAATGGTTTTCATAAATTGAGCACTGGATTCATAAAAAAGGAAATTGGTCTACCTGTATTACTACAATTCTCTCGGAGTTGACTGGGGGAAAAAGGAGAAATACATGTACTGTCTAAGAAAATGATTTTTTTTTCCTGATTAACCCTTCAGTCTCTTGATTTTATTTCTTTTTTTTTTCCTTTTCTAAGTGGTGTAATTGAAGCTGTAATCTCCCATAAGATATTATAATATGCATATGATACTTAATAGACAACTGGGTAAGTATTTAATAAAACTGCTTATTAATTGAAAATAAAAACCACAATAGATCATCATGTTCAAACTTAATAGTAATAAAGACTTAGGAGAATTAGAAAGTAGAGCTAAAATAATTAAAATATAATGTAGACTATTCATCTATTGATCCTCATCTATCTCCCTCACCCCATTCACTCATTCTTTTTTTGGTTTGATTTTCACTGTAATTTGTGATTGTGAAGTAACTCAGACTGTATCTGCTTTGAGAAGATTAATTCATTTTCTTATTTCAAAGACACTGAACCTTTACTAAACTCTTCGATGTCTTATTGTACTGTTGTATTCATTCTAGTTTTGATGACTATGTCAGCCAAAATGCAAACTTGGAAAGGTCCTACCAAGCTTGAACTATTCCTATATGAGCCTGACCATGGACAACTGATCTTTCATCTTTGGATCAGTCTGCTAAGTTCCAAAAGCCTGTCATCACGGGAAATGGGCCTCTGAGTGACGTTGGTTTTTTTGTTTTTGTTTTTTTGACCCCAGTAATTCACTAATCATGTCTATGAAATTGTGCCAATATGGTAACAGGGACACTGGTCTCTGATCTTTGAAGTATGTTATCTGGTGATAAAGAAGCAGTTTGGGTAAAGAAGGATGGTTGAAAGAAGGGAGGAAAGTGACAATGGTAAAAATGAGTAAATTCAGTGTAGATTGAGATGATGCAGACAAATAACATTTGTTTCAGCCTGATGATGTTTGAAAACAAAGCTCTGCTATCACACTCCCTAAAGCAGAATGTCTAAATGTAATCCTGATAAAGTATTTACAACATAACAAAGTCCCTTTCCTTCATACCACACAATCTAGACCCAACATTGCCAGCCACTTCTTTGATCTTATATGATGGCTTCACAAATTTTTAGCAGGTAGATAACATGATCTATAGAGCACTGAAGTGGGAATGTGGAAAACCTCAGTTTAAATACTGCCACAGACATTCGTTTAAATATATGACTGTGGGAAGTCATTTAACTCTTATTTGACTCAATTTCACCATCTGGAGACTAAGGGTAATAGTACTTACATCCCCAGTGTTATTATGTAGATTAAAACAGATAATATATGTAAATCACTTTGCTAACTTTAAAGCTCTATGTAAATGCTAACTATTGTGAATGCTATAGTTAAATTTATTGGTAAATGCTGAAAGATAGATATCTCTTATGATACTTTACTATGTAAAATTTTCAATCCATTTTTTAAAATTATGCCATCACCAATTTTATTAAGAAAAAACAAAACTATTATCAAATAAATTAAAATCATAAAACAGTATGTATATTAATAACCACTTTAACATGGTCAAACCTCATATAGAAAATGAGTCCTTTTTCCTCAATGATTATTAATTTTGGGAATCTGGAATTAGAGTTTAGGAAAATGTCTCTAGGAAATGACTTAATTACTCTAATAATATGGCTTTTGGGAGATTAGTTCATTGTTATGTTCAAGGTTAACTTGGCCTGATTTCCAAGGAGACATGTGACCCAAACACAAAAATGGCAGATTCCACTTTATGTTATGTTGAATCTAGTCTAGAATTCCAAGTCATTATCAGCTAGTGAAGGAGGCCCTGGTTCATAAAGCATATAGAAGCAGCATATCATCATATCATCTGTATGTCTATATCTAAACTTCATGTAAATCTGGTTGTAGATATTAAAGTCATTGCCCACTATGCCAGAAGATATTCCCTCTGTGAGACAGGAGAAATGGATATCTTTTCCCATTTTTATGTTAGGAAAATTTATCTCATGTCTGTAGCAAATGACATAACATAGTTTGCCAAGTCTTTTGCTTCTGTCAATTATTGCTAGAGTATCTGAAAGTCTAAAAAAGAAATAAAGAAAAAAGGCAAAAAAAAAAAAAAGAATTTCAGGAAAACTAGTTTCTTTAGAGTTTGGGGAACATATAGATTTAATAGGAATGCAATTTGGTCTCTTGTTGATAATAACTTATTCAACTTACTATGGAATAAATATACAGACCCAAGTATTAGCCCTAGACCTTGCAGAACCTTAATAAGCTTCTTAAGGATTTCAGTTCTTCCACAGTTGTAAAGTAGGGAATTTTTACCTTTGCTCTAGAGTCTTTAACTTTAGCTTATTTCTGAATCTTTATGTCTGAATTTGATTTCCAAGTACCATGACTCCCAACTTTTCCTGCTTCCTAAAGACTTCACATCCAAAAGTTCTGATTTTTTAAATTGTTATTGCAATTATTAATTCTTGTAATTTATTCCATTCACATAATGTTCCTAATCATTCAAGAATTTAATAATTTCTGGCTTCCCAGAATATTCTCTTCAATCATTACTAGCTGAAGCACAAGACATCTTGAAAGACTTAGTTTAGGAGTCCAGTGTTTATGGACTTAGAAACCAGAAATCTGATGACTGTGAAAAGAGCCTTAAGACTTAAAGAGAATTTCTATCAGAAAGAGACAGGTGTGGAACATTGCACATATTTTTATTTTTTCCTCAAAATATTGTTTGGTTTTTACTAATTGTTTTTTCCCTTCTTTTTTTGAAAAGCATTCTTTGTTGTATGGAATGACTCACTAGGAAAAGGAAAAAAAGGTACTCTAGGGAAGAATTTGGTGATATACAAAGAAAAGATATGTACAGCAAGAAAAATTGTATAAATCCGTATGCCTATATTTGATTTACATATATTTTTACCATGTTCAACATATATTGGATCAGTTGCCATCTAGAGGAGGGGGGTGGGAGGAAAGGGAGCATAATTGGGACACAGGGTTTTGTAAGGGTCAATGTTGAAAAATTATCCTTACATATGTTTTGTAAATAAAAAGCTTCAATAAAAAAAAGAAAAGGAAAGATATTTATAAAAAGTGATGTTAAAATAAGCTGGTATGACAAAGAATCTGGTAGCTCAGACTCCTCTTTTAAGTTCCTTTTAGTGAGCTAATAAACATTTATTAAATGCTTACAATATGCCAGGCACTATTCTAAGAAGAGAAGATATGCCCAGGAGGAGCTCACATTCTAATGGCTCAGGAGGAGCTCACATTCTAATGGGGGAAACAATATAGATAGAGAGATAGAGATAGAATAAATTGGAGTTGATCTATACACAGAGGTACTAGCTTTTAGAGGGATCAGGAAAGGTTTTTTGGAAAAGGTGAGACTTTAGCTGGGATCTGAAAGAAGCCAGGAAAGACTGGAAGAAGAGGGAGAAAAATTCAAGCATGAGGTTCAGCCAGTAAAAATTCATAGGGTTGGTACAAGAAACAGCAAGGAAGTCCAATGTCACTGGGTCATAGAATATACAGTAGGGAGAGTAACTGGAATGATGGAAGTGTTGCTAAGGGCTTGAGGGTACAAAGAAGGGCAAAAGGGCTCTTGATGTAACAGAGGATACAACATGCAAACAATATGTACAAGTTATATACAAGATAAACAGAAAATAATGAATAGAAGAAAGGCGCTGGCTATGGCAAATGGGGAAAACCTTTCTGTAGAAGGCAGAATTTTAGCTGGGATTTAAAGGATGACAAGGGAAGCCAGGAGACAGAGTTGAGAAGGGAGGCTGTGGGAAAGCTAGGGGAAATGCCCAGAATTGGAAGATTGGAATGTCTTGTGTGAGAAACAGTGAGGAAGTCAGTGTATTGGAAGTTAATTCTATCATTCCTCCTCCACCTTTTCTTAAAGATGTTTTACCATGTAAATAAGCAATATCAAAAGATCTGAAAGAATTTTACCCAGTATGAAATCATTGTCATCCCCAGTTACATAAAAGACAGACTGATAGGGTGGCCTTTGGTTTTAATAAGTCCCTACTGGAGCCTACTAGATCTTATGACTCTGAATGCTTTTAAACACTTCTGAAAAAAATAAAGTAGTGGCTGAAATGAGTAAGTGACAATTATAACAACAATAGCAAATAATCATTTTATCTATCTGGACAATGGCTAACCTAAAATTAAATATAAAAGAAATATATTAAGGGAGCAATTTGTCCTTAGACCATTAATTCCATCACAAAAGTTATGAAGAACAGAATGATGATGATGATGATGACGACAGGTAATAGGGTACGTTCACAAGTGCTTTATATACATTATCTATTTGATCCTTACAACAATTCTGTAAAGGTAAGATAAGTTTAAAACTGACCAGTTCACTTTAAATGAAATTTTAAGATATCAAGCTGCTCTCTGAAAATAAAGTATTGATCCTTTGATTCTCCAAGGTTTTCTGGTTTCATTGTAATGATATCAGCTTTACTGGAATGCAGTCCAATTTCTATATCATGTAATAATTAGATATTAAGAGTTGTTGGGTGAAAAAATTCAGCACCTGTGGCCAACTTAGCCAGGATGGGTTTGTGGACACGGACAAGCTTGTTGAGGGTAACTGGACATTGCTTGAGTTCTGCTAGCACAGCTTTCAAGAACCTAGGGTCACTTTTATGCCAAGATGAGGTTTTGGAGAAAGAATCTGGTGGTGATTAGCAGCAAAATACTTAAAAAATTATAGAACCATTAAATTGG
This sequence comes from Sminthopsis crassicaudata, assembly GCF_048593235.1. Taxonomy (NCBI): domain Eukaryota; kingdom Metazoa; phylum Chordata; class Mammalia; order Dasyuromorphia; family Dasyuridae; genus Sminthopsis; species Sminthopsis crassicaudata. The sequence continues at coordinate 439,598,473 of NC_133619.1, forward strand.
AAAGGATCTCAAGAGAACATGCACTTTTTCTCTCAGAAGATAGCTTTTTCTCTTCAAAATATAATAGAACCTAGGAGGTGAATGTCATATAGATTAGCAGAAATCCTGTGTCTTCTTCCTTGAGTTCAGGGAGGTTTATTTTGACTCTGAGGCTGTTAGAGTCTGACTTTGATTAATAAGCTAGACCTGTTCATCCTTAGAAACTATAAGGAGAAGAAGTTGAGAAAATCCAAAGAGGTGAGCATAGACAAGAGTTTTAGTAGAGCAGCCATCAAAAATTTGTCATCACTGGCCTCTAGGTTCAACGCAGTATGTTTGAATATGTATGAGACACAGGCAGATGATGTATTGAAGGAACTGGTAGGATTCCTAATACCAAAGCCAATGAGCCTTCATTCTATTTCTCTCTGTCTCTGTGCCTCTGTCTGTCTTTCTATTTCTCTCTTACTCCATCCTTCCAGAATAATAGACCAATGCCTTCATTAAAACATGCAGGTTTATATTACTTCTTTTTCTTTAATTTTTTTATTAAAGCATTTTATTTTTAAAACATATATGCATATAATTTTTCATCATTGACCTCTGCAAAATCTTGTGTTCCAATTCCCTCCCCTTCTCCCCACTCCTCTCCTAGATGGCAAGTAAATTACATTACTTCTTAAAAGTCTGTTTAACTTTTCATTTGTCTCTTAAGCTTGTGACTGGGACACAAACTTTTAATTAATTACTTTGTTAATCTAAATGTATTACCAGGAATACAGTTTAAAGAAAGGTTATGGGCTGTAACCAGGATGGTTGAAAAGATAGAATTAAGACTGCAGTATTTTTTTTTTACCAAAGTTGGGTCTCTAGCTATAGAAAAGAGTTGTTGAATCATTTTTTACAGTATCTCAGGAGAGAAAAAATATTTATATCATGGTCTTTCTAGGTAATGAATTAGAAGCAGAGTTCAAGTCTATTGGGACAAATTGAGCTAGTCCTAAAATGGGGCTATGCCATTTTCTCTGGGTTGGTTGGAGAGGAAAGTGAAGAAGTGCTTGGACAGGAAATTAGGAGAGAAATCACCAAGCTTATAAGAGGCAGCAATGACTAAGAGCTACCCTAGCACCCTGTGCACCCACACAGCAGAGACTCACATGATTCCTTGAGTCTCCTCTACTACCCTTAGACAATAGTGAAATTTTTATAATCTGCACCTTGGAGGGAGGTAATCCAGATAAAGTAAAAAGCATATAATCCACTAATTACAAGATCATTTTTGTGTTAAAACTGAAAGAAGTCTTAGAGATTATCCAATAAACCTCTTTAATAGATGAGAAAACTGAGGTTGGAAAGATTGTGAGTTGCCTAAAGTCACACAGTTTACTTAGATAGTAGAGCCAGGATTTAGACTAACGCCTCCTAATTTTCAGTCTCTTTGGATCCCATCATGTAAATTACTATCAGAATTATTTAGAATGTTTCATTCTAAAATTAAAAGATCAAACAAAATCACACTTTCCATAAACCTTGTAAAGTAGAAAAATAATTCTTTATGACATTGTAAATTTCTATTACGTACAACTTGTTTTTTAAAAAGCATAATAAATTCAACATGCTACATTCATTGCTATTTTCTCTCTGATTCTTTCTGGTATTCTTTGTTCTCTTCTGTGTATTAGAAAATGTTTCAAGTATGCTCTTTTCCTTCATTTTCCCCCTCCTTCCTTCTTTCTTTGTCTTCCCATCTCTTCCTTCCTTCCTTCCTTCCTTCCTTCCTTCCTTCCTTCCTTCCTTCCTTCCTTCCTTCCTTCCTTCCTTCCTTCCTTCCTTCCTTCCTTCCTTCCTTCCTTCCTTCCTTCCTTCCTTCCTTCCTTCCTTCCTTCCTCCCTCATTTTCTTCTTTCTTTCTTTCTTTCCTTATATGTACTTCCTTTCTCTCTTTTATTTTTTCAAGTTAAAAAATAAAAACATGTAAAATATACACTTTTAAGCACAATGAACTTCCAAACTGGCCATGTATGGAAGTATATATCTTATTAGTCATCTTGTATGTCAGGAAGAGGATAGAATCATTAGTCCTTTGGAATCTTAGGTAGCCATTGAATAGATCAGAGTACTTTCTTCTTTTTAGCATTGTTGTTATGCTATAATCATTCTTCTGATTCTAATCCCTTTATTCTGTATCAGTTCATGCAAGTATTCCCAAGTTTGTCTGAAACCATGTTATCACTCATTTCTAATGTGCAATTCTATTTCATTACATTAATGCACCATAATTTATCTGTTTCCCAATTGATCATGCTGTCTAAGTACACAATTCTTTGCTGTAATTATTCTGATACATATAGGTTCTTTTCCTCTTTCTTTGATCACTTAGGGGTACAGGATTGATAATTATATCATTGGATCAAAGAATATGGATTGGTGACTTTGGAGGATATAGTTAAAAATTGTTTTCAAGAATGGACTAATCCTTGAACTAATTCTTGGACCAATTCATATCTTCACCAATAGAACATCAGTGTGCTTGTGAATTATTATTAGTAGTAATATTTTCAGCTCATTTATTCTTATATTAAGTTTGTATTTATCTGATATTAAAGATAATCTGAATTACTCAAACACACCAAATAGCAAAAGCAATTAGCCTAAAACTTTGCTCAATGAAAGAGAGAAAGAAATAACTGCAAAAAGAAGACTACAATTATAATCCAATAAGCAGCAAAATCACACACAAATAATTGGAAGTTGATTATTATATATTCCAGCTTTACAATGCTTATAGTCAATAAAATTGTTCCTACTGTCTTCATATCTTGGATAGACACAAAAATGGGCTATTCTTTCCTACAAGCCTAACTTTATTAAATTTCCCATCTATTCACCCTATTAAAATCACCTCTTATCCTAGAAATCTTCACTGATAAGTGCAGGTGACTATTCTCTTTTCTCACAACTCTGACATTAGCTATGTATTTACTATTACATTGAGTATTCTGGCTTTGTCTTCTCAAAAAAGCTGTAGACTTCTTGAGAGCTGGGACAATGTCTTTTGAATCTCCATGATTACTACCTGAATTTTAGACTTCCCAATTAAAAAAAAATATTCACTTTTGGGGAACCAAGGGCAATGCCATTTTCTAAAATTCTCAAAACCTGTCTCCACAGTTTATCTTTCATTATAATTGCCCAGAAATGTTTTTAAACCACCAAGATACCAAAATAAGGAGAAATTAGCATGCTAATGAAGCTTATAAAAAGATCCAATGGGATCAGCAAATCTTATACTATAAGAATCCAAAATATTTGACAAATTTAGTCCATTGAGTCAATACTTCAATTACCCATTTGGATATTTAGTTTACAGGATATCAAATATAGTATGACAAAATTTTGGATTTAAAAGGCCAGTTATTTTGCCTAGGCACATTTTGACAGTTTGGAGCTGTTTACAATAAGACATGAACTGAGGATCAGGAGAGATGAAGAACATGATGTAGATTGTACCTTCTGAACATTGCCAACAGCAGGTTTAATATTCCATTGAGTCATTTTCTTCATGCCGGCTCTGCCTTTCATACACTGTAATTATTTCATATATTTTTACCTAGTTATTATCTTACTCACCACAGGCACCTGTAATTTTTCTGTATTTTTACTGCTCATTTACTTATTTTTAATTCAGCTAATAATGGCTCCACATATTAAAATTATCATGGTGAAAGTAAGTGAAAACCTCCTAGGATGAACGGGCGGCAGATTCATTACAGCCTACAACAGGGAATACAATATTATGTATACCTTTTTGCAGTAAGTACATGTTAATTATGCAGCTATTTATAAAACACTAATCAACATCCAAACTGATCCTCTTCAGTGTTGTTGTGCCTTGAATGTCTGCTTTGCATACAACATCTGTGCTTAGAGATGAAAACAAACTTTGGGGGTCATCTGCCCACTGACTAAAGAAGAATTTTGGCTGGTGAGAATGAGAGAGAATTTCGTAGTTAAATAAATCAAATTTCTCACCCATGACTCTGGACAAATGAAGGAGACTGAATGGAGAAAAAGCAATTGCTCTTGCCTACAAAGAAAAAGGACTACAGCAACATAAGAGTTAGAGAAGGAAAGAATCTTAGAGATAATCTAGTCTAGCTCCCCCATTTTACAGATGAGAAAACTGAAACTCAGGGCTATTATGTTAACTCTTTTCTTCTTGTCTGTTGAATTTCTACCAATCCTTTAAAGTCCAACTAAATGGCCAACTCTTCATTGAAATTACCACTTAGTTAGTGACTTTTTAATCACTCAAAAAATTAAGACAGAGGATGAGCTACTTGTCTGGTGGTAGAAGGAATTCCTGCATTAGATGCAAGACTAGACTAAGTGATATAGAAGACACCTTCCAATTCTATGGCTTTCTTAACCTTTTCAACTTGTTTTAAGTACATTAGTACGCCACCTTTTTCCTAATGGAAAATGAAAGTTCTTGCACTGTACAATTGATACCAGCATGGCCGCTTTTATTGAATAGACATGAAATTTAGATATCTGACTTAAAGAGCTCAGAGTCCAAGTATTTAAACTAAAATAATTTGGTGCTTGACTCACAGGAATCAGACTCCTTTCTCCCACGCACTAGACGCTGCCTTTACCAGCTCTACCACCTCTTTCATATTTTCCCTCTCCTTTGTATTTGCCTTGGTAGTTCTAGTTCTACTCTATTATATACTATTCAATTAAATAAACACTTATTAAGTGCTTATTATGTGTCAGTTACTGTGCTGAAAAGTAGAAAGTAAATGGCTTGAAGTCAGTGACTGCTTTGATGCTTTATTTTTGTTTCTCTAAAACAGTGCCACATAGTGATCTTTTCCCATCCCCTTCACTCTGCTAAAAGGTGCTTAAAATGCTTATCATATCTATAATCCTGTGATTATAGAAGACCAAGTGGGCAGTGAGGTAGACTGAGAGTCAGGAAGACATGAGTTTAAATTGTGTCTCAAACACTTATTTACTGAGCAAGTTATCTCAATGTCCTCATCTGAAAAATGGAGATAATAATATCACATACCTCCCAGAATTATTGTGAAGATAAATTTAAAAAAAATTTTGTGAGGATAAAATTAAATAGTCTCTATAACGTGTCTTTCAAATATTCAAGGCACTAAATAAATGCTCCCTATTATTATTGTCTCCTTTTCAGATTTAGTCACTTTCTTACTTCAGGCCTCATGACTTGTCATATGGACCAGACGTGTCAAATATATGACCTAATGGACAAGATTAAAATAAAATTGGGAAATAATTAACAAAATAAATAAATTCACAACAAAATACAATGTTAATATATGTTTTTAAAGTCAACATGCAGACACAGGAATCTTTATGCATGGGTTAGTGGCCCATGCTTCTATGAGTTTGATACTAGTTTGACCTATTCTTTCCCTCCCCAACATGGCTAACAAAGTGGTCTTCCAAAAGCACACAACTGACAATATTCTGTTCAAAAAGCTTTAGTGATTTGCTGTTCTTCTAGGATAGAATCCAACCTCCTCCGGCTTGAAATCCATTCAACTTGTATTTCTAAACTAAAAAGATTTCCTTTTATTCCCCCCTTATGCATGCTATATTCTAGCTAAACTGGCCAACTTGCTACTCTATTACTACCTGGTTCAATTTAGACACTTGAGTCAATTAAAGTCATTGATCCTCAGTTTTGTCAACTATTAAAATGCAAGAGGTAGACTAGATAAGGAAGGATCCTAACAGTCAAGTAATAATACTCATTCTGTTTTTTTCTCCTCATTCTGTTTTTAATTCTCCTCATTCTGTTTTTTTGCATAGCCTATTCCCCAATCTGGAATACTTTCTTTCCTCTAGATTGTAACCTTTACTTCCCTTTAAGGCTTAATCCTATTACTTTCTCTTATAAGAGTCTTTTCTGGTTCCTCCAGGTATGAGTAGCCTGAAATTATTTTGAATATCTTTTGTAAACTTTGTCTGTATAAATGTTGTTTCCCTACAATAGAAGATGAGCTCCATGAGGGCAAACTGTGTTTCATTTTTGTATCTACAGTTCCAATCCCTATCATGGAGGAGGCATTGAAGAAATATTTGTGGAACTGAGTACTATAACTCTGTTCCTGTGATAAGAGGGAAGTAGGGGTGCAAGGATTCTCAAACTATGGCCTGTGGGCCAGATGCGGTAGGCTGGGTTCTGGCAAATGGACTGAGGGGCGGAGACAGAGTGTGAGTTTTTGTTTTTATATAGTCCAGCCCTCCAACAGTCTGAGGGACAGTGAACTGGCCCCCTATTTAAAAAGTTTGAGGACCACTGGAGAGGGTGATGATGTTAATTAGGTTGAGCAATGCAGAAGAGAGTTGGATTCATGGAGATTCATATTGGATGGCCTCAATCTTCTTCATGATCTTAGGCAACAAAATTATCTGCTTCAATGTCTGTGTGTGTAGGTGTCTGTAGGTGTGTATATTTACATGGAAGGGGGAGAATGGGGTTCAATTGAGAAATACATGTTGGAGTAATTGCCTTGCAAGCTAAAGAAAATGATAGAGTAGAAGAACTGTGAGACATTAGGAAGAACTGAAGTTGTATGTCATATCGGGGGGTGAAATCCTCTCTATTCTCTTCATCTCACAGGTGAAAAATGAAAATATAATGAGATTTACTTAGCTGCTTAATCTCACACAATCTATTGCTATTGATGACAAATCAGGGGTTTTGAATGGTAGGGCTTCTCCTTGTCCATCAAAGCCCCATATGGTCAGCATAGAAACAAATGTCCACCTCTAACTTTAAAGGCAATACTACTACTCTGACACACTGAAGTAGGTTCTGACAATCCCAGCACAGCAACCAACCAGTACCAAATCCTTAACCCCTTCAGTTCACCACTAATTCCCCATCATCACCATAAGCTGCTAGGCACTGAATCAGTAGTGTCTGATAGGAAAGCCGTAGAGTGGAATGGACGAATCAGTCTCTTCAGAACCCTTTCCTCTCAATGCTTCATTTAAACCACATTGTCACTGAATTACCTTTGTGGGCAGTGGAACATGTATGAGAATGCCTAGAGAAAGAAGAAGGCAGCACTCCATGGTATAATCACTGGGAAAAATGCCCATTAAATAGACCCACTTATATGCATATATTTCCAGGAATTAGTCAATTCACAAAGGAGCAAAGAGCAATCGAAAACATGTTATTTCTTTCAAGTACCTAGAAGGCAGGGGATTTTTGGGGAGGGAAAAAAAGGAGATGTAAAGATTGGTGGAATGCAAGAAAATGCTTCTAAGTGAATTCATGATACAGGATACTGCTACCAGGAAGGTATAGAAAATTAGCAGAGGTACTGGAGATGGGAGAGGGACTGTTACTTAACCATAAGAACTGCTGTTATCCTGTTCATGAACACTCTCTTCAATCCTACAAAAAACTTCCACTATGATCTTTTAAAAAGATCACTTAGGACTTAAATATCATGATATTAGAAGAGTAAAACTGTCATGCAAGGTGCATATCTAAGATAATTTTGTCATGTCTTTGATGTCAGGCATTAACTTATACCAGAGATTTATGGATTCTCTAAGAGATGAGAAATAAAGGCATGGTTACAGAGTGATACAGAGAACCCATAGGTTTCTAGGATTATCTTACAGTATAATCAGACTTTGATTTCAATTTACCTTTAGATTCTGTTCACATTTCCAGGTTGTTTTTTTTTTTTAATTTCTTTCCAGTACTCAGAATTTATTAAGTGCCCAAGTGGGCATGGCATTGGACTCAGAATAAAACTATTTTTATATTTGCCACGTAGGTACTTATGTTTTAAGATCGGATGCAAAGGCAAGGAAACAAACAAAATTTTTTAAATTACAAAATGTCTAAGTTTGAATATTAGGGTTTTAGGAATTGAAAAAGAAAAAAAAATTTTCCTATATTTCTCCTTGCACATAGTTTGATTGTTTTCTTTTGGTTCGTGTTTATACAATACTAGCTAACTACAATAAAGGAAATGCCTATTCTCAAAGGTGTTTTTTTAGTCTTCTCTACAACCCTGAGTCTAATAATGACTCCTATGTGTACAGTTAAAAGAGAACAATGTGAGCATGGAATTGTCCATTTGTCTCAGAAAAAATTGAACATGAGCCAGAAAGACCATATTATATATGTAAGTCTCATTAAGCTGTCATTATTTGGAAAGATAGTTTCCCAGACAAATAAACACTCAAATCTCACTCTTGCAGCTCCCACTGAGTAACATATTCAGCTCAAATCTCTCACCCTCATGCATTCTGCTGATTTCAATGAGAATTATGGGTATTTAGAAAAATGAGAATCAGGCAAATTAATTGTAATAAAAAAGAAAAAAAATGCATGTCAACAGTGATTGGACTGCTTTGGAACAAGGAATATCAGTGAAATCCATTCTCTCTTCTTTAACACATTTTGCTACCCAAAGTCAACTTGCTTTTAATTTCAAAGTTTTGTTGGTGCTGGTAGTAAATTATCCCTTTCATATTTCAGGGTTGGGATGTGGGAGTTCTTAATATCAGCATCTCAGCTAACTCCATTAAAGGACCTTAAGCAATTGCTTAAAATAATAACCATTTCCAAATTGTCTTCCATGAGATATAATGAGTATCACTATTAAAATGTACAGTGTTTTTAAAAATCAATATGAGAATAAAAAATCATTGGTGAAAGGATAAAGTAGTTGATAAATATCTAAAAGGGACAGAGAAGAATTATGATAAACTCAACATAACCATGGATCTGTGAGCTAATTGATATGACTACTTTTCTCAATGATATACAACTTAAAATAGGAAGGCAAAAAAAATACTATACTAGGAGGTTTTTTTTTTTCCACATCTGGTTATCTGAGCATGTCAGAAATTAGCAGCAACATCATTTTTCTGTAGGAACCCAAGAATTGTCATTCTATCTATAGAAGAGATGTCAGGCGATGATATGGTTGTGGTTCTTCATAACATCACCACGTTAGAAAAGTGCCCCTAAAATGCTCCCTCCTTCTCTTTCTCTTTCTCCTCCTTTCTCTCACTTTCTCTCTATCTCTCTCTGTCTCTCCCTCTGTCTCTGTCTCTCTCTGTCTCTTTCTCTCTCTGTCTTTGTCTCTGTCTGTCTGTCTGTCTCTCTCACTCTCTCTCTCTCTGTCTGTCTCTCTGTCTCTGTCTCTGTCTCTGTCTCTCTCTCTCTCTCTCTCTCTCTCTCTCTCTCTCTCTCTCTCTCTCTCTCTCTCTCTCTCTTTCTCCCTTTCTCTGCCACACCTATATAGTCATATGCATCCTTCTCAATTCAATTTCCATTTTCTTCTGGTATAATCACTGATATTCACCATCTTTCATTATGTATAATAAAACAAGCTAATGGATAGTATTTCAAAACACCAATGGAGTCATGTTTTATAATGGATCAGTGGTACTTTCTTCACCTGTATAGATAGTCAATCAGTCAACAAGCGTTTAAGTGTCTACTGAGTGCCAGGTATGATACCATACTGCTCACAGTCCATGCATGTCTTCTTAGCTGTGATTATCACCAATACCTTTTATCTATATAAAGGAATTGGGGAATTCCCCCAGTACATGATGGTTAAGGTAATTGTAGGTGGCTCCAAAGTTTTGTGATTGGGGAAAAGCTATGGATTTTCTTCAACCTGATGGCATTACTTACCAGAGAATGATGATCAGATGTGATGTGAATCTTTTCTGTGAAAGGTAGTTCTCAAGGGAAGTGACTTTTTATAATAAAAGGATATTGGGCCACCAGGGCTGGGCAAAGCTGAGAATTAGGCATGAAAACACAGTGCATCATGATGAAGTCATTTAAAACTGAATCTGAAGGGGAAAAACAAAAACAGAATAGAATTAAGTTTTTGTGAAAGAAAGAAAGAAAGAAAGAAAGAAAGAAAGAAAGAAAGAAAGAAAGAAAGAAAGAAAGAAAGAAAGAAAGGGAGGGAGGGAGGGAGGAAGAAACAAAGAAAGAAAGGAAGGAAGGAAGGAAGGAAGGAAGGAAGGAAGGAAGGAAGGAAGGAAGGAAGGAAGGAAGAAAAGGAAAGAAGAAAGGAAGAAAGAAAGGAAGAAAGAAAGAAAAATCTTTGGTCCAGAAATACTAAGTAATCTACAGCTCTTATTTCAATCTTTCTTAGAAAGTTGTTTGGATACAGTTTCATTACAGCTCATTTACAGGCCTGGGAGACAGAAAGATTCACAATTCATGGCTATCTTGAGAAGCAGTCACTAGTCTTTTTGTTTTGATCTGAATCTTGTACATATCAAATACTTAAGAAACCATTGTTGAATGAATGGAGGAATAAATGAACAAACCTGAGGAACACAGAAGCAAGGCTTGAAAACATGAATGTTGGGCTCCCCATGGCTCCCCATAGACTGCCTAACTTGTCACAGTTATTTGTGATCCTTTATGGGGTTTTCTTGACAAAGATACTGGAGTGATTTGCCACTTCCTTCTCTAGCTCATTTTACAGATGAGGAAACTGGGGCAAACGGGGTTAAGTGACTTGCTCACAGTCACACAGTTAGTAAGGATCTGAGGCTGGATTTGAACTCATGAAAATGAGTCTTCCTGATTCCAGACCCGGCATCTAGCTGCCTCAATGATAAGAAGAAATAGTAAGTCATTTCAGTATCTTTACCAAGAAAACCCTAAATGGGATCATGAAGAGTTGGACATGACTGAAATGACTGAGTAACAAGAAAATCTGCTGTTTTGAGGATAAAATTAAATAATTTTAATAAAATTCTTTGAAAACCTTAAAATGCTATGTGAATGTCAGCTAATCATCATTGTTAACATCATTCATCACTGTCATCATCATCAACAATCCATTTTCTAAAAAATGGCTATCTACTTTATTTCCAATACTTTGTTACTACAAAAACTTATGCCACAAATATTTTGGCATATACAGGACCTTTATTTTTGTCATAAACTACTCTGAGGATTTATCCCTGGCAGTAAGATCTGTGAGTCAAAAGTAAAAAAAAAAAAAATTTAGTCATTTCTTTTGCATAATTCCAAAAGGCTTTCTAGAATGATTGGACTAATCCACTTTCCCATCAGTAATGTATCACTGAACCTATCTTTCTACAACTCTTTTAATATCCTTTCCTAATCTCTTATTTGTAAGTTTGAACTGAGTAGTGTTGAGAAGATAAGTAATTACATCTATGTAATTCTCTCTGTTTTTTTCTCTGTGTGTGTGTCTCTCTCTTCCAGTAAAAAAATATATATATATAAATATATATATGTATACATATATATAACATTATATATTATTAATTATATTATAATAATGTTATAATTTTGTATATATGTAATATTTATGTATTACATATATATCTATGATCCATTACTTCTCATCTTTCCTATCCCTTATCTCTTATACGAACTTCTTTTTAACCCCTCACTTATCTTCAAAGCTATTTGGTCAGGTAGTTAATGATTAGAACCCTAAAACTACCCCCTATATTTGATACCCAAGAATTGGAGAAGCAGTGTGGTACTGGTGGGGAAAGTTCTGGATTTACAGTCAGAGAATGTGACTTCAAATTCTACTTTTGTAATTGAATAATTCTTTGACATTGGATGAGTCAGTTAGTCTCCCTAGATCCTAATTTTCTTATTTGTAAAAGAAACAGGTTCAATTAAGTGACCTATAAGGTCTCCTCAATCTCTACATAATTTTGGTGATTCTGATAAAGTTAATTGTCCAAAATGTTGTATTTCCTTCATCCAAATGATTTGGCCACAATTTAGTAAATATAGCATCATTTTACTAATGATTATTGGGTTATTTTTTCAACTATTAGGAAAGCTGGTTGCATAATTCATCAAATATGTGGTCCAAGAAAAGGGTCTAATTGTTAAATTATCTCCATGTCAGTAAGGGTAGTTCTAACATTGACAAATAGAACCTTCCCAAGTAAAAAGAAATAGTTTTTCTGTTTTGTTTTAGGAGCAATTTTCCCCAAATCCATGAAGTATTTATCAAGAACCTGCTGAAGAAACAAAAGATTCAGTTCACCTACAGCTGCTATATAATACATACATATATATACACATATATGTGAATTATATATACATATATGCATACATATGTATGTATGTGTATATACTATGTTTAAATATGAGTGAGAGTCCCAAAAATGTTAGTGCAGTTATAAGCCATCAGAATTTAAAATTGCATTAAGACTTTTGGAACTCCCTGTATATAAAAATGATAACTGAATCCAAGGGAAATAATGGGATCACTGAGAAAATGTGTAAGAGCATCAGGAGAACAATCAAAAGTATTAAGTCTTTATACTTAATAATTATTCAAGTCATAATTTTATTATCTAATCTAGGCCAAGGTTGAAATGATAAAAAAATTATGTAAATCTAGACGATATCTAGACAAAAAGGAAGAATAGAGTTAATATTTAGTATTATTATTATTTATGCATTCAGAATTGTTGTCTGATTTATGAATAAGCTAGTTGCATTGTGTGAATGGAATATAATGGTACTCTCTTTCTCAGTTTAGACATTCAATTTTAAAATATCAAAATATGCAATGAATAAATATTGACACAAAGTTAAAAAACTGACAAAGTATAGCAAAAAAAAATTACAAAAAGCCTCACTTTCATTTTATCAGATTATTTCTTGGGATTTAATAGATGTTTATGCCTGGCATTCAGTAGGTATTGAGTAATTGTATGCTGACTGACTTAATGAATGAATGACAGCCTGGCCCATTCCTTAACCCAGTTCTTCAGCACACTGGGGTATATGTTTGTTATATACAGTTCTTTCTTTTAGAAATAACTCTGGGACATAGCTTTTCCTAAACTATTTACTGCTTATAACACTGGCCCAATACCAAAGCTTTCCCAGAAAAGAATATTGAAATGTTAAATTAGAACAGCTATACTTTATGTAGCATTTTCCTACTTTGGAAGGATGGAATCAGAAACCTAATATTAATGAGAACATTCTATATCTTTTCTTTGGTGGGGAGGGGAGGGGGAGAGGACTAATGATCTATGTAATGATATAAAATAGATTAATTTCTTGACTTCTACATTTTGTTTTTTAAAAGCCAGTAAAATTAAGTTTCCTTAAAAGAACAGTCCCTTCAGAGCAGACCTTAAAAGGAAAGGCACTGTGTTTTATTCAGACAGTAAAAACCTTCCAGATCTCTTCTTAGATAAGGGACTTGCCAATGTAAACAGAAATTTTCTTTTCCGTCAATATTCAGATTATGTAGAGGTCTGTGTTTTGTACCAAGCTGAGAGAATAAGACATACTCATGAATCCATGAAACAATCAAATAAACAGAAATAATAGCTAAGAATATAAACTAACATTTATATAGAAATCTGAGGTTTACAAAGAGCTTTATGTGCATTATTTTATTTGATTCTCACAAGAACCCTCTAAGATAAGTATTGTTATTTATTATACTGGTTTTTATAGATGAGGAAACTGAGGTAGATAAAGATTAACTTAATTGCCCAGGGTCAAATACCTGGCAAGTATGTGAGACAGAATTTGCATTCTCGATTTATTGACTCCTAAGTCCAATAATTTATATCATGCCTCTTAGTTACACTCCCTCCCCAGACACACAAATATACATTCATACATGTGTGTATTTATATATGTATGTGTATATGTGCATGTGAATGTATACATACAAACATAAAGCTTATATGTGTGTGTATACATACACACATACGAAGGCCAAATTAGAGAGGGAAAAGTTGTAGCATTTTTTGAATATGTAACTGAAATGCTTCTGATATCCCACCCACTCTAATACCTCTTCCTGACATGGAGGTCACCTTAAAAGATTCTCAAAAGTCTTGTCAGTGGAGCTGATCTTACAATGCTGGAAAGGCTCTGAGTTCAGACCTGGGGATGAATTGGATGTGCAAGTTCTAGCCTAAGTTCAGCATCAGTTTGTATTTTAAAATAATATATTTTTCAGAGCAACTATGGAAAGCAATATAGTAAGAAAATTACAGAGAAAGTATGATTCTCCTCAATGGTTTGGGGGTGGAAAGAGTACTTTGATGAAATCACAAAATTTTGAAATACTGACCTACATATCTCTGATAATTGAGTTGTCCTGATTAGAATTACTTAAAAGGCTATATGATCGGGGGTGCAACAGGTATGCTTTTTCTATCCTGTAACTTCCCCCTTAACTTGTATGAATAAAGTGTTAAGGCATCCTCCAACTAAAATTAGAAAATGGAATAGGAGAGGGAAATAAAAAGTAGCAAAGATGTTTGGAGTAGTTAAACAATAGCAATAATATCTCATCCTACAAAAATATTGGGAAATTTAATTTTGGAAATGTACTTTAGAACCATAAAGAGCTTTGTAACAAATCTATAATTTTTAGCAAGTAACTTGCATCTACACAATTTAATGTTCTTTGAAAAAAGTATGAACTTACAAGATCATAGAGCTAGAAAGGACCTGAGAAATTATTTACTTTAACCCCCTCATTTTGTAGTTGGTGAAACTGTCTCTAAGAAATTAAATGATTGGTCCAAGGTCACTGAGATAGTAAGTAGAAAAGACACATTTTAACTTAAGTATTTCAGCTCCAAATTCCCAATTTGCCATATTCCTTAATAAGTAGACTACTCTTGGCACAAAGATCTAAGAAGATTAAGTGATCTGAATGAAATAATGTAATAAATTGGTAAGAAAGAGAAGACACAATTTCCTTCTTCTTGAATTGTACAAGGCAACCTCTCAAATCCATGGTTCAAATCTTGGAAGTCAGAGTGATTGAGAGAAGAGGGCACTGAGAAGAGAGAGAGTTCCCTACCGTCCTACTCATCACTGACATTCTGCTCATCACTGACAAATCAGACTGCACTCTAGTGTATATTATAAAGATTTATGATAGATGTATCTAATTATGAAAACGCATACCTGTCACTTCATTCAAAGGTTGCTCAAGGCGTATTGTTTCTAGGAAATGTTCTAAAATTTTCTCAGGAGTCCCTGACATCACAGTGTACCTGGAGAAGGAGAAAAAAAGTGGTTCACTTTTTCCAAAGCAGAAAAAAGGGTTGTATGATAATAAAATATTATCATAGCATAATATACATATTTCATAGCGTGTAGGTTTATATACTATATATATTATATATTTAACATATGTAGTATATTTGGTATACATAGATACACTAAATTGGAGATAATCAACATTCACATATATATGCATTTACACATATATTATGTATACATATATGTGTACATAATTGTTTGCATGTTGTTCCCCATCAGACTGTAATCTCCTTAACAACAGGCAGTGTCATGCTTTCTTTGTATCCCTATCACTTAACACAATGCCTGATATCCCCTAGGCATTTAGTAAATGCTTTACTTACCTTGCCAATTACCTGCCTAATAGTGTGGTCAAAAGACCTGCCCAACCAAGAGCACACCCTCTAAGTGGTGGATCTGTCTACAGAGACACCTGATCAGGACCTCACTGAAGGAGCTCAGTGGGTACTGTAATGAACTTCAAAGTATATTAAGGCCCCAAAGTGTCATTAGTTGGCTTGGGGAAAACAGCTAATAGCTAACAATAGTTAATTAGTGTCATTTGCACAGGACTGATAGGAAATTAGATTTTTAGGATTTGATCTTTGAAGAGAGCTTGATGGACTTCATTATATGAATGTAAATATGTAATATATATATATATGTACACACATCTTTATATAAATGTGGGCATATATAATCTATAGGGTATACACATATGTGTATATATATGCATATATACATATGTATCTGTCCATCTATCTGTACAGTAGTCTCACATCCAAGGATGAGAAAGTAGAGCAGGAAAAATAGCATTCTATTTCCCTAGTGATCCAGACTTTCTTTTACTTCTCTTCCATCTTATTCATGACTCATCCTCTCATTTTCCAATTATTCTGGGCATCCCCTTCCCTTCCCTGCCAAAATACTATTCTTAGCCTTCATTCTTTCATCAAAAATGGGAGGGAAATTTAGGTTTGAATTTTGGCTTAGATATTCATGACTTGTATTACTTTTGGGAAATAATATAATTACTCTGTTATATGTCCTCATTTATAGAATGACAGGTTTGGATTAGATGACCTTAAGTAAATGTAACTGAAGTCAAGGCTTTTTTTTCTCAAGGATGCATTTTTAAGGGGAGTTAGATAGCAAAATTATAACCTACTTTTAATGTATGGACTTGAATAATGATTCACTTCTCTGATAAACAAGTTGGAGAATTATGGTGTATGATCATAGAATTAGATTTTGAAAAATCTTCAAGCTTATTTAGTCCAATCTCTTTATTCTGCAGGTGAGGAACTGAATTACAGAGAGATTAAGTCAGGATATAGAACTGGATGTCGAGGATAATGTGATGTACTTTGGAAAGCTCATTATTTGTGTATTTAGAGAAAAAATTATTAACATAACCAATAAAGGGATCCTTAAACATGGAAAAAATGTTGCCTTCTTGGGGTACCATAAGCTCTTAGGGTCTCATATTATTGTGTGAAAGCTGCCAACATGGCTTAATATCTACATATGGAGTTACTCCTCAAGTAAAGACAAACAGTGGTGATCTAGGAGGAGTAGGACAAGATATATGTGGACCCAAGGTTTAAAAATTGTATCTTTTGGATTTTAACTACACCAGAGACCTTGAGACTTCATGGTATCTCCTATAACTTGACTTATAAAATAAATAGTTATATGCTTCAGAGAATAGAATTTTCTCTCTCTAACATTATATACATTTATAAAAAGTTTAATGGTTAAGATTTCTCTGAGCCATCAGAATTATTATCAAAGAATACACTAGGATGTAAAAATATCTTGGATAGTTGGTTCAATTTTATTTTTAGGACTGGAGGAAATCACTGGCAGGAGCCCCAACACTGCAACTAGAAAATGTCTTTTCACTTTTTCACTCCTCTGGGAGGTCACGACTTATTCAACGACTATATGTGAGGGAAGGACTTCTTGAAAACAAAGAAGGCATAGGTCATAAAATGTTCTGACACTTAGTTGGATCCATTATCTCAGAAGATTTGTGTGTTCTCTCTGATAGACCCCTATGAATCTTCTCAATTTACATGATTCTAGATCTTTATATTCCCATAAATCCTCCAAAAGGGGTTGCCCAATGTTCTGGATTAGTCCTTTCTCAAGATCTCTGAATGATGTATGGGTACCAGTGAAACACTTGGCCTGCCTTTCAGTCATCTTGTGCTCTTGCCACATGGCTGGCTCTTCCTTCTCAGCCATCTTTCTGATGAGTGTCCTTCACCCCACTTCTCTTGAACAGTTCTTCATTTGTAAAGTATTATAATCTGTTCGTAGCCATCATGTACCTCTTGATTGCCCTTTGGGTAGGTCTCAGATTTTAATTTTTTGGAGATAGGGGAATCCTGAAGTCATACAGAATCATCATATAGAATCACTGGAAGAATACTAGTAGTTATAAGATGGGCCTTTGTTTCTTGAGGAAGTTTGAGATTATTAAAAAGATAAGGCTAAGGCCTGGGACTGAGACTTCACTAATATAAGAAATTTTTGGCAGAAGAAATGTCCTTTGTAAATAAAAGTTGGCACCTTCTCTGTAATTTATACAGACACCCTAGAATTCTGAGAGCTTAAATTATTTGCTCAGCATTACACAGTCAGTTTGTGTTACAGAAGGATCTTCCTGGCCTGGAGACTTGCTTTCCCTACTAAGACAAACAAAGTTAAATGACTCAGACAGGATCACATAATCAGTAAGTATCTGAGGACATATTTGAACTCATACAGATGAGTCTTTATGACTCCAGGCCTGGTATGTTCTATCTATTGTGCCACCTAGCTACCTTTATTCTACTGTACAATTTCTCAAAGGTAACTCAGGCTGCTGTCCTCCTGGGCTCATATATGTGACACTGTCTATTATATAGATACTGATGGAATAGCTCTATCAGCTATCCACCCAAATGAATATCATTATGGATGACAAGAAATCTTTATTCATTTGATTTTTCCCTATGTACATGGTTATAACTTTTAAAAAAAATTACTATGAACCTCTTGAAGAATCTTAATTCAATGAATGAATTGAAGAATACTTAATTCAATGTAATCCACAAATAGGAAGACATAGAACATCCTATCATCTTTTTTTATTAATTTTATAATTATAACTTTTTTGGCAGTACATATGCATAGGTAATTTTTTTTTACAACATTATCCCTTGTACTCCCTTCTGTTCCGAGTTTTTCCCCTCCTTCCCTCCACCCCCTCCCCTAGATGGCAGGCATTCCCATACATATTAAATATGTTAAGTATATCCTAGGTACAATATATATGTGCAGAACCTAATTTTGTTGTTGTTGTTATTGTTGCAAACGAAGAATTGGATTTGAAAGGTAAAAATAATCTGGGGAGAAAAACAAAAAATGCAAACAGTTTACACTCATTTCCCAGTGTTCCTTTTCTGGGTATAGCTGATTTTGTCCATCATTGATCAATTGGAATTGGATTAGCTCTTCTCTGAACATCCTATCATCTGAGAAATACATCTTCCATTTGGATTCTGTGATAAACATCTTCTACCAATGACAGTTGTAGATGTCTTTAGTGAGTGTTGTATCCCTGCTTTATGACTTGTTTGATATTTATAACCAGTGGATTATCAAAATTATTTCTGATGTTAGATACTTCAAAGAATCTTGTATGATTTTGATATATGCTTGAATTTTCTTTTGAGGAGAGCCTAAAATCAAATGCATTTTTATAGTCATTAAGAAATAAACAGTACATCTTATATTCATTACAACTCTCAGTGACTATAAAACTACTGCTGCTACAGAACATTATCTGTCAAGGATTAGCTTGATCTACATATATTTTCCTAAAAAATTTCAGAGATGACAAAGGAGGCAAATGGTTGAGTAATTATTAATCTTCTCTTGATAACTTTTTTAGGTGATAGCAAAAAAGGTCAGATTTTGACCTTTGCTAGTCTCCTCTCTTTTAAATACTTTTTAGAATCATTACCTAACAATCAAAAAATCTTGTCATCTTCAGCACAGACCTCTTGCTATATATTTGGTCTAGTCCAGCCATTTTTCTTATTTTTCTTTTCTTTATTGCCATTTCATGAAGTCTATCAGGGACTGTTGTGTTAGAGTCCAAATGTGGTGGCTCCACTGGAATTGATGGAGAAAAGGGCTTGTTATAAAATCTTTACATATCTTTTCTATATTTCATTCATTTGTGGTTCTTCTTCCAGTCTTTTGTTTCACTGTCAAGGAGGTACATCAGCTAAGTTTATTCTCATCAAGATTCTTTGGATTTTTTTACTCCATTTCCCCTTGCTATTTTATGAAACAGTACTATTGATAAAAGTTGCCGGTCTAGTCTAATTTGGTGTTCTTGGTAGAAATATCTCTCTGTTTACAAGGAAATAGAGTTAAATTCCTTCAGCTTCCTTTTTTTGGCAATTGATTACATTGTTAAACTTGGCTAGGAAACATAATAGTGGTGCCCATGTCTTTTCTTTTATCCATTTCCCATTCTGAGAGCATCAAAAGATAGTTTAAATGAGTCAGGTGGAAGTTGACTCAAGTATATACCATAGCTTCTCATTTTTATTCTTTGAGTTTTATATGGATTTTTATTTTTGTTTTAACATGCTGGTACTTTAACTATAGTGATGTCCATAATTTAGAAATAATTCCTATGCTACTCCTAACACTTAAAAAAATAAATTTATATTGGCATTTTTACATCCTAGTAATGCTATTATAATGGCTTGCATGTGTTAGAGAGGACTGGAAGATATATATTTGTTTGTTTGTTTGTTTGTTTTAGAGTTTATTTATGTTTTTTTTTCAGAACCTGAATTTCCTAGTTTTAGTCCTTGTTCTTCTGCAGGACCTTAAAGAAACTTTTACCTCATTAAGCTTCTATTTCCTCAACTTACAAATGAAGAGATAACACTAGATGAACTTGAAAGTTTCTTCTCTAGGCTTGCTGTGACTCTATGATCCCTATTTGGTCATCTTGCTATGAAAATTTTTACAATTCATCTCTCTGCCATGTCAGGATTTGGTCCTATTTCTCCTGGTTTTTGCATGAATTTGCTTTCATTCAAAAATTAAATTGTAATCTCCATATTAAAATATTTTATTTCAATTTTGGAGCAATAGTTTAAGATTCTCTATAAATAAGTTTACAGAGACTACTAAGGAAGCCAAACATGTCCTATAATCCCAGAAAGCAAACATTTGATAGACATCTTGTGTAGGAAGATGCAGATAAAAGCAGAATTAAAACATTATTTTTAAAAGACTCTGAGTCAGATAGAAGGTCAGAGGAATAAGAATCAAATGCAGTTTTGAATTTAACAGGCAGTGGGTGTTGATAAAAATCACTGACACCTACTGTCCTATGTTCAGCACTCTAAATTCTAAATACTGAATTCTAATTCTAGCCATCCATTCTGTTGCTTCTTTGCATTCTCGAATTTCTGAGTCTAACCTCATTTTTTCAAAGATACCCCTCTAAAGTATTGCAAAATGTAAAAAATGTAGTGTAAGCAATATTCTTTAAAGAATGATTTCAAATAGCACAAGACCTCATACATAGAGAAAAATGGGTATATTATGATTTACAAGATGTGGATTTAGTCTATAGTAAAAATGTATGTACACATACATGTACACACACATGTTGGTAAAAAGAAAAGCAATATGGCCCATCACTCTTCCACTGAGGGGAATATGCTATTATAGAAATGATGTCACCATGTGCATTGCCTGGCAACTGCCAAGTTGGATAAAACATACTTTTGCTGAGGTTGTGAGTTTCCTTGATTGGAAGTTCTGTTTCCTGCTGGAACCTTTTCCAAAACCAAGACATCTTGGTCATGTTCTTTAAGTCTGACTGTGTTCGCCTCAACGTCCTAGAAATACAAATCACAGAAATAACAATGCTTCCATTTAATTAGAAAATGACAAAAACAATTGAAACACTTCAGACACACCATTGGGGCTTGTGAGAATCCTAATTATAAGAGCTGAAAGGGACCTTAGGTTATATCTAGTCCAATCTCTTTTTTACAAATGAGGAAACTGAAGCCTTGAGAAGTTACAGGATTTGCCAAGAGTTACACGGGTAGTAAATGACTGAGTCAGAATTGGAAACTAGGGCTTCTAATGCCAATCAATCTGTAAACTCGCTGGCTGATGGGTGATGAGCTGACATTGAGAGTGTTGTTGTTATGGTCCAGTCATTTATAGTAGTATTGTGAAGACCCCATTGGGGTTTTCTTGATAGAGATACTGAAGTGGTTTGCCATTTTCTTCTCCAGATCATTTTACAGATGAGGAACCTGAGGCAAACAGGGATAAGTGATTTGCCAGGTTCACATATCTAGGAAGTGTCTGAGGTCAGATTTAAACTCAGGGAGATGAATCTTTCCAACTCCAGGACCAGTTCTCTATCTGCTGTGCCATCTAGCTGTCCCACATTGAGAGTATCCGCAGATAAACTGATTTTTAGAACTAGTTAAACATTGATTATCCTTATCCCTTATCCTACCACTCCCATTTCAGCATCATAATTGTAGAAATAGAAAAAAAGACACATAAGGCTAAAGAGCATTTTGAATTTTTAAAATCGATGTCTTGGGCATCTATTGGCCAATAAATGCATTATTTAGTGGCCAAATTGCTGATGCAGAGATCATTGATGGGCATTTATTGGGCAGCAGACAATGACTGTCAGTGTGCTAAGCCTTCCATAGCTTGTGTTCTTAGGATTGTCTCCATATAATGATGAGGCACTGTATTAGAGTAAGTCTTCAGTGGAGACTCACATTCAACAAACTTGATATAAATAATAAATCAAGTTCTGATTTGTAGCCTTTGCTATTTCAGATTTTAAAATGTTCATATTGAAAATTGAACCATCAACTCTCTCATTCTAGTATACTTCCTACTATATGTACTACTTCTTATTATCTGAAGATTTCATTTTTGTTACCCTCTCATAGTTTTAGAAATCTAGAATTGAAAGGGCCCTTAGTGGTCTCATGTATAATATGTAGGTTTACATATACGTATGTAAACTTACATATAAATACACACACACAAACACACACACATATATATATAATATGTATAATAATTTTTATACAGGAATTTTTTTTCATATTTGCATGAATCAAATACCCTGCATTGGGTACCTTATTTTAAAGGTAAAGGTTTTAAAGGTAAGTGTGGCCAAACAGGTTAAGTTACTTGCCCATACTACTTCACATGTAGTATTTTAAAGGGCAGAGGCTTTTAATCCTGGTTACTTAAGGCTTAGTGATTTGGAGATCTTTCCATAATTCTATTTTTACCTTTCTAAATTTGCCCTCTCTCTCTTTTTCAAAATGTGATTGAATTCGTTGATAGAGACATGTTCTCAGAGTTCTTATTTCTCAAAGTATGATCATCTAGATTCAAAACATACATGTGTTTTTTGGGGGGAAGGAATTCCTCATAACTAAACAAAGATAGAATTTCCCACTGTCAGGGGCCTGCTCCTCACTTACCCTTAGGATACGATTGAAGTCTTCTTTGTCCACTCTTAAGAAATGGCAATTATCTTCTCTTAAAACAATGGAGGCAGCTCTTGGAGCATCATTGACCAGGGCTAGCTTCCCAAAGTCGTCTCCCTCATGGAGGGTGCACACCACTCCCTAAACACAATGGAAGATTCTAAGGGAACTGTTAGAGCAGGAAAACTCCCCCCCCATCCCCATCCCCTCAGAGCCTCATTAGTCCATCTGGTGCTCAAACCACAAGAATATCCATTTTGCTGGGTTCTACCTGTCTCAGGGTCCTTGAGGGAGAGTGTCATAACAATTCAGTTTCATTTTCCTTTCTACACTGTTTTGGATTAGCTTCCTCCAACAGATAAAAAAACACATTGAGTTATATTCACATGGTCTAGGACTTACCTTAAGAAATTCATACACTATAATCAACAGGGAGGAGAACACCAGAAAAGATAATACCATACAGCACTATGATAAAGTGGAATCATTTCTATAAGAGAAACTATATTCTCCTTATTAAATCAGATAACAGTGTTGTTGCAAGCTCAATGCTAGTACTTTAGTGTTAATTCTTACAATTACAGCAGCAAATGGAGCATATTAAGGTTTCAAAAAAAGGGGGGAAAATACCTTGCCATAAATGACTACATTCACTGATCCTTTTAGGATAATATACCAGGAGGTACCTTCTTCACCCTGGTTAAACACTGCAAAAAAAAAGGAGAAAAGAAGGAAAAGATATAATAATAATAATAGAAGTACATCAAAATAAATTGAGGCTTATCCAATTATAATTTTAAAAAATCAACACCCTAACATTATATATTAGTTCCAGAAGGGAAAAAAAAGCAATACTAGAAAACTTTAAGCTATTCAGGTATATTAAAATAAAATGTTTCTATAATGCTTGGACTTCTACTAACATCCTATTCTGGAACCTCATTTTGGTATGGGGAGATCATAAATTCTTAAATACTATTCTAGACATTTTTCACCTTAATAACTACTTATCTAGAATAAGGCTTAGCTAATTATGGCATGAGGGCCAAATTCTGCCTCTCTGTGTTTCTATACATCTAGCTAAGAATGAAAATGAAAAAAAAAACTTTATTTAAACATATATTAGCTAGACAAAAACTGTCAATGGACCAAAATTTTCCTGAAGACCATGATTTGCCTATTCTTTTTCTAGAAGGATATCCACCTAGAAAGTTTTATCCAAGCTGGAAGTGCTTCAACTATAGACCACCAAGTGTGGCAGGAGAGCCAGTCTACCTGTTTGGAGAAGCTCATCATTAGGAGATTGGCCAGCAGATCATGTTAAAGTTATAAAGGTATAAATGCTTTCATGTAACAGGATATCACGGTGTAGAATGATTGCAACTGACATTGGTAGAAAGGAATATTTACAGCCATGAAATACAGCCTTTATGTGCTGAATTATAATACATATGAAGGGTAGAAAAAATTTTCTCCATTTTTTCTGCCCTTTATTTATCTTTTTATCTATTATTCATCATGTATTTATTCATTATTTTATTTTTTATTAAATTTCCTTAATTTATTTTTTATTAAATGTCAGTTTACCAGTAATCTATCATTTTCCAAAAGATACTAGTTTTCTGTAAGGCAGGAAAAATCAGTATATCTCCAAAGAACTTTTTAAATGTACAGTTTTAAAGAAAATGTAAACCTGCTATTATTATCTCTGTTTTATAGATGACAGAACTGAGGCACACAAGGAGTAAGTGATTTAACTGCAGTCAGAGAGCTAGTAATTGACCCAAATCAAATTTTAATTCAATTTTTCCTGACTCTACTGGCATTAGATTTGAGTTCAAAACCTGATCACAGCTATATAAATCTGAGAAAATCACTTAATATCCCTTGTTTCCAGTTTCCTTATTTGGAAAATAAGAGGTTTAGATCACATGTCTAAGGACTTGTTGAGCTTCAATTTTTATGACTCAAAAGCTCATGTATATATTCATATTTATAAAATATAAAGTTTTAGAACAGTTTGAATCTTAACTGACCTAAGACTTTTGGGCTGCTCTGTCTAATACTTTCAGGCTTATAATGTGCATTCCTCAAATTATCCTTGAAGTTCAGTAATATGACTATTATCTCTACAGCACAATTGTGGCATAGAGAACTTAAAGGATGCAAATATATGGAGGAGAGGAGTTGTATGTGATTTCAAATAGAGAACTATGGAGTCACAAAAATATTAGAAGTAGAAAGAAGTTTATGCCTTTAAAAACATTATTCTGAGAAGTGGTCTTTAGCCTTCCTCAGACTAGCTAATGAATTTTCGCATAAAAAGAAAGGGTTAAAAAAGGTTAAAAACCCCTTCCATTGTGAATAAAATTCCAGTCTCAAATCCAGGATAACCTGGGTATAAATACCACCCATGATACATATTCCTAGCTATGTGACCCTGTACAAGTCACTTGACCCTGTTTGCCTCATTCCTCATCTGTAAAAGTGAGCTAGAGAAGGTAATGGCACACTACTCCAACATCTTTGCCAAGAAAACTCCAAACAGGATCCCTGAGAGTCTTACACAACTGAACAGCCACAATAAAAGAATCACTGAGATGACTTGCCCAATCCTCCCCCATGCTTCAGACATCATTCACAATTTCTGTAGCCAATCTGGATAGGAAGTGAGAGTATGTTGTAGGCCAAATGCTTTAGCATCTTCATTATTCAAGCTGAGAGCCAGAAATAGGAAAAGCTCCCTGTACCACTCCTCCCTTCTTCCCCAAATGGCCACTGGACTCCACTGCCAGTTCAGTCTCACAGACGTGGGCTTTAGAATCTCTAACTAGTCAGCACCTTCAATGAGGGATTCTCACTTACATACAGTCCCTCCTTTGGCGTGGGATTCAAAGATGAGAACCCCGGCTAACTCTCTTTTTACCTAAAAGAAAGAAAGGAGAAAATTCAGAAAAGGCAGGCTAATTTTAATTATTTAGGCTTTTCTCTGTGAGGCTCATCTTAAGCTTTCTTGGTCCAATGACTGCTTTCATCCTGTACTCTACTGCATGCTTCTTCAGGGCAAATTTTCCTTTCCTTTCCTTAAACTCTTACAAGAGCCATTTTAAAAGCCAGTCAACTATCATTTATTAAGCTATTACTGTGGGCCAAGACCTGTTCTGAGTTCTGATTTCCAGAGTTTTATATTTCATGAAAGCAAGTTGAAAGACAAGTCTCCGACTTCATGAAGCTTACATTTTTTTTAATAATCAAGTTTTTGAGTACTTTGGACTTTACCAGACTATATTTACTCTCTCATGGCATTATTCTTAGTGCTGAATTTCTATTTCTTCAACTTGAATTGAACTATTCTATTTATTTGTAATTTTTCTGTACATACTTATATATGTATTTGTCACCTTACCTTTCAGAATGTAAGATAAATTTCTTGAGAAATTTGTCATTTATGTATCCCCAGCATATAGCCCAGAGCTTGTCACACAATAAGCATTATGCTTGTTCATTTATTGACCAATTCCTTGTATTAGCATGCACTGCTTTTGTAAATCAAGTAGGAACAGTTGTAGCAATGAAATATTAATATTATGATTTTTAAAAAGTCTTGGGCAGCAAAGGGCACATACATCATCCTCTAATCAATTCTGTTGACTCAAGAATCTTACTGACTTGAAAAGGCAACTTACTGTAGTAGAAAGATGTGATAAGGCCTTAATGTGAATCAGTTCTTCATAGATAATCTCGAGATCATCTACAGTCCTCTGTCCTGGTCTGCAAGGGAAAAACATAAAAAAGAGAGGAAGGGAAAGAACACATTAAAAAAATCTGAGTGGACTGAAATATGCTGTTTTGTAAATAGATTTACAAGCCAGTAAAGTGGATGGGAATTTCTTTTCATTAAATTGAAATCAACAGAGAGAGATTTATGTAATTACAATTCCTAAAGGAACTGTTGAAGTAAATATGTTTTGTTGGTGGAAGGAAATGAAATAAATCAAATAGAAAAAAAATTCAGCCTCTTCCTTTGTCTTAAAAACAAAAACAAAAACAAAAACAAACAAAAAAAAGAAAACCACTCAGGACCATAAACCATAGATTTAAAGCTGGAAGTCATATGAGAGGCCATCACTTGCTGTGCCCTCATTTCCCAGTGAAGGAAATTGAGGTACTCAGAGGTGAGTCAGTGTCCAAGGTTACATTGCTACTAAGTGTTTGAGAAATGGGATTTGAATGCAGGACTTCCTGACACAAGGTCTGGTACCTTATTTGTTTTCCCATGCTATCTTTCATATTCAGCATGGAAAGCCACTTTCCACATGACAAGTTGATTACTTCAAGATGTAAAAATAATTTCTTTATCAACAAAAACCTGAAGAAGCACACAAAAGGTAATTGAGATAATCAACTAGAGTTGCATTTGTTCAACCTTGATTCCTTAAGATCCTTTGTTAATCTTTCAGGATAATAATAAAAAAAGGTTAATAATAAAAATAATGGTGATCATTATTTGATTTAAAGGATCAAAATCTTTGTGAAAACCTCCCATATCCCTTACTTCTGAGAAGAGGAACTCTAGAATTATTCAGAGGGGAGGAGAAAGAAGTGATTGGGAGATTCTAGGAGAAATGAACAAGGAGTAATAATGATTTGAGAAGGAAGATAGAATGAGCCAATATTTGTAAAATATTTTGCAAACCTTAAAATGCTATATAATTGATAGCTATAGTTATTATTATTAAATTTATTTTCTTTTCATTTGAAGATGCATTTCTTTTTATATCTCTGAATTTGGTTTATCTTAAGGATGATAGTGAATACAATGGAATATTATAGTATTATAAGAAATGATGAACATGAAGAATTCAAAGAAATATAGGAAGACTAATATGAATTGATGCAGAGTAGAGTGAGCTGAACCAGGAGAACAATATAATTACATAATAAATGCCATGACCAACATTGAATCCAAAGGCCAGATTAACTATAAATGTCAACTGTAACAAAAATTCTGTTGCTGTTTCACTTGTTTTAGTCTGACTGCTGCTATAATATAAAAAAAAACATAAAGATGGTAATAAAATGTTTTTGAAGTCTTTATATGACTAAAGGTGAATTAATACATCTTATAATTTTTATACTTAAATTAGATTTTTAACATATTTTATATAGATTTTTAAAGATAGACTGTTATGGACATGTTGACGGAGATTGAGAATTATGTAGGCAAGAGTGCATTTTAGCTCTCTTCATTTTTTCAATGGTTTCGATGTAACCCCAAAGCTACCATACTAAAATTTAACTGGATTTGCATTTCATAGTTCATTCTCCATAAAGTGATCAAAGACTTAAGATCCAGTAAGAAGTATGTATATTTAGTCTCTGCCAAGGATCACCAACAAAAGACATAATCACATGCCAATCTAATGTGACATGGTGGGACCTAGAATGTACAGGCCCCATATGGGGACATACCTATAGGACAAGACTCAATAGCAAGGTCTCTAATGCAGCCAAGGCCTTCTTAGTAGGGAGCCTAATCTACTACTTGACTTACACATGGGGATTTTGGAAGAAGGACCCTTAAGGATTTAAAAGTCAATTCAGTCATCTCCATCCATCCCCCCATTTTAAAGGCAGCTAATGTGAAAGATTCAAGGTAGGGGTAATAGGATTATGGTTCTTCAGTACAAGGAGCAACCCTGCTGCTCCCCTTCTCTACATTAGCTGCAAATAACAAGGAAACCAGACTAGAAACCTTTCTAAGAGCAAAAGCATCAACCAAGTCTCATTCACACCTCTGTGGGGTGTGATGCCATGGAGGGAAGAAGGAATTAAATTGGAGGAAGGAAGGGTCAGAATTGAATCTCTAAAAGTAAAGAATATAATTCAGGTTGTGGGATTTCTGGCTTGTGTCTTTTAAAGTTTGGCAGGAAGATTTCCTTATAACATATACGTTGTGTGTGTATGTTTGGATGAAATGTATATACAGATTTACTCTTAAGATTTCAAAGATTCACTGTCCTTCAAAATGGGCAGAAGCTACTAAACTACTAACAAAGGAATTGCATGTTCAATTATTTTACCAACAAAAGAAACAATAGCAACTAGTAAGTAAATGGGATTTTGAGATTTACAAAGCAATGTATATACATGTTATTTTATTGAACCTCCGATACTTAACTGTGTAAACCTGAGCAAGTTACTTCATAGCCTCAGTTTTATTATCTGTAAAAATGGGGAAAGCCTTCCTAACAATATTAATGCATTATTCCTAGCTCTGTGACCCTGGCAATTTTCTTAACCCCTGACTGCCTGACAAAATGGATCCAATTGGAGAAGGAAATGGAAAACCAATCCAATATTTTTGCCAAGAAAACCCCAAATAGAGTCACAAATGGTTGGATATAACTGAAATGACTAAATAACAATAACAGAAGGTATTATAAAATAGCTTTATTATGGAATTATAAAGCAAAAGGAAAAAAAGATAATCAAGAAAGGCATGCTAGAAAAGGTGGTATTTGAACTGGGCTTTAAAAGTAGGTAAAGATATACACAGAAGGTATTCTAGGTATTGGGAATACTGTGAAAAAAAATTACAGAGAGGTATAAATACAGGCCATATTTTAGGGATAGAGGAAATAGTATCCTTTGGTTGTAATATAAAATGTGTAGAGGAGAAAAGTATGGACCAAGGTAAGGCTTATATGATTGGGGAAGAACTTGAATATCAGGCAGTGAACTTTATAGTTTATCTTAGAGGCAATAGTTAAAGCAGTGAAATGACAAGATATATGCTTAAGAAATCATATTTCAGTAGTATTATGAAAGATAGACTGGAAATGAGATAGATGGGACTGAGAAAATCTGTGTGTGATGATAAGAACTTGAAAATAGGGCAGTAATAGAGGGAAATTAATTTTAAAAAAAAGATGCTGCAGAGGTAATTAACACCATAGATATGATAGGTGAATGAGAAGGAAGAGTCAAGATTAAGTTCAAGAAGACAGAAGTCTGGGTGAATTATGGAGCCAAAGACACCATAAACAGAGCTACTAAGGTTAGAAAGAGAAACCAGGTTAGGGTAAAAAATCATGAGCTCAGTTTTGAATCTAATATGCTGAAGGGTAAATGTGGATAAGAGTCTGGAACTCTGGGACTCTAAAGAGAACTTGGGACCCAGAATAGAGTTTTGCAGAGCTGAATACTCAGGAGACTGAAAGTAGAGATTTATAAAAGGGGAAACAGAAAAATGAAATTAAACAATCAATAGAAAAAAATCAGGTCAAGGATGTATTTGTGAAATAGTGACACAAAGGGAACAGTGAAGGAAAAAGAATGCAGTAAATGAGTAGTCAGAGATAGGAGAGGAATCAAGAGACTTGCCGATGCTCTTGGAAAATTTCCAATAGGGGAGGGTGGACAACAATTTTTATAAGCTGCAGGAAGGTCAAAGATAAGGAGGGATGACCACAAGTCTCCAGATTTTTGCAATTAGAGTAAATGGCTTGCCAAACTCATACATCTAGCCCCCAGCAGAGCCAAGAGTAGAGCCCAGCTCTCCTAAGGCCTGTTTCACATAATCCATGTAGTAAACAATGCTACAAAGAAGAGCTGTTTACCCAAAGCTATTTCCATATCCGGGAAAGTTATCCATAATGTCAGTCTTTTACTAAGCTATTTACTTCAAATTATCAATAAAGGATACTTTGAGTGCTTTATACTGGTCCTATTCATTGCTCAGTTATTTAGATACTAATTACTTTCTCCATGGTTAGAGACAGATGGAAGAAAGCACAATTTTGGATTCAGAAAATATAAAAGGAGAAATAGAGGAATTTTTTTTCAGAGAATGGCACATGGCATCCATAGTATAATCATTCAAAGATCATTTAGTAAGTGACTATATGCCAAGCGTTGTACCAAGTGCTAGAGATAAAAAGACAGAAACATAAAAATGAAACAATCCCTCCTCTCTAGAAGCTTACATTCTCTTGATGGAGACAAAATATTAATAGATAAGCATATGCAGAATAAATATGTAAAAATGTGAATAAACACAAATAAATAGTAACTTGAGTAAGATAGTACTAGCATTTGGGAGCATCAGGAAAAGCTTTGTGGAAAAAGGAGGTATTTAAAGAACATCTTGAAAGTATTGATGGATTCTCTAAGGAGAAAATTTTAAAACATGCTGGCCTTGGGTTCAGGAGCCTTGGGTTCAGATTCTTGATGTATAACAGCTGTTTGTATTAGAACATATTAATTGATCTCACTGAACCTGAGCTGTGAAGTGAAAATTCAAAATAATTGTACTACCTGCTTCACTGGGTAGCCGAGAGAAAATCTGGTAAAAATAAAATCACCAAAGATTAGGGATATATTGCCCCAATGTTTGGCACAAGGTCAGAACTTTTTCCAATGTTTGTTTAACTGAAAGTTCCTTGCTTCAACTCATCCTCTACGCAGCTTCCACCAAGTGATTTTTAGTGGAGTAGGTTTTACTATAGCAAATTCCTTTTCCCCAAACTCTAGTTTATTTCTATTGCTTTTAGGATCAAATAAAAACTTTGACTTTTAAATCTCTTCACCTCCTGGTCTCTTCCTACATTCCCAATATTTTTATACATTATTCCCCTTCCCATTACTCTGACATTCAGCAATCCTGGTCTACCCACTATTGCATCCAACTTATTTGCCTTTGCTCATATGGTCCCCTCATATGGCCCCCCAGACTCTCTTTCTCTCTAGTAATCTTTGGAACCCATAGTTGCTTTCAAAATTCAGTTCAAATGTTACCTTCTACATCAAGTCTTTCCTGATCCCCACCAGCTACAGATATAATCTTTTCTAAAGTGAACCTGTATTTTGGGTCTCAACTCTATAAATGTGTGTGCCCATACTCCCCACTACCATTGAAATATAAATCTTTGAGAGCAGGAACTATGTCACTTTTGTCTTTACACTCCATTACCTAGCACCATGACTTGCAAATTTTGTTTCTAGTACCTTTCATAGTATCAGCTCATTTTACAGATGAGGAAACTGAGGCAAACAAGGTCACCTAGTATCTGAAGCCACTTATGAGCTCCAGTCTTCCTGACCTTAGTCCTAGTGATCTATTCTCTGCATCATCTAGTTTTCTAAATGCTTAATAAATGCTTGTTAATTGATTTGTGGATTACCTGCATCATTTATTCTACTATATTAATAAATTTTGCTTCTCAACAAAAACTATAACTTCTAATTGTTGTTTTTAAATCTCTGATTTTGCTAAAATGTGGGTGTACTCTGAAACTATCATGGAAAAAGAAAGATATAATTTAACAAATTCAGGGTTAAGGGGAAATGGGACCTATTGAAAATTGTAAATATAACCTGGTGTTTCAGCTCATCAGAGCAGGTATTTAAAAACTGTACAGGGGTGGAATTGTAGGATACATAAGCCCCCTAATCTTTTTTCCCCTTTAGCTTCCTGTCTTTTAGTTATGAGAGTTCTTGTCAGGGGTTATGGTATATAATATGGAAAAAGAAAGGGAAACTAATAAAATTCAGTTCACTTTTGGGAACATATTTAAAAATAATAAAAAAAAATTTAGACCCCTTTAAGACTAGGATGTTTTAAATTTCTTATAATAATTTCCTGAAGTACTCACCCAAATGTCCATTACAATAAAATATTTTATCCAAAAGATTTTGGAAGGACATCTGTTTATTAGAGGGGGTTTATTAGAGAAGGCAGGAAAGAGGAGAAAAGAGGAATTAGAATTGTGACTATTAGGAAACAAGTCTATCTTGGCATTAGAGTGAAGTAACTTTAGTGTTGGATAAAACTCCATCCAAGTTTAAGAGAGATGGAGACCAGAAATTAGTTTTAAGGTCAGACTGTATATTTTGTAGACAGTCCTGGGTAGATTATAAGCCATAGATACTCTTCATATCCCTGCACAGTACCTCTGGATCCTTGAATGACTTCCTGTAATGAATTTTGGAGATAGGCAAATGTTGATATTTTTCTGGTAGATGAAACAGCATAGTGTACATTGTATCACCTCTCTGCCTAAATAACCACAGGAAGAAGGTATCATGTTAAGGACCATAGCCAGTTTGGGTAGATGTAAAAAAGGAAATAGAATAAAATACTGGTAACATAATATTTAAAGGAAATAAGGGACTGGGATTGTTCAAAGCCTTATTCTGAAAGGGGAGATTGAATGTAATGTGTCCATAAAAATCTTGTCTAAAGTTTTTTTTTTTTTAAGTTTTAAATGATTTCTTAATAGCCTTGAACACAGGGTCAGCTAGATCAAAGCTTCTTAAACTATGGGTCATGATCCCATATGGGGTCACGTAACTGAATGTGGAGGTCGAGAAAAATTTGGCAACAATAAAAGGCATAAAATATTCCATCAAAATTTAATTCTTTATATAAAAGTAAATAAGCACATCCATTTCATTAACATGCAAGTTTGCTTTTATCTTTTAAAATTATACAGATATAAAAGAATTGTTTTATAATATATTTGTGATTTGTTATTAATAAATATTTGATTTGTATACCAATTTCATACATCTATAGACCTGAGATCACATAACATTTCTTAGGCTAAAAGGGGTTGCGTCTAGAAAAAAAAAAATTAAGAAGCCCTGAGCTAGATAAGTAAGATCACAGAAAGAAATAATAACAGCTAACATTTATAGTGCCCACTATCCTTACCCTGTGAGTTAGGAGGGCTCCTTTCTTGCAAAAAAAGCAGTAAAGACAGTTAATACATTGACAATACTGTTTATAAAGCATCTTATGCTTAGGATCCTACTTCTCTGCTAAGAGAGTTCCACCATCTTTTCTCTATGACCATGATTACTGAAAGTTTGGTTTTCTTTTAGTGACCTTTTCATTTTAATTACAGTGGTCATTATTTTCATTGTTCCTTCAGTTTCACTAATATCAATCCATACAAATCCTCCTATGTTTCAATGAATACATCATATTTATAATTACTTATTCAACAAGACTATTCTGCTATATTTCTATATCACAGTTTGTTTAGTCTTTACCAATTGATAAAGATCCACCTCTTTCCAATTTTTTGATTCCACCAAAAAAAATTGTTGATAGGCTCAAATTATCTCAGAGCATTTTTTTCTGGATCTCTTCTTTTCCCTATAACAATTTATCTTGTATTATGCTAACTTGTAGTTACCATAGTCTTTCCTGCTCTCCCCGCCCCCCAGTGCATACAGATATATACACTTCGATTAGATTCTATGCTCTGGTTGCACAATCTTTGAGTCATTTCATCTCTTTATACTCAGCACCTTATATGGTACTTTCCACATTTTAGATGCTTAATTTATGTTCACCATTGAGTCGAATACACTCAAATATTTACCCCACTGATTTGCAGCACAAAGGTGTATCATACCACAGAAAGACCAATAGATTTGGTGTGAGATCACTTTAAAATCTCAGTTCTATCACTATTTTGTGAGCTTAAAGGAAGGCTAGTTTCTGACTTCAGTTTCCTATATAAAAGGAGAGGCAATGACTAGATGAGTAAAGGCTCTTTTAGATCAGCATGTGATACTGTAAAATATAGCAGAGACTAAAGTGTCACGAATGAGATACAGACAGGAAATACCACAGCAACATTGATTTTACTTCACTGTGGGCTTATAGATACCTATTCCCATTGGGATGGGGCACTCCTAGGATTATTCTGGAAGGACATTAATCACTACTACCCAGAATATGACATACTAATGGTCAAACCTGTTCTGGCTCTCTGGGAACTTTGAAGATGCATCAGCATTCATGTGCTAACACACATGGCAATGAATCTAAATATACCTGAGTGGTTCCTGAACCAGCAGATTCATAATAAGTATATTCGTGATATGACACGTGATAAAAGACTAAAGTCTACTGAACACACTTGTGGGGGGACCATTGCCACTAGGCTAGTTAATTTGAGAATTTTCATTCAGTTGTGTCTGACTCTTTGTGATCCTATTTGGGGATTTCTTGGCAGAGACACTGGAGTAGTTCATCATTTCCTTCTCCAGTTTATTTTACAGATGAGGAAATGGAAGCAAATAGGGTTATATGACATGCCTAGGGAAAAACAGCTTGTGAGTATCTGAGGATAGATTTGAACTCTCTTCATTGCACTACTTAACAACAACAACAGTACCTGACTGGTCTCTAAACTTGCTTATTTGTGATATGATACATGTAATGAATTATCAAGGTCTATGCAACACATCATAGGGCACCATTGTCACATAGAGTGGTTACGTAAATTTGGAAATACAGAATACTTAAAAGCCCAGTTCTTAACATGTAACTGTAACAAGAAGTTTCAATAGTTCTCCATTGTATATGAGATCTAACATGAAATCCCTAATATCAAAATATCAAGATACTCCCAACACTCAATCCTAATCTTGCCACTAGAGTTTTGTCTCTCATATGTATCCTACACTTAAGCCAAATCAGGACACTTGTCATCCCTGGCCATGGCCTATTATACCCTCTATTTTAAATGTCTAATAGAAACCATATTCTATAGCTTTGCAGGTAGAGAATTTAGTAGTCTTAAGATTTAGGCTTTCCAGGTTTTTTCTAATTATATGTCTAATAACTTTTTAGTCAAACTGTACATTACATACACCCTCCTATTGATTGTATAACATAATACACTATAATATAATAATAATAATAATATATCAAGGGTATAATATACCTAAGATAAATGCATGACATGATGAAAGAAATAAGATCCTAAAACTAACTGGGTAAGCAAAGGAGAAATGTCCAAATATGGATGAAAGATAAGACCCACACACTGAGTGATCAGCTAAAGCAGAAACAGACAAATAAGATTTTTGAACTAGAGAGAGAGAGCTTATCAATTCATCATGGGATCCAAGCAACTTGCAAAATACAAAACCAGGATCTAAAGCATAGTTAGCTCAATCATGAAATCAGAGCATTCAAAATATGTTCAGATGACAGTGATCTTTTTGGTTATATCATGGCAAGTGTTTTAATGTAATTAGAGAAGTTATTTAAAAGTACGAAGGAGTTTGCTTGTTTCTCTGCCTAGGTTAGCAAACTGCAGAGACAGGCACTCACCAGAGAGCCTTGGGGCAGAGAAAGGGAATCTTAACTCCCTGCCAACTCTAGCACCAATTCAGTTGGATGCTGAAACTTCCTACAAGTCACAGGAATAAAATCAGGCAAAGCATCAGGGGGATTAGCAGGCCTCTTCCCACCAAAAGAAATCAGCTCTTCTTTGTTTGCTGGTGATACCCACTATTGGATAGTCAAGTATAAAAGCCAGAAATATAGGCTGGGAGAAAGAAACCAGCTTCCACAAGACTAGTAACTATATTGAAGACTTACTCTCCCATGGACCTGTACTCTTTTGCCCTCTAGTGTTTTAGAAAACGTTCACCCCTCTCTACTTTCCATTGATCAGATCCAGGTACTTTTCTTGATCTAGGTTCCCCCCAAGAGCATCAAGTAATATTTTAAGCAGTGTGTCCTCCTATCGTAATCACTGAACAAAGTAATAGTTTAAAAGATAGTTTCTCCTGGCAAACAGCAGCATTAACCCTCTTTTATACTTTATGGAGAACTGAGGGGGCAGGTGTGAAAGGACTGAGAAGCTATGCAGAACACACATTCTGCAAATCAGCACCACTCGTTCAAAAGGTAATGAAAGGGTCCCAAGGACTGAAAGCAATTTGGCTTTCAAGAGTAAAGGGAACACTCTGCCCTGAACAGGAGGAGATAACTCCCATGTACCTTCATAAGAGCAACCTACCAGGTTT
The DNA here is from genome assembly GCF_048593235.1 of Sminthopsis crassicaudata. NCBI lineage: Eukaryota > Metazoa > Chordata > Mammalia > Dasyuromorphia > Dasyuridae > Sminthopsis > Sminthopsis crassicaudata. The sequence continues at coordinate 439,634,982 of NC_133619.1, forward strand.
GGACAAGTGAATCGACTCTCAAGCTACTCTCTGAGTGGCAGCCCATGGATGTAGCTGGTCTTTACTTGTCCTTCTCCAGATGTCACAGGGAGAGATATTAGGCATCCCTGCTTCTTAACAAACCTGCATGGTGCCCCATTGAAGTGGATTTGTCAGATCCTGCTGTGGGAAGGCCTACTTTCCGCAGGGGATGCATTCTGGCAGCAATGTCTAGTTACAGACAGGATAATAAATGGGGATGGATGGAGAAGCAGTTTATACATTAAAGGCTGGGAGGGCTCAGGTGATATTGGAAGCTCCTGGTAAATACAGCTTTATCAAGGAATTTATCAAGGTCAGAGACAAAGATGCTCAGTAGTTAGAACGTGGCTAAAATATGGGATTTAGCTAGCCCCTAAGTGGCAGAATGGTACTGGCAAACATTATCATTCTTTTTCTGTCTGCTTTGCCCCTCACCCCATTTTGGGCTTTACCTAGTGAACTCCGTAGGGGAAAAGGCTGCTTGTCCAGGTTCTTCAGAGCAACCCTCTGGTATCCTTGTTTCCATGGGTACAGTGGATAAGACACACATCCAAAGAAGTAATTCATATAAATATATGAGAAGACCAGGGTGGGCTGTCCACAAAGGCTATAACTTACACAATGGTCACCTGTGAACAAGCCTGACATTTTGAGAATCATGGATAAAGTGCCTCATGCTGACTTCCATGATGCATTTGCCCTTTACTGAATCAATTGCTTTTGCTACTTTTAATTCCAGATTTTCTTCTAGGTCTGGAAGAGCATTCTTTATGCCTGCTTTTAGATCTCTTCTTTTTGACTTCTCTTGAAGGGAATGTGAACATGTCACCACACCAAACCCTCTTCTATGTTTCTTTCCTTCTTCCCCTTCCCCAGTATCACATTTGATCCTTCTCACCATTCTAATGATCCTTCATTTAAGCTCATGACCAAGTATAATCTTGAAGAAGCAAAATAGATTCCTTTATAAGGAAAGGAAAATAAAAGAGTATTCCAAGGATTAGGTAGTCCAAGGCTTTTAAAGGATCATTTTCCAACTACACATGGCTTACTAGTCAGTTCTTAGCCTGTCCCTCAGTTGTCTTTGCTCAGAAAAGCATGTTTGCTTTGATCACGGGTAGTAAGGCATCTTACCTGTAATGCTTTGCTCATAAAAGGCTCCTAAATGTTTGCTAGTTGAATGGAATGGAACAGAATAATGAACTGAATCCAATGGTTTAGTAGAGCCATATCCTGCTGGGCTATTGGAGAAGCTTATACAAAGAACTTGATTCCTTCTTTACAGATTAGAAAACACAGAATACACAAATCTGTAGTCAATGGCAAAAACGTTGTGGGATATGTGTGTAAATTTGGTTCCATTGTCACATCCAGGCATTAGTGCTTAAGTTCCTCAGATCTGGCCCTTAGAGTTATGGATGCTTGTGGATTGGGTTTTCCAGTGTTTTTTTGTTTTTTGTTTTTTTAATTTTATGTGTCTGACAATTTTTAGTAAAAAGTACCCATTCTACACATTCTCCTTTGAAGCTAATGATGGCATAAGCTTGAAAGGTCAAACAGAATTTTCTTTAAAATAACTAGAAAGAACACTAAATGGGGAGTCTGGAATTTGGCTTCTAATCTTTCCTCTACCTTTCATCAAATTATCTTGGAAAAATAACTTGTTCTTCCTCAGTCTCCTCATCTGTAAATGAAAGGATTGAACTAGATGACTTATAAAGTCCCTTAGAATTACAATGCTCTAAGTTCCATGATTCTAAGACTAAATATCAGATTAGGAAAAGGAAAATGAGCTCTAGACAAGACAGTGTCATTGTGTCTTTATATGATCCTGAATACACATGCATATATGACATAGTATATCCAAAAAATCCTCTGAGGAAGTATTTTGTAGAAATACAAAATTCTTATTATTTTTCTTCTGCTAATACTAATATTTCAAATATTTATTAAGCACCTATTGTTGGCAAGCAGTTTTTCAGGATCTGGAGGAGGCATGAAGTTTAAATAAAATATAGTCCTGGCTGTCATGGAGTTTATAGCCTAGTAGGAAGATAAGACAGAAAACCATCAACCATAAGTACATGGAAAAATTGTACAACAACATCCATATTGAAAGAAAAGTGATTTTTAACAAGAGAATTAAGGAAGGTTGTATGGCATGGAAAATATTTAAAATGGGCACAGTGAACAACATGGGGAAAGTATGAACAGTCAGAGCACATGTGGAAGTAGTTCAGTTTAGAGAGCAGGGCGATGGGGAGAGAAATGATAGGAGAAAAGCCTAGAAAGGCAGAATAGTACCAAAGTATGGAAGTCCCTGGATGTCAGGAAAAGATCACAAATATCATTTAATAAGCATTAGGGAAAGAAAAGCAAAAGAGTCATGTGATCAAATTGATGCATTAGGAGAAGCATAGTAGTAGCAGCAGTATGAAAGATGTATTTAAAAGTGGAAAAACAGAAGGAAAAATCTATATTAGAAAAAGTGGTAATGAGAACTTGTTTATCATTACCAGCAGCAGCATCACTAACATTTCCATAACACCTGGGGCAGCCAGGTGGCACTTGGAGTCAAGAAGGCTGATTTTTCTGAGTTCAAATCTAGCCTCAGACATTAACCAGGTGACCCTAGGCAAGTCACTTAACTGTTTACTTCAGTTTCCTCATTGGCAAAATAAGCTAGAGAAAGAAATAGCAAGCCACTCTAGTAGTTTTTCCAAGGTCATGAAGACTTAAACACAATTGAACAACATTAACATATAACATCTACTATGCACTGTGCTAAACAGTTTACAGATATTATCTCATCTGAGTCTCACAATAACCCTGGGAGGTAGATGCTATAATTATCCCATTTTATAGATGCTAATTTTTGAGAAAAAAGTTTCAGGAGAGAGACAAGGGAAGAAGACAATCTTCAAGGGCTTGAGTGAAAAGTGGCTTCTGAGAAAATTGGAACTGACAACTTTTTTTCAAAGTCTGCAGTGAAGGGGAAGAAAAGAAATGGGATGGAAGTTGAAGGAAGTAGTATGGCCAACAGAAGGTTTTTGCATATGCCTAATATGTCAGTTGTCCCTAATGATACTGACATTAGGCAGATGTGGTATTCTGACACCAAACCTGGAATATCTCTGAAGTATGCCTGTATCATCCTTCACAATATATTGATATGTATTCTGTCCAGTACCTGATATTCCTATAAAGAAATAATGAGAATAATGGCATATTTACATAATGTTTTATGACTTACAAAGCACCCTTACTTACATCATTTCATTTAATTCTCATTATTTGGTAGGAAGGAAGGGAAGGTATTATTATTCCATTTTTAGGTAAAGAAAAAATAATTTCAACTTTTATTGTATTTCCACAACACCTTAGTGTTGTTGGAATTAGAACTAGAAGAAACTTTAGAGATCATCTAGTCCAAACTCCTAATTTTACAGAAAAGCAAACTAAAATCCAGATTGTCATTGACTTGTTCTATGACATAGCAACAATAAGTGCAATTATAACCAAGTCATAACTCCAATGGCTATATATTAGCAAACTCATTTTATAAATAAAATCATACCCCAAAGGCATTAGAAGGGTTTTCCATGATCATACTGGATTTAGGGGATTGATATGATTAATCCTTGTAAGGGATGGAGTAAAATATATCTCATGAGAACATATTGGCTAGACCCTTATAAAATTTGGACAAAATATGCTATAATGGAAAGATTTAGGACCAAAAAAACCTAAGTTCCTGTGTAAGGAATTGTGGATAAAAAAATACTGTAACCTATAACCAGTCAGACAAACCAAAGAGCTGACAGCTGCAGGATCTATCTGCTGCCCTAAAAGCACCCAAAACAGGAGGTGAAAACTGATACAAAATTTGCAGCTAGGTCAAAATAAAAAAATACTAAGAAGTTTGAAAGGGTGAAAGGCAACCTCTGGGATTCAGACTTCAGGGGTTCCACAAAAGGAGAGTGACAAGGTATCAGTCAAAAAAAGAAATTTTAATTTGCCACATTCAGTTGACTATGAGACTACATTTCTTTCTGTCAAGGTTCTTCTAAAGTCTCTATATAAATGGAGAACTCTTCCTGGTCTTATTATTCTCTGTGGCAATAAAACTATGTGACATAGGATAAGAGAAATGTGAGTAAGATGAGAGTACAATTAGGTAGAGTTGGGACCTGTTGAAAGAATTGTATCCAAAATATAAAATGAATAGCTTTCTATCAACCTGAAAGGAGGTCTTAAGAGATCTGACACAAAGCCCTATCTGTAACCCTGTTGTGTTCCATATTTTTATTAATGTCATGGAAAATTATGTTGGTGGAGCATATATAAAATTTATTGATGACATAATGCTATGAGAGACAGTTAACTTTTTTGTTTGTTTCTGGCCAGAACTGTGCAGGACACATACATTGGAGACAATGAGAAATGGCATTTCATATATGAGGAATGGTTAGAAAGCCAGTCTATCAGGTTAAATGTTAAATAAAAGAGGTTGCATTTGATCCTAGGAGTAATAATGGAGGTACAGGAGCTTACTGAGAAATGGTATGACATGGTCAGACCTAGAAGGTGAGGTGATATATTGATACAATATATCAATGTATATTTTCATCTTCTCTGGAACTTAGTCAGAGAAAAGGTTCTTAAGCTGGACTCCATGGACCCTGAGGAGGTCCATTAGTGGATTGCGGGTTCTGTGACTTGGCTGGGAAAAGGATCTTTATTTCAATATAATTGATTTCCTTAAAAATCGTATGTATTTTATTTTATGCATTTAAAAGCACTATGCTGAGAGGAAGTCTATAGTTTGCCAAAGGGGTCCAAAACACACACAAAAAATAAGAAATCCTGTCTTAGGTCTGGAGAACAATGAATGATTAAGTGACTTGTGCAGATTCACAAAGGCAACATATGATTTGGAAAGGCAGGACTATAACCTATATCTTCTGTAATCTGAAGCCATTTCTCTTTATTTAGGCAGCTAGGTGGTATAATGGAAAGAGTTTGGAAGATCTGAATTCAAATCTGGTCTCCAACCCTTACTATGCATTTTACCCAGAGCAACTCACTTAAACTCAGTTTATTTATCTACAAAATGGGGGTAATAATAGCATCAATCTATTAGGGTTTTGTTAGGTTAAAACAAAATAATATTTGTAAAGTGCTTTATATAATAACTGCTTCTTTGACAGCTAGTACTTTTAATGATGGACATAGAATTCACAAAGATCTTGGCAGGCTATAATTTGGGGCTAAGCTTAATAAAATAATATTTAGTGTGAATAAATGTGAAGTCCAACACAAGTTTTTAAAAATCCATCACACAGTGCCATGATATAGAATATAGGAATTAAAAACAGTTCAGCTAAAAAAAAAAAAAATAAGAGACTTTCTTGTTCTGGCATCAATGTGATTTTAACTTCCAAAAAGCTAATGCCATCCAGAATTCATTAATAGAAATGTCAGATCCAGAACAAAATAGGCAACAGTTTTAGTATCCTCTGTACTGGTGATTCCACATTTGCCACCATAGAAGTAGAAGAGGGCTATCAGTTGCCAAAAGATACAGAGATATGTTGTATGAGAGATTATTGTAGATGCCAGTCTGAAAAAAACTCTAAGGTGAGGGGAGAGGGTAATGATAGATGTCTTCAAAATATGAAGGACTCTCAGTTGGAAGAATTGGATTGATGCTGTGCAGTTTCAAAGGGCAGATCTATAAGCAATGAATAGAAGTTAAAGGATGACAGTTTTGTTTCAATACCCTGATCAGTGCATCCCTGGTTACTTATTGGTCGTGGTGGAGTAGAGACTGAATGACTGGGCATGTTGGGTTTGGAATTCTTTCTCTGGGCAAAGGGCAGCCAAAGTGAACCTTGATAACTATGTTTTAAATCTAGTAATTCTATGCTAGAATACTCCTAGTCAGCTAAGACAGGATTGGACTCAGAGTTTCCAGCTACAAAGGATCCTAAATGATATTTCCACTGGGTCAGCTATTTCAAGTTTTGATCCTTTAGACATCTTCTTTTTTATCTTTAGACATCTTCATTTATTTCAAAATTTATTTTAATTCACCAAAGATAACCTATACTATATATAATTTTTAGAAATGGATATAAGTATAACTCACAAAAAAAAATCATAAGTAAAACAGAGTGCTCCATCTTCCCTAAATCTGATAATCTCTTGATTATGCACTATCTTCCCACTTCTTTTGAGTGGTTTCCCCAGCCGACATCCAGGACTGGCTTCCACTTTAATAAAAAAGGAGGGGCATAAAGTTCCTACTGACAGAAAAATAATATTGAAGCTTACTTAGACTCCTCTGTGAACCTGTGAAAGTCAGTCAACTAATAAACACTTATTAAGTGCCTACTGTGTTAAAGTTTCTTCATCTATAAAATGAACATAATAATAATTGTATATTATTATTAGAGAAAGCTAACTGGCATAGTAGACTTCAAGTCAGAAAGACCTAAGTTAAACACAGCTTTAGAAACTTACTAGCTTTGTGACCCTGGCCAAGTCACTTAAGTTTTGTTTGCCTCAGTTTTCTTATTGGCAAAATAGTGATAATAATAATAGTCCTCTCAGGGTGATTGTAAGGATCAAATGGGATAATATTTGTAATGTATTTTACTTCTTAACATCTGTTATGTAGTGAATGGAAGGACATATTTAACAAAAAACTGGCCTCTGGCAACTTATTTTTCTTCTTGCTTTGTTAGTTTTTTGGAGGAAAGATTGAAAGCTCATAATACTAATCACTGTTGGGTTTAGGAAGTTGGAGAGCATATGACCATACTGTTATCTGGATTTTAAAGTTTGTACCTTCAGAAACATCCTGACCTAAAAAAAAAAAAAAGCTCTTTAAAAACAGATTCACTTCCAGGCAGGGGTGTGCTAGTAAATGTTTAACAGCCTAGGAGTTGAACAATGTGCTTCATGACATACTTTTAAGATTAACAGGCATTATTAACATTTTCTCCATCACTTTCTTAACTCTAGACAATCAACAAAACAATAAATCAAGCCCTGGCTTGTAGCTTTTGTGAATTTCTGTAATTCTGTAAGTGCTCACCTTAAAAATTTAACAATTGCTTCTCAGCACACCTCAACACACCTCTCTATCAGGCCTTTAAATGGGGCTTCATTGTTAGTACTTTCTCTCCAAATGAAGTACTGCAGAGAACATCCTTAGCTGAGTAGAAATCTGCTCTTGGTGTGAAACACCTGGTCTTTATCTATGGTTAGTTCTTCTCTAACCTCTTAACCAACAACAAATAATACTAAATAATTTAACAAATTAATAAACTCAAATTCTTCAGTTTTAGGTCAAATATTAAAAAAAAATCATAACTGACCACAATTTTGTTCTTCTCTCATATTATTTTACTTTCTTCTCCCTTGTTTGGAAGAAATTTCTCCTTTGCCTGTTTCTTAACTCCATTTCTTTTAGAATTACAGAATCTTATTCTAATGTTTATTGTGCAACAAGAAAATGATATTCACACACATGTATTGTACTTAGACTATATTGTAACACATGTAAAATGTATGGTATTGCCTGTCGTCGGGGGGAGGGAATAGAGGGAGGGGGGGTAATTTGGAAAAATGAATACAAGGGATAATATTATAAAATATATATATATATAATAAAAAAATAAAAAATAAATAGGAAATATAAAAAAAAAAAAAAAAAAAAAAGAATTACAGAATCTTAGCCCTAGAGTAGACAGAGCTTTTGAATCTCATTGCTACCAAGTGGAACTTTACAGAGATGAGAGTTTAGCTTCACTGGACTTTTAGGAACAATGGTGGGTGTCTTGTACAATTAACCACTGATCATAAATTGATTAGATGCTGCTAATATGCTAAGAAATATGCTAGATCATGATGATACAACTTCGAAAGTAGAAAAGTCACCACCCTAAGGGGGCTACATTTTTATAGGAATAGAAATGTATACATTTGTTTAAAAAATCACAAAATTTAAAGAAGGTGATTTTATCAGGGCTGAGCCTCTAGCAGTTGAGAATAGTTGTAGAAAGGATACTGCTTTAGGTATTGTCTTAAAGGACAGTAGGGATTCTAAGATGTGAAATAAGGAGAAGGCATGCATCATTTCAGGTATGAGTAGCAGAAAATGGAAAAGCAAGACAATGAGAAATGGTGTATCATCCCCAGAGAAGAAACACTGGGAAGTGAATGTAAATTGTTAGCACTACTGTCTATCTACCCTGGTTACTTATACCTTCGGAATCTAATACTTAATGTGCAACAAGAAAATGGTATTTACACACATATATTGTATCTAGGTTATATTGTAACACATGTAAAATGTATGGGATTACCCGCCATCGGGGGGGAGGGAGTGGAGGGAGGGAGGGGATAATTTGGAAAAATGAATACAAGGGATAATGTTATAAAAAAATTACTCATGCATATATACTGTCAAAAAATTATAAATAAATAAAATTTTTTAAAAAAGAGAAATGGTGTATCATCTATGTCCAATGTGACTAAAATATAGAAGGGGAATGAAAAAGCTGGAATGATAAAATGAAGCCAGATCGTGAAGGGTTTTAGATGTTAAACAAAGGAGGTTATATTTAATTCAAGAAGTAAAACAGAGGTGCTGGAGTTTATGAAGAAAGAGACTGACATGTCAGACCACGCAGTGCATACAAAATGAATTAGAATAGTGGAAAATATGATTAGTGGCAGATGATCGCAATAGTCATTGAGAGGTAGTGAGGTCCTGAGTAGAACATGGATGAGGAGATGTGGAGGTAGCTGATCAGATGTACAGTTATAAACTTCAGTGACTGGAAGGACGATGACACTTTCAAATCAATAGGGAAGTTTGGAAAATAGAGGTGAAAATAAAGGGTGAGTAGGTCATTGTTCCCATAGAGGAATATATTCTAGAGGAAGATTAACGTGTTCTTTTTTCGACATGCTGAGTTTGAGATGTCTCTAGGACATCTAGTTCAAAATGTCAAATAGGCAGGTGGTAGTGTGGGACTGGAACTCAGGAGAGAAAGTAGAGTCAGAAAGAGGTCAGGGAGTCACTAACAGAGAAATGGTAACTAACTCCATGGAAGCTGATGAGATTACCAAGTGAGAGTGAGGACAAAGGGGAACTGAGGTACCTTCAGGAATGTCTACAGTTACAGCATGTGATACTGCTGACAAGTCATGCAAAGAGATTGAGGAGGATCTGTCGTTTATGGAAGGGAACTCCAAAAGAGCAGTGTCACAACATCCCCAGAATGGAGACTCTCCAAGGGGAGGGGTTTAGGACTGAGACAAGACTCCTCAATTTAGCAATCAAAGAAGTCACTGGTAATACTGGAGAGGGAAATTTCACTTAAATGATGAGGTGAGCAAACAGAATTTTCTCTATTTTCTTCTTTAAGCATCCTTCTTCCAGCTGGGCTTCTACTTATGACTGAAAATGTTGTCACCCCACATATTAATTTATTTCCACTCCACCCATGTATTTTTCCCAAAGTAATTTTTTAAAAAAACAACAACAACTAAATAAGTTTCTTGGAAAAGAAGCCTTGTTTTCATCAATTTTGTATAAGGTAACCTCCCACAGTCTATAAATAATGAAAAATAAAAACTATAAAATTCAAGGACCCATTTTTAGGATTATTCCTCTGACTCAAGGCTATAACAGCTGCATGATCAAACTGTCATCGTTCTCCAGCATTTGCCCTCAAACACCCTCCAGGTCTGCACCTGCGAAATGGGGCATTGTGAACCATTCTGTCTGCCGTGGCACAAAAAGCTAATTTTACATTCAAAATGTATGTGTTTTTTTTCCAATACCAATAGCAACAAGAGCATGCCAAAAAAAATCCCCTGAAGCTCTATTCTGTTTTTTAAACTATAGGACATTCTTTCATAGTTTGACAGATAAAATGCTGCAGTTAATGTAATAAACAGAGAATTTTTCTAAGTAGCCTGTCAAAACAAGTGACACTTTTTTTTTTGCTCGCGAGTCTCAGATTCAGAACAATAGGAAGTACCTTTCAAAGCAACATCTTCATTATACAATCAAATTCTCAAAGTAATCTTCTCATCAAAGAATATTGTGTTATTTCTTTCCTAGTAATTATCAGAGTTCTGCAACCTCTCTGGCAGTGGTGACTATTGTAAAATGCAGCTGTGTTGGGTTGAAAAATTGGAGGGTCCTGCTCAGGTCATAGAGTCAATGCATCTTTTATCTTGTTATGTCCTCAGTGGCTGGACAACAAAATGGTGAGTTTTGCCAAAACTTTTAAAGATGTCCTATGTTTTCAGGGTCAGCAGTGAAATATTCAATGTGGCTTAGCCAGAAAAAAGTAATGATGGAGTGTCTTCTCCTGCTTCTAGCTGAATTTGATCAGTTTTCATTCTTCACAAAGGAAATAAATTAGGGATAAACAAATAATTTAGAATGTCTACATTCTTTCTAATAAACAAAAGTTGTTTGGTTTTTTTAGGGATCATTTTGTTTGGTTCAACAACCAATGTGACTATAAGTGAACAAGAACCTGAATATGTAGATTGAAATCTTGAGGTGCTTAACAGATATAGCTTTATAAAGCGTTCTCTTTTTTGGGCACTTCCAGCTTCCTTGGGACCATCAATACAATAAATGAATCTGAAACTGCTGAATGAAAGTTATAAAGGCCAGCACAACTCTATTGCTTTCAATATAGTATATGGAGTGTGGATGTAGAAAATTCACAAAATGTCCCAAATCAGAACCTTAGAAAATTGGTGAAATCTAGATTTTTGACTGGTAACAATTAAAATTGAATCCAAAAGCCAACTTTCAAAGACAACTGTTTATGAAGAACCTTTTGGATGCAAAGGGGTTATATAAAAATTAATGGTAATCAGTATATTTTATCAGCCTATATTAGATGCATCCAAAGGTTTTTTGGTTACAATGGCCAAACACAATAGATTGGTACCAACCAAAGACCAATTCTATCTAGTAGTCTAAGTCTATCTCTTTTCATAATGTTAGGAACATGTCATTAAATTCCTCTGTGGACCAATGCGTTTATTTAAAAATACTAATATTTCTATGCTACATTCAAGTAGTGAGGTTAACTATAGTTCCCGTAACTATTAATGCTACACTAATGTAGAAAGGCACAATCCTCTGGTAAAAACTGAGGTACTCTCTCCCTTCCATAGTGCACCATTCTAAACCCCTCTTCTTAAACAGAGATACACATACACACACATACACACACATGCACATATACATATTAACATACACACACATACACATGGCTTATAGGGTGATCCTGGGAAGGAAGGAGGTGGGAATTCTACCTATGGTCTCTGGGATGTTCTCTCTCCCTATGAAATAGCACTTGGAGTCTCTCACTGTCTGAACTTAGGGCCTAGATCACCAGGCCTTCTTTCCCAACCTTAGGCTGGCTTTGAGTCTAGGTCATACTAGTTTTGGCCTTTGTCTAGGTAACCTAGAGAGACAGTCGTGCTATTTCCTCCGGGTGTGAGCTCTCACTCCTACTCTAACTGCCTTTTCACTGACTCTACATCACCACTAGGTCCTGGTTCTACCCTACCACTTTGTAAAGTTCCACTCTTGCCTTTTTCCTTAAAGGAATGCAGTCTCTTATAAGTAGCCTTTTAAGTTTTCCCACTCTCAGGTAAAAACATTCTCATATCTCATGTTGGAACAAAGCTCCAATAATCTCCACCTCCATTATGACTTTAAATAACATTCTACTTTCATGCCGTGAAGGTAACCTTGGATTTTAAATGCTCTCACACATGTGTACATATGCACATATATGTATAGACATACTTGTTTACATTTGCCTTTTGTATTAGGCTGTGAGCTTTTTGAGAGCAAGGACTGTTTTTTGCCTTTGTACCCTCAGCACTTAGCACAGTACCTGACACAAATTAAGTGTTTTATAAAGGCTTGTTTATAAACTTTTATAAAGACTTGGCTTGAAAGGTTATGCAAAAGACCATAAGCACTGGAAAGTTCTTCCACATTGGAATGGCTTTAGCTACATGCTTCCATATGAAGACCAGCCTAAGTTTAGAGAAGCTCAACGCAGAGAGCTGATGGCCAGGGATTGAATTTAGGGACAAGGGGAATTCAGCAACTCATGAAACCAACCACTGAGGTATGGGCCTGTCATTTGCATTGGGAAACTAAAATGAAACCAGAATGCTTTGATCATCATGAAGCTTTCACAAGTCTAGCTTGGTAAATCACCGGGAAGGCCTGTACACATACACATACACACACATGTATTTAAAAGGTGAGTTTTAGCTATAGAATTATGATGGGTAGAAGGAAGGAAAATATCCTCAATGTGTCCAATCCTGGACATACAAAGACAGAGTTGGAAGAAGGATAAAGAAAAGAAAGATTAACTTACTACAACAGAAGGCCCTTTTTTTTTTTTTTGAGTGATATAATAGTAATAGTGAAAGAGGACCCTTTGGAACTCATGGAAAGGGAAATAAAGATGATTTAGAGCAGTAGTACCAAACTTCAGGTCCACAGTTTTGAGCAATCCCCAAGAAGCTCATAAAACTCCCCAATGTGTCTAAAATCAAATTAAAATGTAATTAAGAAATGCTTAACAAGATAAATGAAAATATAATATAACACAGATCATGTTACTTTGTGGTTTTCTAATTCAACATGCCACCTGCAGGGATCTCTTTCTAAATAAATTTGATCATCATTGATTTAGAAGATGACATGGAATTTATAGAACGTTCTGATAGGAGATATAATGGGAATAACATAGGCACATACACACACATACATACACTTAGATACACATTAAATATATATAAACATAAACATGTACACACATATGTATGTATGTATATTTATGGAAAGGATGCCCTAGATATGTGAAATTTCCAATGAGGAAATGAAAATCAGCTCTACTAAGTAGCTTATGGTCATAGAAATTTCCCTATATTACTGTTCTAAGGTCACATAGCCTGCATGTATCACAGACACTTTGAGACCAGGCTCCCCTGATGAGTCAGTTCTTTATGCTGCATCTTCCTGGTAAATAGATAATCATTTGGATAGTTTGGAGTATGATTAATTGGAAGGATGGAAATGAAGAGTCTCATCAAGACAGTATTTTGATAGTTGGTCTGAGGAATAAATAGATCATTCTTGGATTGAGCTCAGGGAATATATGAAGAATACAGCTCAGTAGCCTAGTCTGGGACACACCAATAATAATTGTAGGCCAGACTAGTGATTCAGTGACAACTTTTACATCTGGCTGGCACTAGTTCTAGGGTGGAGAGATGATTTCACTTTTAGCAGGAAAACATCTGCCTGTATGTGGATAGTTTCAGAACAATTTGCCAAATCATCCCTAAGTAGAACACAGCTTAATTAAATTCAACAAGAATTTATTGAGTGTCTACTTTGTGCAAAGCACTGAGGTTAGAAAGGTGAAAAGAAAAATTACACCTCCCTACCCTTAAGAAACATGTACACAAATAACTGTAATGAAGAATTAGAAAATGATTAAGTAATTAGGAAATGTCAAACAGAGGCACCTGAGAGATTCAAAGAGGGAGGATCACTTCTAGCTGGAAGGATCAAGAAAATCTTCTATTTCCTTGAAATCTTTATGTCTTTCCTGCTGTTTCTTTTAATCCATCTTCCACTCAGTTGTGAAAGTGGTCTTTCTAAAATTCAGGTCTGACTATATTGCTGTCCTACTTGGCTCCCTATTCCTTATGGGATCAGATACACAATTCTTTCTGTTTGGTTTTCAAAGCCCTTCATAATCTGCCCCAATCCTTACCTTTCCAGTTTTCTTATACCTAATATGCACACACTCCTCGCCCCACCTCCCACATCCCACCTACCTGTGATCTGGGCCACGGACCTCCATACCCCAGGCTGGTGTCCCTGCTGTTCCTCCTCACTCCAAACATTTTTCTCTAGTTTCTCCCCATACCTGCAACACTCTCCCACTTCATTTCTGCTTTCTGGATTCCCTGGCCTCCTTCAAGTCCCAGCTGAAACCCAGCCTTCTATGGGAAGCCTTTCCTCATTCCCCTGAATTCTCTAGTCCCTGCCTTCTACTGTTTTTTTTTTTCCAATTTATCCTGAATATGCCGTGTTTGTACTTATGTTTGCATGTTCTCTTTTCCTTTAGACTTTTTTTTTACCTTTCTTTGTATCCTTTGCACAGAGTCTAGCACATAGTAGGTATTTAACACATGTTTTTTGAGTGATTTGACTGATAGAAGTAACGTGGCATAGTGAAATGAGTATTAGACTTGAAATCTAGTCAACCTGGATATAAATGCCATTGCTCTCACTCACAGGATTTTAGAGCTATTAGAGACTCTAAAATGTACAAATCCATACTTTTTAGTGAGGTCCAGGCAGGCCAAATGATTTATTCAAGGTTACATACAAGGTATACAAGGTTACATACAAGTAGTACAGTATAGATTGGAACGCAGATCTTCAGGCTCCAAACTTGGAATTCTTTGTTGTAAAACAATTGTCTCCCCATTTTGTAGCCTATGGAAAGCAAGGCAACTCATCTTATAGCCCTGAGCCTCAGTTTCCTCGCTTGTAAAATGATAGTACTTATTCTAATTGCTTCATAAAACTATTGTTTAAAAGGTAGTTTTAAAAATTAATTTTTATTTATTCCAAAATTAGCAAATATCAAAAAATAATATTTCCATAGAAAAATAAAGAGGAAAAGATTATATGTGAATTTTTATTACATAGAGCTTATATATATATGTATATATATAAAATCTTCAATGTTAATTTCAAAGCTGTCCTACTTGTCTGGGTTTCCTTTAATTCTTCTGAATTCTGAAATTCCTTCAATTCTTTTCTGTGCATATTTTAAAAATGCTTCAATGCCCCATTTTTCTTTCTTTTCTCTCTTTTTTCTGTTGGCAACTGTATTGCTAACTCTACTCTCCCTCCCTAATTCCACACCTTCATGAAAAGAATACTAAAATGCTTGAAATAAATAAGCATAGTGAAGCAAAACAAATCCACATATGATCTGTGTCCAAAAACATCTCTCTCATTATGCCACTTGGATCTCTCCCCCTTCTGTTAAGAGGCGAGGCAGAATGCAAGAATGTGCTTTGTTAAAGTTATAAAGAGCTATGGGAATGGGAGCTATTAGTATGATGGGGTTTCTCAATAAAATTTGTGCTAAATGACTTAAAGGATGAATTAATCTTAGACGCATAATGCAGCACTAATGCTGAGATGCACAACGCAAAGAGAGGTTAGCTTCTTAGTTCAGAAATACCTCTGTTCTGGTTCTCCCTCTTACATAAATGGATTGTGCAACTCCAGGAAAATTTCTTAGCCTCTCAAGGCTCCTCATCAACTTTTCTGACTCCAAAACGCTGAGCTGTTGTCAATCTTCCCATGGAATGAGTTTCCTTACATTGGTGAAATCACAGAATTGACCAAAACCCAAACCAAACCCTGCGAGATAGTTCGTGATTGGGTTGAATTGTCTGGAATGGATAGGAGGAGCACTGAATGGAATTAATAAGACAGAGAAAAAAAATAAATCATGCTATTGTCTTTTTAGTGACTGAAAGCAGATGACCGATTATATTCTGATTTATCTCAGTTTGGGAGCATTAGTGAGGAAAGAACTGGCAATGGGACAATCACGGACACCCCACAGATACACTAGATGACCTAAGGCATTCAGTACACAAACTAGCCTCTGTAATTTCATCTAAGTCAGAAGTGAATTGAAGGTGCCTGGTTTAGGAAAAGCAGATTAGTGTGCCACAAATCCCATGAATGTTCCTTTGTTCTGTCTGGGAGGGCAGGGCTTTGGAAATAAACACTTCCTCCCACTCAGCAAACCTTATGAGGCCCCCACCCCCAGGCTGCTTAGATAACAGCCTAAAATGGGTCAGTTCTAATTTTCTCACTCACGGTTTCCGAAGGATCATCCTCATATGTGCATCAGGTCCCATCTGCGACAGGAGCAGCATGGTGTCCTGCAGCTCCTCATCACATTCCTTCTTCTCTTCCTCGGTTGGCAAAGGGGCATCCTCATGCTCGTCATCCAGAAATCGATAAAACAAATATTTGTCTTGGAAATGGTGCTCTTGGTCCACTAAGGGCAACATGGAAGAACAGGATATCTCCCGTTACACACCTGACTCAGAGACCCTGCCCGCTCTGTGCAGGGACACACTGGGTGGCTGTTGCAATTCAATAAAAACAAACGAAACTTCCCAAGCAACCAGAATCAAATGGCAGCTAAATGATGAAGCTGATACACCCTTCTGATGTCTGCCTTGCCCAGTGTTTTGCAGCTGGAATGCATTACCTCCTATTTGCAATATGAGGACCATCTACATCCTATTCTGACACACCTCTCTCAAGGGATTTCCCTAAAATTCCCTTTAGGAACACTGGCCAAATTTTGTAAAGCAAAAAAAAAAAAAAAAAAATGACTGGTAGCTGAGTTCTGAGGATACTGATCAGTTTATCCAGTAAGAACTGACTCTCCATTTGGTATATGAAAGGTAGCAAAAGGTGTAATTGTCCATTCAGGGCTCATTCTTTATTTAAAGGATCCTAAACTATGATCTGTAATTTTTTTAAAGTACTTATTCCTTCCAGAGTAGACTTTTTTCCTAAATTTTTATTTTTAATGTATTTTACATTTGTATGAACAATTTCAAGTAAAAATTACAAAAGGTCCCTGTGGAAGAATCTCTCAGTCCAAACTCTGAGAAAAGAGGAGGAAAAATTATTTCTGCCTTAAATGTCAGCAAAAGCTTTGGATCTTGTATGGGCCCAGAGTGAGAGTGAGCCTAGGAGACTTCATCACCTACATGTTAGCCATAGTTCAGACTCTGAGGTTACTCCAGCACTGTCAGACAATAAAGATTAGGTTTACAATCATTCCCCAGGCCCTTTGGTATTGCTGAATGGATGTACTCGATGTTTGATCACTTTTCCGAAAATTTCTCAGCACAAATTTCACTAGCTCAAAGCAATACCACCCCTCCCCCAGTCACCAAATATCTATTGTCCCTGAAAATTGATCACATGGGCATAGGAGCCCTGGGTAGCATGTGTTTCTTTGACAAAAGGTTTATGATTTTCAATGAGGTCATACAGTAGATGCACAGATGGATTCTCTTACACAATGCTGCATTTAAAAGGCAGCTTTTAAATTCATTACCTACTTTTATGTCATCAGCCCAGCAGCACATTTTATGCTCTTCAGTTGGTCCTACATCAGAATAGCTGTACAATGCTCACAATATAATCACACTATCAATGGACCATGAATACAAACTAATAAACATAACTGGAACTGATGCCCTTGGGTTACAATTTCATTTTCCTTTCATTTATCCTCCTGAGTTAGGAAGGGATAACGATGGAACTCAGCAATCAATATTATCCAGTGGCTGAACTTGTGTTCCTAAAAGAAGATGTTAGTTCTGCTGGCTTCCTAATGCGATCATAATTCTTTTTCTTCCCTTTCCCATTTGGGAGAGCTATGTAAACTCTGAAAGACAATGTAGGATATGCTACAGTATTTTCCAGTAACTCAGTTTTATTTTACCGTGATTGAGAACACCTTCTTCTAATAGAACTTGCCACATGCCCACAGCCTGGGCCCGGGAATGAACACATGGGGTTTGTTGTATCATCCAGTCGACCAATTCTGTTCCCACACAACATTGCCTATGAGGAGACAAATGAATCCATCAATTAAATACCATTCAACAAACATTTATTAGGCAACTAGTGTATACAAGGGAAAGGGTGACATAGCATGGCCTCAGAATTAGGAAAATTTGGGTTCAAGGCTAGACACTAACATGTACTGACTTTTTGACCAGAGGAAAGTAACTTCTCTTCTCATAAGCCCAGAAAAGTTTCAAATATGTGTACTATAAGTTGCAAAACAGTTGTTGAATTACCGAGAAACTTATAGCAATGAAATCACAGGAGTAGATTCTCTTACCACCTGGCCCTAGTATTAAGCTAAGGACTAGAAATTGAGAGAAAAGCATAATAATGCTCAAGTTTATTTTCTATTAAAGGAAAATGGCATTTAAATAAGTAAACCAACATTAAGTATGTAGGAATGTATGTATGTACATGTGTACATAAACATAAAGGCATACATACAAATGCATATACACATCTGTTTTAAGTACATGTGTATGGATATAAGTACATATATGGAGAGATACATACTATATACCCATACATGTACATATTTAAAGCATACACTTAGATGTGTGTATAAACACGTGTTTGTGTGTATTCATGTACATATATGTATACCTATACATGCATACACTAAGTATTCCAGCGTTGCAAAGGTCTTCATGCAGTTTTAACCTTTGATTACTTCAGTGATATTTTAAAATAATTTAATAATATGTTAATAACTTTAAACTGCACTAAGATTTTTGGAATACTCTATATATACATACAAAACCCTAAGAGTTAGAGAGAATTAATACTGGGTAGGGACAGTAATCAAAAAAGGTTTCATGCTGGAGATGATACTTGATTTGAGCCTTAAAGGAAAGGAAGGATTAAAAGAGACATAAGAAAGAAGGTAGATCCCGTTAAATTTTGAGTTTCTTGGAGACCAGGACAACCTATCTTCCCTCTCTTTTTTCTCCCCCAAATCTCCAGTACTTAATTGGTGTCTGGGACATAGCATGTGCTTAATATGCTTACTGAATGAGGAATTGACAGATCATTCCAGACACAGACATGTTAGACAGCAAATGCTAAGACAGAAATAAAGTACTCAATATTGCCTATGGGGAATATTAAGTAGGCCTGATAAGTAGAAACAAGGAGAAATCAGGTTAAAATAAGTTAATAAAAGGACGTCCTGCCTTTCCTTCCCTCTATCACTTTAAAATACTAGTATAGATAAGTTCAGTGTGATATATGTCAGTTTTGGAAACTCTTGCTCAACAGTTTCCTGTTCTTACCTCAAGGCACTTATGAGAAAACTCCAAGAGTAATAGTACAAGCTAAGAAAGACAACACGAAAAACCCACTCCATCCCAAAACTTGGAACAGTAAAGGAAGCAGTACTATCTGATAGGCTTTTTGTTCAGCAGAGAGAAAGCAGATATTTGCACAAGTCCTAGTAAAGTTCTATGTAAAATAGAAGAGGCCAAAGTGCAGATTGACTTCAATTGGGAAGGACCTAGGACTGAAGGTTTGCAGAGCCCAATGAGCTGTTCAGATGAAAGATGCTGTACAAGTAAAATTATGCAGCAGTTTATGTTTTCAAGTAATACTCCTTATCTTCCTCATGGGGAAATGTTGGAAGAAACAACTAATTAGAGGTGATGCAAATCACTTTGAAAAAAAATTCAGTGTAATGAGAATTGCCACTTCTACAGTATCTTTCATCAGAAGAGCTCCAAACAGCTTCTGTACATTTATATACTCATTAATTCCTAGAATCTCTCTCCTGGTAAATAGAAACTAAAAATGGGCTAACCTCCCTAGCTTCCCCAAAAAATATTGCAAAGAAATTCAGGGATTGCTTGTGGGGTTAACAGGAACCTCACAGGCTTTTCTACCATCACTGTTCAAGAGAGACCAAAATGAATACTGGTCCTACGGATATTCCAGAGGATGTTGGAATAAAAGAAATAATCAGAGAGCACTTGGATATCCCACTAGTATGGTTGAACCATTCTCTATCTGTACTGGAAAATCATAAGCAAATATCAAGAATGCTTGGAATCTTGCCTTGGAAATGAAATGTGATATATTGCCCTGAGACAATTCTGAATTCTTCATCATGCTTCAGGAAGCTCATTATTAGAAAAAACCTTATCATCTTTCAAGATACCATTAGTCTTGGTACTCTTACCTCATCACAGTCTTTTGCCTATCTTATTAAAGAGTGGAACCATGAACTTCCAAACTCCCATGGAACTAACTTGAGGACATGTAATTTCTCACTTGGCAACAATACTCTAGTACAGCTCTGACTTTTCTATCATACCCTTCAAGCCTAAATAATTGGCTTTTCAGCATTCTTTATCTTTTTTTTCCCTGCTATTAAGGCATAAGCTCCTTGAGGGCGGAGACTGAATTCCTAGTTTTGTTTTTTGTATTTTCAGTGCTCAGCATAGTGAATAGTACTTAGGAGATGCTTAATAAATATTTATGGACTACCTACTAGATATGACTAAAAAATATGCAGACCTAAAGGAGATTCATTGATCTTTCTGGACTATACTCCCTAAGGGGAATGGGTCAGTTCCAAGATCCCACCAGGGTTTTTGATTATGTGTGATAAAGTTCCAAGAAAAGGTTACGAATGTAACAGGTCAGAACCAAGGAAAAGAATGCTAAGTTGGCAGTTAGAATGCTCTCTTGTGTTTGCCACTAACTAGTGCGTGACCTTTAGAGGATCATTAAGATTCTCTAGCTCCCAAGTATATCATCTTAATAAATTAAAAGGTTGTTCAAGATGTTCTTTAAAGTTCTTTCTAGCCATAGCACTCTATATAGCTTAATGAGTTCTTTAGAAACCATCGGTACTATGGAAGCAGATCAGATCTAGAGAGTGATTCTTGGGAATGTTAATTATATTAACAGGCATTAGAGGCAATTAAGCATCTAGAATGATGAAAAGAGGTGCTGAGGACTTAGAGTCTTTAAAATATCTATAGGTTTGAGAAAGGAGGTAAGCCACGCTTCCTGTATGGGGTCCACCTCCTGTAATTATTTTAGTATACCAGAGGTTCATACTAAGGAGGGGGAGAGGTTCATGAACTTGTTTTTGTTTTTTGTTTGTTGGTCTGTTTAATATATATTGATAATAGTAGATAAAGTGCAAATTAGTGAATTCAAATTTGGCCTCAGACACTAGCTGTATAACTCTTTGTCTCAGTTTCCTCATCTGTAAAATGAGCTGGAGGAGTAAATAGTAAACCACTCCAATATCTTAGCCAAAAAACAAACAAACAAACAAACAAAAAAATAAATGGAGTCCTAAGGGTCAGAAAGCTGACACCACAATTTTAGAATAAGTGGTTTCCTTTTGAATTTGTATTTTGAAATTTTGTATCTTATGAATTTAAAAAGATTATTCTGTATGGAAATATGTTTTAAAAGATTGCACCTATTTAACCCATATCAGATTGTTTTCTGTCTTGAGGAAGGGAGGAGGTAAAGGATGAAAGGAGGAAAATTTGAAACACAATGTCTTACAAAAATGAATGTTGAAAACTATCTTTGCATGTACTTGAAAAAAAATACTATTAAGAAAAAAAGAAAATGGCAACTATTTTACTGTTTTACAATATCATCTGTATAAAAGTGGAGCTTATTGAATTGAACTCTGAATTCTTCTGGGCTCCTGAGGACAACAATCTGCATATAATATGTGATTGATAAATGTTTCTTGAGATAAATTCAATAGTTGAATTGACTTGCTTTGGATGTGTATATGTAACTAGTACAATATCTAGCATATAATAGGTGCTCAATAAATGCTACTTGAGTTGAAAAAAAAATATTCTGAAAAGGGATCCATAGGCTTCACCAGATAAGGTCAATGATGCAAAATGGATTAAAATACCTTGATTATGCTTCCATCTCTATAAAATGGGACCTACATATTTCCCAAGGTATTTCTTACGCTTCAAAAAAATTTTCAATTCAAAAAAGCATTTTTTAACTATCTAATGTATTCAGGACACTTAATTCAGCATTGTAGACACAAAGATGAAATGAGATACACATGGTACCATTCGTCAAGTAGTTTAAATCAAATATCCTGAGATGATCTCTCTCCTATTCATATGAGCAGTCCTCTACCCATCGGTAATTAATGTGGAACACAACACTGGATCCAGAGACTATGGGACTATGCAACAAAAGGAAGGAAACATGCTAAGTATCTGCCAGCCACTGTTCTAAATGATTTACAAATACTAGCTCATATGATCCCCACAACAACTCTGGAAGGCAAACGCTATTATTAAGTCCATTTACAATAGAAAAAATTAAGTGACTTGTTCAGGGTCATATAATTACTAAGTATTTGAGACTGGATTAGTTGGACTAGGAAAAGACTTATGATACTTTCTGCTAGATCTTGGAATAAGGGCAAATGTGTGTGTGTGCCATGATGCTCTTTGTTCACTTTCTCCCCTAGTCCCTTCCTATTCCTTATCACTAGGAACATTTACCTTCCTAAAAACACAGGAATGGTTGCTAGTGAAGGGATGAATGCTCTAGCTGTCTCTCAACTCACAGGAAACACTCTGCTCCTATCATGGTGACTCTGGAGGGAAGGAGAAACCCTAAGCTACTTATTCTTTCCTCCTGTAGTAGTGAGAATAGTGGAGGCAAACAACTGAGGTGATAGGGTAAGATGTATTGGTACTATGGAGAGAGATGTCAAAAAACTAAGGGAAGAGCACCTGAGCCTCTTAAACCCACTTTCTTGCCATTTGCATTGTTAATAAAGAGAAAGCATAATTTCTGCAGTCCAGGAGTTTACAATCTTATAGATTACAGGGGAAAAATATGTTGTGATCTCTGACTTCCAATTTTCATTCCTTTTTCCCCAAAATGTTTTATTCCAACAAACTTTCCTAGGGATGAGCAGAAAATATAGGAAAGCATAATCATACAGTTTAAATCAGGAAAATAAATTACAAATCAGGTGAAGGCCTTTCAGCCTTGTGAGATTTGGGGAATTATCATGACAGCCCAAATATACAGAGATATGCTTTGTGAAAGAATAGTTTGGCATTGTTTAAAACTACAATAAATGTAAAGGGAACAGTTAGCTAGATATGTTAAAGTCTTTGCACTCTTCAGCCCAATAGAATTAATTTCAAAGCAAATTAGCTCAAGAATTAGGACTGAGTAGCCATTTTCTGTTTAGTCATGTACAACTCTACATGACCCCATTTGGGATTTTCTTGGCAGAGATACTGGAGTAGTTTGCAATTTTTTTTCTGCAGTTCATTTTACAGATGAAGAAATCGAGGTAAACAAGATTAAATGATTTTCATGAAGTCACACACAAAAAAAGTATCTGAGGCCAGATTTCAACACAGAAAGATGCATTTTCCTAACTCTGAGACCAGCACTCTATCAACTCTGCCATCCAACTGCTCCTTAAGACCTTAAGAAGCCTTCAGAAAGCACTAAAAAAGTAAGCTTTGTTTGTTTTTGATGCCCAAAACAAGCGTGAAAAAATAGATTTGGGACAAATATAACGAAAGGCAACTTTAATTTGAGAGATAATAGGAAAAGACAAAAATTCGGGCTTATTATGAGAGATCTCTCCTGGGAAGACTGCAACCTTGGAAGGCATGTGTAAGCAGGATTTGGGGAAAGAATGAGAAAGAAAGTCACCCCAGCATGCTAATGACTGGAAGTGCTGTTAGCCCCCCCGTAAATCTGGTGCACTAGGATCGAGCCCTGATTGCTCTGTCCTAGAGCTCTGCTTGGAAGATATGTAGGCATTCAGAAAAATATTCATTGTAAGTGAGAGGCTGGCTATATAGTAATATCTGTGACACTCTTTAGTGGATATTCATCAGAACGTGGCAGTTCACAAACCTGTAAGTCTTTAGGTGGTATTTGCGATCTCTGATCATGTGAGGTGCTCGGGAGAGGATAGCATTTCGTAAAATTTTCCCAGCTCTGAGGATCTTCTCTGAAGGGACCTAGATTTTAATTAAGTGGGCAGAGAAATGAACAATGGGAAAGAAAAAAAGGAGATTAAAGACAGGAAATTGAACAAATTCAAAAGTTGCTTTCAAATCTGATCTCTTGGCTTTCTTTCAAGTGAAAGCCACCCATATACTTACAATGTCCATCTGGACAGCACATAATAATAAATATATATGAGAGAGATGCCCTGGATATTTTAACAAGTACAATGATCTTTTCCTCACATATTATTTGACAAACACCTAACTTATATTTACTTTAAATCTTAGACCTTTTAGCTACACAACCCACCTACATTCCATTACCTGAGTAATGGTTTTAGCAGGACGAAGAGGAACGTGAGGTTCTATGAGGGGTGTCTGAAAAATAAAATGTCAAGCAAAAGAAATTTTTAAAAAGTTAATTAAAAATAATTATGGGTTGGGAGACAGCAAGAAATAGCAATTTCACTAAAACTAAAGAGTTTAATAAGATTAAAAAAAATATAACAGTCTGAGATAAATTCTGCCTGGGAAATATGCATGCTGTGGGCATTCAAAGGGCAAAATTAGAGTATTTTATTTGCCAAGATTTAAATAGAAATCATATAAAACATGGAGAACCAAACAAACAAGAATGATTGGATGTTGGTGTGCTTAAAGTAATGGCAATGAATGCCCACTCAGAACATGGCAAACATCAAAGTAGAATAAAAAGAAAAACAAGATAAACATAAAAAGAGATTAAAATGCCAAGCCCCAGAGAAATAAATATTGATGGTTTGGGGAGAAAAAGCAATTTCCTTCTCTTTCTAGAAATTCAGATTTCTAGAAACAGAGAATTTTTATGAAGCTTCTCAAGGGATATGAGTCCTTAATTCCTAGCCACTGGAACAGCTCTGATAATAATACTATCCCAAATATACACAATACAATTTTCGGAGCATTTTTTTCTCTTAGTTAATCTTCAGACTGAGGTATCCAGAATAGATACTATTATTACTATTTTACAGTTGAAAACAAAAACAAAAACAAAAACGCAGGCTCTCAAAGGTTAAGTGAAAGCTGAGATTAGAACCCAGACCTTCAGATTTTTAACACAAAGCTCATATCACTACCTTCTGCCATCTAATCAAAGAACAGCAGAGGAAAGTATTGTAAGTAAAAAGTTCATCAAAAGCCTATCAGCTCAGTCCTATGTCTGCTCCTTCCAGAAGGAGATAAAACACTAGCAATTAAGTTTCATTCAAAAAAATTATCTCTTACAGCAAAGCTACAATTGGAAATCATTAAAATGAAAATAAATTGGTAAGCCTTTCTCCAAAGCCCAGCAAGAGACATATGTTATCAGTGGAAGGGAAATAAAGGTCATGATGAGTTATAAATGCATCAGGGGTAGCTTTCCATAGACATATACACCAGTAAATTTTTTGTATGCTGATCCAGCATTAGTAAGCTCAAGGGGAAGAAAAATGAGGAATATAAGGAGAAAACAGAGATCAAGGTCAAAGATTTATTTGAAATGGTTGACTTTCCATTTAACTTATTTATTTTAAAAATTTCGTCACTGTGTTAACATGCCCTTATGTAGCCTATGATCTGAAAGCCAGCTGTTCAAAAAATCCAATTCAATAAACATTAAGTTTACTACTGGTTGTGAAGTTGTGTTTTAAATAAGTAAGGGCTAAGAATATAAAAAAGAAAAGTAACAGTCTCTGCCCTCAAAGAGCTTACAATCTAACTAGTACAAGAGATAAGACATAAACATAAATATAACAATACTATAAGAACAATAACCAATATTTTATGTAGCATTCTGTTTTACTCCCATTATTACCCCCATTATACACATTATGAAATAGATAATATTATCAACCTTCTTTTACATATGGGGAAACTAAATCTGAGAAAGGTTAAAGATCACATAGTTGTTAAATGTTTGAGGTAGGATTTAAACTCAGGGTTTCCTAACTTCAAAGCCAATATTCTATCCACTAAGCTGTCTAACACATCAGAAAATGTTATGGGACAGACTTTATCAGAATGCCTTGAAAGATTAAAGGTTTCTGGTTAAAGAGATCAGTGAAAGTTTCATGGAGAAGGTAGCTTCTGAGATGGACAACAAAGATTCTTTAGAGACAGAAATTTAGGAGGAGGCAGGAAAGGACAGTGTCAATTCCAGGCATATGAAAATATATGGAAGTGGAAAACAAGACAGAAAATGGAAAGTGGAAGACAAATGGTCCTGTTTGCCCAGAGTATGATATGCCTGAAGGAAATTATGAGAAAAGTAGGTTATACCGAAGTAGACTTAGGATAGAAGTTAATGAGAGTTTTTAGCAGGGAAGTTACTTGACTAGATCTATGCATTTGGAAGCTTTTTTCTTTTTGGTATCAGTGTGACTCATGGATTGGAGAGGAGAGGGACCAGAGAAAGAGATATGAATTAACGAACTATTAAAATAATTTAATAAGAGGAAATAAGAGCCTAAACTAGGGTTGTTGCAGTGGGACAGGAATAGTAATTATCATTAGAGATAATACCAAGGCAGAATAAGCAGGGTTTGATAAATGATTGGCCATGAAGGGAATAGAAGCATGGTTGACAAGAAATTAATCAATCAACTTATAAGCATCTATGAGATGCAAGATACTGTATTAGGTTGTAGAGATAAAAAGGCAAAAATGAAAAAAAAATCATAGCTCTTGGAGTTTATCAGGGGAAATAGCACATGCATTTATATAAAAAATATTTTTAAAAATACAAGGTAATTTGGGAGGGAGGAGGATGAGAGCAAGAAGGATCTGGAAGGTTTCATGTAGAAAAGAAGGTGATGCTTGAGCCAACTTTTTAAAAGAAATTAATTGCTACAATCTGTGTAGATAAGGAGTAAGAGCATTTCAAGCATGAGAGGAGGCTGGTATGAAGGCATGGGAGATAGGAGAAGGAATGGAATGTATGAATAGAACATGAAGGACAAACTGGTAAAGAGCATATTAAGAATAATGTATAATAAATCTGGAAATGTAAATTGGAACCTGGATTGTAAAGGGTTTTAAGTGTCAAAGAGAGGGAACAATTGGAAAGTTGGGGAAAAGGGCAAGTTTTAGAGGAAAGAGGAAAAGTGAAGAGTTCAGTTTTGAACACATTGAGTTTGACACTGGACATTCAAGTGAAAATGTCCAGCAGTGTGGAAAAGTCCTTATTGGGTCAATCAGTGCTAAATAACTCTCTTGCCCTCAGAGATCTCTGGGTAAGAATAATTGCTGCTTTTTAAAAAGAAAATAAATAACTTTGTTAGATAACCACAGCTGTCTATCCTTAGTACACCAATGTCCAAAGCCAGTTTTTACAAATCCCCTCCGTGCTGACTCTTCCTCCCACTTTTAAGAGTTTCAAGGAAAAAAATGCCCTTTCGCCCTCTATATTTAAAGATTTTATTATAGCATTCTTATCGTAGCACAGCAGCATGCCTGAAGAGTCCACAAGAGGGACTGTGGAATTAGAACATGTTCCTAGGCAACTATAGGATAAATTAGAAATATATTTCTTTTTTTCTAAAGGGCAGCTGGGCATTTTGATTACAACCACTGAGATTACGAGAATGTTTTAATTATTGAGATTATGAGAGTGTTTTAATTAAGTGTTTTTTCAGAAGTATAAAGAAGCTGTATCTAGTTACGAGAGTCATAACTAGGAATTCTGGCACGAAAGGCAAATTTGGAGAGGAGCAGAAGAGGAACTTTGCAGATACCTCAGGACAGAGAACCCAGGAGGCTTCCCCAGATAGAGACTCTAAGATACTACTTCTGGAAATATTGCTAAAAGATGTAAGGAGGGAACAACTATGAAAGCTCACATCAGGGGATAAAAGGTTTAAGCATCCCACTTCAACCAGTAATGAATTAATGTCAGTGAATCAACAAGCATTTATTAGACACTTACTGTTTTCCCTTCTATACACAGCTCAAATCAGACCTTCTAGTGGAAACCTTTTTCAGTGTCCCTCTCCCAAATGACTAGTGCCTTCCCTTCACTTTCCTTACCTTTTTTTATATTTTGAACGTACATAGTTTTTTACATGTTATCTCCATTAGAATATGAGCTTCCTGAGGACAGGAAGCCTTTCTTCATATCTTCAGCATTCACTAACACATAATCAATGTTTAATAAATGCTGGCTGAGTGACCAACAACCAAATGGGAGCAAAAATGCTCTGGATCATTTGTAGATGGTGCAGCCTTAATATAAAGCATATAATCTGCACTATAAAGTTAGTACGTTGTGTTGCATATACCTATAGTTTCTGAGAACTCCAAAGAGCAAAAAAGTCCCAAGAGCAGGTGTTCAAAAGGTAAGTTCCAACATGCTGTCAAGTTCTTCATTCCTTTGATAGCATCATAGTTTCTTAAAGAGAAAACATCAAAGGGTACTTTCAAGCGTGGTAGTCCTGGGCACCAGTATTGCCCGCATGGGAGCCTGGACTAGCTGCTGGGAGCCAGCTGTCTCAGCATCCTTTGACTCTAAGCTTTTATTCTCAGGGTCACTTGCCAGTGGGGCATGATCTGTTGGGCTTCTCAACAGAACTGCATAGAAATCCTCCTGGCCTATCAATTTTTTTTTTTTGCCTTAATCTTACAAATGCATCATCATCAAAATCAAGCCCATACACCAGCTTGGTCTGAACCTGACCCTTTTTTGTCACTTGAAATAGCAAAGCACTTGGATTCATAATAAAAATAGGTCACATCTATAAAATACTTTAAAGTTTATAAAGCATTTCTACTTTCCCTGTGAGTTAGGTGGCATGTTATTTTCCTCACTGTAGAGTTGGATGAACTAATGCTTAAGAGGGGTCAAGTGACTTGTCCAAGATTATACAGTTAGTAAGTGGCAAAGCTGGCACTTGAGCCCGGGTTCTTCTGACTAGCAGGTCCAGTGATCTTTCCCATGTCAGCATCCCATGCTGACACAGAACATAAGAAATGAAAGGGAACTTAATGATGGCCTAGTGCAATGCTCTCATTTTTTTTTCCCTATCGAGGAGGGAAGTGTCAAGTTCATACTATGAGTTAATAGTAGAGAGGGAACTAGAATCTAGGTCTCCTGACCTTTGATCATTATAACAAGGATTGATGATCTTCTTGCAGTGACTGAGAAAAAAATATAGGGGAGCCTAAGTCATATAAGGAGAGAAAAAAGATGTGGTATGCACTTATATCCCAACCCAGTCTTTCCATTCCTGTTGTCATGACAGTCTCAGTTTTGTGACATACAAATATATGTCATTCTTTGTGATCTATTTAATCAATCAATTGAAAACATTTAATAATAAGAATTGACTGACTATGTACCAGATATTTTGCTAAGTACTGGGGATACAAAAAGAGGCCAAAAAAAATACATACATATATATATATATATATATATATATATATATATATATATATATATATATATATATATATATATATATATAAAGAGAGAGAGAGAGTGAGAGAGAGAGAGAGAGATAGTCCCTGTCCTCAGAGACCTTACAACCTAATGGGGAAGACGAGATATGAGCAAACATTACAACATGATAAATGTGGAAATATGTTTAGAAGAATTGCACATGTTTAACCTATATTTGATTACTTGCTGTCTAGTGCTGGAGAGTGGGAGGAAAGGAGGAAGAAAATTTTGGAACACGGGGTTTTTTCAAGGGTGAATGTTGAAAACTGTCTTTGCGTGTATTTTGAAAATAAAAGGTTATTATTAAAAATTAAAATAAAATAACAGAAAAAAGATAAGCAAACATATCAAAGCAAGCTATCTACAAATAAATAGGAAATAATTAACTGAGGAAAATCGCTAGAACTGATTCTTTTTGAAGATGGTATTTCAATTGCGTCTTAAAGGAAGCCAGGGAGGTCAGTAATGAGAGCAGAGGATAGAGGATGTTCCAGGCATGAGGGATGGCCAAAAAGATTGCTGGGAGGCTATTTGTGGAACAGCCAGGAAGTCATCATCATTGGAGTAAAAAGTAGGTGTCAGGCAGAAAGATATAACAAAACTGAAATGGTAGAAGGGGGTTAGATTATGAAGGGCTTTGAATGCCAAGCAGAGCATGTTATATTTATTCCCAGAGGCAATAGGGAGCCACTGAAGTTTATTGAGAAGGGAAAAATCACTTCAGTGGCTGATTGAAGGAATAGGTTGAAATGGACACAAACAGAGGCAGGGTGATAAACCAGCAGCTTATTGTCATAGAGCAAGGAGGGCCTGTGCTAGAATGGTGACAGTGTCAGAAGAGAGGAAAAGGAAAAATTTTGGAAATATTACAAAGATGGAATGGACAGGCCTTGGCAATTTGAATATGGAGGATGAGAGGCAGTGAGGAGTCCAGGATGATACCTAGGCTGTGAACCTGAGTGACCAGGAAGATAAGTTACCTTCCACAGTAACGGAGAAGGTGGGAATAAAGGAAGACTTGGGGAAAAGATAGTAAGTTGTGTCTTAGATATATTGAATTAAGATATCTATTGGTCCTCCATTTTGAGATGTCTGAAAAGTAATTGGAAATTCAAGATTAGAGACTATCAGAGGACAGGAAAGATAGATTTAAGAATTACCATAGAGATGGTAATTGAGTCTATAGAAGTAGATGTGTGGCTGCTGATGAGTTAGCAGAGAGGAAAAACGGGAAGCAAAATGCAATTGCGTCTTGTTATCCTGGATCCTACAAGAACAGACTAACATACTAACTGGTAGTCATCTGCTTTCATAAAGTAGCTGGTGTTAAAAGGCTATCAAGTACTTTTATTAAGACACAAGTGGTCAGCTATCAACAGGTAGAATGGTGTGTTCAATAAGGAAGAAAGGAGAAGAAAGGAAGGAAGTAAACATAGGACCTACTATGTGTAAGGAACAACCCCAAGTCCTTTTTGCAAATATTATCTCATTTTATCCTCACAACAATGCTGCAAGATAGGTGTTATTATTATCTCCATTTTATAGTTGATAAAAGTGAGGCCAAAAGAAATTAAATGATTTTCCCATTATTATTCAGATAGTATGAATTTGAGGCAGAATGCATATAGAAAGCCTATCTCATGTTATCTCCCTTCTTCCTACTCACTCAGCCATCAACCTAGCAGCATCTTCATCACTTCTAGAATTAACTATTGTAATAACCTTTTCTTTGATCTCTCTATTTCTAATCATCCAGTCCATCCTGCGTTCAGGCACCAAAATTATTTCCCTAAAGCACAGGTCTAACCCTCTCACCTTCCTATTTCACAAACTCCAGTGGCTCCTTATTATCTGAATAATCAAATATGAAACCTTCTGCCTGATATTTAAGCCCCTTCCCAAACTCGGACATTTATGGTCTGGGTATTCTTTATTTCCTTTCATATACTCAACAATCTAGCTACATTGGCTACTTGCTATCCTTCCTATACAATACTTCTTGTCCTGACTCTATCATTGCACTGTCTGTGCCCTATGTCTGAGATGTCCCCCTTCACTTTGGCTCTCTAGGTTTTCCCATCTCCCTTGAAGACTTAGATCAAATCCCATTTTCTACAGGAGACTTTTCATGTTCCCAGTCCCTCCAGCCTTCCCTCTGAGAGTAGTATCCTTCTATACAGTAAAGATCTTTTATATTCATAATGGCTTTTATCCATTCTCTTTGACTACTTTTGGGATCATATTTTCATGACAAATTTTTTTTTGTTTCTTTAATATTCATTTTGATTAGGAAGGTGAATATGTCCCTTAACACACTGAGGATAACAATGTGACTTTCCTCTCTATCTGTGCATGAAAGAAACAAAATAAAATCCTTTTAATACAAGAAAATGTTCACAAATACCCTTTTGAAGCCTCAAATTATGAGCATAAAATAGATGGGAATTCTCAATTTGTGGCATGATAATGGCAATTAAGTATAAAAATTCACAAATTAGTTCAAGTCATTTACTATTTATTAAGTCCTCACAATGTGCTGTTTTTCTTTTGTTTTTGTGTCTCTGGTGTCTAACATGTGTCTAATAAATGTTTATTGAATGAATAAATAAATTCCCAACATGGCACTAGGAGCTATGGACTATAAAAAAAACCATATGCTTCAGTGTGTGGCTTGAAGGCACTTAATATTAATGTATACATAATTGTGTTATGTCAACCATAGCACAGTTGGAAAGACATACAAAACAAACAATCTAGGATCAAAATGTGATAAAAGGTAAAGAAAGTGAGAGATCTTTGTTCACCAGCACAGTTGAGGAGCTGTACTTAGAGGAAGAAAGATTTAAACTATGTGACCCTCAGTGGTATCCACACTTTCAAGCTATGATCCTATGATCTTTAAGAGTGAGGTTCCCTTAGGCACTACAATAAATTAAGATTATTTGGCAGAGTAAGTGGGTGGTGCAAGGGAGGGGTATGTGAATAAGGGAACAGGAATGGTAATGAGTATAGTGTGTATTTATTGGGCTAAGAGAAAAGAGTAGTGAAAAAATTTCACTATTGGGATAGAGTTTTCTTAGAGTAATGACAGATAAGATTTAATGATAATGGGGACAGATTATGAATGCTTTGAATGCACAGAGGAGGGGATTTTTTTTTTTTCTGAAGAGGATCACTATCATAGAAAAGGAAAAAAAAATCAACAAATGGCTTATGTAAGTAAAAATTTAATTTACAAGAGAAATATTGAACATTTTACTTATCTGCCTTTAAAGAGATAAAGAAAAAAACTGGACAAAATGGATGGAGGGGTCTTTCATATTTATATCTAAAGGGAAAATTCTTAACAAAACAAGGGATAGTAGAGATTACAGGGGGGGAAAAAACATGATTTTGATTATATGAAATTGAAATTTTTCATATAAACAAAAGCAATTCAACTAGAGAAGAAAAACTGAAAGGGAAAAAAATCAATTAAATCAACTAAATGATAAAGTTCCAATCATGGTATGATGGGATTATAGATTTTTGAGCTGGAAGAAACATTAAAGGTCCTCTAGTCCAATCCTGTCATTTTACAATTAAGGAAACTGAGTTTCAAAGAAGTTAAATTATTTACGCAAGATCACCAAGGTAGTAAGTAATGCAGGAAGTATTTGAATCCAAGATATCTAGATCCAAATTCAGAACTCTAACTATGCTACACTGCTTCATAAATATGCACAATATCCAATATATCCAAGATATATTAGGAACTAATACAAATATATAGAGCCAACTACTGGTGAGCAAGCACAAGCTGAATCATGTTGGCTCTCCAGAGCCAATCACTAAATTTTTATTGTTATTGTTTACACTTCAGAAACTGGAAAATGCTATAATTCAGAAGACTGGGTAATTCAATGGATAGAGTGCTAGGCCTGGTGTCAGGTTCAAATTTTGCCTGAGACATTTATAAGCTGTGTGACCCTGAAAAAGCCAATTAATCCTGTTTGCTTTAATCCACTGGAGAAAGAAATTGTGAAACACTCCATATCTTTGCCAAGAAAACCTCATGGTTAGTATTGGCATACCAGGATCTACAAGGTCATGAAGAGTCAGACATGACTGAATAATAATTCATGATTTGCTTTTTATTGTCTTACTGTTTATCCTGACTAAATAAAGTAAAAGACAAAATGTTAATAATACAGATTAAGCTTAAAATGTGTCTTATATATGATTTTCTGAGAATTAAATGTTTACCAACAAACCACTGGCACTACATAGCCAAAGAATATAAACAAACACTTCTCAGTAGAAATATTGCAAACTATTGACAACCTTATGAAACATTTTTTTCAAATTATTAATGATAAAATAAATGAAAATTAAAATAACTCTGAGGTTTTACCTTCCATCTAGAACTTTGATAAAAATTACTGAAGATAAGAATAGTCAAAGCTAGAGGGTAAATGAAAAGACAGGAATATTGATGTACTGTAAGTAGGATGAAAATTGTTTTATTATAGAAAACAATTTGGAATTATGCTAAAATAATTGACTGAAACATCTATATTCTTTGATCCAGATGTTTCATTGCTAAACATACACTTCAAAGACATCAAAGACAGAAAGAAGGATCCCATATGTAATAAATATTCAGAGTAGCCCTGCTACTTTTTTTGTGGTAGCAAAAAGCAAGAAACAATGTTGATGATTAGTAAATTGTGAGAAGTATATATTCAAAAATAAATGTGGTGTCAAAAGAAAAGACAATAAAAAAGATAAAAACCAATACTAAGATAATAAAAAGTAAGATTATCCAATGAATGTAATAGATAAAAAAAACTTAAATTTTTATATTATAGCAAAACATGAAAGTTGAGAATAGAGATATAAAAATAATCTCAATATTTGTCAGTCTTTCAACACAAAAATCTAGCTTGTTTAATAATAATATTCTTTTTTTGGAGGGTAAAAATTTTGACCTATACATTTTAAAAAGTTTTCCATGATTAAAATATATTAGGGGAAGTATTTAAAATTTCTGCCTAAATATTTAAAGTAATTCATTTTTGAATTAAAAACATCTCAACAGAGAGTGAACTTAATTAATTTAAATTAATATATTTTGCTTTACAGAGGGAGAAATAACCTTCTTAATCTTTCTCAGTATCACCTCAAAAGCATCAAATATGTAAGTTGCATTTTTGTAATGATAGGCAACAGACAAGTCTCTTGTTATCGGTCTCATTGGAACATATGAAATTTAGCTAAGGGCTAGGTTTTCAAATTTTCCGCTCCAGCTTCAACTATTGATACAAACCTTATCTTATAAATTTGCTTTTTTTTCCTTCATAAAAGAAAACTTTTTACTAGTAAAAGGTGGACTAATATTTGACAGATTTCTCAAGGTGGTAACAACTGCTCTGCATTCCAGAATTTAGTCTAATTAAATCCACAGATCCAAAAACTTTTTGGAATGCATGGTATTAGACCTAGGGAGGAACCTAGCAGAATAATCCTTGCCCAAGCAATATTCCTCAGAGAATCAACAATACCATGGATTTTCTTCTCCCACCTCTTTTTTTTTTTCTTCAGAGTTTGATTCTATTCAAATTGAATCTTTCTGATGATATTAAGAAAAAATGTTCTATAAAATATCATCTATTATACAATCTTCTCAAAAGATCATCCATGGTTATGGAAGGGGAAATATCTCTGGTAGGTCCTAATGTCAATTCTAATCCTTTATTTTTAGTTCTCTACAATCTAGAAGAGCTTTCCACCACCTACCATACTCTAATTATACAGCTTGGGAGCCATGATTCCTTTCTAGAGATTCATCATATTTCCCTAGTTGGTATGATCCATTTGGCCAATGATCTTTCCTTCCATGGTACATAATAATGTAGTATCTCAAAAGAATTAATTTCTAACTGTTTTGACCCATGTTTTCATACAATGGGGCTAACCTGCCAAAACACAATATTAAAGTTGCATTTAAGTTATAAGGTTTTGGAGTGAACAACTGAGCAAGTTACCCAAGCTATTTTGTAAATACAGGTGCCTAATTGGGCACAGAATTATCTTCTCACACCTGTGGTTTTTATACAAACAAATCATATCCTAGAAATAACTATGTATTCAAAATGTGCAGCTATACAGTTTAGAGGCTCAATGAAGAACCCAATTCAAACATTACTCCACTCCCTTCCCCAATAGTCCCACCCCCATCACACACACACACAGACACACACACACAGACACACACACACACACACACACACACACACACACACACAAGGTGCCTCTAACACTGAAATAGGAATTTGCAATCCTGCCTTTCTCAATGGTATTAATTGCTATACTCATCTAGGTAAAGAGTACCTAAAAATACAAACCTCTTGGTGATGGTAGAAGGTGGGGATATATAAGGCAATATATGAATTTATATCAAGGTGCTTATATTCAACACTCATTTACAAAAGCATCAATTTCATAACTAACAATCCTCACAAGGCATAACTTGGAAATGCATGAGGTATCTGAATATCTTTCTTTGGTCACCAACTTTAACAAGATGGCAGCTTGGATAAGGAATAGACTAGAAAACAATTATCAAAAAAGAGTCCATATTGGACAAAATTGCTGGACAATTTGGATTAGGTCAGAGACATTCAACACATCAGGATGCTTATTTATAATGAGTAGCAAAAAGCAGAAGCCTCTGTTTACTCAGCATGCAAAGAATGTTGTACAGTAAAATGCTGCAGCAGAACTACATGACAGATGGAGTCACATAGGTCAACAGTAATATATAAATGAGGGGCAGCTTATTATATGAAGAAACTTTGTGCAGATCCCACAAAAAGAATAACAGATAATAGATGACCACCTGACAACAAACTAGATCCAAAGGGATCAGAAATAGCCAACCAGAGAGTAAAAAACTAGGTGGGAGAAGTCAATAGTCTAGTTGTTTGGATAGAATAAAAATGCTAAGGACGAGACAGTTCTGATATATGGTGGGTTTCTACTCTCACTAAGTTGAGCAGTGATAGATCTGAATATGAATGTGAATAATCTTAACACAGTCAAGCAAGTGTTTTGCAATGCATACCATGTATACTTAAAAAAACAACAACAACACATAAATGTCTTCACTTTTAGCATAAAATGAGTCAACAATTACCAAAAATGATACTTCACTACAACTGTCAAAAGGAAAAAGAACATTGAGACAGGGCACCAGTGTACAAAAGCCTAGAACATAGCTAATGATGCCTTATTTTCCTGTCATTTTTCTATTTCTCAGCTACCATATAACATTGACTAGAAATACACTGAATAGCTTGAATGACTAAAATGCTTCCCAGACACTAAACCTATTGATATCATGGAGATATTATAAAAGAAACAGGATTATTATAGGAAGCAGAGGCAGCATAATGTAGTGAATAGAATGCTGGATTTGGAATCAGAAAAAACTGTCTTCAAATGTCCCTTCACTGAAGTACTAGTTGTGTGACCCTGGGCAAATGACTTAACCTTTAAGCAAGAGAATAATACTGGAATTTACCTCATAGGCTGTTGTTGTAAGGATCCAGTGAAAAAAAATAAATA
The DNA here is from genome assembly GCF_048593235.1 of Sminthopsis crassicaudata. NCBI lineage: Eukaryota > Metazoa > Chordata > Mammalia > Dasyuromorphia > Dasyuridae > Sminthopsis > Sminthopsis crassicaudata. Next base: position 439,671,832 of record NC_133619.1, read on the forward strand.
TAAAGCACTTTGCCAGGCTTAAAATACTATATACAGAACTGTTACTGTTTCCAGCTGAGAAGGGACAAAGAGAGTCAAACTTCACATCAATTCTTAATAAGTAATTATTCTGTCTTATTCTGCTCCTGTGCTCAATATTGTGCTAAAGACAATAGGCAAAACAGAAGCTTAAAATAGAGTTTTATGGTCTTTGTCTACCCTTACTAAGTTTTCAATGGGTCAGAGAGAAAAAATTATACCCTTGACCAACAGAAGATTGTATATTGCTTTTCTCTTTTATTATTAATATTATTATTAAAGCTTTTTATTTACAAAGCATATGCATGGGTATTTTTCCAACATTGATCCTTACATAACCTTTCATGGCAAATTTTCCCCTCCTTCCCTCCACCCCCTCCCCTATCTGGCAGGTAGACTAATACATGTTAAATATGTTGAAATACATGTTAGATCCAAAATATGTATAAATATTTGTATAGTTATTTTGTTACACAAGAAAAATCAGATCAAGAAGAAAGAAAAAGAAAAACTGAGAAAGAAAACAAAATGCAAGCAAATAACAACAGAGAGAGTGAGAATGCTCTGTTGTGTTCCACACTCTGGTCCCATGGTTCTCCCTTTAGGTGTAAATGGCTCTCCACCACTGCACAAGTGGAACTGATTTGAATCAAGAAGATTGTATATTGCTAAATAATTATAAACTTCCTTCAAAAGAGAAGGATATTAGTGAGAACTGGAAGAGTCTTTATAAAGGATGACTTTATGAAGAAATGAAACTTGAGTTGGACTAGGATGCATTTAATTAAGCTAGGTAGAAGGCATTCTAGTAAAACCTTATCAAGATGCTTAAATTATTAGAAATAGACCATGTGGATGAGGTAGATCATTGAAATAGGATGTAGTAGGAAAGATAGACTGAGAAAGCAGATTATTGAAAATTTTAGAGGTTACACGAGGAATCAACAACAAAAAGAAGCCTTTGTAATTAAGTAGGGGACATTACAAAAATAATGCCTTAAGTTTAACAGGGATTGAGAGATAATTTTTGGTTTAGTGTTGAATTTTTCACTTAATAAAAACAATTATTTTTTCAATTAATGTTGAGATGAGTCAAAGAAAATGTCAAAAGAGATGATATATGTACAGCCCTTTGAAAACATTAAAACCCTGTATAAATGTTAGCTATCATCATCATTATTATAAGAAAGATGGGAAGTGAGTTAAATTTGACTATATTATGGAACATGAAAGATTGAGTTCAAATTGCAACATAAAAAGATTTGACATATGAGGAACTTTGAGTCATATATAATCTTGAGTTATTGCTAGAGTGCAACAGGCAATGCATCAGCCTAGAATATTATTATAAGGAATGACCTACATCAAAATTGATCATTTTTTTTTTGCTAGATCAAATCAGATTTCAACTTTTTTGTCCATAAGTCAACAGAAATATTTATTTACAACCTACTATATATAAAGAATTCTCCTAGACACATTGAAAGATGGCAAAAAGATAAAAAAGAAAGTCTCATAATATCTGTTAAAGAAAGACACCACTATTTTTGTCTACAATTCTGATGATTCCTTTACTCAAATTTTCAGACAGATTGGTGTAAATCATTATATGATTTAAGTTGTTAGTTTGCGTTTTTCCAGAATTGAAGAATAAACAATCTTACTGGAAATTGATGCTATATCATATAAACTAATATGATATGATAGTAACTTTTTTAGCACTTTATTATTTACAAGCACTTTCCTTCTAATTCTGTAAGAGTGCAAATATTAGTATTCCCATTCTATAGATGAACAAACTGAGGCTGAGAGGTTAAGTAAGCCTTCATAGCCAGTGACCATTAGAAGCAAGACACAAACCCAGGGTCATGGAGTCCAAATCTAGGACTCTACACCCAGAAAACTTAAACAACAGAACAAAGCAAGGCAGTGTATGATTAAATGTGCTGAATAATAATAGTTGACTTTTATAAAGTGCTTTACAAAGACATACCATTTGAGCTCTATGACAACCCTGTGAGGCAGATGTGGTTATTATTCCCATTTTACAGATGAGAAATGACTGAGGGTGACTTAACCATGGCTAGTAGAGCTGGTAGGCGACACAGGTGGCAGTTAAATCCAGGTCAGTGTGGCTCTAGGTCTAGCATTCTATCCTCCACACTATATAATGCTACAGGATTTCAGAAGAGAAAGAAGTTACTGTTGCTCAGAATGGTCAAGGAAGATTTTGAGAGAGAATTATTTCTCCCTCTCAGCACCTTAGTTGTACCTCTGTCATGCACTTAACCTGGACAGAGTCCTTGACTTGGAAATCACATGGCCTCGGGTTTGAATCTACCTCAGACATTTAGTAGCTGAATTAAGATAGCTGACCTAAAAAGCAAGCATTCTATCTTTGATTTCCAGTTTGTATCTGATAGGGTTTGAAGTAAAGAAATCATAATATCTATTATATAAACTTAAAAACTATCAGTCTTATGGTAAAATATAAATAATTTTATCTACCATTTTACTATATAAGTTGAAAAGTACTCTAAACAAAGTCACTCCCTGATTAAAATATAGAATACCTAAAAAATCACTTTCCTAATTCTTAAGTCTAAAATTATAAACAGTTGACTTTTTCTCTGGCCCCCACAATTTTTTTTTCAGATCACATATTTACATTGGTTAATGGTGGCAGATTTTCTGCTCAAAGAACTGTTTAAAATTAATAAATAATTAAAAAATCATAAACCCTTAAAATTTAAGTAGGAGGCATTTCAAGCATACTTGAGATATCTGACAGTTCTACCTTAGTATTTTAGCTTATATGAATCATTTCAAATGATTAAGAATGCCTTAAACATTTGCTAATATGGTGCAAAGAAAGAATTCAAAAGTTATAACATCTCTTTTTGATTATATCTTTGACCAGACACTATACTAGAATTTATGGAACATTTCTGTTCTGGAAAAAAGACAGAAAACAAGTGTTAGTCTTTAGGGACAGACTATCATAATGTCTGTTGAAGAAAGAAGCAACTATTTCAAACGTCTACAATTCTGACAACTCTTTTACTCAAATTTTCAGATAGATCAGACATGATTTAAGTTGCTAGCTTTGTTTTGTTTTGTTTTGTTTTTTGAAAAGTACTAAACATTTCAATCCTATCTCCTTGACTTATGTTAGAATATTCAACTTCTAACACTGGAAGAGTGTGTGTGTCTTAGCTGCTAGTTAGAATTAGCAGGAGTATAGCCTGAAGAGGAATAAAGACATGGATAGCCTGGACATCCTTCTAAAAATGGAGGTTCTGGGAGGAATCAGACAAAGGGAAAGGCTGCAGGCTTAGAAGGTATTTCTATAGTAAGATGTAAGTGTAAGAGCTGAAGTGAGGATCCATTCATTGTAAAAAGGTTTCTGTGACATTAGGTACCATATATGGATATCATTTTAGATATATACCATGTTAAAATCCAAAAGAATCAAAGAGAACTGAATATGTTTCACTCATTTTTAGGATGGGTAACATAGAATGAATGGCTGCAAAGTATAAAGCAATACATACTACATAAGAATTGAAGAAGAGAAAAAGATGACAGAATCTTGAATATTAAAAAGTCATTGGTATAAATTAGAGGAATTAATTTCTGTATGATTTAACTTTCCAGGTCCATGACTCTCCCTTTAAAATGCCCCTCCTCAAACAACCTGTTATGTCTGAAAATATAATAGATAACTGACATGCTAAAAATAATTTGCTAACATTTTAGCCAGTCTTGTACCTGAATGTGAATAGTCATTTGAAAGAATATTTCCAATTGATTGCCATCATTAATTCAAATTCTACTCTTCTTCCTTTGTACGTGAGTCTTTAAGGAAATAGCATGGGAGCTACGAAGAAATGAGTGTTCATTCTAAAGATAGAGATGATAGAAAAATACCAACCCCATACTGTCTAGATCTGAAATTTCATCTATAATTCCTTTCAGTAAGTGAGATAATATTTTTAAAGGGCTAAGTACAATGTCTGGCATGTAGTAGGTATTATTTATAAATATTATTATATTTTCTTCCTTTCCTTCTTCCACTGATATCAAAGGACATCTCCCCTGTGATCTTTTTGTCTTAGTTTTCTAGGCCACTGACAAGTTCAATGACTTATCCATGATCACATATTCTCCATTATGCCAAAGCTGCCTCTAGACTCTATTGTACTGCATATATAAAACACAAAAATTCTCTTCCAACTGACATAACCAAGCAGGGAAAATCCTAAGAAATAGAATATGAGTACAGTTGCATTTTTCTAGCTTTATTTTTTTAGCATGGAAAATAAACATTTTAATTCTTTCTTCAGTTGCAATTTGTTTCAGGAAGTAAAAACAAGTATGAAACAAGAGATCTGAAATCAGTCCTTGCAGAGAGAGGCAGTGTAGGATAGATGAAAGAAATTTAGGAAGCCCCAGGTTTACACTGGTCAAATCACTCAACTTCTCACTTTTTTTCTGACAATTCCCTAGACTTTAAGTTATAGAGGAAGTCCTATTTTTCATTAACAGAGAAAGTTTCCTTTTTAGGAGGATGACAGACTAAGCAAATCACAGGTTCCATACAAAAATAATAATAAAAGACTTTAAAAATGGAGAAGAAGATTGGTAGAGTCATAGTATGTTCAGGCTTATTAGTAAACATGAAAGATGATGGAGAGGAGGCATGGGAAAAGGCAGTTATGAAGACTAAGAAGAACATGTGGGTATAAGGGACAGCAACTTTCTAGGGAACAACAGCAATCTTGGATCTTTTTTCTTTCCCTTTTTTTTGCAAGGCAATTGAGATTAAATGACTTGCTTAGGGTCACACAGCTAGTAAGGGTTAAATGTCTCAGATCAAATTTGAACTTAGGTCCTCCTAACTCTAGGGTTGACGGTCTGCTCACTGCACCATCCAATTGTCCCTTGGAGTCTTTTTTAAATTGAAGTAAAGACAAAGACAGAAAGGTAATGGCAGAAAGTTATGGTTCCACATAGACACATTTTAAACGTGTACTATGTAATATTTGTATGACCCAAAGTTCTGTTCTTGGCCTTCGAAACTTCTCTCTCAACATTGTTTCTCCCTGGATAAGTTAATTCCTTCAGCTTCAACTATTATTTCTAGTCAGATGATTCCCAAATCTATGCATAGCTTAGATCTTTTCTCAAACTCTAGTTCCTCATTTCCAAATATATGATGAAAATTTCCATTCGGATATCCTGTCATCACTTCAAACTCAAGATGTTTAAAATTGACCAGTTTTTCCCTCCCAGATCCAGCTCTACATCCTGTTTTTCATTTTCTCTCAGACATTCTCTCAGAACTGAGAATCTTAGTCATTTTTGAGTCTTCTATTTCCCTTTCTCCAATAGTTACCAATCCTGTCTTTCTCCATTCACAATAGTTCAGTATCCTACCATCTCATGTTCGAATTACTACAGAAGATACCCAACTACTCTATTTCCCCTTTTTCAGTGTTTTACCTTTTAAGCTATCCTGGTATTGAGGTCCATTGTATTAAATAGAAATATACTTCAAATCTACAGACAATAAGTCAGAATTGAGTTAAAAAATTATCCAAGGTCACTAATGATTAGACATGATATGGGTATATTAGTTCTGACTCAACATTGCAACCAAAGAAACTTGCCAATATCAATATCCCTTATGTTTATTTAATAATGTTAATTCGTTTGTTAATGATCTTATTAAACCTTCAATGGCTTCCTATTTCACAGAAGATAAAGTCCAAACAGCTTAGTTTAGCACCCATGACTCACCACAATTTGACTCTCACATAGTTCTCTAGCCTTATCTCTACTGATCTCTTCTAATCAAACCAGTCTTTTCATTATCCCTGAAAAACAACTTGTAATTCCAACTTCTGTACTTCTACTCTTGACATCACTCCAATGTGAGCTCCTACTTCTTCCCGGGCTTTTGACATCTGAGTCATCTTACAAGACCCACTTGTCCTTTATTCCAAGAAACCTTCTCTGACTTTCTCAGATGAAATCATGGAATCATAAGCTCACAAATTTATAGATCAGAAAGACCTCTAAGATGATCTACTTAATTCCCTTATTTCACTGAGGTAATCTTTTCTTGATCTGAATTCCTTCTTTTCAGGAAATTATGAATTGGCATTTAAACATTTGCAAACCTGTTATTGGGAGTTTTCTCTCTACACGGCTTAAATCCCCAGAATACATAAGATAATGCTAGTGCTGCTGGTCAACACAGAGAAGCTGGGAAAAGCAGTTCTTTTAGAAGAGTTCAGTTTTAGACTTATTGAATTTCAGGTAGTAATAATTCTACCATTTAGATATGTTCACTAGGTGATTGGAGATACAGGAATAGAGCTCATATGAGAAATCAACTTTGGAAACATGGATTTGAGAGAAAACTATGAAGGATGGGTGTTAATAAAAATATATAAATTCTAAGATATGAAAGAAAATTGAAGATGAAAAATAGACTACTCAATTTTCTAGCAAAAAATGACAGTGGTAATATTAAAGATTTTTTTTTTTATTCTGAAAGCCCAATAGTAAAGATTCAAGTAAAAAAAAATGCAGAAGAAATAAAGGCAATGGGCAGAGATGAGTTGAGTAATGGAAGGAAAGAGACAAACTAGGCTCTATAAAGGAATAACTATTTCACAATTCTTAGTAGTAGTAGTAATAGCTGACAATCACTGCAATTTTCAAAGCTCTTTATGTGGTATCCCATTAGGTTGTGAGCTATTATACTCCATTTCACAAATAAGGAAATTGAAATTATTTACTCATGGTCACACATCTTGGAAGTATCTGGGGGACAATTCGATCTCAGATCTTCCTTACTCCAAGTAAAAATTTTGTCAATTATGCCTACTCTTCAATTGTTAACTTTATCCACTAGTACCTGGTAGTTACTTAGCTACCAGAAGTAGCCGCAACATTAGTAGTAGCATTTACAGTCCCTGTCTTGTTTGATCCTGAAAACAACCATTTGAGAAAGGCACCCTAAATGTTATTAACCTCCTCATTTTACATTTTTCCCATGGGAAAACTGAAGCTCTGCGATCTGTCAGGTAATTAGCAGGACAATTCTGGAGGGAATAAATAAGCCTGGAAGTAAAGAGGGCAATCCAAGCTAAGATCTTAGTCAGTAACAAGAAAGCCGACTGAGACTAATTTCAGTGATTTCAAAATTTCCTAGTACTTTGTCCTTAAGAATTAATCAGGGGCAACTCTTTCTCCCCTTCCTTGCACTAGTTTCTAAAGCTAGCTTCCTGCCTCAATGAGTATGTGTCCTGCCTTTTATTATCCTCATACAGTGTCTCAACTGTTTATACCTGCTACATGTTCCAATCATACTGACCAATATGCCACATTGCTGTAATGATCAGTAGCAGTATTCCTAGACTCCTTCGAAAGTATCCTTATTTGGCTTGAATTTGGGCTCAGAGTCAAGAAATCTGGGCTTTAGGGCCAATTCAGTCCTAATTAAATTGGTAACCTTAAGGTATTCACTCAGCTAGTCAATAAACATTCATAAGGTGCCTATCATGAGCCTGATACAGTGCTAAGAGCTGGGAGTACAAATAAAGTGTGTCAGTCCCTGCCCTCAAGGAGTTCATGATTTTGTGGGGAAAACAGTGCACAAACAACTGTGCATAAACAAGTTATGTATAAGATGAATTGAAGATAATCGACTGAAGGAAGGTATCAGAAATAAAGGAGTGAGGCAAGGCTTTCTGGAGAAGAAGGGATTTTAATTGGGACTTGAAGGAAGGGAGGATGCAGAGATGAGAATGGAGAATATTCCAGCCATGGGGGTCAGCCGGTGAAAATGCCAGTCAGGAAATGGAGTGTCTTGTTTGATGAATAGCTAAGAGTCTAATGTCACTGGAAGCATCTGGGGAGGAGGGGATGGAAGAGGAGGAGAGAGGCTTTGTAAGAAGAAGACTGGAAAGGTAGAGGGAGATTATAAAGGATTTTGAATACAAAACGGATTTTATTTTTGACAATGGAGACAATAGAGGCCTACTGGAGTTTATGGGGATGGTGTGGGGGGGGGGGACTGATGTTTTTGGAAGATCATTTTGACATTTTATTGGAATATAAAAGACTCCTGGGTAGTGGGGAGACCTACTAGCACTATTGCAAGCCTGCAGCCATGAAGTGATGAGGACTTGCATTTAGGGTTGTAAGCTTCAGTATTCACATCCAAAAACTTATGAAATCGGCTTCTATCCAGACCATCCACAACTCAGGCTATAGATACCCTCGCAGTCATGGAACAGTATCAAAGTATTCAACAGCTGCTGTGGGATTCATCCAAGGGTGTCAGGGTTAGGAATTGAGCGGGGCCAGTGAGAATGTTAGGCGAGTTGGAGAAGAGACTGGATGGTCTTTGAGGCCCCTGCGACTCTAAGACTAAGTGAAGTCTAGTCAAAGCTGGCTTTCAATGGTTAAGCCCTACTTAAAATACAATAATAGTATTTTATTTTCAAAGTATATACAAGGTAGTTTTCAACATTCACCCTTGCAAAACTTTGTGTTCCAAGTTGTTCTCTCTTTGTTCCCCCATCCCTTCTCCTAGACTGCAAGTAGTACAGTATATGTTAAACATGTGCAATTCCTCTATACGCTGTACCTCCACCTTTATCATGCTGGCCAAGAAAAAAATCAGATCAAAAAGGGGGAAATGAGAGACAGGGAAAAAAAGCAAGCAAACAACAACAAAAAAGATCAAAAGACTATGTTGTGATCCACACTCAGATCCCACAGTCCTCTCCTTGGGTGCGGATGGCTCTCTCCATCACAAGGCCATTGGAATTGTAAAATCCTATTTTTAATATTAAAAATGTTAAATTGCCTTTGAAACCACCAGAGGGAGCCCACGAGTTTCAAGAGGATGGAAAAGGAGATGAACAGAAATGTTAAAATGTTAACATAGAATATCGCCTTCTTTTTAGGGCAGCTTTTTTAACTTTTAACTTTACTTTTTGTAGTGCTTCCTCACTACTTTTGTAGTGTAGGCACTACAACTCTCTGACATTTGAAAGAGAGCAAGCCCAAGATCTGATGTTGACTGTTACCCGCCCAGCCCGGCCTTCCCCATTCTAGCCAGCCCTAAACGCGCACTTTCTTCCCGCGCATTGCTCACAAGTGACAACAATGACCACTGCCCAGTTCATCTTTATTCTAAACTTTGGAGGAAGTTTCGGGTGTGGTTTCCTTACATTGTTTATGGCCAAGCTATCAAATTAGAGCCCTGGGTAAGCACTCAAGTGATTTTTATTTCTTGCTTTGGGTCGAGTTAAGCAGACTGTTTAGGTTTTGAAATGAAAAACTACCTACACCTCTGGCACAAATGCGGCTGTGGGAAAAGCACTAGGTCTACGATCACAGAACTTTCTCATTGGATGTCCTACAATTATCTCAAACTTAACATGTCTCCCAAGGCCTTCCTTCTTCCCAACTTTCCCATTATTATTAAAAGTACTTTTTCAGCTATCCAGGCTTGAACCCTTGGCTCCTCACTGACACTTAACTTACATATATAATCTGTTGCTAAATCTTGTTATTTCTATGTTCTAATATACTCTTCTTTATTCACATACTTTCATGATAAACACTCATTACTTTTTCTATTTATTTTTAACATTAATTTTTTTAAATTCAAAATTCTATCATTCTCATCCTTCTTTTACTCCTTGAGAAGGCAAATAATATGATATCAATTATATATGGGAAGTCATGCAAAACATGTTTCTATATTAACCATGTTACAAAAAAAAAAAAAAAAAAAAAACAAGAACAAGCCAAAATGAATAAAGGAGGCTTTAATCTGCATATCGCTTAGATTACTGCAGTACTACTCTACTGGGTGTCTCCATTCCAGTCCATTCTCCAGTTAGTTGCCAAAGTGATTTTTCCTAAAATACAGGTATGACTACAGCCCCATCCCCACCCTCACCCCCTGTCAAAAACTCCAATAATTCCGTTACTGAAAAAAATCAACTATAGAATCTGACTTCTTTCTAGACTTTCTTATATTTGATTCCCTTCCATATACGTAATCTGCCAACACTGGCCTTCTTAATATTCTTCACATAAAACCCTATCTCTCAACTCTGGATTTGCAGTAGATGTCCTCCATAATTAGAGGGCATGGTTATGAAATTCCATATTCCATTGCCTTAGCCTCCTAATTTCTCTAATTTCCCTCCCAATTTCTGCTGAATCACTCCTTTTCCTCCCCTCCCCAATCAGTGCCTTCCTTTTAAATTATCTTCCTTATTTTATTTATATATAGATATTTGTATATTCTAGCCTTAAGAACAATATATTAGCTCCTTGAGGAAAGAAATCATATTTTTGTCTTTCTTTATATCCACATCATTTAGCACAGTGGCACATAGTAAGTTCTTAGTAACTGTTTTTTATCTGGCTTTCTACTTTTATGATATCTCTAAGTGACTATCTCCTTGAGCCTAAGTTTCTCTGTTTATAAACTGAATGTTAGACTTATTCCCTTTCCCTAATGCCTGGTCCTAGGCACAATTAAGAGCTCTTGAAAACCGTTCAGACTTAATTGGTTTAAGGGAGGGTGTCCTATTCCCTCTGGAACCTTATTGAGGTTTTCAATTGCACCCAGGAATCTAATGGACTTATTACCAATATTGTCCTTCATTTTGTGAGTATTTCCCCTTGATATAGCTATTTTGTCTTGCTGTCTTGTTGTGTCATGTTTCTTCTTTCTAGGGACTCAGGTCATAGCTCTTTCATACTTAGTGGCTGTTTTCTTTAATGACTATTGTAATATACATACATATATACACCTCTCTCTCTCTCTCTGTATATATATATACACACACACACACACACACACACACACACACACACAATAGATGTACACATATCTATCTACCTACAAATATATACAACAGGAACTGATTCACTTTTTAATATATTACCTTCCACAAACTGCACACTTCACAGGTCGCCAGGCATGTTTTAGCTATTACTCAAGCCTCTACAGAATGGATAAAAATCATTAGCTTAAGCAATAGAATGCCAGGACTGTTGTTGGCAAACTAAAAGGAGAAAAAGAAAACATTGGCTACTCCGAAAGCCAAACCACAAGAAAGCCATGTGTGTATATACACAAAACCCCACCCTCATGGGCACAGGTAAAAACAATCTTTAAGCAACTTTCACCTGCATCTCTCCTCTAGAAAATAATGAGGCAGAGACAGGGGGATGTAACTTCTGCCCAAACTACTAACCCAGACTGCTGACCCACAAAATAAATAAAAAATACCAAAAAAGAAACAAATGCTGAAAATGTATGGGGACACTATTACCACAGGCTCACTGAACCAATCAATTAAACACTTATGTGCTTAATGATGTGCTAGGCATTGTGCTAACAATACTAACAAAAATCTGGTCATTCCTTTGAAAGTCAATAAAGACTCAACAGGATTTTTTTTTTTTGCAAAGTTAATCAGATATGTTTCTAAATTTGGACCCAGATTGCAAGGTCATCTTACCAAAGTTATAAATGAGTAGTGGCCAAATAAGTACCACAAGGTTAAATTCTGCGGCCAGTGCTATTAGATTGAATGCTTAATGATGTCCTCCTCATGTAATATTTGGAGATCCCTTTGAATTCTCAAAGATGATGCAAATGAATCTATGAAAAATTGAAAAACTTTGAATGCCAAACCTGATGACAAACTATCACATGAGGACCATCCTAGCTAAGTTTGAATAGACTTATTATCAAAGAGTTCCAGGTGATAGATAGGCAGATATACAACATGTATATATTTGTAGGTAGATAGATATGTGTACATCTATTGTGTGTGTGTGTGTGTGTATACATACATATATATATATATATATATATATATATATATATATATACAGAGAGAGAGAGAGAGAGAGAGAGAGAGAGAGAGAGAGAGAGAGAGAGAGGTGTATATATGTATGTATATAACAATAGTCATTAAAGAAAACAGCCACTAAGTATGAAAGAGCTATGACCTGAGTCCATAGAAAGAAGAATTCTTACCAATGAAATCACAGCTCTTTTGAAATACTGATGACTTGAGATGGGGAAAAAAAGAAAGCAGACTCATTAAAGATAATAATATCAAATTCAGCATTGGAGGTTGTGATGAATACTTTGAAAAAACTGGACTGAAATTTGAAATGACCTTGTAGAAGAAAAAGAATAAGTCAATAGGGATCCTACAAAGTAATTTACTTAGCAGAGAAAAAGGCAGGGAGAGAACAATAAAATACAGAATAATTTTGACTTTTTCAATCAGGAAGAGTGTTATAGGTGATAGTGGACCAAACCGGATTAATAACATTTTTGTATTTTAAAATTAAAAGAATTAAGCAGGATATTAATACTTATAGTTTATAATACTTGTAAGCTGTGTTTGAACAGAAATACACAGCCTACTGGTTGCATGGGACCTATAACATTCTCAAGTCCTACCTAAAACAGATTAAAATGTAATTGGGAAATATTCAACAAAATAAGTAACAGTATAATACAACACAGGTGCTAGTACATTTTAAAACTAAATCAATATACAATTTATATGGCTCCTTATATAAAGTTACATGACCCTATTTCTATTTGATCCTGACACTACTGATGTAGAAGACCTGTGAGTAAATTCTTCCAACATATTTAAGATAAATTGAATCTTTACTAGAATGCAGCTTTGGAAAGAGAATACAATAATTAAAGGGGTCAAATAAAAAATCATGGAACAAAGTTTAGAGAAATTTAACTTTGTCTCAAAAATGGAGAGTCAGGGGGTTCTTAAATCACATAAGAGATATTTTACGAGTGTCTGTGAGTAATTCTTTGAATACAAGACAACAGGGAATAGGCTAAAATTGAAATAAGAAAGGTTTAGACATTTTAAAAGAACTGCTGATCAAAATTCTGCAATACTGGAACATATCATGATTTTAGAGTTTCCTTCTAGGGCAATTTTTATGAAGATAAATAGCTATCTTCCTTGGATAAGTTTAATATAGTTTTCCCCAGAGGTAGTAAAATGGAATAGATAATGCTTTAAGGTTTCTCTAAGCAATTCCTGACATTCAAATAGCAGAGCTGAAGCTAGGAAAGACTAAATCTAGATTAAAAGATGTAATCATTGGATTAATTTACCCAAGAATTCTTGCACTTTTCAATCCTGAACAAAGCCTACTTTACAAGTAGTTTTGGCCTCAATTTCTCAAAATAGAGCAAGGAACATGCAAATACATTGAAAGTAAATGATACTCTATATTTTATACTTGTAATCAATTGAATCTAACAACTGAGAAAAAGAAGTCACTATAGAAAAATGTTTCTGAAGACAGAAATATGCTCTTTCATAACTCTACTATCAGCAATAAATATCTCAATCTTTCCTGGAAGAATTATTCATTCCTCAGCTAGAAGAACACTGGCGAAAAGATCAAGGCAGACAGTGGAGAAAAGAGCTAGGAATATATATTTTTTTAATTGCTTAATAGTATCTTTATTTCTTGAGATTTCAAAAAACTAGTGTCAGAGACAGTATTTTATAGTACAAAGAATGTGTGTAATATTTTTCTTTTATAAACTATAGCTACAATAAATACTCAGCAGCTGATTTTAAATTAAGCAAACTGGACACTAGACCCGTATCCATTTTTAAAAATCAAGAATTAATGCTAAGAGGTCAAAAAAAATCACAGATTTAGAGGTGGGGCTACATAGTTCAAACCTTTCATTTTTACAGAGGAGGAAACTGAGAGTCAAGATGGCCAACATCATATACACAATTTTAAACATAAATATCAGGAGTCATTTTTGAACCCAGGTCCTCTGGAGCCAGGATTTTTTCCACTATACCATGCTAATACTTTTTCTTTTTCTCCCATATCTTTCTTTCCAGAAGTTAGCTTTGTTGTTGTCGTTATTTTTAAACTGTATATATAAAAAGTTCTGCACAGCACTATTGTGAAATTCTAGTTAAACTGGGTGGGTAGCAATAACTTGAATAGCAAAGCATATTTTCAATACATTACAGGATTCTATTTTTGTTTTAATTTATTAAAGAAAACCCACCTTGGGAGGAAATGCAGATTAAGCGTGACTCAGATGAGTGTGCAAACATCTATCAAATATAACCCTCTACACTGGAGGATTCAGATTTTTGTCTATCTGCTTTCTCACCAAAAAAAGTTGATTTTCAAATAAGTCCTTACTTCTTCAGTTCATGATAAATACAACATATTTAGAAGGAACAAATTGGGCTAAATTCATAAGAAACAACAAACTGAGCAAAATCAGATTTTTTAAAAGTAACCTTTCAACTCTTTCTAAAAGCTCCCTTACCCTTAATGTTTGATGTAAGATAACATCCCAGCACAATAGCAATCCACAATAATTCTCTCAGGAGTTAAAGAAAGAAGCCACTTCCTGAAGTTGTAGAGTGAGCAAAATAAGGGACAGGAATCCAAAGGAGAAAAAGATCCTCAAGGACACTACCACCCCCAGAAAGAACATAACTCACAAGTGCCAAAACAAACATTTTCTCAGGGGTGCCAGAGTTAAAAGTTGTCCTTGAGCACCTTAGACATGAAGCCGCCAGTCTTTTCCAGGAGAGCCATGCTATTGCTCAGACAGGCATATCTGCATTTTCTAATGGGCTAACTTTGAAAATGAAAATTTACACTACACACAATGCACAAGCTTGGACCAATAGAATTATTAGGGCTAATCTTCACATGCATGATAAGCAGGCTCTCCTTCAAAATCCTAGCAGCAGGCTCTGAATGTACTTGACAATTTGTTTGCATTCCAGAATTCTTGGGTACTACATCATCCTATTAAGGATCTTGTGCTTAGTATTTCTCCTACTTTTTCCACCACTCATCTCCAGCAAATACTATATGAATTGCTTTTGTCTTAATAATGTAACTGCCATTGTTCAC
Source organism: Sminthopsis crassicaudata (assembly GCF_048593235.1). Classification (NCBI taxonomy): domain Eukaryota; kingdom Metazoa; phylum Chordata; class Mammalia; order Dasyuromorphia; family Dasyuridae; genus Sminthopsis; species Sminthopsis crassicaudata. The sequence continues at coordinate 439,686,865 of NC_133619.1, forward strand.
ATCCCACAGAATTAATTATAATAATAACAAGAATGATAGCTAGAATTTATATCCTTTAAGGTTTGTAAAGCCTTTAAATATATTACCTCATTTTACCATCACAACCACTCGGGGTGGGGGGGTAGATGCTATAATTTGCCCCCATTTTACAAATAAAGAAACAGGCAGACAAGAATTACCCAGAATCTCACAACTAAGAAGCATCTGAGGCTAGATTTAAACTCATATTTTCTTTTCTCTAGGTCTAGGGCTTTATCCATTGAATCACCTAGATTAAATTTGTGACTACAGACTAAGCTATGTGCTTAGTGGTATCAGGGCCAAGGTCTGCCATTGATTAGATTAGTACCAGGGCTGAGGATGGATAGTACCTACTACAGAAAAGGAATGTTATTTGAATCAGAAGCCAGGGCAAACTATAAGATTGGACTGGATCAGTAAAAAGGGTCCTTCACAGTCCCAAATCCAAGGGTCTGGAGCTATGTAGGAAATAGGTTACAAGAGGAGGAACTCAGGTGGGAAAGTCAATGCTAGGTGGGAAGATCAGGAAACAAGATATCAGAAAGAAAATATTCTATTTCCAAAGCTACTTTGTTTTCTACTCCTCTTCTGGATCCTGCCACAATCTTCTGGTGACTTGTCAGTCAAACCTCCTAAAGCCCAGCTGTACCAGGAAGTGTGTGGGTTTATATATTCAGGAAAAGTGCTTGAGCCTGTGTTTCCAGTCAGTTTTTCCCATCCCATGGGAACATTTTGCAAGTGGAGTTTAATTAGGATTAAGGTATTTTCAAAGAAATTACCAATTTCCTTTAAAAATATCAACAAAATATCTCATTGTCAAGTGACAAAATACCGAATTAAGAAAAAAAATTAACTTAAAAAGTCCTAAAAAAAGGTGATCTTGTGTCTCAAAAGTAAAATTTCTCTTTAATTCTTACTTTCTTTAATGAGTTTACATACACATTGACTTAAACTTGAAACATTTCTATCAAATTCAACATATAGATGGGATATTGCAGTAAAAATACAAGTTGAGGATGGAACTTGTGATTGACATGGTTACATTGTTTCAGGGAACTCATAGTTGAAGAAATTTTCTCTGCCTATATAGATCAGGATCTCAGAAAGATGATGTCAAATTCAAAGAGAAACGGGTTGGTAAGTGGATGGGGAGATCCTAAACTATATATAAACATCCCAGGAAGCTGCACATTGACTTCATTTAGAAATATTATCTTTGTTTTATTATGGTTTTATTTATTTTGTGGAATATTTCCCAATTGCATTTAATCTCTTTCTGGCCATACTCAGAAGTATTGTGGATCCGGGTGTATTGACACCTCTGCCCTAAGATGTTAAATGGATTTCCCAGGAACACAAGGCCAGAATCACTATGAGGCAGACCTGCAAAATATATCATCTTGTTCAGAGTACAGCTCTACTATGTAAAACTGTTAGGATTCTTACAAGGTGCTAAGTCACTGGAATGAACAGAGACAATAATTATCTAATTTAGCATAGTTCAGTATGATTGATCTGATCCTACAAGGAGATGTTATGGGTCAGAACTTGAGACAAAGGAGTTCACTCATTGGTTCATACATTAGACTTCATACCTTTAGAGAGATATATAAGGAGGAAAGGAAAAGCCTGCTCATGGACTTTGGGAGATTCACAACTAGGACTGACTTCCTTGAGATTCACAAGCCCACCCACAAACCCACTCTCTGGGAGGAGGAGTCAAGGTTCATTCCCACTTCCACTGTTGTGCTGGCTGGAGACCTTCAGACAAGAGCTCTTGGGAACCAAGGAGAGAGATAGGCCTCCAGAAAACTAGCTGAGCCCCAAGTAAAGGAGATAAGATTTTGAAGGACACAATAAAGGATCTGGACTTTAAGTCCTGGCTGCATTTGAGGTGATTATTGAAACTGAATTGAAGCCAAGGCTGCTTCCAGAAGCTCTTCAAGAAACCTGCTCCCAGAGAGCAATTATAATTTAGAGGAACAGAATGTTACATAAAACAGTTAGATAGCACAAATGGGCTCCACAAAAAGTTCCCAACCCCATAAATTTTGTATAGAGAATTATCCCTTATTTTAAGCTAAGTGATAAAATAATTGGAATGCTGGATTTGGAATCAGGAAAACCTGGATTCAAATTCTAATTCAGATATACTACATAAGTCATCCTGGCCAAATCACTTAAACTTACAGAATTTCAGTTCCTTTATCTGTAAAATGTATCTAATAGCACCTATCTTATAAAGTTATTGTGAAGATCAAGTGAGATAACATATATAAATGCTTTACAAACCTTAAAGCTCTCCTTAAATGCTAGCTATTATCATGCCTGAAGAATTCTTTTTTTGGTTTCCTTTAAAAAAGAACTCCACCATAATGTTCCATATATTGTAATTCTTTGGTTCTAGCTTTTCTTGGTTATTTTTTTCTAGTTATACCATAGTTTCCAGAATCTTGGAATCATCTCTGTCAGTTTCCCAACCAGCTAAAGAAGTCCTTGTTTATAATAAAGTGGAAATTAATTCATGGAAATGAAGCAATTTTTTCACAGGAGATGAGATTGAGTCAGTAAATATAATACAGCCAAAAAGATAGTTGGAAAAATGTCTTCAAAAAGTAATTAAACAAAATCTTCAGTAGGTGTTGGATAAATGGATTCTTTCTACAAATAATATATTCTGATATTTAAGTTATATTGTAAATTACTTAATTTTACAAACAAAAGAACAAAGGGAATAACAGAGTCCTATATGTAATCAAAGAGGGTAAAGGATAAAATCAGCATAACTCAATGTCTCTATTTTCAAGGAAATATTTTATTTATCAACACCTAGAGTTTCTAACTCTAGTTTCTCTCTTTCTACAACTGCTTATTAGTTACTTCTACCTTATTTAGCATATACAAGCTGCTGAAAGGAATAACAAATTAAGGGTATGGATATCTACCACATTTATTGTTATGTGTGGGTATTTGTATGTGCTAAATTCCATATGTGAAGTCCCCAGATAAATGATATTCATTCTGGAAGAAAATCTTCCCTGAAATCCCCTAACCCTGTTTCCACCTAACCAACTCAGTAGTCACATTTTGATTTCAGCCTATTTCAACTCACTTTTTGAAAACTACCAATTATGATTTTTTCCTCACATACGCACAAAACCCCAACTATGATGGATGTCACCTTTTACTTAATGATCTGATCCTAATGTCCCACTGAAAAACCATCTAGTCACAAGGTCACTGAATGCCTATGACATAGAACTTACTTTTATGTCTCTAACATTTTTGATCTTCCAGGGCCAAAAATCCTCCCTGCTCCCTACATAGACTTAAAAGAGTCATGCGTCATCTTAAGTACTTCTTAATCTTAATCCTTCCCTCTCAAATTACCCCCAATTTATCCTATGTATATTTTGTTTGTATACAGTTTTCAGCATGGTGTTTTCTGCATTAAAGTGAGCTCTTTGTGAATAGGGACTGAGGTTGTTTGTTTGCTTGTTTGTTCCCTTATTTTGTATCCCCAAGACTTAGCATGATTCCTGGATATGAGGCACTTAATAAAGGCTCCTAGGCTGAGTTGGCTGATCTGGAGTGTGTCTTAGTGAGGAAAGGCAGAGTGCTGTCATTTGTATCTCAGTCACATGATCACCAATGTATTATTGGGTTTTATGAGACGAATCCTGCCACGACTATGGCAAGAGCAGCTTTCAGAGAGGTTCCTTGGAGGGTGGTGAGACACTAGATCCAGCTGAAGTGAAATGATTCTGATTCTCCAACCTGCTGGCCAGAAATGGAAGAAGCATCATCCTGCACGAGGCTGATTGAGATGGATTGTGAAAATCTTGCTGAATGATAATATTACAGAATAATATCTGTGGATATTATTGGATAGCTCTGCAAAACACCACAACTTTCCTTACACTTAGTTGGTCACATGCAAATAGATAACAATACAGTGGCACATTGGTCGTTCTGTTCAATGTCCTTCAAGGAGACTTGATATCTATAGTATGGAAGCATAGGCAACAAAGCAGAGTATGCATAACGTTCTAGATGCAGCTAATATGCCTCCTCAGAGAAAAAGAGGAAGGAAGTACCAATCGCAAATGCTTGAGTTCCAAACTCTAATCCCAAATTGGATTGGTGGTCAGACAAGCCTTAAAAGAGGTGGACAACATAATATCTGCTTCTATACTATCTTCCCCCATTACCAAGAAGTAAAAGGTCATAGGGTTGAACCAGACAAATGGATAAATCCCTAAATGTCTAATACTATGTAGTATAATAGAGTGAAAAAAATTGTTGGATCTGATATGTGCTCCCTAGAATTAGGATGGGATGGAAAGTATACTGCCTCATAAAACTGTCTCAGTTAGTATCAGCAATCCATTATTATAAAACATAACACACTAGCATAAGCAGCAAAATGTGATTAGCAACTATTTACACTTAATTTATTTCAATACATAAAGTCTCAACCATTCCCAGTCCCTCCCTTAAAGTCCTTATCAGAATGAATCTTTGTTCATTCATCTTAATTTACTTTTCTTAAATGTTCAACAATTAAATCTTAATAGTGTGTTTTTATTTTATTCAAAACAAAAGTGTTTGTGACAAATAATCAAAGACAACATTTATTTAGAAAAATGGAGACATTGATGATAAAAAAGACAGTAACTTGATAATGAAGAGAAAATTCCATATGTGAAAGAGAAAGTGTAATTTAAAATAGAGAATCTTAATGTGATGCTTGTAGTCTTATTTTAAAATTATGTTTATAACTATTTCAATATAATTTCTGTCATTTGTAATTCTGTACATTCTATTTTGTGCACTAAAAAAACCATTATTCCATGAAGAGGCTAGAGGCTCTATTAAATCACTGAAGGGGCACATCACAAAAAATGAAAAACTTATCCCTTATTTAGATGACACAATAACAACAAGATACAAAGGGAAAAACACTAAGAAGAAATGGTACAAATGTGAGCCTCAACACAACAAGCTTTTAAACACTTTCCTCAGCAAAGAAGAGAGATTTGATAAATATTTTAACCAAATTCTAGGAAAAGAACTAAGAGATTTTTTGAATGTCTTTTACATGGCAAAAAAGTAGAAAGAGAAGCATGAAAATTCTATCATATTACCACATAAAAGTAATAAGGGATCACAGGTGAACAGTAGTAAAGCATTTCAGACACTAATCACACTGAATAGAACTTCAAATTAATTGCATTCCTTCTGTTTCAATTGCTAACACTTCTAGGTTGCCATGGAGATTTAGATGTCCATGGTGTCATCTTCAATTAATTTGCCTTTTCAAAGGTGTCAAAAACAATAAAAATTATTTAGTTGTACATAAATATGCTGCCATTGAATGAGTCATGATACTGGGAGACCATGGGCTTAGTACTAACTTTCTAGTCATGATGATGAATTTGGACTGAGCCATTCACCTTTCACCTGATTACTCTCAAATGGAAAAAAAAAAAAAAAAAAAAAAAAAAAAAGATTGTCATCTTTGTGGGAGGGAAAGTAAGGAATAGCTGAATGTCCTCATCTGTAGATAAATCTACCTCAAATCTCAGATTTCAAATTATTCCCACTAAAACAACAGTAATAACAACAGATACTAACTACACTCAAAACAATCCTTTATGTTTTGTAAAGTGGGGGTGAATTGTTTTACTGCTAATTGTTCCAACCAGAGGTGCAGAGATGGAATTTCTTTTCTGCCAGACAAATTAATCACATGCACGTTTATCATAAGCAAAATATGCTACCTTCTCATTCAATCCTCAGACCAAATTTTTCATCTCTATTTCCTATTTTCCTTTTTTCAATTTAAAATTTTTCATCAAAGCTTGGAAGATGTAGAGAGCAGAAGATATGTCTTTTTTAACATGAAGAAACTTAAGAGGCTCTCTCTGCTGGTAAAGTTATTATTATTTTTTACCTTATTACAGTTTTTAGAAGCTGAGCAGAGATTGCTGCTACTCACATTCTCCTTGTCAGGCATCCCTAGGGGAAAAAAAGAAGAGAATATGAATTATCAGGGAAAGTTGCAAACTTTGAAATCTTCCCAAATGCTGTTACAAAACCAAGGGACAAATATAGTATAATTAATTTATACTGTAGGTGGGCCAAAATTTACAATTAAAAAAAAACATTAGCAACTTTTTGAAAAGCTTTTAAAAAATAAACAAAAATTGGAAATGAGATAGGATTAAAAATATCATTACAGAATTACAAAATTTGCATCTTAACATGCTCTAATATTTTCATCATTTTTCCAAGAAAGCAGAAATCATGCCAAGATACTGGTAACCACACTTGCTGATGTGTCTATCATTACACCACTAAATGTGGCTCCTGTTTCTCTTGGGATTGCTACTCTGGAGTCAACATAATGAGTGAATGACATAATGAAGGAAACAGAGAAAAAGCCATCTTGTAAATAGACAATGATGTAAATAGTTCACAGGAGCCAGGTGTTGCTCAATTGAGAAAGAATAGACAATTCTAAGACAAACACAGCTCAAGGGGCAGGCCCATGTCCTGTATATTGACTTAGTACAATGTGTAATTTTAAAATAAAGTGTGCAAAATGAATATAGTGTTTAAATTGTTTTACACCAGAAATGCTGTTTATAAATGCATATAATACATGTAAATCCAGGATCACCCATATAGATGAACAATGAGATGGACTCAAGAGTTGAACAGAAAGATAGATTGCTTTGAAAAAATTGCAAACTCCTTTGCTGATATCAGAATTTCCCTGAAAACAAATGTCCAACTTTTAATACTAACATTTCACTGATATTACTAGATGGTAATAAGACATGGACTGCCACTATCAAAAAGTGAAAATGAATGTCACATTGAGAATAATGGAGAGGGGAATGATGGGTGTGAGCATTTATAATGCAGAACCAAAGAGAGCTCCAAAGATAAACAAGAATACCAGATTTCACCGTGGACTGTAGGACAAGAAGAGAAGACAGACTGGTCCAGGGAAAAAATGAAAACTGCAAGACAATCACTTGTAATTCCAGAAGAAAGTAAGGAAATCTCTAGCATGTTAAGGGACCCCCTATAGCAAATTTGGGAAGGACACTGCCAAGAGGTGTTCAGGATGGGAAAAATGGATGGGTTGGGATTGTATTGTTGGAGTAAACTCCTGAACCTATAAACTCACAGATCCTTCTTTGAGTATTGAATAAATGCATATTGTAAGTTTTACTCTGTCACTATTACAGGAACTATAAATGTCTTGGAGAATAACAGAGAAGCAAGCTGCAGGAGCTGTACATGAACAACAAATATCCCTTGAATCCTTAATCATAATTCTCTGACAAAGACAAACATTTAAGATACTCAATCAGGAGAACTAAAGAACAAAGCAGGAAGCACAAGAATAAGGTTGAGTCCCAGATATGAATTGTTAGGCAAAGTAATGATCCTCCAATAATGATCCTCCAGTGTTAACTCTCTAACATCATTCATTCATCCCAAAATGTTTTTTAATAAAGCGTTTTATCTTCAAAACATATGCACAGATAATCTTCAACATTCACCCTTACAAAACCCTGTGTTCCAATTTTTTTTTCTATTCCTTCCCTCCACACTCCTTCAAACTCCAAACAGCAAGCAATCCAATTTATGTTAAGCATGTGCAATTCTTCTATACATATTTCCACAATTATCACACTGCACAAGAAAAGTCAGATCAAAAGGGGAAAATGAGAAAAAACATCTAAAAAATGTTAAATGAACTCTAAATATTCAATATCACATTAGTATCACTCAATATCACATGTATATATGATGAAAATAACTCGAATTATATATGATTTTCAAATCACTGGGCAGGTTATCTCATTTGAACCTCAAAACATCCTCTGAGGTAGATGCTATTCTTATGTGCATTTTGCAGATAAGAATAGTGAGTCAAACTTGAGATTTGGTCTAAGTCACTCAACTAGAATTTGAAATAGAAGCAATATTCAAATTTAGATCTTCCTGAATTCTAATTCAGTGCTTTACCCACTGTGCAACTCCCTGCCTCTCAAAATATATATTATACTTTATGGTTTTGCCCAGTGCTTTAATACATTATCTTATTGACTAGACAGTGGCTATGTGTGTGGCACATTGCCAGTAACTGCAGGGGATATAATGACTGAAGAATAAAACACAGTTCTTGCTCTAAAAGGGCTTTCTTTTTTTAAGGGGATTCTATATGACCATCTGCAATACAAGGCAGAGTATGATAAACAAGGTATAGGAATTATATTGGAAATTCTTCAGGGAGAGATCACTTCCAGCTGATCTGATGACAGAAAGCATTTATGGAGAAGAAGGCATTAGAACATAGCATAAAGGGATGGTAAGATTTTCCAAACAATTATGAATCCCTAACTAAAGGGAGAGGACCAAAGTGGCATAGTAGATACAGTGCCAGGCCTGGAGTGAGGAAAATCTGTTTAAATGAGACTGAGACACTGTGTAAACACAATATATGTCACCCTAGGTGAGTCACTTAACCTGTTTGCCTCAGTTTCCTCATCTGTAAAATGAACTGGAAAAGGAAATAGCAAACCACTCCGGAATCTCTGCCAAGAGAATCCTGAACGGGGATCTTAAAGAGTTGTATTCCACTGAAATGACTGAAAAAACAACAAAAGAATTCCAGAACAATCATGAGCCTCTAACTAAAGAGAAGATGATGTGATGAGGAAACAGTATTCTTCCTCTAAGTATTGATTGACAAAAGCTATGGAATGAGAAATCCTCTCATAAGGGTCAAAGGAAAGAGAGAAGAGATTTGGTGGCTGTTGATTTCCTGTTAAGGGGTAGACATTTACTGCCCTGATAACAATGTCTTTTGTAATCCCAAAGCTCTTATCTAACACAAAACAGAGAAACTCCAGATGAAGTTTCTTATCAGATGAAGAATCACCACTTCTGGGAATATACATGAACACAAGTGATAAGGAGAAAAGAAATCACTGCCAAAAATGACAATATTGGGCCAGAAACTAAAGATCACAGGGCCCATTGAAAGGCAGGGATCCAGAATTTAAAGGAAAGAAAGGAGGGAACAAACATTCAATTAGCATGTACTATGTGCCAGCTATTATGCTAAGCACTTTATAAAAATTGTCTCATTTGAACCTCACATCAATCCTGTGACGTAGGTGCTATTATTATTCCTATTTCATAATTGAGAACACTGGGACAAATCAAGTTAACTGTCATGCCCAAGATCACATAGCTAGTAAATATCTGCACCCTATCCATGGCCCCACCTAACTGCATTAAAATCTGCTTGGGGTATTGAACAGTTGTCTAAGATAGTCAAGTCCTAGAATGAGATTTGGATTTCTGCATCCCAGCAGCAAGTGAAAACTGCTTATGGACATCCACCAAACAATATTAGAGAAGCTAATGAAAGAAGAATAGTACTTTAAATACTAATAACTTTATGGGTGATAAAATTTAAGAATGGGCCATAGTAAAAATGACCCATAGTAAAAATTTAGGCTCAAAATTTCTAGATTAGCAGCTCTCAAACTTTTGGATCTTGGGAGCATTTTATAATCTTAAAAATTATTAAGGACTTAACCCCCAAAGAGTTTTTGTTTATATAGACTACAGCTACAGATGCTTTTAAGAAATTTAAACATTTTAGTATTATTATTAAAAATAGCTTTCACCTCATGAACACCCTGAAAACCCAAAAAGAATCCTCTCCTTCCCGCAACCATATTTTGAGAACTTCTGGTCTAAGAAATAGCAAAAGTTAATGAGATTCTGATGCAAGGAAGCAAATTTTAACCTCACTAAGACTTGGAGGGAGAAACCCAAGCCTGGTATATAGCTCTGCATGGAAATATTTTATTTAAAAGGCACAAGATAGATTAAAAGGCAGGGCAAGTAGAGAAGTGTAATATGTTAAAATAGCCAAGCAGTTAGGTTGCACAGTGGATAGAGCACCAGTCCTAGCGTCAGGAGGACCTGAGTTCAAATTTAAAAAACTGCATGACCCTGGACAAGTCAATTAATCCTGATTGCCTCCAAAACAAAACAAAAATATATAATTTTTTGACGAAATCCAGAAACTAAAGAAAGGGAGAATAGCAAAGAGCATTTTGGGTGAAGAGCAATAGAAGAAAGAGAAATTATTTTTTCATTATAGCATATCACAGACTGCTATTGTGTGAACAGAAGGAAATAGAGGAGTTCAGGAAATAGATAAAAACCCTGGCAAAGAGGAAACAATTAGAGACTTCAATTATCCAGAGCAGTTTCAAAGATCCAAAGCTGATTTCTCTTTCACAAAGAAAGCAGCTAACAACTTTTTAACTATGTCTGAAAGATAATTTTGCCATCTAAAAGGTAGAAGAATCTTTAAGGCTTCTATTTTCTATAGTGGATCTGATTCTTACTAGGAACAGTGAACAAGCCTACTAAGTAAAGGCCAGGAACTGAGCAGTTTCACAAATATTATCTCATTTGATCCTCAAAATAATCTTAGTTGCAATACTGCTAAGAAAGAACTAGTTTCTGAGATGAAAATGATAAGAACATTGGAAAGATGTGGCCATTCCCTTCTAGAATTTATGATAGAGGCGAGGATAGAGAGGCACACACAATTGGATAATATTCTAGATTTTGGGAAAGTATATTTTGCAGGCTCCAAATGAAAGATATGTTAGGCTAGAATTCTCTAGGGAAAATCAGCCTAGGAGAGGTGGAAATTTCTGAAGAAACAGAAGAAATTACAGTTAAAAAAAAAAAAGAGAGAGAATTATTTGGAAACTGATTTGTATACAGTGAGCTTAGATTTACACACACATACACACACACACACACACACACACACACACACACACACACACACACAAGCTGATGAGGTGTCTATACTAAGAAGAACACAAATATAGTAAACTCAAGGATCAGGGACCACTAGGCTCCCCCAGAAGAGGTGACCCAGTCCAGGATAAAATGAGAGCAGGTCAGAATTTTCATGCTGATTAGCAAAACAATGGGGCCCATCAGTAGCAATTACACTTCCAGTTTATAAGGTTTAGGAAGATCCACTCTCTAAATAAATAAATAAATAAATAAAACAAAACAAAAATATATGGACAAAAATAGAAGCAAGAAAATATAACAAAAGACTTTGGGATATTTTTGCAAAAAAGTTTCAGTAGTGCTAAATCCAAAATGAAATGAATAAGGCTGGTGAGGAACATTAAGGACAATAAAATGTTATTGTTTGTAGACATAGTTTTTATTGGAGTTGTTGAGGCTGTGGTAACGAATAACAGAGAGAAGGAAATGCTGCCTATTTCTTTTGTTTCTATTTTTTTTTTTCCTAGAAAGGTCATCTTTGCACTGGAAATGACAGAACAAAAATAGCCAACAGGAAGGAGATTCACAAGACAGATAAGTAAAGAAACAATGTGTGAGTACCTATCTGCATTTAGTGAACTTAAGGAATCTGATCCCAGTAAATTATATCCTTGGATATAGAAAGAATTGTAAATATAATTGCTGAGCTTAGGGATAGTTGAAAGTTTGAACAGAATTGGAAAGAGATGGGAGAAGGGAACACATCCTAAGTTTCTAAAAGAGTAAGAGAATAGTTTTGATTTTGATTCCCAGGAAAATGCTGAAGTAAATCAATAAAGAAGTGGGATAAGGAATATAGTAGCCTTCTAACTTGATAAGCACATTAGACCAACAGGAAGCACAAAAACCAGAGTAACGCTGCCACAGCAAAACTTGCAGGAATTGCCAAAAGCTCTTTCCCCAAGTGGTGAGACTGATTATTTACTAGCCTCTAATTCTTCAGGAGTCTTCTCTCCATCCATCCAGCATTAGTCAGAACCATTTTCCAGGTCCTTATTCCCTTTCCCTAATGCCTGGTCTTAGGCACAATTAAGAGCTCTTGAAAACCGTTCAGACTTAATTGGTTTAAGGGAGGGTGTCCTATTCCCTCTGGAACCTTATTGAGGTTTTCAATTACACCCAGGAATCTAATGGACTTATTACCAATATTGTCCTTGACTGTCCTTCATTTTGTGAGTATTTCCTCTTGATATAGCTATTTTGTCTAGTTGTCTTGTTGTGTCATGTTTCTTATACTGTGTTGCATTCAGAACTTCTCTAAGTTTGTCTTGGATGAGTGGTTAGTAAACATGTAGAAAAATAAGAGGCTACTATAAAGAGCCAGCAGAGCATCATCAAGAATGGGTTAAACCCAGATTATCTTTATTTTTTTTTAATGGGACTAATAAATTAGTAAATTGAGGAGATGCTTCTCCTCAATTTGAACAATTGAGGATTCTGCTCAACTAATGGTTCTATTAATATACCATTTGCTTAAATACCTAATACTATTCATGTGGAAGAAATGAGGAGATGTTTATACTTGGGATTGGCTGAGTCTAGACATGTGATTTCCTTGATGTAGAGAGAAATGTGGACTAGATGACAAAATAATTAAATGGTTTTAGAACTGGTTGAGTAGCTAGACTCAAAAAGTTTTCATTGATGATTCAATGTCTCTTGGAAGGATATGTCTCCAGTGGAGTACCTCGGGAAGCTCTGTTTAGCCCTGCAGTATTTGAAGATTTTATCAATGGCTTGCTAAAGGTCTAAGTGGAATTCTTATCTGTTTTAAGATAATACAACATTGAGATTAATATTTAACACACTGGATAGGAATCAAAACTGCAAAAAATCTTTATAAACTAGAATATTGGCCTGATTGTAATGAAATGAAATCCAATAAGGATAAATGTAAAGTTTTACAGTTGGGTTAAAAAAATGACTTCACAGATATGGTTTCAGGGAAAGCATTTCCAGTCAAATGGTAAAGATAGAGGCCACTGTAAGTAGTTAAAGGAATGTCTGGATGGTCCTGAAGAAGAGATGGAAGGTTTGATCTATTTTTCTTTAGAGAAATTAAAAGGTGAAAAGAAAAAAGAGATAGGAAAGTAATTCAATGAGTTCTAGGAGCATTTTCTAAAGAGTAAGATAGGTCTTAGAATATTTATAATTAAAGAAAAGAATCAGTGAAAACGAAAAACTTGAAGGTATGAGGAGGATCAAGGCAAAAGGGTATGGATGAAAAGACAGAAAATATATGAGGTGAAATGGAGAAGAGTTGGGAGAGTCTGCTTAGTACATTAAAGTAGAAAGTAAGAACATTGGCTAAGATTAAGAAAAGTAGAGGTAGATTTGGGGGATATGCATGTGTTTAAGATTTAAAACAATTACAGTAAAGCTCTGAGGTAGTGAAATAACAAGAAGGATTTATGTACACTTTTGTACTTAGGTGTTGAGATGATAAAACAGATAAAAATGTATGTTATATTCTATATATACAAAATGTACCAATGAAGAGTAAGGAATACTGTATTTTCTTAGAATTTATGAAGAAAATTTCCAGTAACCCTAAAGAGAATCATAAGTTCCTGTCATAAATCGATGGATAACTAGACTTCAATTACTCTTATATTTCATCAAGTATGCAAGGCAGGCATTACCCACTAAAACAGATATTGGCACAGAAGAACACGCTTCTTTTTATGTTTACGTAAAGATTGATCTTTTACTAAAGGTGTGGAAATTGCAGAAACCTTGATTTTATTCCAGTAAATAATGAATCATTATGCTATTTGAATCATTATACTTTTCATGATCAATATAATAAAAAATGCATAATAGGCAAAAGCTGATTTTGCAGCTCCAGCAGCTCTCAGCTCTTAGATATAAAATCTGTGTAAGGCAAAGATGGCCCCTGATGTTTTTAATGGAAGCACAGTAATGAAATATGGAGACCTTTTGTAAAGGTATTTTGTTTTTATAAGTATCTAATGTCTTTACAAGGTTGGGAGTGGTGCAGCAGAAAGAGCATTGACACTGGATTTATGGCCAGAAGACCTGAATTTGAATTCTGTCTCAGTCACTCAATAGATATATGGCCCTGAGTTATTTTTATTCAATTGTCTCATCTATAACAGGAAAATAATAATAATATCTCACAGAGTAGTTGTGAAATTAAAATTAGATAATTTATTAAAGTTTTTGCATTGTGTAAATACTACCTTTTGGAGCTAGTATTGTTGTTCAGTCATTTTTGTCATGTCTGCTTCTCTGTGATTCTATTTGGAGTTTTCCCGGCAAAGATACTAGAGTGGTTTTCTATTTCTTTCTCCAGCACATTTTACTGATGTGGAAACTGAGATAAATAGGTTAAGTAACTTACCATAAAGTGTCTGAGACAAGATTTTAATTCAGGAAGATAAATCTTCCTAATTTCAACCTGGCATTCTATCTATTGCACCACATAACTGACCAAATGCAAGCTTTATACAGCTAGTAATGATCCATCCTACATAAACCAAGACCATAAACATACTCTAATATTTAAAATCAATTAAATATACATACAACTCTGGATACATCACACTAACAAACCATTACAATGACTATACACATGTAGTTTAAATTTTTAAACAAAACATTTTCGAAATCTTTACTTACTATCATTGTTGGCGCCGGTTTCCATAACACCATAAGGAGGAGCCAAAAGTCCTGCCATATATTGTCGATATTTCTGAAAGAGAACATGATAAACTAAATATGTTTGCATTTACTCATTTTGAATAGCCACAGATTTATACTTTTAAAGACAGCAATTTTGGGTCTCATAAAGTATCTGAGGTGTGTATTTATAGATCCATAAATTTGCTCTGTGATGATATAAGTAACTCTCACTAAATTAGCTTCCTTTAAAAGAGAGAAATAGCTTTCTTTAGAAAGAATATTTCCAAAGAAGATGATTTCATGCTCTTAACCTATTTCAATTCACAAGCTACACCTGCATTTTATGTGACCTTGGAGAAACTTTTAATAAGCTTACACAAAAAAGAGGATGGCTTAACTGAGAGGTCTTTGGATGGAAATAAAGTGGCATTAGATTCCTTCTGTCCACTGGCAAAGACACAATCCATAATGTAAGCTCCATAAGCATATATTAAGAGTCTGGAGAAGATACAATGACCAAAGGTACACTGTTCCTATGCTGACAATTTGCAATGTAGCATTTTTTTCCACCAACAACAGTATTAACCATCTTAATTACAGAATTTTGACCTGTAAGGGATCTTAGCAATCAGCTTCTCAATGTCGCTTTTTTTTTTCACCAGACTTGGCTCCAAATAACTGAAATATTTGCAGAAATCAAACCAATCAACCAAGGATGAAGATATGAGGTTTCTGAAAGAACATCCCCCTAGGCCTTCCAAAAATTCTGAGGAATTCCAAAATATTCTAAGCCATGAAAGCATACTTATCATAAGCATATAATTTTATGAGATGACGACTTTGAAAAGAGCAATACTTATTTACTTAGATATGTTTTAGTATATTTATTGAAACAGCCTAATTTCCTACACACTTTATTATGTAGATAAATTATTTTCCTTGACTAAGCCTTGTTGAAATATCTTTCATGTCCTTTTCAACTCTAAATTTGATGACCCTATATATGAATTCGATAAATATTTCTTGAGCACTATGATTTTTAAATGGTGCTGAATACTAAGGGGGACACAAAGATTTTAAAAACATGGAAATCCCCAAATTTAATAGGATTCCAAAAATGAACCTGCTGAATATATGTACTATTATTTTCAGGGATGACCATGATGAAAGAAGAAAGCAATATATAGTACAAGTGATAAGAACTTGAGTTTCTATACTACAGGAAATGGAGATCCTTTGAAAGTTTTGTATGACATTGGAATTATTAAAACATTACTTTGGGAAGATTGGTGTTGTAGTGGTGCTGACAGCGAAACTTGGTGACCAAAAGATTTCAAGCTCAGGGGACTCAGAATATAATTCTGAAAATGCAACAGTGAAGTATCCCTACACTTTTGCATACATGATGCCACTTATTTTAATTTACTGGCCGTGGTACAACTAATTCCAAAACAAGCTTAAAGCAACCAACTAAAGTTGGGAGACATTTCATAACAGAGCTGAAAATGAGTATTAGGCTGCCTCTCAGGTAATAAATACATTCCTCCTCTTTCATGATGAAAGCTGAGCTTTTATTTATTGTGCAATGTCATGTATATTTATGTGTTTATATTTATGAATATACATAAAAATTAAACAGCATCAAAAGAATCAACACTTCATAGTGCTTGTGGGCTACATAAACTGTCAGCAGAAAGGCTTCATCTGCTCTGATGGGCAGCTGGTAACACTAAGGATTCTGGCAAACATCTGGCCCATTGGTAGCTCTGAATGGTGTCTGTAATGTAACATTGATGCTTTCTCAAAAGACACAATCTTCTTCCTCATGTCAATCAGGATTTTCCTGGTTCATTTATTTTTCTTCTTGGGCAAAGACATTTACACCTGTATGCAAACCAAGTCAACCAAGACAAAATTCTCTCTTTTTTTTTTTTTCCACTTTTCTTTTCATGAGTTCATTAACTATTCACATTGCCCACAGGGCCAGACCAGCATCTAATATGCCTGAATACTGCCTCTTGAAAATGGCCATATTTCATCTTATTGTCTATTTTTTTATTATATCACTGTTTTGTTTTCTTCCTTACTCAATAGAAGTGGTCAAACATTCTTATGCAGAACTTCTACAAGATTCTATTAAATAAAAGAATTCCAGAAAAGTTCCTGAAATAAATTGTTCTTAGACTAAGGTTCCATAGATTTCTGACAGTCTCTAAAAACCAATCTCTTTGCCTTTGCTTCTTAATGCGACATCCCACTTTGCAGGGAAGTGTTGGAAATGAAGCTACTCTCCCTGTCTTTTTGAGTGGATACTTAAAAAGTTTCCCATTTTAACTAAGAATGAAAAAAGCAGTCCAGTTTGTGTGAATAAAACATGAGCTCAAATAAAAATAAATCCATATGTTAATCTCACGATTAAACAGGAAAATGGAGCTTAGAACTGCATAATTTTACATATAGAAATAAAAAACACACATTTTCAAATGTGGTAGTAGTATTTCCTAACATAACATTAGCTAAAACTGGCTCACCACTTCTATGTTCATCCTGTATAAAATGCCTTACATGAATCAGGGCAGAAATATTAACTGGAATAAGGCTGTGTAGAAAAATGATGGTTTCAAACATATTCACATATTGCCTAATGCTTTATCTTTTGCTCTTCCAGGTTCTTATGCAAAACCATCCATCTATAAAGGCTTCAGTTTCTGCACCTCCAAGTTGAAAATATAATGTTGAACTCAGAGACTAATGCAGATGCTGCCTCTTGAAAATAATAATACCTGAAATAGTTCTGGAACCTTGTTGTGAATTAGAACAATTTATACTTGATAATACTTTATAAAATAACAATTTTAGTAACTGATAATATGGCTAAGTCTCAATTACTCTGAATAATGAATCCCATGAATCAGTCACATTATTTGAATCTGCTCTGCTTGTTTTTATTGGCCCACAACCAATTACCATATTTTAAATAATTATAACTTCAAATAGTACAAATTTAAATACATATGAGGATTCATATTCAAACTAATCTGGACCTAACTATATTAGCATTTGTTCTCATTTATTGTCTTGATGTTGCTACAAACTGTACCTTATATATCATTAGGAAAAAAAAAGTTATAGGATAAAATTTTAAACACTGAAAAACAGAAATAAAAAGCATAAAATGGAAAAAAATTAGCAAATTTTGGAAGAGAAGATTTTTGAAAGAGCAAGGAAAAGAATTGGAAATTTTAAGTTGTCAGTGACAAAATGAAAATATACAAGCCAAAGGACCTGAAAACAATAATTAGTTTATATAGTGTTTTAAAGTTTGTAAATCACTTTTTTTCTTAATGCCCTGAAGAGGTAAGCAATAATTATTACAATTCCCAGTTTAGAGATAAGGAAACTGAAATTCTGAGGGGTCCCTTTTAGTACTAGATCTGTAATCCTATGTTTTATCAATAGTAAAGGAGAAACTTTCAATTATTTTTTAAGCCTTTTAGAAGCCTGTAATTCTATCAGCTAGATTCTAAAAATATGGACTTTTTAAAAACTATGGTAGCCAGTATCAAAAACAATTAAAAAAAAATCCCCTTCCAGCAGATCAATGTAGATTGAAAGTCTAATTCTCACTAGAATTAGATGAACTGAAATGAAATTGGACCATAAGTATTCCATCATTTTATGCTAATATTATTTGAGACAGTAGCCCAGGGGCCTCAGTATATATCTCTCTTGAGGACTGGTTGGAAGTGGCAAGTGCATTTGTGTATGTACCACTCCTAGTCACTTGGGTTGGAATTTGGAGCAACAATGCTGAGAGAAGGGAGAGTAAAAAGGAACTTGGAGTTTTCTGAATGAGTGTCCTTAATTTTTTTGGTGGCATGGGTACCTTTGACAGTTTGGGAAAGCATACAAACCCCTTCTCAAAATAATGGAGTTTTTTTAAAAATATTTTATTTTTCCAAGTACATGCAAAGATAGTTTTCAGTATTCACTTTTGCAAAATCTCGCATTCCAAAGTTTTCTCTCTCCACCTTCCTCCTCCCCAATTCAGCAATCAATCAGATATAGGTTAAACATGTGCAATTCTTCTAAACATATTTCTATATTCACCATGCTACCCAAGAAAATCAAAAAGGGGGGGAAGTGAGAAAAAATAAGAAAACAAACAACAAAAATAACAAAAGGTGAAAGTGCTGTTTTGATCTCCATTCAGTCCCCATAGTCCTCTCTTTGGATACAAATGGCTCTCTCCATCATTGTCCATTGGAATTATCTTGAATCATCTCATTGTTGAAAGGAGCCACATCCATTACAGTTGATCATCTCCCAAAAAACTGTTTTAAAATGATACATATGGAATAAAAAAGGAAATCAACTGTATTGAAATTTAGTTATCAAAATATTTAAACACAAAGTTGTGGACTTCTATTATTAACTATAATTTTAGAGACTAGGGAAGGGGATAGAAGTTTGCAAAGTCAATCCTGGATGCATCTCTGAGAGTTGAGGACATCAGAGATTTTCTAGTCCTATGAGGAAAATGAGACCATTAAGAGTCTTTCCCAAGGCCACAAGGATATTAAGTAAAGGGCACAAGTCCCTTTACTCCAGAGTCAACACTACTCTGTCCAGTGTACCAGAAAGCTTCTATCTAAGGTCCAAAGTGTCTGCTGCTGCCCTAACCTGTGACTTGTAGTTTGACTTGTGAAAGAATTTGGTGGGAATTCCTGGAAGGAGGGAACAGGAAGCAAGGCTACAAGTCTAGAGTTATTGCTGCTACCATACCCGTGCCTCCAACAACAGGCAGTGAAGAGAAGAGCTTACCAACGGCTGCCCTGTTAGGGAATTTAACTCTCAGTACCCCTTCTTCCTTCCTCCTCCTAAATGGCCAGCACAAGATTAGGGAGAAATAAAAAATACTTTTTCACTAGAAAATATTGGGGATTCTTGGCCTGCTATAAGCACAGTGATAGAAATAAGCAATAGAAAATAAAAACAGAAATCTATGGGGATGATTGGAGAGATATAAGCATGAAAAGCTGGACAGCAGGATCTATGCTGAGTACTAGGGAACAAGCTGACTTTAAGCATAGTTCAGGGGATCCTACTGACTCAGAATTTCTTGAGAGAGAAGCAACTAGAACCTGAGAGACTTACAGAGAAATGAATTCCTTCTCCAATGAGAAGGAATGCTGAAAGAAATAGCTTAAGCTATTTACTGTGTAGTCTTAGTTAGCCTCGCATAGTAGACAGAGCACTGCACTCTTTTCTCTGACATTTATTAGCCATATGACTCTGAAGAAATCTCTAGTCCTCACTTTCTTCACTGGCAAAATAAAGGAGTTGGACTTGACAATCTTTAAGATTCCTTTCAGCATTAAAGTTGTGATACTATGTATGATCTCTTTTGGTCTCAGATTTTTTAGTCTTTCTTTTTTTCATGGAGATTATCATAGAGATAACAGTCCTGAAGAATATGGTATAAAGTGTGGTGACCACATTAGGACCCTGGGTATCTTAGAATCAGCAGGAGTCAGGATAAGCAAAAGTCTTTATTCTTGGTCTTTAGCAGTAGAAGTGAAGAGAGTGGACGCATAAGATCTCTGTGACCTCACCTCATTGTCTCTTTCAAAGAAGTGACCCTGTTAGTCTCACTACACCTCCTAGTCCCTCCCACAATTCTCTGTATACACCAAATGATTGGGCTAGCACAGGATAGTGGAAAGGGCCATTTTCCAAGCATATTCTTATAGAGTATTGTCCAATCAGTAATTAGCCTCAAGTGTTTGATTGTCCGACCCAGTTCATTGGCTCAAGAGTTTCAGCCCTGCACAGTAAAGTTCATGGAAAACAAGGGAAAAGTAGAAGAGATTTACATAGGGATTTCCCAAGTCATCTTCTTTTCAAAAACCTTGCTGATAAAAATGCTTTAAGTGAGACCCTCTTCTATTAGAAAACAATAATAAGAACTACCACTTAAATAATATTACCTCATTTGAGCTTCAGAACAACCTTAGAAGGCAGGTGTTATTATCACTCATTTTTCAGATAAGGGGACTGAGATGAATGGAGGTTAAATAAAGGGGCCAATGTCACATGTAGTGTCTGAGGTAGGATACAAATTTAGGTCTTTGTGACCTCAGGTATAGTATTCTATCCATCATGGTGCCTCACTATTTCCATAGGGTTATTATATTAGTAGTAAAGGTAAAAAGCTTTTAGTTTTCTCTCTGATGCTCAACCAAAAAAAAGTCTATTGTCCATATATGATATGAAACATTGCTGTAACAATTCTTAATATGCTAAACAGTAGATAAGTGGCAAAACAGTAATAGTGGGCTATTTTTAAATATGAATATTTTTATTATTATTAAATTTTTAGTTTCAAAATATATACATTGATAATTTTTAACCGTCACCCTTACAAAACCTTGTGTTCCAAATGTTTTCCCTCCCTTTCCCTTACCACTTTCCCAGACAACAAGTAATCCCAATATATGTTAACATGTACAATTCTTCTATACATATTTGCACAATTATCATGCTGCATAAGATAAATTAGATCGAAAGGGAAAAAAATGAGAAAAAACAAGCAAACAACAGCAAAAAGAGTGAAAATACAATATTGAGATCCATATTCAGTTACCTCAGTCCTCTCTCTTGGTGGAGATGGCTCTCTTCATCACAAAACTATTGGAACTGGTCTGAATCATCTCATTGTTGAAAAGAGCCAAATCCATCAGAATTGATCATCATATAATCTTGCTGTTGCCATGTATACTGATCTCCTGATTCTGCTTATTTCACTCAACATCAGTTCATGTAAATCTCTCCAGGACTCTCTGAAATCATTCTGCTGATCATTTCTTATAGAATAATAATATTCCATAAAATTCACGTACCAAAACTTATTCAGCCATTCTCCAACTGATGGGCATTCACTCAATTTCTAGTTTCTTGCCTCTACAAAAAGGGCTGCTACAAACATTTTTGCACATGTGGGTCCCTTTCTCCCTTTCCCTCCTTTAAAATCTCTTTGAGATAAAAGCCCAGTAGAGACACTGCTGGATCAGGGGTATGTAATTTGAAAGTCCTTTAGATATAGTTCTAAATTGCTCTCCAGAATGGTTAGATCAGTTCACAATTCCACCAAAAATGTATTAGTGTCTCACTTTTCCAATATCCCCTTCAATATTCATTATTATCTTTTCCTGTCATCTTAGCCAATCTGAGAGGTGTATGAATTCTTCAGAGTTGTCTTAATTTGCATTTCTCTGGTCAATAGTGATTTAGAACACCTTTTCATATGACTACATACAAATCGTTTCAATTTCTTTATTTGAAAATTGTCTGTTCATATCTTTGACCATTTCTCAATTGGTGAATGGCTTGAATTCTTATAAATTTTAGTCAATTATCTACATATTTTAGAAATGAGGCTTTTATCAGAACCCTTGAATGTAAAAAATTTCCCCATTTTATTGCTACCCTTCTATTCTAGTCTGCATTAGTTTTGTTTGTACAATTTTTTTTTTACTTAATATGATCAAAATTATTCATTTTGTATTCAATAATGTACTCCATTTCTTTGTTGGCCACAAATGCCTTCTTCCTCCAAAGATCTTAGAGGTAAACTATCCTTTGTTCTTCTAATTTGCTAGTAATATCATACTTTATGTCTAAATTATGAACTCATTTCGATTTTTTCTTGGTAAAGTGTGTTAGGTGTGAGTCAATACCTACTTTCTTCCATACTAATTTCCAATTTTCCCAACAGTTTTGTCAAATAATAAGTTCTTATCCCAAAAGTTGAGGTCTTTGGATTTGTCAAATACTAGATTAATACAGTCATTGACTACTGTGTCTTGTGAATCTAACTTATTCCACTGATCAAGTACTCTATTTCTTAACCAGTACCAAATGCTTTTGATGACCATTGTTTTATAATATAGTATTAAGTCTGATACAGCGAGGCCACCTTCATTTGCATTTTTTTCATTAATTCCCTTGAAATTCTTGATCTTTTGTTTTTCCAAATGAACTATTATTATTTTTTCTAGGTCTATAAAATAATTTCTTGGGAGTTTAATTGGTATGGAACTGAATAAGTAGATTAATTTAGGAAGAATTATCATTTTTTTATATTAGCGCGGCCTACCCATGAGCACTTGACATTTTTCCAATTGATTACATCTGACTTTATTTGTGTGGAAAGTATTTTATAATTGTGTTCATACAATTGCTGACTTTGCCTTGGCAGGTAGACTCCCAAATATTTTATATTATCTAAAATATGAATATTCTTGCAGGGTTTTTTATGGTATCATTTCTAAAGTCATACAAACTGCTTTTCTATGAGGATAAAAAAATCTCAAAACTGGGAGGAAGATAGGAGATAATTTAATCCAACTTGTACTGCATCTCAAGAATCCTCTCTAAAACATCCTTATGGAGGGGACCCCCCACTGTTGTGAGAAACAAGTAAGATAAGACACTTTTTAATATTAAAGCACTGTCTAAAAGTGAGTTATTATTATTATCTTATTCAATTCATCCCAGTGTTCTAACCTATAAAGATCTTTTTGGACCCTTAGTCATGAACTTGCCTTTTCAGTTAAATGTCATATGAATGTTTGAAAAATGTACCTTCTGTTCCTTTATCCAAGCCATTGATGAAAATGCTAATCAGCACAGGGCCAAAAAAGATAATTGGGCTACTACATTAATCATATACTTTCAAGGTAAGAAAAAAAAAAAACATTAATGACTACCTGTGAGGCTTGGTCACTTAGACACAATTGACTTTACCTAACTATACTATCACCCAGCATGTATCTTCTCACTAAATCCAAAATGAGAGCATAAGAGATATTGTCAGATTCTCTGCTGACATCTAAATGCATCATGGTCTAGTCATCTAGCTTACCTGTCAAAAAGAGGAATAAGATTAGTCATAAATTTAAATTATATAAGTCATAAGTACAATGCTTTGCCTTTACAGATGTGGAAACTGAGGTCCAACAGATTAAGCAACCTAAACCTAAAAATAACAGAAGTGAGACTTTAACACTGATCTGAGAGCCAATGCTCCTTCCAAAATACCATAAGTCATGACTATCTGCAATGAAGCCATCTTGATTTTTAAGTACTTAAGAACCATTC
The DNA here is from genome assembly GCF_048593235.1 of Sminthopsis crassicaudata. Taxonomy (NCBI): domain Eukaryota; kingdom Metazoa; phylum Chordata; class Mammalia; order Dasyuromorphia; family Dasyuridae; genus Sminthopsis; species Sminthopsis crassicaudata. Next base: position 439,710,616 of record NC_133619.1, read on the forward strand.
ACTTAACTATGTAGTCTGGAATTTCACCAAGCTAGATCTAGACTATATTTTTATTCTTTTTTTTATTTATTATGGTATTTATCTTTCTTCAGGCTTGTGATACCACTTCTATTTTTTTTTACATTTCAAAAATCACTGACAGTATGTTATCAGTCACATCCACAACTTTTTTCCAGTATTTTAAGAGGCAATTTATTAGGCCTAGTGACTTGAATGTATCAAAAGTAGCTATATGTTATCATATTATCTTCTTATTTATCTCAGATTTCATTTCCCTATTAGCCACTCTTTTTTCTATCCTTTCCATTCCATAAATATTCCTATTTTATCTTTGATTTTATTCTGATCTACAACATAGCATGAAATAAAGCTTTTTTTTGGGGGGGATAGGGGTCCATAGCCAGCATCCCTAGCTTCAATTCATTTTAAATTTCTCCCACCCAACTCCTCATACTAATCTTATATACTGTGCTGCTCTTTTGTAATTATCCTCAGCAATTGTCTTTGCTTTCATCTTGTACATCACTTTTTTCTTAGAAAGAGCACTGGTCTTGATATTCAAAGAGACTTAGATTTTAATCTACACCTAAATATATTTTCATGTATGACTAATGTGTTATATTGCTTTGCTATATTTATCTATTACAAGATGAATGTATAATAGGGTGTTCCATGTATGGAGTAGAGAAGCATCTTTAAAATATGAATGATATTTTAAAGAAAAAATAGCATCAATAAAACATTTTTAAAAAATGACAACCCTTGTGAGTTTCAATTTACTAACCTGTAAAAATAGGAATAATGAGAACAGTAGTATTTCTTTCTTAAGGCTGTTGTGAGGATCAAGAGAAATGAATGCAAAATGCATTTGTACATCCTAAAGCCGAACACAAATGTCAGCTACTGTTATTTTATTCAAAAGATCACTAGGTAGACTGGGACCTTAGTCAGTGTCAGCAAAGAATCAACCACATGCATAGAGCATCATTTCAGGAAAGCTAATGGTCTCTGCCTCCAGGACACTCCCCACTCTAAAGTCTTCTCTAGAGCCTGAAATTCCCATGCTGGGAATGACCACATATTTTCAGTTTCTAGATCTTAGAGGTGATCCAGTTCAACTGCTTCATTTTACACATGAGAAATTTAAAACATAGGGATGTTAAGTATATATCAGTAATCAGCCATGGTCAAATCGGTAATAAGTAACAAAACCATGATCTTCTGACTTCAAATGCAGGGCTCTTTGCGCAATTATCTGAGAAGGGTACTATCATTGGTACTTCTTTAAATAGACATGCTTATCAGATTGGCTATCATTTAACATAGAACAAGATTATGAGGGAACAAAAGAAAAGAAAAAGGGAAAAAATTCTGGAGAGAAAAGAGATGGGATGATTTTTTGTCTGATTTGCCAGAGAACACTTGGGGTAAAAAAAATAGAGATGTACAAATTTGACCATTTTAATAATTTTCTTGGGGGGAACTAATTCTCATAGTATTTTTATTGTGATAAGATGTGGAGTTCCCATCCAAGAATGCTCAGCACTTCTAAGTTTTTAATATTTCTCAGACATGCTGAGATTTCAGGTAATTCATTGGAATTGCTCTAATTGAATGTATTACCCACTCAGTATATTTGGATAATTAAGCAATGACCTCTTAGGCACATTGAGACTGCTAGACTGAGATGCACACAGTAGGTCAATTACACTTAAATGAATGTCATAAAACACAATGCCCTGGGCTACTACTGAATAACAACCTCAATGAAGGTTATGCTGGGAACACTATTCTTGTTCCTCACTTATTGAACTTGCTACATTCTATCTACATTAAAGTACATTAGTAATTGGAAACAGAAAATGGCAAGCTGATGTAGGAAAAACAGATGATTAGATTTCTATCCAATCATGTCAGCAAACTATGAAGGGATGGGACCAGATGTGATGAATCAAAATTAACATAACTAGAGATCTACTAAAAGCAGAAAGTACTCCACATTTTAAAACAGGGGTTGGCAAGCTATGGCCCATGGGCCAAATCCAGCCCACCACCTGTTTTTGTGTGATTTTTGAAATAAGAATGTCTTACTTTTCCTTTTTTTTTTTTCACAGCATGTAAAAACCGTATCCATGTTTTAAAGCACAAATGTTTCATAAATTTGATGTTAAAGAATTAGACTACTTAATAACTAGTATGACAATATTTCATGATCAATATAGATAACCAACATTAAAACATCTTGGATCCAGAGAAAATAGGATAAACTTATACCTCTCTCCTTTTGGTTGAGAGGCAAGTTGTAAGTACCACTGGATCCAGTCCTAAGGATTTTGACCAAATTTTCATTTTTAAGGCAGAGTATTCTAAAAGAAAATATAATAAGAAATGACTACTATGAAAAGGCATGAACAAAATTAGTTAAGATAATGAAGGATTATAAGTATAACTGGCATTAAGGAAATAAAATGGCATATGCTATTTTAAAATGTGATACATACTTCTAAATACCTCTAAACTACATTTACCTTTTTATTCATACTCTTTCCCCCCTCAGTGTAAGAAGACAAAAACAAGAAAATTTTAATTTTGAAGTTACTACTAATAAGTTATGAAAATACCATGCTCATGTTTAATAGTACAAGATTACCAGTATTTATATTTTTAAGGAGAATTTAGTTTTAAAATTCTCAGATATTATCCTACTGAAAATATTGGTATTAGTACAAGAACAGTTATAGACAAGGAGAAGCCAGCATTGTACCCATTCTTCTTTAGAGCCTTATGTCTTAATATTATTTTCTTTTTAAATTTTTGATTTTCTTAACAAATTAGCAAAAAAAAAAAAAAATTCTTCCTCTCTCTTCCATTGGGAAAAAGGAAATTTCTATCTGCCATATTATTTCACTACTTCAAAATATCTGTGATTTCATTAGTGTGGTTCTTCCATTTCCTGGCACAGATTTGTAAGCCCTTCACTTTTAGAGGAAATAGATGATTTCATGAAATGTTGGGGTTAAGGGTAATCACCTGTTGGCCACATCTTTTTCAATGAGTCCTTTTGAGGGATTGATTGTTAGAGGTCAATCTTAGGGCCTAATAAGTACTTAACAACTTTTTAAGTTGTAGTAGAACATGCCAGAAATTGTACTCTGTTGGATTAACCTTTAAGGACCAAAAGTTTTCCTCCACACCATGAGGAGGTTAAAAAAAGAAAAAGAAAAAGAAAACAACAACAACAAAACAGGTTTCCAGGGAAAACTAAATTCTCATTTAATCCAATTTTCTGCCTTGGAAAAGTATTGGGTTGAATTATCATCATTAAAGCACCCTCCCTGCCTTGAGTCTAAGACTAGAAGGAAAATTATCTGTGTTCAAGGACAGGTTTCTCTTTTTGTTTGTTTTGTGGCAGTCAGGGAGGGAGGCTACTCAGGACTAATAATTAATCCAATAAAGGGACTCTCTGTGAAGAAACTAGCTCAACCAGTTCAGACGGACAAATTATTCACTTAGCAGAGTGCCTGGGGCACTGAGAGATTAAGTGAAATGTCTAGGGTGGGCCCTGAATTCTGGTCTTCACAATAAGCCAAACAGCCACTCTATTCATGTTTTTAGATGAAGTTAAATAGTGAAATGGATATTTTATGATGTTTGGAATAATACTATGTCCCCAGAACAGGTAGAATATTTACTATTATCCCCTTTTTATACTTGGAGAAATTGAGGCAAAGAGAAGTAAGTGACTTGTCCAAAGTCATGCACCTAATAAGTGACAGCTACATGGCTCAAAACCAAGTCCACAAATTCTTCTAACTTTACATTGATTTCTCTTTCCAATAGAACATGCTCCTTATTCAATATATCTATATTTATATCTATATCTATATCTAAATCTATATCTATATCTTTATCTATATCTATATCTATATGGGATATACTATATTCTTAACTTAATAATTTCGTAGAGACAGGAATTCTTAATTGAATAAGGAGTGTGAACATCCATAATGAATCATTAATCAAAGACTTTAGATTAAATGGGAAAAGTTCTGGATCACTTTAGAAGTCCTTGAGATCCATTGCATGTATTTGAGTGATATTGCACAAGAAATATATTTGGCTTAGTTGAGGAGATTTAGTCCCTCTGGATTTTGTGTAAACTAGCAAGCCAAATGTCCTAGGACCTAGGCATCTGAGTGTTTGGCAACACCGAGTGTGAATCCAGTGACATTCCCACTGGGACATAAAGTCAATAACTGAAGGGAGAAAGAGTGTTGGCAGGTTTGATATAAATTGAGAGGAAGAATTGGCAGCAAAATAATGGTAGGTAAAAGGAGAAAGACTTAGCAGGACTGAGTTGGGGGAAAAGTTAAAGAGAGATGAAGCCCCCAAAGGTATAATAGCTTCTTCCAGGAGTAAGAGAAATTCCAAGAAAAAGTCCATTCTTTCATTGAGAGATACTCTAATGAACTCTGCTTACAACATCACTCAAATGTTTCTGATATCCTGAACTTTACTTCAACCACAAAGAGACTAGGATTTAGTCAGTAATAAATATAAATTTAAAGTAAGGCACAGATTCAGACCTCTGCCTAAATGTTGGGAATTTTTCCTTACTAGGGTCTCATGGACATTGTGATCATACTTCTAACTTTTTGCTTAATATAAACTTCTTATAGCAGTGGAACTATGTGTATCTTATGGACAACAAATGAGCTAATTATTTCATTTATATTGTGCTTATCTTCTTCATTCTCCACAATGAAACCTGCATCCATTGATACTATATATAAAGATTCCTTTGGCACAAAATTTTTCAAAAGTATTTGTGTAAATCAAGCTACATCTCTATGCAGAACTATAGTGAAGAAAATTAGCACTTTCTAAAGAATATACCACTGGACTTAAAGATCAAGAATCAAGATCCTGGTTTTTGCTTTATTAAAGCAATATTTGTTATCTCCAAATAATTGCCAAAAAATATCATCAGCAAGCAGGACTGTTTTTTTTTCTTATATAGCTAGTCAAAATGTCATGGCATATGTCTGCCTTGAAACTAGGTCACAGACTGGCAAATGAAAATTGCCATTAAAAAGCATTCTAAGGAAAGTTGGGATGCTCTGGCTGATCTTATTTACCATGAGCATTCATGGAGGACTCAAATCACTAAAGCCAGAATTGCACCTAGGAACAAAAGGATCATTAGTATCAACAACAAAACAGGACTTTAACTTATTTCATAAATTCAATAACATTTGTCCATTTTCAAAAGAGGTCACTGTTCAAAGAGCCACTTGGCTTCATAGATACTGTGCACCCTGTCACTGTATTTGCATGAAACCCAGACACATATGTACTACCTACAAACAGATACAAACATGCTAGACTGCCAAAAAAAATAGCATATGTAGAGTCTTCTATCTCCATAATATGCAGAGAGACTTCTACATTTTTTCCAGTACTTGATTTTTCCAAACAAAAGGACTCCTCAAGCACACAAAACCCAACAGTGAACTGATGAACAGCTCTGCATATATATAGAATTCACAAGTAATAAAGCATGCTTTCCAACAAGCACTGCTTTGTTTAGAAAAAATTAGACTTTGCTTTTCACAATGTCCTCTGCCAAGCTCAATGTACTTCCTTAACTTATAATTAGTCTTTCAGGTACATATTGCTTCCAAAATAAATCTATTCACCTTGTAATCAATCAGGTAACAATCCAGCACTGAATTTATTTTTGCATGTGTGCAAATGTATAAAGTAATGTAGTTTTTCTTTACTACATCCCAGATAATCATTATTTTCTGAATTTTCATAAGTATTTTTTATTACATTAGTAGTTTTGAATTTGTTTCCAAAGATTTGGAAGGAACATAATAAGCAAGGAAATTAAATACAAAACTGTTATACAAATCAAACATTTCCTGATAATAAATAATAAAAAATTATTTTAAAACAATTCTTTGATATATGTATAATTTTACATTTATTAAAGATGAAAGCAAATGAGATGACCAATGAGATGGTCATTTTATTTTTAAATAAAAAAATAAACCTTGGTAGAATATTTGATACATTTTACTGATGCCAAATTTTCCATGACCCCCAACATTCAATTATATAATCCCACATGTGGTTGCAGCCCACAGTTTAAGATTTGATTTAAATGATCTAAAAAGTTGATGGTGACAAAGTTGACACAGAGAACCATTCTTGTCACGCTGTTGGGTGGGCACAGAATTGGTGATCCCTATTCTAGTGTTCTATTTTATTTCTGTCCTTGTTTTCTCAAGGGAGAGATGAATTTCTTTCTTTTCCTTCCCCTCCTCCAATTTTTCATTCCCTTAAGCATTTCTTCACTTTTTTGCATGTATTAGTGATGCATTTTCAATGCATCTTAAATGGGTGCTGATGTTTTTCTCCAGTTTCTGTTTTTTGAGACTTAGAGCTAAAAGTCAAAGGAATAAGCTCATTAGCCTTGGGACACAGAGAGAAGGTGACTCTCCCATTTCAATTTGTTGTGATTTTTATAGCTTGAGACAAAGCAAAAAGATTTTGATTCATGGCATGTTATTAAACTTTCCCCAAACAGACATCAAAATGAATTTTAAATATCTTAGATTTCCCTGAATATATTAGACAGATGAGCTGACAGCATGGTAGTGGTGAAAGAGAAGGCTAAGGAGGTAGAATTGCACTTATTGCCCTCAGAGGTAAATAACTGCCTTAGACCCTTAAGTGTTCTTCTGTTATATCCAGGAAAAGTTCAAGGAAACTATGCCTCCAGGTAGAGTCTGTGACTAGAGAAAAAGTCCTGCCCAAAGGGAAGAATTAGGAACAAAATAAATTACCCTCAGGAGATAAGAGATTAACCTAGAGGGAGTAGCAGTTCTCAACTAAATAACATTATACACAAATTTCTGACTATTAGATATGTATCCTTAGCACTTAGTACAGTGACCAATACAGAGTAAGCACATAATAAATATTTGCTGATTGATTGCTTATAATATATAAATAACAATTCAGTGTACCACAGCTATTTGTACTGAAAATTATGGGCTGTTATGCTGAGAAAAACTCATCAAGACATCTCTTCTAGGAAAACCAAAAATACTTTGTTCACTGTGTAATTATATCCAGTCATATTGCCATAGAAATTTTCTAAATCATCTTAGAGTTAGTAGGTCTAAAGTTTCAGAGGGGGAGTTATTAGCTCCAGAACAATTATAATCAGTTTGCACAAAATATAGTCCTTTCTATAGTCTAATCTATAATGGTAGATGTTATGATATATTAAAGTTCTCAAGGTCTAGCCAAATGTTTTGTACAAAATACACAGTACTTGCTGAATTGAATTCAATTACATATTAAAATTTGCAGACAGACCATTAAGAGTCTGTCATTCTTGTTTCAGGTTTGCTCCTTGGGAGAATTTTTACATACATTAAAATCCTTTTTGATTTTGGCTACATAAGAGAAAATGAAGACAAGGCTTTTGTTTGTTAAATCACAACAATGCTAATTTTTCAGTGATAGTTATTCTTGAAAGCATATAGTAAGTTATAGAGAGTTTATGATCTATATTGGCAGAATTAATATCTACAACAATGTAATCACAGGAAGAAGAGGAGAAAGAGGAAAAGAAGGACAAGTAAGAAGAAGAGTCAAAGAAAGAGAAGGAGGAAGAAGAAGAAGGAAGAGGAGGAGGAGAGAAGGAAGAGTAATGGGGAGAAGAAGAAGAGAAAGAGGAGAAGGAGGAAGAAGGAGAAGAAGGAAGGAGAAGAGAATAAAAGGATGAGAAAGAATAATAAGAAAAAAGAAGAAAAGAAGAAGGAAGAGGAGAGTAATGAGGAGGAGAAGAGTAATGGGAAGAAGAAGAAGAGAAAGAGTAATAGGAAGAAGAAGGAAGAAGAAGAAGAAGAAGAAGAAGAAGAAGAAGAAGAAGAAGAAGAAGAAGAAGAAGAAGAAGAAGAAGAAGAAGAAGAAGAAGAAGAAGAAGAAGAAGAAGAAGAAGAAGAAGAAGAAGAAGAAGAAGGAGAAGAAGAAGGAGGAGGAGGAAGAGGAGGAGGAGGAGGAGAAGGACAACAATGGTGAATATGATTTTAATGATCTTGTAACAAGAGAATGTGATAACAAATAACAGTAACAAGAAAAAATTTTAAAGAATCAGATTACCCTTTAGGTGTGTTATTCAGCATATATTAGAAGAAAAACAAGCCATTCTCAATCTGTGTGGTCATTAAATCTGTGTCTTGTGGAAACTCTATGCTATTTATTTCCTATCTCTTTCCCCCCTGCCTTTTGCACTCCAGTCTCAAATTTCCAATTGTTGTTGTTCAGTTGTGTCTGATTCTTCATGATTCTATTTAGGGTTTTCTTGGAAAAGATACTGAAGTGATTTGCATTTCTTTCTCCAGCTCATTTTACAGATGAGGAAACTGAAGTAAATAGGATAAATGACTTTCTCAGGATCACACAACTAGTACATTTTTGAGATCATCATCTGAACTCAGAACTTCCTAACTAGAGACCAGGTGCTCTAATCATTTTGCACCTAGATGTACCAAGAAGGCTAAACCTAACCAGTGAAAAAAAAAGACTTTTTATCAGTATAAAATTTAGGTTTCAGATGCTGCCTCCAAGTTCCAAAGTTGTTCACCCTGAAGCAGCAGCCCTGTATCTAGTTTTTAAATATATATAGTCAGTGAATTCACAAGAAAGAATGCACACAGTGAAAAATCAGATTCTCAAAGTTGAAAGCACCTTAAAAATCACCTAGTCTTTGACGCAGACTTTGACAAAAATCCATCTACAACACACTCAATAAGTGGTCATCTAGTCTTTGTTGGAAAGACTTCTTTTGACTTCTTTCCTTATTGTTTCCTAGGGCAGCCCATTCCATTTTCAGATTGTTCTAATTGTTGGGAAGGTTTTCTTTCTATTAAGCCTAAATCTGACTCCCTGATTTCTCCCTAGTTTCTAGTTCTGTCCTTGGAATTTGTAAGAAATAGATGGGGATTTATTTGATTTCCACAGAGCTATGAAAATTAAATTGTAAAATGAAATTTAAGTTAGAAAATTGAAATGCACAAGGATATCAAAGAAAAATAAGAGGTGGACTCTTATGTGATTAAACAATGACAACAGATTTGTATATGTGTGTGTATATACATTATATCATTTGTACTCTAAGGGTTCCCTAAGATACTTTTAGGGGATCCCTGAGGTTAAAACAATTTCTATAACATTAAGATGTTTTAATATCTAATATAATAAATATCAATAGATATAGATTTTAGGAACACAAACTACTTGGAGAGGGGTCTTCAATAATTATTGAGAAGGTAAAGAGCTACTAAAAACAAAAAGTTTAAGCACCACTACTATAAGATAATAATTTTTTAAAAAGAAAAGAAAAGTGAGCATGACCTATTTGAGATGAAGTGGGTTTGGTACTTAGGCTTTAAGTAATCACACATTTCCTTTCTAGCTCTCCACAAACCACATCTTTAATAATTTGTTCTGGAATTTTGCCAGAAGTCAAAGTTAAACTCACTAGTTCGTGGTTAATAGATTCTGATTTCTTCCATTTTTAAAAATTGAGACATTAGGCCTTTTCCAATTCTATGTTGTCCTTTCCATTCTCCATGATCTTTCTTTTTTAAAATTAGATTTTTATAGATGTTTGATTTTATATCACCTAGGTTTCTTCTCCTTTCTTCTCCCCTATAAACATCTCTTATAAGAAAAAAAAGAGGAATAAAAGAATAAAATTAACAAAACTGATCAATGCATGTAAAATAGATGAAAATATATATAATCTTCCATTCACTTAAAGTGACTCTGCGTCCTTACTACCTTTGAAAAAGAGAAAAGGGTGTTTTTTTGAAGCCAAACTTATTTTTTATAATTTTGCAACATTCAAATTTAACTTTTTTGTAATTATTTTTCCACTCATAGTGATATAGTTACTGTGCATATAATTTTCTTATGTCTGCTTACTTCATATTTTATCAGTTTAAATTTTCAAATGTTTCTCCATTTTCATCATAGACATCATTTTTATGACATAGTAATATGCCATATTCATAGATAGATAGAAAGAACATCTATTAAATGTTTACTATGTTCAGATATTGTGTTAAGTGCTGGTATATTCAAATACCAAAATTTATTTAGCCATTACCCTATTGATGGGTATCTACTTTGTTTCTTACACATACTTTAGCATGTGTAGCCTTTATTTTTGTCAATTATTTCCTTGGGGCATATGCTTAGCAGTGGAATCCCTGGGTCAAAGGGTAAACACACATTGGACACTTAAATTTCATAAATATTTTCTAGAATGGTTCTACTAATTCAAAGCTTCAACAAAACTACATTAGTATGTTCTTGTATCTTCCAAATATCATTGACAATGGTCTGATACCTTCCAAGAGTTACACCTGCCACCTCTGTTAGTATTTAGGATAGAATTTCTTTAGGTGTAGTAACTCTAATTTATCTGAGGTAGCTAAGTGTTCTCTTTTGATCTCCTATTTTTATCTTGGATTTCTACTTCCTATTTACCAGTTTTGTCTTATCTTTTGAGTCTCCAAATCAGTTTCTTTAGTAGGGAGAAGAGCAAAATAAAGTTGAGTTATTGCTTTTTCTTTATTGACTCAAGCCACAGTTATATTCCTTCATTTATCCTCTCAATTTTCCAAAATATCTTCTAAAAATTTTGTATTGTTGTCCTTATCATTACTACATAGTTTCAACTTATTCTGACACTATTATTGTCTAATATTTTTTTTATTTCCATTATGCTATTTTGTTCAATATTATTGCATGCTCATTTCAATTATGTCTGATTTTTCATGACCTCATTCAGGGTTTTCTTGGCAGAGACTTGGGTAGTTTACCATTTACTTCTACAGCCCATTTTACAAACTAGGAAACTGAGGCAAACAAGATTAAGTGACCTGCCAAGAGTGACACAGCTAGTAAGTGTCTGAGGCTGCATTTGAACTCCTGAAGATGAGTCTTCCACTCTATCACCTAGTTGCTCCTTTTGTTCAATGTAGGTTTAACTTTGTAGACCAATGAACTCCTTGTATATCTGTATTAATTTCATTAAGAAAGTCCTCAATTTTCTTACCCAATCAGATTGTATCTTCAGAATTTCATTCTTGAAAGCATTTCATTACTCTTCACTACCTTCCTCTGTAAAACATTCGGATATTATGTTCTGTCTGTTCCTTCTCTAAACCCTTTGACATCCGATTTCCTCAGATCTATAGTTTCTGTCAAACTATTCTGATTCAGCCTTCCTTTCCTCTGTCAAGAAGTTCAAAACAGAGTAGTCACTTCCCTTGGAGTTTTAGTCACATCTAATCAGCAACAGTTCCTTCTTGTTGTCTAAGATCAGATTCAGAACCCAAGCCCCTTTATCTTTTCCTCCACCTTTTGAAACATGAACATTTACCTAGATGATGCCCTCTTTTGTTCCCAACATAAACACAGGAGTATGCAAATCAATGTAAAAGCCCAATATCTTTGGTAATATCCTTCTAGGTTCTGTATTTTCTCAAATTATCCAATAATTTTCATGAGTTTAAGCTTCTGTTTCAAAACTAGAATGTCACATGCCTGAAAAGAAAAAAAAAAAAAAAAAAAACCACAACAAAAATCTGCCAGAATGTCTCACAACAGGACATGGAATAAAGAGTATGGATTAAAAGTAGAATCCAGCTGTCATCTAGCGAAAAAAAAATATTAGCAACTCAAAAAAGTTGAAAAATCTTAAAGCAAACTCTTTAGGGAAGCTCATAGAGCAGACGGCATCATGGATCTCTGGAATATGAGTTAATAGACCTGTATACTCATCCCAGATCAGTCACAAATCATCTCTGACTGTAGGCCAGTTTTTTTTTTCATATTTTGAGCCTCAGTTTCCTAACCTATATGACTTAGGGATCAGCTAACAAACTGATCTCCAAGATTCCTTCCAACCCTATTCTATTTGGTTTTAAAAATTAAACAAAAACAACAACAAAAACTGAAAGTATATTTGTTCCCATAATAGAAGCTATTGAAAAGTTGTCATAGAAAATATAAAGAAAATTCTTGAATTTTTTGCTGTTTACTGGAAGAAGCTTAACATAGATGCAACATCTATTAGCACAGGAAACATCAACATAGCAACAGTTCAGAATTGTGAGAATCATACAATTTTCACTGTGCATTTCAAAGGCCATATTTTGTGTGTGCGATGCTTTCTATGTGCATGTATGACTTGTAAAAGGTTGGTACAAACTGGATTAAGAAAGCAGATGGCAGGGCACTGACACTATTATTTTGAGCTTCAAAGCTGTACCCCCCTAGGAGCAAAGACATAGATTTCTTCTCAGCACCCACTTATCACAAAGTCAAAGATCAGCTTTCTTTCCTCATTAAATCTGTAGTGTTCCAGTCGGTTTCAAAACACACAAAAACTAGGCTTCTATTCAGGTTAGAATGACTAGATATTTTTCAATAGTTTACCAGTCAAGTTCACATTTACTGTTTCCAAAATAAATGTTCTTCTATTACAAAATGACTCTTCCACCCACTACTGCACAATAAAAAGACCAAAGTAGGGGAACTAGAATTAGGGAAAAAAACAGATTTTTGTGAAGTTTTGGTACCTATTTTTTCCATTGCAAATCTTATATCAAGAAGGTAAAGGTAGGATCTTTAAGAGGAACCTTCAAAGTCCTAACTATCTTGAAGTCTTTTATAAATAGAACACATGCTTATCTGTTCATAATGGTTCAGTTATAATCTTGTAGGAGTCTCTTTACCAACTCTAATTTTTCTTTCTTTGGGCTTACCAGGCAACTTCCAATACTATGATTCTGTAAGTCCTGCAATTGCATTCACATAGATCCATGCTCCAACTTTTAAATGAGTATTCAATATAGGAAAGATTTTACAATTTAAAATTTCTTGTTGGTTTTAAGGATTTAAACTTTCAAAGCACTTCTCTCCTTCTACACACCCCTTAGGCTGTGTCTTGTCCTGATTTTTTTTTTCTTTTTTAAAGTTACTCTTAATATCCATTCTAAGCTGATTTCATCTATATATAAAAAAAAATGAATGGAGAATGTAATAGTCCTGGTTAGGGATAGTCCTGGTTCTCTATATGGCCTTAAGTACTGGTAGCAAAATCATCCCTTGAGGTGAAGAAGCAGAAAGCTTTGAATTTGGAATCTGCTACTTAATATCTTTAAGAGTTTGAATAAATCACTTTCCCTTTCTAGGATTCAGTTTCCTGGTTTCTAATAATAATAAAAAATTGTGTAGATTAAATTATCTTTAAGATCTATTCCAACTCTAAAATGCTATAATCTTTAATTAAATGGTTCCAAATTTATTAGTGTTTCTCATACCAGTGAAAACTAACTTTCCTCTTTTTCACTGAGTAGATAACTGATCCACCCAACTGCAAGATCTCTTGATTTTATCAGGATTGTGCTAACATTATCAGCTTTCCTCTTCCCACTATTCACTTGCACGTGCAGCTTCCATTGACTGAATCCCATCTGCTTCTGATACTACCCCAGCACAGTAACTGTGAATGAATTTGGTCCTTTGTTTCTTGCAATCAGTCTCACTTTTCCAACATGAAGCTTTCAGTTTAATACTAATCCAGAGATAAACAGATGTCACAGCAGTAAGATCGGAGAAAAAGGACATGAAAGCAAAATATTAGCTGTCACTTAAAGAAAATGTTGAGAGAGAGAGAGCAGGAGAGAGAGAAACAGAGAGACAGAGACAGAAACTGAAAGACAGAGAGAGAGGAAGGCAGACAGAGAAAAAGAGAGAAGAAACACACACAAGCACATTCATTCAAATATTTACATATTGTACATACTAGTTGAGACCTTGAAACCAGGCACAAAGATAGAGAATTTAATATTTAATAAATTATTGCTAGAAAATGTTATCTGTTACTATCAGGGAAGTAGTAAGTGTTCTCTGCCATTTATCCATTATTAAATTCAATAAAGAAACAAAATATAAAATGGCAGAATTGGCTTGAAACAATGGCTTTTTGCTGGATTAAAGCATTCATTTTCTGACGATCTCCTAAATGTAAATAAATACAAACTTCCTGAAGGTATGAGTTGTTTCAAAAATATATCTTTGTATCTTCAGTCTCTAATCCAGTATCTGGCACACAGTAAAAGAAATATTTGTTTAGAATGATTACAAAACACAGTAAAAGTGATCAACATAAACACAGTAAAAATGTACATGGGATGTTGTAAACCACCCTCAGTCACGACCCTCTCTTTAAAAAAAAAAACAAACTAAGCCATTTTACATTACATAATGTCATGTAGAAACCTTTAGTTAATTTTGGTTTCAAGAAGTCTTTTTACAATCCAAAATAGATGTCATTATGGAAAGTAAACAAGTTCAAATGATTAATTTTTAAAAATTAAGCACCTATTATGCACAAGAGTTCATGCTTAATAGTGATGGAACAAAAATTATAATTTAATAATAAGGGAAGGCAAATACACCCATAACTCTAACACAAAGGAGTAAAAAATAAGAGCAAAAGAGATATACATGTATTATGAGAAATATGAAGCAGGAGAGTGAATGAGAAAACAATACTTGTGTTAGTATATGAGGGGAGACACTATTTTTTCTTCTAAAAAATTATGATAATTTCTAGGGTTATTTGCCAAAATACATAGGTATTATATTGGCATTAGTTGCCTTCAACTTATTTCCACATATCTTTTCAATGATTTGCTTACTTATTACAATAAAATATCTGAATAGGTTAACAAATGTGAAATATAGCCCCACTAATTTTTTATTTGCTAACCTATAGAGCTGGACTAGTCACAAAAGAGGAAGCATGTTAAAAGTAGATTTGGAATACTAGGCCTTATTATTATGTAAATAATGGTGTTAATAATAATAATAAGGGAAGTAGAGCAGTAAGCTTACAAATGACTAATCTGGACTGGGTGACTAAAAATACTTTCCATAAAGGAAGTAGATTGGAAGATAATTGAAAGTTATGTTACTAAATTAGAAGAAATGGCCCATCAAAAAATAGTAAATCTGGTAGCAATACCCTGTGGAAAAATTGTAACTAGAAAGGAGGTACAAAGACCTAGGGTCAGAGAATTGTAAACTGAATAGAAATCAACAATGTTAATCTGTTGTTTTTTTCCTTTTTCCCCACTTGTAACTCACTCTCATAATAATGAGCATAATACATTTGGGAGTCATTTTTCCATTTTACTTGATATTGATAAAGCCTTCTTTACTATATGATCTCTAGGCAATCTCTCTGCATTCAATAAGGCTGAAAACAGTAGAAAACAAGAACAGTAATAAAAGATATAAATTAAGTCCTATGAGAAAAGGTAGAAAGAAAGATAGAAAAGAGAAAACTGAGGATTATATATTGATTTTCAAATGAATGACAAGTTACCATAATGTAGACAACAACTAGTTTATACCCAGAGTCTTGTTCTAGCACTCACACTGATATTGAATTATATGACCTCACACAGATAATTTTGCTTCTCTAACATTCTGCTATCCTTTATTTCATCCTTCTTACTGGGAATAATACCTACCATCTATCTCACAAAATTATCATTAACCACTCTTCAAAGAAAGACTATAAGATG
Organism: Sminthopsis crassicaudata; assembly: GCF_048593235.1. Taxonomy (NCBI): domain Eukaryota; kingdom Metazoa; phylum Chordata; class Mammalia; order Dasyuromorphia; family Dasyuridae; genus Sminthopsis; species Sminthopsis crassicaudata. Next base: position 439,726,308 of record NC_133619.1, read on the forward strand.
AAAGAATCTAAGAATGAAATAACCCCTAAGACTCTCCTGTGGTTGCCTTAATAATGGATTTGGCTGATCTGTGAAGTTCTTCAACAGTTCTAGAAAACAATTTAGAATTATATTAAGAAAGGGACTAAGTACCAATTTATTTTTATATCTGTATGTTTGTCTGTATGCATTACTATATATTACTACATATAATACTATATATTAGAACATATTACTGTTATATATCGATACACACATATCTATTTATATATCTATATCTATCTGTCTATCTATCTATCTGTCTATCTATCTATCTATATATGGAGAGGGAAAGAGGGAAAGGTGAGAGAGAGGAAGAGACAAAGAGGGAAAGGGAAAGAAGCAGGAACGGAGGAAGGAGGGGAATAGAGAGGAGAGGAGGGAAGAAAAGGGAAACACACAGAAAGACAGCAGAAACAGAGAGCACTAGTGTAGTAGAAAGAACTAGAAATAAAGTCAAAGTCCATCAATAGGAGAATGACTAAGTTATGTTAAATAAATTTAATGTAATATTACTCACCTTTAAGAAAAAATAACTGTGATGAAGATAAATAATGATGAGAAGACATATGAGCTGATGAAATACAACTATATAAAAACAATAAATACAACAAGTGGAACAATATAAATGGGGAAAAATAACCACAATAAATTAAAATGAATGCTGTGAAATTATAATGGCCAAAGTTAGCCCCTCCTAAAAGAAATATGAGTATGCATCCCTCTCCTTTCTTTGAATAGGTGGCTATGGAATAATGAATATATCATTGAACGTGGATAATAAATTAGTTTTCCTTAACTCCTCCTTCCCCATTTTATGTTAAATGAGATGGCTCTCTAGAAATAGGAATGAAGAGGGATATACTGGAAAAGGTAGATGATATTAAAAACAAAATATATGAATTATTTTAAAATATTTTCTATAATATAGTCTGAGTGAAATTCATTGTAACTAATTGTTTGATCCTGGGCAAGTCATTCAAACTTTTGGTGTCCCAGTAATGTTCTAAAACTTTTAAAAGTTGTAGAGAGTTGCCAATATGTATTGGTTAAGGGAATTTTCTTTTTCACTTGGAGTTTCCTCTGCCAGTGAAATCACTGGTCAGCATGCTTTATGACACCAACAAAAATAATCCATGTATAAATTTATTTTTCAAAAAGGACAAAATGCAATAAATTGCAAAATGCAAAATGGTACTTAATTTCTCCCAGGAGGTACAAAGACACTAGATGCTTTATCTTAATCTTTTGCCAAGTTTCCCTCCATGTAAATAAAGTGATTTCCTCTATTTATCTATTTCTCAAATGATCCTGAAGACTTTCTTTAGACAAAATTCTGGCTCTTATACTTTAAATACCAAAATGACTTTTAAATTTTATTACATATAGGTCTCTTTCTTATCCCCAGTATTACCCTTTTTCTACCTTATACACAAACCCAGCATCTTTTTTTTTTTTTAATCTGTTGTTTTCTGTTAAAGAAGGCTTGCTAAGTGGATGGCTTTTTGTCCTATAGTTGTTAGTTCTAGTGGCATATGAGCTTGGCATGTGAGGCCTGCAATTGCGAAAAGAATGATGCACACCCTGTGGTTTCTTATTGCTGCAATAAAAGACCCAGTGCAACAACATTCCCACAAAGTCGTGGATAGAATCACGAATATACAGTCCACTATAATACACTCTCATGGTCTCTAGTTTCCCCCCACCCCAATTCTATTCCCCTAACATGACTGCTAACACAGAAAAGGTTGAATTCAGATCTAATACCTTGAGCTAATAAATTACTATTTAAAAAAAAAAGAAAATTTATTTATATCATCTGTATAGAAGGCAGTAGATTTTGAAAGCAGTCCTTGATCTAAATGTCAACTATGACATTTTAAAAATATCTATCCATGATTAACTGACTGCTTTTGTTGGAAACCAAATATAACCAAAATGGAAACTAAATATGACCAAATATAAAAGAATTAATAGTATAACACATATAATATACTTTATGTAGAAAGATATAAAAAGATAAGAATAGGCCAGCTGTAAAACAAATTAAAAAACAAAAAAAAACCAAAAAACCAAAAAAAACAACCTGTATGCTTTAAGTTAGATTACTGAGAAATTAGATTACTGAGAAGTCAGAAGACTTCTTAGAGATGAGACACTATCTGTTTGGAAGTAAGTCTAAGTCAAGTAGCTTCAACAACTAGATCAAATATTGCCATGTTTCTAGCCATATGACATAATTTAGCTTATCTATGATCAAATTTTCTTTGAAAGGAAATAATATTTTTATACTAATATTAGTAATGTACATAAAAATAATATGAGCAAATATGCAGCATGGAACAGATTTCATTTCTCATCCAAAATATCAAAAAGACATTAAAAGTTTATTAAGTAATTATAAGTAGGATGACTTCAGAAAAATCTGGAAAGCATTTTCAGCATGCTATACACCTCCAAAGAAAGAACTGATCTTGTTTGAACATAGACTGAAGAATGCTAATTTTAACTTTCATTCTTTTTCTTTTGAGTCTTTTTGTAAAAAATGACTAACAAGGAAGTATTTTACCCAATTGTACATGTATAATCTATATTTGATTGTTCACCATCTTGGGGAAGAAGTAAGCAATCAGAAATTGGAATTCAAAACTTAAAAACACCCTTAAAAACTGCTTTAACATATAGATGGAGAAAAATCATCACACACATATGTGTGCATGTGTGTATGTGTGTGTGTGTGTATATATATATATATATATATGTAAAATATATGCATATATGTATATGTATTGCAAGGGAAATACAAAACAAAAAAGTTTAACTGCCCCAGCTTTTTCATCCACAAAATGGGAATAATAATGCTTGCAAAAGAGAGATAGCTTAGCTGTCACAGATGAAAACTTAACTTTGGAGTCAAGAACACCTAGATTCAAGTCATGCCTCAGATATGTATTAACAGAATAATTCTGTACTAGTCACTTAGCCTTTGGGTGTCCCCAGGAAATGTTTGAAGACCATATGTCATAGAATCAGCAACTAATCTGCAGAGGTAGGATGATTTTGCACATTGAAAAGTACCCCAAACCAAAGAAATTACAGTTTGGGATCAAAAATAGTAAAACAAAACAAAACAAAACAAAACAAAACAAAACAAAAAAAAAACAATAAAAAGAAAATGTATATTTCTATCTCACAAAGTAAAGCAAGTTTTTTTTTAATGTAAAGTATTATGTAAATGCAAACATTTATGTAAAAAAGGTATTTGTGATACCATCTGTAAGTATTCCTTCCATACTTCAATAAACAGTTTCACAAGTTTCTGTAGCTAAACATTGTTATCTGTCAGCCAACCTTTCAGTGATGAGACTTTTGGAACTAGGCTAGTCCTTGGACAACAATTCATTGAAAAACCCATCCTTGAAGATATTACAGATTGCTAGGATTTTCACAGAGTTTTGTGTTATTGATCATTTAAGAGAACTAAGAGGCAAATTACATTATTCTAGCCTTGAAAATAAGGACCAACATAGGAGTAGCTTTCAAAAAGTTTTAGAATCACTCTCCTTTTTTTTCTTTCTCTGCTTGTCTCATTTTCTCTATTGGAAGACATACCCAGGCAGGAAAATAAAAAAATAAGTATTCTTTCTTTATTACCCAAGAAAATAGATCTTTGTCTTAGTATTCTTCACCAGTTTATTAATTCCCCTATCAGGGTAAAGTGGATGGAAGAGAGTGTAATCTTTCAACAAATCAGTGAGAAGATACATGGAAATCAAAAGAAGAAATATGCCATGTTGCAAAATATGAAGCATCAAAAGATTACCTAATTTTTTACAAAGAATTATTTTATTATATTTTAGGAGCAAATACAGCCACAGAACATTTAAATAAATATTTCCTACTAAAGAAGGGAAAGGGACCTGTATGTGCGAAAATGTTTGTGGCAGCCCTTTTTGTAGTGGCTAGAAAGTGGAAAATGAATCAATGCCCATCAATTGGAGAATGGTTGGGTAAATTATGGTATATGAAGGTTATGGAATATTATTGTTCTGTAAGAAATGACCAACAGGAGGAATACAGAGGGGCTTGGAGAGACTTACATCACCTGATGCTGAGTGAAACGAGCAGAACCAGGAGATCATTATACACTTCAACAATGATGAGGATGTATTCTGATGGAAATAGATATCTTCAGCATAGAGAAGAGCTAATCCAATTCCAATTGATCAATGATGGACAGAATCAGCTACACCCAGAAAAGGAACACTGGGAAATGAGTGTAAACTGTTAGCATTTTTTGTTTTTCTCCCCAGGTTATTTTTACCTTCCAAATCCAATTCTTCCTTCGCAACAACAACAATAACAAAATTCGGTTCTGCACATATATATTGTACCTAGGATATACTATAAGATATTTAATATGTATGGGAACGCCTGCCATCTAGGGGAGGGGGTGGAGGGAAGTAGGGAAAAATTCAGAACAGAAGGGAGTACAAGGGATAATGTTGTAAAAAATGTTATAATTATAAAATTAATTTAAAAAACTTTATAAAAATAAATAAATAAATATTTCCTTGAAAAATGATGAATGATTTGCAAAAATGTTTGTGATAGCCCTTTTTTGTAGTGTCAAGAAACTGGAAACTGAGTGGATGCCCATCAATTGGAGAATGGCTAAATAAATTGTGATATATGAATGTTATGGAATATTATTGTTCTGTAAGAAATGACCAGCAGGATAATCTCAGAGAGGCCTGGACAGATTTATATGAACTGATATTAAATGAAATGAGCATAACCAGGAGATCATTGTATACAGCAATTTCAATATTATGGGACGTTCAATTCTGATGGATATGACTCTTTCCAACAATGAGATGAATGAACCAGTTCCAAAGATCTTGTGAAGAGAGCCATCTACACCCAGAGAGAGGACTGTGGGAATTGAATGAGGATCACAACATGGCATTTACTCTTTTTTGTTGCTGTTTGTTTGCATTTTGTTTTCTTACATTTTTTGTTTCCTTTTTGATCTGATTTTTCTTGTGCAGCAAGATAATTATATAAATATGTGTACACATATTGGATTAAAATATATTTTAACATATATAGCATATATTGGATTGCTTGTCATCTAGGGGAGGGGTGGGGGGAGAAGAGGAAAATCTAAAGCACAAAGCTATGCAAGGGTCAATGTTGAAAAATTATGCCTGCATAAATTTTGAAAATAAAAAAAACTTAAAAAAAGAAAAAATGATGAATGGAAAAGTATCAATCATTTACTGTGTGCTGGGCTAAGTTCTGAGGATTTCACTTTCCTTAAAAAAGAGATAATTCTTGCTTTCAAGGAGCTGACAACATACCTATGGGAATGATGTCCAGGAAAGGGAATTTTGTCCTAGTGTGGTAGACAGCAGGAAGAAAGGAAGGTTCCAATTAGCAAAAAGGTTTCTGGAAATAGGTGAGCTGGTCTGGATTATGGCTAGATGGGACATAAAACTAGGGCCACCTTTCAGGAACATTCTGTAGAGACTATGAAAGCCCTGATTCTTTTCATCATGAACACTTTAAAATGAGATCTATTCTTTTTTTTGTCCTATTTTCTCAAAAGGAACCTTGTCAGGAATTTTTTCCCAGGAGGGTAAAGAAGTGAAATTCTTTACCCCAAAGTAAGCAACTAGAAAATCCTTTGAATGGCATAACATTTTCTCCCCCTCTATAACATCTTAACAAAATTGTAGTTCTTACTGTCGTTTTCCATCACCTGGAGCAAAAAAAAAAAAAAAAAAAAAAAAAGAGTTGAATGTCCCTTTACATGGTAAAGATTTCTTATCAAATATCAATGGGAAAGTTAGCCAATTTCCTAGATACATATCATGTAGTACAGCAGATTTGACTTTTATCTGACAATATTTTCTAAAGGGATAGTGCTTATATGAGTTCCTGAACTATGAATTTTCAATTTTGTTTTGCTATAAAATTAATGAAAATGGATATTAAAAGGATTTTATGCCTATTATGGCAAATATATGGACTAAGAGCCCACCCAAGGCCCAATAAAGTTCACACAATATATTATTTTAGTGGTAGGAGAAAATGAGTGAATCAATAGTTTATATACCCATGTCATGATACATGCATAAATATTTAAAGTGTGAACTTCAGGTAACTGTCGTCCTTAGACATTCAGTAAATTGTATGTGAGGAAAAGGTTTATTTCCCATACCAATTAAAGGATTTAAAAATTAATATTAAAGTGTTGCATACATTTCATCCAACAAAACAACAACAAAAAAAAACAAAATCATAGGAATTCAATTTCAGAACTTCAGCTCTACTAGTATAGCAAATAATGTACAAAATAACGTAATGACATTCAAGCTTCCTAAATAAATTATGATCACTATCAGTGAAAAATTAAGGCCTCAGCAGTTTGAATGTGCTTTATATGCCTGTGTTCAATTTTGTGGATAATTTCTTTTGGGGGGTGGAGGTAGAGGAAGGATCTGTATTTTGATTTGATCAAAAAGTCTTCAAAGATAGTCCTTTAACAACTAGGACATACTGCTTTTCTTTAAAAAAAAATGATTTAGACTTGTGATTTAATTGGTATGGAGAAATTCATATGAGTAAACTTCTATCATCTACTCTAAAGTTTGTTGTATTTAGAAAGTTGTCATTGGGAGATTAAAAACTTGCCTAGAATTACATACTATGTATTATAGTTAAGGCTTGAAATCAGGATTTCTCTATAGCTGAAGAGGACCCTGTATTCATTACATCAGACTTCTCTCTCTTTCTCAATTAAAATTAAGTACATTAAATAGTACACTACTAATATTAATAAACCAAAGCCAAAAAATGTCAGTTGATATATGTTTAAAAAAAAAAGATACTGTAAGTAATAGGTGCGTGTATGTGCTTGAAAATTTAGATTTTTATATAAGAAAAAAAGTTTCTGAATTTCTAGATTTCTTAGTGGGAAGTAGGGGACAACAAATAACAGAGTTTACATGGAGAGAAACCCAGGAGTCTTAGCAAACTCCTCATACCCCAGCTTCTTCATTGTTCAAAGGAGAAAGATAGAATCCACAAATACAGAAGGAAAAAGGATTTGAGAATAAACGGCCATCTCAGGAACAATGATTTATACACACTTTTTTTGTTTTTATTTTTAAAAAAATCTACCTCCTTGCTGTAAATGGAGAACAAAAGTGCCAGTTATCAAAATTACAGCCCAAGGTCATTGTGAGATTAAGGTTTTGTATTACAAGGTAAAATATTTCAAACAGTTTTCATTATTTCCAACTTGGAGACTCTACCATAAAAAGCATTCTCACAGTGAGGAAACTCTTCATTTATTTTAACCACTCACTGTTCACTCCAAGTTCCTGGTGTGGCCATTCGAAGGTATACTGAGAATTAAACATTGTGATCATAGGACACTATGATAACAAAAATGCTGTGAGGCTGTTAGTTATCAGAAGAAGCCTAATCGATGAAGACAAAAAATTGGTCTTGCGTTACAACTCTTGTCTCCACTCTATGGGTCCAATTATTTCACTTACTATATTATTTTACTCTCCATCAGTACAAAAAGAAATTGAGTATGTGACTTATAAGTTAAGGACTCAACACTCTGACAAGCTTAGAATCCATATTCAATATTTCGCTTATTCAAAGTCTCCAAATGGTAAGACTATATCAGGAAATTTCTTGAGTTAACATCAGGAAGAAAGCATCCTTGGAGAGGAATGTGGCTTGGAGTTAGTCTGCAGACATGGCGTTAGTCCAAGGAAATGACCAATATTTTGTAATCAAGAGAAGACAGTTGTTTGAATGGTTTGGATGCCACTCTAAATGGCCAAGGCTTGGGTCAATACATGACCCATATTTTGAAAGATGGAAATTGGAACTTGGAGATGGGTCATTTTCCAAAAGGTATGTTCAGAACACACTCTGACAAAGATGTTACCTCAACAGCCCACTGTTTCATCCCCAAGAATTCCTTCTATCCAAATCCTCTTACCTAGATCCAAAACTCTAGAGAGAAAGAGAGAACAGAACTCTTTTCAAAACATTTGCTTAGCTGTATTCTTGTCACTGTCAGGCACATCATTATTTTCCTTGGTTTACTCAAATACTTACTCAACTAGCTCTAATTCCCTTTCTTCCACCTCACCAAACAGATAAGCAAGGGCTTGATGTACAGCTGACAGGACTGTGGCTTGACTTCGGGGGGATGAGCCAGTGGATGGCAGGGGTGGTATCTCTGTCAAAGGAAGTTCTAATTTTTCTCTTCTTGCATTAAACATGCCATTTGGAGAATGACCCATCTCTAAGTTTTAGTTCCCATCTCTCAAAATGTGGGTCATTCTTACCATATGCTTAGCCATCTGCTTCTGTCCACCCACTCTATTCTAAGCAACTAAATGACTGAAGATAACAAAAATCATCCGAGCAAGGATACCTGATGAATATCAGTAAGTTCTGAAAAACAAGGGGAACTGAACATTATGGTGAGAACAACTTTGTTGTTATATATCATGTTGTAAATTTAAATTATAATCACGGTTAAATCCTAGACAGCTAAGTGGCACCAAAGGGCACAGAGCTCTGGGCCTAGCATCAAAAAGAGCAGAGTTTAATTCCTGCCTCAGATATTTACTAGTTATGTGACTTAGCGAATCACAACCTCTGATGGCCTCATTCCCTCATTCTCCTCAAATACAAAATGGGGATAATAAAAATACCTATCTCCTACCTTTTTGTAAGGATATATTTGTAAAGCACTTAGCATAGTGCCTAATATTTAGGAGTTTTATATATATACACATATTCCCTCTCCTATACCAATTGTAAGATGAAGATTATTAATAATACTTACCTCCCAAAGTTATTGTTCAGGGAACACATAAAATGTTTTGTAAGTTTCAAAGCAGTCTATAAATGCTAGCTATTGTAATTATCATCATCATCATCATTATTGTTTCTTTTGTTCAAATAAAAGGATTTAAATCTTTATTTTAATAAAGGAGTAATTTTGTTTGCTTTTTTGTTGTTGTTCATGATCAATTAGTGGCAAGCATGCAGTGAATTAACATTCTCCAATTTTTCACTTACTTTAAAAAGCAACTTGTCAGATCATGAAGGGACAACTAAATTATATCCCAATCTGCCATCAGCCTTTTCCTTTAATTGCCTAAAATGCACATTGAAATCCCAAACTATCCATGAGTCTTGACTAAACAAACAAGGGTGAATGTTGTTTTCTTTTTAAAAGTTTACTATCATCATTTAACAAATGCTGCCTCGTATCTTTTGGGGGAATCTAGAAAAAAAGGGTGAGAGTCCACTAACTCCACATGTTATTTTAAATAACATCACTTGATGTTAACAACCTGTTTAAATGATCAAAATAAAGAAGCCAAGTTTCACATAGAATAACTATTTACTGTTACATAGGATATTAGGATTTAGTATTTATATTGTATACACACACACACACACACACACACACACACACACACACACACACACACACTGTCATTTTCAAAGTTCAAACATCTTCAGACCAAGAGTGGTAAAAGCTCAGTTTTTCTTCACCAGAGGTGAAGGATTTGTAGCTTTCAGTTTTAGAGTCTAGATAAAAAAGAAGGCTATTAGGAAAGAAGTTTTCAATCCTTATAAATAAATAAACACACAAGTGTGTGCATGTGTGTGTGTGTGTGTGTGTATGTAGCTTAGAGACACATTTTTCTAAAATAAAGATCAAATTAAAATCCAAGGCATTGAAATATTAAACTGTATTCTGGGAGGGAAAAGCAGCAAATTGACTTGAGATAATCAAAACTATTTATGGGTCAAAGAACAACAGAAAAACCAGCTTACTGATTCAAGTGTTTGACCCTTTTATCCCCGAGATTGCCTTTGGGGATGGGGTCCAGGATACTTAGGTCTCGGTTTGGATTACCTTGATCTTCCAAATTTATGGCTTCCAAAATTATCCTCTAAAAGCATCTTTTAAAAATTCTATATTTTCCATTCAATTAAGTTTCTTGCAGCAGAACCAGATTGAGTTCTGAATAGTATCTGCTTGAATATGTGCAAAAATGATGAACTGGGAGTAGATTCAAATCTTCTCAGTCATCAAAAGCTCAGCCAATCACAGAGCTATTTGATCATTCAGTGGCACTCTTGTTTCTAATTGAGCAGAATTAGAAGCCTAAAAATGAGAAAGTATGGGAAAAGATTTCAAGGAAATAAAATATAAAATCAGAATGAAAAGTATTTAGATTACTGCACAGTCACAGGAAGGCCTGCATTCCAAGGTATTTATTTTGCGCACACACATTCAATACAGACATCTTTGTGATGTGATGTTATCTCCTTTAGTAACACAGTATTTCATCTCTGTGTTTACATCCCTAGAGGCTAGCACACTGCCTGGACCATAGCAGGCATTTTTAAAAATGGGTGTTTATCGATTTTTTTTGTATAGATTCTGTCCTAGGGATTTGGTGAAAGATATGGACAACATGAAAAATTATGGAGGGGTTATACTTTACACTGGTGCAAGATGTACACATACTGAGGAGATGTCCATTGCCTTATAATTGCAAGGAATTTTATGCTATTTATACCAGGGTGAGAGTGTCTACTCAAGAAATGTTTAATTTAATCTCAGAATAAAGAAGCTTGATCTGCATTATGCATAGACCATCATGCCTTTTCCTCCTGCTTTCATATGCTTATAAACAAATCAATTTTTTTCCAATGGTGAAATACAGTATTTAAATCATGATGCAGTATTTGTCAATAGGAGGAAATAACTGGTAAAGTCTGCTTGAGCTTTTCTGATGCCTCAGAAATAGAAAAAGATTTCCCATAATCCTTAAACCAAGGAAACACTTTATATTTTGCAATATTTTACACTTACTAGTGAAAAGCCAACAGGGTATGAAAAACTGTCCTTTCCCAACCTACCACATCCAAGAAGGTTTTTCTCTGGAATTTTAAAGTGAAGTCACAACACTAAATTGATAGAACAAAAGCATAGTTTTCACCCAGTAATTTCTCCCCATCCAGATCTACACGGCTGAAATTAGAAGAAAAGGGACCCCGACATTATATCTCTCTAACCAGTTCTCTGCTTCTTAAAAGCCACTTAAAGAACAAAATTCTGTGTACTTCCATAGATCTGTGAAGTAATTGATTTTGGGTGGGAATATACTTTGTACTTGCTTAGCCACATACAAGCTATTTCCTTACTCCTCAAACATCAATAGAATTGAATTTCTTTGGGATTAAAAACCATTTTGCTTTTATGTTTCTGACCCTAGTGTACCTGCTCAAATGGATCAGGCCAGGCATCGGCTCTGAGATTTTATGAATATAGGAAACTCTTGAATGAGAAAACCTCTGCTACTAATGCAGGTCAGCCCCTTTCTTACAAGTTAGAATCCTAGTTACTGGTGCCAAATTATTCAACAGCATTTATGAAGAACTTAACCAATTTGAATACAAAAAAAAAAAAAAAGCATAACAGTCATTGCCCTCAAGATGTTTACAGTCTAGTGGGGAAGACAATACATAACAACTATGTACATAGCAGATCTACATAGACAGTATAAATGAGAAGTAATCTCAGAAGGAAAATACTGGCATTACAGGGGTCGGGGATGGAAAGATTTCTTACTGAAAGTGGGATTTTAGCTGAGACTTGAAGGAAAAAAGAAAAATTAGGGGATGGAGATAAGGAAGAGAATTCCAGGTGTGGGGAACAGGCAGTGAAAAATCAGAGCTGAGAGGAGACTCCATGAGTCTATGCTGATCTTCTAGTGCCCTATAACTTTGATTCTTTGGTAAATGCAGTGGCTTGTGTTGGGCACAGCATCAAGAGAAACTACTTTTTATTGCCATTTTGGCACATTTGGGGGCCTTTGTCTCTACTTAACATGTTAATTAAGTTATAGATTACATACTAGGAATAAAGTATTTCAGAAGACTCGAAAGGTATAAAGTGCCCAGTTTATGAAACACTTTAAAAGCAAAATGGAGGATTTAATATCTGATTTTAAAAATGACAGGGAGCCACTGGATTTATTGCAGGAGTGTGTGTATTTTGGGAAGATCACTTTGGTGGCTGAGTGAAGAATGAACTAGAAAAGAGAGAAACTTGTGAAAGAAGAACATGTAGAAAAATATTTCAATAGTCTAAATATGAGATGATGAGGGGCTATATCAAGATAGTAACAATGTCAGAGTCTCCTCTGACATATGCAAGAAACATGTTGAAGGCAAATTTATAGGTTTTTAGCAAAAGACTGGTTGTGGAGGGTTGGAGAGAATGAGGAGTCAAGCATGATACCTCTACAGTAAACTTGGATTACTGGGAAGATAGTGGCACTCTAAGCAGCAACAGGGAAGTTAGGAAAACAGAAAGGCTTGAATGGAAAAAATAATGAGTTATAGAGTTAAGTTGAGGATGTCTATGGTATATTCAATTTAAGATGTACCTTAGACTGGAAATGTTATACTAGAGATTAGGAAAAAGGTTAGGTATTGGTAAGTAAATCCAAAAATCATCTATATAGAGATGAAAATTGTATCTATGAGAAATGAGACAATGAAATGAAATTGTGAGGGGGGAATTAAAGGAACCAAAGGATGGAGCCTGGGGAGACACTCATTTTGATATATTTATGATTTATTCAATTAAGTCATCTCTCTAAATGTATAGGTCATATCTTATCCTAATGACTTCTGTCCATGAAGTTTCACAAATTCTCTCAAATGATCTATCCCATATTGTTTTTTTAAGACTAAGAGTTCTAAAACTTGGGTTAACAAACCCTTGCAATTCTGCAGATTAATTTCAAGTGATTTATGGACTTGGATAGAAAAAATTTACATATTTTTTTATAAACTTGAGTGACATTTAACATTTTCTTTAATTACTTTAAACACCATTCTGAGGAGTCCTAGAATTCCCTAGACTGCCAAGAAGTCTACAACACCAAAAAGTTAAGATGTTCTTTTCTAGATGTTATAAAATTTTGTGACTACCTAATGAGCACAAAGGTTATCCTTAAGACATTTCTCATTCTTATTATGTGATGATCTTCCTTTCTTTTCTGTTGGTTTTTTTTTTTGTCTCTTTAGTAAACTACTTCTCCTAATTATTTCACTGGTAGGATGCTGTAGCCTATTTGTGCCCACCATGACTCTATATTGCTCTTTTGGAGACCTATAACTTTGATTCTTTGAGGAATGCAGTGACTTATATGATCCAGCATAAAGAGAAATCTATCCTTTTGTTGCCATATTTGACAGACAGTTACTGAGTCTTTGTCTCTACTTAACATAGATTACATGCTGCTAAAAAATTGAAAGCATAGATCAAAGGTCCACACCCAAAAATCTTGGATAAGTATCTTCAGAACCAACGCAGTCCAAGTGATGCTTCATAATTGCTTCTTCAATTTCCAAAACATTTTCATTGGTTTATAAAGATGAATCTTCCGTCTAAGACAAGCATCACATAAAAAAACTTAAAATGTAAAAGAGGGCAATTGAACACTCTCAACCAATGGTATACTACAAAAGGGAGAGAAGACTGAAATAGTGCCTGAGATAAAATTAGCACTAAAACTCCTTAGAGAAGTACTTGACAATTCCAAATTTCACTTAACTCTGGATGTATTGATGAAACAATCACAGATACACTGTATTCATTGTGAAAAACTTATTGAACTTTATAGTCAGGCACTCCATTGTAGCATCTTCAATTAAAGTGCCAGTTTAGCTAACTTGAGTTAGTGGTATATTATGACAATCAATTTGTGTGGTACTAAATGGATCTAAGTAGTCAACATTCAATAAGTATGTTCCAGTCAGATTCAATTGTCCATAGGTTACTTAATATTAAATACAAAGATCTCTGCTAATATACTGAAAGTCTAAAAAAAAATTGAGTCCATAGAGCTATTGATGATAAGAGAAAGCATCTAATTATAGGTACTCGTTGGGTTTTTATCAATTGAGACAAGATTTAAACATATCATGGTCATCTTATGGTAAAGACAAGGCATTCTGATGTAGGTGATGGATTTATTGTGTCAATTAAGGTCAGTGCAACAACACATGATGAAAGCAAATAGAGTAAAACTCATTAGCTAGTAGTCATTAGAAAGTAAAACTTGGGGCAGCTGGGTGGCGCAGTGGATAGAGCACCAGCCCTGAAGTCAGGAGGACCCGGGTTCAAATCTGGTCTCAGACACTTAACACTTCCTGGCTGTGTGACCCTGGGCAAGTCACTTAACCCCAATTGTCTCAGGGGAAAAAAGAAAGTAAAACTTACTTAATGGTGAGTACAGGCAATATATGGCAATGAGAAAAGTAATGTAATTGGAGACTGAACTATATGGCAGCTGTGGGTTATATAAATATTCACAGTAAACTTGCTAAAATTATTCACCACTTTTTAAAATGGAGAGTGTGACACATACTAGCTGTGTGACCCAACGAAGTCATTAGCCTCTCACTATCTCAAACAATTTTCTAAGATTGATCTCACTAATAGAGGGAGTTTCTTCTCTAGGAATTCTCTATACCCATGGAATCACAGTTCTAGACCACTAAGCATAACAACGTTATCAAGTATACCTTACACACCATATAAATTGTAGGAGAGCAGGAACTATGCTTCTACCTTTTCGTTGCCTCATCTACCACAGTCATTTTTACATGGTATGTTCTTAATAAATGATTGAATGAAGAAAAGGAAACCACAAGAAGTTTCTTCTAAATGTTCAAAGAAATGAACTTCATAAAACCAAATGATGAAATGAGACAGAAACTCATCTAACTTCTTTCAAATTTACTTCCAGACAACTTTTAAATATTGCCTCAGAATCAGTTTTGGAGGGGTAAAAGCAATTTTCCATCCTAGGAAAGCTTGTAGTATAAACAAGAAAGGTTTCACTGGGGTGAGAGGGGAATATGGAATAGAAAGCAAGCCAGTAGCAGCCCACAGCCCAGAGGGTCAGCAGCAAGGCCCCAGGTCCTAGTGTAGTCCACAAGACCCAGGTATGAGACCCCACCTCCAGAGCAAGGCAGCAATGAGACCCTACCCCTAATGCCAATTGCAAAGCAGCAACAGAAATTCTGAGCATCTCTGACACAAGCAGCTTGTGATGGTACCCTCTTCTCTCTAAGAGCAAAAATTTTATATAAATTATAAAGTCACAAAGTAGGCAGAAAAACCAGAAACAAACAAAAAAGAACCTAATCACAAAAAGTTACTATGGTGACAAAAAAGATCAAGACACAAACTTAGAAGATACAACATCAAAGAAAAATGAAATTTGTGCTTAGCCCTCCCCTCCACCACCTCCAGGAACTACAGCAAGTGCTCAAAAAGGATTTTAAAAATCAAATAAGAGAGGTAGAAGAAAAATAGAGAAAAAATGAGAGTAATATAAAGAAACATGGAAAAAAGAGTCAATAGTTTGGTAAAGGAAGCAAAAATTGGGAAAAGATATACAAAAATTCATTAAAGAAAATAGCTCCTTAAAAGTAGCATCAGCCAACTGGAAATGAAGATAAAAAACGTTTAGTGAAGAAAATAACTTTTTTAAAAATTAAAATTGGGCAAGTGGAAGCTAATGTCTTCAGGAGACATCAAGAAATGATAAAAACAAAATCAAAACAATGAAAAAATAGAAGGAAATGTGAAAATTTTCACTGGAAAATAAATTGAGGAAAGATAATTATTGGACTATCTGAAAGTTATAATAAAAAAAAACTAGCTAGAAATCATATTTCAAGAAAACTGTCTTGGTATCCTATAACAATTACTTCCTAGCTGAATATCCAACTAAAGAAGAAATTTTGAATGCCATTAGGCTACTTTCATGTGGCAAAGTGAGAAGAACCAGGAGAACACTGTACAGACTAACAACAATGTTGTATGATGAACAACTGTGAATGGCTTAGCTATTCTGAGCAATACAATGCTTCAAGACAAACCTAAAGAACTCATAATGAAAAATGGTGTCTGCTTCCAGAGAAAGAACTGATGGCATCTGTGTACAAACTGAAGCATATTATTTGTCTTTCCTTCCTCCCTTCCTCCCTCTCTTCCTTCTTCTCTCCCTATATTTTTCCCTCTCTCCATTCCTTCCTTCTTCCCTTCCTCCTTAATTACCTCCCTCCCTCCCTATCTACCTACCTCCATTCCTTCTTCCTTCCTTCTTTCTCTCACTTCCTCTTCTTTCTTTACTCCCATTCTCCTTCTCTCCTTTCCTCCTTTACTTCCCTACTCCCTCCTTTTTTCTTTCCTTCATTATTCCCTCCTTCCCTCTCTTCCTTCCTTCCTTTCTCCCTTACTCCCTCCCTCCCTACTTACTTTCCTCTCTCCTTCCCTCCTTATCTACCTACCTTCCTTCTCCTTCCTTCCTCCTTTCTTTGCTTCCTCCTCCCCTTCCTCTTCCTTCCTTTCTATTTTTTTCACAAAATGACTAATATAAAAATATGTTTTCTATGATTGTGGATGTAAAACCACATTAGATTGCTTATTATCTCAGGAAGAGGGAGAGGGAAGAGAGGAAAGGATAGAATTTGAAACTCAGACCTTAGGAAAAAAACAGAAACTTATTTTTAAATGTAATTGGTGAAAAAAATAAAGCATTATTTAGTTCAAAGAACTCCTGATATACAAAAGATTATGACTACAAAACAATGAGAGCGGTTTTTAAAAAGCATACCAGAACTTACATATTCCAATTACTATAAATTATTATTGCTCTTCAAAGGAGTCCTCTTGGGAGCCAGCCATTTGTTCCAGCATTTGTTATTGGTTTGAAATATTTTCTGAATTCATATAGAAAATGAAATTATCTTCAGGATCAGCTCATGAGCCACACAAGAAAACTTTATCATAACTTATCATAGTATTATGCTTAACATTTCAAAAAGGTTCCTGAGAGGGAACAGGAATTTCATACCCATCCCAACCTCCTTTTTATCAGATGGAAACAGGGGCTGAAAAGTTTAGACTTGCTTAAGGTCATTTCTACCCTGATTTTGAATTTTTAGTCCACAAGTCTATTCCAAATATGAATGCTTTATATTATGACCAAAAAGCTAGAATCAATGAGATAGCCATATCCTTTATAATGGAATTCATCTAACAGAATTCTAACCTCTAATAATAGTTCAATAAATAACCAGAGGACCCAACCACCTAAGCCATGGCTGCGGTCACAATCTGAGTGAAAGAAGTTTGATTCTTCTCAATTGTTGTCCCCACTATTATGGGGAAAAGGAGAAGTACATCATATGTGGACACAGATGCTGAGGATGAGAAACAAGGAGCCAATGAATTTTCCTACTTAATCCCAGTAGTTGAATAATTTAGAAAGCAGCAACAGTGGCGGTCCCAGATTAAAGTGTAAGCAACAGTCAACAGTTCCAGTCAGATAGAGTAGATGAGAAAATATTCAAAGAATAATAGAGTATTTTCATGCCACAGATATTACTGGGAATGATCCCAGGGTGAGCAATAGGTCTTAGATAAGGACCTTACATCACACAAATGATCAAGCCAACAATTAAGTACTTAATTATTTACAATATGCTTTACCATCAATGATGAGTCCTGGGAGAGAAGTCAAAAACATTAGCTACAGTTTAAATAAAAAAGCAGGATAAAAGCAGGTGAAAAGACTTGCCGCAAAATCAATTTTCCAATCTCCTGATCCTAACCCTATGGTTAATAAGCCAAAAATAATAGGAGAAGCTCACAAAATATATGACAGGAGGTATTGTATGTTAGAAAGATTTTAATGATCATATGTGTTTGTTGATTCCAAGATGTTTACAATTTAAAGGAGCAAATAGGAAAAATTCCTAAATATGTAGCAACAGATTTATAATCATGGAATTATAAAAGGATGTTGTAAGTTTTAATTTGGATACACTGAGGTCTGTTTCAACACTAAAATTAAGTGACCATGACTTGTGTGATTCTATAAGAGCTAAGGGTAGACAATTAACCAAGGCTGTCAAATGAGTTGGTTTAAATACTTCATCACTTTGAGAACAGCTAAGTGCTTTGGTAGTAGATAGAGCAGCAACCCTGAAGTCAGGAGGTCTTAAGATTATATTTGGCCTAGACACTTCACACTAGCTGTGTGACACCGGTCAAGTCATCAAGTCACTTAACTCTGATTGCCTAGTCAAAAAACAAACAAACAAACAAACAAACTGTTTATTAGTATGAATAATAGATTTACTTTCAGGTTATAGTCAAAAAAATTTTAGAGAAAGGAGGAGAGAAGAAAAGTAGAAATATAAGTAAAAATGTCTAAAAATATGAAGTCTTTTCCTAGTTCATGGTTTAAAAACACAAGCTCTAGTATTCATTTCTATAGCATTAACTCCAAACAGCTACCATTCTATTAACACTGTAAATGTGTGCTATTATTCTCTATAAAAAGTTGTCTTCATTTTAAAATATTTTCACTATTCACTGGAAAGATTCTACATTTTCTTCAGCAATAGTGGGAGATTTTTTTTAATAGCTACAAAGCAATGAGAATGAAATACACAGCAACTTGTTATACCCTAATTTTTTCCTCATGTGGAAGTTCTTTCTTATAAAATTATTATTTATTATGAAATATTATTGTTCTGTAAGAAACAACCAGCAGGACGATTTCAGAGAGGCCTGGAGAAAGTTACATGAACTGATGCTAAGTGAAATGAGCAGAACCAGGAGACCATTGTGCATGGCCACAAGAAGACTATACGATGATGATCAATTCTGAAAGACATGGCTCTCTTCAACAATGAGATGATTCAAACCAGTTCCACTTGTTCAGTGATGAAGAAAGCCAACTATACCCAGGGAGAGGACTATGGGAACTAAGTGTGAACCACAACATAGCATTCTCACTCTTTGTGTTGTTGTTTATTTGCATTTTGTTTTCTTTCTCAGTTTTTTTCTTCCTTTTTCATCTGATTTTTCTTGTGCAGCAAGATAACTGTATAAATATGTATACATATATTGGATTTAACATATAGTTTAACATATTTAACATATATTGGACTACCTGTCAGCTAGGGAAAAGGGTGAGGAGGGGATAATTTGGAACAAAAGGTTTTGCAAGGGTCAATACTGGAAAAATTACTCATGTATATGCTTTGTAAATAAAAAACTTTAATTTTTAAAAAAGGAAAAAAAGAAAAAAAATCAGTCTTTCTTGGTCTTAAACCTAAGCTAAGTCCTTGAATTCTTTAATGGCATTAGCTGACTATTTTAGCATGCACCAAACTCTTTCATATGAAAATAAGAATCTAGTAATCAAAACACTGGCTCTTGGGACAACTAGATGGTGAAGTGGATGAAGCACTAACCCTGAAGTCAGGAGGACCTGAGTTCTAATGTGGCCTCAGACACTTAACATTTCCTAGCTGTGTGACCCTGGGCAAGTCACTTAACGCCAATTGCCCCAACCCCCCCCCCCAAAAAAAGAGAAAAGAAAAAAAAAGACACTGGATCTATTTTTAAAAAGAAAAGCTCTCTATAGTTTTAAAATAAGTCTCTTTAATTACTATTAGATATTTATTGCATAGGAATAATAGGGATGGCATTATTTAGTTTGCAACTTCTGTATCACTAACAAGTCCTTATAGAGTCTAGTGTGTTGAGCATTGGTGGTCTCAGAATAAGAGACAAGAAACTAATCTCACCTTTCCTATCTCCCACATTTATATTTGTAGAATTAGTAAGGAAGAAAATGTACCATTTCCACAAAGTTGCTAAGTGATAATTGCTGTTTTCTTTAATCAATGAGTTATTTTTTTGTTTGTTTGTTTTTGATTTTTTCACAAAACTTGATCAGGTCCTTGAGTAGGATAGTCAGAGAATCTCACAGCTGGACTATTCCATGGGAATATTCATTTACTATAATTAGTGAATAGAGTGATGGATCTGAAGTCAATAGACCTTGGTCTTCAAATATCAAGAGGGTTGACAGCTTTTTGAATATGGACTAATAACTTAAATCTCAGAATTACAGTTTCTTCTTCTGTAGTCTGAGGATACCTAGAATACTGATCTCAGAGGGTTGTTGTAAAACTCAAAGGAGATAATGTATGATGGTGCTTTGTAAAATTTAAACCAATGTAAAAGTCATCTATCTTTTATTCAACAAATATTCATTAAGCACCAGCTCTATTCAATACACTATGTGGATTGAAAGATAAAGGACATTGTAAAGGAAAGAATATTTTATTTGAAGTAAGACAAAGTGGGTTC
This sequence comes from Sminthopsis crassicaudata, assembly GCF_048593235.1. Taxonomy (NCBI): domain Eukaryota; kingdom Metazoa; phylum Chordata; class Mammalia; order Dasyuromorphia; family Dasyuridae; genus Sminthopsis; species Sminthopsis crassicaudata. Next base: position 439,746,652 of record NC_133619.1, read on the forward strand.
AAATTCTTATTCTGACAATCATTTGCTTTTATAACCTTGGTCAATTCAATTAGCCTCTGAGGAGCTCAATTTTCCTATTTATAAAATGAGGGAGTTACATCTCTGAGTCAATGAAGTAAAATAAAGTTCCTTCTGTAAAGATATTTATTCAAATAAGTATCTTAAAAATAAATATAAATGTATAAGAAGACAAAAGTTTATAAAGTCCAAGGAGTTAAAATTTTACTTTTAAGACAGTTGTTTAGTTTTCTTTAAAGAACTACATAATATATACTCCATATCTATGTACTTATTGCAGTCAGTTTAATATCGTGGAAAGCGTATTGGATATCTGAATGGCTAGCTTCTAGTCTCAACTCAGTCAACTGATACCTATGGGATCTGGACTTCAGTTTCTTTACATCTAGGATTAGAAAATTGGAATATGATTCAAATTTAAATAATATTGGAATATGAAAACTATTACAATAGTAATGTTTTCTTTTGTTTTTATCACTAAGGGACTGCCTATATAAAAATGGATTATCAAGGATCAAACAGTATGGCCTTAACTTAGACCATTTTTGGCATGCCATTTTGGGAAAGTAATAAAAATCCTGTAATTTCTGGAGTTCAGCATAGTCTTCAGTTTAAAAAGATTTCTCGATGTAGGGATTCTTAAGCTTTTTTGTGTATGCTATGGTATTCACTGGTAGTTTGGTAAAGACTATGGAAGCTTTTTCAGAATAATGTTTTTAATTGCATAAAATAAGATATAAAATTATTAAAAAGTCAATTATATTGAAATATAGTATCAAAACATTTTAAAATAAGCTCATGACTCCAAATTAAGAACTTCTGATCCAGAGAACTGTTTGAATTTCCAGTCTAATCCTTGTGTAAAGTAAATTATTAGGTCTGTGTATCTTTTGTAATATCTTTCAAAAAAAGTTAAGAACAATAGAACTTAACTTTGCAACTTCATAGAACAGGAAAGGGTTAAATTAAGATGGCCTCAATTCTATTTCAATATGTTACATTACTGAAGAACTAGTTCTCTTACGATATGAACAGATTTTTCCTAAAATCAATATTGGGAAGGTAGTGCCCAAAGTCTGACACTGCCAGGATCTAAACATGAGTCAATTAAAATTCACCATCTCAAGTGTTGTACTTTATAATTCAGTATTTCATAAGCTTTTCTCTTAATATTATTCCAAAGTATCATAAATGTTTTACTTTTGGAGAAGTGAGAAGCAAGGCTCAAAGGCTTACCAAGAGCTAAAACTAGAGATATTTTCCAAGGACCATGATTCTCTATCACAACAGTCAGTCCACAAGCATTTATTAAGCACTTACTATGTGCCACGCATTGTCCTAAGCACTGGAGGTTTTTTAAAGGCAAGGAGATGAAATAATTCATGATCCCCTTTTTTCACTAGCAGTTCTTTTTTTCCTCTCATTTCTGAAAATTATTGATGGAAAAAATGCATTTCAGAAAAATTTCAGAAAATCTTCAGAAAAAAATGGATTAAAGAGAAGGAAAAGATCTTGTGTACCAAAAATATGAAGTTTTCATTGTCAATTCCATTACATAAACAGCAAGGACTAATGGAAAAAAAAACATTAAATTTGAAATCAGGATCTTGGTCCTCAGCTTTTCTTGTGCCACTTTCAGGCTGCATGCCCCAGGTGAGTCAAATCACCTGTAGCCTGTTTCTCATCTGTACAATGAGTGAATTAAAGTATCTTGCACTCTAAATCCTCTCCATCCTAAATTCAGCTACATATATTTCATTCATAGTACAACATTCCCATTTGGGATTTCCTAGAAGCATTATAGTAATGGAATAAATTAAGAATTTTCCATGGATGGCATAGCAAATGTCTCTGTCATAGGATTATAGACTGGGTCAAAAAAGGGAAATTAGAGAACAGCTCCCCAATCCCTGATTTTACACATAAGTATTTTGAATCTCAGAAAGCTTAAGAGACTTGCCCATGCAAGGTCCCATAGCTTGTACTATAGATGACAGAACTAGGATTCCAACCAAGGTTTTCCAACTCCAAACTGTGCACTTGCACTGTAATGCTGCCTTCATAATCAAAATTATGATCTGTTTAAAGGGTATTGATAAAGGGTTCTTAACTGATATCTTATTATTTCAGAAATTGATTGTTGAGATGCTTACCCTGAACAATAATTTTGAAATAGTTTTCCAACTCATTCCAGACATTGGTGACAATAGTCCAGCAAATGAAGCATGTCTCACTTTTTCTAATCTCTATTGCAATAATTAAAAATTGGATTGGGAGTTAATTTAGGAATGAAGTTATTTACGTGAATAAAATGGCTTCTGCTTTCTTGTTTTCCTGATGCAAATGTAATTTGAAATATGTCTTATTCTCTTTAGCAAGTGACCTTAACTAAAATTTGATATTCAACTGAAATATGTGGGCTTAATGCATATTTTTTATTTCTCTAGACTGAGTCATCACAGTCTTCCAAATCACATAAAAACTGATATGAAACAGAAAGTTCAAATCCCAACATTATTCTGCAAATACAATTCTTTCTAACTTTTTAAATTTATTCATGTCTGTACCTACATGATCTTATAGAACTATATATGACCAAAAAAATGCATTCAATTCCAATAGAATTGAGATAGAAAATGTTAATTGCATCAAGAGAGAGAACTATGAAGATTGAATGTGTATTGAAGCATAGTATTTTAACCTTTTTGTTTGATTTTTTTTCTTTTGGTCTGATTTTTCTTGCACAACATGACAAGTATGGAAATATCTTTAAAAGGATTACACATATTTAAGTTATATCAGATTGCTTGTTGTCTTGGGGAGGGAGGAGGTAAGGGATGGAGGGAAAAAAAACTTAAAACACAAAATTTTACCAAAATGAATGTTGAAAACTATCTTTACATACATTTAGAAAAATAAAATACTATTAAGAATAAATAAATAAATGTATTCCCCTAATTCATTGATAGTTATCACTACAATTCCACAATTTTTGAGAGTCATCAAATGCCAACAATACAATAAAACATTTATTATGCCCCTACCATGTGTAAGGCATTGTTCTAAGTACTGCTGATACAAACAAAACAAAAAACAAACAAAAAAAAAAAAACCAATTCCTTCTCTGGGGAGCTTATGCAAAGTATAAAGAAACAAACTATATGCGGGATAAATTGGTGATAATCTTTGAGAGAAAATATTAACATTAAGGAAAATCAGGAAAGACTTTTTGCAGATGAGATTTTAACTGATATCTAAAGAAGCCAAGAGACAGAGATGAGAAGGGAGAGAATTTCAGGGATCCAGAAATGGAATGTCTTCTGGAAATCGTAGCAAACATCTCAATGTCACTTAAATGTAGACTATGTGGAAAGGAGTAAAGAAAGGAAGATACAGGGCTTTAACAACCAAACAAAATTTCATATTTGATAATGAAATGACTTCCACTGTAGAATTTTAGGTTAAATCTTTATTGATATTTTTACTGCACTCCTTGTAACTTGTTTCCCTTACTTACTCTCTCAAAATCAAGGGTATCTGCCAGACTGCTTTTAATATTCTCCTACTGATTTATCCCAAATTTTAAGAGGTATTTCCTCCCAAGTTTCCAATTATTTCTTCTTCATCGAGCATCTCTTCTCAATGGTCAGAATCAGGTCCAGAATAGGAATTCCTTTCATCTCATCCTCCATTTTTCAAAGAATGAAACTGTCATTAGAGCAAATCAAAACTTAATCAACTGCTATGCTTTTAGCCAAGAGAAAGTGCCAGTAAAGATGGAGGTAGTTGAAGTCTTTTCTCACTGTCATATGCCTGGTATGTGATATTTCAATGTAAGGAAGCTAGATGTGCAGTGAATAAGTGTTGTTCCTGCTATGTAACTCTGAGGAAATAATTTTCCTTATCTGTAAAATTTAAATAATAAAAGCACCCAGGGGAAACCATGTGGGCCACTCCAGCCTTGGAATCAGGAGGACCTAAGTTCAAATTGGCCTCAAACACTTGATATTCACTATAGCTGTGTGACCATGACCAAGTCATTTAATCCCAATTGTCTCACCAAAGTAACACCACCACCACTATCTACTTCTCAGGATTGCTGTAAGAACTGAATAAGATAAAATTTATAAAGGGCTTTGCAAACTTTAAAACTAAGTATTGTTATTATTTTTCTCAAATTCATCATCCATGTCCTACCTCTGTTCAGGGGTTCTACAATATACTAGCACACCACCACCACTCCTTGGTTCCTTATCTATTAATCCTTACCCAAATGTTCCCTAATTCCTTATCAACTTTTCCTGCTTCCACTGCACCCTGACTTTATAGAATAATTCACATGGTTACATATTTTGATCTAATCCTTTTAAATAGGCTATACTCTCCTTTTATATCTATATTCCAATCATCAACTATATCACACTAAATCTGTGAGTCCAATTTGCTTCCATTCTATATCACCATAAATAAGTGAAACTATAGGTTATTTTATTCCTCTTCTTGGATTTTGTCTTTTATGATTTTTTACCAGTCCTTTACACTAATAATTCCCTTCTTATGTCACACCTGATACTATAATATTTGTAAATATACATCTTCTGCCTCCCTTATAATCATCAGTCAACTTCCAATTTAAACTCTTTATCAGATTCAAAAGTCTGTAAGCAAACATGTTTTTATTAGCCATTCTTAGGTGAATTCCTTCCCTAGCTAAGTCTCCATCTCCTTGTATGTTAAGCAACGGCTTAATATCCTGGATTATGTGCCAGAAATTCAATTCTCATCTAAAATCCTCATTTTTTTAACCAATTTACTCCCCAAATCCATTTTTTTATTTGCTGAATCCTCTACCTTTAAGTAGAAGCAGTGATGGAAACACCACTTGTATATTTCAAAGATCTATTTCTTTCTTATGACTTAACAATCTCTACCAATGCTTCTTATTATTTCTAGTAATATTTGTATGTATAGGAAAATATAAGTATTTCTTATTGTTTGATATATTTCAAGATGCTTCTCCCTTCTCCTTCATATTCCAAATATATTCTTTGAGAAAACAGCATACCTCCCTATTGTTCATGTCAGGGATTATATGGTCACCTTGGTACCCTAGTAGAGTGTCACTGACCTTAAGTATCCATCCCTTATTCAAGTGACAATTTGAGATACTCATCCTTATTTATCCTCAGAGGGTCTGTTATATCCTCTATGGAAAGAACTATTATCTACATTTTTAAAAAAAGTATCAGTAATTCTTTTCACCCTTCTTCTATGTCACTCACATTTTTTTCCATCCTATAAACTCAAGTCACAATCAGGAAAGTACAAGTGGGCTTTGATTCAGGTATGGTCAAATGGAAAGGCCAAATTGGAACTTCATGGGTAGGAGAGGGAAGAATGATGGTGAGAGGGGAAGCAGCCTGTCTCTTTGGGCTCTTTGATTATCAGTCCCTCTCTTCTACTTCTTTCTGAAGAAGTTGAAGCTTAGGCATATCTATTTTCGACTAACAATATTTGCAATTGTCCTGGAATATTCAAAGGGCTATTATAAGGAAGAGATTAGGCTTACTCTTAGCTCCAAGAATCCAGGGCAATGTTGAAGTTTCGAAGAGATAAATTTAGACTTGCTATTAGGAATAAATTGCTAATGATTAAAACTGTTCAAAAGTGGAATGGGCTACCTTGGGAGTCATCAGGGTTCCTCTGATTGGAGATATTCAAGCTGAAGTTGGAATGCCAGTTGATAGATATTTTTATAATAAAGATTTTTTCAGATGTAGGTTGAACTACGAGACTCACAAGGTATTTTCCAACTCTTAAATCCTATGATTCTATTATCAGAACCACCTCAAATTAGAATAGACTGTTTTATAGGATAATGAGCTCACCATCAGTAGTTGTATTCAAACAGAAGCAGGATGATTACTTATAAGGAATATGTAAAGGATGTTCATTAACACTCTGAAACTTGGTTGTATTCAGTATATTGCTTATAATCTTAGAGTCTATAACAAGAAATGAAAGAAAATACATGAATTAAGGAGTAACTTTCAATCAAACTGAGAAGATTGCTTCATATTGCTGTTACTTAGTGAAGAATGGGTAGTGAGATAAGATAGAGATGCTGGGAAGTTTTCTAGGTTTTCTGAATATCTATTATTCTGAAATAATATATATATTTTAAATGTCATAAACTCATAAATATATTTATTCAAAAATTTCAAACTATATTTTTATTTGAAAAGAGGATCTTTTCCCTTTTGGCTTTTCATAGAATTTTGTTTTCTCTAATGCACTTATCATGTTTAAACTTCCTATTAAAAATGTAAACTGTCTTTTCTAAACTCCCTTGGTATATAATACATGTGATTCTAATCTTCACATTATGATTTTTAGGATCTCTGAGTTGATTCTTGAGTCATAGGGAAGCACATCAATCTCCTCCCTCCAAATCAGAACATTCTTTGCAATGAATCTATATTGAAATTTCCTCTTCCTAATTTTAACTCCTCCCCACCCCAATCACTATAATTTCAGGCACTCTCTGGCAATTCTTTCATTTGGAAACATAAATAGATATTGAGGTTACATAAAGGCCCTATGATGATCCTGGATATTGCTTGAGAAAAAAATACAAATACACACTTGCTATTTCATAATGTCTCATGCTTTTACCTTCTCTTATTAAAAGTGATAATCCTCTGTTCCTTGTCTAATTATAATTGTCTTTCTTAATAATTTTCTTTCCTCTAGAATTAAATTTAACTGAGACTTCATAACTTCACCCTCCCATTCATGGCTTTTTCATTTTTTTTTCCTTTTTTATTCTTGAAACTTCTAGATGGTCATGATTAATTAGGAGATTCTTTTGTGAATTATTTCCCCATTATCACCATATAACACTCATCATAATATCATTATGTAAACTCAAAACCAAATCAAACTTATTTTGCTCAAACCATGTCATTTTTGACAACTTCTTTTAAGAACAATAATATTAGTCCAGTTTTCTAGACCAAATATATATGTATGTATATATACATACATATATATGTAGGTGTGGGTGTGTTTATATTATATGAATATAATATATTGCCATTTACTTCACCTTTAACTCTTACATTCTGTCATCATGTTCTGTTATTTTTCAAAATGTTTAATTTTTTCTATTTCCACAACAACTATCCTACTCACCTCATATCTGAATTACTACAGCAACCTTCTAATTTGTGTCTCTGATGCCAATATCACTGCTCTTCAATTTAACTGAGATACTATCTGCTAGCCTAATCCTCTTTAAATGCTAGTGGGCAAATCACTTAATTTCTCTGGCCCTCAGTTTACTCATCTATAAAATTAAGGAGTGAAGTACATGATCACCTCTAAGGTCTTAAATCTATATAATCCTAAGCTCCAGTTTTCAACTTGTAACTATCTTGCTCTGGAAGTTACACCTCCCTGGGGCCCACTAAATTAAGTGTAATGTCTGGTACCTAGTTTTCAAGGTTTTCTATAACTTTTGCCAATCTTGTTAAATTCCCTAACACAAATTTTTCAGTCTGACTGTCTCCTTAATGTTCCACAACCATCATGTTAAATAATGCTCACTCTTGTGACTCATGTAAATTTCCTCTCCACTTTTTGAAATCCATTCCCTTCTATTTTCCTGGGTCTATATCTTATCTAGCTTTTAAGAACCAATTCAGGTCCAACTTTCTACATACCTTTTCTTCCCTAATCTAGCCCCTCTTTGATAATTTCTTAATATCTGATTATTCATTGCCCTGTACTTTTTTATGTTTTCTTTGAATCACCACAGCTTAAATAATTTTGATGAAAACATTCTGAATTTTAGATTTATATTGCTTCTTATATGTTCATTATTTTCCCCAAATAAAATCATAATCACTGAGTTAGAAGGACCTCCACACGTCACTTAGTCCAACCACATCATACCTAATATATATACCTTCCAATTACTACTCCAGGCTATGTTTGAAGACCTTTAGTAAAGAATACACTGCCTTCTGAGGCAGCCCATTCCACTTTGGAATAGTTCTAATTATTAAGGAGTTTTTCCCCTACATTGAGGTGAAATGTGCTTCTCTGAATCTTACACTCTCTGCTCTCAAGTCTGTCACCTCAAAGACAATTATGTTGACCCAACAGTATAAGTTTCCCATTGTTCAGACTAAATATCACCATTCAATTTTCCAGTGTCATGATGAACTCTCATTATAATTACAATTACCCTTTTCTGAACATTCTTGAGTTTCTCAATGCTCTTCTTAAAAGATTCCCAGAATGTGCTGACACTGGGACCAAGTCCAAGATCCTAAAGTCACATATATGCTTTAGCAGCTAAACCCCACTGCTGGTATCCACTAGGTTAGACTATGAGCTGTTTGAAGGCATGGATCATATGTCTATCTTCTTTGGTAACCCTTACTGTAGAGTAAGGGTTACCAAAGAAGTAACATAGTAGATATTGATTATATATTTGTGATGGGAAGACTAGAAGAAGATAACTGTCTCTATTACAAGTTTCCCATCTGCTTTCTAACTCAAATTCTTCCTTGCCACACTCATTTATTCATAGAACACTTCTTAACCAAAATAAAGCTCTCCCTGACACCTTCATGACCCAATCCCAAACAAAATATAAATAATATACTTTTAAGAGAAAAAAAGGAACTGCAGTTACCAGGCTTCCTTCCAACCCACAGGCATATTTATTTTTTCTCTAACTGCAAAGTAATTACTATTGGTTTTATAGTGGGATTTTCCATATGTCCTTTAGTGGAGGCACTAGTAACCCAATGCATCCTTTTAGCTTTTCCTGGTTTTTGGCCATCATACCTCATTCTACTGTTTTGCCTTTACTTTTGCTGTTTATTATTATTATTATTAAAACTTTGTCATGTAATCAATACTGCATTTGGTCACTGTTGCTGTTGACTTGTTTGGTTTGCAATGAGCTGAGACTGAGCACATTCTGGCTACTTTAGTCATTCCAGGGAATAAGGATATGTTTAAGAAAACTTAGGGCCAAATTGAGCTAAGGACTGAATGCAGCTGCTGTGCCAGCTGTGTAACCATTCTCAACTTTGTCTATTACTTCAGAAACTCAACTATTCAGTGCAGCCATCACCGGACTAGTGCTCCTGTTGGTCTAACATATTTGGCAGCAAGCATTATTGCAGAAATGAATGCTCAAGAGTATTTTTAGCAGATCTCATGCTGCTCTATCGACAATTTAAAAGATTAGGATTCAGCAGACATATGCCTCTAATTATTGCAGGATCGAACACAACTAATTGGTCAATGTTTATTTCTCACTAGCAGGTCTACCATGCCAAAACTTCATCCTGAAGGCAAGATACTCCAGTGCTCTAGGGCAACTTTTCCCCTCTTCATTCTCTGCCCACTTCTACCAACCAATCCTCCTGAAGTAAATTTTCCACTGAATTTTCAGGCAGGGAGCTCTGTTGTAACTGACACTCTAATAAATCCCATCCACTCTTGGCCCCCCTCAAAATACACATTGGCTTGAGTGGTTAATTTAAAGATTAGTTTTGAAATGTCATTTGGGATATGGCCTGTGGCTAGTTATTGGGTTAGTTACATCCTTCCTTCAGAATATTCTCTGCTCACACTGCTGCAGACTCCCTTTTGTATAAAAGCACTATCCCACTACCTCAGCCATAAAATCCTGGCTTCCCTTCCCCTTGTCCATGCATTATTTAAGAATGTTGCTCTGTGCACTGGCATTAGAATTTTCCTCTGAGTAACAATCAGTAACAGCTTTGCTCTGACAGGAAATGTGGGATAGCTGAGAGAGTTCCACCCATTCGTTGCTACACTCCAGCCTTGATAATGAGATATGATAATCTAATTTGGTAAAAATAAACTGTGAAATCAGAGATTTGCAGCAAAAAACTTTTAAAATGTAATTCAGACTAGCAATCAATGCTTATTCAGTTTCCTTGCCATCACAGCCTCCTCTCTTTGCAGATGCTTAAGTGATGCTAAATTAAATAATTGACAAATTTTTAAAACTGCTGGAAATTACCATCTGTGCTTAATTTTGGAATATAAAAAGGTCCATAGAAAACACCCTTTATGATTATTTTGCCTAATAACAGCTATAAAACAATACAAACATCCCAGCAGTAGAAATAGAATGCATTTTTGAGGAGGTTGTACTTGCATATTCAGAGTATTTCAAAATAAAAGACAACACTACAGAAATGCTGAGTTGCCCTCCCCTGCTAAAGACAACCCCTTTATATTTTCTTAATGTATGGCAAAGGAATTGAACTTCTACCTTAAAATATCATTTAAAACAAACAAACTTTCAAACATTAACAGTCTTAATGAAAAAATTTTACGTTTCACTCTAAGATAGATACAGTACTAAATTATCCTCTATTAAATACTTCACTCCATTATGTTAATATTAAATATGGACAAAATAAAATCTAATATAAATAAACACTCTCAAACCAGTGAAAACACAGACAGAAGAGACAAGGTAGGTACTTGCTACTCACAGAATCATCTACACAGGGTATATGTATATATAAAACAAACTGAAACTTACACTGAGGTCTCCTTACAGGTTCAGCACAGCCAATAGCCTTAAGGGTACATTTTAGACTTTTAATCCATGTTCTTCTGTTCTTCCCACTGATGTAACTACTCAAGCACATGGTCAAGTTGCAATCAGCTTCTCCCTTAGTGATGTATGAGAGCTGTGCTGATTTATCTTGTCTTTCTGCAGCATATTAGCACTAATGTTTCTGCATCCTACCTTAGCCGTAGCCACTGCTTTATCATTGGTAATCCAAATTAAAGAGCCAGTGAATGGAGCAGAGCTTTTTTATTTTCCTTTGCCATGAAACAATTGCCAGGCAGGCACTCCCAGACAAGGATTCCACTGTTTATTCTATTGAATCTCCCCTTCAATATCCCATTGAGATGGTGACTCAGGGAAGCAAAAGGATGGGTCCAATGAGACTGTTCTAGTTCAAAGGTCTATTTATGATTTATTCTGCTAAATGATGCAGATGGCTTCAGGAAAGACGGTGGACAGCTGTCACTTGTGAATTTTTGGTCATGATTCCAAAATTTATATCACTTATAAAGATAACACTTGATACTCAACTGCCTAATATAACTTACTTTTTTGTTATTCCTCTTTAGCTAATATTGTAAAGAATCTCCCATTTCCTCACCAATAAATACTTTACATATGCTTCTTTAGATGTCGATTATAAACACTGATACAAATGCTATAATTTAGAGCAGGTTGTATTACTAGAAAAGCATAAAATGCTTGGATAATTAGAGAAGCCTCACAAACAAATCATTATTATCGTTCCTATACTTTGCTGTTAAGAAGCAATAGCAGCATAGGCCAGTGGTTAAAGGGTTTATTTAATTCATGAGTTTTCAGTTCCATCCCCAAGAGATACTTAAAGTGCTCCTTAAATATTTGCAAAGGGCCATTGTTTTTGAGCATTCTTTACAGGATAATTTTGGATTGGCTGCCAAAGGTGCATGTAGCTCTTCCAGAATCATCTGAAATCTCTTGACTCCAGTGAAATAAGAATAGTAAAAGAAGATTAGATTTGATTTTTTCTTTCAAGAAACAAACATGATTTATAAGTGTAAAATTAACATCCCGGGTGCATTTCAAAGATTAAGGCAATGGAATGGTGCACACAAAATTCGTGATAGCCTGATGATATTCTTTCTCTGAAACTTCCTTGCATTCATCTCAATGTGAATTAAAATTATATGGTGAATTTTAAGCTTAACATGAGAACACCAAAAAGAGGCATTGTTGTGTTAATTTACTCTTCTGAAATGAGCCAACAAACAGAGCTATTTCTGTCTGTGAGCTTATTTTGCACAGGGATTATAATGGCCACTTTTATGTCTGTATTACCTCCAGCTCTTTGCAGACTTTGTAATTTCTTTCAAATGATGACTGATGCAAACAGTTTAGCTTTGCCATAGGTGGGGCTTAACATCAAGTCTATAAAATGCCTTAATAGCATACTCAAATATAGATGCACATTTACACATATGTATATATGCATATATACACACATATATATGCATGTATGTGTTTATAACATGCTACCCAAAAGAATACAATATAGTATATTATATTGCCATATCATATACAGATTGAGAAGAAAATAAAAAACCATTTAATCAACAAGTATATATGAACAGAGAAATTAGGTAGCACAATGTAGCACTAACTGGAGTCAAAAAGACTAGTTCAAATCTAGCCTCAGACACTTATTAGCTATGTGAACTTAGGCAAATCATTTAATCCTATTTACCTCAGCTTAGTCATCTGTAAAATGAACTCCAATATCTTTGCCAAGAAATGGTTTAATATAGTCTATGGATAGTATAGTCTACAGATATAAATGGATAGTAGAGTCTACAGTCATGAAGAGTCAGATTTGATTGGCCAACTGAACAATAATAACATATAAAAAAGACTAGCTAACAGACAGAATACAATATAATATAATATACCACCATTTACATGGATTCAGATAAAAAACAAATATATATACAAAAAATATACATATAATATATATATACATATTACTTAATATAATACAATTCAATATAGTAAAAAATTACATAATACAATATACAAATTTAGAAGAAAACTCTAATCAACAAGTATTCATTAAACGTCTAAAATGTTCCAAGCTATCCTTCATATTGGAAAATGATGATTATCATTAACTATGGATGTTGAATTGAAAATGACAAAATGTAGTTTAATGTCCCTCTTGGATTACTGAGACATTGTCCTTCCTTTTACAAATAGGATGGCCAGAACCCTATTGACAAAACTTAACAAGGCCACATATTTACTGAAGCATTCAAAATTTCATATAGTTACTTTTATTGACTATTTATGTCTTTTTCTTGTCTAATCTAAAATATAGATTTTAATGAAAAAATGGAAATGGCATGAAGGTTGCTGGACTTATTACAATTATAATTAGGATCGGGCAGACTGTGTTCTGTCCCCAGGACACCATAAAGAGAGAGGCAGTCACCAAGTTACCACCTTATTTCAAAGTTTTTCACTACATGGCAGAAACACTCCCTGGTATTTCTTGCCCCTCTAGTAGACCCAGCTCTCTGCTTCCAACTCTTACAGGAGAGGAAGATGGATTGATTTCATTAGAGATGGTTCATAGAAATAGAACTGGAAAATATCCTAGATGTTATCTTGGATTATAGTTCTAAAAGAACCTCAGAGGCCATCTGGTCCAACTCCATTATGTTACAAACATGGAAACCGATGTTCTAAGAAGTCAAACAGCTAGTAGTAGAACAGGATTCAAATCCAATTATTCCTGACTTCAGGACCAGAACTCTATCCCCTATAATCTCTCTCCAGGACCAACTGTATCCATAATCAACGATCCTTTGCACCACTACTTTTTCCTCTCTTTCCCCTATTGGATTGTTCTCTTCTCTACTATTGCTCCATCCACCCCCAACCCTGATGTTTCTGCCCCACATGAAAGAAATCTTGTTGTGGCTCTCATTTCAGAGACCTAAATTTGTCACCAAGTGGTCCTATGGCTGTAGCCAAATACTGTCAACATTTGGTTCTTGGATATTTACTAGTTATATAATCCTGGGCTTCTCATTAAAACTGTTTGCTTCAGTTTCCTTATTTGAAAAGTAGGGATAATGAGCCTACCTTCTAACGACTGCACAACTTAATATGAAATCCAGAATTCTACTAATACCAAGTCTTCCAGACAAGCCAAATGTTCCAGAAGAGGTTTAGTCAATGAAGAAAGAGGGAAGATTAATACCCAGTTGCCCTTTATTTACTTGTAGAATTAGAGCTCATGGTTAAGAGTTTTATATCATATGAAGCTTTCTTACCATTGTTTCAATTTTGTTATGTTTCTTTGTAGGGTTTAGTAGTAATAATAATAATAACAATAATAATAATATTAATAATAACTTAACACCTACTAGAAGGGAGTGGGATGTGGAAAAAAGTCTATAGGCAAACAGATAACAAGGCATCCAAAAGGAATTGCAAATATGATGTATCAGAGTCTGAGGGTTAAAATAAACCATTAGTTTACTTAAAAAGTACTAAACTATTCCTAAGTAGATATCAAAAAGGTGAAAGCAGCCTGTAATGAAATTCCTAAACATCTTGAAAGATTTCAATCCATAAAGTCAACCTTTTGTGTTCCTAGTCCAAAGGGAACACAGCTGAATTTTTGTTCAATCCTTTTGACTGTGATATTAACTCAAACTGCCTCACATCTGTTTCACATGTCCTCGCTCATGATAGCTCTAGGTATGATGTTCTATAATAACCCACCCAGGTCTGCATCCTAGCCAACAATCCAAGCTCAAGAGTGATGGCAATAAGACTGTGGGAGGATACAAGTGAGCCAAGTCTTACTGTGAAAGAAAAAGTGGGGTTTCAAGAGACAAGTGAACAACACTAACAAAGAAGTTTCAACTATCTGAGAACATTTTAGAAATATACAATTACATATAACTAATATGTTCATCCAAAAACACTCTTCTATTTATCAAAACAAATCCCTTAAAGACCTCTTTACTAAGTAATATAAAATCACCTATTTTAAGTTAGAATTTTATCATAAAAGCCACAAAAAGATTGAAATTTATTTTTTAATGTAAATTTTTAATTTTTACCCATTACACATAAAAACAATTTTAACATTTTTGGGGGATCATTTCTAGTTCAAAATTCTCTTTCTTCTTCCCTCTCCTCCCTACCTCATTGAGAAGGCAAATGATTTGACATAGATTATACATGCATAGTCATGCAAAATGCATTTCCATGTAACTCATTTCAAGTTTATTTTTTTATCTAGCAGCTTCTGAAGCCAGAGAGAAGAGGAATAGAAAAGAAATCTTGAAGTTTTTAAAAACTTTAATACTCACAGGTTGAGGAAGTTGTAATACATTGCCATGTTTTGTAGTGGAATTTCTTAAAGAGGAAGGATGGATGGTTCCTAAACCCTCAACTCTAGCTGTGGAACAATCAGAAGGCCTTTTATTTTGTTTTTTCAGTGGTTTTTTTGTTTGTTTGTTTGAGAAATAATTTCCAAACTCATCTGATAGTTGTCACTTCTAGTATGTCTTACATTAAAAGTTAAAGGACTTTCTGATGGTAGTTTAGTCTGAATTTCAAGAAATAGAGAAAAATATCTCTCAGTTGATCTAAAGACAAAGTTTGCTGAGAGTACAGTTAATTTAAGAAACCCTTCCTCACATAAGAATGTATGATGTGTATTCTGCTAGGCTGCCACCTACTGGGTCTCCATGTTTGTCTGGTTCATCAAAATGAAACCACCTTTGCAACTGCTTTATGTAAACAGCCCAACCTTTGTTGTGTGTTGTGTGTTTTTATAAGGAGGCAGACAAGGGAGCCCAAAGTCACTTACAGTAACACCAGTCTTAAGGCAAGAAAACTCGACACCTTTAAGTTTAACAATAATTAATAAGCTGAAATCATGGGGTTAGTAGTCATCAGTCTCTTTAGCACACCTTTATATTCCTTCTTCTCCTCTCCTCAAGGTTTTGCTATCAAACATTCAATTACCAAGGATTTATTAATGTCCTTTTAAGCTTCAGACATTGCAGTCAGTGCTAGGAATACAACGACAATAATTAACCCCTAATCTTAAATCAAGAATCGTTCTATATCACCGAGTAGGAAAGAGTTAGCTTCTTTTCCTATCCCACTTTCAAGACATCACTTGGATTTTTCCTTCCTGTCTTGTAGTCAGCAACCCTTCCTAATTCCTCTGGCTGTGAGCAGGTCTCAAGGGTCCCTCAGAAAACTTGGTGTATGATTTCCACATCTTAGATTTGGCGGCTATTCATCCTTCTCAGACTAGCTCTATTATAATCTGAGGTCCCTAAAAAGACTGATTTTTATAGTCTGACTCAGGAATATATTCTCCATTTATAGTAATGTTGCTATGGAACTAATTACCCCCTGCTATATATTTTGAGTTACAGTGAGTGTGTGTATGTGTATGTGTACGCATGTGTAACCAATTAACAATGTTAGGTAGAGTGTACCTTTAACAGAGAATGGAGAGACCAAAATATTAGCATGTTACCACAAAGGAGTCATCTGCTTTGCTTTTTAGTCTAGTGTTTCACCAAAGTATTATGTACAAAACAATGCAAATGACATGGCAATGCTTTTTACAAGTAGATTATGTTTACTTCTACAGGAAGAGAATTAAGGCAATTAAAATGTTAAATCAAACAATTTCTCATAAATGGCATATAAGTTTTAATTAAATATGATCTCTTCTAAATACTTATTAATTATTAAATATGATCTGATCTCTGGAAAATACTAGTAATAATATTAATGATGAAGATTAGAAAATTATAAAACATTTGAACTGGAAGGAACCTTAGAGATCTAAGGTCCAAGCAGTTCATTGAGCAGTCAAGGGAAATAAGGTTTAAAAAAAAAGTAGGATAGCATGTCCAAGATGCCACAACTAGTTAGTAGCATAACTAGAATGAAAACACTAGTTAGTGGCTTCTAGTCACATGCTTTTTCTACTACATCATATTAGAAGACAGCAAATATCAAAATGTGTAAAAGAAATGAAAGAAATAAGCATTCAAAGTGCCCACTATCTGTTGGAGACTAGGCTATAAGCATTTTATCTACATTGATTCTCATAAAAACCTTACGATGTAAATGTTATTGTTTTCTTCATATTATGATTGAGAAAACTAAGACAGAATAAGTGACTTACTTGCTCAGGGTTACACAGCTAGTAGTTGTCTGAAATTAGATTTTAAGTCAGTTCTTCCTAACTCCAAGTCCAAAACTCTATCTATTGCACTACCCAGCTTACCTCCAAAAGAAAAGCATATACTTATAATTGCTGCTATTTATTACTTATAATAATGTCTTTTTAATTATTCTTAGTACCCTCAAGAATAGCAAAAAGAGCAAGTATTGAAAGATAAACATAATTATTATTGTCAATAATAACCTCTCTTTAAAGTTTGTGAGCCTTATAATAGACTTTTTTCACAACAGTCCTATAAGATAGGTAAATAAAGTATCTATATCCCGCTTTTTAGAGAAGACAATAGAGAAGACAAATAAGTGATTTGTCCAGCGTGACAAAAAAGAGGAGTTCAAAACTCCTCAAGCTTAGGTCCTTCTAATACCAAGTTTCAATGATTCTTTTTTTCTAATTTATTTTTGATTCATATAACAAGGATCAACTATCACTGATCTATGCAGAAAATATGAGTTATAGGGAAACTATTAATTGACTGTGAATTTATAAAATTTATGAAGAATGTTTTGAGATATATGAAAACATACCAAAATGAACCTAAGCCCAAGATAACTCCTCTCTTCCTGGAGTCAGAATCTTTCCTTATGATAAAGAAAGGAAAAACAACAGGATGTGCCTTGGCTCAAGACCTCACAATTCTTAAGATGAAGGATCAGCAAGTCATTATGGATCCCAGACAATGTCTGGGTGGGTGCCCACTCCCATGAAATGTGTAATGAACCCATGCTCCTAATGAATCACCACTGACCAACAGGAGATGAGGAAAGGAAAGACCAAAAAATACCATTTACAAGATAATCAAAGCCTAAATTAAATATCAAGTTTAAAACAGAACTCCACTAAAGCAAAATATCTCTACTTACTTTGTGCTAAATAATAGAAACATAAAAAAATCAATTTGACATCTAATCCTTAGACCCACCTATGACTTCTCCTTTCTTAAGTATCTTTGTAAATAATTCTAAAGAAAAACTGATTAAATTCAGGTTATCAGATAAAGCCTCTTCTCTCCATCCATTAAACAATACCTGTTTTCTCCTCCACATGTATCTAGCTGTTCTTGTACAGCCTCCCATCTCCTTTCTCTTCTGCTTTCAAACTAGCATCAAGAGATCACACTGAGCCCTGTCACCTTGTTTACACTTCTGGTTTCCTGGCTGGGCAGGCTGACACAGGGCGGGGAAGCTAAGGCAAGAACTAGGAGAATGGGCTGGAGAAGCTACTCCGGGTCACCAACTCTAGTGTCTACTGCTCCTCACCGGGACAGGAAAGAAGTAGGAGGAATTAAATTCCTTGAAAAAATCCACCCTTTGGATGACTCCAGCAATAATAATGAAAATGCTGATGAGAATGGATTTACTTCTATGTGCCTTTGTTCCACAGAATTCAAAGAACCTTAGAGATCATCTTTCTGCCTTTGTCCCTTCTCTAATTTCATGTTTATATTACTACTAACTCTGCAAATGGAAAAGGGGAGTGGAAGGAGGGAAAAGGACTCACATGTGCAAAAATGTTAGTAGCGGCTCTTTTTATAGTACAAAGAATTGGAAAATGAGTAGATGCCCATCACTTGGGGAATGGCTGATTAAACTGTGATATATAAAGATAATAAATATTACTGTTTTATAAAAAATGATGAACAAGCTGATTTCAGAAAGACTTACACAAACTGATGCTAAACGAAACAAGCAGAACCAGGAATAAATACATTGTACACAATAACATCAAGAATGTGCGATGATCAACTACAAGAGATTTGGTTCTTCTCAGCAGTTCAGTGGTTCATGGTAATCCCAATAAACTTTGGATAGAAAATGTCATCTGCATCCTGAAAGAGAACTATGGAGATTGAATGTAAATCCATACATGCTGTATTCACTTCCTTTTTTTCTGTGTTTTTTTCCCTCTTCCATGGCTTTTCCCTTGTGTTCTGATTTTTCTCTTCCAATATGATTCATAAAGCAATGTGTATTGAAAATTAATTAAAAACAGAAAAGGAGGAACAAAAGAACTCAAGAATCCTGAAGACTGATGCATCCCCAAATCTCTGGTTTACTTCCAAATCTATCTAGCAAAGGTCCCAGAGAAGATGGAAAGTTGGAAGTTATTGGAGACCTACTATGGGGAAGAGAAAATTGACTTTTCTTAAAAATAGCCATAAGATTTCTTAGAGATGTCCTATAAATAATGAATTCAGGGGAAAAGTATTCAAACAATTTTAATGCATAGGGAATGGTGACATGGTTCCAGAAGGAATTATTTAAATTAGTAGTAAATATTGAGGACCCAAAATGGTCAAGTTTCTTTTGTTTTCTCTTTTCTTATTCTGCTTACTACCCCTACCACCATCCTTAAAGACTCAAAATTCTCCTGGCTCCTCCCCCAGTGTTTGAAGTGAGTTGGGTTCTGATAGTACGTAATGGAAGTACTATCAAGGAATAGGGAGCTGTAGGTGATGATCTGTACCCTATGGTGAAAAGAAAGGGGAGAAACCCTTCTTGTAGTTCTTTCAGTCGTGGCTATGTGAAGTTGCTTTCCCAAACCAGAGAATCACCATTGTTCTATGCAGAGAAGGGAAAGGAGGATTTGTGATTATATTGAGTCATCCACACAGAGATCAATCTTTAGAAAAGGCCCATAAGGCAATTTTTAGAAGGCAATTTGAGATATATAAAGGATTTTAGAGATGACTAATTTATCCCTCTAATTTTGCAGACAAGTGAATTTCACAAAACTTTTTGCTCTAATGTTAAAGGATCTCAGTTCAAAATCCACCTTTGCTGCTTGCTACCTGACCCAATCAAAGCTTCTGTAAAATGAGAGCCTAAAGGAACTTTGAGGTCCCTTCCAGTTCTTAACCTGTGATTTTATGGCATTTCACCCCACATTGTGAAGTAGTGGTTAAGTTGTAACCAGTTCCTTTTTACTTAAAAAAAAAATAGAATAAGATAGATAATGGTAATTGCCACCAGAATTACAAGTTGACTCAATTCAATGAATATTTGTTAATTACTCCTAATGTAACATATATATATATATATGTATATATGTAGCTGACATTTATATAGCCTTTTCAGGTTTACAAAAGTTTAGGCTTTTAATATTAGAGGCCCTGATAATAAAGATAAATAATTTCAAGGGACTTAAAATCTAATTGATGGAGGCAAAACATGGATAAAGACTTGAAATATATGTTAAGAAATTTTTAAAAACCCAATAGAGTCACAAAGAATTGAACATGACTAAAAACTATTAAACAAACAACAAAAGAATTGGAATGTAAACTCATTTTTTGTTGGTTCCAAGAGAGCACCCTTGGAACAACCTTCATTATCATTATTATTGTAATTCTTGATATTAGTTTGTTAGTAGTTAGTTTTGTTAGTAGTTTGAATGGTAGCATTCCATATCACTTTAATTATCAGATTGGTAACACTCTTAAATATGTTTCTGAAATAAGTTATTTTGAAGTGAGTCTTAAAATCACACACACACACACATACACATACACACACAAACTTGAAATACAACCTAAATCACTTAATTCCAAGATTCAAGGCTCTTTCCAAACAGGGACTGAGTGTCCCTAAAAAGAATTATTGGTAAAAAGTAATTCTTTCTCAGAAATATTTTGCAAAATCTGTTCTATGATTTCATTAATCACAGCAAGGTTGGTGATCATCAACTACCTAAAGTGATATACTCTCCTCCATGGAGCACATGAAGTCTGTTATGCCTTCATTCTAATTGATCTATTACATATATATATATATATATATATATATATATATATATATATATATATATATATATATATACATATACACATATATATAATTATATATTATATAATATGTATATATTATACATTTCTCTTCAGGTTCTGCAGTTTCCCTCCTCTCCACAAAGTGGTTATCTTGCTGTTTGTCACACCCAGGCTTCCATCTGCAATTTCTGTATCTTTACACAGGCTATCCTCCAGGCTTAGAATGATTCCCTTCTTTAACTCCAACTCTTAAAATCCCTAGCTCTCTCAATTATAGCTTATCTCAATATAGCTTTCTCTACAAAGTCTGTCCTGACACCACTTCCCTCCAGTGGCATCTACTAAAATTATCTTTGCTTATTTTTAAGCACTTTTATCTGAAGGTGTTATCTGTCCTGATAGAATGTAAGTTCCTTGAAGGCAGGGACTCTGTCTTTTTTATTTTTGTATTCCCAGTTCCTATCACAATGCCTGGTACATACTAGAACTATTTAATAAGTAAATGTTTGCTTGCTGATTTGATAGGTGTGACAGTGACAGACAACTACTAAAAAAAAAAAAAGAAGATGGCTTAATTTTTCTCCCTTGTAATTGGCTGGCATTATTCAGGATAACATGAGCACAAGCATGCCTTAGATTGTTTGTCCATCTCATCAGGCATTGCTCACCAAGACTTCCCGGGGCTCTCCTAAAGTGTAGGAGGATACGGCTCCTCCCCTCATACATTCAATTGCAGCACGTTGCAAAACCTTTGATGCTCCGTCATGACAATTATTAGTTCATAAAGTTCTATGACTCCCTGTCCCCAGATTACCTGGAGCAATCTCACCACATAATAAAATAATTTCCATGTGACGCCTACAGAAAACCTCCCAGATTGCCAGTTAAAAGATTGTTATCAGCAAGCATTCCTGGAATATTTCATAGCTGCAACACCAGTTTCATTAGTAATAAATATTTGAAGGATCTGTGATGTCATCAGCCTGAGGAAATGAAGATATCAAACTCTGACTTTTAGATCAGTCCAAGGGTAAAAAGAAGTTAGATTATGAATTCATTAAGACCAGGTACTGTTGCTTTTTTGTTTGTTTGTTTTTCTTTGTATCCCCAGAATTTAGCACAGTATCTGGTACTCAATAGGCACTTAATTTTAATGCCTTACCTCTGTTGATTATCTCCGACTTATCACATATACATACATATGTGTGTACGTACACGTGCATATACATATGCTGACATATATGATCATGTGTGTATACACACATATCTCATATTTGTTCATTTGTTGAATCCACCATTAGACTGTGACCTCCTTGAGAGCCAGAATTTTCTTGACATTTCATTCTAACTCCAGAGCTTAGCACAGTACCGCACAGAGTAGATGCTCAATCAGCATTTGTTAACAAACTAAAAAATGACAGTTGCTTGACAGTTGCTCAAAGTCACATATCTAGTAAATGTTAGAGGTAGAAGTTGAAACCTGGCATTCCTGACTCCAATCCTAGGACTCTATTTTATCACTCTACCTTTATTTTAACTAGAATTTTTTTTAACAATGACAAAAAGACTAAAAGATTACTTCATATTCTTTTCATCCTCTTTCTGACAGGGAAAAAAGGTATTGCAAAATTCACTAAGTTGTCCGGGGATCCACGTTAAGTTAGGAACTGAACCAAAACACTGCTATCTATTGTCCCTTGGTCAGCTGGGTGGTGCACTGTATAGAATGCCAGACATGGAGTCAGGAAACTCCATGAGTTCAAATCTGGCCTCATACATGCATTAGCTACATGATTCTGGGCAAGTCACTTAACTCTGCCTCAGTTTCCTCATCTGTAAAAATAACTGTAGAAGGAAATAACAAACAACTTTAATATCTTTGCCAAGAAAACCCCAAATTAAATCACAAAAACTATTAGACATGTTTGAAACTACTGAACAACAACATTGTCTCCTAGAAAACTGATAATTCTCATAAGCCAAGATGAAAAACTTTTGATTCCTTAAGGAACACATTCAATTAATATCTCAGGTTCAGAATGATTTAGAATAATCCGGTTCAAAAAACAACTTTCTATTTGTAAAAAAAAAAAATGGAGAACAAATGTAAAATGTCAAATGCCTAAAAGAGTAGTGCACATAAGAAATACTTCTTTAAGGTCAGAAGCAAATCACAGGGGTGATTTCTGTGACTGGATTTTTAATTGTGCATTTTGTTTTTTAGATGCTGGATAATTTTCTGACCATTAAGGACAATCATGGCTCAACTTCACAATAAAAGTAATTGGATTGCATGCTTGAGAGGATCCAACTGATTCACAATGAGGTGCATGGAAGGAGAGAGGGAAATGAGAAGCTCAGAGGAATTCAAAAGTAATTTTCTCTTGATGAAAAACAGAACTGATCTTTGGAGTTGAAGAACTTTAGATGAAAGCTAGCTGTCATTTTCTGAAAAACCATATTTTGCATCCTTGCCTAGGGCAATTAAGAAAACATAAAGAAGGCATAAAGAGGATCAATGGAAACCCATTCAATCCCAGGGTTGAAGTTTGAGATGGGACTTCCAAGATAAGACAGAGCTGGGCCACAATATTATGTCACAAGAGGTTTGCCTGTCCTCTTCTCAGGGTCCTATAGAGCATAAGATAGAGGAGATAGTACATAAGTTACCCCTGGAAAAAGAAGTGCTTAGAATGGATTTTTTACTTCCTATGTAAAATGAAAAAGCAATACCTTCCAAAAAGAAGCCAAGTACATAAAGCCAGAAAATAGCCTGCTTTAGCAGAAATTTGAGCTTGGTCTATGTGATGATGAAAGAAAAAGAAAAAAAAGTATAACTAAACATAGAGGTGAGAGAAAGCACAGGTAATGAACCGAGAATGCTCAAAATTGCACCAAGAGCAATAATTTATCAATGATTAGTTTTCAAATTCTTGCACTCTCATGCTTATAAATCTTATCTTGTAAAGCTTTTCCCCAAATACCTTCACACCTGAACCCTGAGAAACCTAGGTAAATCAGAGTCAGTTCTTCAAGAAAATATCAATACTGTTCCCCTCTGTCAATTTATTTTAGTTTTTTTTTTTTAATTTTATCCTCAAATGGTTGCTCCAATGAAATCCACTGCCATTACAACTCAGAAACCCTGACTAATTGCATAACCTCCTTGGGCAATCCTTCAGGGCATCTTCATCTGCAAAGTAGTCATAAAAAGACTAACTACCCAAAGGATATGAATAGACAATTTTCAGATGAAGAAATTAAAGCCATTTTTAGTCATAGGAAAAGGTGCTCCAAATCACAATGGATCAGAGGAATGCAAATTAAGACAATTCTGAGATATCATTACACATCTCTCAGATTGGCTAAGATGACAGGAAAATATAATGATAAATGTTGGAGGGAATGTGGGAAAACATTAAATACATTGTTAAAGGGACTGTGAATGGATCTAACCATTCTGGAGAGCAATTTGGAACTCTGCCCAAAGGCCTATCAAATTTTTTGTGCATTTCCTGTTGGAGGGGATGTGGGAAAACTGGGACACTAATACATTGATGGTGGAATTGTGAATGAACCCAACCATTCTGGAGAGCAGTTTGGAACTCTGCTCAAAAAGTTATCAAACTGTTCATACCCTTTGATCCAGCAGTGTTACTACTGGGCTTATATACTAAGAGACCTTAAAGAAGGGAAAGGGACCCATATGTGCAAAAATGTTTGTGGCAGCCCTTTTTGTAGTGGCAAGAAACTGGAAATTGAATGGATGCCCATCAATTGGAGAATGACTGAATAAATTGTGGTATATGAGTGTTATGGAATATTATCGTTCTGTAAGAAATGACCAGAAGGATGATTTCAGAAAGGCTTTGAGAGACTTACACGAACTGATGCTAATTGAAATGAGCAGATAACTATGCACAGCAACAACAATATTATATGATAATTCTGATGGATGTGGCTCTTTTCAACAATGAGAAGATTGATGCCAGTTTCAATGGTCTTGTGATGAAGAGAGCCATTTACACCTAGAGAGAGGACTGTGGAAACTGACTGTGGTTCACAATACAGCATTTTCATGCTTTTTGTTGTTATTGTTGGCTTGCATTTTAGTTTCTATTTCATTTTTTTTCCTTTTTTGATTTGATTTTTCTTGTGCAAAAAGATAATTGTATAAATGTCTGTATGTTGGATTTCACATATATTTTTACCATGTTTAACATAGACTGGATTACTTGCCCTATAGGAGAGGAGGTAAGGGGAAGGCAGGGAAAAACTGGAATACAAGGTTTTGCAAGAGTTAATGTTGAAAAATTATCTGTGCTTATGTTTTGAAAATTAAAAAGCTTTAATTAAAAAACAAAGCAAATACACAAATAAAAAATAGGTTAGATTAATTTAATGCTTTACCAACAGATAATAATAAAATTGTTGTTTTTGTCTTATTTAAAACTTTTTCAACCTTGACAATTTACAAGTATTAGGTGAAGATGGAATTTTATTCATCTTCATTTTTATTAATATTAGTAATATATTTTAATGATTACTGATAATTTCTATATGTTTTTCTTTCAACATTATTGACATTAACTGTTGGAAGATATTATTAGAATTATCTAATTTTGCTAACCTCATGTTTATATCTGTGTTTAAAATTACTTTTATCAGAAATAAAATACAAAGTACATGTTTCTTTAATAAATAATTGTTCATTAAAAAATCTATACAAAAATTTAAAAAAAGACTGACTACCCCTCACCTACCTCATCTGCATGCTAGAAAGGCAAAATAATACAAAAACCCTTTAAAAACAGTTAAGTTACGATGCGAATGCAAAATATTCCAAAAATCAATACTTATATATTCTGTGAAGGCATATATTATCTGATAGAGTGGTTAGAGTGATGGATATGGAGTAAGAAATATCTGAGGGGGGGGCAGAGCTAAGATCACAGAGAGTAGATAGGTCTTTATCTGAGCTATCCCTGGTGTCCCTCAGTTCCACACTGAACTGGTTCTGGAGTGACAGAACTCATACATATACACACATAAACAAATTTCCAGCAGAAGGTATTTTGGAAGAACTTCAGAAAAGGTCTGTTTCCATCAGGCATAGAGGGAAGGGGAAGAAAGGATGTAGCTGAACCCAGGCACAGCATAGGGACCCAGGGCAATGTGGAGGCTGGCCGGCTCTTAGCTAAAGTACAGCAGCATTGGCAACTCTATCCTGTGTTAGAAACTAGGGGATCGGAAGGTTAGCTCCAACACAAAAACAAAAGGCAAATAGTGAGCTCCTGGAAACCTGAAAACCAGACTTGGCCACATCCATCCATCACCAGAAGGAAATCAGCAGCACTGGCCAGAGCCTATATAGACCTATATAAGAAATTTGGGACATTCTTCCTTTGCCCTAAGAACAAATCTAAACCTTTAAAATTGAGCAAAAAAGCAAAAATAACTCTAATCATATAGCTTTTAGGGAGACAGAATAGGCCCCAAACCCTGAGGACACTAAAGGCAAATCATCTCCAGATGAAGCTCCAAAGGTTATGAGTTGGTCCCCATCTCACAAGATTCTCTTGGAAGAATTCAAAAAGGATCTTAAAAGAGAGTTAGAAAAAATGGGAAAAGAAAATGAGAATTTTGTGAGAGAATTTAGAAAAGGAAACACAGAAATTATCTAAAGAAAACTTAAAAATAGATTTAGTGAAATGGAAAAATCATATGACTCCTTACCAAATAGATTTGGAAAAGAAACCAACTTATTGAAACAGAATTTGTGAAATGAAAAAAAAATCCAATAAATAAAACACCTCATTTAAAAGTTTAATTGGCCAAATGCAAAAGGAGATAAAAAAGCTAACTAAAGAAAATAATTCACTGGAAGTGAATGACTCAATGAGACTTCAAGATCAGTCAAACAAAACCAAAAAAATGAAAAAATGGAAGAAAATGTAAACTGCCTCATTGGAAAAACAACCAACCTTGAAAAATATGTCCAGGAGAGACAATCTAAGAAATATTGGACTACTTGAAAACCATGATAAAAAGAGCTTAGACATCATCTTTCTGGAAATCATCAAGGAACATTGCCCTAATATCTTAAAGCCAGCGGGTAAAATAGACATTGAAAGAATTGATGGATCACCTCCTGAAAGAAGATCCCAAAATGAAAACTCCAAGGAATATTGCAGCTAAATTTCAGAATTATCAGATCAAGGAGAAAATATTGCAAGCAGTCAGAAAAAAACAATAAAATATTGAGGAGCCACAATCAGGATTATCCAGGACCTGGCAGTTTCCATTTTAAAGGATGGAAGGGCTTGGAATCTGATATTCTAAAAGGCAAAAGAACTTGGATTGCAGCCAAGAATCAACTATCCAACAAAATCAAGCATAATCTTTCAGAGGAAAGATGGACATTCAATGAGACAGATGAATGTCATTTAG
This sequence comes from Sminthopsis crassicaudata, assembly GCF_048593235.1. Taxonomy (NCBI): domain Eukaryota; kingdom Metazoa; phylum Chordata; class Mammalia; order Dasyuromorphia; family Dasyuridae; genus Sminthopsis; species Sminthopsis crassicaudata. The sequence continues at coordinate 439,773,787 of NC_133619.1, forward strand.
TTCTGATGAAAAGATCAAAGCTGAACAGAAAATTTGATCTTCAAATATAGAACTCAAGAGAAGCATAATAAGGTAAAAAGGAAAGAAAAAATAACTGTCTTTTAAAAGTTAAAAAATTTACATCCTCATATGAGAAGAAGATATGTTTAACTCTTGAGAACTATATCTCTGTTATGGCTATATTAGAGGGTGCAGAAATAATTTCATTTTGTTGTGATGATATAAAAAAGAAACTAGATAGAGGTGAAAAGTGGATTGTATTGGAAGAGAAGGAAAATGAAGTTAAAATGGGGTAAATTACATCTCATGAAGAAGCAAAGAAGATCTATTACAGTTGAAAGAAAGAAGGGGGAGATGAGCATTGTGTGAATCTTACTCTTATCAGATTTGCCTCAGAGATAATGTCAAACATATTGAGCTTCACAGAGCAACTTGTCTCACCCTATAGAGAAGTAGGAGGAGAAAGGGGGAAGGAAAGAGGAAGGTTAATAGAAGGGAGAACAGAAGTAGAAGGGGAAAGGTATAATAAAGGGGCAGGACTGTTTGAGGAAGGTAATGATCAGAAACAAAATACTGGGGAGGAGGGAAAGGAATGTTCTAAATTATCTATGCCTATGTTTTGAAAATAATAATAATTTTAAAAAGAGAAATATCTGGGTTCTATTCCCATTTCCTATACTCAATATATGAACCAAGGCAAAACCCAAACTCAAACATTTATATGTCAAATACTATTATTGTTACTATTATCTATCTCATTCTTTTGATATTTTTCAATGAACTTTAGGTAGAAAGAGGCCTGGCATCATTGGCTATTTTTGTATTAAATATTCTATGATCAGCTGCACAGATGGCCAAAATAATTGCTTTTATGATTCAATAAACATTTTAGGATACAATTTATAATTATTACTAAAGTACCAGGAATATTATTGCCATTATTAACTAATACAGAAGGTATTCCATAAATACTATACACAAAAATGTAAAATACTATACACAAAAATGTTGTTTCTTAGTTTGCCATGCATTTTCACTAATTTAGAAGACTAATGACTCAAAATGTCTACAGGGTAGTCAAGAATCAAAGCCACAGGTGTTATGAGACTCATAGATTATAAACTAGAGCACAAACTAAATACAAGGAAGAAAACAAGAATCAAAACCAGAGACTTCTAGATCATTAGCCAGGAAGAATCAGCCTAGGGTCAGAAGCCGGTACACTAGCCAGCATTTGATTACTAGAAGGTTTCACACTGACTTTAATCTCCTTCTGAGCATGCCTTGCATCACTATTGGCTGAGTTTTTGTGCTTACATAACTGGGGAGTGTGTGCCTTACTTAGAGAATCCTATTGATCTCCTTAAAAATAGAGATCCTTTTCTCTATTTCACTCAAAATTTTAATATAATCTTTGACTCCTCCTTCTTTGACATGACTTAGGTTCGATCAATTATCAACTCATTTTTGTGATGTCTCAGAATTGTTCTTTCCAATATATTCCTGATCCAACTCCTAAATACAGGCCCTATGACCTCATGCCTTCAATATATGGCAATGACCTCACTACTTCTATGCATCAACATTCCCCTTAAGCATTGTTAGGATTACTAAGTGAGAACTGAGGTTTTCTGGACAATTACAAGGTGAGAACTCAGGTTGACTTGATAGAGGGGGCAAAGCTCATTGGCTGGGGTGGTTCTTCCCAGAAGCCCTTGCATTATTCCACGCCCATTCTCTGGGAGGATAAAAAGAGACAGCACTGGGCGCAGAGAGGAGATCGGCCTGGAGAAGGATAAGAGCTGGAGGAGATTCAGAGCCAGGATTCAAGAAGAAAGACTCTGAATTGCATAAGGCTTGACGGGGCTCTCTGCAGGAAGGGAAGTCACTTCTAAGGACAAGAGTTAACAGCAACTGCGTGGAGACAAAGGTTCGTTACAGGAAGAAGAATCTGTCTGAGAGATTTGAGTAGACACAGCAGATCTCTTCCCAGAGAGCGATCCAGCAGCTTCTAGAGACGACAGCTCGCTACATTTGGCGCCCAACGTGGGGCAAGGACTTTTGCTTATCCTGACAAGAGGAGCTAGACCAGACCTTCGCAATTTGGCGCCCGAACAGGGACAGACACGGTCCTGATTCCAGTGGAAAAGCTTCCGATCTAGATCTCAGTCTCTCTGACCCAGAACCGTGAGTAAAGAGGAAACTTTGTTAAAGATTAAGTGAGTGTGCTAATAGATAAATAAGGAACTTAACTTGTTAAGGCCAAACCAGGAATCTCTTATAGTGAAATGGGGCAAACACCTTCTGTTCAAGGAAAATGTTTAGAGAGCATCATCAAGGTTATGAAAAGCCAAGGATTGATCATAATTTTGGAGGAGATTACTGAACTTTTAAGAACTGTGAAGGTCATATGTCCTTCTTTTTCTCTGGAAAAAGAATTGGATCCAGATGAGTGGAAATTAGTAGGAGAGCAATTAGGTGAACACTACAATTGTCTTTGTGACATTTTACCCTTTGGTTCCAGACCAAACTCAGTTTCCAAAGATATAATTCATACCTACAATTTAATCCAAATGGCTTTAAAAAATGTTATTCTAAAGGAAGAGATGAAGGAGCAAAATGGGGAGGTGTCAACTAAACTAGGTGAAAAGAATGAATCAGATAACAATGAAGTTAAGTACAATTCTGAGCAACAGCAACAGGAGCACCTCCCATCTCCACCCTCAATTAACCCTTCATGGGTGGAGCAAGAAGGAGGAGAGGAAGAGGCAGAAACACAAACAGAATTGCCTGTGAAGCAGCCTAAGCCTATGACAAGATTAGAAAAAGCATTGGTTAAAGCTAAGAGAGAAGGACAGGATATAAGTGATTTTATACATGCATATCCTGTGATTGAAAATACTGACTCTGTAGGTAAAAAAAGGAGAAGATATGCACCTTTAGATTTGAATAAAATTAAGGATTTGAAAAAAGGTTGTACCCTTTATGGGGCTACATCAGCTTATGTCAAAATGTTACTAGATGGTTTGTCTTATGAAGTCCTAACCCCGAATGATTGGAAATCCATAGCAAGGACATGTCTGGAACCTGGAGAAAATTTATTATGGCTTGCGGAATTTCATGAATTATGTAAAATTCAAGTCAGATGCAATTTGGAAATAGGAGTTAACACACAATTCACTTTTGAGCACTTAGCTGGTGAAGGTCAATATGGAGAGAATTCGGAACAGATTAATTATACCATGACAATATATGAACAAATTGCTAAGGCTGCAATAAAAGCTTGGGGTGTCCTCCCTGGACAGAAAGATCGGGGAGAGGCTTTCACTAAAATACAACAAGGTCCCAATGAACCTTTTGCAGATTTTGTGGGACGTTTGCAAACTGCTGTCAAAAGAACTATTGGAGAAAATTCAGCTACAGAAATAATGACCAGACATCTGGCTAAGGAAAATGCCAATGAGATTTGCAGAAGAATTATATGGGGATTAGACAAAGATGCTCCTTTAGAGGAGATCATAAGACGCTGTGCTACAGTGGGAACAAATGCTTTTTACACCCGGACAATGATAAATGTGGAAAGACAGGGTCCCTCCTGGCAAGGGCCTTCTAGAGAAACTCGGCGATGTTTTCAATGTGGAAAAATTGGACATCTAAGAGCTCAGTGTAGGTATGGAGATACAGTGAGGAAACAGGGTGAGAGAAGACCTAAAACCCCATGTCCAAAATGCAACAGAGGACTCCATTGGGCATCAGAGTGTGGATTAATTCAGGGAAATGGGATGAGGGGCCCAGGTCCAGGGCCCCAGGCAAAAAAGACTTGGGACATGATGGCAGCTGATGTTACACCCAAAGAACCTTTAGAAGGCCAGGACTCTGATTTAATCAATCAGCAGAGAAGCAATCACATGGCAGAAAGGGATTACCTGATAAGTCAGTCAAAAGGCAATCAGATTGCAAAAATGGATTACACTTGGGGAGAATACAGGCCTTTTAAACCAACAGGGCTGTGTCCAGTGCAAACAATTCCAATGTAATTGCCAGATGATGAGAAGAGATTTAGAAAGTGGTAAATAGAAGGTAATTAGATAGGTTAACTGCCTGGGAGAGAGGGTTTGCTTGTATTTCTTCAGCAGGAGAAGGAATCAGATGGGTGCCAACGAGTCATATTCGCCTTGTCCATCAGAGAGAGACAGAAAAAGAGAAAGATCTCAAAATAAAGGAGAAGATCTAAGAAACATCTGACACTGAAAGAGCATGGATAATAAGAAGACTGTTAAAGAACTTAAAAACCAGCAGGAATCATTGGACTTCCTCACACAAGATGAGAATAATGGACAATGGACTTATGGACATTTATAAATTTTCAATTTATGATTATGATTATGTTATATACTTCTAGCATGTGTTATGTTACTATGTTACTATGTGCTTATGTAATTTATGTAATTATCTGTAATACTTCCCATATTGATGGATTTATGTTTCAAGGTCATGACTGTCCTATGTTCTAAATCAAAAGAAAGGGGGAGATGTTAGGATTACTAAGTGAGAACTGAGGTTTTCTGGACAATTACAAGGTGAGAACTCAGGTTGACTTGATAGAGGGGGCAAAGCTCATTGGCTGGGGTGGTTCTTCCCAGAAGCCCTTGCATTATTCCACGCCCATTCTCTGGGAGGATAAAAAGAGACAGCACTGGGCGCAGAGAGGAGATCGGCCTGGAGAAGGATAAGAGCTGGAGGAGATTCAGAGCCAGGATTCAAGAAGAAAGACTCTGAATTGCATAAGGCTTGACGGGGCTCTCTGCAGGAAGGGAAGTCACTTCTAAGGACAAGAGTTAACAGCAACTGCGTGGAGACAAAGGTTCGTTACAGGAAGAAGAATCTGTCTGAGAGATTTGAGTAGACACAGCAGATCTCTTCCCAGAGAGCGATCCAGCAGCTTCTAGAGACAACAGCTCGCTACAAAGCATCACTTTTTATATTTCTCATTCCTCTTCAATACTTCCAAAATCTCCTATTGCCAACAGTTCAAAACACTTTAGTCTGATATTCAAGGACCTCCATGACTTGGTTTTAATTCATCTTTGTTTTCTTGTTTTCCACTATTCTTCCATATAAATTCATTGGCTCCAATCAAATTGAGGTAACCCTTGACTTAATGTCTTTTATACTATTTCTCATACACAAGACATCCTAGGTAATATGCTGCAGCCCATCTATACCTGCAACCCCAAAGTCTTTTGGGTCACTCTGAAATGTGGTATTTCCATGACTTTGAAGCCATACAAAATTTCTGTTGGGGGAGGAAGATTTGAGGGGCATGAGAAACTGGTATCCAAAAGAAGAGGTTTTTGGTAGGAAAGATGAACCAGTTTGGGAATAAAGAAAGTGCTGAGCAGTTTCCCAAGTCTGATTCAGTCCCGTCTCCTTCTTTTGTTTAACTGTCATTATTACAGATCTTGAGTTTATCCTTGTCACTTTGTCCTAGACATAGGTTTTCCTCAGATCAAGCTGACCAACGTAAGGATATGATCTCTCCTTTCTTTTTTGGCTCTAAATCAAATATTCAATATCAGAATCAAATGACATTCTCACTTGCATCTTCTCTTCATCTGCCACTTGGAAAGGGAAAAAAATGGGAAGTCACACAGTTCTGAAGGATATACCAGGACTAGGAAATGCTATGTGATCTTGTATTTCTATAACACCAAGCATTGCCCTAAGCCTATCCTTCTTACAGTATATACTGAAGTTGAAATAAAGAAAAGATTTTAAAAGGATCACAATTCTTCATCTTAGTTCTGGCAGAGGAATCAATGATTCCCAACTGCCAGCTCTGCTGGAAAAGCTCTCCAACAGAGCACCTCTTGTAGGAAAATGAAGCCTAACAGCATGGATTGTTAAACTAAGAACTGTAGCCCTCATAATATGAGGCTGTTCCTTCCGTAAGTGTCTCTTTCTTGATTTTTCACCTCAGTTGATAAATTTCTGCCAGATGGAACACGGACAAAGAATTAACCAAATGTTTGGAGGATTCAGTTTTTCCTTTCCTGCCCATGAGAATCAAGATGTACTTTCATATTAACTTTTTGCCAAAAAGTTATTTTTATTCCTAATAATAATAATAATAATAATAATAATAATAATAGCTAGCATTTATATGGTATTTTAAACTTTGTAAAACACTGCATGTATTACATGAACTGATCCTCACAATAAACCTCTGAGGTAGGTACAGCGATTATTCCTGTTCCATAGATATGGAAACTGAGGTTGAGAAAGAGTAAGTGACTTCCCCAGGCCCTTTTTCTGTCTATATTTCTGATATAAAAAAAATAAGCAATTGAGGTCTATGACTCAATAATAACTAACTACCAACACCTACCCTAGAAAAGTTTTTATTGTTCTATATACTCTGTCATCTTCCAAATATCTTGTGCTTCTTGTAATACATTCTGTTATACATAGTACATACAGTAATTTTCTTAAAAATATTTTATATACTCAATAATTTAAACAGAATTACATTGACAAACACAAAGATAACAAAATAAAAATCAGATTAAAACCATAAACTATCTGCTTTCTAAAATATATGCAAATAAAAAGTTGATCTATATAAATTTCAATTTTTTTGGTATTATGTTCTGTTTTTTCCACTTGGATACTCACTGCATTTTGTTGCTATTATTTTTCTATTGTACTTCACATGCATGCTATCTTGATTCTTTTTTTTTTTTGCTTGCTATTACTTCACATGTTATCCTATCTTTATATTGGTTAAGAATGTGACAATCCTTAGCTCTTTATCCTTAAGTTCATTCTTAAGATACTTTTCAACTGCCAAAAATCATTTAAATTTAAATGACAAGAAACACTATGTTGTTTAGGTATTGCAATGAGAAACTGGGTAAGCATGATTTCTTTAATTTGACAACATATCACTAGAGTGAAAGATGCTGCTATACAGCCATGAGCTATTTTTAGCTTTCCCTGTATTTCCTGATTTTACCTAGATGGGATGTATGTTAAGAGCTGATTTGTCATCTATCCCATCAAAATAATTATGGCCTGACTGGTCTCTATGTCACATCCTGAAGTCTCTTAAAATTACTCATCATTTGGCTAAAAGGCAGGAAGTGCTTCTTTTAGGGGAGGAAGCCAGAAAGGAATATACGCCTAAGAACAAGACCATTCTTACCCAAACAGTGTAGAAACAAGTATAATCCAGCTGATAGGAAGAACAGAGCTTTGCAAATGCACCAATATTTCACACCTGCATTACTTACATGTTGTTTGAAGATAGATTCACGGTATTCAGTCTTGCAGATTTATCAATAATAAAAGTACAGTTACACTTACATGTGTAGTGTCTCCTTTCTAGGAATACCTGGCTTTGACTGGCTCCTAAAATATTTCAGTCAGCCAATAATAGCAAAAACTGCAATAACATAACATAACATGGGAACATAACGTATGTATTTATTACAAAATGTATAAGGATATAAATGGGACTCGGACTCAAGTCTGTTAGCAAGGAACAAAGTCATAGCTTCAATAAAGAGCTTCTTACAAGGCAGGTAGAGTTGGAGTCTCTTCAGCCATGGTCCTTCTTCCTTCTTGCTTCCTATAGGAGTCTCACCTCATTTGTACCCATTGGCCCAACTCATTTTTCACAGCTCAGCTAGTTTGCTACAATTTTCTCCAAGCCTATCTCAGAATAAGAAACTCAGTCTGGCTGAAACATCAAAATCTGCCGCTGCCCTGAAAAATATCATTCTTGAACTTTCCTCCACCAATTCCTCTTTGTTCAAGGGGAAACTAGCTTTTCTGCCCACTACAACTAATATATATGACAAAGAGATGTAACAGTGAACTCTTATCTCTTTCTATAGTATTTTTTTAAAGTGACAATTCCAGGAACACTTCAATAATTCAGAAATCTACAATTTCAAAGAAAATGCAGCTTTTAGCAATGGGCATGTATGAGTACAAAATATTTTCCAGAATGCTTGTGCCCATTCATAGGTCCACTAACAGCACATCACAATTAACTCACCTATATCACTTCTAGGCTTATATCTCAAAGAAGAAAAATATTCTCTATATCCAAAATATTTAATAACTTTTGTGGTGGCAAAAACTGGAAACAGATACTGTCCAACAAATGAGAAATGGTTGGATAAGTGGTAGTACATGAATAGGAAGGAAAATTATTGTGCGGTAAGAAATGAGGAAATAAATGATTTTTAAAAGACATGGAAATATTGATGTGAGATGATGTAAGCAGAAATAGAAGAACAATTTATACTTTACATATCAATAGCATCATGAAAATGAACAATTTTGAGAGATTTTATAAATTGATGAACAATGAAATTAATAGAACCAGGACAAAAATTTATACAATTTTGTTATGCAACAAAGTTACAAACAACTTTGAAATCATAAGGTATGATCAAGACAAGGATCATATCAAATCTGATGGATGTGGCCCTCTTCAACAATGAGATGAACCAAATCAGTTCCAATAGAGCAGTAATGAACTGAACCAGCTACACCCAGTGAAAGAACTCTGGGAGAGGACTATGAAACACTACATACAATTCCCAATCCCTCTATTTTTGTCTGCCTGCATTTTTTATTTCCTTTACAGGCTAATTGTACAGTCTCAAAGTCTGATTCTTTTTGTATAGCAAAATAACTGTTTAGACATGTATACATATGTTGTATTTAACTTATACTTTAACATATTCAACGTGTATTGATCAACCTGACATCTAGGGGAAGGGGTGGGGGGAAGGAGAGGAAAAGTTGGAACAAAAAGTTTTGCAACTGTCTATGCTGAAAAATTACCTAATTTTTTTGTAAAAAACAAAAAATAATAATAATTAATTAATTAAAAAAACGACAAGGATCATATATGCTTCTTGAGGACCAATGATGAAATATACTATCCATTACAAAGATGTGATAGCTTTAGATGTAGAATGAGAAAAACATTTTTGTGTATAACTACAGAGGAATTTGTTTTGCTTGACTATGCATATTTTTACCCCCCAAAATGCCTTTTTTCTTTTTTTTAAAGGTGGGATAGAGAATGGAAGATAGAGAAAAGAAAGGGTTTTCTGTTCATTTTTTTTCAGAGAAAGAATTAGAGCGCATACTATATATACAAAATGTGGCATAAATTTTCAGATAACTTAACTGTTTTATTTTGTTATAAAAGACCTCTCAGAAAATGAGAATACTCTGTAAATATCTATCATATAAAAACAAAGGACACCAATAAAACTGGAAAAAAAGGAAAGAAGAACCCTTGATTTCAGTAATATGAATAAGCCACATAGAGTCTCTCTATGAATTATGAAATATTCTCCAGAAGATGCTTAAATATGCATTATGCAGCGTGAAAATTATGATAAACTTCTCTTTCAAAATACAAATAGGAGTGTCTATATAAATGCATGTATGTATTGTACAATAATAATATAAAATACAATATTAAAATACAAGGATAATATGTAGTATCGTATATATAAATATATAAATAATACATAATAAAATAATAGTATTAGCTAGCATTTACATGGCACTTTTAGACTTATAAAGCTCTATCTACATGTCATTTCATATGGTCTATCTTGTATGTATAAAAAAATGGAAATGTATCTATATAAAACTAGAGCTACTGGGAAAATATATGTTGCCAAGATGATTTTGTATTTGTTGCACATTACATTTGCTAAATTAAGAAATAATATTTCGTACCTTGGCTCAATATATTTTATTAGATGAAAAATTACTGCCCCCCCAAATAGATCAGTGATTGAGACTAATCTCACCAATGAAAGTCAAGAAAAAATTCCTTCATTCAAGATCAAGGAGAGTTATTGGGAAGAAAAGTGGTCTCCAGCTTTCAGTTCTTGCTCTGCATCTATCTCTACTTATGCCTTTTTCCTTTCCACAATATTCTGAAATCATTCAAAAATTGGAGAGAAAACATGAAATAGTTTTTCTCTATCTTTTCTTATTTCTGATGTAATTTGTTTCATCAAGGAGAAATTGGTTATAGTTATTAAAAAGATAAGATCTCTTTAACTTTATATAAAATTACATATTACCAAAGACTTTTAAACCAAAAAAATGAAAAAATAATTCATTTGCATATAAATACAATCTGAGGATAATAACTATATGGTAAGAGAGGTTTCACAAGTTGAAAGATGTTTCCTATTTAGCTTAGTATCTCACTTGCTATTCGTGTATTTTGACACTCTGAAAGATCTAAGATTTCATCTGAATGGATATTCTTCTTACTAACAAAAATTGAAATACTTCCACACCTTATTAAGTATTCTTTGTGAGCTTACATGACCAAAAGTATTCATCAACCGGTAATGAAATATGTGATAATGTGTTTTTCCAAACTCAACTAAGTAAATCTTAACAGCAGGCACACAATCTATTCCCCAGATATATTCAGAGCTTTTTGGGTTTGGTAGAATCTTCCACCAAAATTGCCTTTGAACATTCAAGATCAACTTCACATCATAATGTGATAATTTTAAGCTATGCTACTTAGCAGGTCCACATTTACATTTTAAAATTCTAATTCTGCTATATCTTACAAAAGCTAACAATTTCTATTGATCTTTGACTATAAAGACTGGCTGTTCCTCCTTCCCACTATCATTTATTCTCCAGTGGATGCAGCTTTTTCTTTATTCATGTTTTTAGTCTCCTGGGAAGACCAGATTCCAGTTACTTTGGTACAATGGTATATAATATTGTTACCTAGGTCATATAATTAAGGCTCTTCACTTTCATCAAACCAGATGGACACACATTAAAAGCATCTAATGTATAGCAAGAATAAGGGAGAAGGAGCTTAGACTAATAATATCTCAATCTGACCCAGAAAAATAATCCATGCTGTAATCAAAAAAAGTAAAAATACATGTTTTCCTTTATAATCCTCTGATAGGTATATATTTATTGTAGCAGTAGATCTAGAAAGGAACTTAAGAGACCAGGAAATTTGAAGCTCAAAGTTGTGATACGTGACTTTGATATATGACCTTAAATATAAGGCACATGGATGGTAAGTGACAAAGCCATAATTTTGAACCAGCTTCTATGAGGCTTAGCTCAGAACTCCAGCACAATGTCTGACAGCTAGTAAGCATTGATAACTGTATGGTGACTTATGAAATTAGAAATCTTTCCGTTGGACCCTGCAAATAGCTAACTGATCATGGAATAGTCTTTATTCATGATGGGCATTTCCCATCATAACATTTTCAAAAAGCAAATATATAAATGGAAATGTATTCTTGTGGAAACTTTCCAAGAGAAGCCAAACAAGTGCCCCTCCCATCCTCTAAGGTATGCTTTTGCTTTTACAATTAAGAAATCTCATTTAAGTAATAGCTTCCCAAATTTGAAAGTGGATATAGAATGGAAGAGAGAAAGGGAAAATGGAGCACAGGATATGAATATTGAAAGTAATCTAGTCCATGAAAAAATTATATATATATATATATATATATATATATATATTTATATATATATATATATATGTGTGTGTGTGTGTGTGTGTGTGTGTGTGTGCGTGTGTGTGTATTAAAATTTTGATAGCTGTCCACTTAAAAACTGTATTCTGAGAAGTAGTAGTCCATATAGCCTTACGAATTGCCAAATAAAGTTCATGTCATGAAAAAAAAAAAAAAGGTTAAGAATCCCTGATCTAATCTCTCAGGATGCCGGAAAATACCCTTTTTAGGATCAGCAAACTAAATACACAACAGAGAATCATCCCAAATTTCTTACTTTTTATATTCAATCAGTGCCCATGCTTCATTTGATTATAACTTCAGTCAAATCATTGGCATTTTCATGTGGCCATAATAGAGCATCCAACATTCAAGAATGGAACAAATAATGAACAAACCAGCAACAGAGAAGAAAGTGGTAGTTGAACAATGAAATGCACTTTAAAGAAATATAGACAGCATTTGCAAAAATATTTTGTTCCTGCTTTCTCTTTCTGTCTTGGGTTGATGTTAACTCTAATTTTACAGACCTGAAATCTTACCCAGCTGAGAGAAATTAAGGAAAAATAATACTGTATGTCAACAGAATACCTTTCCCCAACCCAATTTTATGAGCTCAATTCATAACAGCTGCACTGTCAGCATAAAGATTTAATTTCTCCAGGGCCATGGACAGAAGGTGACACATATCATCAGGGATGCTTGCACTGATAGGTACAAATACATCAACACAGGAAATGTGGAATATATGTGAAGCAAAAATAATTCCACACAACATGAAAATATAAGGTTATGGACAATTCTGAGTCAATAAATGAAAAGACTCTCTATCTGCTAAAACTCCATATAACAACCATCCATTTATATATTTTCTCTGTTCATTTATTACTAATGTCTACATACATTAACATTTTCAAAGGAACATATTAGGGAACAAATATCTAATGAATAATAATTTAAACCAGTTTTGCTAGAAGGACTTTCAGTGTATGAAAAGAAATTTCTATTTAAACCTTGGTTTTCAGTTATCTTCTAGGATTGTAACCACCATCTAAGGGGAGGACCAGGACTTATTTTGTGTCAGTTAAGTCCTGGGCTCAAATCTTGTCTCAGACATGTACTAGTTGTGTAATCCTGTCACTTAAACTCTTCCCTCTTTCCTTGCCTGCAAAATTGGGGTAATAAAGCACTAACTTCACCGACTACTTTGCAAATCTTAATGCTTTATATACAGAATAAGGATCTGGACGTGGGATTTTACTGATAGAGGGTGAGGTGAGGTAACAAAACTCCTATCATTGCAACATCTATAGAAAGCCTTTCTGGATCCATTTCATTATAATGCTTTCTGGTGATTCTCCCCAACTGATGCTGTGTACTCTTTTATGACCATTGTTGCTTTACCTATTGTCTCTGAGGGCAGGGACTGTCTGATGCTTTTCTGCTTAGCTCAGTGCCTAGTACATGTCTATTATAATATAGATAATATATTATATTATTATTGTCTGTTAATAAATGTCTATTGACTTATAGTTGCCCGTAGCACCTAAAATCTACATGATTTGCAGCAGCTCACATTGCTGATATGCAGTCCTCAATTTATGAGGACTACAAGGTCCATAGAGATGGAAAGTAATGTCTGAGGTCCGAATGAGAGTGAAAGGAGAACCCTAAGACCTCTGACTAAATCTAGGGCTATCAGAACACATAAATTTCCAGATACAGTTGCTATGCTTTTAGTTTGTACAAAGTAGTTTCCAAAATTTCTTCTCTTTATTATAAGAGGAGGTCCTGTTAGGAGGAGAAAATAAACTCAACACGAATGTTGGTATCAACCTGTGGAATTAATTTAGTTTAATAAAAGTTATGACCATTAAAATAATTTTTAAAATATTCTTCAGAAAAGAATGCTAGAGAACGAGTTAAACTGTGATAGACAGGTCTACTAATTAGTCAAAGGGCAGTTTCATAAAGTTATAGTCATTTGTGTAAAAAAAAAAAAGTATCACTGTCTGAATTTGAGCAGCGATAGAGCAATGCTGTGACAGCAGCACTCTGAGACAAGGAGCCATACAAGCTTCTCTGCTTCACTCTGTCAACTCTGACCCTGTAAGTTTTCTGCAATGCTTCTTCATAGCCTCAAAACACCCTGTGTTTTGGAAGGTTATATTGGTAGAATGTCAACTCTGACAGGGCTACTAATGGCTACCCAAAGGGCACCAAGTCCTGGCTGGCTAATATACTACATACCTGCCTTCACAGGCCATCCTAAATTCAAGGAGACTCACCGCCAAACTGGCTGTAGAACAATACATTTTTTAGTGATGGTATCTCTCAGATGAGGGCAGCTAGGTGATACAGTGCACAGAGTATTAGGAAGACTCATCTTCCTGAGTTTAAATCTGGCTTCAGACACTTAGAAGCTATGTGAGCTTGAGCGACTCACTTAACCTCCAGGTGTCTCAGTTTCCTCATCTGCAAAATGATCTAGAGAAGCAAATGGAAACTACTCCAGTATCTTAAACACAAAAATCTCAAATAGTCTTACGAAGAGTCTAATGACTGAATATGACTGAACAACAACAATAAAACTCTCAAAAGACCATGAATTTCTACTAGCAAGCTCTTGAATTGCATTCATAAAGGGAGAATCCATTGTCATGAAACTGCAAGGCCTTTAAGTGTTGAAATGGGTAGTCTTGATTGATGGCTTCAATTTGCTGAGAACTTTTTGAATGTGATCTCAGTAGCAAAACAGATAAGCTAGGTTACATTAAAAGGTCAAAAGTGCAAGAAAATCTCTCTACAGCACTTATTTTTATAGCTACTTTGAGAAAGTGAAAGTCTTACAATTTTTTTTTCTTTCATGTGTCTTAAAAATAAAACAAAAAATTAAATTAACTCTAAATTTATGCTCCATAATTCTATGAAAAGTCCAGTGCCTAAAAGAATCTTAACATTGTAGTGTTTCCTAAAATTAATATATTGTCTAAAATGACATTTTTGTTACCATTCATAAAGCATTATGGAATACTTAGTAACAGCAAGGGATTGGTAAAATTTTCTTCTATATAGCGTATGGGAGGCAAGATAGCATAATGGATATAGGAATAATCTCAGAATCAGGAAGTATTAGATTCAAGTCTTGCCTTTGCCACATGTTCTAGTTATAAAATTTTAACAATTCAACTTCTCAGTGTCCCCTGAAAACTCTTAAGACTGTCATAGAAGAGAATCTGCAGGAAAGGAATTTTCCCATTGGGAGTGTCCTAAAGTTTAGGACTTAAACTGATGGATCTAGAAACTGAAAGGGACTTCATGTAATCATGTAATCTAGTCTTTTCATATTATAATTGAGACAACTGTAGCCCAGGGAGATTAAATACATTGCCCAAAGTTACATAAGTAATAATCATCTCAGACCCACAATTCTAGACTCCAAAGTCAATATTCTTTCCATGGCACTGCATAGGTTTGGACAAATTAAAAACAAAAAAAAAAAAAGAAAGAAAGAAACATGATACTTGAAATGTAGTTTTTGGGATTCAAACTAAAATGGGATTTTCCTGTCTTTATTGCAATTCTGATACCTGTAGCCCTCTCCCCTTCTCCTGCCTATAACTCCTCTCCTCAGAAAAGAGTGCATACTTTTCTAGATAAGAATATACTTGGAATCTGGAGTTTTAGTAGAGTAGAATTCTTAGGGATCAAGAGTTCTTAATCCTTTTGGGGGGCACGGATCTTGTATCTGTTCAAAGGAGAGCTGAATTTCTCTTAGTTGTTGTTCTCCAGGTCACAAACTCCAGTAAGTGTTAAGCCTTAAGAGAAGAACTTCTCCAGAAAGACGTTATGGTAATCACATGTGCAGCTAGAATTGGGAGGTCAAAGCTGAATGAGCTTGCATCTACAGTCCTTATCTCATTGGTGTTTTTTTTTTCCTTAAGCAATTGACTTTGTAAGTTCAAACATCCTGGAGATCTTTAGGTGACGGTAGCAGCATCACCTGCCAGACAGATTGATTACAGAAGCAGCAAGAATGAGTTGTTAGCAATAGATGATTCTATAAGACAAAGGGTGGCCTCTGGAAAAAAAAATGGTCCAAGCCCAGGTGTGTTCATTAGAAATATGTCGGAACAGTGCTGTAGAGAGAGTGCTGGGCCTGGAGTCCGGAAGGTTTGACTTCAAATGGAGCCTCAGACATTACTAGCTATGTGATTCTAGATACTCAATCTCTATTACAGTTTCCTCAGTTGTAAAATGGGGACAATATTAGTGCCAATGGGCTGGTAGGTGCCATAGTGGATAGAGTGCCAGACCAGGAGTCAGGAAAACTTATCTTCCTTAGTTCAAATATGGTCTCAAACACTTAGCACCACTCTAAAGGCAGCAAGGTAGATGAGCTCAATGTCTGGGGCTTCATTTTAAATGAAGTAGGATGAATTTTATTTGTTTGTCAATGCAGAGACTGCGCTATAACAATCTATGTACTTTTCCTCTCAAAGAGGAAAATCTCATTGTGGCAAAACCCAACCCCCAAGATTGTGTCTATACTTCTTACTTCTCTCAGCTCCTTCTATTTTTCCATATTATATATCTATCTCTACATAGAGATAGATATAGATAATTGGATCAAAGATTGAAAACTGAAAAGGAATTCAAAGGACATCTACTGCAACCTTTTCATTTTTACAGTTGAAGAAATTGACCGCCCCACAGTTATATAAGCCTTTATCTTTCTCTATTTCAATGAAAAACATTACTTGCAAAAGCCACATAGTTAGTTAAACTAACATATTTTAGTGAGTCACACAAACAAGTTCACACAAAGTGAGCTTGCTTTAGGTAAAACTATAAAAACAGGGATTTCTTTCATGCCTTCCTCCCTCAATAAAATGTGTCCTCTTTTTAGTGCTTCCCTCACACTATTTGATTGTTCAATCTTTTTTTATATTGTCCTGTTCTTTGTGACCCCATTTGGGGTTTTTTGGAAGAGAATCTGAGGTGGTTTGACATTTCATTTTCTAGCTCATTTCACAGATGAGGAAACTGAGGCAGAGTTAAATGACTTGCCCAGAGTCAGACAACTAATAAGTATCTGACTCCAGTACTGCATGCAGTCCACCATGGTGACTGGACACAGAACAGGATGTGGTACTAGACACAGATTTTAACTCAGGAAGATGAATCTTCCTGACTCTAGGCCCCATACAACTATCTGTTATACCGTCTAGCCACTCCTTCCCCACACAGTACTGCCCCTTAATCAGGAGCCAGTGTCTTTTGAACAACTAAATAGTGCAGTATATAGAGACTGGGGACTGGGAGAACCTGTGTTCAAAAACCAGACTCAGAACTAATTTGTATAAGTCTAGACAAGTCAAACAAGCTGTTTGCCTCAGTTTTCTCATCTTTTAAATGAGGATTATAATAGTTCCTACCTCCTAGGGTTGTTGAGATATGAAATATAAAACATTTAGTACAATACCTGTCACATAAGTGCTATCTATATAAATGTTAATTATTATTAAAGCTGAGCTCAGAATCAACTGCCTTTAGCAGAGTCCCATGCTCTGTTTTTTGCTTCTTTCCTATCAAAAAAGGCCTCTCCTAATTTTGCATAAGATGCCAAATGGGTCAGTTGAGTTTACCATTTTTTACCTTATTACAGGGAAGGCTCATTGGTTAGATGAAGAGAGTAGAGCTACATATTTGGAAGTAATTGTGATTAAAAACAAAAGACAGCAATAAAACAAGAGTTTCCTTTATGCCAATTTAGTATTTTATCTCTGTAGTCTATACTCTATTAGTATATTATATATGTTACATTATGTAACTTCCATTATATAAAATCTGTATATAATTGATTGTCTACTAATATCTAATAAAGGGCAATTAGCAGACACAGTGGATAGAGAACCAGGCTTGGAGTCAGGAAGACCTCAGTTCAAATCCAGACTTAGACACTTAATAGCTATGTAATCCTGGGCAAGTCACTTTAACCCTGTTTGGCTCAGGTACCAATCTATAAAATGAGCTAGAGAAGGAAACAATACACCATTCTAGTATCTTTGCCAAGAAAACCCCCAAATGGGGTCACAGAGTCAGATACAATTGATATGAGTGAACAATAAAAAAAATCTAGACTCAAGTATCTGTGACTTAATATGTTTCTCCCTCATGATGGCATTCAACTTTTAAAAGGGGTTACCGCAGACCTAATTTGAAACTCTTAAATTCAGCGAGAAAGACTTTAGACAGGGAATAATACATTTATCAATACCCTTAAATCAGATTAGATAGAGTCACAGGTTTCAGAGTTAGAAAGCATCTTAGCAATCATGCAATCTGATATGGTCATTATAAAATAAGAAACTGAGACCCAGAACAGTGGAATGTTTTGTCTAAAATCATTTGGTAAGTTATTAGCAGAACCAAGAAGCAGGTCCTTGGATTCCAGTTTCTGTACAATTGCCAGTAGGTAGGCAACCATCAATAAAGCCCTAAATAAATTCCTCTGTCAGATCTGACAATCAAGATATTGTCACTAAGATCAGGCAGAAACTCCAATTAAAAAATAAAATTTTTGAGTGAGAAAAGAAAAATGAGCTGGAGAAATCTATACATATCTGGCAAATAACAAACACCTTTCACACTCACAAATCCCTGGTAGAGTGCAAAGAATGCTAGGCAATATTTGACAGCTTCAAAATACTTTCCAATAGCATTGAGGATAATCAAACCACATCATTGCAAAAGATGAAGAAATTGCTCCAAGTACCTGTCAAACATTCAAATACTTCCATTTGTCATGATGTCAGCTGCAGCACAGATTTCTCAATTTTTTCCTTCTTCATTTATATGCACAGTTTTTGTGGGTGGGAGTTTTTTGAGTAGAAAGAAGTAGAAATAGTTCTTTGAATTTAGAGGTTTAACCAATATTATCTTGTTAACTCTCAACACTACAGGTGGATAGGCAATCATTAGGACCAACATTTTGTCATCGGTTAACCAAGAAAGATGCCTTCAGAAAAGTCATGGAGCAAGATTGACCCAAGCCAGAAACAGATGTTTGCGTCTGTCCAGACCACCAGACCACATCAATATTCCTTTTACATGATCAGACTCCCATTTACTGGTTTGGTCTCTATCTTCCCATTCCATTCAAAATGCCTACTTGGTCTGAGGTCAGCAAAATCCTTTTGGGAGAACATTCCTAAAGCAATTTTGAAAGAACAAATACTGCAACCAGATTTCTTTCTGTTTGTTTCTCAGTACAAGATACTCTAATTCAGGAATAGAACCAGAGTTCCTTTCAATGGTGGAGTTCCAGTGGTCAGAATGGAATGGGGAGGAAGATAAAGACAAGGAAGAGCTGAAGTAAGGAGAGAAAGGCTGGAGGGAAACATGGGGAGATGAAGAGGGGAAGGGAAAAAGAGATGGAAAGACAAGAAAAGAATAAGATAAAGAGAGAAAGAGAGAGAGAGATAGGACACACAGAGAGAGACAGACAGAGAGAGAGACAGAGAGAAGAGAGAGAAGAGAGAGAAAGAAGAGAGAGAGAAGAGAGAGAGAAAGAGAGAGAGAGAGAGAGAGAGAGACAGAGACAGAGACAGAGATACAGAGAGAGACAGAGAGACAGAGAGAGAGACAGAGAGAGAGAGAGAGACAGAGAGAGAAACAGAGAGACACAGAGAGAGAAAGAGAGAGACAGAGAGAGACAGAGATACAGAGAGAGACAGAGAGAGAGAAACAGAGAAACAGAGAGACAGAGACAGAGAGAGAAAGAGAGACATAGAGAGAGAGAGACAGAGAGAAGAGAGAGAAAGAAGAGAGAGAGAGAAACAGAGAGAGGGGGAAAAGAGAGAGAGAGAGAGAGAGAGAGAGAGAGAGAGAGAGAGAGAGAGAGAGAGAGAGAGAGAAGGAAGGTAGAGAGAGGAGGTGGAGAAAAAAGACACAGAAACAGAGGGACAAAGAGAGAGCAGGAAAGTCCCATAACCACAATGTTCCTCTAAGTTCATACCACAGTTTCTTCCTGAAAATCTTATTTGCTTTTTTCTATGAGTTTCCTTGATTGGAGGAATGTTGACCTAAGGAAGTTAGGAAATATTAGGATTAATCTCTGTAGCTAATTTTTTATAATAATCTGAAAATATATATGGACTAGAGATTTTATCATGAACATGACCTCCTTTCCTTCCACAAAGAGCCTTTGGAATCAGAGCTGTGTGTTACCCACATGTTTATGCATGAGAAATCAGATCAAGGGTTCCATGCTCCATCCATGCAGCTAGTCAGACCACAGATTCACCAGTGTTCATCACCTTCCTCTGTGGACAGTATCGAGGATGAGGGCACTATTTCAGTTATCTATCATTTGGTTGCCCAGTACAATGCCCTGGGAGATGCCCTACAGCAAAGTAATTAGCCAGGTAAAAATTCTTTTAGCTTGTGGTTGCAATACAAATTTGTCTTGGATAGAATACCACGAGTAGCATCAGTTCCCATTTACTGATCAACTATGTAAAAGGGCAAGTGAAGCATATACCACCAGATGAATCTGAAGGGTAAAAAGCTTCATGGGAAAGAGGTCAATGGACAGAATTTTTGTGCTGAGCATATTTTCAGAATTTCTGTTTAGAGGAACTCAAAGACAGCCAGATCATCAGCACACTATCCCCTGCTACCCTGGAGGCATCTCAGGTTTAACATCAATGCAAAAAAGCCAGTCACATCTTACAACACCCCACCACCAGCCGTGCTGTGCAACATCTGGGCTTTCCCAGAGTCTTGATTTGATCTGTCCTGACTCCCCTGATGATCTTCTGAAAGATGAGGAGATCACAGATTGAGAAGGTCTAGGGCTTCAAACTATAAATAATGTAAAAAACAGAACTCCTAATACATTAAAGGACACACACTGTCTTAGAACCATAGGAGAGAGTCCCACTGACAAGCAGAAGGTGAATTATAATAGCATCTAATCTGTTCCTTTGACCAAAGTTCATTTCTAAAATTATATGCCATTCAAATGAATTAAGTGACTAATTAAATATTGATATTTATTTTTAAAAAGCTATTTGTGGACACTTCTCTGTTTTCTACCAAAAAAAGGATGGGACAGGGAAAGACTATTTCATTAACCACTATATCCCCCATCATTAAAAATAGTGCTTTCTAAGATTTGTGAAAAGAAGTTATTTCAGAGTATCATTGCTCAGACCCAGTAGACAAAAAATGCAGAAATTTCAAATGCAATTTCTCAAACAATACATGTAATCAGTTGCATGTTTTTCCTGCCTCCCCCCAAAAAGAATAAAAAATTGAGTTCTGACCTTGTAGAGCATACGTTCTCCTTTTGCTGACTCTCAGTCAGAGGCACAGTGAAGCCCTAGTCTTGATGTGGATGGCAAAATCTATCTCCATAGTAGATTCCCTCTTAGTAACTCTTAACTCTTAGCATTATCTCAGTCCATGAAAAGGAAACTGGTGCTTATGTGTTATCCAGGGAAGCTAAAGTGGTCAGTGGCAATAGGAAGAGACTTCCTCTTTTTTTTTTTCTTTTTTCAGTTACCTCCCAACAATTTCACTCCCTTCCTTTCTGGATTTGAATCATTTTGTCACTTAATGAAAAGGAAGTAGAGTCTGAGGACAGAGCAGTGAGAGACCCTTGGAGTAGACATAGGAGACAAATAATCTGGCCAGGCTTCCGCTTGGTTTGAAAGGATCAGGACTCTGAGGGGCGAGGCAAGAGAGCAGCCCAACAGGATGTGTGTGGCCAGAGTTCCTGGCTTGGAATCTTGGCTTTTATGTTTATTTTTGGATATGTTTTTCTTAGCCTTTTGATGCAATTTTCTGAGCTAGGAAATAACCTTACAGAAGCCCAAAGATGCTATATGAGTAGGCATTTGCTATGGAAGGAAGATGGATTTTAATCTCTATCTTCTATATTCTCCAACTTATATATCATGATACTGGGTCATATGTGAATGCTACAAGTAGGCTACCTGTCAGCAGTTAAGTTGATCAGTTCTTTATAATCAGAAAAAAATGTAGGGCTTGTTTCATAGTTTATCCTTGTATTCCAATGACTTAGCCAAGAACACAGTAGATTAATACGTATTGATTGATTAAAAGTCTACTTCTAATAATATAATTGTGAGGTTATCAGAAATTGTCAAAGTACATTAAACAAAACAATAAAACCCTCAAGCACTTTTAAGAAATTTCATGGTTTAAAAATTTGATTTTGAAAGGCAGAGAAAGGTAACAGAACTAGTTCCTACGTGAGCAAGAACAGATGTTTGTGAGAAATATAGTTCCAAATGGAGTGTTAAAGAGCATTGGAGGAGACTTAGCTCCCTTCCCTGAATATTACGTTATTTACAAAATTTTCTTTTTGTATTAACTTCTTCAGGTTTCCTGTCTCTGACACAAACTATCTGTGTGACTCCAGTTGCTTAAAATCTCAGGGTAGCAGGGTGCCTAGGACTATAAATTGCAAGGAAGGTTGCAATTCCAACCTATATTGATAAGTTCCTCACCAGGAGCTGGTTTAAAAAAGAATTGTCTGCAGGATGATTTCAGAAAGGCCTGGAAATATTTACATGAACTGAGGTTAAGTAAAGTGAGTAGAATGAAGAGAACATGGTACACAGCAACAACAAGATTATGTAATGATCAACTCTGATGGAAGAGGCTCTTTTCAACAGGGAGGTGGTTCAGACCAATGCCAATAGACTTGTGATGGAGAGAGCCAACTGCAGGATTCTAGAGAGGACTGTGGGGACTGAATGTGGATCACAACATAGTGTTTTCATCTTTTTGATGTTGCTTTCTCTCTTTTTCTTTCTCATTTTTAAATTTTTTATCTGATTTTTCTTATACAGTATGATACATGTGGAAACATATATAGAAGAACTGTAGGTGTTTTATATATATATTGGATTGTTTTCTGTCCAGAAGAGGGTGAGGGTGAGAAGGAAGGGAGAAAAACTGGGAACACAATGTTTTGACTAGGTGAATGTTGAAAACTATCTTTTGCACATATTTTGAAAATAAAAAGCTATTATTTTTAAAAAATAAAAAAGAACTTTATGTATTTGTATTTTCTGTGACAAATTCCTGACAAATGCCTGCTCATATAGGATCTACAGGCTTTTGAAAGGTTATTTGTGGGCTTGTCAAGTCATCAAGCATTTATTAAGTATTTATTATGTGCCAGGCATTATACGAAGTACAGATAATATATGTACAAGTTGTCCTCAAGAAGCTTACATTATAAAAGGGGAAGAAAATATATAAAAGGAAATTAAATATCCATGGGGGTTAGATGGGGAGAAGACACCCAAGTAGGGATATATTGAGAAAAATATTTATTCAATCAGCTGTAGAGTCCTGAGAAGAATGGAATAAATGTGACTGGCCGAGGCACTTCCTTTAAAACAGAGGTTCCTAGAAGAAATTAGAGAGCTAGAAGCCACAATGATGGAGTCGTCTTCCAAGTGAGTAAGGCTGCTGTGACTAAGTAGAAAAAGACATCCAGAAAGAAATGAAGGAGTGTGTGAGTGAGTGAGTGTGTGTGTGTGTGTGTGTGTGTGTGTGTGTGTGTGTGTGTGCATGTATGTATGCTCTTTTACATGCATATATAAACTTTTAAAAGATGTATCCTTTCTAAAAGGGCATGTTACAGTAAAAGTTTCAGCACTATTTCTGCCCACTATTCCTTTCTTCATTCAAAAAGCATTTTTTTGTTGTTGTTAAGTCCTTTTCAGTAAGGTTCATCTCTGTAATATCATTTGGGTTACAACTGTTACTGGCAAAAACACTGGAGTGGTTTGCCATTTCCTTCTCAAGATCATTTGAGAGATGAGGAAACTGAAGCAAATAGAATTGTGTTTGAGGTCTGCCCACTGCACAATCCACTGCTCCTATCAACTACAGGGCAAATTCTGTGCTAGACACTGATAAAAAAGAGAAAAATGAAACACTACCGGCTATCAAGAAACTTATATTCTATTTGGGGGAAGAACAACATGCATATAAATAAATAAATGCAAAATACAGACAAATTAAATTCAAAGTAAATTTTTCAGGTAGGAGAAGCAGCTCTAATGACTGATAGGCCTCTCAAGGAGCTGGCATCTGAGATTAACTTTGAAGAAATTAGCGATTATATGAGGTAGCAGAGAGAAGAAAGGGTATTCCAGGCCCAGGGGACAGACTATACAAAGCCACAGAAGAGGAAAATGAAATGTTTGATACAGGGAACAAAAGCTATGCCAATTTGGCTGAACCATACATAGAGTGTGTGAAGGAATAAATCTAGAAAGGAAGGCTGGGGCAAATTGTGGAGAGCTTTAAATGACAAATAGAAGAGTTTGTATTTTATTTTAAAGGCAATAAAAAGTTGTTAGCATTTAAGAATATCAGCTATCAGCTATGATGGATAAATTAAAGGAAAGACCTTATCCTGGGAGTCTAAATAGGAGGTGATAGAAATAACTGGCTAAGAGTTGATAGGAGATTAAATTAGAGGGATAGTCACAGAGTAAAAGAATAGGTTGAATATAAGAGATGTTATTTAGACAAAATTGGTAAGACTTGTTAAATGATTGGTCATGAGGGATGTGGAAGAGTGAAGCATTGAGAATAGCTCTCAGGTTGTGAAAAATCAGGCAGAATTCTTATATTCAAAGTACTGGGAGTATAAGAAAAATAGATTTCTTTAAGGCCATAGAGTCACTTCTGTGTAATCATTTACACGTCATTTCTGACAAAGGAAGCTTTATTTCTTAACTTCTCCCCATGACCAATTAAAATAACCATGTTTATTAGAATGACTGTTATCTGAAAATGTATTAGCTAAGGGGATAGATTACAAGGCTTGAAGTAAGAAAGACTTGGATTGAAATTCCACTCTTGGACCTTACTGGTTGTTATGATCCTAGTAAGTGACTTCTTCTACCTACCCCAGACAACTCCCTAGGGTTTATCAACTAAATCAGAGAATTGTTGGTAGAAGGAGTTTATGAAGCTTTCATGACTCTACATATGAAAAAAAGAAGCATGGTAATGGTGAGATGAGCATGGGGTTTACTATGATAGCCACCTCTGACATTTATTATTTGTTTGACTTTAGGCAAATCACTTAACCTTAAATTAGGAATCAAGGAATTAAGGAATTAGACTTGATGACCTAGAAGATCCCTTTTCTATTAAACACATTTTTCCCACTGCCTTTCCCTGTGCTCATTTAAAAAGCAGATAAGATCTGAGAATTTGTGAAAGTTTTCAATGCTAGTTCAATTAGCCTTGTTTTATACTGTTTTTATTGTGTAAATAAAATTGTGTAAATAAAATCAGAACCTTTCTAACACACCCTCTCATGTACATCCCCTCTCCCCTGGTCAGGAGCTATAATCCATTTGTTTCTATCAATTAATATAATAAAATAAATATTCTCACATGATGCAAATTATCCTTTTCACTTCTTTATTGTCCTTTCCTGTTCCCAGACTCTTTGCTAATAAAAATTGTCTTCCCTTATCTCCTTCCCTATTTCAGCTTCCAATTTATGGTCCTATTTAGCAGCATTAGGCAGCCTTACTTTAAGGTCAGTTCACCTTTTCTTAGCTTAAGTGAATTGTGGCAATTTATTCTGCTTTAGTCAATAATACTTTACTCCTTTCACTCATCTTTGATATTAATACTTATTAAAATATATAACAGGGGAAGGAAACATCTCATTTTCAATACTATCACAGAAAAGCAGGAGACAGTAGTCAGGCCCTTGAATTACATGTAGAAAATTAATATTAAAAGCTACCGCATATCATTTTCAGTTCTTGAGACAATAAGAATTTAAACTCAGTGAAACCAGTGGCACTTTATACCATCAGTAAGGAAGTTAAATGACAAAGTGCTGAAGTTAAGTATAGGCTTGGGAGTCTTAAAGCAGTTATTAATATTTGATCCAAGATTATGGGTATTTTTGATTAATGGTAGCTCTTGATATATAAATATAAAAGTGATTCATTATCTAATTCTATAAAATCCCTTCCAATATGTGTAAAGCAGGATGGTTTTCAATGGACAAGAAATCAGGGTTTCCTTTGTTCTCTTCCTGACTTACTGTCCCTACATTAGGCTTTAAATGGCCTGAGAGCTAATAAGTTTTTTTGTTGTTTTAAAAACTTTACACATACTGCATATATAAACTGAAAACAAGAATCAGCATACTGAATATAGGATCAGCATGTAGTTGTTCATAGACCTATAAAAGGATAAGTAAGAAAATTATCTTTTGTATTGTCTGAGATATATTTGGATTAAAGTATTTTGGCACTGGTCTAACATGAAATTGTTTATCTATGTGTTAATACTGTGCACTGTGATTCTGCCAAAGAACCTTCTACATATACCATAAATTTGAAATTCTTGTGAGATCTAAGTATTCTTGAGTATCTAAATTTTTTTGGAAATAAAAAAGTGATAAAAATGCAACTATGAGGTCTTTTTATAAGGCAATATTTAAAATTTGATGTCTGTAACATAAGAACAGACTTTCTAAATATAATTGTGCCCTAAAATCTCAGAATGACAGAATTTCAGGATAGCATAGGACCTGTGTGGCTAAGACATGAAAAAAAGAATCCCCTCTGGCAAGAAATCATGGATCCTCCATTTGAGAGCCTTTTATAAGGGAGAACCCTCCTTTATCGTATACCAGTTCATTTTATTTTAGGACAAGAAAAAAATGTTCTTACAATAAGCTAACTGCCAAGCAAGTCTAATACTTCTAATATTCTTCCAATACAAAAGACAACAATCAAATCCTTTCCCTACCCTCAAAGTCTTCTCTCTTCTAGGCTAAACATCCCTAGTTCCTTCAAAGGTTTTCATCTTGCTTGAATTCAAGACCATTAAGCTGCTCTGGTTCTGTTCTTCTAGGCATTTTCCACTTTGTTCATGTCTTTCCTAAAATGTGGTACCCAGAGCAGAACCCAATACTCCAGATTTAGCCTGGCCAGCATTTCCTCTGACATATTGTTTTCATTATATGTTAACTAGGGCATAGCCACAAATACTACTATTCAGAAGCTGTGATCAGAAGACCAAATATTTACACCCTGAATGTTTATCTGTACTCAGGAAATTATGTTGACCAACTAAAAACATGTCTCAGTTTATGATATGTGAATCAGAATGGGAAAAGGAAACATTGTCCTACGAATTCAGTGTAGTGTTAAAAAATAGCAGTCTGTACATTGATCAAAGATATCAGAATTAGAAGACTTCACTCTGATTATCTAGTCCCAACTTCTTATATGTAGTTCATGACCCCTTATATGGTCTCATAACTAAATGTGGGGATCATGAAACTATGATTTTTATCAATAAATGTTTGATATATATATATATATAAATATATATATATGTATGTGTATATATATATGTATATATATACATATATATATATATATATATATATATATATATATATATATATATATATATATATATATTCCCAGGATTACATAAAAATGTCTTTGATGAAAAGGTTCACAAGTGGAAACCATTTAAGAAGCTCTGATTCTAACTCACCCCTGCAAAAGAATCCCTCTTGTCACATTCCCAGAACCTGGTCATCTAGCCTCTGCTTGAAAGCTTCCTCTGAAGGAACATCTCTACTATCTGAGGCACCCCTTTTGTTTGATTAGAGATTTAATAGAGAAAAACACAATACAAAAATGATCATAGAGTCTGCTAAACATATGTGTTAAAAGCATACAAGCTTTTTTGATAGATATAACTACAGAGATAATATGATTCCATGATCCTCTGAGTAGCAACACCAAGAGTGGTAAATAATTGAATCACGGAATTTTAGAGTTTTCAATGACTTTGATTACTATCTAGTCCATTCAGAGTCTGAAAGGGATCTCCATGATGACATACTTGATAAATAGTCATTCAGCCTTTGCTTGAAGACTTCCATTGACAAAGAGCCCATCACCTCCTGAGGCAGCCCTAATGGTTAGAAAATCTTTTCTGGCATCATGCCTGAATTTTCCTTTTGTAAAGTTCTACCCAGTACTCCCGGACTTGCCCTTTGGGGTGAACAGAACACACACACACACACACACACACACACACACACACACAGAGATTTGAATTACTTTGCCCTTTCCCATTCTGATTCATATGTAAGAAGTCATGAAATGTGTTTCATATATGTATATACATATATATTTGTTAGAGGAAGATCCCCTATACAAAAGATCAAATAGAAAAGGGAACCAGATATGCCTGTTTGTAGATGTCATGGCACTGATTTCATGAAGCAGTCCTGGAATATTATAGAAGACTTAGGTAGTTTCAAGTGCTTTTATCTGATTTATTGTAGCATATGTGCTTTCTATATAACTTGCCATTTCAGCTTATGAAAAACTAAAAACCCCAGCTTTTGTTCTAATCTATTTATATCCTTTCTAAATTCCTCCAAATTGATGTTAAGGCCACTCTCGGAGTTATGAATATATGTTTATATAAACATATATTCATAATATATATACATAAATAATGTCTTCCTCATAATGTAGCCTGAAGGGAACCCCAAAATTCAATCTTAACTGATAGGCAAGTAATAAGACATAATTAGAACATATTCATTTTTAAACCAAGAATAATTTAAGAACCCTAATTCTCACCATTTGGCATCTGAATCCTAATAGTCACCAAAAATTCATTCAACAAGGATTCTTTAGCATCTCTTGCAGAGGAGCTGTGATCTGACATTATGTGACTTATTTCTAGCACAGAGATCAGAAATCACAATCCTGGAGTTACACCACCATTTGCACTGAGGGTAAAAGTTAAATGGCACAATTTTGAAAATTCTATCTGAACACAACAGTGACATATGATACATCCCTGAACTTCCACCTAACTTTTCCTAATATGGTTGCTGTCCATTAATATAGTAACTCAGCGGCATTCCTTATATGAGAAAAGGTTTCACAAAGATCTTGAACACAAATATGTAAACAGTATAGATATAAACTTAAATAATAGGTCCAGTACCTATAGAATATCCCAACATTTTTCCCAAAATGATCTTTCAATGTTAAAAAAAAGAGAGAAAAATGTTTTAAAAACTTATAAAAATTATAGTCTTTGGGGATACTAAAATTCACAGCCCTGAGGAGCCTCTAATTAAAAGCCATTTTTAAAAAATGTTCCTACAAACACTGTAATGTTATCAATTTCAATCAGTTGCCACATAGGAAATCATTTCTCCAATTGAACAACTCACAGGTGAGGACCATTTAGGTCTTTAATAGCTTTTACAAATTTGGTTTTTTAAAAGGACATTTAGGTTCACCTTTTAAAATAAGAGATCAAGAAATGGCTTATTTGCCTCTAGTTCAGTCACTTTAATTGACAGAAAACCCACAGTTCATGGTAGCCTATTTTAGTTTTTCCTTCCTAAAACTAAGCTTTTGTCTCTGAACTTTACTGATCAGTTGGGGCTTTGTAATAGTTTCCAAGAGAAGCATTTCAAACAAGTAACCCCACAATTTATACACTACTGCCAAGAATAAAAGGAACAGGTTTCACCACTGAGGTTTTCTAAGGCTTTGTGTGGCCTTTAAAGCAAAGTATCACTTGTTCACCTGCAGGTTTTCTCGGTTAGTGCATTTTGTTTTGCTCTGGGGGATACTATTTGATTACACGAAATTCTTTTTATATCAAGTTTAAAATCTTAACAACACTAGGACAAGTAGTGAAGCCTGCCAGCTCAGTGGGTTAACACTTGAACACACTGAGATGAGGACAAAGGCAAGGACTAACCATGGTTTAAAATCAGAAAGCTGAGAGAACTCCCAAGAGTGAGGGGATGGAAGGATTAGCTGGGCTTTTACAAGGGCTGGCTTTGCTATGACTGCAGATGAGATTAATTTATTACCAATGCAGGCCACAAATGAGTTCAATAACTGGGAGACTTTGGTAAGCAGCAGATAAATGCAAAAACCAGCAGGACCTGTTGTGTCCACTCACTGCTGTGCCACTCTCCATTCTGAAGTTGGCAAGAAACCAGGCATTATTATGGCACAGCCACCTACCATATATTATTATGGAGCACAACAGTCTAGAAAGCATCTAAACAATACATACATTATCTCTTAAGTGTTTCATGTACTTTTT
The DNA here is from genome assembly GCF_048593235.1 of Sminthopsis crassicaudata. NCBI lineage: Eukaryota > Metazoa > Chordata > Mammalia > Dasyuromorphia > Dasyuridae > Sminthopsis > Sminthopsis crassicaudata. The sequence goes on from NC_133619.1 coordinate 439,803,552, forward strand.
TTAATTAAAAAAGGAATGCCAATATTAAGGTTTAATAGCTAAAAGAAAACTACAGTAAGATTACAAGAACTTTCTCCATAATCTTCCTACTAAAGAACACACCTCTAGAATATGTCTTAGAAGGACTGCTCAAGATATGGGAAAGCAAAGAAAATACTAAGTGGTCATTTGAGATATAATTAGAAGCTATGATAGACTATAGAAAATGAAGCAGATACTTAAAAAAAATTAAGTATATCTGTATCAAAACGGTGTTCACTCCTTCAAAAGAATGTTTGAGAAATAAAATTCCATCTGATTCAAAAAGAACATATTAAGGTTTGATTATAATGTTATTATACACATTACAGCTGTCTTTGTTTTTCTAAAATTACATTAATTGAAAGAAAAGCCTTTGAGTTTACCTCCCATAGTGCTTTAAAGTCTTTCTGTTCAATGCGGAGAAGTTCGCTGCACTCTCTTGTAACAATGGTAGCATGGCGGGGAGTGTTATCCAAAATCGACTCTCCAAATGCTGTTCCAATTCCCAGAGTACAGATTGTCACAGCATCCTATGAATGCAAAAGAAGTAGGTGTTAAGAGAATTTAAATGTGCAGGGCATGTTTGGTTCTCAGTTTTATTATCTCCTATCTGTTTTAAGTAAAGAAAGGGGAGTTCCAGTGAGGAATATCACTTAATCTCTTCTCCCTAACAAATGTATTTGTTTCAGTGATGGGAGGTTGAGGGTAGAGAAGGAATCACAACAATTCAACTGAGGTAAGAAAAATTGTGAAGCACAAATATATGAAACCCCAAGATAGTACCAAAACCTCATTCTAGTCAGTAATTTCAACTTACAAATACACCCACACATAAATACACATATAGCAGCAGCAGCAAGCTTATGTCCAGACTATGACGAGGTACACTTCCTTCCTTTTCCTCTGTATCTCACATATCAGTCAATTCTGCTGTTTATTCACAGCTATAGGCAAAGGCTTATTAGGTGAGTTGATAAAAGTGTTGGTTGAAATTATGGGTTGAAGTAAGATTTTTAGACTACCTCTACTTTTCATTTATTACTAAGCTAAAAGTTAGTGGTCAGCTTTCAGGTGAGAGTCTATCTGTGCTTAGCTGGGCTAGTTCTAATGAGATATGTTGGGAGTTGTCATAAAAATGTTTAAAAGGCAAGCTGTATATAAAAAGCAAACATAGACAAGAGTTCTAAAAAGTCCACAGACTGAACCATCAATCAAAAAAATGAGTAAGTGCCCTAAAAAACTAATGTTTCTCATTACAGAGCTTTCTACATTTACAAAGTGCATTATATACAATATATTAGTTGGATTTCACAATAATCCTTTGAGATAAGTACTACAGATACTACTATATGCATTTTGCAGATTAAGAAACTGAGGTTCAGAGACACTTGCTAATTGTCTTAAATCTTAGAGGTAGGACATGTATTCAGATCCCATCTGACTCTAATCAATTAATTACAGGCATTTATTATGTGTCTACTGAATGCCAATGACTAAGCTAGGCTACAGAATTTAGGATTCATACATTTTTACTCCAGTACAGGGCATTCTACAGTGCCCTTTATGCTAAGTATGATGCTAGGCAACACAAAAATGATTTAAAAAAAAAAAAAAGCAATTACAACATGCTTTCTGAATTCTGAAAGTCTGCAATCCAATTTACTAAAACAAAAGTGTATGCACATAAATTAACTGACAACACTAGAGTAGTATAGAATAAGAACCAAAGTAATTGAATAGGAAGATCCCAAGAGTTTAAACCACAAATGATCAAGAATTAGTATAATGCTATAAATGAACAATAATATTCTGTTTTATATAAGTATAACTTTGTATCAAGGATAAGTTTACATTTACTCACTCTTTCTCACCAAGTTAATCAACTAAATATATGCTTCATTTATTCAAACCTTCAGTTTCCCTTTAGCAGAAAAATGGGAGACAAATCAGAAAACAATTGTTCTGGAAATTAATGTCAAAGAGTATTTAAATGAATGTAAAATGGTCACTATGTTGAATATATCAAGATGTCTAAGGAAAACTAGAAAAGAACATTCAATTGAATTTGCCTATTATTTTAAAAATCAATTTTATTTTATTTTCATTTCCATATTTTCTCTCTCCCTCTCACTACTCCCATTGAGAAAGCAGAAAAAGAAAAAACAAACAAAAACAAAACACTACAAATATGAGTCATGCAAAACAAATTTCTGCATTAGGAAATGCAATAGAAGAAAATGTGCTTCCCTTTACACTCTGAGTCCCTTTGCTCTCTATTTAAAAGAGTATAGTATGTTTCATCATGAGTCCTTTCAAATTGTGGTGGGTCATTGCTTATAGTCTTACTGAATTTGTCTACCTATCAGTGACTAATAATCTTAATGAATGAGAATTGCTCTGTTCTAACGATAAATATGATAAAGAAAATGAAGTACTGAAGAGAAATTAGGAATAGTAGAAGATAATAATGTGTTTCAGAAGTTTGGAAGTGATAAGGAACAAAACAAAAAAAAGGATAATTTCCTTGTCTTTAAAATGGGGATAACAGTTCTTGCATTACCTTCCTTTCATAACTATTGTGGAGAAAATAGTTTGTATATCTAAAAAACACTGCAGAAATAGCAGCTTTTAAAACAACATAGTGATGCAGGTACTTGGAGCATAAACAAATGAATTTGTATGCAATGTTACTTACGAAGTTTGGAAGTAATTCTTTTTGGTTTTAGATAATGCCAATAGCTAAACATTCCGAAGAGCATTATGTAAATATGTAATGACTGAATCACAAAATTAATGTTGCCTTTTGGCCTGGAGATTCCATTCATAGGACACAATCCAAAGGCACCATGAAAAAAGGGAGAAAACACTAGCTATATGAAAATATCAATAGCTATTCTATTTTTACATAGCAAAACTATGTAGAAACAGTCTATATCTAAAAACTAATAAATGGCTGAATAAAGTGCAGTTTAATAATTAACTTAATTATATGATACTATAATAAATAATAAGCATTTGAGGAAATATGGAATAGTAATGCCATATTTTAAGTGATAAGAAAACAAATCAATAGAATCAGAACTGACCATCCACTGACATTTATATTAAACATTTATATATTTATATAAAACATTATATTATATATAAAAAATTGAAAGGGAAACAGAAACAGAAAAAAGAAAGGGAAAAGGAAAGGGAAAAAACAAAATGTAGACAACATGGTAGATCTCAGGACAGACTTAAGAAAAGATACAGAATAATTTATTCTTGCTGAAGTGTTAAAGGTTAAATGTTTGTTGTAAGATTTTATCCCTTATTTTCTATGTTTATTTTTTACCAATGGTGATAAAATTATAATTTTAATAAGTATATATAAAATAATTTTAATTGTTTATAATTTTAAATAATGCCAATAGTTATTCAAAAGTGATCTGAAATAATTTTTTATTCTATCATCTACCTTGTTATGACAAATAACTATGGGACACATGCAAGGGTAATTCTCTATGTTAGAAAACACATTGTTTTGCTTTCATGAATCTAATACATGATAATAGGCAAATGTTATTAAGATCAAGTTAGTAACTCTGTAATCACATTACTAAGACAAATGTTCATAATAGTCCAGATCCCTGAACCATGGAAAATTGCCTCTGCACAGATATTATCATATAAAATTGTGTTCAAGAAAATAAAATCAATAATTTCTACAAAAAGAATTAAAGAGCAGGGAAGAATTGAGGGATGTGTTCAAGGAAACAGAAGTGAACATTTTCATCTTAAAAACTGTCCATAAGAAGAGATCCTAAGACTCTGGGTATTTTGTATTCTCATTCAACTTAGCAAATTTACCTCTTAGCAACTTTTGGCTAAGGATTAAAGATGAATTATGATTTGCTACCACTTATCAAAACCTGTAAAGAACAAAAGGCTTTCCTGTATTTTGCTCTCCTGATCCTCTTACTCTTCTTAAACTCTTCCTGCCTTCTTAAGCATTTGAGATATTTCATTATTTTAAGTGATAAAAATTATTGCTGATAGTCAAAAGAGCTTGTATATCTCTTAGTTATTTTGCTCTTCATTCTTTCCATTCTATCAGTGCCTCTTTATATCCTCTAGAAGGCCTCTTACATTATTCTTTACATAGTACTTGCTCAATAAAAGTTTACTAAATGAATAGATGGAGCAACTAACATAGTAGAGCACCAGACTAGGAGTCAGGAAGATTATCTTCATAAATTCAAATCCTACCTCAGATAATACTAGCTATGTTGACTCTGGGCAAGTCAGTTTAATCCAGTTCGTCTCAATTCCTCATCTATAAAATAAACTAGAGAAGGAAGTGGCGAACCACTCCAATATCTTTGCCAAGAAAATCCTGAAATATGTTCACAGAGTTGAACAAGTTGAAATGACTCAACAACAAGAAAAAATGAATAGATGAATAGATAGATAGATCATAAACATATCATAAGGTGTGATTTTTAGTACATATTTTAAAGTTACATTTAGGATATTCTGCCACTGGGTTGAATCATTCTTTCTAATTCAGTATATATAAATAAAAGGCAAGATAAATGAGATAAGCAACAAAGAAGCCCTCGAGTTAGTCTGCAAAACATCAAACATGCATGTGTGTATTTATAATAAGATATAATAAGTACAGTAAGATATAAGTAAGATTTATAGTAAGATATAGTAAGATGAGAATTCTGATATATGTTCTGAAAACTTGCATGTATTTTTAATGAATGTTCCTCCCTCTTCCTTGGATTTTCCATTGCTTAATATAGCTTTCTCATTTATTTCAAGTTTGCACATATCCTAGAAATCTCACTTTGTTAAGAAAAATTCAATTTCTTAATAACGTCAAAACATGCATATTAACAATAACTTCAGAGTCTCATGCACATCAAAAAATGTTTATAGCTGCATTTTTCTGTAGATGCATTGAACTGGGAACAAACTAAGGATCATCAATTTGGGAACATTCAAACAAATTATAGTAAATTTTTATAAGGGAATTTACTGTGCTATGCAAGCATAAGATGACTAATGCAAAGATCAAGAAAGCAATACACATAAAGACCACAAGCTGATGCATGTATGACACATTTTAAAATGTATTTGGGACAGCTAGGTGGTACAATGGATAGAGCACCAACCCTGAAGTCAGGAGGACTTGAGTTCAAATCTGGTCTCTTAAGCTTAGGCTTGATTAATAAATCAAGCCCTGATTAGGGCATTTACCAATTTCCAAAGTATAAATGCTGACACTGAAAATTTAACAATCACTCTCATGAGTAAGTTTGAGCTGATTTGAATACAGCCCTACTCCCAACTCTTTATATCATATTTAGCCCTTATTTTTCCCATCTACTAAGCCAACCATTCATTTTTTCTCTCATCCTGAAAACATATATTTTCTAACATTTACCCAACTTCTTTTTGTGCTCATTGGTTGGAGTACTTCTTCCCAGAAGCCCTTGCATTATCCCACGCCCATTCTCTGGGAGGATAAAAGAGGACACCACTCCAGAGATAGAAGAAGTCTCTGCATTACATCAGGCCTGATGGGGCTCTCTGCAGGAAGGGAAGTCACTTCTCTGGACAAGAGTTAACAGCAACTGCCTGGAGACAACGGTTCACTACAGGAAGAAGAATCTGTCTAAGAGATTTGAGTAGACACAGCAGATCTCTTCCCAGAGAGCGATCTGGCCGCTTCTGGAGACGACAGCTCGCTACAGAATATTTAGAATAAATATCTTTATCCCAGGAGAAAAGGGATGGAGAGAGAGAGAGAGAGAGAGAGAGAGAGAGAGAGAGAGAGAGACAGAGAGACAGAGAGAGACAGAGAGAGACAGAGAGAGACAGAGACAGAGACAGAGACAGAGAGACAGAGACAGAGACAGAAAGACAGAGACAGAGAAAGAGACAGAGAGAGACAGAGACAGAGACAGAGACAAAGAGTGATAGAAGAGGGGAAGGCACAGAAGGAAAGAGGGAAGGTAGGAGGGAGGGAGGGAGGAAAGAAAAGAAACAGATACATAGACATTTGTATTGCCATATATTTAAGTGTACAGATAGTGAGATTTGGTATGGAAAATGTTGGTCAAAGCATGTATAAATAGATGGTTATGATTTGAAATATATATTGCTATAGATAGATAAATAGATAGACAAGTAAATGAGAAAATGAATGAAGCAGAATATATGAAATGTTAGATACAGTGTTAAAAGTGAAAAAAAAAAGAATCTCAGATTCAAAGAGTTCATATTCTAACAGGAAGATACAATGCATAGAGTCAAGTAGTGACAAGGGAAGGATAAAGTCACAGAAGATGGCCTTTCCAGAAGCCCTGAATTGATTATGTTTCTCAGAACAGAAAGTGGAAAAGAAGGCGAAAGGAAGACGAGAATATCCATGGTAGCATGGCAGGAAGAAGACGGATTTGAGTGACTAGTCCTATTGAAATGTAGTAAACTCTTACTAATCAGCAGGGATGTGCGTGGACTTTCTTAATGTTTACGATAAAAGTGCGTGGAATAGGCACATGAAAGATTAGGAAAGGTGGGAAGGATGAGCTATATGCAAATAATAGGTAGCTACTTGTTTGATTACATAAGGACATCCAAAAGAACTTTAACCATAGTATGTATGTTTGTGCAAACACAGAGAGAGAATAGTACTTCACAATAGTTTATTATGATAGTTTTAAATATACTACATATACATCAAAACAATTGTATGCAATAAAAGCTTGTTATATGATAGTCTATATGATGGAGGATGGTCTACCTTCTGACACTATAAATTATGGATGATATCAACATTAATTAATGTCTATGCTATTTAGAGTAGTTTTGCTTATTATGAAGATAATATCTTAATATTTTTAATTTGAAAAAATTTGTAAGAATTTACCAAATTCTTTTTAGTTTCAAACATTTCTTCATATCTTTCTTTTATTCCAAGTACAATCACATCTATATAATTTATATATAATTTATGGACTTTAGGGATCTTTCCTATGTGAATTTGTATCTTCTTTGTTAATAACTCTAACACAAGATATACATCAGTTCCTATCTCCTCATGCTTTTTTGGTACTCTTCATATTTATTGTCTTAATATTCTATTATGCTTATATACTCCAATCAATAGGTATCTATCTTTGTCCAATTCTTTGCTACTAAAAAGTGTTGCTGTAAAGATTTTGTTGTATATGGTGCCTTTCTTTTTTATTACTGGGATACATGCTTAACAGTTGAATCTCTGCATCCAAGTGTATGGTCATTTTAGTCACTTTTAGTCACAAAGCACAATTCTAAGTTACTTTCTAGAATGGGTGGAACAATGAACAGTTCTAAAAACCAGGCTAAAGGGCAGAAGGCCCCTTTGAAATCACTAAGCTGAGCAGTTTTTCTTTAGGAGACAAAAAACTAATGCACAGAAAGGAAACATAAATGGCCTAATATATCAAAGGTATTAAGTAGCTAAGCCAGAAGTGGGTTCACATTCTCTTATTCTAAATCCAGTGCTCTTTGGTAGGCATTAGACCTGGCTTACAGAGATAACATGAGTAGATAGTGTCCAAAGTGGCAGCACTGTGACACATTTTAGGGAATAAAAACAAATATTCTAAGCCCTTCCTATAAATATATATATATATATATATATATATATATATATATATATATATATATATATGTACACACACACACACACACATACATATGTATGTGTATTTGCAAATATCTGTGTACGTGTATACAAATAGACACACTAAAGGATATATGTGTATGTGTATATACACAAAGGATATATATCACTAAATGATAATAATTATAATTTCTGATATACTTTATTATAATTTCTATTTTGTGGCCAATTCCAAATTGCTCCTATCACTTTAAGTTTTTTTAATATCCTGCTCTAATAGTCAGATGGTCTGCAGAACACTCAAAGCCTCCAGGCTTACTAGTCAGAGAAGTCCTTGTTAGTGAAGCCCGATATGAAACAAAGAATTCTTTTTGGTCCTTGCTGGATTTCAAACCATGACTCTTTAATTTATCTGTACTGCTATCATTACCATTGTAAAACTGAGTTTTCCGGGACTACTCTCTCCTATCTAGAGTGATTGATTTGTTTTGCTTTACCCATATAAATGGCAGCTCTTACCTGGCTGGAATGACTTCACCTCCCAGGCCAAAGCATCAGCCTGGCTAAATTCCAAAAGGCTCACACCAGGAGGTTGACTCCAGAAAGACTTAACATTTGTAGATGGAAGGACTGTGACTAGCAAAGGTAGAGAATATTCACATAAAAAAATTTTTTGAAATGGTATACAAAGTCAGCTTCTGTTTTAAAATGGAGTGGTGCTGGGTGGGCAAAAGTAATATGTTATTTTAAAAGATTGAATCTAAGCAAAGAACTACACCTCTAATATTGCATTTCAAACACATACATAACTGTCATTTGAAATTTCAACTTTCCAAAACCACTGAGATGTTATCAAGGTGAGATAAACTTAATTAATAATAATAATAATAATAATAATGAAAAAGGACCTTTGAGAATTTACATATAACTTGGTAGGCAAAATTTTTAAAATATATTCTTCTATGACTTCCAGTCAACAAGCTATCATTTAATCAGTAACAAATATTTTTATTCATAAACTTACCTTGAAATGACTGTCTTGAATAAAGATAACCTTCTCCAATTGAAAATTCATAACTTTGCATACATGTTAGAATAACTTCAAATATTTTATTAGTCCTTTAATTATTTTATATGGGGGAACTCATTTTATTCTTTAAATTTTAGTCCCCTGGACAACATTTTCTATTCAGTTTGATAGATTCTGGCTTCCCTGCACTATTTCAAATGTATCATTCAAATTTATTGAGTACTCCTGAGTCTTTTAAAAATAATACAATTTAATGCAGCCTGGTGTCAGAGCTTGTCAAATAAACTTGATTCCATTTATTGTCAAGAGGAAAAAACTATTTACTATCAAAGTCAGGTAAGACACATTCAAGTTAAAGGCTTTTCAACAAACAAACAATAAAGAACCTTCTGCTATTTTTCAAATGTTTCTGGAATCTGCAAAGTTATGCAAGTCATTAAGTAGGAAAAAGTTTAATAGGATAATTTGAGACACTTTGATTTAGGCTGATACTCTATACTTATAAGGAACCATGGCTAAATCTTAACTTTTTTATTACTAGATTCCATGACAATAGAAACAACAAATATAACCTGCTGTATTTTATAAAACATTTCAGTACTTTATTGAATTTTGCAGGTGTGGGCATTCATTCCACCAGTGAAGATTTCAGCCCATCCACACCTTTTCATGTTGTTGTCTAACTCTTGTCTATGTTATCCTGAAAATCCTTCATAGAATAGCTATCCTGAACCTTGCATACCCTTTGTATGTGTCTATATGTCTGTATGTGTATTTCAAGAAAATCAATGCAATCCTAATACTGTCTTTTTGTTTGTTCTCACTCCATCTTTCCTATTTCTTTTCTAGGCGCATATGTAACTTATAGCACATCTGTCATTGATAATATGTTCCAACCTACTTTTACCTACTACTATACATTGCTTTTTGGGGAGACAAAAAAAATGATGATTCTTCTGAATTTGAAATATTCTATGATTAAGATCATATAGCATTACAAGGAAATTATGTACATGCATTCATCAAATGACTTTTCATTGTTTACTATATGAACTCACTATTATTAAAAAATTGATAAAAGACCCAAGTTAAATAGTACTTGCTCTCTAGGAAGTTACATCCTATTGTTTATAAATATAGGCTTTGATGGTAGGGAGCATCTTAGAATTACCAAAAGCACTGTGTATTTCCCAAACACATCCTAGTCCATTCTCTTCCTAATGCATTCTAAATTGAAGTAATTATCCATATATAATTCCTGTCCAAGATGTATGTACTCATGCAGTAACTTAATGGGCATCAAAATGACAAATTGCAATCTATTATCCAACTGTATGCCATCATCATTATCATAACAATAACAATAATAGCAAGCATTTATATGGTGCTTTAGCATTGTATATGTTATTTCATTTGATCCTTGCAACAATCCTATGAGGCATTCATTATTCCCTCTACTTTACAGGTGAGGAAACTGAGACTGGGAAAAGTTAAATGACTTGTCCAGGCAGTATTTGAGTTTGAGGCAGTATTTGAATTCAGATCTTTCTGACTCCTTCCAGCACTCTTGCCCCTACACCCCGTGTTGACATTTATGCAATATAGGCAATACATGTTCTTTATCGCTTTAGTTTTTACCTCTTTCCTTTATTTACTTGGAACACTAATTATCTCATTGAAGTGGATCTCATTGAAAAGGCTGAGTGGATTCAGTGTAGGATTCAGTGTAATTGAGAGGATATCAGCCACAAACGGGAGCATCAGGAAAAACTTATCATTTACAGGGAACTTTTTCTTCCCTTGACTTGTGCACAGGATACGCTTTATGCCAGTTGAGGCAATGTTCTGTATTTAATGCATGACTAAGTGGTACTGATAAGGAAATCCCTCAAAAATGTGATCCAGAATGGTGTCCATCAAGAAATCTTGAAGAAGCTTAGCTTATGTCTAGGGGATTCCTTGAGGGAGCAGAGCCTTTAAGGTTGTTTTGTTCTCCAAGTCAAATTGAGTTGAGTGAGTTAATAATAAATACTACAACAAAAGTGGCACAGTCTTGTATCTATTACTTCTCTTCAACATCTACAGGAATATGAAGAATGAATCTATTGTAGAAATTTTCTGAGAAAGCTATCTATTCTAACATTTTCATGATGTATATTATATATTATTTGTAAAACATTCCCCAAAATATTTTCTGCAGATGAGATGGCAAAAAAGTATATGGGGAGAAAAATCAACTATCATATTCATTGACTTCTTTCACAGTTTAAATATAAGGAAATACATTTACAACTATAAACCATATTGATTATCCTACCACAAATTAAGCATCCTAGTAGAGTTCTTTTACTGAAAATAATAAGGGAGGGGGGAAAGGAGGAGGAATATAAGAAAAAGGGGAGGGAGAAAAGGAGAGAAAGGAGAGGAGAGGGAGAGATAAAAGGGGGGAGGAAAGAGAGGTAGAAGTGGACAGGGGAAAAGGAAGTTAAACAGAGAACAAAGGAGAAAGGGAGGTGTGTATCTATGCTATATAAGAAATAGCCTAGTATCCACATATACTTTACTGATAACACTTTTAGAGATATAGTCTTTGTGTAAGAGAGAAGAGGACTACATGCTTTACTGAGGAGCTAAAATTGGTAAACAAGTTTCCTATATTTCACCAAAATATATCTGGTATTGATTTTGTGCTTATTATAACTAAGCAATTTTCTAAAATATTCAAAGTTAGAATTCCAAATGTCTGAAAGATTTTCCTCTTTTTGACATTCTAGTACTACCCCCCTGTGGTAAAATAGCAGCTTTGCAGTCACAGTCATAGATTCCATAAAGTTTCAAATTGAAATAAGGCCTTTGATAATAACTAAGGAAGATAAGGAGATAAGGAAATTAAATCCAGGAGAGTTGAATTATCTTGTCCAAAATCAAACGTAAGTGGCATAAATGACAAGTTTTTTGATTCCATATCTTGTTCTTTCCGCCAGATTCCCATGATTACCTTTATTTTGTATTTTTCAGGCTATTATTTATCATATTAGATTATTAGTACTCCAAATAGATATTTAAGAACCCAAACTGTAAATACTTTAATGGAACATACTACTATTTTTCTTTTTTAGGATTAAACTCTATTAGGTAGATTCTATCTTGGTTTGGCTTTCAGCCCTTTGCACCCCTTCGCTTTCAGCTAACCTCTTCATAATACTGATTTCAAAGCCTTATTGCTATATATCTAAGCCACTTACTGTTACCATGACACCTCCCTTCTTCCATTACCATTCTTTCCTTCCCCATAAGATTTGCCAATATTTCCAAAGGGGAGGGTAATATAACCAAAGCCATATCCTTCTTTAATATTCTCCTTGGCTATGATACAGTCAGGACATATCTTCCCTTTTATATAGGTACTTTTTTGAAATCACATAAATACCTTTGAGGAGTTCTCAGATATGTGAGAAAAGGGAAGACAATTTTCTATAAACATCTGGATGGTCCTGTCATCTACTGTGACATCTGCAACCTCATAAGTCTAATACTAATCAAGTGAATACTTGATTCCTTAAAACAATGCAGAGAAAAAGCATGCATGCATGTAGGCAGGCAAAAAGATACAAGAATTATGAATATATATATATATATGTATATACATATATGTAAATCATTCATATCAATTTATTTTTACTAAAAATTTTGACATACTGGTTGTATTCCCACTGAAATTTAAGGAAGAAAAAAATTTTAATTAAAAATTTTTCTTAAAAAGACATTTAATGAAGAACTGAGATTGCATTTTTGTTATTATATAAAAATAAGGGAAAAGTAAAATTAAAGTGTTTCAAGGAAGAATGTGTCCTAGTGGGAATATAGCAAGTATCCTTCCACATCTGTCCTGAGAATGATATGTTATACTTCCTGAAGGAAATAGAGAAGTAAAATTTCAATTTGAAATTTTTCCATGTGGAAATTAAATGAGCTAATTCTAAAATGAGGTTGCCAAAGTCTTGGTTTCCTAATTTAGGGACCATGAACTTGTTTTTTATTTAAAAAACTATTTCAACATTATTGATGTCCTTTATAATTTTGGTTTTATACATCTAAAACATTATTCTGAGATGATCATTAGCTTCATAAGTCTTCCAATAGGATCCATGATATAAGAAAGATTAAGAATTCCTGCCCTGGAGTAAGATAAGAAAACTATTTCATAGAGGCTAAGAAAAGTGGTAAAGTGAAAGCAAATCAAAGAATTGGAGAATTACAAAGAACATGGACAATCCTAGAAGATCTATTGCAGGGACTGAAAGTATATTTTGTGCCTAGGAGAGAAGAAAAACTGAGTCTGGGCATTTCTTAAATCTTACTTCAAGGAACACTGATGCCTCAGCTTCTAGGGAGCTCCAAGAAGAGATCTGAGGCCTGATGCTGGCTCAGAGACAATGATTTTATTTCCTCATCAACTAGAAAAGCTTATGTACATCAGTACCAGCTGGGCTGTTTATTTTGTGTCTTTCTTCAAGTCACTTCGGTCTCTTGGAGCCTTAGTTTTCTTATCTGAAAAATGAGGGGATTGCACTAGATCTCTAAGGAATCTCCCAAAATGAATTCACTTGCTTCCTAAAAACAAGGTGGGAAGGTGATGGAAAGCAAGGGTAACACTGACAAGATCAATAGAGTGACCCAAAAGTCCATGTTACAGAAGGTAATGGCCTGTATGAAAAGGAAAGGCCTATGAAGCATGGAGGGCTTGGAAGAGACTCCCCTCCAATCTCATTACTACCCCATGCCTTATCCAGAAGTATCCTCATGATATTTCCCCAGCTTCCATCCTATCTCTTCACTGTCCACTCTTTCCAAAGCCCCATCCCCAACAGAAATCTCAGCTGGGCCCAATTCCCATGAAGTCTGTGTTTAGTTTTATATTTTATTCTTAAAATCAATGAATCTTCCTTCTGTACTTTGTATATCCAAATATCTTCTATTGACAGCTGCATGTAATTTTGTCTTTCTCTATAAATTCTAAGTAAAAAGAAGGAAAGATGATGGGATGGGAAAGCTGAGAAAGAAATCATTCACTCCCATTTTCAGTTATTGGTAGTAAAAACACTTATGAACATTGCAAAGGGGGTGTTTTCTGCAGGGACAGGAAGATAAGGGATACACTATAAATAAGCTTTGTCCTACAGTGTTCCTTAAAGGAGATAAGTCCAAAGAGGAAACAATAGATAGTAGAAGTGGAAGGGAAGCAGACTAGCCAATCCTTTGGACTAGGGAGAGGAAGAAAAAGTTTGGAAGGATGGAGAAGGATGGCTAGGATTTTTGTAGAGACAAAGATCTCCAGTTATTTATACTAGAAGGAAGAACTAAAATATCAGAAAGTCTTATCCTAGGGACCTTGTCACTCCCAATCCCCTTCTCCTACTTTCCTTAGTTCCTATCAAGGCATTAAACTTCCTTATGTCTTGCTTCTATCTTCTGTAAAAGGGGTCCAAAACACTTCCCAATCTAAATCCCATGAGCTTATACTCCTTACCTACCGCTAATAAATGTTTAACAATCATCTCTATAAATTAAGCCTTAATATGTAGTTTTTGCCAATTTCTAAAATGTAAACATACTGAAAATTTAACAATTGGCTCTTGAAAGTCATTTGACCTGGGCTCCCCCAAATCCTGTATCTCCCCATATCTATTCCTACTCTGTTGCCATGCCCACCCTCCCAAACTCCCAAAGATTCTGCCTAGGTCACAGAAGTAGTTAGAAATTATGGGAATCATTTTCCTTCTATCCAGCTAAATGTTTTCTTGGTGACCCATATTGGCATTCTGAATGCATTTTCCAAGAAATAAAAATACTATCCCATGTAGTAATTAAGTTCTAATATAAAAAATTTTCAATATTATCATATTTTTGATGGATTACAGATTACATGAATTTTTTGGATTATCCTATAAAACAAGCAACCATAAGCAATAGGTTCTTTGGAGAATTATATTATTATGAGCTTTAAACTGCCAGCTTATTCTAAATGAGTTCTTAAAAATACAGTACCTTCCTAAGTTGAGGACTGTCTATACTAGAAATAGTATTCTCCAAATATTTTCCAAGAATATATTAAGGAAAACAACTTACTCTTTTAAAAAAGCAGTAAAAAATAGTCAAAATTCAGGATTGGACTAGCTGCTGAGAGCAGGAAAAGAACATTTTTAGAAACTTTTTCCAAGAAAAGGGCATCTTTCTTCTAGTTCCACTTAATAATCCTCTCATATCCAGACTCCTTCTGCTAGGACTAGAGAGAATGAGATAAGTGAGGGAAAGGGTAGGGATCCTCATTGACACTCATTGAGTACTGTCCAAAATTTGGAATTTGAGGAAGCCAAAGAAGCCAGAGAGAGCATTTGACTTTGCATTTGAGCCAAAAGTTAGCCTTGGAAGATATAAAGAGTCAGGGCTGTGCCAAGAACTCAGCCCTAATAGCTTTGGCCACTGTTTCTCAACCTAACTTGTCTTGAAATGCTAATGCCGCAAATCAACATGTTGAAGTATGCTGCAATAAATCAGCAGGCTAGAAGGCTACCTCATACAGAATCACAGGATTTTGATCAGAAAGAACAAGAAACCCCATCTACAATATTGCCAATAAATGGTCAGTAACACAGCTGTTGCTTTAAAAATCTGCCTTGTGATGGGGATCTCAATACTTAACATTCTAGTCGATGGTAGTTCTACCTGGTAGAAAATTATTTATGTTAAATGTTCGAAGCTTCCAATCACTGGTGCTAGTTTTGCCTTGTGACCCAAATTGTTGTTTTTCAGTAATGTCCAACCCTTTATGACCATGTGGACTATAACTCTCCATTGCTAACCATGGAGTTGTCTTGACAAAGATACTAGAGAGACTTACCATTTCCTTCTCCAATGGATTAAGGCAAACTGAGATTAAATGACTTGCCCAGGATCACACAGCTAGTAAATATCTGAGGCCAGATCTGAACTCAGGCTTTCCTGACTCCAGGCCCAGTGCTGTATCCACTGAGTCACTTAGTTGTGTCTAGACCCCAGTGAAACAAGTCTAATTAATCCCTCTTCCATATGACTGCCTTCCCAATATTTGAAAGCCATTGTAAATCTCTGCTCCCTACTCTTCACCCCCAAGACTTTTTCAGGTTAAACACTTTGAGTTCCTTGATATGGTTGATCACTCAGCATCCTGGTTCTCTTTTCTGGAGGCTCTTCAACTTGTCTGTTTCCTAAATTATGATATATAGAACTGAGCACAATACTTCAGCTGTGGGCAAATTATAATAGCAGGATACAATGAAACTGTTATGTCTTTTATTCTGCATTCTATTATCTCTTAAAGAAGGCCAAGATTGCATTGACTTTTTTGGTTGACAAATAAAATGGCTGAATTTGCATTTCATTAAAACTATTAAGATCTTTCCTACCTGAACCATCTGGCCATGGCCATGAATTATCCATCTTGTAACTTATGAGATAGTTCTTGAATCTAAATACAGAATTAATGTTTATCGCCAATAAGTTTGATCTTATTTTATCCAACCCATTGTTCTAGCTCATCAAGACCAGTATGGATCCTAGCTATATAGTACAAAGGGTCAGCTATCCCCTCCAACTTTGAGATCCTTTGCAAATAAAGCATTTGTTTTTATCTTTCATCCAATGCACAAGTGCAAGTGTTGAATGGTAAAATAGCTCCCTCTGCTGGCCCTCTTCTGTTTCTGAATTTAATAGTACAGCCACAAATTGAACAGCCCCACTAATACAAACAACAATTACAAAAAACCAGGCCTAGACATCACCATGATTCTATAGTCTGCAAGTTTGGGACCGGAGTTCCCTCTTCTTTATGGTTCCCCTCTCTTTTAGGTACTCAGTTATCCTAGTCAAAGTTTCAAAGTCAAAACTTGTTTTCAAAAGATATTCTGATGACTCCCACTATTTCAACTTTAAATCTCCTCTCAAGTTTTATAATGAAAGCATTTCTGGAACCTGAGTGAAGGCAGGGGAGAATAGTATCCTCTCCAGCTGAACGTCAATAAAAAAATCTAACAAGGCTAAGGGATCATAGGCTCAAAAATGTACAACTCAAAGGCCATCTAATCCAAATCCAAATATTGAGATGAGGAAACTGAGACCCAAAGAAGTTAAATATATATTCTAAGTTATATATTATTTACATAATATATAAATGAATTAACGAATACATATAATATATGTAGGAATAAATTAACCAACAAAAATATATTAAGTAGGTGCTATGTTCAAAGCACTTTACTAAGTGCTAGAGATGCAAATAGGAAAATAAGGGAGTCCTTGATTTCAAGAAGATCATATTCTAAGGGGGCAGACAATATATATAAGTTTCAGCTTCCAAGTCAGATGGAAAAGTGTTATTGAAATAGAGAAAAGTAATAAGTGTTAGAGGCGAAATCTGAACCCAGAGCATCTCTCCAAACCCAATGCCCTTCTCACTTAAAATATACACCTACTCTGCTAAGAATCTATAGCATTAGGACAAGTTGGGCAATACTATATTCTTGCCTTATACACGAAATTGGTTAGTAATGGTGCTGCTTCCCAAGTCCCCTAAAACCATACTACTTCTTTAAGTCTGGAAGTGTTATATCCTCACTAGTCTTTGATGAAATTAGCCCTCTGGAGGAAGGCCCTGACCTATACTTCTACCCTAGCATATGTGGAGCCCAGTCCATGGAAGATGGATTATTATTTCAAAGATCTATTCCTATCAATTTATTTCTCCCATCATGGAAATTTGAGGATTATGTCAGAGAATGAAAAAAAAGATTCTGAAAGTTAAGAGCTCATTATATCAAGGGTAAGTATAGGATTTATTCTTTGGTTATCCTTGTTCATTTTTACTATTTTTCCAACTGATCGGTCTTCCTTTCTTATGTGGAGGATAGAAGGGAGAAACAGAGGGAGAAGGAGAGAAATTAAAAGAGAGAGGCAGAGAGAGACACACATAAAGACAGAGATAGAAAAAGAGAGACAGACAGAGAGAGAGAGAGAAAGAGAGAGAGACAGAGACAGAGACAGAGAGAGATAGACAGAGACAGAGAGAAAGAAAGAGAGAGAGAGAGAGAGACAGAGAGAGAGACAGAGAAAGAGACAGAGAGACACACATGGAGAGAATAAATAAATAATGATGATCATAATTCTCCTGCATCTCCCAAAGGTGGTGAATATATAGCATAATAAGAAGTAAAGAATTATGATGGAGAAAGAGTCGTGAGAGGACATCATAAAATGCTAAGAAGGAAAAAAAGGATAAAATTGATTTTTTCAGTGAAAAAATTTTAAATGCATGAACATGTGAGAGGACTAGGTTGTTTTTAATCATATTCTTTCATGTAAAATTATATATTGGGCTATTTTTAAAAGCTTGACTTAAATAAGGTGAAATCTTACCTGGTGACTGCTAGTTTCAGATACTTTAACATCCAAGGATCCTGCCAGAACTGCATACCAATTTGTTCCAATATCACCTTGGCGAAATACTGAAAAGAAGTGACATAAATAGACTAAGATAAGTTGATTACCTTATTTAATAAGTTTACTATATATTATCACAAATATGGAAAAAATGTGCCTTTATTTTTCATTTAAAATATTTTATCTTTTTAAAATATTTCTATTTCTAATCCATTTTTCCAAGTTTATAACATGCTGCTCTACTCCTTGTAAATATATATAAATCTTTTTTTCAGTCTTTTTATAGGCTGACTTAACCCAATCCTTTATCAAGGGGATTTTGGGGCAATAACTTCTTCAAAACCACAGAATGATAGTAATTTATGTTTGTTATAATGAACAAAATGATCCTATGAGATTTTCTAAAGAAAGATTGAATTATGTTCAAGATAGTTTTCATCTTAAACATATTTTCTCATATTTCAGTTCTTCAAATTGATAATCATTTACATCTCAGTTTTTTTTTTATCTGTAAAATGGAGATAATACCTTTAGTACTTTACCTCACTAGGTTTTTTTGAAGCTCAAATGAGATAATACATGTAAAGTACTTTGCAAACTTTAAATAAGCATCATTTAAATGCTAATTAAACATTGACTATCCCAAATTGAACATGCTAAAGTATTTGTACCACACATATAAAAATAAGCAAACTAATAGAATATAATCTACCTATTTTTAGTAAAAATAGCAGTAATTTATATCATGTTTTAACTTTTACAAAGCAAGAGATATAGTGCTAATTTTATAACTCCAATCTTTCAGATGAGGAAAATGAGATCCAGAGAGGATAAGTAGCTTCCCCAAATTCACACACCTAGAATTTAAGACTAGGAAAAAACCCAGAACTTCTGATTCCAACTTCAAATTTCTTTCTTTCATCTTCATGCAACCATGCATTTAAAGCAATATTCATTCATTCATTCCTGCATATAACAATGGTTTATCAATTTATCAAGTTTATCTATTATGTGCTGCACACCACACTAGATTATGGGGTATAGAAAAATAAACAAGGCAGAATTCTTGCCTTCAGAAAATTGATAATCTACTTTCCAGACCCATATCTCACCTCATATGCTATCCAATAAATTATGCTACTAAACCAATCAAATATATTCTCCTTGGGGAAAAAAATGCTGTTTACTCATTTATTCACTCTTCTATGGTTAATAGGCTGACTTAACAAATGAATATAAGAAGCTTCTTATTTCCAAATCTCATTCTCTCTTTCTCTTGGAAGTCATAGAGTAATATTAGGGTGAGACAATAGAAACCCCATGGGAGTGGGATTGAAATGCCTGATTCAAAAATTCTCTACAAATATAAGTATCTTTTAAAATAGCTTGCCAGATAAAGAAGTAGGAAGAAGTAGCTGAGCTTTTATACTCAATTCAGTTTCTAGTAGAGAAGTTAATGACAATCACCTAAAAATTCCATGGAAAATGAAATTCTCTTTTTAGCTCATCAGTCAAAGTTTCTGGATGGCATAACTAATGTATAGGCAATTATATAGAGTACAGATGCCATTATTCCCATTTTGTAGATTAAAAAACTAAGGCTCAGAGAGGTTAAATCAAAAAAATTGAGTATTTAACGGCATTTGAACCCAGCCCTTCCTATTCAAAGTCCAGCACTCTTCCTCTATGGAGGATAAGAGAAGGAAAAGTTTATATTATAATATATTCATTTTTCAGAAGCAAAGTCTCTTCATGAGTCCCAAATTTGCTTGACTATTACTAGCAGGATAAATAAATATAAGCTATTATTACTGATACATAATATAGTCAACATTCCTTTCCATCAAATGCATCACTATGTTCTGGTTAAGTGTAGAAAGGATTAGTCAAATTTTTGGATAAATGTTAAATAAAAGAAAAAAGTTATTTTAAAAAATCTTTCTTCAAAGCTGGCCTATTCCCTTTTGCTGGCTGCCATCATCAGCAATTAAGTTTTCTATTTAAAAAAGACCTTTTATAGGGAAATTCTCTGAAAATATCACAATAATTCATCTTTATCCCACTTGTCTGCAGCAGGCTGACACTTTCACTTTTCTAAAAGGAAAAAAAAGACTGAGTAATTGAGCAATTCCTCTTCTATATCAACATCATGTCACATGCAAAAAAAATTATTAGATCCAAGTGATCGCTATTAGACATTTTCTCCTTTTATATTCACCAAGTCCAACTTTTTACAGATTCTTTTAGATGACTTCATTTTATGCATGTTATATTTTTTCTCTTTCCCTTTCTCAACCATAGTTTCATTTTATTTTCATAACAGCCCTATAAAGCACATAGAACAACTTTTAGTTTTCCTTGTCTTATTAGCAGGGAAACAGACTAGAAACAATTGCCTTGTCTAATGTCATTCATCTAATTATTACTTGATTAGGACATATTCCAAAACTGAGACTCTTGCCATGAGACTACATTGTCCACTTTCATGTCCTTCATCATCAACCTGGTGATATCAATACCTATAAGACTGGGTATCAATACCTAGCTGATCGGGAGCCTTTCCTTTGAGTTTTCTTTTTTCACCCTAATAATCTTTTGAAAACTAATTCATAATCAGATATATAAGATCCAATTAAGCCCCAGGCTCAATATGAATCATGAGAATCATTGGCATCTTGATGAGTATGTATCCATCAAAAACTTAGCCAAGAAAGTTTCATCATTTCATGAATCATCATGAGAAGGAATTATCACGGGTTCAAAGAATGATTAGTTCTAAAGTTGGAAAGAATGTCAGTGGTTCTCTAGTCTAATCCTTCATTTTAGAAATGGGGAAGCTGAGATTCACCCAGAAAAGTAAAGTGATTTGTTCAGTCATACAGGTCATTAGCATCAGAGGGAGGATTTGAAGTCATGCAATACTCTGATTTCTGAATACTCTGATATTTGAACCTCAATTGCAAGGCAAAGATTGCTCAATTCCACATTTAGTGGAATCCCATTTCCTTCAACAGAATCAATTTCAAAATGGCAGCACAAACTTATTTTGTTGATATTTGTCCAACAATCCATACTTAGGGGTTGAATTAAAACCTCCTTACCCCATTTAGGTAAAAATATGTCGCAGTAAAATCAATAAATACAAAAACCTTGGACTAAATAAGTCCACAAAGTCTTTGAAAGCCATTATATGAAGTGAAATGATATTTGACAAGAGATCTGATCCAGTTGGAAGAGAGATTTCAATACATTTGCTGGTTCCTGCTCTGGGTCCTATAAGCAATGAGTCAGGTAAAATGAGGAAGAATTCCAGAAATTCAAGCATGTAGCTTTCCAGCACACTTTTAAGAAACAAAAGTAGAAAAAGCTGTACCAGAAAGGAAAGATAATAAAGAGGATTATACACATAAAACATAAAAGCATCTCAGAGTAGAAGACTCTGGGAAAAGTCCCAAGAAATAGCAGGGTTTTCTCCAGTTTCCTTTCCTGGTGCCTGTCTATTCAGAGACATTATAATATAATCTTCTATATATTACCCAAACATTTCCAGTAAATTTCAATGCCCTCTAAAAGCCAGGAGTTAACAAAAAATACATATAAATGTAAAGTTAGGCAAAGATACCAACCTCTATCTAAATGTCAAGAATTTTTCTATATGAGAGTTTGTAAAAAGCAAACTTCCTAAAGCCAAAGAGAAGGGAACTATGTGGACTTTATGTGTCATATTTTTCCTTAACCTTAAAATTAACTAATTTTTTATACTTCACTTAGAAGTATAGAAATCCTTCTTGACAGAATGAGAAGCCCATGCAAGAGTATGCATAAATGTCCTAGACAGAGTTATTAAGTGAAGATGTGATATTTTTGGAAAGGAATTTACTAAATTGGACATCCTACCCACTTACTATTACCTACTTACATGAACTTAAGAGTTTATGGGGGAACTAATATTGAAAGAGTATCATTACTCTTACAGTCCAAAGTTGTTATATTCTCAAAGATATTTACTACCTGTGGATCCTAAGTGCTCTTTCAATCCAAATGACATGTGCTCCACACAAATTTTCAGGGATTCCTTTTTGAGAGTCAAAAAAAGAAAATAATATGAACATAAAATCTATTCCTCATAATCTTTTTTTTTATGTCTGCAAGAGTCAATGCTTGGTGATGGAATTTTGGCAGTGGAACAAAAAAGGAAACCTACTTCTTTTTCATTTTGTGGAGAGGGATGATGATGATAAAATATTTATTATTAACATTTGTCTTGGAGACAAATTTAATTATAAACCAATGAGAAGAAATCCAACCCCAAGTTGGTATAAAGTGAAGCAACTCTGCTAGTACAAAAAGCTGACACTGATCTATAGGGTCGTGGGTTTCACCTATATTCAGATTATTCTACAGGATCGTGATAGAAAATTGGGGCAAAATGGAATTTAGCAGACAGAAGATAAGAACCTTTAAGACAGGAAGAAAGAAATGGAAAGAGCCTGAGGCTGGCCCATACTCATACCTTTCATACCATTCACCATGAGTAAGAAATACAAAAACTTCTAAATAAACACACAGACACACAGACACAGACACACACACACACACACACACACACACACACACACACACACGCCCAGTTCTCTCCATGTACCAAAATAAATTACTTTTAACAATCTGTCTATCACTTATCATTAAACCTGTTCAATACAAGCATTTGGCAGTCTTTCCAGTCCTGCATGCTACCACGATATTACAAGCCATCAAATAGAGGCAAAATAGATGAGTACTATCTTGAGTCAGGAAGACCTAAATTCAAATTTGACCCCAGACATTTACTAGCTATGTGAACCTAGACAGGCAAGTCATTTAACCTTTGCTTTGGTTTTCCCATCTGTAAAATGGGGATAATAAAATCACTTACTTGGCAAAGTTGAATTAATTAAATAAGATCATAGTTGTAAAGTGCTTAATACAATGCCTACCACATAGTTGTTCAGTTATCTTCAATATTACTGACTCTTTGTGTTCCCTTTTGAGGTTTTCTTGGTAAATATGCTGGAGTGATTTGCCATTTCTTTCTCCAGTTCATTTTACAGATGAGAAGACTGAGGCAAACAGGATAAAGTGACTTGTCCAGGGTCATGCAGCTAGTAAGTGTTTGGGGCCAGATTTGAACTCAGGAAGAGGAGTCCTCCTGACTCCAGCTCCAACATTCTGTCCTTGTAGATAAGAAGTCCTTAATACATTCTAGCTCCCAACTCTTACATTTTAAATGACAACCAAGTAGAGGGCCCTATTTAGACAAAAATTTTCAAGTTCATACAGTCCTACTGAAGTGGGTTTGTTCTAAAGTTCAGGATAATCTGAAGGTCCCTTGGGAGAAGGCGCCAGTTCTTAGGAGTAGACTGGCCCTTTGCTTCACTTTCTGGAGCCATTGTTGTCTTTTCAAAAGAAATGTCAGCAATGTCTACTTCTATTCCTTATATCACATTCATCTCCCTGACAATGTTCTATCCCACTGCTTTCTGCTGCTGGCAATTTCCATTCAAATCAATTCCTCAAGTAGGGAAACTCACTACCTCCTTAAACACATTTGTGAGGGAATCTGCTGTTGATAAAAAAAAAAAAAAAAAAAAGTCACCATAAGAGCCAAAACAATGAGGTCATGGGGTAGAGTAGGATAGATTAAAAAGTCAGAGAATGAAGGTCCTTGTTTCCCCTCCCCAAGGGAATCTAAGACCATTTCATTACCTTTTGGTGAAAAAGTTTGTCAAATTGATGCCTGGTAATTAATTACTGTGCCATAGAGATTTATTTTGTTTTAAATATGATTTTTCATTAAAATTAAATGGTAGGTTTTTTTTTCCTTTAGTAAAAGGCACAAAAGTTACTTTAGTTATTTCTAATGACCCTATCCTACCAATACAATAAAATCTAATCTTTATTCATTCTATTCTATAATGCAAAAATTATTGATAGAAAATGAAAATTTACTTAAATGTTCTAAAAGATTCTATAGCAAAAAGAAAATATAAAAAGTGAATTTGAAGATAAATATTAACTATGCTTCCAAAAACTCATCTCTGTCTTTTTTAAATTTTTATTTAGTAATTAAGTTTTTACATTTTGACTTCTGAGGTCTCTCTCTTCCTCCTTCCCTAACAGTTCTTTCTCTGGAGATGGATAGCCATCTTCCTTTATAGGTCCTTTGTATTTGATATAAATACATTTATATTACGCAGAATAGCTTAATCATTCACAGTTATTCTTCATATAATATTGCTGTTACCATAGACAACATTATCTTGGTTCCACTCGTTTCACTCTTCATTATTTCATGCATTCTTTCCATGTGGTTTTTTTTTTCAAATGAACATGTTCATCATTTTTTTCAGGATGGTAGTATTATTACAATCATATTCCACAATTTATTCTGTCATCCCCAAATTGATGATTTTATTTGTAAATTTATGAATAAATTCTTTTTCTATCCATAAATTTGGTAGGTATATTTCATAAGTATATGTTCCATGTCCTTCTAATTTACTTAGAATATTTCTCTTTATACAGGGTAATATCTCAGTAAACAGCATAAGATATTGTTCTCTGCCTAATTTCAAGACTGTTTTCCAGTTTTTCCAACAATTTTTGCCTAATAATGAATTTTTATCTCAAAAGCTTAATCATCTTTATCATATACAAGGATCTTACAATTATTTACTGCTGTGTATTATATGGTTACTTTGTTCCACTGCCTTCCTTTTCTATTTCTCAACCAAGATAGGGTAGTTTAGATAATTATTATAATACAGCTTAAGGACTGCCCCTGCAATACATTTCCTTCTCTTAATTTTTTTTCATTAAGTCTTTTTTATATTTTTGATCTTTTGTTCTTTCAAATAAGTTTTGTTGTTATTTTTTCAAGCTCAATAAAATAATTTTTTGGTAATTTGATTGGAATGGCATTAAATAAGTAGACTAGTTTAGGCCAAATTGTCATTTTTATTATATCAGCACAGCCCACCCATGAATAATTAATTTTTTCAATTATTTAAATCAGACTTTATTTGAATTAAAAAGAATTTCATAATTATGTTCATATATTTCCTGGGTTTATCTTGGCAAATATATTTCCAGATATTTTATATTGTCTATAATCATTTTTAGTGAAATATCTTATAAGATCTCTTCTTGCAGTGTTTTTTTTTTTTGATGATATATAGCAATTCTAATGATTTATACAGGTTTATTTTATATCCTCCTACTTTGCTAAAATTATTGATTATTTCAACTAGCTTTTAGTTGGATCTTTAGGATTTTCCACGTATCCCATCATATTGTTTGCAAAAAGAGACAGGTGTATTATCTTATTGTCGATTATGATTCCTTCAATTTATTTTTCTTCACTTATTGATAATGTTTAGTTCATGCTTGCTGATGGCTTTAGGTCCTTCTTATCATTTTAAGGAAAAATCTATTTATGCCTAAAATTTCAGGTTTTTTTTAATAGAAATGTATTTTATCCAAAGCTTTTTCTACATCTGTTGATCTACTCCTATGATTTTTGTCACATAATAAATTCCACTCAAGCTCTTAACTTTTTTACTCTATGTATGTCTCTGATTTTTAAATGTGTTTCTTATAAACAACAGATTGGTGGATTCTGGTTTTTTAACCATTCTCTTATCTGTTTCTGATTAATTGTGAATTCATCACATTCACATTCAAAGTTAAAATTACTAGGCATGAATTTCCCTCCAACATATTTTCCCTCACTGTTTATATTTCTTATTTTTTTTATCCTATCTCTCCCCAAAAGTCTCACTTACTTCTAATCACTACCTGCATAATCCACACACCCTTTTAGAGTCTCTTCCTTATGCTATACCCTTACCCTATTTCCCTGTAAGCAGAGTTTTATATCCTATATTAGTCTTTTAATGTTAAATATTGTGTTATCTCAACTATAACTCCACAGTACTTAAATTATCTCTTTCTAGTTGCTTCTAATATTTTCTCCTTCAACTGAAATCTTTGAAAATTAGCTATGTTTTTGTAAGTTTTTAGTTTTAAGATCTCTTTCAAGCAATGATTGGTAGAATTTTTCAATTTCTTGTTTACACTCTAGTTCTAAAATTTAGAGCATTTTTCCTTAATAATTTCTTGGATCGTAGTGTCTAGGAGTTTCTTTTTCAATCATAAGTTTCAAGTAGTTCAACAATTCTTATATTATCTCTTCTTGATCTGTTTCCCAAGTCAGTTGTTTTTATAATAAGATATTTCACTTTCTCTTCTACTTTTTCATTCTTTTGATTTTTATTATTTTCTTTATGTCTTATGAAGTCTGTTAGCTTCCTCTTGTCTAATTCTAATTTCTATAAAGTTATTTTCTTCCATAAATTTTTGGATCTCTTTTTTTCTATTGATTGACTTTCTTTTTATAATTTTCTTGATTTTCTTGTATTACTTTTATTTGTCTCCTAATTTTTCCTCAACCTCTATTATTTGGTCTTCAAAGTCATTTTTAAGCTCTTCCAAGAACTGGGGAAGAGGAGGAGAAGGATTGTGATTATTTTGCTTTGAAGCTTTATGAGTAGCAGTTTTTACTTTATTATTTTCTTTTAAGTTTGAATCTTGATCTTTTCTAAAATCATACTAACTATGGTCAAGTTCTTTTTCTGTTGCTTACTCATTTTTTTCAATCAGTCTAATTCTTGGCTACAATTGTATGTAACTCTATTCCTGAGGTATGGAGGATGTCTCAGGCTTCAGATTTTTTGTTATGTGCTATTGTTTTCTGAAAATCTATCTTCCAATGTATGATCACTTCTCCTCCAACTATTCTCTACCTTGAGCCTTAACTAAGGCTCCCAGTACTTCTCTATCACCATCAACATTCTTACTCCCTTCCGACCCTCTGGCGGTGGCAAATGTGAGTTCACTTTTCTGCACTGTAATTGAAACCAGGGACTCTACCCTCCTGCAGTGACCACAATTAGCAGGGTGCTTCCTTCTGCTATTGCACTCGCCAGTGTACTTGCTCCTTACCCAAATCACAGCTTGGGAGTGCATCTGGTAAATGTACCTTACCCTGTGGAGGGGTCCCTACCTTCTCAGAGTCTGTGGAATGAAAGTATCCCAAAGCTAAGGCTGCCCCCTATTCAGGTGCCCTCAGGGTTTGCCATTTGTTGACTTGGGCATATCGACCTTCAATATTAACAAGTTGCTCTGGCCAGATCACCACCCCAGGATGTTGGATCTTTCCTTATAACTTTCCAAGTTATCTTAAATTGGACATTTGCTTTTCCCCAACTTTTAGTTATTTCTGCCACTCTAAAATTCACTTTGAGATTTATTTTATATTATTGGGGGGGGGGGGGAATTTGTAATTTCCTGCTCTATTCCATCATCCTCTTCAAAAAGAAAGAAAGGAAGAAAGGAAGAAAGAAAGAAAGAAAGAAAGAAAGAAAGAAAGAAAGAAAGAAAGAAAGAAAGAAAGAAAGAAAGAAAGAAAGAAAGAAAGAAAGAAAGAAAGAAAGAAAGAAAGAAAGAAAGAAAGAAAAAGAAAGAAAGAAAGAAAGAAAGAAAGAAAGAAAGAAAGAAAAGAAAAGAAAGAAAGAAAGAAAGAAAGGATGGAAGAAAGGAAAGGAAGGAAGGAAAGGAAGGAAAGAAAGAAAGAAAGAAAGAAAGAAAGAAAGAAAGAAAGAAAGAAAGAAAGAAAGAAAGAAAGAAAGAAAAGAAAGAAAGAAAGAAAGAAAGAAAGAAAGAAAGAAAGAAAGAAAGAAAGAAAGAAAGAAAGAAGAAAGAAAGAAAGAAAGAAAGGAAGAAAGGAAAGGAAAGGAAGGAAGAAGGAAGGAAGGAAAAAGAAAAGAAAAAAGCTTACATGGATACCCTAATCACTGTAGGCAATAGATGTCATAGATAAAGGCAAATATATATTATTTGAGGAATATTATACCTTTGTCTTATATTAGCAAAGAATCAAAATGGTGTTTTTTGTTTTTTTAGCTTTAATCATTAGTCTAAATGCTCCATTAGATAAGTAGATGGAAGAGTTAATTAAGTTTTTAGTTGTGCCAGGCATTGTGTTAATGTGCTAATTACTTATGCAAATGGAGGAGAGTAGTATTAGAGATAATACAAACTAGTAGATAATTCTAAAGCCATTTGTATTTAGCATTGAGCAATATTTTTATTTTGTTGTTGTTCAGTCATTTCAGTCATGACTAACATTTTGTGACCCCATTTGGTGTTTTATGGCAAAGGTAATGGAGTGGTTTGCCAGTTCCTTCTCCAGCTCATTTTATAGATAAGCAACTGAAGCAAACAGGATGGAAAAACTTGTCCAAAATCACATAGTTAGTAAATGTCTCAGGCCAGATTAGAACTCAGCTAGATGAATCTTCCTGATATCAAGTCCAGCCCACTCTATCTACAATACCACCTAGCTGCCCTTATTTTTATTTTTATATTTTAATATAGGTATTTCCAGGTTTTATAATATTTCAAATGAAAACACGGAAGCTATCTTGTCATTTTGCCTAGCTCTTCCTTAAATCTTTCTTCACTAAAAGTGAACAACATTAATTGAAATTAATTGAAAGCACTGACATTAATTGAGTTGCCTCTTTTTTCTAGGTCATTTTATCTCTTGCTGGCTCATGCCTTTCTTGGGTTGGGAGAATAATTATGTGTGCAGATTTAAAAATATGACTGAACATATGTCTTCCCTACCAGCTACCCCCTAATCTGGAAGCAAAAGTCAACAGAAAAAAAAAGTATTCTTATTAACAAAGGAGCTTCCCAAAGCAAATATAAAAAAGATGCCAAAGTATTAATCAAAAGACCAGAGTAGATGGGGATATTGACCAAGGATTCCAAAATTCACCTAACTTCAGCCTCAATATTAAATTTAAATACTTAAATATTTAAGACTGAAAATAAAACAAGTTTGATTGGAATTATTGATGCACCTAACATTCTATCTAGATACAACTCTTCAAAAAAGAACATTTGGGTTTATTGGATTTGTTATTTATCCCCAAAGGACAATCTTAACTCAAGATAAAGACAATGGAAGCTAAATATTCCACTGATGTTAAGTTTCTTACATGTTATTCCTTTTTCCAGATTCTCATAATAACCACACAAACAGATCTGATGAAGAAGATTTGGGTGAAATTTCTCAAAAGCTTTAACTTCTTTAAGTCGTGTGAAAATAATATCCACATCTTCACTGGATCGTTCCAAAGGCCTGAAAAAAAAAAAGGCATACCAGTTTCAGGAAGCATATAATCCTATAAAACAGCCAATAGCTAGTGCATCATTTACTTCTCCCATCAAGTTCTTAAAGTTCTTATTAGAATATTGACAATAAAATGATTTAACTATTGTCCAATATAACTACAAGTTGCCATAATATAGCAACATTTGAAATAGACATTAGAGTGAGTTCAGCACATTTAAGAACAGTCCAAGAATGAATTTACAAGCAGAATATAACAAAGATATAGTAACAATAATAATGATACTTTAATTTGTATCCATTAAAAAAAGAAAAAGGAAATTTACATAACTTTTATATTGAAAAGGAATAGCAAGATATACACAGTAGACTTAGTTTCATGTGCAACCATCTTTTTATTATACAGTGCTACAGAAATCTTCGTTTTATTCCACAAGTTAAAAATAATATCCATTATCATTATTTGTAAACTGTAATACTTTGATTTATTTAATAGAAATACATAATTAAATGGAAGAACATGCTGTGTATGTCTACTTGACAGTTATTAATGCCTAGGAGAAACTAAGCTGTTCAGGCTATCAAGGCCCAGAGCATGCAGTCATGTGGGCATTTACTTGAATTGATGGAATAGTACTTAGATTATATTAAAATTGCCTCTGGAGGACCCACTTTGTCAACATTTCTCTCCTGGTCCTTAAATACTGGGACATAATTATAAATGAGTAGAAATTCAAGGTCTTCTTTTATTTTAAGTTCAGCATGGCAAGTCAACTGGAATTTAATGAGCACCTATTAAATTCCAGGCACTCTGATAAGCCCTGAGGACACAAGAAAAGAAATAATACAGAACCTGCTTTCAAGGACTTCACCGTTTAAAGAGAAAGAGACAACATATAAATAACTATGTACATATAAAATATATTCAGACTAACCAGGTGTAGTCTCAGAGGAAAGACACTAAGATTAAAAAAAGTCAGGAAAAGGCTTGTAGAAGAAGATGGCACTTTAACTGAGACTTGTAGGAATCCAGGGAAGTTTTGGGGGTAGATATGGAGAAGAAAAGATTTCCAGGCATGAAAGACAGCCAGTGCAAATGCCCAGAATTAGGATTTGGAGCATCACATACAAGGAACAGCCAGGAGGCCTGTGTCATTAGGTTGCAGAGTCAATGGAGGGGAATAAGGTATAGAGACTGGAAAGCATCAAGTTTTTAAGGGTTGTAAGAGCCAAAGAGAGGACTTTATATTTAATCCTGGAGGCGAGTTGCATAATTATGAATAAGCTTAATGAGTCTTGACCTAGAAGTCTTGAGAATTTTATTTTATTAGGAAAGACCCATCCACGGCTTCATTAGATTAAGTGAATCATTTAAAGGTTAAGTTGGTCTCTAATGCATGAAGTCAGACATATTAACATTTTGAAAAGGTACAACTATAACTACATGCTAAAGTATGCCCTTTGAAACCAAAAACAACAGAAGTATCTGCCATTATAATATGGAATATTAGAAAAGGATGTCTTGCATGCTATAATGTGTATTCAAGATCTAGTCTTGAAATAAGGAATATTTATATTTAATTCCTTGTTCTGACACATGAGCATTATTACCTTGCGCAAATCCCTTAACTGTTCAGTATTCTAGGCAACTCTCTTATTGACGATTATACAATATTATGTATTTGTATTGTATTGTATTGTAATACAAAATTATTGACAATATACTGACACAGGGAAATCCCCATACCAATGAAACCATGGGTATAGACCAAAAATTACAAAGATATGCTTCTAAGTTGTCATTTTGTTTTTAATTCCTTGTTAAACAGATGAGTTTGCCACCAATTTTCTATATTCAGCCTGAGAAGTATTGGTGTAGTGACTGGATAGAAAGCATGTTAGTGTGCTGGACCTGGACTCAGGATGAAGTGGGTTTCAATGCTGCTTTTGATCCTTACTAGCTGTGTGGTTTTAGATAAGATATACAATGTTTCTAAGACTTACTTATACACAGAATTCTTGTCCATTGCAAGTGTTCAAACAATGAAGAAATCACAGATCCTTGATTTTGATGCAACATTCTCAAAGGGATGATAAACTCTTGAGAATAGCCATCAAGAAATATGTATATCTAGATGCCAATTGGTATTTTTCTCCTTCTATCTTTAACTGTAATGTACCATTGTTTAATTTAATCCTTGTTTTCCCTTTCAATTTAAATAACCAATGACAACTTATATTTTACCCTTTTTATATATAATTTAAGATATACAATTAGATTACAGCTATAGGGCTTTAAGCATCAGAGTAGTTTGGCTTTCATGAGCTAGGAGGTAGCTTCTTTACTCTATCTGATGAAACCTTTAACTGCTTATGTAGAACTCACAAAGGAGGAAGAGTTGCCTCCTAAGCTCTCCCAAATAACTCTCTGGATGTTTCCTTGGATTCCTGCAGTCTTTCCTATATCAAAGAAAAATGAGAAAGGGAAATTTTTCCTAGTTTAATTCCTCTTGAACACTGCCAGTTTCACTTGTCTGATAAGTACTATAGGGCTTCTTAAGTGTTTTACTTTTTACTTCAGCCTAGACTAATATCAGTTCACTTTTTAAACAGAATATAACAGTTTTAGGCAAGGCTACAAAATGATTTCTTCAAAACTGGTTATTCCCATGTCATATCTTCAGTTCAAATCCTACCTCATTAATGAAATCTCTTTTGTCACTGATCTTTACCCTCACCAAAGTTCAAAAGTATTGAGTCAAATGATTGTTCATTACGGTATGTTTATTTTAGCAATAGAATACAAAAAATATATAGCAGAATCATGGGATAGAGAGTTGGATGGAAATATAAAAAAACTAGAGTCTGAAGAGTCAGGAGTTCAGTTTCAAAAGGAATGTCTCCTCCTGATTCTGCCACAGAAAGCCAATGTCCTTCAAATACTTGAATAAAGTCATTTTATCCCTACAGAGCCCGCTCTTCTCTGGGTTAAACATGTCCATTTATTTCCTCATATGGCATGGACTCAAAGACCTTCTCCACTCTGCTTGCCATTCTCTGGACATTTTAGATTATTATAATGTCAGAAATTTGGTGTTGAAAGGGACCTTAGAAGCTACAAAACCCAAACCTCTAATTCTGTGACCAGAGTCACAAAGTTAGCAAATACTTGAAGAATTTGATTGCGGATCGTCCTGATTTCAAGGCCAGCACTTATATCCACTGTATCATTCCCCACCAGGTTACACTCCTGGCTTTTGTCATGCTCTTTGGAATCTTAGTTCTACAAGATTGCATCAAATATAAAACTCATACTTTCTCAGTAACACCCCTTCTCCCTCTCCCCCCCACCCCGGGCTGCTGGGGAAGGGTCTTCCTGTCTCTGATTGGAGAGGTTGGAGGATAGACAATGGAGAGTTCCTCCTAGATTCTCTGTTTAAGGAGGGCACCTAGGCATAATTTCCCACTTAGATTTCTCTCTGGAATCTCAACATCTTGCATTCACATGCCCTCAGTACCTCCCTCCTCCAAGAGCTCCTCCTTTCCTCTGCACTCTCTTAGACTTCAGAATTAATTATGTGCCTTTTCTCCCTTTCTCACTTAATTCCCCCATCTGTTGATTCTCAGCTTCTTCTTATATGTGCTCCCTATTAGATTGTGAACTTCACAGGGGTAGGAACCATCTTTTGCCTTTCTTTGTATCCCCAGTGTTTAGAACAGCACTTGGCATATAGTGGATGCTTAAGAAATGTTTCTGTCTGACTGACTTAGCTGCTTAAAAGCAGTTGGGGACTAATGTCCTTCTATAACTATGGAACCCAAAACTGAACACAATACTCCACAAAAGGTGTAACAGACATAGAGCACACTGAAACTACCACTTCTTTGTATTCCTGAAGGCTGTGTATTGCCGCCCAAGACTGTGTTACTTGGTGAACAATTATAATATATCTTTAGTCTGATTTTCTTCAGTCAAGGAAATTAATTCAATATCAAAATTAGATGAATGCTGAAGTCTCTAAAAATCTGACAAAGTAATACTGTCACTATATAATCTTGAAAGAGCCTCTTGCACACTTTTGCAAACCTTAATTTATTCCTCTTTAAAGTGAGGAGCTTCATATGGCAGAAACTAGGCATTGACCCACATTTAACACCATGCACCAAGATAAGGTCAAAATGGGTTCATGATCTAGGCATAAAGAATGAGATTATAAATAAATTAGAGGAACATAGGATAGTTTACCTCTCAGACCTGTGCAATTTATGACCAAAGAAGAACTAGAGATCATTATTGATCATAAAATAGAAAATTTTGATTATATCAAATTGAAAAGTTTTTGTACAAACAAAACTAATGCATATAAGATTAGAAAGGAAGCAATAAACTGGGAAAACATTTTTACAGTCAACGGTTCTGATAAAGGCCTCATTTCCAAAATATATAGAGAATTGACTCAAATTTATAAGAAATCAAGCCATTCTCCAATTGATAAATGGTCAAAGGATATGAACAGACAATTCTTAGGCGAAGAAATTGAAACTATTTCTAGCCATATGAAAAGATGCGTCAAGTCATTATTAATCAAAAAAATGCAAGACAACTTTGAGTTACTACTACACACCTGTCAGATTGGCTAGAATGACAGGGGAAGATAATGCAGAATGCTGGACAGGATGTGGGAAAACAGGGCACTGATACATTGTTGGTGGAATTGTGAATACAGCCAACCATTCTGGAGAATGATTTGGAACTATGCTCAAAAAGTTATCAAACTGTACATACCCTTTGATCCAGCAGTGTTACTACTAGGCTTATATCCCAAAGAGATCTTAAAGAAAGGAAAGGGAAATGCATGTGAAAGAATGTGGCAGCCCTCTTTGTAGTGGCCAGAAACTGGAAACTGAGTAGATGCCCATCAATTAGAGAATAGCTGAATAAATTGTACTATATAAATATTATGAAATATTATTGCATAAGAAATAAGAAATGACAAACAGGATGATTTCAGAAAGGCCTGGAGAGACTTACATGAACTGATGCTGAGTGAAATGAGCAGGACCAGAAGATCATTATATACTTCAACAACAATACTATATGATGATCAATTCTGATGGACGTGGCCCTCTTCAACAATGAGATGAACCAAATCAGTTCCAATAGAGCAGTAATGAACTGACCAGTTATGCCCAGCGAAAGAACTCTGGGAGATGACTATGAACCACTACATAGAATTCCCAATACCCCTATTTTTGTCCGCCTGCATTTTTTATTTCTTTCACAAGCTAATTGTACACTATTTCAAAGTCTGATTCTTTTTGTACAGCAAAATACTGTTTGGACATGTATACATATATTGTATTTAATTTATACTTTAACATATGTAACATGTATTGGTCAATCTGCCATCTGGGGGGAGGGGAAAAATTAGAACAAAAGTTTTGGCAATTGTCAGTACTTTAAAATTACCCATGCTTAAAAACAAAGAGTTCTCAAATAAGAAACATTTTAAGGAAGATTTATGGGTCGGTTTATGTGTTTTTCCCCTCAATTAACAACAACCACTTTAAATGTCAAATATTTAATGTGCTTGTATTGAATATATACAGGTATGTAGCATCTTTTTAATTTCCAAAAAGCCATGACCTCAGTTGTATAATTTTATCCTGCAAGAACTTTATTCATTAGGCTACCTATGATTAAACTCATTTTACAGATGAATAAATGATAATAGCATGTAAGAGACTAAGAAGTTTTCTATAGTTAATAGACTGTTAGACTTAAAGTCAAAACTGCTTCTGACACTATCTTTGTGACAGCAGACAGTACAATTAATCAATATGTGCTTTAGGCAAGTCAAAGAATTTTCAACTAGGTTTTTTATATATATATATATATATATAAACCTTACAAAGTCATAATTGTTCCTATAGATCATGCTATTATTTTAACAAGAACCTATCATCTCCCATTCTTCCTTAAACAAAAACATTCCAATAGAGTAGCCATTGATTTGAGTTCAGAAAGAAAATGCTTAAGAAAAATGTATTATTTCAGCCAAATTGGAAAATGAACATTCTACTATCAGCTTTGAGTTGTGGGAGATTAAGATAAGAATTAAGAATTAATGCATATGAAATCTTATCAATGCAAGTATTCCATTCATTGATGCAGATGATAAATAATTCATGTCTCCCAGTCCTATGTTACTCTTGCCTGTGTCCTCCCATAAGTCCATCATGGGATGGCTAACCAACATTTTGGAGACCTTCTCATTCTCTTGACAATGGGAGAATATCTACGGTATATGATGAATATTAATTGGTTACCCTTCAGTGTGACCAGTTCACTTTTTCATCATACATTTATTTGATGGAATTTTAGAAATAACTTCTCTGGCATAATTCTTTGTGACCTCTGGAAATTGCTGAGGCTTGATGTGCTTCTCTCCAGTGCCCTCTGAATTTTCTCTACTTGATTTCTTTAGATTCCATATTGTTCCATAATTCACAAGCATACAACATGGAATATACAATATATAATAAAATACACAGTACTGGAAGAATATCGTTATGAAAAAGATGTTCCTCTGTTTCAAGGGGGATCTTGGAAATGACGAAAAAGAAATTTGTAATTTACCAAAGGCAATCCAGCCTACTATCCCCATCTTTGATTCTGGACCAAGTTCATTGTCCATTTGTAGTGTCTGAGATACAGACCGCATAGTTGGAATAAAAGAAGGGAAAGAAACAGAAAGAGTAATAGAAAGAGAAAGTTTGTTTTTTAACTTATGTCATTTTATTCTTAAGTCCTATTCATATAAGCGTGAAAAGTTCTAGTGCTAAAATGATCAGTCGATCAATAAGTACTTATTGAGTCTCCACTATTTGCCAGGCTAAGTACTGAGTATACAAATAAAGAAAAGTTTTATTTCTGTCTTACTGTCAGTTGCAAGGTTAAAAAAAAAAAATGTGATCTAGCATAACCTGACTTAATAGGATAGAGATCATACAAACATAAGATGTAGAACTGGAAAAAAGACTAGAAGGCAATTGTAATATAGAGCAAAAAATTGTTATGTATAGCAGATTTAATATAATCATACACTAGGGAGAATGTACCTCACCAAGGACTCCACATCATATAAAGTAATGATGTGACAAATAATATATCACAGAAGCCAGGATATCGTACCACCTCTTTCATAATTGCCTAAAATTAAACCAGCAGTTAAGAGCTTACCATGTTCCAAGAACTGTGCAAAATGCTAGAGATACAAAGAAAAGAAAAAATAAACTCTGGACTCAACTAGCTCACATTCTAATGAGGAGACAACATGCAAATAACTGTAAGGATAAAGTTCCCGCAAAACAAGAGAAGGGAATTATAAGGGTCCTTTAAATGGGTGGCCACAGCACAACAGGAGATTGAGTGGCCCAGAAGTAATCTCTGTGGATTTAGGATTGCCCTGTGGGTGGAATCCTGGCCATATTGAGATAGCTTCATAATGGGTGACAGCTCTCTCGCTGGTTGACTGTGTATGTGACCTCACAGGCCGGCCCTTTATAAGCCCACTGCAGACAGCAAGTCGCTCTCTTTAACCTGGCTCCCTAGCCGGAAGTAGCCAAGCTAAGCTGATGGATAGCCAAGAGAAGTAAGGAGTTTGGTAGTGAACACGTGGGTATTCAGACCAGGTGTTCACTAGAGAGCTAATAAGTCAGGGCATTATGTGAATAGGTATAATAAAGACTTTTAAGATTACACGTGGCTGTTCTTGAGGGCGCTACCAGTTATTAAACTACTATTCAAGAAATCGTGGCCAGAGATCTTTGAAGGCCTCAGAGGAGGCCTGTATTTTGATTTTACATTTTTAAAATATTTTGATTTTACATTTTTAAGTTATTTCAGTTTTACACTTCTAAATTGTTTTGGTTTTACATTTTTAAGTTATTTCGGTTTTACACTTTTAAATTATTTTGGTTTTACATTTTTACATTTTTAAATTCTTTGCATTTTAGCAATATACTTCAGGTACACACAGAAAGTGGAGCTAAGTGACAGACTGACTAACTTTTGTCTGATTTTTTGTTCGTCTTTTTGACAAGAACTTTGTTTCCACTGTGATGTGGAAAGGCCTGGATGGCATTCGGAAAGGGGCAAGTTGGGCCCTGGGTACATTCCTGTCAGTCTAGATGCAGATTCAACAGCAGAAGAGTTGATCCCCACCAGAGACATTTGTGAACTGGGAATCCATGAGAAGGACCAGACAACAGCCCAGAGGGACCAGCCAGATGTCAGCAGCCCTTCAGACACTGATGGCAGCAATGTCCCTCCTGACCGTGACACCAGAGACAGCAGACACAGCTCCAGTGTAGCAGCTGAAATGGACTGTTTTGAGCGATATGCAATATAAAGACTGTAAATGGACAATGGGCCTGCTTGCTTCTCCTGTGGCTACTTGCCATATGGTGGTCTGGGGAGAGGCTTTCCCTTATGCTTTCTATTGAAGGACTATGCTTTTAAATTAGTGGGTGAAAAACCAACACACCCACCTGCCATTGTTATTGAGGCAATGTTTCTGGACATGACTTTGCTTATGTGCACCTGTGAAACTAGAATTGTGAAAAGTGCAATAGAGAATTGTAATAAGCTAGAATTGCTCTAGAATTGTGAAAAGTGCAATAGAGAATTATGAGGAACTAGAATTGGTCTAGAATCGTGATAAGTGTCATGTGTATAAGTGAACTAGAATTGTGACAACCTACCTCACTGATATTTAATTGTTAACTAGAATTGTGATGTTTTACCTTGTTGACTTCCTACCTCAGTGTTGACATCCTACCTCATTGGCATCCAACCTCTTTGGCTTATTATCTCCTTGAGTATGACTTTAACGAATAGGTTGAACAGTTGGCCACTGTTGAGCCTAGTTTTCATTGTCATACTTCTTTTTACTGATCTGCTGCTTTGTACCTCCTTGGGCATAACACTGTCATCTCATGGATCAAATGAACTATAGCTTGTGTTAAAAATTTAGCTTGATGAGATGTGCAGTTCCTGCAAAACAAGAGAAGGGAATTGTAAGGGTCCTTTAAATGGGTGGCCACAGTGCAACAAGAGATTGAGTGGCCCAGAAGTAATCTCTGTGGATATAGGACTGCCCTGTGGGTGGGATCCTGGCCATATTGAGATAGCTTCTTAATGGGTGACGGCTCTCTTTCTGGTTGGCTGTGTGTGTGACCTCACAGGCCCTTTATAAGCCCACTGCAGACAGCAAGTCACTCTCTTTAACCTGGCTCCCTAGCCTGGGGTAGCCTAGCCAAGCTGATGGATAGCCAGAGAGGTAAAGAGTTTGGTAGTGAACACGTGGGTTTTCAGACCAGGTGTTCACTAAGGAGTTAACAAGTCAGGGCATTAAGTCAGGGCATTATGTGAGTAGGTATAATAAAGACTTTTAAGATTACACACAGCTATTCTTGAGTGCGCTACTGGTTATTAAACTATAGATTCAAGAGATCGTGACCAGAGACCTTTGAAGGCCTCAGAGGAGGCAAGCCAGGTAGAGTTGACACTGCAAAGGTCAGTGGTCAAAGGTACTCTGTTGGGCCTAGGACAGACTGGTAATAATAACTGCCAGGAGGGCATGTTACAAATAACTATGCACTACTAACAACATGTATACCAGACAAATTAGACCCAATTTCAAAGGGAAGACAGTAGCGTTAGGGACTAGGACAGATTTTTTTTTACAGAAAGTTTAGCTTACAGAATTTTAGCTGAGAATTAAAGAAATCCAGGGAAACTAGGAGTTGGAGATGAAGAGGCAGAACATTCTAGGCATGGGGTACAGCCAATGAAAATATCCTGTTAGAAGATAGAGTGTCTTGTGCAAGGAACAGCAAGGAGATCAATGTTACTGGCTCTTAGATTACATGAGGGGAGAGAGGGAGAGGTGCAGTGAAGAGAGGGAATAAGATTTAAGAAGATTGCAAAGATATAAGGAAAAGATGGGTTACAAAGGGCTTTACAAGGCAAATAGAGGATTTTCTATCTGAACCTGAAATAAAGGGAGCCCCTGGAGCTTATTCAATGCAGCAAGGAAGGACACAGTCAAACAAGCATTTTGGGGAGATCAATTTGAAAGCTAAGTGGAGGATTCGATTCACTTTTCATCCACTGCCCTGCCTGGTTTCAATTCCATGGAAATAGATGCCTCTTCACAAAAAGCTCTTCACTTCCAAATTCACTACTAGGCTACTAACACAAGCCTGGATCCACACCTTCTCTGCCTGAAGTTCTTAAAGGTGGAGTATCAAACTCCTCCCAATGCCTTCCTCTACCAAGGGCAGAAGTTAGACTCACATCATTCCTCTCTGCATCTGCTGCCTGCCTTGTTCATCTCCAGGGAACAAGAGGTGCTAGATTTGGGTAACCCTGATCTCTCCTTTCCCCATTTTCCATAGCTTCCTTCTCTGTCTAGTCTCCCCTTTAGAATGTAAGCTCCTTGAGGGCAGGGACTGTCTTTCTTTTTTTATTAATCATATTCTTATTACTGAGCAAGGTGCCTGGTATATAGCAGGTATTTAATAAACACTTATTGGATTAGATTAGATTGACTAGAGGGAAGAGAAATTTGAGGCAGGGAAATCAACCAGCAGGGTATTGCCATAGTCTAGGTATGAAAAGGTGAGGACCTACGCAAGGATGGTGGCAGTGGCAGAAGAATGAAAGGGGTATATGCAAGAGTACAAAAGTAGAAATGATACATTTGACAACTGACTGAATATGGTGGAGGGTGGAGGGATGAGAGAGAATGAGGAATTACACCTAAGTTGTGAACCTGACTAAGGGGGTAAGGATACCTGACAATAACTGGAAAGTTTGAAAGAGAAAGTTTTAGGTAAAAAGATAATAAGTTCAGTTTGGGACATAATGAGATTCCACAATTCATCCAGATAGAGATGTCCAACCAGCAGTTGGGAAGAAGTTAGGAATGGACAAATAGATCTGGGTATTATCTGCATCAGAGGGTCTATGAAATACATGGAAACTGATGTAATCACCAAGTTGCATAATAGTATAAAATAGTATAAAAAGAATATAAATAGTATAAAAGGAGAAGAAAAGAAGGCCAGGACAGAGCCTCAAATGACCTGAATGAAGATCTAGCAATGGAGACTAAGAAGAAGCAATCAGACAAACTGGAGGAATGTGTCATGAAGACCCAGGAGAAGAGAGTATCAAAGAGAAAAGGGTGATCAAAGGCTACAGATAGGTCAAAGAGAATTAAGAAAAGATCATTAGAATTGTCAATTAAGAAATCATTGGTAACTTTAGAGAGAGTAGTTTCAGGAGAATGATAAGGTCAAAAGCAGGCTGCAAAGAATTAGGAAGAGAGTGAGAGAAGAGGAAATAGAGGTATCAATTACAGATCACCTTCTTTACAAGAATTGTCCAAAAAATAGAGAAGAGAAAATAATAGCTAGCACGGATAAAAACAATAAGTATGGAGTGGGGTTAGAAAGGTTGAAGACATGGACATATTTGTAGACTGTAGAATAATCTCTAGTAAACAGGAAGAGATTGAAGATAAGTGAAAAGGGGGATGGTGGAAATTGATAGAGGGGGCAGTTATCCAATAAAAAAGGTGAAATAGATTAGAATCACTTGTCCATACAGAGAGGTTTCCTTTTCTGTGAAGGACATAGAAGGCCACTGAAAATCAGTCTTCAGATTTATTTACCTTAGTTCACCAGCAGATCTGTCAGATCTCCAAAAGTCAAGTCCGAGTGGGAGAATAGATCTATACTACACAAGAACAAAAGTGCTTGGACTTTGTTTACTCAGAGAGAAATAGGAAACTACTGAAAGTCAGCAAAGAAATGGCCTTACCAGATCTATCTACAAATTATTCTGGTGTAAATGATAGATTGGATGGGGAAAAGAATAGATGTGGGAATAGCTATCCAGCATATTAAGAGGCCATGATAATAGATCAGGATGAAGTTAATAAGGACTTTTGCTGGGATGGTGGCCTGAAAGGTTAAATTTGTTCTGATCTTGAAGATATCTCCTTTTGCTCCAAATATTCTTAATCTTAGTCCACAGCCTATGGATAGATTTCACAGAGTTTATGGATTTGGATGGGAAAAAATACACCATCTTTATTTTCCCCTAACCTTTGGTTTTCTTTGCAATTCTATATGTTTTAGTTTATATATTTAAAAATATCACTCCATAAGGAGTCTGTACTTTATCAGACTGACAAAGAGTCCTTGGAATGGAAAAAAAGGTTAAGAATATTTGCATATACATTGTGAGCATTCCCAATAATGTCTCATTTTGGATCACATCTCTTTTATATGGAATGTGGAAGACTGGCTTTCTCTTGTGTGCTTGTTTCCCCACAGGGGAGAGTGATAAAGTCTAAGCTATTGTAGATCTAATCTCTCACATGGAGCTGATTTTAGGAAAATTGACAGATTTGATGGAGGACAAAAGTAAATACTAACTAGAGAGTGGAAATGAAAGAGCCCTGCAAAAGAAAAACCAGAATTAAGAAAGAGAGGACACCAGAGAACTGGATGGAAGCCACAGGGAAGCCTAGCCCGCTCATCCATGCTCATTTTCTCAGGGAACTTCTTGGCCCCAGCGATGGAGAAGCCATGAAGGAATTTTAGGAGGAGCCACTCAGTGGAGTGATTCCCTGGACTAGCGGAAAGAAGCAGAAGAGTTTCACTTGGGTTTATGAACTTCAAGTAGAAGAGAAACAATAGAAGTATCTAAAGCTGAAAGAACAAGAAGAACCATAATATAGAGAAGCAGACCTGCAGTTTGCCCTCCATGTAGATTATGGGTACCATGCAGGGTCACTGGGCAGGGAGTCATCCTTCAATATAAATACACCTTTCTCCCAGGTGACAGTCAAGGCAAAGTGATGCTATAAATATGAAGTATTGTAAAGGAGCCTGGGGAAAGGTAGGTTTAATCAGAGGAAATGGAAATTATGTTGATTATTTCATTCACTTCCTATTATTTCACCCTTTATTGGTATTACTGTTATGATTATTATTTCATTCACTCATTATTCCAGTAGGCAAGCATCTATTAAGTTCCTCCAATGTGCCAAGCACTGTGCTAAGCACTGGGGGTTATGAAGATAAAAACTGAAATTTTTTTGTTTTTTACAGTTTTTTTTACATTTTTCTTAGAATGAAAAAAGATTATATAATACCAAGCATATCTTTTTAGTGCTTGTATAGAATCTATAAGTAGAGGTATTATGTTTAACAAATGGATCTTCAAAAGAAAGAAAATTGTATAAATGATGCTTTTAATTTTAATCTCCAATGTTAATATTTTCTCCATCATTTTTAAGTCTAAATAATCAATAAATCAAGCAAATATTAGATGTAACAAGAGCCAATTCAAGCTAACTCCAGTGTACATCTAGTCTGAGAGCCCTTTGACAAAACTTTTCTATTGAATATAGACTTAAACCAAATTTTGTGATTGCCGGAATACCCCTAAGTATGGTCACAAATCAAAACTGATTTGTGGGAAAACCCCCAAAGGGATCACTAAAAACCCAGAGTCAAGTTCTATGCCATGAGTTAAAGGGCAATACAAAGGAGAGTGTAATAGGGATGAAAGATGTAGGCAATGTACTCTGAGAAAATTTGAAATAGCTTTCAATTTAGGGGTTGTTTTGAGAGAAAAGTGGTAATTTAAAGTGATTCAAATTTCTGAAAATGTTGAATTTATTTCAAAATAGAATAAATGTAAAATAAATATACTGGGCAGCCAGGTGACAATATGGATAGAGTTCTGAACATGGAGTCAAAAACACCTGAGTTCATGTGTAGCCTCAGATACTACTTATTAGCTGTGAAACCCAAGGCTAGTTACTTAACCCTATTTGCCTCAGTTTCTTCAATTTTAAAATGA
This sequence comes from Sminthopsis crassicaudata, assembly GCF_048593235.1. Lineage (NCBI taxonomy): Eukaryota > Metazoa > Chordata > Mammalia > Dasyuromorphia > Dasyuridae > Sminthopsis > Sminthopsis crassicaudata. The sequence continues at coordinate 439,846,927 of NC_133619.1, forward strand.
GCTGCAGAAGGAAATAACAAACCACTCTAGTATTCTTGCCAAGAAAATTCCAAGTGAGATCATGAAAAGTGGGAGACATGATTGCAACAACTGAACAACAAAATAAATAGAAGGTACTTTTGGAAGGGAATGAACTAGCTGGATGGAGGTAAGGGAATAGAGGAGAGATTAAACAAGAGAAGAAGGAAAGAGCTATAGAAAATGAAACATTAAGTCTTAAAGAAAATAAGAGATGTATTACAAGCATCCAGGATAACAAATGCCAAGGCACTGAGATATTAAAGGCAATGTCAAATGTGATGAACAGCAGGATGCCTGGTTTGGCTGGACCATATTTATAATCAGGCTGGAGAAGGAAGCTAGATTTTTTTGAAGTGTTTAGCTCTTCATAGATGTTAATTAGATAGCAAAAATTAGGTTGCTGACATACAAAGCAAAGCACACACAAACAAAATGGGGACTTTGGGAATATTGAGTGCTATTCTTGACTTTTTCTCTAAATCACCATGAGTCCTTAACTCTCTTACTAAAGACTCAAGAATGCTCATCTATAATATCTTGATAATAACACTGATCACTTGATCAGGGTGTTATGAAGAGTTAAGAATTTTTAAAGAACTTTAAAACCACAAAGCACAGCGAAATATTGAAAATATGTCAAAATATTAATGGCTTAGAACACATCATTAAGTAATCAGTCTTCTAACTTCATTGTTCTCAATGGCTTTGATAATTAGGTGAATTCACATTATAATTAAGTAGGTTTTGAATATCCATAGATGTCATGAATATGTGGTAAATTCAATTACAGGTTTATCAAGGATTTTGCTTTCTTAAAGATCTCCTTTGAAAGTTTAGAGCTGCCTCACAGTCAAGTGAAAATCAGCTGGTACAGTATACCATTTTCTTTGTCCTTTCCCTCCACTTAATAACAATGAATCTTGAGGCTATGCAGGTTCACTATTTTAACATTATATCAAAAACTTAGGTTGTTTTTGATCATTAATAGTGTCCTTACTTTTAGACTGGTCTTAATTTTTTTCCCACAGCTGGGTACTATTGCACTGTGCTAATTTACATGAAGGCTTAGAATTCATTAAATTTTTTAAAATGATAGGATGAGTACAACTCAATTTTTACCATTAGTATTTTGGAACACTTTCATAATCCACCTTTTGTAAGGCTAAAGAGCCCATAGGAGCTGAGCAGACTTTCCTATATATCCTGTAGAAATACTATGTCCTTCAAAAACTCCATTTAAAAGGACTTTTTCTACTCAGCAGGTATCTTAGTAAGATAAATGGTAATAAGTGTAAACATTTTGAACATCATAATTACCAAATAGTCATGAGCTAAATCACTGTTAAAGGAGTCTGAAAAGAAAAGGAATAAGGTAGCACTATCTCCTGTGGAACATTTGGCTGGAAAACTAAGACCTCAAATGGAGATTACAATTTGTACATTATGACTTTTCTGTAAATATGATGAAGGGGCAGCTTGATGATCGCATAGACTCATCTTCCTAAACTCAGATTTGGCCTTGGGCAAGTCACTTAAACCTGTTTGCCTCAGTTTCCTCATCTATAAAATGAGTTGGAATAGAAAATGACAAAGCACTCTAATATCTTTGCCAGTGGGGTCTTGAAAAGTCAGACACAACTGAAAATAACTGAACAATGATAAATATTATGAACAAAGATTCCCTCTTCTCCTGCTCTATTCCACCAGCTAGGAGTCACAATTATACAAGTTGGCAGTAATTGATTCAGATCAGCAAACTTGTCAAGTCATAAATATGTTTGCACATTGTATATTTCAACCTTGAATGCTAACCTATTGCTTTATTGAATGTGTAAAAAAAAAAAAAAGCCTAAAATCTGCTACCCTACCTATCTCTTTTAGAAATATTAAGAAAGCACTGTGCAAAGGAACTTGGAATTAGGAAGGCCCAAATTTACATCTTGCTTGAAATACTTAATAGCTGTGTGACCTTGAAGTATTTTAACCTCCCTAGGACTCAGTTTCCCTATCTATAAAATAAGGATAATTATAGACCTAATTCCTAGAATTGCTATAAAGATCAAATGAGATAATATTTATAAACACTTTGTAAGTCTTAAAGAGCTAAAAAGAAATGCTAGCTGCTGCTGCAAGTCTAAAGCCTGAAATAGAAACTTTATTAGTCTTTCATTAGCTATCAATTGTGGGAAAAAAGCCTTAGGACAGGAGTTCTTGAACTTTTTCTACTCATTACTCCTTTTCACCTGAGAAATTTTTATGTGATCTGGGGTATATAGTATATAAAATAGGTATATAAATAAAACATTTGCTGATAATATAATTATCATGATTCCCGCATTCAATTATGAAACAGCACATATGGAGTCACAAACCACAGTTTAAGAAGCTGGGGCCTAGATCAACTCAGGAATGCTTCTTTCCTAAAATAATTATAATGGTGATTGCACAAAGGATAAAGGATTCTTGCTCATCCATCTTGGATCAATACCCTCTTTCTCTAAACCATAATCAAGTTAACGTGATGATCAGACTAAAAAAGGAAGAAATCTTTTATAAGTTCAGTTAATAAAAATATCTTTTGAGCTCCCCTTTAAGAAGCTGGCAAGGAGAGTCTTGAAAAAGGATCACTCAAAAGACATTGAATAATTTTAGAAAACTCATTCTCCAGAGATATATCTACCTTAAGTGATTATTGTTGTTTGGTAAAACAATCTATTAACTTCACTCTTACCAAAACTGAGAGCCCTTGTTCAATCCTGACTGCAATTTCATCTGTTTTCTAGTTTTAAAAAAATGCAACTACAAAATGCTTGGGTGCGAGAGAGATGTTCAGAGCTATAAGAACACATTGCCCATATTTGTACTCCTCTCTCTTAAAACATCAATAGTTAAATTAAAATAATAAATTAATTTTTAAACGTTCTGGAAGGCTTATCCCTTCAAATCCAAAGTATAAACTTTTCTTTTGTAGGAAAAAGGAATGAACATTCTTTACCACCATTTTGAGGGTAAGTAGGATTATAATATATCACTGAAGAAGTTGTTACCAACTATTCTAATTTTGAGACTTAATGTACAGATATCCACCCTGTTGAGTCGATTAAGATCCTTTCCCGTCTACTGGTGAGCAATATGTTGCAATTTGGGGCAGCTAGGTTGTACCCTAGATAGAATACCAGACCTGGAGTCAGGAAGATCCAAATTCAAATTGGTCTCAGACACGTGCTAATTGTGTGACCCCTGGAAGTCTGTTTGCCTCAGTTTCCACGCATGTAAAAGGGATAAAATAATAGCACCTGCCTCCAAAGTTATTATGAGGATCAAATGCAATAATAAATTATAAAGCATTAAGCACAGCATCTGGCACATAATCAGCTCTATATCAATGTTAGATCCTTCCAAAGTGAATCAAATTCATTATGTTCAGGAACCAATTAATAGGCAGACTAAAAAAAATATAGAACAAAAAATGCAATTTGAAAGGGTAATTTAAAACTATTATAAATAGGAAAATGATAAGAGAGAATCTATATGTGCTCAAGAGTTTAGAATCTAAAGACCTAAGTTTTAGTGTACTAAAAGAATTTATTTGAGAATCTAAAGACCTAAGTTTTAGTGTACTAAAAGAATTTATTTGAGTAACTGGCTATATATAAAATAAATAAATAACCAATATAGTGAAGGCACTAGAATAAAAGGGGATAGGGAAAGCCTTTCATAGAAAGTGAAATTTCATTTAGGACTTGAAGGAAACCAGAAAGTATATAAGAGGAGGGAGTATATTCCAGATATGGGAGATCGCCAGAGAAAATGTCTGCAGTCAAGACATAGAGTCTTATTTGCAGAACAGCCAGGAGGACAGTATTACTGAAACAAAGGGTGTATGGCAAGAAATAAACTATAAGAAGACTGGATATACAGGAAAGAACCAGATTATTATGATAGACAACCTATATCTATAATAGATAATCTCCTGATTATCAAGTAGGAGGCTGATTTGGTATGACCAGCACTTTAGGAAAATCACTTTGATAGACTGGAATGAGAAGAGACTTGAGAAAATTCAACCCAGTAGCTGGCTTTTGCAATAGTCTAAGTGTGAAGAGATGACAACCTGATGGCAATATCAGAAGAAAGAAGGCTGTGTAATTGAAAGATGTTGCAAAGATAAAATTGATAGGCCTTGACAACATATTGGATGAGAGTGGTGGGTGTGAAAGGTAGTAAGGAGTTGACATCTGGGTTTTGAGCCTGAGGGACTGGAAAGATGGTAGTATCCTCACTAGTAATAAGGAAGTTTGGAAGGGAGGAAGGTCTAGTTGGAAAGATAATGACTTCTGTTTTGGACATCTTGAGTTTAAGATGTTTACTAAATCGTCAGTTTGAGGTGTGTGATAGACAGCTGGAGATGGAAGGCTGTAAGCGTGCAGAGAAGTTTGAGTTGGATAAATAAACTTAAGAATCATCAGCCCCTATGCTCTTTTCTCAGGGAAAAGAATTAGAAACTGAGCAGATGCCCATCAACTGGGGAATGACTGAATAAATTGTAGTATGTGATTATTGTTCCATGAGAAATGATGAGGAGAGTGTTCTCAGAAAATCCTGGAAAGTCCTCCATGAATTCAAGCAAAATGAAATGTAGCCATCTACATTCAGAGAGAGGACTGCGTGTACTGAGTGTGGTTCACAATATAGCTTTTTCACTCTTTTTGTTGTTGTTTACTTGCATTTTATTTTGTTTCTCTTTTTTCTTGTATGGCATGATAATTGTATAAATATGTATGCATATATTGGATTTAACATATATTTCTACCATGTTTAACATATATTGAACTACTTGCCATCTAGAGGAGGATGTGGGAGAGAAGGGGGAATTGGAACACAAGGTTTTGCAAGGACTAATGTTGAAAAATTGTCCATGCATATGTTTTAAAAATAAAAAGCTTTAATAAAAAAAAGAAAGAAAGAAAACAATGTACCCTGAAGAAAAAAAAAAACCCAAAGTAATAGCAATGTTGTGAGATGATCAACTAAGAATGACTTTGCTATTCTCGGTAATACAATGTTTCATGACTAATCTGAAGGACCTGTGATGAAAAATGCTACCCATACTCAAAGAAAGAATTGGTTGCCTTGTTAGGAGATCTGTTTTCTTTCTCAACATGACTTTTATGGAAATGCTTTGCATAACTTCACATGTGTTTTCTTAATAGAGCTGGGGAGGAAGGGAGTGAATCTGGAACTCAAAGTTTTTTTAAAAAATGTAAAAATTGTTTTATATGTAACTGGGGAAATGAAAATATTAAATAAATAAAAAATAATTGCAGGAAAAAAAATTTAATTAAAAAAAATCTCAACAAAAAGAGAACAGAATGAAGGCCAGAACTGCTTTGAAACTAAATCTTAAATTTATCAAATACTTTTAAAAAAGCAAACTTCACAAAATAAATATTCGGTTTCATGTATTTTTTAAAAAATCATCAGCTTAGAAATGATAATGAAATTAATGGTAGCTGATGATCACTAAGTGAAATAAGGAAGGAAAAGAGAAGAGAGTTCAATGTGGAGCCCTAGAAACAACCAAAATTGGTGCAGATCATAATAACTTGATATGAAAGTGTAACCATTAATTAAATTACTACAACAGGGAATCACAAGAATCTAAAAAGTATCTTACAGAGGAAATACTTGACTTACTTGGCAATCTGAGAGATGTGGTAGCCAAGGCATCACCAGTTTAGAATATTTGTTTGCTAAGTTTTACAGAGGGGGGAAAAAATCCTACAAATTAAATAAAATATCTGAGAGTCAACCTACTAAGATACATTCAGGGCATAAAAATTATAAAACACTTTTTTTAAAGAAATAAAAGATGAACTGAATGATCAGAAGAATATTCATTGGTCATGGTTGGTCTATGCCAAATTAATACTACCAAAATTAAATTCAAGATTTAGTGCCGTAACTACCAATAGATTATTTTGTAGATCTACAAAATAACAAAATTCATTTGGAGGGGAAAATGTTTAAATCTAAAAGGAAATATTAAAGGGTAGTAGAAATAAAAAAGGACATCAAATTATATTATAAAAATTATATTATAAAATGATAGCCATCATGCTTCTTTAGTACCAATTTTTTTATTTAAAAACTATCATTGGAGCAGAAAAGATAAGCAAGAATCAGAAATTTAGAACTCAACCTAGTTTTCAAAAAAAAAAAAGTGAGAGCATATCTGGGTGAGAATTGCCCATTTAAAAGATTGTTAAGAAAACAGGAAAATAATGTGATAAAAAAAATACTTTTGGACCAACATCTTATGCCAGAAAACATTAAATTCTAAACAGATACTTGACTTAAATATTAAAATATTAAATATAAAAGAATGTCATTTTTAAAGTGGTAAAGAATGAATTGAGTTATCTTTACAACTGTAGCAAAAAATTGAATTCATTACCAAATTAGGTGCAGAAAAGACTATAACAAATTAGGTGATCAAAAAAGAAAGATGATTTTGATTATGTAAAATTGAAAGCTCCTAGACAAAATAAATGCACCTAGAATAACAAGAAAAATTTCTGATTAAGAAGAAAAGTCTTTCTAAAAAATCAAATGACTCTGATAAGGATTTGATGTCCAAGAATTAGGGAATTAATACAAATATGTTGTATTCATTGAATCATTCCCTAATGAACAAATAGTTCACAGGATAATAAATTTATAGTTGTATACAAATTTATTTGTACCAAGAAGCTGGAATGGTTTGCCAATTTTTCCTCTGGTTTATTTTAATAATGAGAAAACTGAAGCAAACAAGGTAAACTGACTTACTCAGGATCACACAGTTAAGTGTCTGAGGAGGGATTGGAACTCAGGAGGATGATTCTTTCTGGCTGTTCAGGTCCAGCACTCTATGCACCATGGCACAATCTAGCAGCTCATCATAATAATACTGAAACTTTATTTGTCTATCAAAATGTTTCTCTGTTTTCCAACTACAAATCTCTGTAGGAACAGATTTTCTTCATACACTTCAACAAAAACAACATATTGAAACAGATTGAATGCAGCAACATGAGAATCTAGTTGTCTTCTACTAAACCAGACATTAAAGGGATTTACAAAAATGTGTAAAACAAGGCTTCTCTTCCCACTAATTACTTTTCATTTTGGAAAATAGATTTTTTTCATAAAAATACATAATTTGTTAACATGTAATAGGCTAGAGGCAGCTAGATGGCACATTGGATAGAGCATAGACCTGAAGTCAAGAGAACCTGAATTCAAATGTGACTCCAGACACTTAACACTTCCTAGTTGTGTGACCCTGGGCAAGTCACTTAACTCCAATTGCCTCAGGGAAAAGAAAAAATGTAATAGGCTAATTTTTACTGTTTTAAACTTAATTTATAAATATTTAAATATAAGTTTTCATTTCTAGAAAGATAAATATCGGTATAAAAATCCAGAAAAACAAAAGTTATTTGGGATCCTAAATCATTTTTAAGAGCATAAAAGAATCCAGAAACCTGAGGTTTTGAGAACTATCACATGATATATTACAAATTTTTGGCAAAGTACAAGATTCATTGTGATTATATTCATTCTAACACAATTGAATCTTAGTTCTAAGTCTCTAAACTTAGAAGAGTTTAACAAATTTACTATTATAGAAACTATTGCCCTTCACTGCTCAGTTGAGGATGAAGTTGGATCCACACTCCTACCATGGCATAGCTAAAGCCTCTTCTTAAATTTCCCTTTTTACTCCCCTCTCCTTAGCTCTCCTTTTCCTTTATTCTTTGGCAATCCCATTTAGCGAATTGCATAATGGACAGATAAAGACTATGAATTTACTTGGAGAGTTTAGCTTTGTTTCAGTGCCTTTTCTCTCTACGTAGATCAGTATGGGAAAATGCAAGACTTTTGGAATGGGAAAATTGAGGAGTCCTGAACTACAAAACTTTTTGGCAGTTATTGGGCAAATAGCCTTTATGTGGATGATGCCCAAAGGTAGCTAAAACCTCAGAGATTAAAATGAAGAGGCTCTCTGAAAGCTTACTATATACTAATTTACTCTTTTTTTTTCTAAAGAAATTGGATCCAGGACCTGAGAATGTCGGATAACACTGAGCTCCCTGAACTAAGTCCAAAAGGAACTAGACAAAGTACTAATTGAAGAAAAAAGAAATAAGGATTTCTACACTCTCCAAAGCTCTCATGTATTGCTGGATTTGTTACTGTGGGTTGTTAATGTTGAAAATAATAATAATCTCTAGCTTTTCAGCTGTATATACAGTGGGGTTCTGTTTGCCTGCATCCAGAAGAAAGGAGGCATTCAGCAGAGCAATGTCCAAACACAGCCATGGTTGGCTGTGGCTTCTCATACCTTAAAGTCTATCTAGATTAGCCTTCTCTAGGATAGTGTCCTCTGAGCTAGGAAGTATCTTCAGATATCATGTGGATTATTTAAGAAAAATCAACTGTTTCAAATCAATGTATATAAACAAAAATCCAGATCACTTGTCAAATTTAAATAAAATTAAAAGCACATATTAAGGTTTCTATGACATTCTGGGCACTGCAGATAAAAAGACAAGAATGTTTTCTCAAGAAATTAACATGTTTTATTTGAGAAGAAAACATATGTAATATATATATATATATATATATAAACTATGCATATGTTTTCCTCTATTTCATTATTATTAAATATATAGAAAATAAATATGAAATTTTTTATCTTTATGTTTTTTCATTCCCTATCTCAATGCAAACAATCTCTTATGAGCAGGTAGGTGGTAGGTGCTCTTCTTCATTTTATACCCAGGATACCTGACTGGTTCTATTACTGCCCCACCTGGCTGTGAGACCAGAGTCTGATGCCCTCACCCTTTGTTTTTCAGGCTTTAGAACTCCACCCAAAAGAATCCCATTTTCTCTTTCCTTCTACACAGGCTGGATAGTCACTGATTATGTCTCATTGGAAGTTTTTGTGACTTGAATGTCACTCAACCTGACCCCTCCCCATTTTCCATCTCTTTCCTGCTTACATTTTTTTTTTGCTTTTCCTTCCCAGATGAGGCTTTTGTTAAACTGATGTTGCACTGTAATAAAAGATGGGGAACCTATGTATTCTACTGGTACCTAAGAGAGGGAAAAAAGATTTTAAGAAAGCATATACAAGAATTCCAGAAGATAGGAATGAAAAGATGTCATGATTTTTTTCAGTAGAAGAAATATCAACATCCAAAAGATCACAGGAAAAAAATAAATAAATAAATGAATTTTTTAAATTATGGATTTAGGTATCTTTAAACACCTTCTCTGCTTTGAAAACTTTTTAGTTGATTTTCTCAGGGTAATCTAGGTTTCATTTTTGCTTTTGTTCAAATATTAGCTTATTTCTATCAATTTTTCTCTCTTATACCACAGTTTGAACTTAAAAGTTTTTCCTAAACCATTTTTTTAACCTGGTAACTTACTACCCTTTTCAATACTTCAAAATCCTTGAATGTCCTACAAATTGATTAAATCTCAAATAGGTTTTAAGACCTATATAAGATGAAAAGTTGTAGGAGTCATGTTACTATTATAGCAAAATTGAGATTTGAACAGATTGGTCAAACTGGTCAAAAATTTTCTAAATAAATTTCAACCTAAAAATGTTGACATAATAGATACCCTTATGGAGTCTGGGTAGCAATAATATGTAAGTTTCACATTCCTCATAGTTGATGCTTTTATATGCCAGCTGTCTTTTTTTTTTTTTTTTTGGTAACCTAATGTGTATGTAGGGGCATATTATACATAAGCTAAAGAATAACCAGAATTGTAAAATTAGTAAATGAACATTTCAAAATGTGTACTCCAAATACAAACCAAGGACTTTCACCATGATGTGACTTCTCCTCAGAAGAATATGTTCCCAGAGACATAGGACCGAGGAGCCATATGCTGTTTATTTGTTAACCATTTGCCAACTCTGACTTTAATGATAAAACCATTTGAGAGTTTCTCAGCAGTTTATGTGCCTCAGCTGTGATAGTTTGCTCTCTTGCTGTTCAGTATTTATCAGTTTGCTGTTGATTCCCTGTTCATTTTTCCCATCTGTTACAGATAAATAACACCCTGTGCTTTCATATTTTCTTCTGTATCACCTGTACATCACTTCTTCTGCACTTCCTCTACCTGATTTTCTAATCTTACATATCCTGCTGCCATTGCTTTGATGTCATTCTTTGACAAGTTCACCAACTTCCTCAAGTCTCTGTCCAATTGATTTTATATACTTCCTGTACTGAATGTAAGATCTTTCATATTTGGTGCCAATGTTCTCACTATGCCATTTCTTTGATTGGTATGAAGATTGCAAGACTTTCTTTGGTTGCAAAACAGAATGGCAACGTGCTGTTAAACAGAGTGGAGAGAATTATATCCATAGTCCAATGCTTTATGTTCAAAGGAAAATTGAAAAAATCCATTACTTTCTGGATTTTTTTACCTACACAGTACAAACTATCTGTATATTTTAAACATCCAAAAAGCTTTAACACCTCACATTTTTAAAAGTTATCAAATAAGTTCAATAACATGGGTCATATCTGAGAAAATAAATTGAAAATAAACAAAAAAATTTTATAAATGCCCCCGAAATAGTCACTAAATATAAATGTCAAAAACTATAGTCACCAACTACAAAACTAGAGTTTTTCCAAGACAAAAGTCTTCAGGTCTTTATTTAGATCTATTTTACTCTGAATTGGCACACAGTTCTACCTAGTTTACCTGGTTCCAAGTACAATAGTTCCAAGTAACATTATTTGAGGACCAGTCTATTCAACTAAATCAGGCGATTCCCCACCAGAAGTTTGATCATTCAGCAATAAATTTTTGAGGGAAAGAAATGGTAACATAATGATACAAATGAGTCTCAAAAAATCTATCTGAACATTTAATATCATTATTCATGAAATATATACATGAAATATAAGAGATGTAGATAAGTCTCAGTTGATCCCAATATATATTCTGGAATTGGGGAGTTTAAAAAATAAAAATTAATAATATTTGTTGTGTTTCACTTGTCTAAAGACATAATATGCAAAATCTAGTCAATCGAAGATAGAAAGTAGCAAAATGCATATATAATAAATTGAAAGGAGACTTTATGAAGCTGTCGAAAATGAAAGAGTGGCAGAGAAGTATTTGTGAGATTAATAATCAGTTAATACTTGATGAATTTAGGGACAAATAATTCAATCAACATTAATGTATATCTATACCATCATCTGTGGGGCATTATGAACCTTTATCTGAAGATGTACCCATAGAACAAAAGACTAGTAAAATATATTGGGCTTGATAAGGAAGGTTATGACATCTTCTGATACATTTGTAGGCAGAAGATTATAAATGTAGTTGTGGAAAGAATCTCAGAAATAATCTAGTCCAACACCTTCACTTTACAGAAAGGAATCTGAGGCTCAGACAGGATAGTGATTTGTCCAAGATTAACCCAAATATTAGAGGTCAAATTTTAACTCAACATTCTTTCCACTGAAGCTACTACTTTTCCATTGTGAACTATTAGGACAAATTTTTAAAAGGGGAATAAATAAATTGGATAAGAAAATATGAATGTTTTTATTCTCAGGGAATTATCATTACTCGTTGCAAATGGGAGATGCACTGTGAAGTATTTGAAGGATTTTCCTGTAGAAGAGACATTAGACTTGTTAGATTTGGTACCAAAAGTAAACATAGAAGCAATACTCTCACTCATGACTTGTGTCTAAGCACCAACAATTCTATTTCACAAATTTCTTAGGATTTATTATTTCCTTACTCTTTTTTCCATATTCTTTTTTACCAATTTCTTTCTTTAGTCTTTTTTTAAATGCATATCACTTAAGTTGGTTTTTTGTTTTTGTTTTTTTAGCACCATGGTCAATAATCTTTTAGAAGTTTGCTACAGGTTTATTTCCTTCTGGACAGCATGACAGTAGGTAGGGAGACATTATTTATTGTAATTTTTAAATGGAATAAAAGGGAGAGTAGAGAGGAGGATTATAGCTCTGAAAAACAGCTGGCATGGAATTTATCAAGACAACCAGGCTTTGAACTGCTAAAAAAAATTGTTGGAAAAAAGAATGAATCTGAATGTGCCTTAAAACTTTGAAGGATAGTTGAAGAAATAATTCCTTCTGACTAAAGACAAAATAATGAGATTTAAATATGAAACTCTTATTATACTGGCCTAGATTTTTTTAAAGGCAACAATGATCCAGTAAAAGATGAGATAATTAATTTCCCTAATAGCCAGAAAATTTGAATTCCTTTTCAATGAAATAACAAAATTTTGGAGGTACCTCTGGAGAAGCATATCCCATTCCTTGTAAACATGTTCAAAAGGCTTTATTTACCTTTGTAACAACTTATCTCTGTCAATCAGAATTCTCAATCTTGTTCTCCATTAAATATGAAGAAATAAATCAATATACAGGTATTTCAGAAAAGAATGAGAATAAAACTTGATTGATAAGAAATAGAATCAAACATCTTTTTAAATTTATTGTATTCTGCTGAAAATTAAATGACTTTATTATCCTAAAATTGTTATGTATTTAAGTAAAGTTTTCATAATGAAATTTAAACTCTATTTCTTTTGTGCATATATACTATAGATTCTAGAATTTATTTTCTTTCATAGGGCATATGGGAAGATTTACTGAGAACCAAGGGCATAAGGGAATGGAAAAGTTTGAGAACTGCTCCTCAAGGTCTTATATTTTGAAGATATCACTAAGATACATAGATCAATAATGCTTTATTCTCACTACAGAATCAGATCCAATCATACATTTCCTCGCAACAACATTCCATAGGCCTCTGTTGATTCTCTATATATTTTTCTATTGTCCTTTGGGTCATTCAAAATTGTATTATTTTAGAGATTCCAACATTTTAATATTCACAAATATTTATAGATGATCAATTTAAACTGCAAAGGACCTTTGAAGTCCTCTAATCCCAACTCTTCTGAGCTATAATTAGTAACAAAGGAGTTAAACATACTGAGATTTGAACCTATGATGTTTTTTGAAGTCTAATCCAGAACTTTCTCCAATGCTACAATCTTGCCTCACAATATAGGATGAAATGATTGTTTTTAGTGACCTTTTCAGTCTCCAAATCCAGCCTGTTCCTCTTTTTTTCCTCCTATTCAATTCTGGATTAAACTCATGAAAAAGTATTCTCTAGACAGATCACATGTCTATGGTCACATAAATATCTGAAATGTGTGGTGAATACAAAATCCCATTGTTTTTGTTTTTGTTATTTGCAACTCAACAGTTGACTTGGTAGAATAAAAAAAAAACTTTTGTGCATATGGTAAGAACTCATAAACCTCCTTCATATATGGAAACACATATTTGTTCAACAAACAAAGCATGAAACAGGGAGGTAGACACTCATAGAGATTTTGCCACTGTCTTTTGGCATGTCCATTCCTTCCTTAGGATAAATACTATTGGACAGAATAATTTTTTCTCTTTCTTTTTTTAATTTGCTTATTATAACAGCTCAGTATAGTAAAAAGATATTAATAAAAATACATTTATCAAGGTAAGGTATGTATATGATAAAGATATCAATAAAATATATTTATAAATAAAGTCTTAGATAGATAGATAGATAGATAGATAGATAGATAGATAGATAGATTAGATAGATACCCATATCTATATTTATATGTAGTCAGGGTTCTTATGTATTGAAAAGCAGTTAATTTGTTCCTATTATCCTTTTTCTTTTAAAAAATATTTTTGAAATTGTCACCATGATCCTTCTGGTCTCCCACTCTCTAAAGTCCAAATTCATTAAATTTCATCCCATCCCAGCATTCTCCATTACTGATCAAGCATCTCAGTTCCATTTAATTTAACAAATTAACTTTTTCTAAGGAATACTTACTTCAGAAGTATAGCAAGAAAAAATATACAAACATTTCTCCCCAAAACACCTGGACATAACTTCCCTTATATACCTCTGTCTCTGGCAAGGGAAAAAGATTGCTATATAACACCAGTCCCATCAGTTTCCAAGTCCAAAACTCTTATTACACTTCCACCCAAGAATCGTATTTTCTTAGGGCTTCTTTTGGGGCTTCTTGGGCTTCAAGTTCACTGTGGCTTGAGCAACCAGATCTGGGAACTGTAATTTCTGCCTTTATAACTGCGTAGGATAATCAAAAAAAGAAACAAAGGGGAAGGGGCCCTGAGGCCTTTCATCAATTACTGTATCCTGGTACTCAGTGAGTGAACAAATTCTCTACTCCTAAACAATCCTATAAAAGAAAGATCTACCAGTGTGATAATTTTAAAGATACATAATCTTCTGGCTATAAAACCAATAGAAAGAGGATGTTTTCACCCATATGGTAAGCCAATGTGTGTCTTCTCACAAACCCCTGTTATATCCCATGTAAATGTCTCCTTCTTTGATGATTTGAACATGCACCAAAATTCCATTATATAAAGTACAGCTTTGGGGGTTGGTATAATGGGAAGAATATTGGGGGAAATTGAGGCAAAGTAAAAACAAAAACATTAATAAAATACATCTACATAAGTAAGGTACATATATGGTTTAAAAAGATATTAATAAATTATATTTATAAGTAAGGTTTTTAATAACATCTTTAAAATATTAGACAATCTAGCTGTGTGACCCTGGGCAAGTCACTTACCCTAAATGCCTTAGCCAAGAAAAAAAAGTAAGATGAGTAAATTAATGAATAAGGCATTAAGCACTTACTATGTGTAAATCACTGTGTTAAATGTTGGGAATACAAATAGAAAAGTAAAACAATCCCTATTCTCAAGGAGCTTACATTCTAAAGGAGGGACAACCTACGTGGAACTCAAAGTGCAAACAAGTATCAGTTCATCTTCTTTACTGCCATAATTTAATATCAAATAGACATTATTTGATGATGAGATCTAGATAAGGGATACTTAAATGAAATTAGGGTTAATTGAGGTCTAGTGGCAGGTTTGGGGTACAGGAAATCAAATGGAGCTCCCCTGCAACCCCTCTGGATTCAGTGCAAGGATACAGAGTTAAATGAGTTTTAGTGGCAGAGCAGAGTCCCCTATAAAGGAATTTACAGACCCAAAAACCTAGATTGATAAAAAAAAAAAAGGTTTATTGTAGGGTTTGGAAATAAGGTTAAAGTCTGGTTAGTAAAAGGTATTAGGTAAAGAGAGAAATACACCAGAAGGTCTGGTGGACAGAGAGCTTGTGATGCAAAGCATTTTGCTAGCATGTTTCTGCTAAGAGATGATTCCAGCTTGGCTCTTTTATTTGTTTAAAGGGGCCAATGGGTGCAGTCCCAGATTGGTTCCTCGATGGGTTTCAGAGAGTGCTAGAATTTGCTAGGTCATTAGAATGGGGACTGGGACAGCCCAAGTTAGCTCAGATCCGGATATCTCCCTTTGGAATTCAAAAGGGTGCTTTTGACCAGGACTTGTGAATCAAAGGTCAGCCATGGGGGTTGGGAATCAGAAAGGAATCTTAAAGAGGCCTGCATCATTTGATAGAATTTTTTTTTTTGCATAATCACATTTGCTTAGAAAACTACTGTGACAGAACAATAAAAAAACTTTACTTATAATTGTTCTCACTGAGGGAAATGTTTCCATATTTTATTTTCTTTAGAATTAAAATCAAATCACTGATTTAAGCACAAATACTCATATATCAGTCAATTAATAAACATCTATTAAATGCTTAATATATATCAGGTACTATAAGCAAAGAAAAAGCAAAAACAGATATGATGTTATTATATTTTCCAATAAGGTTGGGAAAAACATTGTCATATCACAGTGGAGCTCCAATATTATCATTCTGAATATGAAACATAAATAAATAAAAGTTCCCTGATCTAATACTGTGCCCTCTGCCTTGTCCTTTCCATGCTTTTGCATACCAACCCTAATGCTGCAAACATTCCTTCTTTCTGAAGAGGGAACCCCACTACTCTAAAGATCTTTGGAGAAAATCTTCAATCCTGCCTCAAATGAGGGACACTGCCCCAAATCTTTTTAAAATGAATTTAAGTTTTAACTATTTGAGGGGGGAATAATGTGGGTTAAGATTCCTTTCTAATTCCCAGCCCCCATATTCAATGGGAGATATCTGGGGCTCTCCCAGCCCCCATCGGATCTGAGCTAACTTGGGCTGTCCCAGCCCCCACTCTAATGATCTGCTCAGGTTTCCCCAACCCCCACCCCCAGCACAAACAGTTCCTTCTCTAAAAACCCATTGAATTCTATTCAAATTCTAACCCTGGCTGTAACCAGCCAGGAACCAATATGGGACTCCACCCATGGGCCCCTTCAACATTACCAAAAGCCCCCCATTATAAAAGAGGGAAACTGGAGTCCACTCTTTGCAGGAGCTCCAAACATGGCATCCTTACACCGGCCATGTCAGGGTTCCTGTCCGCCTGGCGCCAGCCCTGGCCCTGGTATCTTCTACCTTCCAACCTTACTTCCAAACCCCACAATTTTATTCATCTAGGTTTTCAGGTCTGTAAATTCCTTTACAGAGAACTCTTGCACCACTACTAGACTTCATTTAACTCTATCCTTGCGCCGAATCCAAAGGGATTGCAGGAGAGCTCTATTTATCTCCCTGTACCCTGAACCTGCCACTGGACCTCACTTAACCCTAATTTCATTTAGGTACCCCTTACCTAATTCTCATCACTTCTACACTTCTGCTTTTAGTAATCTTTCCCTTCCCCTTCAGTCCTACATCAAGATCAGCATTTATCAAGAAACTTTTCATAATTTCCCCAATTGAAAGTGACCTCTCCTTGCCCTTACCATGTTATGCCTTGTATTACAAGTAATGTTGTATTTGCTTCATCTCCCCATTCCACTGAAGTCCACTTCATGGCCTATATTGTTTTCTATTTTCTACCAAGAAAAAGCAAGGCACAGAGGAGGAGATTCCCCATGAAAGTTAACTGAGCTTAATTTAATCCAGAAAGATAATTAAAACAATTTGTATAAGCAAGAGGAGGCAACTTTTCATCAAAATTCTTGTAAGAAACCACAAATCCCATGTTAATTTAATAAGAGGCCGGCTGGCATATATTCAGAATAATGAATGACTCAGATATTTTCAAGGATAATCCTTAGGATAGATTTTCATCACAACAAAACTCTTTAATGTTCTCTGAGCCTAAGACCTAAGGAAGTTTACAGCACAATCCCACATACATAATTTCCCCAGCAACAGAGGAATATAATCATATGTAGACTCAAGGGAATAGCCATCAAATTGTTCTGTATCCTGCACATTTGCACTGTTGCCATTAAAAGGTTTTACCTGGTGTGATCTCTCTCCTCTCCTCTTTTCTCCTCGCTTTTACTTATTCTCTTCTCCTTTCCTTTCTTCTTCTCTCTTCTTTTCTCCCCTCCTCTTCATCATTCTCTCTGTCTTTCCTTCTCTTTCTTATCCTTTCCTCATTCTGGAAGGGAATCCTGATATTCCACACAATAAGATTAGGGACTCTTTGAGAAATTCTTGAGTCTAATAATATTTCCCCCTAAAGTGTTAAATACTGATAACTACAGTATTTACTACAACAAATACAAAATAACTAAAGGCAGCACTTTTTTTGATATGAAGTTTAATTTCTTGTATTATGCTCCAAATTTTTCCCTTATCCTCTCTGCTTATTCCTTTATCCTTTATCCATAGGATCAGCATTGGTGTCATACATATATGTGCATGTATATGCATTTATGTGTATATGCATATATATATATATATATATATATATATAAAACACACACATGTACATACACACACATATAACTCTCAATCTCAAAAATGTTCATGGGCAAAGAAGTTTGGCAGAGCACAGCTCTAAAGTCATTATAATGAAGCTGTTGAAAGCAATAAGAACAAAAGCAAACCAGATAATGTGAAATTCAATTGTGAAAATGATAAGAGTGTCGTCATAAACTCAAGAGCTTTAATGTCAGAGCAAAAGCATCTGAAAACTAAAAAGAATAAAAGCTAACTTTAGTCTAATGTTTATATTAGAGTGTATAAATGTCCACAAAGCCCTTTCTAACAGGTAAGACTATTTTATATTTTATATTCTGTTGGCACTCTTGTAATGACATTCTGACATTCCAAATTACATTTTCTAAAGAGAACAGTGTTATCAAGGTTGCATAATGATCTACACAACTTAACAGAAACTGTTGCTCTGAATAATAATTTATTTTGAGCAACTAAATACAAGACCTGGTATCCTATTTAATTATTTATCTTTAGAAAGCATTCAAGAATTATTTATCAAATGTCTGCATGATATTATAACTGGGACTCCCTGTGTCAGAAGTCTCACCGTCTTACTAGTGATAGAGGAAGGAAGACATTGTCAAAGACTTGACTAATATCAGAAAAACAAATAACACCACCACTCCCCTGACCATCTCGCCAGGGAGTTAGTGTCTCAGAGGAATTAGATAATGACATGTCTACCTCCATACTTAGGGGGTCATGCTTGTTTAAGCTTCTAACTGCAACAAAGTACAATTGAGCAATTTATGGTTTCCTTACCTAGATTTATTATCATTATGTGGTTCTAGCATGGAAGCTGACATAATGGAAACAGAATGAAAGAGATACTATCCATGACTTCCAGTTGATTACTTAGGCATCACAACAAGGAACATTAATAACTATAACACACATTTGCACCACATATATCAACATTAAAATGATAAATTATTTAAATTTTAAATTATTTTAATGATACTGTTTAAACCCTTCAAAGCCAGCAAACAAAAAGTTAATTCTCCTGGATATCTTGGAGGAGTTTTGTTGTTATTGTTTTGAAAGTGGCACATTTGACTTAGGATCGCATAGTACACATACACACTTTATAAAAAATTCGTCACCATTAAAATAATTTGCTTGAAAATGTAAGAGAAAATTATGTGGATAGAATGGGAAAATTTATATATCCACCAAAAATACAAGAAGTTCAAAATCCAGTGAAAACTATTTTAAGTACATATTAAAAATTGATTTAAAGGACAGAAATTTTGTCTTTCTCTTTATGCACTATTCAGAATTCAATGGCTAGCTTCTCTTTTTCTCAAAAAAAGATCATAAACATCAAAATAAATTTCATTCATTTTTGATAAGTACATAAAAAGATAACTTGGAAGTCTAAAGAGCTTTTGCTTGTTTCTACTGAGTGATTTCTTGAGAAGACAGAATTTTGTCCATTGTGGTGGTGCATGCACATCTATATAGTTCCTTCTACTAGGAAGGGTAAAACTAGTGAGATCAAAGGCTCTGAACTGCGCAAAGCCTAAAGCCAATAGGATATCTATCAAAAGCCCAGTACAAAAATGGTGGGGCCCCAGAAAGTCTAGAGAAATGTATACCAGACCAACTCAGAAGAGAAGCTCAAAGCTTCTATGAAGATCAGAAATGAGGCCAGAATCTGAGTGTTTGGGAAGAAGGGAGAGGAAGGTGATAGAGAAAAGAGAGAAAGACAGAGGCAGAAAGAGTAATGTTTTTCTACATAAACTGAGAGTAAGACATAAATGTCAGTCTTTTCTCAAGAAAAAACTATCAAGCTAACTGAAAGGAGACCGTGCCCTTCTTACCAAGTCTAAAGATTGTAATAACAGAAAATCACACTAAATGTGCTATTGCTAACATGCCTTCTTCAAGTATCTTTTGCTCCCCAAGTACCTGTTTAAAAATATATATTTTTTTATTTTATTTCAATAAATTTTTCTCAATCATAAATAAAAATACTTAACAGTCATTGCTTTTAAATTTTTAGTTCCAAAGTCTTTCCTTTCTTCCTGCCTCTCTCCCTTCCTTGAGAAGGCAAGTAATTTGATACTGATTATACATGTGAGGTCATACAAAACATATTTTCATATTTGCCATGTGGCAAAACAATTTGCATTCAGAGTTCATCAGTCCTTCCTATGGAGGTGGACAGCATGTTCTATCATGTATCCTTGAGAATTATCTTGGATCATTGTCTTGATCAGAATAACTCTTTTGCTGTTGATCATCCTTACAATATTACTGTTCACCTCACTTTGTATCAGTTCATGTAAGTCTTCACAGAGTTTTCCAAAGTCATTCTGCTTGCTTGTCATTTCTTATAATACAATACTATTTCCATCACAATCATATTACACAACTTCTTCTCCCATTCCCCAATTGATGGACATCACCTCCATTTCCAATTCTTTGCCACCACAAAAAAGAGCTACTATATATTTTTGCACAAATATATATTCTTCCCTTTTCCTCCATCTCTTTCAGATACAGACCCAATAGTGATATTATTGGAAGAAAAGGTAAGTTCCAAATTGCTCTCCAGAATGGTTGTCCTAATTCACAATTCAATCAGCAATGAATTAGTATCCAATTTTTCCACATCCCCTCCAACATTAATCATTTTCTTTTTTCTGTCATGTAAGTAAATCTGATAGATATGAGGTGGTCCCTCAGAATTGTTTTCATTTGCATTTCATAATAGTTTTGATTTCTTCTGCAAACAACCTGTTCATATCTGTATCAATTAAGAAATGGTTCTTATTTTGATATATTTTATTCAGTCTTCTGTATGTTTGTAAAATGGTCTTTTTCAAAGAAACTTGCTATAATTTTCCCTTCATTTCCTGTTTTCCAGCTAATTTTGGCTGCATTCATTTTAAAACTTTTAAAATTTTAATGTAATCAAAATTATCCATTTTACTTCTCTTGATTCTACCTCTTTTTAATCATAAATTCTTCCTTTGTCCAAAGATCTAAAAAGTACATTTTTTCCATGCTCTCCTAACTTACTTATAATATCCTTTATGTCTAAATCATGTACCTATTTTGACCTTGTTTTGGGATATAGTATGAGATGACCTAATTTCTGCCAAACTACTTTCTAGTTTTCCCAACAATTTTTGTCAATAGTGAGTTCTTGTCTCAAAGAGTAGCTTTTTTGGGTTTATCAAATACTATATTATCATGGTCATTTACTACTATATTTGTGTACCTAACTTGTTCTATTAATCAAACACTCCTTTTCTTATCCAGTTCCAAATTGTTTTGATGTTTATAGCTTTGAAATTGAGTTTGAAGTCTGGTATTGTTTCTCTAAGTACCTTACATTCATAAAAGTCTTTGGACACAATTAGAGATAAAGGGAAAAGTAAGTTCCCACTAATGCATTTTGTTTTCTTTTTACTTATGCTTAGTCCTTCGATTTCTATTTTTGTCTTATCACTAGAGAACTATATAAAATAATAGGAATAAAAAGGAAAATTCCTTTTTTACTTCTCATCTTACTGGAAAAATCTCTAATATTTTTCTATTATGTATGGTTCATTACTCCCCTATAGAGAACTCTACACAATCCATCTAGCCGAATTGCATTCCTTTCTTATACATGACATTCTATCTCTCATCTCTATGCCTTTAGACAGTCAATCCCACTTGCCTCTTCATTGCCACCTCTTAAAACTATTAGCCCCCTTCAAGGTTCCATTCAAATGGAAATTCCTTCTAGAGGCCTTTGCTCCCCAATTATCAGCAATATCTCACCATCACCAAATATTTATTTTATAAACATGCTATATACTCTTTCACCCTGTAGAATGTAAATTCCTTTGAGGGCGGGGACTGTCTTGATCTCATATTTGTTTCCCTAGCATAGAGTACAGTTATTGTTATGATACTTAATAAATGTTTATTAAGCAAAGAGATCTAGGGATTTTCTTAATATCTTTTTATTTAGTATCTTTCACTTATATTTTATTATAATTATAAATATTCTTCTTAATTAATATCTTTATAATTATCAACTCATATTAGCTACTTTTATTTTCTTCTTTCCAGTTCAAAGATGTTCATTTTTGACAGAAGAATAAAGCAAGATAACAGTTGAGCAGTATCTCCTTTTCCCCATCATCCTATCAATTATAATTTATTTTAAGCTCATTCTCTGACACAAAACTACATCTTTTCAACTTCAGTATCCTTTTGGGAATGTTATATGATTCAGAATTATAAGATACTACAATTTCCAAAGAATCAAAATTGCAACTGACTCAAAGGGCAATGAAATACTTATAAAGGAACAGAATTAATAAGTTATAGTAAACACCAATAAGGATTGGTGGTATAAAGTGTTATAAATGTATTATCAAATTAATTTATAAGTAGAAAAAAAGATTGACTCATCAAATACTGAGAGCAAGTGATTATAATATGGAAAGTCCAAATATTGCAACAGTATCTATTAAATTATAAAAGATAATGCTTCCAGCACATTGACTAGAATCCCCTATGATAGGTTGCTGAAAAGGTACAGACAAGAATTATAGAAGGGGAGATCATGAAGATTTCTACTAAAGGATGAGATACTGAACTCAGTAAGATTATGAATACAGAAATGTATTGATGCATCTATGTTAGAGTCATTTTATAGCTCAGTTGGTGACTTATGAGTCATAAGTTCTAGTCACACACATGTGATAAAGTTGTAAGATTAATGTCTCTGCATTAGAAATATTGCATGCTGAAGACATAAATGTTTGCACTAGATAGCACGCACACACACATACACACAGACATGTGAAGCAGTGTGGGATAAGATAAAGAGGACTAACTTTGGAATTCAAAGATTTGGATTCAAATCCTACCTTGATACTTAGAACCTCTGTAACCATAAGCAAATATAGGCAAGTCACTCAGTCAACTTTTAAGTCCTATGCAAATATTTATCATCATAATCATCATCGTTGTTGTTGTTGACTAAGAGTTCTCTTTGGTCCAGATCTACCATGCTATTTCTAATAATAATAATAAACAATAGCACCTACTTCATATATTTATTGTGAGGATCAAATGAAATAATATAGACATAGAACTTTGTAAACCTAAAAGTGATGTATAACTATTAAATGCACATATATACCTATATATGTATGTATACATATACACATCATATATAACAGTAAGTGGTGAAGTAGCTAAAGTACTGGACCTAGAGCCAGAAAGACCCATCTTCCTGAATTAACTGTGTGACCCTTGGCAAGTTACTTCTTGTTTCTTTATCTGTAAAATGATCTGAAGAAGGAAATGGCAAACCATTCCAATATCTTCGTCAAGAAAACCCCAAATGGGGTCATGAAGAGTCAGATATAACTGAAAAATAACTAACTACAATAAAACCTGGGAGAGAGACAGAGACAGAGAAGGAAGGAGAGAGAGGGAGGGAGGAAAGAAAGAAGAGGAAAAGATGGAAGGAGGAAGGGGAAAAGGAAAGGGAGGAAGAGAGAGAGAGAGAGAGAGAGAGAGAGAGAGAGAGAGAGAGAGAGAGAGAGAGAGAGAGAGAGAAACTTTCTCTTGCTTATTGTATTTGCATTTAGTAATATTTCACTTTCCCTTCCAGAAGGTCCCCTTACATATAAAATTATGGGTGCGTACAATAATAGACCTCTCCTAAATCATGTAAGATTAAGTAGAATTAAAACATGGAAATTATATTCCAGGACACAGAGAACAGATTAACAAAAGACAATATTTATCAAAGAAGTCCAAAGGATAGGTGCTCTTTGGGGCTGAAGTGACAGGAAAGGTTTTGGTATGGTAATGGAGTTTAAACCAAATTAAGATTGAAGGCACTACAGGCAGGAAAGTCAGTAATGGAAATATAAGGAAAAAGATGGAGGGAGGTAAGTGTGAGGAAAAAACTTGTAAGATTTGGCAATTAACTTAATGTGAGAGGTGAGAGAGGAATATTGAAGTGGGAGAATGGAGTTCAGGCCAATTCAGAGGTCACAATGGAAAGTGAGAGTGTGGAGTATCTGATAGAACAAAAAACTTTGAAGCATATCTAATAGATCCCATTTTTGCCTGGTTATTTTAGCATGATGTTTCCAACTAGAGGGTAGCTTCTGATCAAGAGAGCTACCCTGAAGGAAACTGAGTCACAGTTAAGTTATTTGCCCCAAACCATGCTGAGTAAAATAGCAAACACACCAATGGCATATTCTTTGAAATACTTCTTTCATCTCTTCCACAAAATCCCATATTAAATCAGGATTTGATTAATATATTTTGTTTAAGGGACTTCTAAAAATCCTCATAAATTAAACCAAAACTAAGAAAGACTAGCATCTGCTTAGGTAAGACAGGTGCTAAGTAACTACAAACAAAGCATCTTTTAAAATGAAAACATTAATATTTAAAGAACTCATCAACTGGCTAGAAGAGATCACAACATTCCTGACACACCAGGACAGCTAAGTTGTCTGGTTTAGTCTCTGATCTCTCTTGACATTTAAATATGTCACTCAACTGAGACACTGCAGGTTATGTGTCTATAAGCAAGAACAAAAAAGACTATAAACTTCTTTGTAGATATAACTAGATTCTGTATCACTAGTGATATGCATTATTCATCACTTACTATATATCATACTCTAGTTTCTCTTCAGATGGTATAAATCTTTCGCCTTTTATTTACTATATATCCACATGAAGATATTGTATCTTCTAGACATAGTAAGAGAAATGCAAAGTTGTCTGTTGCTATCATAAATTAGTAACCTTCTTACATTTCTATATTGCATTAGACTTTGCAAAGTGATTTCATGTGCATTAGCTCATTTGATCCTTCAGCATCCCCAGGAAATAAGCAGGGAAGGTATTATTATTGCCATTTTATAGATACTACTAATAATAATTGTTGGTGGTGTTTATATGTCTTCAAAGCATGCAAAGCACTTCCCATACCTTATTTCATTTGATCCTCACCACAGCTCTGTAAGGTTTGTATCATCTCTAAAATGGGGATAATACCTGTAGTACTTACCTCATCATTATATTCTCCCGGGGAGGTAAGTACTACAGGTATTATTATCCCCATTTTACAGATGAGGAAACTGAGGCACTGAGATTTTAAGTGACTTGCCCATGGTCACACAGCTAGGAAGTGTCAGAGGTGGGATTCAAACCCAGGTCTCTCCTGACTCCGAGTCCAGCACTCTATCCACTACACCACGCTGCCTCTCAGGAAGCTTAGGCAGACAGTGGTGAACTGACTTGCCCAAAATCACATCCTGCGTTATTACCACCGGTACTGGTGCTAGAACCCTGGGCTCCAGCTTTATATATAGCCTATTGCTCTTTTCACTATACCCCAAAGAGAAACTCTTTAACATTGTTTAAGTAATTAAGCCCTAAAGATTTCTTTTAACTTGCAGATTTGTAGCCATTGTGGCTGATGACAGATTGGTTAATAATAACTCTACATTTTAAAAATCAAATTTCAAGCAATTTCAGTAGGACAGAGACATTACAAAAAGAATCAGCTCAAAAATAGATCAGTTAAGTGCTGACTTTTCTATACGATTATGATCACAGGGAAATGCTGGCTAAAAGGTTCCCCGGTGAATTATTAGCCATCATAAACATGCAAAGATATCTCATATTAAACCTTAGAGCAAATGGAAAAATAAAGTTTATTATTTTTAAAAATATTTCATTAGAAAGCATTAATAACTAGTTATTTTATACATGCATTAATTAAGTATAGAAGTCTGGTTTCTATTTTTATAGCCATTTTTCATAAACAATTAAATTCAGATTACTCACCACATTAGCAGACTGTTCTTTTAAATGCTCCTAGTTCCAGGAAATAATTTTGTATAATTTAACTGTCAGTGAAGTTTTCTTGCCATTTATTAAACGTAACTTCTCTGATATTCATATAAATATATATGTGTGTATATATATATATATATATAGTTTATATATAAATAGAGGCACCCCTTGCCAAAAATTTTGCTAGTATATGGCAAATGAAAGTAAGACTTTCCCCTAAACGTTTGTCAGCTATATTAGATTTTTAAATATACATAGCATTCCTTTTTTCTCCAAACTGTTTAAATCTTCTACAAACTTCTCTATCATTTGGGAGCATACAATCTATATATCAGATTTCTGATCTCTAATTGGCTACAAATATGTTCATTGTAAAGGTTTCAATATGGCAGAGCGCAATTTCACACAACTATAAATAGAGATGTTATGCAGATAGCAGCATGACATTGAAATATTCCCAACCAGCACCATCTCAAACTCTAAAATTCTAAATGGTTTTCACTGTAACATTGCTTTGCTTAGATTTTAATTCCAAGCACAGTTCAGATACCGTACCTTTTAATCAGGGTAATAAACTATGATGTCTTACATACTGTGTAATGTTTACTGTTAAACCTACAATCTGGTCAAACACAAAATTATCTTGTCATAGCTTGGGAAATTACACCCCCACCTCCAATACACACACGGAATCCTTCTTAATGGAACTTAACTTAGAAGTTAAAATGGTCTGGCTGCTCCTTTATGTGGAAAAAAGGAAGGTTATTTTCCAGAATGGCCCAAAAAAACCAAAACAGAAAAAAAGCAAAATAAAACAAAACAAACAAAACAAACAAACAAACAAACTAGCCAGGCCGCCTCACGACCTAGTTAATGCACAGACCTTGAGCAAAGAGCTGTGAATAAATATGCAAAGGGACTTGAAATATCCAACTGGGCCCCAACATTTTGATTCACAGAGCAAGAAAAGAATCTTTAGGATGCTTTATCTTTTACCCTAAACCTCGGGGACTATTTAAGAAAAATTTCCCTGTCCTCCTTGGGCCAAACTACCAGGCAAATACATTTTTCTATCTCTGCTTTCCTGCACTAGTAGAAGTGGGGTTCTCCAAAAAACAGCTTAGAAACAGCTGTTAAAGGACAGAGAGGGGCTAGATAGAGGATCGGGGGGATTTTTTTTAAAGGTAACCACATTTCCTTTCCTTTCACCACGTGCATTATTACTCCAACGGAGTGGGTGAGAGAGTATCTCTTCTAGCATCCCCTAGGGAGATGCTGGGCCACGGCCCCTCCCCTTGCACTTCCCCAATTCCTTCCCCACCATCCCCTCTTCTTCCCCGGCATCTTGCGGGCTTTCTGATTGCTCTTCATCTCCAAAGAAGCAGGTGCTGGTGTTGGGGAGGGAGGCACGGGATGCAGAGATGCCCGGAGCCGCAATGCAACCAGCAGCTCCTTGCTGCTGCTGCAGCAGTCCCGGATAGAGGGGGAGGCGGGGGCGAGGTTGGGAAAAAACGGGGCGTTGGGAGGTGGGGAAGAGTTCTTGTGGTACCTTTTATCCAGGCAGGCGATCCACTCTGCGGAGGAGGAAGAATGGGCAGCGTGCGCAGCGACCATGTTGGGCTGTCAGAGGGAGCCAGTCAGCCACCTCCCTTGTGTCTCCACGCCTTCCCCTCTCCAGCTGGCTTTCCTCTCTGCCCCCTGCACCACCACCACCTCCTTCCTCTCCTTCCTCTCGCCCAAAGAGCAGCAAGCAGTAGGTTCCTCTACATCCCCCTTCTTCCCCCACCCCCCAATTCCTCCCTCTCAGCCTGGCTCCTGCGGCCTTCAGGCAGAGGAGGGGGAGGTCGGGTGGGGGGCTAGAAAAGCGGGAGCAGCTCAGCAGGCTGGCCTCGAAACCCTCGCCCTAGCTCTCAGGGCTCCTGGGGCGCCCCGGGCTGGGACTGAGCAGCTGCGGGCGGTGGCGGCTGCAGAGCAGACCGCACTGCAGGTCCCAGGTGTGTCTCCTGGAAGAGGCAAAGAGCAGGCAGTTCCCCCCAGGGTAGATGGCTGCTGTGCGACAGGTGGCCGGGCCAGGGGAATTGGCTCACTCCCTAGCTCTCTCGCTCTTCTCCCACTTGGCTCTCCCTGGCGCCAGCCCGGCCTGTAGCAATGGTTTGAAAGGGATGTGGGAGGGGAGGCGAGGGGGGCGGGGGGAGAGAGATGTGTTGTCAGTGTCATTATTTTTCATACGGCATCTGCCACTAAAATGGCTGCTGCCTCTGTGTTTCCTTAGAAACCGATTACTCTTCCTCAGCAGCTGTCAAAACTTGCTGGCGTTTCCTCCTCACCTTTCTTTCATTTCTCTCCTCTAGGAAGGATGGAGAGAAGAGGGGAGGGGACAAGGAAAAGTCTCCACTAGAACAGTTCCAGTGGCAACAAGTTCTCTGTCATCTGGGTCCTGGAAAGGTACCAATTAGAGGGCTGAGGGAGAGGTCGCGAGAAGTGCTTGGCATTTCAGGTACTGACCACGACGGCCAGAGATATGGATAGAGAGGGCACTCAAGTCAAGCTCTGGAGATGTGGCCTGTGGAACTGGAAGGAGGAGAAAACGGCGATTGCTCTCACTTTTGACTGGAAAAAATCCTTGAATTCAGATGAAGTGGCACAAACAAAGTTCTGTTAGAGAGAAAAGTGGAAAGGAGGGCAGCCATCAGAAGAGAGATGTGGGCAGTTCTGTTGAAAAAAATGAACTGCTCCAGAGATAACACCTGCCTACCCACTTCCAACTCCTACTCCCTCATCTGCAAATCAAACCAAAAATCTAGGTTGGGCTATATCATAAATGTTTGCTCATTTTATGAGTTCACAAACAATGAGTATTGTAAAAAATTATCTGATCAGATTCTACCAGGGGGAGAAAAACTAATTCTCTAACTTGTTCAAGAATTTTGAGACTCATTAAACCTTTTGATTATCATTATAGTTCTGTTAGTGAATTATTCAATAAAAATGTAGGGGGCAAGAGTCATAGCTCTCTTTTCTTCTTTTAAAGAAACAAAACAAAAAGGATGCACTCAATGGTTTTACTCTTCAGCAAGTAGTATTTTAAAGCATTCCAAAGATTTTATTCTATTTGTCTTCAAATCATCTTATCTCAAGATATGATTACAAGATTATCAAGTGGACTTCCCTACTCATAGTATGTCCCTTTGATTTCTGTTGAACTTCCTCTGTTAAATCCTCCAACTTTTTCAAAGTAATGGAGACTACTGAAAATATTATGGCCTAGAAATTATAGCAAAATATTTTCATTGGTCACTTTTTTTTTTTTGCATGACAAGTATGAGAAAAAACAATTGACATATCCTTTCTTATAAAGCCTGATTATATTTAGTAGTCTGAGGGTTCTTGAAAATACATAACATTATAGCAGATGCTTACTCAAATTACCTTACACATAAGATGATGACAATGAGAGTTACAAGAAGTTTTTTCTTTAATTATAAACAGTTGATGCTGATTTCCTGTCATCACCAACACAAAAAGGGGGAAATGTCCAGTCTAAAATAAAATTAAGGTGTGGATAATGAGAATCACAAGAACAATCTTCTCCTTAATTATAAGCATAGCTCTTGCCAGTGTTTCCTATTATCCCAACACAGAAAGGGATTATGTTTAGCCTAAAATAAAGTTGTGGGGTTTGTGAGTATGTGCTTATGTATTGTGAGTGTGTGTGTATGTTCACATGCTTGTAACTAGACATGATTTCCAACAGTAACATACCTACAACTTACTGAAGATTTAGGATAATCATATATGGTTCACTGAACTCAAGAGTGTTCCTATAAAGAGTTTATCCTCAAAACTACTACTAAGATAATAAAGACAAAAGCATCACATTCACAAAGTCTCAGGGTAGTAGCAATGTCAGAAGCTATCTTGTCTATCTCATATAGGAATGAATGAACATGAATCTCTTCTTAATCTTCTATGAGTTTCTATATCCTTTCCTTGAACTTTCCCATGTGAAGAGCCTATTCTCTCCCAAGGTAGTTCATTGCATTTTCATTTATCTATAAACATTAGGAAATTTTTTTCACTGTCAGCTCTAAGATGCTCCCACCCCTGTTCTTAATCCAATCTTCTGGAATCAAACAGACTAAGTCTAATTTCAAATGACAAATGAAGACAGCTATCATATACAATATGTCTTCTCTTCCCTCCTTTTCTTTTCTTTTTTTTTTTCCATTTCCTTTTTTTCCCTTTCCCTCTGTCCACATAGGGTATCACTTCCTTACTTCTGAGTACTTTGTTCAAAGGAAATTTTGATTAAAGAAACCTACCAAGAATTATTGGAGGTTACAGGCTGAATTTCTTTCTTAAATTCTAAGCTTTAAATTCTATTCATTCTGCCTCTCTTTGATTGGCCAACAATAGTTCCCAGGCCAAGCCCCAATTGGTCATTGTTTGGGCTCTGACTCAGAATAAATGGAAACAATTGTTTACTATTTTGTTTCTATTTTGGCCAGAAATCCTGAGTGTCTTCCCATTCCAGACATACATAATAGATACATTCATACATATATATGCATACATATATACATACACATATGTATCACACATACATATATGTGTAATTTGTGTACCTATGTTGTATGTGTATGTGTTTACTGCTTAGGCATTGCCTCAGTCAAACTGAGACTTGTTAAAGACCTTAGTTCAAAAATGCCAAGGTTCTCACTGCATCAAGGGCCATCCCAGTAATCCTGATCTATGTCTTGTCACAGAATCCAGATGCCTCTGGAGAAAATTGAAGTTGGTGACTTTGTACAGCCCTCCTTCACTTTAATCCAATTCACTTGCATGTTCATCACCTCCCTATTGTCATGATCTTCTACAAGAATGAAGGACAAACAATAATCCCTTTCCTTTGATAAACACACTCAATTTATCAAGTGGGTCTTCACATGGCCTGAAGGAACTTCCTGGCACCATTCAGGCTACTGTTTTATGGATGTTCTATAACTTAGTTCATACACATAATTTGTGGCAGGATATAGAGATGCAGACTTCAGAAAGGAAATATGGAACACTAGATTAATCTTACAGAATCTGGGACCTTCACTTCATAAATGGATGAGTGAATGATAATGAATTGTTCTTTCTAAAATGTGATACAAAGGACTGAACATAATGCTGCAAACATTTCTTAGTCTTGAATGATAGATTTCCATCAATGCCATCAAAGTTCACATTTAAGGGTAGGGGAGAATTTATCTGCCATATAACATTGTTTACTCGTTTTGAACTGGCAATTCAAAAAAGTTCCCAGTTATTTTAACACATAAATTATTTCCTAGCCTTCCATGATATATTTATCAAGTTGATTTGAAAAATTGTGTCATGCTTTCAAACTACTCTTTGCTGCCAAAACATCTTTTTAACATTAATGTTTTCTCAGTAATGCTTATGAATGGAAATCATGGAATGCCATAATTTCAGAAGCAAGATTTCATTAAACCCAAAGGCCAATGGAGACATACAGGATAAGCATAAGTAAATTTCACCATATTAATGAGGATTATTTTTGTACATTGTGAAAGAAAAAAGAAAGGGATTGGAGCAATCACTGATT
Source organism: Sminthopsis crassicaudata (assembly GCF_048593235.1). NCBI lineage: Eukaryota > Metazoa > Chordata > Mammalia > Dasyuromorphia > Dasyuridae > Sminthopsis > Sminthopsis crassicaudata. The sequence goes on from NC_133619.1 coordinate 439,878,299, forward strand.
CCAAACCCATAATTTTTGACAAGGAAGCTGAAGTCCAGAAAGACTAATGAGTTTATCAACATGAAAGCATCAGAAAAATAGTGGTTAAAAAAAAAGCAGAAATCCATCCCAGGTCCTCTGTCACCAAATCTGGAACTCTTTGCATCATCCCTCTAATCTAATAAACTTGCAAATTCACATATGATTACATAAAGTCAGTCCTGCAAGGGATCTTGGAACATAGAATATCTGGCCTGGGGAGAGGGGGGTGGAGCTTAGAACATAAACATAGTATGTTGAAGTTAGAAGAAATCTTAAAACAGAGAAAGCCCAAATCAAATTCAGCCAGGATTCCACTTAATCCAATCCTGTCATCTCACAGATGGAGGTATTGAGACTCAGATCAATGAAATGTCATCCCTAAAGTCACAAAACTAGTGAATAGAATTATCTCTGACTCCCAGGCCAGCACTCTTTCCACCTAAGTAAACAGTCTCAAATCAGGTGTGACTAACATCAATCATTCAACAAATATTAGATAAAGATTTTCTTATTAATACTTACTTCCTGTCTTTAAAATTATCTGCACCAGACGAAATAACAAAAATGAAATGGTTCCTGACCTCAAGGATCTCCTTATATACCATTAAGGAAGACTATATACACATGAATATGCATAAAATAAGTAGCAAGCAATTTGGGGGAAAGTACCATAATCAAGAAGAACCTCATGTAGAAGATGGTATTTGAGCTGAAAAGTGATTGAACTAGACTTAGAAGGAGTGAATTCTAAGTTTGAAGAACAAAAGACATGAACCTAATATAACAATATAAAATGCATCCTTCCCCTCTGCTAACATGCAATTTTATGGGGACCTTCAGGGCCTCACTTCAAAGACACATCCAGGAGAATCATAGACTCTCAGGTACTGCGATAGTTCAGTGAAAGAAATGTTCATGACCTTTCAGTTTTTATTGGGCAGGTGGCAAAACTGGAATCATAGATCATAGATAGCCTTTAAGTCAGAAAGAACCTGAAAGGAAGTCATCTGGTCCAACTGCTTCATTTTACAAATAAGGAAGCAGATATCCAAAGAGACTAAGTGACTAACCCACAATCAGGTGGAAATTAGAAAACATGATATAAATCCCAATCATCTAAGCCATAACAAAAATTTTGGAACCCACTTTTCCTCTATCCTACTCTTAGGCAACTAATAAAATATTTGCATTGCAATAGAAATCATAGTAGAAGTCTAGTATATAAATTTATAGTAAAAATCAAGTATATAAATTTCTAGTATTGTAGAAAGAGGACTTTGAGTCAAAAGACCTAATTTCTTTCCTCTAAGTAGTTTGTCTAAAAAGTCACCTATCCATCCTGATATCCCTCTCTTCTCCTAAACTCCCTTTATTAGCTAAAAGATGTAAATATATATACATCACAGGTAGTATTGGTAACAGTAGTGGATAGAATTTTGGGCTTTGAGTCAAGAAGACCTGAGTTCAAATGCAGCTTCAGATACTGGTTGTATGACCTAATCTTTCCTCAAATGAAAAATAGAGGTAATAATAACCTATCTTCCTAGGGTTGTTGTATAGACCAAAGAAGATAATATTTGTTAAGAATTTTGTGAACCTTAGTATTTAGTATTCATATGTTGATTTAATAATATAAACTATATAAATATATAGGTGGAAGTTATCATTGTTGTTGTTGTTACTACCATAGGAGTATTATAGGGTTACCATGAGGAAATTATTCTAGAAACGAAAAAATATTATGTAAATGTGGACAATTATTATGTCCATCTTATTTTTCTAATCTTTGCCATGGAGTTCAGATACAAAAAGTTCTCAGACAATTCAGTGCCATAATGTTATTCTTTTATATTTCATGTTCTAGAAACTATTTCAGAAATCAATAAATGTCTTTTGTAAGTGAATAAAATTATTGGGATATAAACTTATTGAGCCTGTTGGCTCACTAAAAGCATTCTCAAGACAATTCCAATAGCAGGCAGGATGACCGGGATGATAACTTATACTGTCCCCACATGACTGACTTTTTTCCCCTTTGTATTTGTCTATACAAGGTGTCCCAAAAATCCTAGTGCAGTTTTGAACTTTAGTCATTTTTGACTTTTGAAACAGACTATATTTAAAAATTTTTCATTTCAAAGTTTGCAAGGGAGTAAAGTCAAGATAGTCAAGTGAGAAGATTCATATTTACCTAATTTGCCTAGCATACTTCTGACACAGCAATGTAGAAAATGTACTTGTCTAAATTCTGATCAGGAAAGCCAAGAAAAAAATTACAGTCAATCATTTTTCCAGCTAAGGGTAACATAGGGAGACTGATAAGAGAAGTATGCAAACAGTGGGCTTGGAGTCTATTCGGGAGTAAACTTCATGGTTGGAGCAGTAGAGAGCAAGTAACCAAGAACAGAAAGAGAGCCAGGGCAGAGTAGTGTGGCAGGAAGACATCCCAAGGTTTCCCTGAACTCTGGATGTAGGAGGTTCCATCTAGGAGCTCTATCATCCATTATCTAGTCTCAGGACATAGCTTCAGAGTTGAAAGGAATAGATAAGGAGCATAGGCCCTAGCTGCGTACTGAGCAACATACAAGTCCTGGAAATGTATCATTGAGGTTCTCAGCCCAAGACCAGACCTAGTCCTAGTCTTAGTCCTAGTGTTAGCCCAGAGCATAAGCTTTCAGTGGAAATTATTCCACTGAAAATTATTCGGGTGGGAATTTAAGACCAAAGGGAAGACAGTAGTTTAGTCATTTTCAACATGAACAACATGAACATGAAGCAGGCTAATAGTGACTGACAAAGGGAAATTTACTGAAATTCTCAACCACACATGAGCTAATAAATCCAAATCTGGGTAAGAAACTTGAAGAATTCAGACCAGGAGGGAAATGAATAGACCTCTCTCCAGACCACCCTACTTTGAGAGAACTAAAACTGTTCAGGTCCCCAAACCTAACTATGAAAGCAGAATGATATAAAAGGACAGACATTCAGATAAGACATCTGCCCTACAGAAGTAACAAGAGCCCAACAACCACATAAAACTGAAAGACAAGAAATGAGTTGGAAGAGTGAGTCAACAAAAAAGAATCCCAAAAGAGCTAATATGGTGACAGAGAAGCTCAAGACATAAATACAGAAGAAAATAATGAATTGAAAATATCTACAAGCAAAATATCAAAGAAAAATGCAGATGAGATATAAGCCCCTAAAAAAAAGGTTAAAGAAAGTCTAAAAGGGGCAAAAAATTATTTTAAATATCAAATGAGAACCATGGAAAAAAGATATGGAAAGAGAATTATAAGTTTGATATTAATAAAGAAAATAATTCCTTGAAAATGAGAATTAGCCAAATGGAAGTTAGTGACTCCATGAGACATTAAGAAATAATAAAACAAGGACAATAGACTGAAAATAATAAAAGAAAATGTGAAATATAGAAAAAAACTGGCCTGGCATATAGGTCAAGACACAATTGAAGGGTCATTCATTGGAGTATCTGAAAATGGTGAGCATAAAAGAATATAGACATCTTATTTCAAGAAATCATAAAAATAAACTTCTCAGACATCTTATAGCCAGAGGACAAAGTAGAAATTAAAAGCACCTAATGGTAACTTTTTGAGAGAAGCTCTAAAATGAAAACTCCCATGAGTATTATCATCAAAATACAGAGCTCCGAAGTCAAAGGAAAAAAAAAAAAAATTCAAGCAACCAGAAATAAAGAATTCAAGTGCTGTGGAACCACAGTTAAAATTGCAAAAATTCAGTAGGCACCACTACAAAGGAAAAGATAACTTGGAATATATGCCACAAGGAAAAAAATTTAGGTTTACAATTGAGAATAGCCTACCCACTCAGAGAAAAGAGGTAAAGAAATGGATTTTTTTAATGAAACGGAAGACTCCTGAGCATTCCTGATGAGATGATCAGAGCAGAGTAGAAAGTTTGATTTAGGACACAAAAGCAGCATAAAACTGGAAACACGAGTATGAAATCATGAGAACCAAAAAAGATTAAATTGTTTACATTTTTATATAAGGAAATTATCAAATAACTTCTCATCACTTTATTATCACCAGAGCTCTTGAAGGGAGTCTAATCAGACTTAATGTAGTATGTAGACTCCAGGAATTGGGTGTGATTCTATTACATTTGAATGATCTCAAAAGAAAAAAGGAGGTGGGTGGAGAAGAGAAATGCACTGGGAAAAGGGGAAGGGAGAGGAAGAATAGGAAAAATATCCTACATAAATAATAGGCACAAGGAGGAATTTATACAAGTGGAAAGCAGGAGCTGGTGAGGAGCTGATCTGTATTAGAAAAGGGAGGGAAGAATATAAATACACATATAGGCATGGAAATATATTTTACCCAACAGTGAAACAGAAGGGAAAAGAGCTAAAGGAAAAGGAGGAGAGTGGGATAAGAAGAAAAGTAGATTAAAGGAAGCAGTAGTAAGAAGCAAAATAGAGTCTCACCATAGATATTTGTAAGGGGGGTTTTGTTTTTATTTTTCCTTGCCTTTTCAATAGCTCAGAATAATAAGCATATTGTTTTAATTGGCTGCTTTTTAAAAAATATTTTTCTTAAATTTTTTTATGTTTCAATGTTATATCCCTTCAGTGAAAATGTTCCAATTCTTATCGAGTTTATATGTGGAATTTTCTAGGGTGTTTTGAAGTCCATATCTGTAGTATGTTGATTTGTCTTTCAATCTATGAAAGATGACAAACTTCTGATGTATACTACTATGTGTACCTGGGTCTCATCCTACTAATTATTTAATGGGTTTAAATTTTTGCAGTTTGCAATAAGCAATGTGCTACACAAATTCTATAACATCCTTGCATAATAATTGTGTCCCAGTTTCTTGAGGGTAACCTTTTCTGTAATTTCTATTGAAAATTATCTGGTCCTAAATTACCATTAGAAGCTTAGAAATTCTATAAGTAATCCCACGGGGCTCGTCTACTGGCTTGATGTTTGTTTCTCAACATGTTGTTGTCTGAATTGACATGTTTATAAGACCTTTTCATTCAGAGATTTAATCCAAAAATAAGCCACTTTCAGTTACTTCAAACAAATCATATTGTAGTCATATTTTGCCAGACTTTACTATTGGTAGGTAAAGTAATGAACACTTACAAAAACATCTAAATTTGTAATCTATTTATCATGTGATTTGAGAATAATATCTATCTTTGTCCTTTTTCATGAGTATGTGTTTACCTTTTTATAGCTATTCTGGGGTAATGGATTCTCTGTTTCTTTAGTATAGTATGGATTTTTGTTAGAATATATTCCAAGCTTGTTATGATTCATTTTAACATTTGTGCACATGTACATTGAGACTGATATTGCACAGTTGATTCTTGCTTTAGATGTGGTTTTCCTATTAAATTCTTATTCCAGAAGGCTAGTAAACTTCTTTACACATACAGCTGCAATTTTGTTTTTGATAGATTTATGCTTGATGTGTCTGTTTAGAAAGGACAAAATATTTTTAAGTATTTCCATCATCGATTAAACCAAAACCCCCATTACAAATATCTGTGGTAAGAATCTATTTTGTTTCTTACTACTGCTTACCTTAATCTACTTAGGAAGAATTCTTATCTCACTCTCTTCATTTGGACCTTCTAATTCAATGTGAACACCTTCAATGTCTCTCTTTCCATAATATTCCTTAAAATCTTACTCCACAGTCAACTCATAACACACTACATGAGTGTCTTTATAAACTATCCTAAGTTTTATTTCAAAGACAATACAAAAATGTTCAACTCCAGTGATATTTTCAAGAATTAAGGAACAAAACCTATTTACTTTGAGAGGAGGTAAAGAGAAAAAAACAAAGAAAACTATAAATCATTGGAAGAGAATGAAAGGAAATAAATAGGGAGCATGAAAATTTTGTGTGGCATGAGTGGAAGGCACTGAATCAGGAAGAATTTTAATTCTCATTGAGATCATTACCTAGAAAATGACCATGGACATCCTTTACTTTCATCATCAGTTTCCTCAATTGTAAAATAGGAATATTAATACTTATTACTTTATTAGGAAAATTCAGTAAATTTATATGTGTTAAGTACTTTACAAACCTTAAAGTACTGTATATGCTAGCTATATGAAAAGATGTTCCAAGTCATTATCAATCAGAGAAATGAAAATTAAGACAACTCTGAGATACCACTACACACCTGTCAGATTGGCTAGAATGACAGGGAAAGATAATGCACAATGTTGGAAGGGATGTGGGAAAACAGGGACAATGATACATTGTTGGTGGAATTGTGAATACATCCAGCCATTCTGGAGAGCAATTTGGAACTATGCCCAAAAAGTTATCCAACTGTATATACCCTTTGACCCAACAGTGTTACTACTAGGCTTAGATCTCAAAGAGATCTTAAAGAAGGGAAAGGAACCTATATGTGCAAGAATGTTTGTGGCAGCTCTCTTTGTAGTGGCCAGAAACTGGAAACTGAGTGGATGCCCATCAATTGGAGAATGGCTGAATAAATTGTAGTATATGAATATTATGGAATATTATTGTTCTGTAAGAAATAATCAACAGGATGATTTCAGAAAGGCCTGGAGAGACTTACATGAACTGATGCTGAGTGAAATGAGCAGGACCAGGAGATCATTGTATACTTCAACATCAATACTATATAATGATCAATTCCGATGGATGTGGCCATTTTCAACAATGAGATGAACCAAATCAGTTCCAATAGAGCAGTAATGAACGAAACCAGCTACACCCAGCGAAAGAACTCTGGGAAATGCATGTGAACCACTACAGAGAATTCCCAGTCCCTCTGTTTTTGTCTGCCTGCATTTTTTATTTCCTTCACAGGATAATTGTACACTATTTCAAAGTCCAATTCTTTTTGTACAGCAAAACAACTGTTTGGACATGTATACATATATTGTATTTAACTTATACTTTAACATTTAATATGTATTGGTCAACCTGCCATCTGGGGGGGAGAGGAGGGGAAAAATTAGAACAAAAGGTTTGGCAATTGTCAATGTTGTAAAATTAGCAATGCATATATCTGGTAAATAAAAATTATTAATAAAAAGTACTGTATATGTCAAATAATAATAATAATAATAAATTTCCCTTTAGCTTATTCATGTCTAGAACACAAATATTGATCTTAATTGAAAAGGTTTAAATGCTATCTTCTCCATGAAGCTATCCCTGTTTTCCTCTCTCAATAAAAAGTTTTTACTTTAGAAAAGAAGATATTACCCTTCTTAAATCCAAATGGATATCAATGCAGAGGCATCCCAAAGGATGAAGGTGTTATGTGTTTTTCAGTGGAGTCACATAACTTGATGTAATGACTAAATAAGATGTTTTGTTATAACCGCCTTTTTAACTTAGAAGATGTACTTGGTCCTATTAAGGAGAAACAATAATGTATTTATAAATAGGTTAGATCATAATGAGTTTAAATTATCTTCCTAAAAAATGTTATGTTTTTATCAATTGTTCTTGACACTATTATGTTAATGACATGTTTTAGATAGCAATTTTCCATATGGGAATCAAATTTTCTAACATTCTCACTATGCTTAGCTCTTTTTGATAGACTTATAATACATTAAGATTCCAGGATTATAGAACTACATGGAAGGCTTTTGATCATCAATAAAGAAAGTATAAATGTTATAGTACTTTGGAATACTCTGTCCAATAATTACAAAATCAATAATAAGCTGCTCTTTCCTTCCTTTGGACTTCTGAGCAACCCATTTTTTCACCTCAACAAATATGTTGCTTTCACATGTTTATGGATTTTTTTAGTCACAGAAATATTAAATTATTTTTATAAACTACATGTTTATAAAACATGTAATTGACTATTTAGAAATCAATGATAATCTCATCTTTACTTCATTTTTTCTTCCCCTCTTTAATATCATCTTTTAAAATAGTTATATGATGGCTTCTGTTAAAAAATAAAATGTAAGATCAGGCATGTATGTAGAAGCAAGTGAAGTAGTTTTGCTAGGAATTTAGGCAGTGTGTATCAATAATTATATATCTAATCTACACCCAAACTTTCCAGTGTTATGAACAAACTAGAATTTCAATCATCTTTTGAAATGTAATGACACTGTGAATCATTATATCTCCATACATATCTTTAAACTAACTTTTTTTTTTCATTTCTTGTAACTTTTGGTATCTCTATAGATGACCTAAAGTTTTATAGATCCTCTTCTTTCAAGGATTCTCACTCCCTTCTGATTGCCTCTCTAGAAAAGCATTTGATTAGTATTAAATTATTTGCCTCTTTTCTTTGCTTCTTTCATTACTTGAATTTAATTTTCCTTTTGACTTTCACTTTATATTGCTGATTAAAAAATAATAACTGGCATTCATATTGCATGATGAGATTTGCAAAGTACCTTACAATTACTATATCATTTTATCTTCCCAACAACCTAGAAAGATAAATGTTGTTATTTTACCTGTTTTATAGATGAGGAGACTGGAGGTTACATAACATCTCTAGTACATATGCATAATAAGTATCTGAGTCCAGATTTGAATCTTAGGTTTGCCAGACCAGGAACTCTATCTACTATGCCACTTACTTGCCTAGGAATATAGAATGGTTGACACACTTTTGTTTTGGGGATCCTATTTCATTGGGGTTTTTTGTTGTTTGTTTGCCTTAATCAGGAATTATTTTCTCATATTTTCTACTACATGTATGCTAACTACATATCAAGATGGTCTTCCTTTACATTTCTTCAGGTTTTATTTTTTTAACTTTTTTAATTTACTTTTTTTTCTTGGTTATACATGTATATTAACTTTTTAAATACATACTTTTTTATGAATCATGTTAAGAGAGAAAAATCAGAACAAAAGGGAAAAAATCACAGGAGAGAAAAAAAATGGATATAGCATGTGGTGATTTACATTCAATCTCTATAGTTCTCTTTCTGGATATACAAGACATTTTTTATCCAAAGTTTATCGGGACTGCCTTTGACTGAATCACTGAGAAGAACCAAATCTTTCATACTTGATAATTGCACAATCTTGCTGTTACTGTATACAATGTATTTCTGGTTCTGTTTGTTTCATTCAGTATCATTTCATGTAAGTCTTTCCAGGCCTTTTTTATAGAACAATAGTATTTCATTTCCTTCAAATACCAAAACCTATTCAACCATTCCCTAATTGATGGGAATCTATTCACTTTCCAATTCTTTGCTACCACACAAAAAAGCTGCTACAAACATTTTTGCATATGGGGGGTCCTTCTCCCTCCTTTATAATTTACTTCAGATATCGACCTAGTAATGGTCCTGCTGGGTCAAAGGGTAGCATAGTTTTATAGCCCTTTGGGCACAGTTTCATACTGTTCTCCAGAATGGTTGGATCAGTTCACAACTCCACCAATAATGCATTATTTTCCCTCCAACACTTATCAAATTTTTCCCAGCTTTGTACTTCCTTTTAAATCAGTTTTCTGTTGGTTTTGTCTGTGTAAAAACTTTTTAATTTAATATAATCAAAATTATCTATTTTGCATTTCACAGTTCTTCTTTGGTCATAACTTTCACCCTTCTCCAAAGATCTGATAGATAAATTATCCCTTGCTCTTCTAATTTGTTTATGATATTACATTTTATGCCCAAATCAGGTACCCATTTTGACCTTATTTTAGTATGGGATGTGAGATGTAGGTCTATACTGAGTAGCTGACATATTATTTTCCAATTTTCCCAGAAATTTTTGTGAAATAGTGAGTTCTTATCCCAGAAGCTGGAGTTTGGGAGTTTACAACTCTATATTACTATAGTCATTGATTATTATATTATGTATGTAACTTATTTCTCTGCTCCACCATTCTATTTCTTAGTAAGTAGCAAATGTTTTTAATGTCTGCTTTATAATAGAAATTTAGGTCTGGTACTACTAGGCTTCCATCCTTTGTATCTTTTTTCATTAATTCTCTTGATATTCTTGACCTTTTATTCTTCCAGATGAATTTTGTTATTATTTTTTCTAGCTCTGTAAAATAATTTTTGGCAGTTTGATTGTTATGGCGCTGAATAAGTAGACCAATTTAGGTAGAATTGTCATTTTTATTATATTAGCTCGGCCTACTTATGAGTAATTGATATTTTTTCCAATTGTTTATATCTGACTTTATTTGTATAAGAAGTGTTCTGTAATTGTGTTCATATAATTTCTAAGTTTGTCTTGGCAGGGAGATTCCCTTTCTGCAGGTTTTCAATAGTTTTTTTAACTTTTTTCTAACATGGTAAAATTTGACACTGTCCTTAATATTATTCTTTGATGTCTCTATCTTTTCTCCCATGGTTCTTTCCATGGCCACATATTTTGAAATACTCATATATTTTCTGTCAAATATTTCAGGAGACTTAATTCATTTATGCATATATGTTAGTTATGACAAAGGCCAGTTTCTTTGACTTACTCTGTTTTGGCATATTTATTCTATTAATTGCATTAATGCCATCAAACACAAAATGCACTTTTAAAAATTCCAATGTAACTGTACACATCCATTCTACAAAATTATTAGAAATATCAGTATTGTTTTTGTCATCCAATCAGTTATAACACAGAATTTCTGTAGTTTATATTCATTAAGAATTTTCACCAACTTCAGATTCTTTGATTTTTCCCTCAAGAGATTTTAGAAATTCCTTGATTTCAGTTTTTAATTAATCTAAACTGAATTTAGGAATGAAATGTTTTTACAATTGCCCTATGATTCATTGTTATATGATTTGGATGGATATGAGGAAACTGTTGACAAAAAGTCCTTACTTTCAAAAATATCCTTACTTTCAAAGGAATAAAAGTTTCCATTTTTAATATAAAATAGTACTAGTATATAATGAAAGCATTTATGTCTTCAGTCCATTTATGATTTGCCTAATTTAAGGCAGCATTCTCTGCACTGAAGGGTTTCTAGCAGCTGGAGTTTTGGGATCTCCTTTGTTCCAGTGAATACCTCCATGATGTGTTACTACAATATGAAGTAGAACTAGCCACTTTACTGTCCGTTACTTCAAGCAGATAATAAAAGTTTCAAGTAGGTATAGTCTGGAATCTGGTATCTCCATCTAGTTTTTTGACTTCAGTAGTTTCGTCACACTGGCCAAGACAATATTTAATTAATGGTCTTATCAGAATCTATTTTGTAAGCATTTCAGGGTGCCTTTCAGGGCATTGCAGATAGTGTAGGAGTTGCAGCATAGACAAAGTGCCTGCTTTACACACATCCTCACTGCATTTTCCTAATTTACTGTTGCCACCCTTCTTCAACAACGTGGATAATGGGTTGGTCTTTGAGGAGTATCTACAATCTGAGTTTCTTACACTGATGAACTTAGACAGCCAGAATATATATAAGTATTTGTACATATGAACTACTGCCATAGCAGCAGTATTTCCAGTTTGTTGCTTGGAAGAAATTTTCTTCTTTTCTCATACTTCACTGAGAAAAGTAAGATCATTCTTTGAAAAGTCTTATCTCTTTCTCCTCATCTAGCAACATTCAGAGATCCTATGCAATTATCCTCTTTCAATCCTGACTCACACAAAGAAGTGGCTCTATGTTTTTCAAAGGCAACCCTCTGAATATGCACAAGTAATGCCATTCCAACCCTTCTTATTCAGCAGATTGTCTCTTTATCATCCCTTTATCATCATATCCTCTTCAATCACCCCTTGTCTACTGCCCACAAATAGTCCTATCTCTCCCCTATCCTCAAAAAAAAAAAAAAATGGCTTGACTCATCCAGTGTTGCTAATTAACATCCTATATTCCTCCTTTCATGCTCTGGGCCCAAACTTTTCTATTTGATGTCATCAATTTCCAGATGATTTTTCTCATATGCGTAGCCCTAAAATCTCCCTGTCTTCTAGTCTTACACCTCCAGCTAGATGGGCTGCACACAAATTAAATGTCCTGAACTGAATTCATCTTCTCTTTCAAGCTCTCTCCTCTTTCTAGTTTTCCTATTATTGCCAATACCACCACCATTCTCTCAGTCACCCAGGCTCACATCACAAATGTCATCTTCTGCTTTCTCCATGACCCTTCTCCATATACAAGTCACTGCCATGTTCTATCATTTCTACCTTCGTAACATATTTTGTGCATATCCACTTCTCTCCGTGAAACTGTGCCATAGTGGGCCAAGACTGTTGTAATATAGCCTGTTGGTTGGTCTCCCTACCTCAAGTCTCACCACACTCCAGTCCATCTTCTATCCAGCTGTCAAACTGGTCTTCCTAAAGCACAGGCTTGACAATATCACATATACCTCCACTCAATAAAATGGATTCATTGGCTTCCTGTAACTTCCAGGGTGAAAGACAAGATCTTCTGCTTTCTTCATAATCTGGTCCCTTCTTTCTCCTACATATTCTGCAACCCAGTGGCCTTTTTTTTCTTCAAATGCAACATTACATTTCCCTACTCTGAGCTGTTTCTCTTGTCTGGCTCTTTCTTGGCCCTCATTCAGTGTTACTGGCCTCCTGGATCTTTCATAGACATGACACTCCCATTTATTGGTTCCAGAATTTTCTCTGTATACTTTGCCTGGAATGTTTTCCCTCTTCAACTCTGCCTGATGACTTCCTTGGATTCCTTTAAGTTGCAAAAATTTTTTTTTTTTACAGGAAGCCTTTTTCACCTTCTCTTAATTCTATTGCTTTCTTCTTTTAATAATTTCCTATTTACCCAGTATATAGCTTGTTGTGTGTATATACACACAATTTGACTTACCTAACATGGTAAAGGAAGATAGTACTCAGATTTAGTCACTGCAAGTATAACCATGGTTACTGCAAGGGATAAGGTGGGGAAGTAAAACATTAGATTTTCTTCATGTTCTGTTACCACAAGAAGGCAAGATACCTCAAAACAAACCAGAAAGAATATAGCACCTGTGTTGCAATAGAAATGCCACCCCAGAATCTACCAGCTTATGTAGGTTTTGGAATTGAGACTCCTAGGAAGAACTGTGTAAAATATTCTGGTACTGTTTTATGCTAATTTTTAAAGAAAGATGCCAGGATAATGGAAGCCACATTGAAAGCTGGCGAGCTTAGAGTTCATCCTTCCTCTTGGCACTCTCTTCTGTTTTAGCACTTGAGTTTCCATAAAAAAAAAAAAAAAGCACTTAGCTAAATGTCTGAGTTTGTGCCTCTCTGCTCTTTCTCACAAAGGCCCTGAAAGGAATTGTTGACTTTGCTGATGACTGCAGTGGGATATGGTTGCCATACTGGTTGGATCTGGTTTGGTGAGATAATTGCCCCTGAGAGACAATATCTTTCACTCATGACTGAATGGGAGGAAGAAACAGCAACTGTTATTTACCCCCCCCCCACTCCTCTGGAGTCTTGCCTTCACTTTTCCCCTGCAAGAGTTTAAATGGAATGGGAGAAGGGGGACAAAAGGTTAAAATGAGTCTGTTCCAGGTAGTAGTTCCAGGAATATATTTTCCAGACCTTCATTCACCCTGTACTTATTATTTTTGTTCAGTCACTTTCAGTAATTTCTTTTTTCATGACCTCTTTGGGTCAAAGAGACTGGAGTGGTTTGCCATTTCTTTTTCCAGCCCATTTTACAACTGAGGAAACTGAGATAACCAGAGTAAAGTGACTTGTCCAGGGTCATGTAGCTTTGGAGTGTCTGAGGCCAGATTTGAACTCAAGAAGATGAATCATCCTGACTCCCTGTCTGGCGCTCTACCCACTGTACCACTTAGCTGACTCCTTTCTTACCATTCATTCTCATTGTTATATAAAGTGGCTGCTAAACTTTGTCACATATTTAACGTTGGCCCTTCCAATAGAGATTAGAGAGAATGGATAAAACTTCATAGGAAAAATAAAGACGAACCTGGCCTAGCATGAGCACAGAGCAGGGTTTCACAATTAACAAAGCTTCACCTCCACCACCAAGAGAACTGAAAACTCTACTCATCAGCCAGCCCTAAGTTGTTTTATTGGAAACAAGTTGAGAGAAATTAACACCAAGAAGAGCAAATGTATTAACTGGCACAAAAATAGGTTGGTCTTTCAGATATTCTTAAATTCTTGTCCTTCTTCATAAGCTAAAGTATATAGCAATCAGGCCCTCTCATCTCTGATTTCCAGTCTTGCAAGGCCAATGGTCTTTGGATGGCTTAAACTGGACAGCCCTATTAGACATCTTAAATCCAACATAGCTAACATTGAATTGGGAGACTGCTAGATGGCTTGGGGGGGGGGGCGCAGCAAGACTCAATTTCAGCTTCAGATCCTTCTTAGCTGTGTGACCCTTGAAAAGTCACTTCACCCTGCTTGCCTCAGTTTTCTCATCTGTCAGAAGAGCTGGAGGAAAAAAAAAACGGACAACCATTCCGGCATCTATGCCAAGAAAACCCCATGGACAGTGTTGATGTGCTATGGCTCATGGAGTCATATCTGGACATATGTTAACAGCAACAATAAAAACGGAATTATCTTTCCATCCAAACTCCCATTTTACTAACTTTCTATCACTACTGAACAATAACAATATCCTTTCAGTTACCAGACTCCTTGATCCTCACTTTCTCTCATCTTCCATAGCCAAATTGTGGGTCTGCCTGCCACAAATCTTTCCCTACTCAGCTGCCAAAGTCATCTTCCCAAGGCATAGGCCTGAGCGAGAAACTCTGTGGCTCCCTACCACCCCCAGAATATTGCATTCAAAGCCTCCCTAATATAAATTCACCATCACTACACCAGGCTTCTTAACTTTATCCCTTCTACATTCTCTGTAATCTAGTAATACTGGCTTTGCTTTTGCTCATATGGGACACTCCATCTCCTGACTCTGGGCATCAATGCCTGTCCTCCATGCCTGGAATTCTCTTTCTACTCATGATCTGTTTCCTGACTTCTTTCTGTCCAAAATAAAATCCTACCTTCTTTTGGAACCCTTTCCCTTTTCCCCTTAATGCCCTCTGCTGATTATTTCCAATTTATCCCGCAAGTAATTTGTTTGGACATAGTTGTCTGAGTGTTGTGTCCCCTTATAAAATGTGAGCTCCTTGAAGGTAGGAACTGTCTCTTTTTTGTATCCTTAACACTTATCTCATGTCCTAGAACATAATAGATGCTTAATAACATCACTTCCAATTAAAAATGTCCAATAGAAAGTTGGAGAAGTGAAACCAAAGATCAGCAGTGAGGTGAGGGCCAGACAAGATCTGAGAATCATCTACATAGAGATGAGCTTACATCATGGGAGCTGAGGCAATTTCTGGGTGAAATAGTATGGAGAGAGCTGAGGAAAGGATCCAGGATGGAACTTTGGAAGATACTCACAGATAGCAAGTGCAATCTAGATGAAGATTCAACAAAGAATACTGAGGAGAAATCATACAGGAGCAAAGCAAAAAAGATCTGTGTCGAACCAAGAGAACATTGTAACACAGTAACAGCTAGACTGTGCGATAATTAACTATAAAAGTCTTAGCTCTTCTCATCAATACAATGATCCAAAACAATTCCAAGAGACTTGGGATGGAAAATTCCACTCACTTTTAAGAGAAGGAACTATGGAGACTGAATGCAGATTGAAGCATACTATTTTTATTTGTTTTTTGTTTTTTCTTTCTCGTAGTTTTTTTTCCTTTAGTTATGACTTTTCATTCATAATATGACTAATATGAAAATGTGTTTAAAATGATTACACAAGTATAGCCTAATTCAGATTGCTTCTGTCTTAGAGAGTAGAGAAGGAAAAGTAAAACAAAAATTACAAAATTTACAAAAATTAAAGTTCAAAACTATCTTTACATGTAATTGGAAAAACAAAATACTATCAAGTGGGAAAAAATAAAAAAGAAAGATCTGTGTCATAAAAACCTAGAGAGAAGGCATCAACAGTTTCTAAGTTCAAAAGGCATGAGAATCAAGAAAAGATCATTAGATTTGACAATTAAAAGATCACTAGTAACTCTAGAGAGAGCAGTTTCAGTTAAATGATGAGGTCAGAAGCCAGACTACAGAGACTTAAGAAGAGAAAAAGAGAAAAGTGGAAATACCTACTGTAAATAGCTGTCTCAAAGAGTTTAACCTCAAAGGGAAAGAGAGATGTGGGATGAGAAATAGCATGAATAAAATGGTCAAGTGGGAGTTTTTAAGGATGAGGAAGAAGATATGGGCTTGTTTGTACGAAACAGGTAAGCAGCCAATAGATGGGAAGAGACAGATTATTGAGACAGTTAGGATGATTTGGGTAATCTGTTGGAGAATACAGGATTGAATAGAATTACTGTGTATATAGAAGGATTTGCTTTATATGATAAAGAGAAAGGGGGGAAGGATGGGAAGGAAAGAGAGAGAAAGATTCAGAGAGACAGAAAAGTGACAGAAAAGCAGAAGAGGGTGATTGTACAGGCAATCTGTTGAGAAATATAGGAGGAAATAGAGGTGCTGTCCTTAGAAACTCAGAAAACTGAAGAAATTATTTAAATATATCAAGATAAAAACTCAATTGGAATTACTTATCTAAATAATGTATGCAAAATTAATGTTCTTTCTTCTACTTCACCTTGCAAGTAAATAGATCTATAGTTTAGTTTTTTCTATAAATAGGAAGTTATTTAAAGGAATAATTTCTCCCTGATTTTGGTTTTAGTATTAATATTTCCCCTAGTTCCACTTCTTTCAAATGGCTCCTGATGATTTTTATATAGGGTAGTTCATTATTTTTTTTAAAATGATAGCATGTGTGCAAAATTATATATTATATAAATTATGTATTTTTTAAAATTTCAGTGATAAACATTTTGGATATTATAGTTGCTAAAGATGCCTCTAAAGTCAAAGATAGTAATTTAATTAAATTTTAACTTTTCGGGGAAGTTTTTAAATAGTATTTTGTTCTTTTTTTCTTTTTGGAACCAATAACAACATATCTCTTAAAATACCATTTGTAAACGGATAATTGTTTTTAAGCAAGTACAGGTTTTCCTGATTTCTTATACTATTTCTTCCTCTTGTTGTGACTGCTTTATTGCATAATTCTTAAATGTTTTGGAGCTCTAGGAGGGTTTTCAGGAACAAGCATTTATGTAATGCTTACTATGTCAAATGCTGTGCTAAATGCTTTTATAAATATTATCTTAACTTGATCCTCACCATAATTCTATGAGTTAAGTACTATTAGTATCTCCATTCTATAGTTGAGAAAACTGGGACAGATTTGACCAGAATCACTCAGCTAGTAAGTATCTACTATCACTAGCTGAGTAAGTATCCAAGATGGATTTGAACTCAAGTTTTTCTAGATAATGCTCCAATGTCACCTCTACTACACTCAGCATATAATGTCAAACTTATTGAAAAGAAGTAAAAGTGAAAAAAAAAAAACTTGGTTAATTAAAATATACTGAACACAAAAACAATGATTTACAAAGCTTTGCAACTTCCTGAATATTACAATATCAGAGTAGTAAGAGATCTTAGGGGTCATCTAATTTACTCTATTCATTTTATAGATGAGACATGTGAAATTACTTTTCCTAAGCCATACAACTCATTGAAGGCAGAAATAAGACATGTAGAATTCAGATAGGAAATGTGGAACATCAAATGAATCTGGTGTCAGGTTGTGGGCATCATAAATGAATTGATTTAAGGAATGGTCCCTGGTATCCATCATCTAAAGACCTGGCTGACCTCTGCACTGATAAGAAATTGTGTTCTAAACCAGATCTGATTTCCTGATTGAGTAGAGGGACTTTTACCTCTTGTATTTATTCTGCTATTAGACTTGTCCCTTTCCAGAGCTAATGGCACAGCAGAATCCAATTTGTTCATAAAGCAGACAAGTTTCTTCAAAGAACATCTACTAATCTGGCCTCAGACACTTAATAATTCCTAGCTGTGGAACCCTGAGCAAATCATTTAATCCCAATTGCTTCACAGAAAAAAAAAAAAAATCCAGCTAGTCAGCTGGTCAGACACAAGGTGAAATGGAGAGCTCTCAAGAACCACACATATTATATTATCTATAAATTAGGTCATGCATAGAGAGAATGCCTGGTCTTGTAAATCAGATATATTCATAGATGGATCTGTGACCTTATCAGTGTTCCTTTCATTCTGTGCATTTCTCATTCGAGGTCTTCTGGCCTTTCTGTAATGCTAGAATTCTTCCTAAAAACAAACAAAACAAAACAAAACAAAACAAAACAAAAAAACCTTCAAAATGTTATCCACATCCACACAAAAAACTGTGGAACCTGAATATAGATTGAAGCACACTATTTTCACTTTCTGTTGTTTTTTTTTTTCTTTCTTGTGGTTTGCCTTTTGGTTCCGATTCTTCTTTTCCAACATGGCTAACATGGAAATATGTTTAATATGATTATACATGTATAACCTATGTGTGGATTGTTTGCCATCTTGGGAAAGGATAAAAGGAGAAAGGGATTTAAAAAAATAGAAATTGAAATCTTATAAATATAAAAAATAATAAATAAAAAAGTACTTAGCACAATTCCTGGCATATAAGAGGACGTATATGCTGTCTGTGTGTATGTATGTATATGGGTGTATACATAATAATAATTAATTATATATATATATGTTATGTATATGCATATATGTTATATATATAAAGTGTCATTCAGAAATAAATGTGTTACTCAGAATATTCATTTATTGCATTTCATTTATACTATATAACTATCCAATTCCATTTAAGGTCACATCTGCCCTAAATAATATATTTTATATCACTTCTCAAGCACCTATCAAGAACAATATGTGATAGCCTATTTGTACTTCCCAGTGTCTTTGTCAAAACAGAAGACTATTTTGAGATCTCAATTTGAACTGTTTTGAGATCATGATGTTTAAAATTATAAATGGAGAAGAAGGGGAGAAGAGATAGACTTTTATAGAGGAAAGTGACTGAAGATCATTTAAGTCATCTATCAGGCATTATTTTCTTCAAAATTTCACACTTCAGATTACTTCAAGATAGATATCCTCTATCTCTTTCTTGGCTGTGGTCTCAGGGAATAAAGAATCCCTCCTCCTTTGCTATAGCCACCTTTTTGACTTTTGCCTCATGCTAGTCAGCAGATGGATAGGTGCCGGGCTTCAAATCAGAAAGACCTGAGCTCAAATCCTGCCTCAGACACACAAGACTATATGAAGCAAGGTAAATCATTAACCTCTATGAGCCTCAGTTTCGTCAGGGGTAATAATAGCAGCTATCTCCAAGTATTGCTTTGAAAATCAAATAAGATGACATACAGATTAAGTTATGTGCATATGTATATATATACATATATATATATATACTTATAAATGTGTGTATATAAAGATATGTAGATATAGATATATATCACTTTTCAAATTTCAAAAATCTAAATGTTAAATATTATTATTTTTGTTATTTTCTGGGGATTAACACTTCAATGACCAGGTCTCTTGTTTTAATTTTATTCTCCTTTTTAATTGGCTTTCCCTGCTGCTTATAAACACACTTAGATATATTCCATCATTAAAGAACAAAAAGACATCTTCATTTGACCCTACCATTGACCCAAATTATTCTTAAACTGTTTCCCTTTATCTTCCATTTCCTAGAAAATGCTTCCTACAATGGTTGCTTCCACTTCCTTTTTTCTAATGCATTTCTTTTACAAGCTGGCTTTCCTCCAAAAGACCAGACTGAAGCTACTCTCTCCAACATCACAAATGATCTCTTTCTTGCTAAATCTAAATAGTTTTTCACTTGTCTTCATCCTTAACATCACTGAAGTTTTTGACACTACTGACCAACATCTTTTTTTTTGGTACGAATTCTCTTCAGGCTGGGTTTTTGTGACAATGTTCGGTTAATGTTTTCTTTTTACATGACTGATCCTTCTCAACGACAGAATTACAGGCAACCTCTTTTCCCAGGCATTTTAAGGGGCATGCCAGAGAGCCAGCTTGAATTGGCTTGGCGAGCTGATCTTTCAATTTTCAGTGTAAGATATTTATACTTCAGAATCCCCAAATGATGAAGAAAATGTGAATAATGTAGATTAAACTAGACTTTTACCTGTGAGCATTCCCCGGGCCTCTGTTCTGAGATCTCTTCTCATGAATACAAATCATCTTTATGCAGGTAACTCTCAATTCTATATTTTCAGCCCTTGTCTTTCTACTTGGCTCCTGTTCCACATTTCCAACTGCCAAATAGAGATTTCTACCTGGATATCATTTTGGTATATAAAACTTGAAATGTCCCAAACAGAACTCATATTAGTAAATTTACTTGGAAACTTATCCCTCATCTCAGAGTCAAACTTAGAGATTCAATCATGAAAGAAATCTATATTATATGTTAGCCATATTAATATTGTTTTAGATGCATTCTGAATATATGTAAATACATATGTATGTTTGTGTGTATGTAATATGTATATACATGGAGTTGTATATATGTGAATATATAGATATATATGTGGGGGTGAATATATACATATGTGTATAAATATATCCCTGCTTAATTGGAGCCTGCTTGGGGGAGATGTGGGGAAAAGAATAGAGTAAAAAGTATACAGCAAAAAACAAAAGAAAAGATGGACAGTCATAAAGATAATATCTTCTATTATTATATATGCTTTCTTGAAATGACAATTTATGGTTACATATTTTGAATTCTCCCTGATGTTTTGCTGGGCAAATGACAATGTTTTATTTGTGGTTTTTTTTTCCTTTTTCTGTCTTTCTTTTTCTATTTTGTTTTTTTTTCCTTATTTTGTATTTGGTTTTAAATAAATAGGTTAATAGGATTTTATTTTTCCAAATGTATGCAAAGATAGTTTTCGACATTTCAGAAGTTTTTGTTCCAAATTTTTCTCCCTCTCTTCTGTCCTCTCCCCTCCCCAAGATAGCAAATAATTCAATATAGGTTAAATATCTGCAATTCAACATATTTCCATATTCGTCATGCCACACAAGAAAAATCAGATCAAAGGAGAAAACATGAGAAACAAACAAATAAAAAAACAACAACAAACAAATAATAACAACAAAAAGTGAAAATACTATGCCTTGATCCACATTTAGTATTGACATTTTTCTCTCTCTGAATGTGGATGGCACTTTCCATCAAAAGTCTATTGAAATTGCCTTAAATCACCTCCTTGTAATGTTCTCTTGATTCTGCTCACTTAACTAAGCATCACTTCATATAAATCTTTACAGAATGAAATCAGCTTGCTCATCATTTTTTTTTTTTTTGGAACAATAATTAAATAAATAATTGAAAAGGAAAGAATCCCTCCTTCTAAATTGTTATCGATGGCCTAAGCATTTATTTTTAGCTTCTCAACCTAGAAGTTATATTTGACTACTCATTCTCCCATATTTAATCTGTAACCAAATTTACCTCTTCAAAATCTCTCACCTTTTTTTCTTTCTCTATTTTCACTTTATAATCACCCTGTCAGAGTCTTATCACTTATCACTTAGACTATTATAATCTCTAATGGTTTATCTGTGTCTGCCCTCGGTGATCCACTATTATTTTTGAAGGACTAGTTATCTTTGACTCTTCAGAAGCTGTGGTGGTTCCTTATTCTAACATTAAGCATAAACTTCTTGGTTTTACTTTTAAAACCTCTCACAACCTAATTTAGCTTATGTTGGTAGTTTGATGATATATTACTATTGCTATTTTCTGTACAAGATGTTTTACCTTTCACCACCCCTTTACCCAGCTTGTTCCCCAGTACTTGTTCCTCACCTCTACTAATCTCTAGCTTTCTTCTAAGATCAAGAGACACCAAGCTTTTAAAAGAAGCTTTTGTTGACTTCCATGACTGTTAGTGTTGTTGCTACTTTGTTATTACTTTGTATTTCCTTTTCTGCACATTATTGTACTCCCAGTAAAATATAAACTCCTTGAGGGCAGAGACTATTGTTTTTATCTTTGAATCGCCACTGCCTGGCACATGTGTTTTTAATAAATGCTTAATAAATTGAGTATACCCTAATAATATTATTAAAAAGAGGAAAACATTTATTCAAAAATAACCATAGCCATTTTATTCTTTTTTAAAAATCCTTGGAAACAACCCTTATATCCAATGGTTGAGAAGTTGCTGAACAAATTCTGTTATGTCAAAATAATAGGATATTATTGTATTCCACTGACAAATTTGAATATAAATATGGAAAAACTCATATAAAGTAACAGAATGAAAAAGCAGATGCAGAATGCACATCTTGTCTACAACTCTGTAAAGAATTATAACAATGGCATCAGCAGCAACTGTATGGAATACCAGTTTGTTCACAGGAGCAATCAGTTGAGCCCAGAATTAAACAAGAGAAGGAAAGCAGTTTCTAGGAAATGGAAGAGAGAGGGAAATAGTTTTTAAGATTATTTGACTCAATGGAGTCAGGTGAAGTCTATTTAAAAACAGATCCCTATGTTCATTTTAGTTCTTATGTGATTACTAATGTAATACTAATGTAATTACTAATGTGTATTATCATTTCTGAGAAGGTTAGGCAAAGAATAGAGTTCCTATAAATACTCCTGCCAGTGAATAGCCATATTAAAGAGTCCCTACTACATAAGAGAGTTTTCTGAAAAAAATTCATTGAAAAATAAAACAAATTCAATAAGTAATCAAAAACTTCCTACATTTTTCCCTTTAGTTTTTAATCAAGGCTATAGTATCTATTCTTGGAATAAAGGATGATAGTGTTATTTATTTGAAAGTTATGTGGAAATTACTGTGATCATTAGTTAATATGAATAAAACCTTGTATTTACAACAAGTTTTTTCTTTGAGACTGTGTCTTGCTATCTCAACCAGTCTGGCAACAATCTCTACTCACTCACAGGCTTGATCCCACTGCTGATCACTATGAAAACTTTGTCTTACTTAGTTTCCATAATCTGGTTCACTCTTCCCTAGGCACCCCAGTAGTTTTTTTTGTTTTGGGGGAGCTCATCATAATGGTGTGGAACTCAAAATAAACACTGGTACCTGGCACATAATAAATGCTTTTTCCTTCCTTCCTACTGTGTATCAGGGACTATATATGGCACTAGAGATTCAAAGACAAAAATAAAACAGTCTCTGTCCTTAAGGTGGAGACTTTTATCAGGGGAGACAACATGTAAATATAAACATAAACCTTTATACCTCTTTTAGCTTTGATTCCTTATCCAAGTGATAACATATTTCAATCAATATAAAGATCTTAGATTAAATGTAAAGTATGAAAGTCATTTAGTAATGTGAAATAACATCAGAGAAGAAGTTTGTTCCAACTGGCTGGGGGATTTTGTTACCCCCTCTGGGTCATGTAGAAAAAAAGCATAGTTAGCTGAAAGAGGAAGGAATTCCACAATTGGAATATGTGGTTTTCCAATACATCCAAGATGTGGATGGTGTGAGAGAAGGAAAGGAAGGGGAGGCCTTGGTTTCTGCCTCACTCAAGTTTCTCCCTCCTCTCTGTCCAGAGGGAGACTTCCCAGGTCTACAGCATGTAGAGAATAATGGGCTTCCCATCAATATCCTAAATGGCCATCCAAATCAGCCAGTGGTGATGCCTTCACTGGA
Organism: Sminthopsis crassicaudata; assembly: GCF_048593235.1. Classification (NCBI taxonomy): domain Eukaryota; kingdom Metazoa; phylum Chordata; class Mammalia; order Dasyuromorphia; family Dasyuridae; genus Sminthopsis; species Sminthopsis crassicaudata. The sequence goes on from NC_133619.1 coordinate 439,901,971, forward strand.
AGTCAAAGACCAGATGCCATGACCATACTTCAAGGGAACTGCCTCAGGAATGAGAGAAGAGGACTTGTACCAGCCAGAAGTTGTGAACTACTCCTTCACCACAGAAGTTCTCTAACTGGTGCCGTAAAGTCAGGAGTTCAAATCTCACCTCAGATACTTTTTAACTGTTGTGACTCTGGGCAAGTCACTTAACTCTTTGCTGTTTGCTCATTGCAAAGTGAGATGAAGAAGGAAAGAGCACATCATTTCAGTATCTTTGCCAAAAAAAAAAAAAAAAAACAAAACAAAAACAAAAACAAAAACAACAACAACAACAACAACAAATGGGGCCACAGATTCAGACTGAAACAACTGAACAATAACAACATATTGGTATGTCCATCTTTTCATGACTCCTCCATTGAGTTATATTCCTAAAATGCAAGTTTGAACATATCACTCCATATTTAAATTGTCATTATTCCCCACAACCTCTAAAATCAAATATGGACTATTGTTTGGAATTTGAAACTCTTCACAACTCAATTTCAATCTGAACTTTGATTTCTTCATTTATAAAATGAAAGAGTTCAACTATATTGCTTCTGAGAACTTCCCCTGTTCTTGATCAGTAAGGCAGACAAGTCTTAGTCAGTATGCTGAAATTTAACTTCATTTAAAAATCATTGTTATTACTGAACAATATAAACTGCTTCACAATGCTTAAAAGCACATCTATCTTGTTTAGATATCATCCCAAAGATTATGTTTACAAATTTACAATATATCAGTTCAGCACTATTGACATTATAACTAAATTTTTTTAAAAAGCCAAGTTATATGAATACCTACGCCTATGTCAATACTTAATCTATTTTCATCAAATTGCATAGATGACTATTATAACAGAAAGTAATGGTTATTTTTTTATTTTTGAAAAATGTATAACAATTGGATTTGAAACTGATTGCTTAGACCCAAGAATAGTTATTTAGGGATCACTTATCTTGAAGGGAGATCTATAGTTGAAAGTCTTAAAGATATATCCCTTAGAACCACATGTGCAAAAATGTTTGTGGCAGCCCTTTTTGTAGTGGGCAAGAAACTGGAAACTAAATGGATGCCCATCAATTGAAAAATAGCTGAATAAGTTATGATATATTAATATTATGGAATATTATTCTGTAAGAAACAATCAGCAGGATGATTTTAGAGAGTCCTGGAGAGACTTGATGATGAACTGATGCTAAGTGAAATGAGCAGAACCAAGAGAATATTGTACATAGCAGCAACATGATTATATAATGATCAATTCTGATGGACGTGGCTCTTTTCAACAATGAGATGATTCAGGCCAGTTCCAATGATCTTGTGATGAAGAGAGACATCTACACCCAAAGAGAGGTCTGTGGGAACTGAGTATGGATCACAACATAACATTTTCACTCTTTTTGTTGTTTGCTTGCATTTTACTTTCTTTTTTCATTTTTCCCTTTTTACTCTGATTTTTCTTGTGCAATGAGGTAATTGTATAAATATGTATGGCTACATTGGATTTAATATATTTTACCATGTTTAACATATATTGGATTACTTGCCATCTAGGGAAGGGGGAAAATTGGAACACAAGGTTTTGCAAGGGTTAATGTTGAAAAATTATCCATGAATATTTTTTAAAATAAAAAGCTTTATTTAAAAAATTAAAGAAAAAGAAAAATATATATCTCCCTTATCCTGTTATGTAATACTCTAAAGAAATGTAAATTAATTGATACATAATTGCTTGCTATAGAATACATATGCATATAAATAAGACCATTATTTTCTTTCAATGGTTTTCATTTGTGTGGTAAATTTATTCCTCCTTTTTGGAATCAAAACAAACATTTGAGTATGAACCCAACAGGGCATGAGTCAGAACTCATAATCACCTCAATAAAGGCTCTGGTCCCTCATTGGTGAGAGCAACCCAAAGTGAATCTTTTAGCTCTGGAATTATAATTGGCCTTTAATTGGGGAAGGGAAAGAAAGAAGCATTTTTATAACTTGTACAATGTGCTAGAAATTGTGCTAAGTGCTTTTTATATATTATTTCATTTGATTCTCATAACGAACTTGAAAAGTAGGTTCAATTATCCCCATTTTACAGTAAAGGAAACTGAGGCAGGAGTGTAATGACTCACCTAAGGTCACACTACTAATAAGTGTCTGTGGTCAGATTTGAATTTGGGTCTTCCTGATTCCAGACCCACTACTCTATCCACTTCACCATAAGCTGCCTCTAAGGCAGGTATTTATTATCCCTTGTTTTTTTTCCTAACTCTAAAATCAGAGCTCTCCATATTTTCCCAATAATCTCACAGATAAATATCTCTCTGAATCCAGATGGTCCCATAGTATCTGGCACCCTAGATAAGATGCTCCAGATGTTCCTTGTCAGCTAACCCTTACTAAGTGAAGGAACATTCCACTCTCACTCTTTTATTGTCCATCAATCAATTACTGTGCTCAAAGATCTACAGTGGTACAAGAAAATACTTTTCCCCATCAATTATCATCCTGATACCCCCCCCAAAAAAAGAGTAAAATCAAATATGGGACTTTTTAAAGCTTGACATACTACTGAAATCTGGGGAATTTCCACTTGCTGTTCAGTCATTTTTCAGTTGGTCTGACCCTTTGTGACCTCATATGGGGTTTGCTTGGCAAAAATATTGGCATGATTTTCCTTTTCTTTCTCCAGCTCATTTTACAGATGAAGAAACAGGTAAGCAGAGTTAAGCAACTTGCCCAAGGTCACACAGCTAGAGTTTGAGGCCAGATTTTAACTCAGCAAGATGGGTCTTCCTTTCTCCAGCACTCTATCCACTCAGCCACCTCCTCTTCTCAGAGTTTCTAAATTATCATCCCAAGATGGAAGAAGTTTGGAAGACTCTAGTATCTTCCTACCATTGCTAGGCAGCTATAAAGAATATTCTTTAATAAATCTTTGGAATGTATGTCTTATGCAAAGGTTTTCTTTTCCCCTTCCCAGTGTGGGTACTTGTATTACTTCAAATGAAGAAACTAAAATGGGTAAGGAAATCGATCAAGTCATCTCCTCCTTTTTAAATTCTCCAGACTCTCAAGAATCTTTCATTACGGGAAAGGGGGTAAAGATGGGCAAGAAAAAGAAAAGCATAATCTGGGGATAATAAGATGGCAGGAAATACAGAATTAGTAATTTTAACTGTAAATGTGAATGGGATGAACTTTTCCATAATGCAGAGGCGAATAGCAGACTGGATCAAAAGTAAGAATCCTAAAATATATTGTTTACAGGAAACACATTTAAAGCAGGGAGATACATACAGTGTAAAAGACTGGAGCAGAATCTATTAGGCTTAAAGTGAAGTCAAAAGAGTAGGGGTAGCCATCCTTATCTCAGATCAAGCAAAAGCAAAAATTGATCTAATTAAAAGAGATAAGGAAGGAAACTATATCTTGCTAAATGGTAGCATAGACAATGAAGCAATATCAATATCAAATATATATGCATCAAGTGGTATAGCATCTAACTTCCTAAAGGAGAAATTAAGAGAGCTGCAAGAATAAATAGACAGCAAAACTATAATAGTGGGAGATCTCAACCTTGCACTCTCAGAATTAGATTAAATCAAACCACAAAACAAATAAGAAATTAAAGAGGTAAATAGAATATTATAAAAATTAGGTATGATAGATCTTTGGAGAAAACTGAATGGTGACAGAAAGGAGTATACTTTCTTCTCAGCAGTTCATGAAACCTATACAAAAATTGACCATATATTAGGACATAAAGACCTGAAAATTGAATACAGGAAGGCAGAAATAGTAAATACTTTCTTTTGAGATCACAATGCAATAAAAACTACATTCAACAAAAAGTTAGGGGTAAATAGACCAAAAAATAATTGGAACCTAAATCTCATCTTAAAGACTGATTGGGCGAAACAGCAAATTATAGACACAATAATTTTCACTCAAGATAATGACAATGATGAGTCATCATACCAAAATTTGTGGGATGTAGCCAAACAGTATTAAGGAGAAATTTTATATCTTTAATGGCTTACTTGAATAGAATTGAGTAAGAGAAGATCAATAAACTGGCCTTGCAACTTAAAAAGCTAGAAAAAGACCAAATTAAAAACCCCCAATCAAAGACTAAACTTGAAATTCTAAAATTAAAAGGAGAAATTAATAATATTAAAAGTAAAAAAAACTATTGAATTAATAAATAAAACTAAGAGTTGGTTTTATGAAAAAACCAATAAAATAGATAAGTCTTTGGTCAATCTGATTAAAAAAAGGAAAGAGGAAAATCATATTATTAGTCTTAAAAATGAAAAGGGAAAACTTTCCACTAATGAAGAGGAAATTAGAACAATAATGAGTTACTTTGCCCACCTTTATGCCAATAAATTTGATAACCTAAGTGAAATGGATGACTGCCTCCAAAAATATAGGCTTCCCAGATTAAGAGATGAGTAAGTAAATTGCTTAAATAGTCCCATTTCAGAAAAAAGAAATGGAACAAGTTATTAATCAACTCCCTAAGAAAAAATACCCAGGATGGATTTATATATGAATTCTACCAAACATTTAAAGAATAATTAGCTCCAGTGCTATATAAACTATTTGAAAAAATATGGAATGAAGAAGTCCTACCAAATTCTTTTTATGACACAGACATGGTACTGATATCTAAACCAGGTAGGTTGAAAACAGAGAAAGAAAATTATAGACCAATCTCCCTAATGAATATTAATGCTAAAATATTAGATACGATATTAGCAAAAAAGACTACAGAAAATCATCCCTAGAATACACTATGATCAAGTAGGATTTATACTGGAATGCAGGGATGGTTCAATATTAGGAAAACTATTAGTATAATTGACCATAGTAATAACCAAATTAACAAAAACCATATGATCATTTCAATATATGCAGAAAAAGCATTTGATAAAATCCAATCCTATTAAAAATACTTGAGAGTATAGGAATAAATGGACTTTTCCTTAAAATAATCAGTAACATCTATTTAAAACCATCAGTAAGCATCATATGTAATGAGGATAAACTGGAACCATTCCCAATAAGATCATGAGTGAAACAAGGTTGCCCACTATCACCATTATTATTCAATATTGTATTAGAAATGCTAGTTTTGGTAATCAGAGTTGAGAAAGAGATTAAAGGAATTAGAGTAGGTAATGAGGAAATCAAATTATCACTCTTTGCTGATGATATGATGGTATACTTAAAGAACCCCAGAAATTCTACTAAAAAATAATCCACACCTTTAGCAAAGTTGCAGGATATGAAATAATCCCACATAAGTCATCAGCATTCTTATATATCACTAACAAAATCCAACAGTTAGAGTTACAAAGAGAAATTCCATTTAAAGTAACTACTGAGAGTATAAAATATTTAGGAATCTATCTGCCAAGGGAAAATCAGTAACTATATGAGCAAAACTACAAAATACTTTCCACAAATAAAGTCAGATCTAACCAATTGGAAAAATATTAAATGCTCTTGGATAGGACAAGCAAATATAATAAAGATGACAATACCACCTAAACTAATCTATTTTTTAGCACTATAGCAATCAGACTCGCCAAAAAAAAAAAATATTTTAATGACCTAGAACAACAAAGTTCATATGGAAAAACAAAAGGTCAAGAATTTCAAGGGAATTGATGTAAAAAAAATCAAATGAAGGTGGCCTAGCTGTACCAGATCTAAAATTACATTACAAAACAGCAGTTCCAAAACCATTTGGCATTGGCCAAGAAATAGACTAGTTGATCGGTGGAATAGGTTAGGTTCAAAGGACAAAATAGTCAATAACTTTAATAATACAGTATTTGACAAACCCAAAGACCCCACCTTTTGGGATAAGAACTCACTGTTTGACAAACACTGCCGGGAAAATTGGAAATTAGTATGGCAAAAACTAGGCATTGACCCACACTTAACACCATACACCAAGATAAGGTCAAAATGGGTTCATGACCTAGGCATAAAGAATGAGATTATAAATAAGTTAGAAGAACATAGGATAGTTTACCTCTCAGACCTTTGGAAGAGGAAGACCTGCAAAGAAGAACTAGAGATCATTATTGACCATGAAATAGAAAATTTTGATTATATTAAATTGATAAGATTTTGTACAAACAAAACTAATGCAGACAAAATAAGAAGGGAAGCAATAAACTGGGAAAATATTTTTACAGTCAAATGTTCTGATAAAGCCTCATTTCCAAAATATATAGAGAATTGACTCTAATTTATAAGAAATCAAACCATTCTCCAATTGATAAATGGTCAAAGATATGAACAGACAATTCTCAAAGAAATTGAAACTATTTCTAGCCATATGAAAAGATGCTCCAAGTCACTATTAATCAGAGAGATGCAAATTAAGACAACTCTGAGATACTACTACACACCTGTCACATTGGCTAGAATGACAGGGAAAGATAATGCACAATGTTGGAAGGGATGTGGGAAAACTGGGACACTGATACATTGTGGGTGGAATTGTGAATATATCCACCCATTCTGGAGAATGATTGGAACTATGCTCAAAAATTTATCAAACTGTGCATACCCTTTGGTCCAGCAGTGTTACTACTGGGCTTATATCTCAAAGAAATCTTAAAGAAGGGAAAGGGACCTGTATTGCAAGAATGTTTGTGGCAGCCCTCTTTGTATCCCTCAGTGGAAACTGAGTGGATGCCCATCAATTGGAGAATGGCTAAATAAATTGTGATATATGAATATTATGGAATATTAGTGTTCTGTAAGAAATGACCAACAGGATGATTTCAGAAAGGCCTGAAAAGACTTACATGAACTAATGCTGAGTGAAATGCACAGGACCAGGAGACCATTATATATACTTCAACAACAATACTATATGATGATCAATTCTGATGGCCGTGGCCCTCTTCAACAATGACATGTACCAAATCAGTTCCAATAGAGCAGTAATGAACTGAACCAGCTACACCCAGCGAAAGAACTCTGGGAGATGACTATGAACCACTACATAGAATTCCCAATCCTCTATTGTTGTCCACCTGCATTTTTTATTTCCTTCACAGGTTAATTGTACGTTATTTTAAAGTCTTGTTCTTTTTGTGCAGCAAAATAACTGTTGGGACATGTATACACATATTGTATTTAACATATACTCTAATATATTTAACATGTGTTGATCTACCTGCTATTTGGGGGAGGAGGTGGGGAGAAGGAGGGGAAAAATTGGAACAAAAGGTTTTGCAATTGTCAATGCTAAAAAATTACCCATGCATATATTTTGTAAATAAAAAGCTATAATAAAAAAATAAAATAAAAACTATAGGCAAATTTTTAAAAAAGAATTTTTCATTACTACTGCCAAAAGAAGTCATAATTTAATCCACAAAAAATCAGGTTTGCTGTATTTCTAACAGACTATAGTATGAAGAAATGGAAAAATCAGTTTTATTCAAAATTACTACAAAGTGTATAAATTATATGAGCATCTCCTGACTAAAACATTCAAGACTTAGGAATACAGGTACAAAATATTTTCCAGAAATAAAGGAAGATTTAAATAATTAGAGAGAGAGATTACCCATGATCATATTACATAAGATGATATTACATAAATTTAAAGATTTAGAAACATCCCAAACCATCAAGGGATTCCTTTATAAAACTAGACAGATAAACATTCATGTGAAGGGAAAAGATGAGACAAATTCCATAAAAATATCATGAAAAATTGGGAATGAAGACTACATAATAAAGAAGTAATCATCTAAACTAGTTAGTAATGGTTTCTTTAAAAGTTGAAGAATGGATCAGAGTAAGTAAACAAACACTAGAAACAATTCTGTAGAGTTCAGTGAACCCAAAGATATCCTTTATTGGGATAAGCACTTCTTATTTAACAAAAATTCTGATAATGCAATTTGGCAGAAATTAGCTTGAGAACAGCATCCTATGCTACATAAACTCCATATGAATATATAACCTGAATATAAAAGATCATTAAAAAATTAAAGAGAAGGAAATACCTTTCTCAACTCTGGCTAGGGGAAGAATTCATTACTAAAAAAATATATGGAGGTAATCATAGATCATATGTGTTAATAATTTTGATTACATAAATGGAAAAGTTTTTGCACAACTTTTATGATAGTTTTTCCAAAAAAATGCATGCAAAGATATTCTTCACCCTTGCAAAACCTTGTGTTCCATATTTTTCTACCTCCCTCCCCTTTTCCCTTCTTCTCTACACAACAAATAATCCAATATAAGTTAAATATGTGCAACTCTTCTAAACCTATTTCCACATTTATCATGTTGCACAAGAAAAAAATAGATCAAAAAGGGAAAAAATGGGAGGAAAACAAAATAAGCAAAGCTTCTGTACAGTTTTTTAAAAATCAGTGTAGGGGGGCGGAGCCAAGATGGCAGAGATGATAGCCGCGAATTTGTAAGCTCCCTTCTTCCCTCAAGACCAACTAGTTAAATCAGCCTCATAAATAACGCTGGACTGATAAAAACCACAAGGATTAGAAGCACAACTTACCAGCCGAAGAGATTCTGGAATTTTGACAGAAAAGGTTGGTTCCGAGGGGAGGAAAAAAAAAGATCAGCACAGACAGTGTTGGTTTGGGGCTAGCACACTGTGCCAAATGGGCTGGGGAGAACTCTGGGATCAGAGAAGCCACTGAGATAGAAGAATCTGGCATAGGCTGATAGCTCTACTCTGCTTTTTAAAATAGCAGATCAGAAGAGAAATCAAAAGACATGTTAAAGCAATAGCCAGATAATATAATCACCCCAAACCAGAAGCAACCTAACAGATCTTGGTATGGCTGTTCAGCTGTCTTCTGCTGCCTGGGGCTTTTTCTTGGGGCAGTTAAGAACCTGAACAGAGGGGGACACAGCTTGGGGCAGCCTCTAATCCACATAGTGGATACCTCAGCCTGAGGTAGTGGAATTCTCCCTGCAGCGAAACTCCAGCAGCAGCAGAACTCCCATAATAGCGGAACATTCAAAGCAGGAATTGTGCTCTCTGGGCAGACACTTCTGGTTTGAGCGCAGGGGCTTTTCGTGTCAGCTGCTAATATCCACGGCCCCATGGGAGGCTTTGCCTGGGGTTTGTAACACTTTTACTGTTCAGCCTCTAGTCTCAGGGCAGTCGCTAGGCCACACAGCGAGAGTCCTTCACTGGGCACTCCTTTGCAAGCAGCCATGCTAAATATCTCTAAATCACTTGCGGGTGGCGGGGAACTCTCTCCCAAAGCTCTCTCTTAGTCCAGACAAAGGAGCCAACCTATCCCCGTCTGGGAGGAAGCTGATAAATAAATTTTTTACCCCAAGGGTAAACCCCACACAGATTTTTAACAATGAGTAAGAAGCTGAAGAGAACGATTGACACCTTTTATATTGAGAAAGAGTGGGTATCCAGCCCCGAGGAGGCTAATAGAAGAGAGTCTCCAGATAACATCCTAAAGGGGAATGATACCTGTCCCCCATCACATAACTCTCTCCTAGAAGAGACTATTAAAAAGTTAAGAGAGTTTGAAGAAAAATGGGCAAAGGAAAGAGAAGCTATGATAGATAATAACAACATCCTGAAATTTGAGTTGGAAAAAATAAAGAATTCACAGGAGGTGCAGGGAAACAAAATTTGTGAATTAGAAAAGGTTTTAAAAAATCACAGGAAAGTAGGATTTGTGAATTGAAAAAAGAAAACTCACTAAAAAAAATTAGTGAAATGGAAAAAAATTCAACAGAGCAAAATAATTCATTTAAAAACTCAATTGGGCATATACAAAAAGAACTAAAAAATGTGAATGAAGAAAATAACTCATTAAAAATCAGGACTGTACAAATAGAAATGAATGATTCATTGAGAAACCAAGAATTAGTCAAACAAAACAAAAATAAAAAAATAAAATAAAAATGAAAAGCTGGAGAATAACTTCAAATACTTACTGGGAAAATCTATAGACCTGGAAAATAGAAGGATCATTGGACTTCCTGAAAACTATGATGAAAAAAAAGAGCCCAGATTCTATTTTACAGGAAATCATCAAAGATAACTCTCCAGAGATAATAGAAACAGAAGGGAAATAGGTGATGAAAGAATTCATCGAACAGCTTCTGAAAAAGACCCTAAAAAAAGAACTCCACGGAACATTGTGGCTAAGCTGCAGAACTACTAAACTAAGGAAAAAATACTGCAAGCAGCTAGGAAAAAACAATTCAAATATCAAGGTCCCACAATAAGGGTCACACAAGATCTGGCTGTCTCCACATTAAAGGACCGAAGGGCCTGGAACCTGATATTCCAAAAGGCAAAAGAACAAGGGCTGCAACCAAAAATAAACTACCCAGCTAAGTTTAGCATTTTCTTCCATGGAAGGAGATGGTCATTTAATGAAACAGAGGAATTCCATTTGTTTCTAAGAAAAAAACCAGACTTAGAACAAAAAAAATTGATCTATATCCACAAGGCTGAAGAGAAGCAGAAAAAGGTAAAAAGAATTCTTGAGAACTGTATCTCTGTTGTGGATATAAAGAAAATCCACATGGATAATTTGATTTTACTGATATAATATTTAAAAAGGGAAGTAGTAAAAGGAAGGAGATAGTATCAGAAAAAGGGGAAAGAGAGATAAAAAGAGGGAAACTACATCCCAGGAAGAGGCATAGTAAATCCACCACATCTAAGGGAATTTAGAGAGGGGGAGAAACATTGTGTGAATCTTACTCTCGTCAGAGTAGGCTCAAAGAGTAAATAATTGACATATTTGTTTTTCAGAGAATTCTCTCACCTCATTAAAAGGGGGGAGAGGAAAAGGGAAAAGGAAAAGGGGAATAAGGGAAGGGTACAAGAAAGGGGAAGGGACTTAAAAGGAGGGGGGAGGAGTACTAAAAAGGGAGGGCTGAGTGTCACAAGTGGGATCTATAAATTAAATACTGGGGAAGGGGGAAAAACATAATCAGGGGATAATATGATGGCAGGAAATACAAAATTAGTAATTTTAACTGTAAATGTGAATGGGATGAACTCTTCCATTAAACGGATGCAGATAGCAGACTGTATCAAAAGTCAGAACCCTATAATATGTTGTTTTTAGGAAACACACTTAAAGCAGGGAGATACATACAGAGTAAAGGTAAAAGGTTGGAGCAGAATCTATTATGCTTCAGGTAAAGCCAAAAAAAGCAGGGGTTGCCATGCTTATCTCAGATCAAGCAAAAGCAGAAATTGATCTAATTAAAAGAGATAAAGAAGGAAACTATATCCTGCTAAAAGGTAGCATAGACAAAGAAGCCATATCAATACTAAACATATATGCATCAAGTGGTATAGCATCTAACTTCCTAAAGGAGAAATTAAGAGAGCTGCAAGAAAAAATAGATAGCAAAACTATAATAGTGGGAGATCTCAACCTTGCACTCTCAGAATTAGATAAATCAAACCACAAATCAAATAAGAAAGAAATTAAAGAGGTAAATAGAACATTAGAAAAACTAGGTATGATAGACCTTTGGAGAAAACTGAATGGTGATACAAAGGAGTATACTTTCTTCTCAGCAGTTCATGGAACCTATACAAAAATTGACTATATATTAGGACATGAAGATCTCAAAATTAAATGCAGGAAGGCAGAAATAGTAAATGCCTTCTTCTCAGATCACAATGCAATAAAAACTATATTCAATAAGAAGTTAGGGGTAAATAGACCAAAAAGTAATTGGAAACTGAATAATTTCATCTTAAAGAATGACTGGGTGAAACAGCAAATTATAGAAACAATTAATAATTTCACCCAAGATAATGACAACAATGAGACATCATACCAAAATTTGTGGGATGCAGCTAAAGCAGTAATAAGGGGAAATTTTATATCTTTAGAGGCTTATTTGAATAAAATAGAAAAAGAGAAGATTAATGAATTGGGCCTGCAATTTAAAAAGCTAGAAAAAGACCAAATTAAAAACCCCCAACCAAAAACTAAACTTGAAATACTAAAATTAAAAGGAGAAATCAATAATATTGAAAGTAAAAAAGCTATTAATAAATAAAACCAAGAGTTGGTTTTATGAAAAAGCCAATAAAATATATAAACCTTTGGTAAATCTGATCAGAAAAAGAAAAGAGGAAAATCAAATTGTTAGTCTTAAAAATTAAAAGGGGGATCTTTCCACCAATGAAGAGGAAATTAGAGAAATAATAAGGAGTTACTTTGCCCAACTTCATACCAATAAATTTGATAACTTAAGTGAAATGGATGACTACTTCCAGAAATATAGGCTTCCTAGGTTAACAGAGGAGGAGGTAAACTAAACTGCCTAAATAGTCCCATTTCAGAAAAAGAAATAGAACAAGCTATTAATCAACTCCCCAGGAAAAAATCCCCAGGACCAGATGGATTTACATGTGAATTCTACCAAACATTTAAAGAACAATTAGCCCCAATGTTATATAAACTATTTGAAAAAATAGGGGATGAAGGAGTCCTACCAAACTCCTTTTATGACACAGACATGGTACTGATACCTAAACCAGATAGATTGAAAACTGAGAAAGAATATTATAGACCAATCTCCTTAATGAATATTGATGCTAAAATCTTAAATAAGATATTAGCAAAAAGACTTCAGAAAATCATCCCCAGGATAATACACTATGATCAAGTAGGATTTATACCAGGAATGCAGGGCTGGTTTAAATTTAGGAAAACTATTAGTATAATTGACCATATTAATAATCAAATTAATAAAAACCATACGATCATCTCAATAGATACAGAAAAAGCATTTGACAAAATCCAACATCCATTCCTACTAAAAACGTTTGAGAGTATAGGAATCAATGGACTTTTCCTTAAAATAGTCAGGAGCATATATTTAAGACTGTCAGTAAGCATAATATGTAATGGAGATAAGCTGGAACCTTTTCCAGTAAGATCAGGAGTGAAAAAAGGTTGCCCACTATCACCATTACTATTCAATATTGTATTAGAAACGATAGCCTCAGCCATAAGAGTCGAGAAAGAGATTAAGGAATAAGAGTAGGTAATGAGAAAATCAAACTGTCACTCTTTGCAGATGATATGATGGTATACTTAGAGAACCCCAGAGATTCTAATAAAAAGTTATTAGAAACAATTCACAACTTTAGCAAAGTTGCTGGATACAAAATAAATCCACATAAATCCTCAGCATTTTTATACATCACCAACAAAATGCAACAGCAAGAGATACAAAGAGAAATTCCATTCAAAACAAATGTCGAGAGTATAAAATATTTGGGAATCCATCTACCAAAGAAAAGTCAGGAATTATATGAGCAAAATTACAAAACACTTGCCACAAAAATAAAGTCAGATTTAAATAATTGGAAAAACATTCAGTGCTCTTGGATAGGCCGAGCGAATATAATAAAGATCACAGTCCTCCCTAAACTAATCTATTTATTTAATGCTATACCAATCAGACTCCCAAGAAACTATTTTAATGACCTAGAAAAAATAACAACAAAATTCATATGGAAGAATAAAAGGTCGAGAATTTCAAGGGAATTAATGAAAAAAAAAAAAAGCCAAATGAAGGTGGTCTAGGTATACCTGATCTAAAGCTATATTATATAGCAGCAGTCACCAAAACCATTTGGTATTGGCTAAGAAATAGGCCAGTCAATCAGTGGAATAGATTAGGTACAAAGGACAAAAAAGGGTACAACTATAGCAATCTAGTGTTTGACAAACCCAAAGATACCAACATTTGAGATAAAAATTCACTATTTGAAAAAAACTGTTGGGAAAACTGGAAATTAGTATGGCAGAAATTAGATATAGATCCAAACTTAACACCATATACCAAGATAAGATCAAAATGGGTCCATGATTTAGGCATAAAGAATGAGATCATAAATAGATTAGAGGAAGAGAAGATAGCTACCTCTCAGACCTGTGGAGGAGGAAGGAATTTATGACCAGAGGAGAACTAGAGATCATGATTGATCACAAAAGAGAAGATTTTGATTACATCAAACTAAAAAGTTTCTGTACAAACAAAACTAATGCAAACAAAATTAGAAAGGAAGTAACAAATTGGGAAAATATTTTTACAGTTAAATATTTTACAGTTCTGATAAAGGTCTCATTTCCAAAATATATAGAGAACTGACCCTAATTTATAAGAAATTAAACCATTCTCCAATAGATAAATGGTCAAACGATATGAACAGACAATTCTCAGATGATGAAATTGAAACTATATCCACTCATATGAAAGAGTGTTCCAAATCACTATTGATCAGAGAAATACAAAGTAAGACAACTATGAGATACCACTACACACCTGTCAGATTGGCTAAGATGACAGGAACAAATAATGATGAATGTTGGAGGGGATGTGCGAAAACTGGGGCACTAATGCATTGTTAGTGGAGTTGTGATAGAATCCGGCCATTTTGGAGAGCAATTTGGAACTATGCCCAAAAAGTTATCAAACTGTGCATACCCTTTGATTCAGCAGATATAAGCAGTTGGCTTATATCCCAAAGAAATACTAAAGAGGGGAAAGGGACCTGTATGTGCCAAAATGTTTGTGGCAGCTCTTTTCATAGTGGCTAGAAACTGGAAGATGAATGGATGTCCATCAATTGGAGAATGGTTGGGAAATTATGGTATATGAATGTTATGGAATATTATTGCTCTGTAAGAAATGACCAGCAGGATGAATACAGAGAGGTTTGGAGAGACTTACATCAACTGATGCTGAGTGAAATGAGCAGAACCAGAAGATCACTATACACTTCAACAACATTACTGTATGAAGATATATTCTGATGGAAGTGGATATCTTCAACATAAAGAAGATCCAACTCACTTCCAGTTGATCAATGATGGACAGAAACAACTAGAAAAGGAATACTGGGAATTTAATGTAAACTGTTAGCACTACTGTCTTTCTACCCAGGTTACTTATACCTTCGGAATCCAATTCTTAACGTGCAACAAGAAAATTGGATTTACACACACATATTGTGTCTAGGTTATACTGTAACATATGTAATATGTATGGGATTGCCTGTCATCTAGGGGAGGGAGTAGGGAGGGGCAAATTTGGAAAAATTAATACAAGGGATAGTGTTATTAAAAAATTACTCATGCATATGTACTGTCAAAAAAAATTTTATAATTATAAAAGTAATAAATAAATAAATAAAAATCAGTGTAAATGGAAATAGTTACTTTAGGGAAAAGTACTTGAAGTAAGTTTCCTTATAAAGATCTGATATCTAGAATCTTTAGAGAATTGGATTTAAATACAATACAAAAGAGTTCATTATGTAATAGACATATGGTCAAAGTTTTTTAACACTAAGAGCCACTATTAATATGGCTCTTTAAGGTTTGTCAAGTGCTATTTTGTTTAAGCCTCACAGTAATCCTGTGAAGTAGGTGCTATTAAAATCCCCATTTCATAGATCAGGTAACTGAAACAGAGAAATTATGTGACTTGCCCAAAGTCACATGGCTAAATGTTTAAGGCAGTATTTAAACTAACTTCTTTCTGATTCCAGCTCCATTGTTCTAGTTCTCAGAAAAAGAATGAAAATTGTTAATCACCAAATTTTTAGATGATATAAGCAAATTATTATATTTGATGAAATGACAAATATGATGAATTCAGGGAAATTTGGAAAGATATGTTTATCTGTAAATAATCAAGATCAAAGGGGTGAGTACCTAAAGCTAGATTAGTCAAAATCTCTCCAAATACCCAATGTGCCTAAGTAATTTCACACCTTGAAACTTTTTCCAATGCAGAACAGAGTCCTATTTTGTTTTGTTTTGTTTTTCTGAAGGGAATTAGTAATTAGTCAATACTTCTAATAATAATAACTAATTGTCAATACTAATAAATATGCTAATACTAATAAAATAATGGATCTTTTGAAGTATTGAATGCTACCAAAATTATAATTCACTTCTTAGGTATAGATTTCCTTATTAGTTAGGGACAGATACCAACATTCAAATGAAAAGAAAGTAGAGAGAGACTGAATTTTGATTTAAAAAAATATATTATCTACTACTCACAATAAGCCTATAAAAATAAGATCAGGTATGTTTGTAATGTTCTTATCTCTAAAGTGTAATGTTCTCTGGGAGCAGGTTTCTTGGGGAGCTTCTGGAGGCAGCCTTAGTTTCAGTTTAGTTCAATAATCCCAAATGCAGCCAGGGATTAAAGTCCAAATCCTTTATTTTCTCCTTCAAAGTCTTGAATCTTTTCCTGGGGCCCAGTTATCTTTCTTAGAGGTCTAACTCTCTCCTTGTTTCTGAGAGCTCTCTCCAAATGTCTCCAGCCAGCACAAACGTGGAAGTTGGAATGAACCTTGACTCCTCCTCCCAGAGAGTGGGCTTGTGGTTTCTCACTTGTGAATCTTCTGGAAGTCCAAGAGTGGGCTTTGTCCTTTAGTGTGTCTGGCCCTGAGAGCTTCTTTCTTAGAGTTCTGCCCAACTTGTGAATCTCCTCAACTTTCAAATCTCCTCCTTATATGCTCTCTAAAGGTGTGAAGTCTAATAAATACTAAGTATATAATCACTTAGCACCTTGTTTCAAGTTCTGACCCATAACATATGTATAACTTCTGTTGATGGGATTTAAAATATTTTATAACATAAAGATGCCAAACTGAATTAAGAAGAAAATTATTAATCTTTATGGGCAAAGGACTGAATAAAGATATTGTATATAAAGTAAACTAGATGGTGGACTAGACATTTTCTCCAATTTCCTCAACAGCGAAGAGGCAGAGAGGGGAAAAGAGAACAAAAGGATTCAGAGAATGAGGGTCTAGAGGAAATAGAAAGAAAAAATGGCTAATGAAGAGAGTGAGGGAAATCCTTTTTGTAAAGGGATGCAAAAAAAATATATAAAAAGTAAGGAAAAGGATCATTCCTTGGCTGAAAGGAAGGAGAGAAATGGGGAATACCAAATGAGGAGAGCCAGTGGAAACAGGGTCACTTTAAAAAAAATTAAAATAACTGAAGGAACATAATATTACATCAATCACGTTTCCTCCTCTTAAAATTCCTATACTCACAGATCTGTACTAGAGATTATCTAGTCAAATTCTTACCCCAAAAAGGAATTCTCACTCACTGCATTCCTGACAAATAGTCATCCTCTGCTTAAATACCTCCAGGAATGAAGGGACCACTGTTTAACGAGGTCCATAGCAGCACTTTCTTAAACCTTTTCCAGCCATCACTTTTTTTGTGTGTGACCCAGGTACAAAGGTACATAAAATAGGTATACAAAGAAACATTTCCTAACAATAAATCATAATTTCACAACTCTCACATTCATTATGATCCCAATTATGTGGAGTTTAAGAAACTGGAGTATAGGCCACATTAGAAATTAGAATATTTTTCTCATCTTTGAGGCAGAATCAGCCTCCATATAACTTATAGTTCTTTCTCATTGTTCTACCATAGGGTACTAAATACAGTAAGTTTGTTTGTTTAACGCATATGATAGCACTTTAGATATTTAAAATAGTTATTATATTATCTTTCTAAATCTCCATATTAAATACTATTGATTTCTTCATCATAGAACACAATTTAAAGTCCCTTTACTATTTCAGACACCCTTTCTGGATGAGTTCCAGATCGTAAATGTTTTTCTCATAACTGAATGTTTTCAGATACAGTTTGTCCAGGACAGAGAAAAATAAATTTAATGAATATTAGTTTCTCATGGATAGGCTGAGCCAATATGATAAAATTTATAATTCCATCTAAATTATTCTACTTCTTCATGTATTAATACACCCTATACAATATAGCTAAGCTATGGGGACAAAAAAAATCATTATTTGACAAAAACTACTGGAAAAACTGGAAAACGGTATGTTGGAAATTATGTACAGATCAATACCTCATGCTGTATACCAAGAGAAGGTCAAAAATTGACATTAAGCAAATCAAGGAAGCATAGAGTAATGTATTTGTCAGATCTATGATTAAGGAAAGAATTTAGGACAGAGAGAGAGAGAGAGAGAGAGAGAGAGAGAGAGAGAGAGAGAGAGAGAGAGAACATAATGGGATATAAAATAGATAATTTAAACTATATTTAATTACAGTTTTTGCATGAACAAAACCAAAGAAACCAAAATTGGGAGGAAAGCAAAAGAGGGGAGGGGAGGTATTGCAGCAAATATCTTGGATAAAGACCTCATTTTTCAAATATGTAGAGAACTGAGGTAAGTTTATAAAAGTACAAGTCATTCCCCAATTAATAAAAGATCAAAGGATGTAAACAGGAAATTTTCAAAGAAATCAAAGTTATCTGTAATCATATAAAAATACTCCAGCTTTATCCTTTATTTGTGAATTTGATTTCCGAAAATGAATGGGAAGCGAAAAAAATCACCAAATTTTAAAAGTATATGTACACTTAGTGTGTGCAAACTAAGAAGTGCAATAAGAATGATATAACATTCATGCAATTTTAATTTCATGAATCAAAGATGAATGATCACCTAATTTAGAATGTGATGTGTCAAGAAAAACCAGCAACATTTTTTCCTAGGAATAAACCCACATACCAGTGTCTGCTTCACTTTCAATTACAGAAGTATCTGTTTTGGTAAGAAAAATGAGCAAGTAGAATAAATGTTGGGGAAGGAGAGAAATACAGCTTTGACTGCTTTGCAAAAGTGAAAAATGTCCAAAACTAATCTAATTCCGTAATTCACTGGATGCAAAGCTGTAAGACCTTTGTATTGAACATCAGATTGGAATAGTGAGCTGAACTGTCATCATACTATGATTTCTCTCCTTCATTTCATCAGAATAAATGGAAATTTCAAAAACAAGGCCTAGTAAAGCTTCTGTGACAAAGTGCAATTTCAAATTTATATTTAATGAAATCAGAGCAAAAGAACTAACGCAATCAAAAGGAAATCTAATCTCTATGATATAGCACAGATACAAGAGACTTTTCTAAACCTTTAATATTATTTCTTAATTTATCTCCTTTCTGAAATCAGTTCCAAAGACTTTTCACAGGTTGTAAATTCCTAGAGAGCATAGGTACAATTTCATTCAAAAGTGCTAAATACCTTGGAAGATGAATTTGTATTTTTCACATTATTTTTCTCACCAGCATACAGGAAAAGTTCTCTCCCCCTAACTAGTTCCTCCCTAAGAGAAAAAGTAGCAGTGGTACATATTTTTTTTAAATGAGCATTATCTTCAACTATAGGTTAGTCTGAATGGTTCCAATTGGTTCAAGTGACTGTTTACACTCAGGATATCAAAAGAATTTGTGATATTTTTTTCAAATGCACCAACAGGCCCATGGCACTTATTCAATCATGAGTAAGCTAAATGAGGATCCACACAAAGGTGGCAAAGGTCTTGTGTTCGTGGTAGAGGATTTGCAGAGCAATGTTATTCTAGTAGTTTATGTCTGTTGTCCTGTCATTTTTCAGTTGTGTCCAACTCTATGATTTTGGGTTTTCTTGACAGAGATATTGAAGTGGTTTGCCATGTCCTTCTCTAGATGAAGAAACTGAGGCAAACTGAGTTTAATGATTTGTCCAGGGTCATACAGTAAGTTACTCAGGCTAGATTTTAACACAGGAAGATGAAGTCTTCCTGACTCCAGGTTTAGGGCTTTATCCATCGCACCACCTAGCTACTCTACTTGTTTATGTTTATCTGTTCTGAATTGATGTATTATTTTTTTCTCCTTTCTCAATAAATAAATTTATGTGAATAAAGGGTAATTAGCAGATTTGGAAGAATTCACTTTTTGTTAGGATTACCAGGTGAGAACTCAGGTTGTCTGGACAGTTCTCTGGCTCAGACCTTTGGTTAAGGCCTTTAAAGGGAGTTTACACCTTAGGAATTCTAAGAGGAGCAAGTTCATTGGTGAAAGTATTTCCCCACGCCCCATTGAGTTCTCACCTGCCTATTCTCTGGGAGGATAAAAGAAGGGCAGCATTGGGTCTGAGAGAATTGACTCTGGGATAGAGTTGTGACGCCAGGAAGGCTGAAAGGAGACCAGTCTGATTTGAGGAAGGACAAGAGCTGGAGGAGATTCAGAGCTCCCAAGAAACCTGCAAACAGAGGAAAAGATTTTACAGATCTCCTCCCAGAGAAGGATTATAATTGAGCAGATGACCAGACCCTCACAATTTAAGAACTTTACAAATTGGCACCCAACGTGGGGCAAGGACTTTTGCTTATTTTCAGATAATTTTAAATATGAAACTTTTGAGTCCTAGAGACTCAAATATAGACAGTGTGCTATATTTGTATAAGCCACTAAGTGGCAATCTAAGCTTGAACTACAACATCTCCTTTGAAACTTAAGCATAAACAAATGCAATTTCCAGTTTCCATCATCTCCTAAATTCTCTACATTAAGATTGAAAGCCTATAACTATCAATCAGTTTCCTAAAATATAATAATTTCAAAAGCTTCAGTGCTTGTCACTTCTGACCCCTAATCTTGCTTCTCTTTTCTTTAGCAATCGGTCCAAAGAATTTCCTCATTTGCCAATTAGAGTAAAAGCCATTTAATAAAGTAAAATATAATCATGCTAAGGTATGAAATTTCTTAAACCTACACAACCATTTAATATAAATTCTGAGTTTCCAGTCCTTTACTCTATCTTCTATATCTCATCCCTTCAGAAACAGATTTACAAAAAGCTCTTTGGTCAATATATAATATCAAGAATTCTTGGTCAGATATCATAGTGCGGATGGGAGGATAGCTGACTGAAGCCCATAACAATTCAACCCAGCAGCTACCTGGGCCTAACACTTGATCTAATGTTCTTCTGTTCATCATATGCAGTCCTGTACCCTTTTTATATGTACCACCAATGGTAAATATATCACTGTCAGTAGTTAACCCTAATCCATTATTATTCAGATGTTATAGCGCAGTACTTGATTGTCCAATAGTAAATGTAACATTTCAAAAGGATTTCAGAGAAACATTGAAGGACTATGAGTTTCTTACTAAGATAAGCCAGAGCAAGCCAGATGTTAAAAAAAAAAATCCACCCATGTCTAGTCTTTTTTTTTTTTAATTCTGCCAGAGAATGATCTCTAACAGTTGCTTTTTATGATAAATGCCAGTAGATGCTCCCAGAAGCTTCTCTGATTCCGCACTTTCACATTTCTTTAGCATGTGCAGAAATCTGGAATATGAAAGGGGAAGACAAATGTTGAGTTTGTTTAAGCTGCTTCTACAAGGTATTTACACATCTATTATCTCATCTGAACATTATATAAAACCTATAGGAAAGATCAAAACAATTTTTAAAAACTTTTGAACTTTACAAATACCAAATAAAATAGGAATTTCTATAAATAAGAGTATAACAGAAAAGAAGCTTTGTACACAAAACTATAAATCTCTAGTATGCAAAACTTGATTATATTTATAAAATATTATAAATTTAACATTACTTTAAAATATCCTGATTATCTATTTTTTTTCTGGCTTTCCTTCTCTTTTCTTTGGAGTAATTAGAAAAAGTGTTTCAAAGGTTCAAAACAATTTAAAGCAAATTCAAAGTGCTTTCAGTCAATAATAAAAGAAAATGTAACTGGATTCACTGTTGGGAGCAGCTCTGCAAAATCATATCTTTTTTATTCATTTTGCTGCCGGAGTTTCTTATTAAAGTCTCAAAATATAGCTTAACTATACTTCATATTGACAGATAGATGGCACAGTGGATAGAGTGCTGGACCTGGAGCCAGGAAAACTCATCTTCCAGAGTAAAATCTGGCCTCAGACACTCAGAACCTGTGTGGCTCCAGGAAAGTCATCTAATCCTGTTTGCCTCAATTTCCTCATCTGTAAAATGATCTGTTGAAGGAAAATACAACACCACTCAAGTATCTTTGCCAAGAAAAGTCCAAGTGGGATTATACAGAGTTGGATACAACTGAAATGACTGACCAACAAAAATAGTTTTATCTATGTCTCCAAAGACATGGTTGGTTCATTGTTGTCCTTTGTATCCAAAGTGGACCAAGATGACATCACTATATTGGAATCAGTGTGCAATGTGTCTGGTTGGGACTGAACAGACCAATTTAAGCTCAGAAAGCTCTAAAGTGGAGACATCTCTAATGTACATATTATGTTTCCTTTGACCTACAGCAATTCTGATCGCTCATACAGGGCAGCACATTTTTTGACAAGGGCATACCATGCTGATGGTCCTGTGCTGATGTCTCCCATGTCTCACAACTGATACCAAAGTTCTTCAGAAAGACCAGAAGAGTCTCCTTGGGTCATTTCATATGCTCTCCCTGCGAGTACTTGTCTTATATGAAGTTCTCCATGAAACAAACTTTTAGGCAAACGTGTTTGGCATTCCGACAACATGACCAGAGCAGCAGAGACCACTGCACTTTCTGCATCAGTTTCCAAGCTTGACAGTTCATCTTGGAAAGGACCTTCTCCCGCCAGGGGATCCTCCAGAGACTATTCAGATGGAAGCGGTTCAGTTTCTTGGCACGACACTAGCACACTGTCCAGGCTTCACCGGAATACAACAGTAAAGTCAGCATTCATTCAGTCTACTAGGCAGCCCAATATGCTTTTCTCTCACACTTTCCTTTGGAACTTCTTAAAGCCTGAATGAGTTCTGGCAATGCATGCATCAACTTTATGACCCACGTGGACATCCCTCGTCATTCTGTTGTTGTGATATGTGAATTTAGCCACAGCATTCAAGATTTCTACTTTTGCTGTAACCAATGTTTCCAACTAGGGATGGTGTGGTGCCAGCTGGTGAGAAAAATACCCAATTTGCCTGTTTTTGTTTTAGGGGACTTGGTGTTAATTATAAGGCTAAAATTAACACAAGTGACAGAGAACTAATCCATATTCTGTTTCATTTCAGCAACATCAAGTGCACAATCATCAGCAAACTCTCCCTCCACTTTAGTCTTGACTTGCAGCCTTTCCAAGTTAAATAATTTACCATCCATTTTAATCCTTGCTGAAGGCATCCAAAAACATCATTGGAAACATCATGCTAAAAATCATAGGAGCAATCATACAGCCTTCCTTCCCTATATTGGTGACTAGGGAAGATAAGAACATCATCCAGTATCCAGAACCCATGCAAGCATGCTGTCATGGAATTGACGTAATATTCTATCTTCATCGGGCAATCGCATTGCACCATGATCTTGTATGTCAAGCAACAGAAAGGCATAGCCTTGAAATCTGAGTGGCCCACTCAGAAAACATATATCCAAGGCGAAGCTTCCCTGGAGAATCCACGGAGAAGGAGCATCAATGTTCTGCAGTGCCAAAGTTGTGACTTGTCTTTTTTCCCCCCTGAGGCAGTTGGGATTAAGTGACTTGCCCAGGGTCACACAGTTAAGAAGTGTTAAGTGTCTGAGGCCATATTTGAACTGACTTCAGGGCTGATACTCTGCCCACTGTGCCACCTATCTGCCCAGTTGTGACTTATCTTGATCAAATGTGTGCCCTATATGTATGGTTCATTTCTGTGGTTTTCTAAGTTTATGGCCACTTCTCCTATAGACTTTTTGGGTATTTGTGGAAGAGTATTCCAGATTTGTGGAATGAGAAATGGGAAGTTTTATAATTTCTATTCTTACTATGATATCTTAGTAAATGCCCCTGCTAAGACTAATTGTCCCCTATGGACTGCTGAAGGGAAGTATAACTGTAAGAACTTGTGAGTGTGGGGAATAAAAACATAAAGGATACCCTGGAACCTCTGAGAGCATCCAGCCTGAAAACCTTCAAAGGCCAAGCTGCAGTGGTAGCCCAAGAGTCACTACAATATTATGTTCATTTTATCAATGAGAAAACTTTAGCTCAGAGAAGGTATGATATGAGGTTGTGTCCAAAGCAGCATTCAAAGCTCCATATATAGTGTTCTATCCACTATACTACATTTTCTATAGAAGGTATCAGACCAAGAAAGGACTTAGAGAGAGATCACCTAGTCCAAATCCATAATCTTATATATGAGAAAACTTACTCAAAGTTTAGTGACTTAGTGGCAAAGTTGACTTGCCACATGAGCTATTTTGACTTCCACATAATTCTAGAAAAAAATTTTTTTAAAAAAACCATTGCTGGAATTTGCTAAGATGACAGGAAAAGATAATGATAAATATTAGAGGGAATGTGGGGAAACGGGACCCTAATGCATTGCTGGTGGCACTGTGAAATGATCTAACTATTCCAGAGAGCAATTTGGAAATATGCCCAAAGAGCTATCAGATTGTCCATACCCTTTGATCTAGCACAGGACTACTGGGTCTGTATCTCAAAGAAATCATAAAAAAGAGAAAAGGACCCATATGTGTAAAAGTGTTTGTGGCAGCCCTTTTTGTAGTGGCAAGGAACTGGAAATTCAGTGGATGCCCATCAGTTGGAGAATGGCTGAATAAGTTATGGTATATGAATGTTATGGAATATTATAGTTCTACAAGAAACAATCAGCAGAGTGATTTCAGAAAAGACTTACATGTACTGATGCTGAGTGAAGTGAGCAGAACCAGGAGAACATTGTACATAGTTACAGCAAGATTTATGATGATCAACTGTGATGGATTTGCCTCTTCTCAGCAATGTGGTGATTCAAGATAATTGCAACAGACTTAGGATTCAAAAGTCCATCCATATCCAGAAAAAAGAACTATGGAGATTGAATGTAGATTGAAGCATAATATTTTCACCTTTGTTTGTTTGTTTGTTTGTTTTTTCTCTAGTAGTTTTTTCCATTTTGGTCTGATTTTTCTTGCACAACATGACAATTATGTAAATATAGTCAAAAGGATTGTACTGTGTTTAACCTATGTCAGATTGCTCACTGTTTGGGGAAAGTAAAGGAGGAAGGGAAAAAAATTTGGAACACAAAATCTATAAAAATTAATGTTGAAAGCTATCTTTACATGTATTTGAAAAAATAAAACTATTGAAGAAAAAAAAATCATTGATGGGAAAGAGATTCTGCTACAGAAAAGAAAATGGTTCCAAGACTGCCTGAGATTGGGCGCAGCTAGGTGGCACAGTGGATAGAGCACCAGCCCTGAATTCAGGAAGACCCGAGTTCAAATCTGGTCTCAGACACTTAACACTTCCTAGCTGTGTGACCCTGGGAAAGTCACTTAACCCCAGCCTCAGGGGGAAAAAAAAAAAAGACTGCCTGAGATTGGGCCCAGTTTTACCCAGCTTTCCTGAGTTAAATATCCCTGATTTACTAATTAAAGATTACTTCAGGCCATAGTATATCCAGCAGATAAGTGGTGGGAGTTGTGAGGCAAAAGTGTAGTTGAGACATAAGAATTTAATGCTTCATAAGAGAAGGTAATGTGATGATTTGAGCAGAGATATAAGTAGGTAACTAAGCTGAAAATTGATACTATTTATTAGAAGCATAAATTAAGAGCCTGATTTCCCTTGAAAAGAGAATTTGTCAAAATTATATGCTTTCCTAGTACAATGTAATCTTTTCCTTCTCTGTGTTGTTATATTGCAAATAATCTGTACCAAACTATTTTTTATTTTTTAATGGATCTATTATCCCACTGATGTGTGCTCCATTCATGAATGTAGAATGTGACCCAGACATGACTTTTCTCTTAAAAATTGTCATTTTTTAAAAAGCACATACTTTTCTTCTTTTTTTAGTTTCAAGTTCTCCTACCCAAAGAAAAGGCAATAAAAACCCCATATTACACACATACAGTTATATTACATATAACTGTCATATATACCTATATATGTATGTATGTATGAATACAGTAATTATTTGGTCATTTGATAAATATGGAATAATTAAATGATAATATTGTCTGTCTACTCACAAATAAGAAATATTTCTGCATTATTTATATCTGTCTTTAAGTTTGTGAGAAGTGTTTTGTAATTGTGTCCATATAATTTATCTGTGTGTCTTGGCAGATAAATTCCCATATATTTTATTAAGAATGAATCTCTAATTAACAAATCCAATGACCTTTTCTCAAGCCTCATTCTTCTGAGCTCCCTATAGCATTTGATCACCTATTAAATACTTTAGGTTTTTGTACACTAATCTTGATTTTGGGTTTGGTTTGGGGGTTTTTAACCAATCTTGAAGCTTCTTCTCAGTATCCTTTGGCTCTTTACCCACTTGTAATAACCCCCTTGCGACCATTTCTTTTGATTCTGACATATATGTCTGGACAAACCACTGAAGAAAGGTAAACTCTTTTTACAACAACTCACTAAATAAAACTGGGGGATATCAGTGTTCTTGTGGCTTCCTGAAGTTACCTTTCTTTGATGTATCTAGTTTGTCCTGAGCTCATGAAACTGATAGTTAGGTCAGTTATTGATGTTCTGAGGACATTTGTCAATGCAAAGGGAAAATCCAAATCTTACAAATGTTTTAAGTTCTTCAGGTAATCCTCTACTTAAAGGAGGTTGGAAGGGAAAGGAAAAAAGTGATTCTATAATTATTGTAAACAATTATTCTTCTTTCTCTTCAAATTGGATTTTGTTTAAAATATTTTAAATTGCTGATAATTTATGTGGGCTTGTATTTTATAAATTTAATGAAGTTGCTAATTGTTTCAATTAGTGTTTTAGCTGACTGTGAGTTACCTGGGTTAAAATACAATTTTGCTGTTCCATCACCTACACTTATTCCTTTCATTTCTCTTTCTTGTCTTATTCCTATAGTTAGTATTTCTTGTACAATTTGAATGATAATGGTGATAATGGACATTCTTGCTTTACCCCTGATCTTATTGGAAAAGCTTCTAGCTTATCCATATTACATAGGATTTGGTTTTGGATAGAAGTTATTTGTTGTTTTGGAAAAAACTCTTTTATTTCTACTTCCTAATGTTTTTCACAGGAATGAATGTTATAATTTGTCAAAAAAAATTCTGCCTCTATTAAAATAATCAGATGATTTTCTGATTTTTATTATTAATATGGTCAATTGTGCTTATAGTTTACCTATTATTGAAACAGCCTTACATTTCTGTTTCAAATACAAACTAGCTATCATGTATGATTTCTGTGAAAATATTGTAATTTTCTTGCTATTATTTTGTTTAAATTTTTAAAATCAATATTCATTAAGGAAATTTGTCAAGAGCTTTTTCTGTTTTTGCTTTCCTATATTTATGTATCAAGATCATATATGTGTCATATAAGAAATGTGGATGAACTCCTTTACATAATTTTTCTAAATAGTTTATGTAGCATTGAAATTAGTTGTTCTTTAAATGTTTGATAAAATACCAAAGAAGAACTAGAGATCATTATTGACCACAAAATAGAAAATTTTGATTATATCAAATTAAAAAGTTTTTGTACAAACAAAACTAATGCAGATAAGATTAGAAAGGAAGCAAAAAAACTGGGAAAACATTTTTACAGTCCAAGATTCTGATAAAAGCCTCATTTCCAAAATATATAGAGAATTAACTCTAATTTGTAAGAAACCAAGCCATTCTCCAATTGATAAATGGTCAAAGGATATGAACAGACAATTCTCAGATAAAGAAATTGAAACTATTTCTAGCCATATGAAAAGATGCTCCCAGTTATTATTAATCAGAAAAATGCAAATTAAGACAACTCTGAGATATTACTACACACCTGGTCAGATTGGGTAGAATGGCAGGAAAAGATAATGCAGACTGTTGGAGAGGATGTGGGAAAACAGGGATACTGATACATTATTGGTGGAATTGTGAATACATCCAGCCATTCTGGAGAATGATTTGGAACTATGCTCAAAAAGTTATCAAACTGTGCATACCCTTTGATCTAGCAGTGTTACTACTGAGCTTATATCGTATAGAGATCATAAAGAAGGGAAAGGGACTTGTATGTGCAAGAATGTTTGTGGCAGCTCTCTTTGTAGTGGCCAGAAACTGGAAACTGAGTGGATGCCCATCAATTGGAGAATGGCTGAATAAATTGTGGTATATGAATATTATGGAATATTAGTGTTGTGTAAGAAATGACTAGCAGGATGATTTCAGAAAGACCTGGAGAGACTTACATGAACTGAGGCTGAGTGAAATGAGCAGAACCAAGAGATCATTATTTATATACTTCAACAACAATACTATATGATGATCAATTCTGATGGACATGGCCATCTCCAACAATGAGATGAACCAAATCAGTTCTAATAGAACAGTAATGAACTGAACCACTTATGCCCAGCGAAAGAACTCTGGGAGATGACTATGAACCACTACATAGAATTCCCAATATCCCTATTTTTGTCTGCCTGCACTTTTTATTTCCTTCACAGGCTAATTGTACACTATTTCAAAGTCCGATTCTTTTTGTACAGCAAAATAACTGTTTGGACATGTGTACATATATTGTATTTAATTTATACTTTAACATATATAACATGTATTGGTCAACCTGCCATCTGGGGGAGGGGGATGGGGGAAAAATTGGAACAAAAGGCTTTGCAATTGTCAGTGCTGTAAAATTACCCATGCATATATCTTGTAAATAAAAAGCTATAATTAAAAAAAAGTTTGATAAAATTCATTTGTAAATTTCTGTGATCCTAGATTTTTTTTTCCTTAGGGTGCTCATTTATAGTATTTTTTAAATTTCTTTTTCTAACAGAGGATTACTTAAATATTTCATTTCTTCTATTATTCTGAACAATTTATATTTTTGTAAATATTCATTCATTTTATTTAGATCGTCACTTTTACTGCCATGTAGTTGGCAAAATAACTCCTATAATTCCTTTTGTTTCTTCATTAATCATAACTTCATTTTTGAAACTGGTAGTTTGTTTTTTCTTTCTTTTTAAAAACCTAACTTGCCAATAGTTGATCCATTTTTCCACCACAATGTTATGATTATTTACTATCATCAATATGGTATGTTAATTTTTTAAAGTTATTGTGCTCCAATGATTCTATGAAAAAATAATTCATCCTAAATAAATATAATAGTATTTAGCACTTCTATACCACAGAGAGGATGGAAAAATGGAAAAAGAAAATAATTGAGAAAAAAGTTTCTAGTTATAATTTAAATACTTAAAATGTTTTGTCATGTTGCAGTGTTGGAAATGTCTTTAAATTGAATAATGTTTATAAATATGGGTCCTGGTTTATATTTACAATGAAAACTAGCTATTTGAACTAACTATAATTTGCACAAAAAACAAAATGGCAGGACATAGATGAAATATGTATATGTATATTCTTTATTAAATATTCTATAATAAAAATGAATCTTCCAACTTAGTTGTATAAAGTGTATATAGAAAATCCAACTAAAAAGGAGAAAACAAGTTAGAAGCAATTTTTTTGTTGAAATTTACCTTTGAGGTTTCTACTTCATAACATGACATTTAATTTTTTTAACTTGCTTTAAATAAATATATATATATATATTTTTATATGACAAACAAAAACATTAGATTTGGATTGTTAAGACTGGCAAAGGCATGGAAAATGTACAGTGCAATCAATATTTTATTAAAGTTTTGATGTGATTACAATTTTACATTCATACATATGTTGAACACAATACCACCATTCAAAAATAAAATGCAAAGCCTTTGAAATCTTTCTAAATTAGGTATTAGATCACACAAAACACAATCTGACACACATTTCAAATTTTGCGGTTTTTATCATATACAACCATAATCACACAAACAGTCTGAATATCTTCAGAGACCAATAATGGGGGCTTAGTGTCAACAGGATTTAAATATGCAAGAGTAGTAATTTCATTGCAATTTAGAGAAGACTATGGGTTACTACTAATAAATTTATGGTTTTCAGAAGGCTGTTCATTATCTTTCTGAACAGCTTTAAGTGATGAGAAAAGTGTCTGATCATTAGTATGGAGGGCTAGTATTTTACTAAATAATTCTGTATTCAGGGGTAAAAAATGGAAAAAGGTTCTGCACTTTTGCTAGTAGATATTTCTACTATATCACTAAACATACTAATAGTTGTAAAGATTTTGTCAGAAAATTTTAACTTTTCAGTTCTTAAATTTCTAGTCTAAGCAGAAGTAGATACAATATAGGCTGAATACATAGCTGTAGTTAAATCATTTTGTGAATGGGAATTATACTATTTGTGAAACTGTGAACTAAATTAGGGAACTATTATTGTGCATAATACTCACTAGTTGCTGATGGAATTTTATCAGTTATACTTGGTGATAGATCACTTTACATGAATTGTCTCCTGTCTTGGAGAAAAAGTCATGAATGTTTAACATTCAAGTAGTCCTCTGAGTTATAGTAGCATAAGGGTTACATATTTTGGTTGTCATTCAGACATATAGATTTCTTTTACTAACAACTTTTTCTTGCTTGGTGTAGATTTTCCTGGAGAATTAATGAAGTAAGAATCTCCAGTTTTTCAAGGACTAAGCCTTGCAAACTAAATTGTTCAGCCTTAGCTGACTGTCCATCAAAGAAGTCAGCTGTTTTTTCCACTTCTTGACCTTATGAAACCAAAGTTAACTACCTTTTCTCTTCCCATTAAGTCAGAAGAGACAAAAAAACCCACAACTGTTTAATTACTTCATCTAAAAGATCCTTTTGGCTTGAATATTTCACCATTATTGAGTTAAGCTTGTTACTTTCTTCTAAAAACTGTTTGGAGGAAGCATTTTACTCT
Source organism: Sminthopsis crassicaudata (assembly GCF_048593235.1). Taxonomy (NCBI): domain Eukaryota; kingdom Metazoa; phylum Chordata; class Mammalia; order Dasyuromorphia; family Dasyuridae; genus Sminthopsis; species Sminthopsis crassicaudata. Next base: position 439,932,735 of record NC_133619.1, read on the forward strand.
CAAAGGAACTAATTTCAGTCTTTCATCAGGTATCTAGTGTTTCAGGCATTTTATGCTAGAGGATACAACTTGCTGTCATATACTATTTCAAATACTGAATTGAGTTGCTACTACTATTGGATAACATTTTGTGTTCTTGAAGTAATTTTTTAAAAAACTCCTATTTTTATTAATTTTTTAACTTTCAATTTTGTCAGTCTCCCCTTTGATTCTCAGATTTCTATTTTAGAGTTTCATGGAAGAGGTTAATTAATTCTTTTTCTGCTTTTTTTTAAGCTATCTGGCCATTTAATTATCTGTTCTTTCTATCTTTTATTGATTTAAGTATCAATATTTTCCTCTAAGTATTGCTTTTGGCTGCATCCCATAAATTTCAATAAATTTGTCATATTGTTGTTATATTGTTTCTATGATTTGTTCTTTATCCTATTCATTCTTTATGATTAATTTATTTCATTTCTAATTAATATTTAATTTATGCTATAAATGTCCTTTGTTGAATAGAATTTTATTGAATTCAGAAAAGATGTTTAATATTCTGCTTTTCTACATTAGTTTGTGAAGTTTTTAATGCCTTGATACATGGTCAATTTTTGTGAAAGTGTCTTATAAAGCTGAAAAATAGGTATGTTCCTTTATATTTCCATTCAATATTCTCCAGAGATCTAGAATAGTTAACTTTTCTAAAATTCTATTCATTTTCTTAACTTCTTTCCTGTTATTTTATGATTAGATTTAACTAGATTCAAGAGCAGTAAATTGAGATCCTCCACTAGTATAATTTTATTGCTATTTCCTCTTGTAACTCATTTAACTTTTATTTTAAGAACATTAGATGCTATACATTTGGTGTGTAGATGGTCATATTAATAATGTCTGTGATTCTCTTTTAGCAAAATGTAATTTCCTTGTTTATCTGTTTGAATTAGGTCTATTTTTGCTTTTCCTTTGTCTGAGATCATTCATCTGTGTAGAGAACACCCAAGAAGCTAGAAACTTCAATAATTGGGATGTTCCCCTCCTTCTGAGATTAATCAAGGGTGCATTTAAGCTTGAAATCCTGAAGAAATATAAGATCTTGGCATATTTCCTGTGGCACTGTGAACTTTACCCAAGACTGAGTCTCCAGAAAATAACAACATGCTTCAGGGAATCAGATCATAGAAAATAAGAACCAGCATTGGTCACAGAACAATGTTTTATATAATAACTTGTGGTTTTAAGGTTTATAAGCAGAATGAATTCTCTCAATAAATGGCTCTGTTGAATTCTCAGCAACTCCATCTGATCTCTCTTTGTATAACATTATAAAAATTTGTTTATCAAAATAAAGAGAGATTGAGGAAATTGTAGATATGAGAGAACAGAGTGAGGGATTCAAAAGAGGAGGAAATAGAGGAAAAGGCAACAAGAGGCCCATCTGGCATTCTACCTAGTGCTCCTTTATGTTGCCTTTATATAATCCTTTGTGTTAGGTAGAACTGCATGCTCCCTTCCAAAAAATGGCTATTGAGGATAAAGAGAGACTAAAAGACTTAGGTATGTACTCAAAGAATCTTACAATTTGCCCTGTCATAAAATGCACAAGGACACAGGACTTGGCAAAAGCTGGAGTTAAAAACAACTGAAAGAATTAAAATCAGTCGTAATGAATTATGGCCCCACGGCCTCTTACATTGCCATATTATTAGAAAACTTGTCTGGGGATGTACTAACTCCTTAAGAATGGCATCAGGTCACTAAATTATGTTTGTCACCTGGAGACTTTGTACAGTGGAAAGCTAATAACACAGAGAAGTACGCTAATGCGTATTATGATTGGATGAGGATACAGGATGCTGCTGCATATAATTTAGACATGCTGTTCAGTGTAGGTCAAAATACATTACCAGAAACTCAACAAGGGTATACTTTGGAGGTTTATCATGTTATCCAAAGTTGTGTACTGCAGGTCTGGAAAGAGATAGTAACCAGTGGACAATCAATCTACTAGAGGTTTTACAAAAGTGGTACAAGAAGGAGAAAAATTTTCAGATTATGTAGCCAGAATCAAGCAGACAGCAGAAAGAACATTAGGTAATATAAGGGATTTAGAAGAAATTATTAGATAAGCAGCAAAAGAAAATTGTGGTACTAATTATGAGAGCATTTTTATCGCTGCCCCCTGATGCTAGTTTGGAACAGATGACTAGAAAGAGCACATCTCATGGCAGAAGCCCAACAAGCAGTTAAAAATAAGGCAATAAGGGCTCTTGTTTTAAATATGGAAAGACAGGACATTTCAAGAGGGAATGTAGAAATGGAGATTGGGCCAAATAGAGACCAAAGCAAACATATCCCAAATGTCATATAGGTTATCACTGGGCCTCAGAATGTGGATCTAAACTGCCAAGAAATGGAGCCATGGGCTTAGCCCCAAGTCCCAAACAAACAATGGGGACCTATCTGCTCCAGGACACACCCCTTCAGTTCTCTCAGCCCAAGGACAAGACAGCCTATATCCACCATGTGCTGCCTCTTCCTTAGAAGTGACTTGTTGTTCTTTAGAATTTCCTTCAAGGTCTGTCAGAATTTATCCCATGCAAAGTAGAACCCTCCTTTTTAAATACCCTTGAGGTATTAAGGGACTTATTTCAAATAAAGGGGAAAATGTAGATTTTCATTACAAACCTCAGTACATAGCAGACCCAACAAAAGACGGGACAAATTCAGCAGATAATTGGGTTCCAGTAACCATAGAAAACAAAGGATGTGAAATTATAGAAATAACACCTAATAATCTTCTATTACAATGACTCATACAGAAAGAATCCCAGGTGTATTGAGCATAGGAAGTACAAAAGGAAGAAAGACTTATCATTATTGTCACAGTTGAAGAAAAAAATATTCAGGGATTGGTAAATATAGGAGCAGATAGATCAATAATGAAAAACAATGGGAGGTGACATGGGGCATGACAGTGGCTGAGTTAAGTATGAGGTGAGTGGGAATGGTAGAGACCAGACAGAATAGTTGCACATTATATTGGAAATTCAAGAACAAGCAAAGGGGTTTCCACCCATATTGTTTACCAAATTTACTCACAGCTCTCTGGGGATGGCACATTTTATTGTAAATACAAATGAAGCTTAGTACAAATTTTTAATAGGGGCACTAATAGAAGGGCAGGCCACAGCTGATCCTATATAGTGGATTAGCAATACTCCTATGTGGGCTGATCAGTGGCTCCTAAATCAAGAGAAAATAACAGCCCTAGAAGAAATAATAATTTTTAAAAGGACATATAGTTGAGACAAGTAGCCCTGGAATTCTCTCATATTTGCAATAAAAAAAAGAAATCTGGTAAATGGAGGCTGTTTACAGATCTCAGGAAGGTTAATGAAACTATGAATACAACAGGAGCCTTACAAACTGGTCTCCCATCTCCAAATATGATTCATGAAAATTGACCAGGTGACAGTAGCAAAGATAGAAGGAGTTTATAATGTTACTTGCAAGGAATGCAAGGTTTCTGAATGCATAGGAAGTAAGGCTAATATCAGTATTGTGTTTGTTATTCTGAAGCCTTCATTTAGTATGTTACTAGTACAGAATAATAATTGGTATCACACTCAAGCAGAGCATTCCTTAGAAAAGATTGAACATTTGCTTAACAAAAGTAGAAAGAAAATATGTATTTCATGTATCATTTTCAGTATAATTGCATTAATTTCTATTTTAGCTTCCAGTGTCTTGCTTGCTACATTTGTAACCAACCACTGTTCAAAATCAAGTGGTTCAGCCTAGCTATTTGTATGAACTTTCTCTGAACATCTCTAAAGGGTTTGCTATAAAGAATAAAATTAATAAGTTTTATGAAGCTATAAATCAATTAAGGGAGGATGTCCTTGAAATAGGATAAGTAGAAATATTGAGGATTAGACAAAGATTGTGATTACAGATTCACTAGTTTCTGTATAATTAACAAGGAACACAATGAGTCAGAGTAGGAGTGGGATAAAATTAGAAGTCACCTTAATGGATTATGGGGAAATTCATTTGCTAAATAGAGTATTAAAGATTTTCAAAAGATTGCTGACATGTTAGATTAAAAAGTCACATAAAAATTTAGAACCTGAACAGACTGCTGATTGGATTAAGAGAGCACAAGGGACATTCAGTACCATTGGGCATGAAATCATACTCACAGCATTTGCTGTAATTTTACATATTTGTATCTGTATCTGCTGACCTACTCTGGTAGGCTGTTTTCTAACCATTGTTAAAAAGAATTGCAGAGAATGTCCACAGGCAGGATCTCAGACTTGAAGACTTGAGAGCACCTCAATAAACAAAGGAGGAGATGTAAAGAACTCCCAGGAAGCTAGAAACTGAAATGATCCCCTCCTCTTAAAATAAACCAAGGGTGCATGTAAGCTTGAAATCCTGAGGAAATATAAGGTCTTGGCATATATCCTGGGGCACTGTGAACTTTACACAAGATTGAATTTCCAGAAAATAACAAAATGCTTCAGGGAATCAGATCATAGAAAACAGGAAAACAGGGTTGGTCACAGAACAATGCTTCATATAATAATCTTTGTTTTTAAGGTATATAAACAGCATGAATACTCTCAAAAAATGACTCTATTTAATTCTCAGCAACACCATCTCCTTGTTTTCAACCACCACTAGCCCATTTGTGTTGTGCTGGTTATAACACATCTGATGCATAATAGATTCTGCTTTGGCTTTCTAATTTTTTATACTCTATATGTGTCTTTCTGCTTCAAGTATGTTTATTGGAAACAACATATTGCTGGATTCTGTTTCTAATCCATTCTACTATGTTTTTCCATTTTGTAAGTAAGTTCATGTCATTTATATTCACAGTCATGATTATTACTTGTGCATTTGTCTTCATCCATTTACCAATTTTTGTAAGGTAATTTTCCTAATTTTTTCTGTCTTCCTCTCTTTCCCAATAACTTTTTCTCATCCTTCCATTCTTCTTTTGAGATTATCCCAATATAAAAGAATCATGCCTTGATTCTCTCATTATATACTTTCTAAGAGGCCTAATGATTGTGAAATTCTGAGATTATATATATCCTCTCTTTATATAAGAATGTAAGTAGTTTATTATTTAGGGTTTTTTTGTAATTGCTCCCTTGTATTTACTTTTTTGTGCTTCTGAGTCCTATGTTTGAATGTCAGATTTTATATTCAGCTCTGGTCTTTTTATCAGGAATGCTTGAAAATATTCTATTTAATTAAATATATATTTTTATCTATAGGATTATAGTCACTTTTACACAATGGATTATTCATGGTTTTAATGACATCCTTTGCTTTTTGGAAAATTATATTTAAACTTCTGTTTCTTCAAAGTGGTACATGTCAAATCTTGAATGATCCTGACTGTAGTGCCATGGCACTTGATTTTTTTTCTTTCTTGCTACTTTTCTTCTTGAGCTAGGAATTCTGAATTTTGGCTATATTATTTCTGGGAGTTTTCATTTTTTAGTTTCTTTTAAAAGGTGACCAATGAGTTGTTCTAATTTCTACTTTTCCTTCTGTTTCTAAGATGGTTTGACTATTTTCTTTATAATTTCTTGAAATATTATGTCTAGTCCCCATACCTCCTTGATTTTTTTTTTATCATGGCTTTCAAGTACTTGAATGATTCTCATATTTCTCTTCAATTTTCTTTGTAGATTGTTGCTTTTCTTATGAGATATTCCATATTTTCTTCTTCAGTTTAGTCTTTTGACAGTGTTTTATTATTTCTTGATGTCTTCTTGAATCATTAGCTTCCACTTAGCCAAGTATAATTTTTAAGGAGTTATTTTCTTCAGTAATGTTTTGTATCTGTTTTATAAAACTGTTCTCTTCTCATAATTTCCTTGCATAGCTCTCATTTCTCTCCCCATTTTTCCCTACTGCTCTGATTTGCTTTTTACAATCTTTTTTTTACATTAAAAAAATTTTTTTAAAAACTTCTAAGAATTCTTATTGAGCTTGCCCCCAATCTGCAATTTTTAATGCTTGTTTGCAGATGTTTACAAATCTCTGTTTTCTGTGTTTGCATCATTAATTTCCCCATCACCATAGTAATTGTTTATAGTTGAGTTCTTTTTACCATTTGCTTATTCTTCTACACTAATTTTTTACATTGGATTTTATATTTGGTGTGTCTCAATTTGGGAATGGTGGGAGAATATCTAGCTTGAGCATCTGGATTGTTTGGGGGTTTTTTTTGTCCTTTTAAAATGTCAGCTGTTTTCATAATTCAGTATGGGAACCTGAAAGTTTTCAATATTTTCCTTACTTATTCAAAAATTAAATGCAAAATAGGTAAAAACCAAATTAGAAAAAGAAAAAAACAAAAACAACAAAACAACAAAAAATTATCATGTGCCCAACAGAACATCAGGAGGATAAAAAATATATGTAACAATAAATTTCCATTTCAAGAGAGCATATATAATAATTGAAGACATTATTCATAACTGTATTTATTTTTGTTTTCTTGTTTTATTTTGTTCCTGCTATATGCCTTTTTACTTTATTCTTTCACTTTTTTTACTTTATTTTTTATTTCCCTTTTACTCCTCCTGCCTCCCTCAAACAGGCTGCAGTTAAACATAGACATATTTATGTACACACACACACATACACACCCCCACACACCAATACACACACGCATACATACACATATATATACACATACCTATATATATTTACATTCATACACACATAGGTACACGTATATACATAAGCATTTGCATACCTACACATAACATCTAAAACAATATTAATAAGGCTTACATATAATGTAGATTTCTGTCTTGATTTAATCTTTTTTAAGTTTGACTTTGTCTGAAATCAATTATTACTACCCCTCCTTTTTTTCTAATAAATTTTACTTCTGATCACTATTGTTTTGTTTGCCTATATCTCCTACTTCCTATCCTTGATAATTCTTTTTTTACTTATTGATTTGCCTTGCTATCATTTAATCTCCCCACCATCCCTCTAATGATCTATCTCTTATCTTTTCCTTCCCTCTTTATCCCATTCCTATACTAATACTACACAATTTATCCCACTCCCATTAATCTAAACACCCTTCTGTACCAGGACACTATGCCTTCTTCTTTCTCCCTCTTTATCCCATTCCCATTAATCTATACACCATATCCTAATCCTATTGAAAGTCCTATCCCATCTTATCCTATTCCTTTTTCCCCTTGTTTCTTTATAGATTTTGGAGGGTGTATACCTTTCTTGCTATATATATGTAATGTTTCCTCTTTAACCATTCCCAATTTGAGTAGGTTTTCAAAACTACCAGCCCTCCTTCCCCACCTAATTCCTCTGTTTTGCTTCTTGCTATCACACATCATTCATTGTATATTTATTGCATAATATTTATATATACATATATATCATTACATTCTTATATTTTCTTAAATGGTTTTACTAGAGTCACATCCTATGCAGCTCTAACCTAATCTTTTTTCTAATTACCCAATTACTAGTGTCAATCTTAGACATATGGTTTACATTTCCATGTATAAAACATAAGAAATTTGTCCTTATTGAGTCCCTTGAAATTAGTCTTTGTTATTGACTCTTATTTGTTATATTTTCTATTGAATTTAGTTTGAGACAAAATACTGAAAATTTGGCCTTTTGTTAAATGTTAATTTTTTCATTCAGCATTATACTTAACTTTGCTGGATATAATATTTTTATTTTATTATAGGAGCTGGGTGGTCTTTTATTATAGCTGTTAATATTGTGAAATTATGTGGTTCCAGAATATTTAAATTGTTACTGCTTATAAATTTTTCTCTTTGATCTGGGAGTTTTGAAATTTAGCAATGACATTTCTATATGTTTTCCTTGTAGGATCTCTTTAAGATGGTGATAGGTGGGGGTTTTTTGTTCTATTTCTATTTACCCCTCATGTTCTATCACTCCAGAACAATATTCTTTCACAATTTCTTGCATTACTGTGTTCAAGATGTCTTTTTTGGTCACAGATTTCAGGTAGTTCAATTATTCTTACATTTTCTTTTCTTGACCTGTTCTTCAGATCTGTTTATTTTCTTTTAAGACAATTCACATTTTTTTCTATTTTTTTCATTTATTATATTTTGTTTTATTATTTTTTGGTCTCTTCTAACTTCAGGCCCTTCCCCTTGCCCAGTTCTATCTTTCAAAGAGTCATTTTGTTCTTTAACACTCTGGATCTTCTTTTCTAGTTAGTTGACTTTCTTTTCAAAAAAAATTTTTCTTGAATTGTTCTTTTTTTATTTTTGTTTTTCCTTATTCTTTCTTGATTTTTAAAGTCTTTTTTGAGTACTTCTATAAATTATTTCTGGGCAGATAGCCATTTAACATTACTCTTTGGTATAGGTGAGGGAAAAGTGTTTTTTTTCTTTTGACTTCAGTATCCTCCTCTGAAAATTAACCCTGGTTTTCCCTATTCCCATAAAGTTTTATGATTGAATTCTTCCTCCTTTGCTTGCTCATTTAAAAAAAAATAAGAACTTAATAGTGTAATCACCTCTAGTCCTGGGGTGGCAGGGATGCCTCTGGCTTCAGGTCTTCCTTTAGTCCTCCCCTTTATAATGAAATCTAAAACCAAGAATTCCAGCCTTTTATAAGTGCCTGCAGCCAGCAATTTTTTTGTCTTCTGGCTTGGTTCCTTCTTGCCTGGGGTGAGTCTCAGCAGCATAGCTAGGCCTGGCATTCCTTATCAGCAGAGATTTCCCTCTATTCTCCCAGACTTAGACCCCCATTCCCCTAGTTGTCCTGGAGGAGATGAAAGTTCCTGACATTTAACCCCAGGGTTCCCAGTTTGCTATTCCAATGTAACTAGCTTGGAGGTGTTTACATTCCAGTGGGTTAATCCTCTATTCTGTTGTCTTTCTTCTGTTTGTTGGGGAAATCTGGAAACTTTAGAATATTCTGACCTAGTCCATCATCTTTCCACAATCCTCCTACATTGACCTTGATACTTTCATAGGATGTGATCTGGATAGACTTGTTCACTGCCCTCCTGATATGATCTCTGCAAGTTCCTGATCCAGCCTTGGGTTTGTTATATTGTATGTGGTTGGAGTCTCATTAGTCTGGTACTAGACCCAGTCGCTGTTAGTTTGCTAGGAGATTTTGCAGGTTCAGAGTTACTGAGTTTCTTGATTTTCTTTTGGTCCTTGATTATTTCACAGCAGGTTTATATGTGGGACTAAACTAGGTGAGAACCAATCACTCATCTTCCCCACTTCCCTACCCCTTGGGTGAGAATCATACAGCTAAATTTTTGGAACTTAATCTAGGACTTCTCTCACTTGAGACAATGACTGCTATTTTCTAACTACTAGGTTATGGGTGACAGAGATGTCAGCTGGAATCCATTCCTATACCCAGTGCTAATTCATGAGTCTTCTCAGTTTTATTTCTGCCCTTGTGATTCCTGACTTGGTCACAGATCCCTTACTATTCTGGGATGTTAAAATGCTCCTCACTACTGCTGCTAATGCCACTGCTGAGCCTGCTGCTATTTTCACTGTCTTCATGCTATGGTTCCTGGATAGGCCCAACCCCAAGTCTGCAGACATCTCTGTATATCTTTCTAAACCTCCCTGGATTGGAAAATTACAATTATCCTTTTGACATCATGACTTTACTATCACAGTTTTATTATATCACAAGCATAAGAAATTAAATAGGAATTTGTGGAGAGTTTTATGGAAGCCATAAAAGACATGGGAAGGCTAGCAGACAACACAGAAAAAGTTTGAAAATTCAGAAATACATAAATTTGTACTAAAATTTGGGTTATTATATAGCAGTATACATAAAACATATGTATATGGTTATATAATAACAACCCAAATTTTATATTAAAGTATTGTAAACACCATATAAAAGAAAAAAATCAGAATTCTTATCTGTTAGGAAGAGAGGGCCAAAAATTTTACACAGATATTCTAGATTATGGGGGTGCCACATCCCAATCCTCACATTGTGGAAGGGATAACTGTGCTCACCGTAACTTTTCTCTTGACTTTCCTGATCAGAATTTCATCTGGCGGCTTTCTCAATTCTTGTGGGGGAGATATATTGGCCAAAATATTGACTCTCACTTCACCATCCTGACCATATATGCTTTTTTATGCTCTTGTATATATTCTTACCTAAATCCAACATAAAGAATCACATCCAGGAGTCCTTTGTTGCTGTTGTTCAATCATTTTTCAGTTGTGTTTAACTCTTCATGACCCCATTTGGGTTTTCTTGAAAAAAATATAGGAATGGTTTGCCAATTCCTTCTCCTCCATTTTCTTCATTTTACCCATGAGGAAACTGAGGCACATAAAATTATTTGACTTTCCCAAAGTCACACTGTTATTAAGTGTCTGAAGGCAGATTTGAACTCAGGAGCAAGATTGTTCCTAACTCCAAGTCCAGCACTTTACCATCTACCTGCCCCACTTCTCCTAATACATTAATATCAATACAACATGGTGGACCAATTTATTATCCTCTCATCTTTTGAAAGGAGTGGTACATTTTGTTTCAATGTATTATGTCCCATTAAATAATCAACCAATGATTCTTTCCCATGAAAAAGTTAAAACAAACGTGTCATTGTCTATTATAACTGATAGCACATATGTTACTATAGTCTCAATCACCTTCCACCTTCTCAGACTATACTTTTAAAAAAAACTGAAAGAACTATGGAGATTGAAAAGCTATGAGTAGGAACATAGGAGAATGATTTATTCTGTAGGAACTTCTAGTCACATGTTCTGTTTTGAAGCAAGATCTGAGAAGATAAAGCTAATTCTTATGGAACACATGAAGTGATAAAACCAGATGGTGTCAATGACCAATAATAATGGTCATAAGCCAAAATAAGAATAATCACAAGAATGGTGAAGATTCATCTCTGGTAAATAATACTTCAGGATAACTGCAGTGAGTCAGCAAAATCAAGACAGACTTTGGTACAATTAATAAAATAGTAATATCTTATTGACTAGTACACAACTAGGAAATAAGAAGGGTATCTATAGCCAGAATGCTTGCCATTTATTTATGAATGAGTATTTTGGCCTCAATTATCCTCATATAAAATAGCCATTTTTATAGTTCTTAGAAAGTAAGCAATTTCTTTAGAATGCTTTGCAATGAGTACAACAAGATAAGGCAAACTCCTTTGGCAAAAGCAGAACTTTCATTTCCTCATACAATGACTTGAAGGAAATGATGTATGGTTTGAGAGAAAAGAACTTAAGGTTTTGGTAAAATAACATTGGTATGAGATGTTGATCTTAATAAAATTCTCACTTATCAGGGGGGAGGGGTGTGATCTCAGCCGTTTCTGTGGAGAAACTGGCAGCAAGCCAGTAGACAAGCAGAGAAGCTAAAAACAAGTGAAGACGATAACCAGGAAAAGCTAGGGTCTCTCAGGGCCTGCCCACACCCACCCTGAGTGACTCAGCACACTCTCAGTCACAGTGCAGCCATTGCTGTCCTGCTAGTGCCTTACTGCTGCCCCCCTTCCCTCCCTCCCCGCAGTCTGTAGAGGAAGCTTGGTAACACCATCCAAACCCTCCCAAAAAAGCAGACCATTTGTTTTTCTTGTTAGTTTGTTTTCTTTGACTCTTCTTTGACAAAATGAGCAAAAAGTTAAAGCACACACTAACTATTGATAGCTTCTATATGGATAGAAAGCAGACTTTAAACCCTGAGAAGACTAAAAACAGACTATCTCCAGATGAATCCCCAAAGGAGGATATGATTAGGTTCTCAGTGCACAAGACTCTCATAGAAGAAATTAAAAAGGATCTCACAAGAGAGCTAGAAGAAAAATGGGAAAAGGAAAGGGAAGCTTGGCAAGAGAGTCTGGATAAGTCATCCCAGTCATTTAAAGATAGAGTGCATAAAGAAATCAAATCCTTGAAAAACAGAATTAGTGAGTTGGAAAAAGAAAGTAACTCTCTAAAAAATAAAATTAGAGAAATGGAAAAAAATTCCATAGAATAATACAACTCACTTAAAAACTCAATTGGACAATTAGAAAAAGATATTTTAAAAGTAAGTGAAGAAATTATTTCATTGAAAATCAGAATTGAACAAACAGAAGTGAATGACTCGAGGAGACACCAAGAATCAGTCAAGCAAAACCAAAAAGATGAAACAATGGAAAAAAATATCAAATACCTTCTTGGGAAAACAACAGACCTGGAAAATAGATCCAGGAGAGACAATCTGAGAATTATTGGAGTCCCTAAAAAATATGATGAAAAAAAGATCCTGGACACTATTTTCCAGGAAATTATTAAAGAGAACTGCCCAGATGTTTTAGAAACAGAGGGTAAAATAAACATTGAAAAAATTCATCGATCACCTACTGAAAGGGACCCTAAAATCAAAACACCAAGAAATATAGTAGCCAAATTCCAGAACCAACAAAGGGAAAAATATTGCAAGCTGCTAGAAAAAATCAATTCAAATATAGAGGAGCCACAATAAGGATTACCCAGGATCTAGCAGCGTACACATTAAAGGATTGAAGGGCCTGGAATCTGATATTCTGAAAGGCTAAGGAACTTGTTATGCAGCCAAAAATAACTTACCCAGCCAAATGAACATCTTTTTTCCAGGGAAGAAGATGGATATTCAACAAAATAAGTGAATTTCATCTACTCTTGATGAAAATAACAGATCTAAACAAAAAGTCTGATCTACAAATATAGAACTCAAGAGAAATCTAAAAAGGTAAAAAGAAATCTTGGTAACTATATTTCTGCTATAAAGATATATAAAGAACACATGTATAATTTGTTCTGGAAACTAGAGGTGGAAAGGAAATTGAACCCAGAAAAGGGTAAAGTGGGGATACTACATCTCATGAAGAGGCAAAGGTAACCTATTATATCTGAAAGAAAGAGTGGAGGGGGATGAACATAGTGTGTATCGTACTGCCATCAGAATTGGCTTAAAGAGAAAAATATTAGAAATATTTGATTTATGGTGAAACTTTTCCCACCTCATTGAAAAGTGGGAGGGGAAAAGTGGAAAGGGAAGGAGTAAGCCAAACTGAAGGGAATACAGAAATTGTGAGGAAAAGGGATAAGATAGGGGAAAGAACACTAAGGAGGGGGAAAGGATACTAAAAAGGGAGGGCTGTGGGAAGCAAGTGGTGCTCATAAGTTTAATACTGGGGAGGGGAATAAGGGGGAAGGAAAGGAGAAAAACATAAGCAAGGGTTAACAAGATGGCAAGTAATACAGAATGGATAATTTTAATTTAAAATGCAAATGGGATGTACTCTCCCATAAAGAGAAAGATGTTAGCAGACTGGATTAAAAGCCAGAATCCTACAATATGTTGTTTACAGGAAATACACCTAAAGCAGGGTGATACCTACAGAGTAAAAGTAAAAGGTTGGAGCAGAATCTATTATGCTTCAGGTGAAGTAAAAAAAAGCAGGGGTAGCCACCCTCATCTCAGATCAAGCAAAAGCAAAAATTGATCTAATTAAAAGAGAAAGGCACTATATCTTGCTAAAGGGTAGCATAAATAATGAAGCAATATAAATATTAAACATATATGCACCAAGTGGTGTAGCATCTAAATTCTTAAAAGAGAAATTAAGAGAGCTGCAAGAAGAAACAGACAGCAAAACTATAATAGTGGGAGATCTCAACCTTGTACTCTCAGAATTAGATAAATCAAACCACAAAATAAATAAGAAAGAAGTCAAAGAGGTAAATAGAATACTAGAAAAATTAGAGATGATAAATCTTTGGAGAAAACTAAATGGAGACAGAAAGGAGTACACTTTCTTCTCAGCAGCACATGGAACCTATACAAAAATTGACCATATGTTAGGACATAAAAACCTCAAACTCAAATGCAATAAGGCAGAAATAATAAAAGTATCCTTTTCAGAACACAATGTAATAAAAATTACATTCAATAAAAAGCCAGGGGAAAATAGAATTAAAAAATAATTCAAAACTAAATGAACTCATACTAAAGAATGATTGGGTGAAAAAGCAAATCATAAACATAATTAATAGCTTCACCCAAGAAAATGACAATAATACCAAAATGTGTGGGATACAGCCAAAGTGGTAATAAGGGGAAATTTCATATCTCTAAAGGCCTACTTGCATAAAATAGAGAAAGAGAAGATTAATGAATTGGGCTTGCAACTAAAAATGCTAGAAAAAGAACAAATAAAAAACCCCCAGTCAAACACTAAACTTGAAATTCTAAAAATAAAAGTAGAGATCAATAAAAATTGAAAGTAAAAAACTATTGAATTAATTAATAAAACTAAGAGTTGGTTCTATGGAAAAAACAACAACAAAATAAACAAACCCTTATTAAATCTGATTTAAAAAAAGGAAAGAAGAAAATCAAATTGTTAGTCTTAAAAATGAAAATTACTTGCCACTAATGAAGAGGAAATTAGAGCAATAATTAAGAGTTACTTTGCCCAACTTTATGCCAATAAATTCGAAAACTTAAATGAAATGAAACCAATACCTTCAAAAACATAGCCTGACTAGATTAACAGAGGAAGAAGTAAATAGTCTAAACAGTCCCATTTTTGAAAAAGAAATAAAACAAGCTATTAACCAACTCCCTAAGAAAAAATCCCCAGGACCAGATGGATTTACAAGTGAATTCCACCAAACATATAAAGAAAATTAACTCCAATGCTATATAAATTATTTGAAAAAATAGGGATTGAAGGACTCCTACCAAATTCCTTTTATGACACAGAGATGGTACTGATACCTAAACCAAGTAGGTTGAAAACAGAGAAACAAAAGTATAGACCAATCTCCCTAATAAATATTGATGTTAAAATCTTAAATAAAATATTAGCAAAAAGATTACAGAAAATCATCCCCAGGATAATACACTGTGACCAAATAGGATTTATACCAGTAGTTCAATATTAGGAAAACTATTAGCATAATTGACTATATCAATAACCAAATTAACAAAAACTATATGACCATCTCAATAGATGCAGAAAAAGCATTTGATAAAATCCAACATCCATTCCTAATAAAAACACTAGAGAGGATAGGAATAAAATAGTCAGGAGCATATATTTAAAATCATCAGTAAGCATCATATGTAATGGGGAAAAACTGGAGCCTTTCCCAGTAAGATCAGGAGTGGAACAAGGTTGCCCACTATCACCATTATTATTCAATATTGTATTAGAAATGCTAGTCTCGGCAATAAGAGTCGAGAAAGAGATTAAAGGAATTAGAGTAGGTAATGAGGAAACTAACTATTACTCTTTGCAGATGATATGATGGTATACTTAGAGAACCCCAGAGATTCTACTAAAATATAATCCACACCTTTAGCAAAGTTGCAGGATATGAAATAATCCCACATAAGTCATCAGCATTCTTATATATCACTAACAAAATCCAACAGTTAGAGTTACAAAGAGAAATTCCATTTAAAGTAACTACTGAGAGTATAAAATATTTAGAATCTATCTGCCAAGAGAAAATCAGAAACTATATGAGCAAAACTACAAAACACTTTCCACACAAATTAAGTCAGATCTAACTAATTGGAAAAATATTAAATGCTTTTGGATAATCCAAGAGAATATAATAAAGATGACAATACTCTCTTAACTAATTTATTTATTTAGTGCCATACCAAGAAACTATTTTAATGACCTAGAAAAAATAACAACAAAATTCATATGGAAAAAAAAGGTTGAGAATTTCAATGGAATTAATGAAAAAATCAAATGAAGGTGGCCTAGCTGTACCTGATCTAAAACTATATTATAAAGCAGCAGTTACCAAAACCCCATTTGGTATTGACTAAGAGACAGACTACTTGATCAGTGGAATAGATTAGGTTCACAAGACATAATAGTCAATAACTATAGCAATCTAAGTGTTTGGCAAACCCAAAGATCCTAACTTTTGAGATAAGAATTCACTATTTGACAAAAACTGCTGTGAAAAGTGGAAATTAGTATGGCAGAAATTAGGCATGGACCCACACTTAACACCATATACCAAGATAAGATCAAAATGGGTTCATAACTTAGGCATAAAGAAATTTCCCCACATCCCCTCCAACATTCATCATTATTTGTTCCTGTCATTTTAGCCAATCTGACAGGTGTGTAGTGGTATCTCAGAGTTGTCTTAATTTGCATTTCTCTGATCAGTAGTGATTTGGAACACTTTTTCATATGAGTAGAAATAGTTTCAATTTCATCATCTGAGAATTGTCTGTTCATATCCCTTGACCATTTATCAATTGGAGAATGGTTTGGTTTCCTATAAATTAGGGTCAGTTCTCTATATATTTTGGAAATGAGACCTTTGTCAGAACCTTTGCTTTTAAAAATATTTTCCCAATTTGTTACTTCCCTTCTAATCTTGTTTGCATTAGTATTGTTTGTACAGAAACTTTTTAGTTTGATGTAATCAAAAACTTCTATTTTGTGATCAATAGTGATCTCTAGCTCTCCTCTGGTCATAAATTCCTTCCTCCTCCACAAGTCTGAGAGGTAGACTATTCTCTGGTCATAAATTCCTTCCTCCTCCACAAGTCTGAGAGGTAGACTATTCTCTGTTCCTCTAATCTATTTATGATCTCATTGTTTATGCCTAAATCATGGACCCATTTTGATCTTATCTTGGTATATGGTGTTAAGTGTGGGTCCATATCTAATTTCTGCCATACTAATTTCCACTTTTCCCAACAGTTTCTTCCGAATAATGAATTTTTGTCCCTAATGTTGGTATCTTTGGGTTTGTCAAAGATTAGATTGCTATAGTTGTACCCTTTTTTGTCCTTTGTATCTAATCTGTTCCACTGATCTACCGTTCTATTTCTTAGCCAGTACCAAATGGTTTTGGTGACTGCTGCTATATAGTATAGCTTTAGATCAGGTACACTTAGACCACCTTCCTCTGACTTTTTTTTCATTAGTTCCCTTGCAATTCTCGACCTTTTATTCTTCCATATGAATTTTGTTGTTATTTTTTCTAGGTCATTAAAATAGTTTCTTGGGAGTCTGATTGGTATAGCACTAAATAAATAGATTAGTTTGGGGAGTATTGTCATCTTTATTATATTCGCTCGGCCTATCCAAGAGCACTGAATGTCTTTCCAATTATTTAAATCTGACTTTATTTTTGTGGCAAGTGTTTTGTAATTTTTCTCATATAATTCCTGACTATTCTTTGGTAGATGGATTCCCAAATACTTTATACTCTCAACATTTGTTTGGAATGGAATTTCTCTTTGTATCTCTACCTTTCTAGTTTTCTCCCCAGCTATCTGCTTAGAGGGGATATGGGTGGGGAAGAGAAAGGAAAGAAGAAAATCAATTAATTAAAGGGAAGCTAGTTTCCTTATGCTTTTGATTTTTGAAAATTGCTTTGCAGTTTTGATTTTGCTACACTACAATTTTTTGGTTCCCTTAACATATCATGTGGCCATTAAAAAGTCAATTGGCATGAGTGAATTTGGTCATCAAGATAAGTATATTGAGGCAGCTAAATAGTATAGTGGATAGAGTACCAGCCCTGAAGTCAGGAGGACCTGAGTTCAAATTTGACCTCAGACACTTAACCCTTCCTAACTCTCAGATCTGTGGAGCAAGAAGGAATTTGTGGCCAAAGAAGAACTGGAGTTCATTATTGAAGACAAAATAGAGAATTTTGATTATACTAAGTTTAAAAGTTTTTGTACAAGCAAAATTAATGCAGACAAAATTATAAGGGAAGCAATAAACTGGGAAAACATTTTTACATTCAAGGGTTCTGATAAAGGCCTCATTTCTAAAATATATAGAAAACTGACTAAAATTTATAAGAATTCAAGCCATTCTCCAACTGATCAATGGTCAAAGGATATGAACAGACAATTTTCAGATGAAGAAATTGAAATCATTTCTATAATTTCATATGAAAAGGTGCTCTAAATCACTATTGATGCAAATTAAGATAATTCTGAGATAATGTCTTAATTTGCTCTTCAAATGGCTATAATGACAGGAAAAGATAAAGACACAAGTTGGAGGGGATGTGAAAAAACTGGGACACTGATAACATTGTTGGTGGAATTGTAAACAAATCCAACCATTCTGAAGAGCAATATGGCACTATGCCCAAAGGATTATCAAATTGTGCATACCCTTTGACCCAGCAGTGTTACTACTGGGCTTTTATCCCAAAGAGATCATAAAGGAGGGAAAAGGACCCACATGTGCAAAAATGTTTGTGGCAGCCTTTTTTGTAGTGGCAAGAAACTGGAAACTGAGTGGATGCCCACCAATTGGAGAATGGCTAAATAAATTATGGAATATTATTGTTCTGTAAGAATCAGCAGAATGATCTCAGAGAGGCTTGGAGAGACTTACATGAACTGATGCTAAGTGAAATAAGCAGAACAAGGAGATCATTATACACAGCAACAAGAAAATTATACAATGATCAATTCTGATGGACATGGCTCTTTTCAACAATGAGATGACTCAGCCCTGTTCCAATGATGTTGTAATAAAGAGAGCCATCTACACCCAGAGAGAGGACTGTGGGAACTGAATGTGGATCACAGCATAGCATTCTCACTCTTTTTGTTGTTGTTCATTTACATTTTTTCTTTCCATTTTTTTTCTTTTTGATCTGATCTTTCTTGTGCAGCAAGATAATTGTACAAATATGTTTGGAACTAACATATTTTGACAATGTTTAACACATATGGATTACTTGCCATCTATGGGAGAGAGTAGAGAGGAGGGGAAAATCTGAAACACAAAGCTATGCAAGGATGAATGTTGAAAAATTATTTGTGCATATGTTTTGAAAATAAAAAGCTTTAATAATAAAAATAAAGCAAATAATAAAAAGAAGTTGGTTTAACTGAAACACAAGGCTATGCAAGGATCAATGTTGAAAATTTATTTGTATACATGTTTTGAAAATAAAAAGCTTTAATAGTAAAAAATAAATAATAAAAAGAAGTTGGTTTAATTTTTCAAATGTGGGATACAGCTGACTGCTACATATAGTTTTTGGAAAATTGCACATATGTTTAAATTCTCACCTAAATCTTTCTCTCTCTTCTTCTGCCCCTCTACTTCTCTTCCCCACTCCCTGCCTGTGATAAAATTTAAAGATAAAGCTACATAGCATATTACTGGAAATTCATCTCTGCTATGCAGATTCATTTATAACCAGTTTCATACTTTTTGGGACTCACTAGTTTTAATTATTTTAATAATTCAGTTCTACCCTCTTCTTCTACCCTCTAGATCTTGTTCTTATCATTTATTTCCATCTTCTGGTTTGATAATCCATTGCTAAGGCAAAAGTTTTATCTAACTCAGATCTCTAGATGGTTAATGCCTTGTCTTCAATAACCAAAACTTGTTCACAGGTCAGTGTTAATATCTATTTTTTTTAATGTTCTGCAACACAGGTGTCTAGTGTATAAGTCTAATAAATGGTCAAGATGCCTCACTGATATTACTGGTGTTAAAAAGGCTGTGTGGATTCCTGAAATAATTCCTCTCTGTATAGTTCTTTCCATTTATACATTAATGAAGCTACAGGTTGAGTGTGTTTTAGAAATCTGATTGGAGATAAAATTTCATTTTTTTCATTAAGATGAAATGTTTTAATTTAGTAGTATTTAATTCTACATGGAATATGTTTAAAAGCATTTACACTACAAAATAAAATAACACTAAAACACTAAAAATAAACAATATTGTGTTTGTTCTTGATAAGAATAAGTCATTTAAAAACAGGAATATAGGGCTTACCTCTCTGGGGTATTTGAAGAAATAGATTTGAAGATTGAAAATGGAAGAGGGAAAAAATGAAATTAATTCTAATCATGGTTATACTTTTCTTTCATTCAATAACTAAGTATACATATGGTCTAAGCAGCCATTGATTATTGATCTTTTCCATTTTACTGGAGTCTTTCAGTCTGAACTTACACCAATCTGATTTTTTGCTTTATTTGGACCCCACCAAATACAGATCCTTCACTAACTCCTTTTACCCCTTATACAGAATTAAGAAAATAAGTACTGCTGAGATTTTTTTTCCCCCACATGTTTTCCATTTTGCTGGCTTCCCAGGCAGGGTCTTTAAATATGAAGGCACCATTAACAAATAGATCTAGAAGCAGATAATCTATGTTGACCACAGCAGAGAATTTCTTCCCTAATCAATGTGATCCTTGCATACAGAACTCTTCAAATACCCAGAGGAGCAGGACCCTAGAACCCAAACATTCAGGAAAATCTGATACCTTCCAAAGCAGCAAATTCTCTGCATGGCTCTCACTCTCAAGGTCCAAGCTTATATAGAGTACTCCCTGATATCCTCTTAATCATCTAAAGTCTGGGAAATTTCTGGCTTGGCTTGTCCAAACCCTACTCTATTTTTATCTTCACTTTTTTTCCTTCCATTCAATTTGAAAAAAAGCAAAGATGAATATATATGCAGCCCATATAAGTGGGATTCTTATCCCAACTCCCATTCACACAGATAAGCAGGATCCCTAAACAAAGTGACCTAAGTCTATTTAAAAAAAAAGACACAAAAAGCATCAGTATATTTTCATCTAAACTTTGAGGAACAGTGTTAAAAGAACCAATATTCCTTTAAAAGTGAATTTTTTCCCTATTTGATCCTGTGATAATTTGACTGAATGGCTATGGCCTACAAAAATGAAATATTGTATACATTGTCAATTATATTAACTGGATTGGTTTTCTTTACTTAATTGCTTATCATTGATATAATGGAGGTTTCAATTACTGACCAGGGTTTGGGGAAAAAGATATATCAAAAAATTGCTTTATTATAAAACACAAAAGAATCAACAAAATTAATCTTTTAAAATAGTCAAAAAAATAACCTATCACTGATGGCAAAACTATGTTTCTCATCTCTGTTAAATCCCTTTTCAATAGTAAAAATGAATTTTCTTTACCTCTCTAAATTAATCACTCTAGTATACATCTTTATACCAAATTCTAGTTTAGTTGCTTGTTATAAGAATAAAATATATATTTTATTCTTACATCACCATATATTAGATATAAAAAAATAGAAGCTTAAGATATAGTTATTTTTGCTCATTGCTTATTATTCACCTGGTTTGGTTTTCTTTCTCAATTGCTTATAGGGATCTCTTCACATCTTAGTCATCTTTGAAGTGACTCTTTTCAAATGTTCATGTTAGTAGGATCTAAGTAATACCAATGGATTTTACAAACGCATATTTACTAAAATAACATAGCAAGCACAAAAGCTATAAATTTCCCCTAATACTCTTCCCTATAGCTTCCCCCTCAGTCCCTGCGTAGAATGGGCTCAAACTTAAAATAATTTTTTTAAATCATTTGCTCCACCAAGTTCACATCCAAATGAAGTATAGGAAAGGGGTGAATCACTATGTATTTGGTTCTGTCTTGGCAATGGGGTTGCTTCATATAGTATATAATATAATGCAATGTTTTTAGTAAAAGATAACAAATGTGATAGCTTAGAAAAATCTTGGAAGTCATATGCAAATTAAAGCAAGTACAAACAGATTTATGTAATGAAAACAACTTCTGAAACACCCAAGAAATTCCCTCAGTATCACAACCATCATCCACTGCTCCTTAAGACTAATAAAACATGATTTTCAGCTATTAGAGGAGAGGTGATAGACTATATTTGGTAGCTATTTTCTGGCACAAATATTTTTTCATATATTTTCAGATGCAAATTATTGTAATACAAATGTGTTGACTCTACTTTTGTTGAAAGGAAGAACTTTGATTTGGGGATTAAGATTATTGGAAGATGCTAGTAGAAATAATGTAAAAAGAAAAAGCATGTCAACAAAATGTTTTTTTTAAATAAACAACATAAGTTCAAAAATAGTCATAAAAAATAGCAATGCTGGTTCTGCCATACTAAACTTAATATATAATGATAGCCTATATGTGCTAGATTGATGATTTCATATTTAATTTTAATTTTCTGGCCCATATATGTAGAAATATGCATGTCTCTTGATTTTCTAGTGCATAATTTTAAAAAATGAAGAACAGAACTAGAAACAATCTGAAGAGGGAAACAGAGCTAAATAGTTAACACTTCATGAATTTTCTGCCTATCTTGAAAACTTAGCAGCTGTGTAAGAATTTTCTTACTACTCATAGTCAAAACATGTTGTTAGTTTTCAAGTCAAGTATGATCCATATAAATGAAATATTTAGAGAAGCACAGTAAGGGGCTGATTACTCCAAAAGCAAACCAGTACAGGGAAAATGTAAGCCAAAGTAGCAATTCTGACAGTATATTCTTTTATCTCCTTGAGAAATGTTTTTGTGTGTGTGCATGTGTGTGTGTGTATGTGTGTGTGTGTCTCCTTTCTCTTGTTAGCTAGTAAAATGTTCTGAGCTCCTGGAAAAAAATTGGGCAATTTTATTGCTGGTGGTCTTAAATATTTTTTTTTCAAATTTACTTCACTAATTGTACTTTTTTATTTTTTAACTTTTTTTCAATGAACAATCCATTTTTTCTTCCCATCCCCCAACTCCACTGAAACATTAAAAAAATAAACATGGTAAAGCAAAAGAAATGCATGCATGCATTGGCTATTTCAAAAAAATGTTTTTCATCTTTAAGAGCATTTTAAAACATAGATAGCATTCCTTATGAGCCTTGCCTATCCAGCTGTTTTTTAAACACATTCACTAATTTTTACCATGGTTTCTGGAGCTGGGCAAAAGGCTAGTTTGACATAACCTTCTTGTTAAAACTTGGTGAAAGTGTTCTGTTAATTCAATTTATCATTTGTAAAACATGATCAAATACAAAAATGTATTTTCTCCATAAGGAAAAAACAAAACACTTTGAGATGATAGATCAGAATTGTTTAATAGTAAGTTTGAAAAAGTAAGCCACTTAGAGCAATCTGGTTGGCTCTAATAAACAAAACAGACCAGTGTAGATGGGATCAATATTCCTAATCTTGCATGATACTAATACTCTTCCCTACTTCCTTAAGGTAGAGGGTTTTTTCTATCTCTCAGGGATGATGTGAAAAACACTTTGCATAAATGAATCATTTCACTTATATTACTTACAAGTAGCTGAGTCTCTACCCTGTAGCAATTAGCCTAATATATCTCTATATTATATAACTTTAATAATCTGTAACTGGATTGTTTTTCTTAGGCTACCTATTAAAAGGTATAGCTGAATCTAAGGCCTGGAGTTTTGTTTTAAGGTAAAATCCCCCTTAGCTGCTCTTGCACAAAATACAATTAAGGGGGAATAAAGAACTTTTGAGGAAGTATATATCTTGAGAGACATTCATTACCAGGAAACAATGACAAATCAGAAAAGAAAAATTTAGGGTTTTAATTAAGCTGCAATAGCTTGTCTTTCACCATACTGATGAAAAATAAGATTTGGTCTTTTGAGAGGCAATTTACAGAACAATTAAATGTATCTGTTCTTTTCTAAATCATGTCTTAAGGACTTAAATGTTTAGTGGCAGAATCCAGATGGCAGAAGCCAGGAAGTTGCCTGAGCTCCTACAATTTCCCACAGAAACAATGCTTAAGTTCAGCCTCTTAAGTGTATCGTGAAGTGACAAAACTCATAAAATTCAGAGTGAAACAATTTTCCAGCTTGATATATCTTGGAAAGACTTCAGAAAAGTCTCATTTGGGCAACTTGGTATGGTTAATCTAGGGGGAGGCAAGTATACCAGCGGCATAGACTTCTCCATCCTGGGTCAGTAGATTAGTGGCTCAGGAGGCCAGCTGTAAGACCTCCAACCCAAAGACAAGACAAATTGTAGGCCCATGAACTCTTGCACAACAGGAGGGATTAGGCTAGGCCAACCCAGTGTAGCACAAAACCAGCACCACCTCTGGCCCCAGTGTGGAGAAGAAATTTGGGACAGTCTCCCCTACACCTTAGGAGCTGAATTCAACTTTTAAAGATTATCAAAAAGAGCCCCAATCATAGAAAGCTACTATGGTGACAGGGAAAAATCAATACACAAACCCAGAAGAGGACAGCAATGGCAAAATATATTTGACGTCTCAAAGGAATATATGAATTGGACTCAAGCTCAAAAGGGTCTCTTGGAAAAGCTCAAAAAGGATTTTAAAAATCGAGGTAGAAAAACTGGGGGAAGAAATGAGAGCTATAAAGGAGAATTATGAAAAAAAAAAAAAGTCAACAGCTTGGGGAAAAAAGCCAACAGCTTGGAAAATCATAAAAGGGGAAGAGGGGAGCAACTCCTTAAAAAATACATTTAGCAAAAAAAAGTATTTACTGAAGAAAACTCCCTAAAAATAGAATGCGTGAAAAATTCACTGAACTTCTCTAAAAGTAGAATAGAAAAGATTATATAAACTGAACTCAAGGAAATTAGAATTGAATGGAAGCAAATGACTCGAGACATCAAGAATCAAAATTTAAAAAATAGAAAATGTAAAATATCTCATTGGAAAAACTGAACTGGAAAATAGGCCCAGTAATAATTTCAGTATTAGACTACCTAATTACATGCATAAGTTTATTAGGAATCTTTTTTTCAAGGACAGGCGCTCTTTTTAAAGGAAGACAAGACTTTTTTATAGTAACAATGTAGTGTCAAATTTTCATCTAGAAATTCCATGTTTTCTGTCTTTTCTTTTAATCTCTAGAATCATGAATTTATGCAATACCTCTTCAGTGTAGCCCTGAGTCAGGTCTATGGCAAAACCTAGTTGAAGAATATCCCCTTTTTTAAAGGAGAAAATAATGGAGTCTTCAGAAAAGACTTAATATTCTTTTCCAGTAATGATGTTATGTTACAAAGTTGATTTTAAGATTTCTACATCAATATTAGCTAATATCTTCTTGGCTTCCAAATGAAGCCATCAATGGATTATCTGAATTCATTAAAACTCTTATTGTATCCTCCCCCCAAACTTTCAACTCTTTTTATAAGCTTCCAGAACTACATTTCATTCATGTGTGATATACCAAATGACAATCCTAACATAATCCATACCACACATCAATTAAATAAATTATAAAATGTGTTAGTATAGAATAATGTTAGAGCTTAAAATAAAAACCACTAAGTTAGTAAATAGGAATTTCTAGTTAATTCACCCCTATGTTTTATACAAGTTCCAAAATGTGTATAATTATCTAATCTTCATTCAGCTTTCTAGCAAATAAATCACAAAATTCATTGTAGTTTATTTACATTTAATCTACTGCACAAATTCTTCTAAATAACAAAATCACATTCAATCTTCATTCTGCTAACAATAATTTTTCTAATCATTTTATGACCATCACAATTTTACATTTTTATTATCTCCCAGATGTGTGTTCTTGTGGTTTATATGGCTCTCAAGAGATGTTTTCTATGTTCTGTGGATTTAGCTTGACATCAAAGATGGCACAGTAGTCACTTCTTTCTCTCTCTTGTGAAGGCAGGAGTACCCTATAACCACTTGATTTTCTGTAAACTCTTATCATTGCAGTAAGAAAAAAAATGCAAATAAACCAATAATAAAAATAGCTGACACTGACACACAATTTGAAGATTTACAAAGTGTTTTAAATCCTCGTAAGAAACTTAAGTCATTTTTCAATAGCCAACCTGAGAAATTGTCTTATTTTTATATAAATATATATATATATATATATATATATATATGTATATATTGTGTACACAGACAAATTATACATATATACTTACATATATCATGTGCAGGGTCACTTCAGCATAATCTAGTTCTAACATTTTCTGATAACATCAGGATTATTTTATTTCTTCACCTTTTTCAAATACTGTTCTGTTTAGTAAATCTGTATTTGCAAAGGTAAACCTATATATGGATCTATTGTATATACACAAATCATTCATTAAAACTAATACTACAGGACTATGAAGTTTCCTCACTTATTCCCCTATGCTAATTTTTCAAAGCAGAAATTTAATATATCAAAGACCAGAATTCCTACAATTTTCTTTTCTACCTTTCAGTTCTATTTAGAATTTTTTTTCTCTATTTTAAAAAAAATCAGTTATTAAGTAAAATGGGACTCTCTTGACCCTATTAAAAAGAAAAAAATGGGCAGGGAAATTGTATCCAGAAGTCCTATATATCTGAGGACGTCAAGTATCAAAATGCTTCTAAGTCAATCACAGATGGGGAAAAAGTTATTATGAAATGTCAAAGTCAAAATTCTAAATTCACTTATTCTACAAATCATACAACTACCAAAAAGTAATACTGTCAAATCTCAGGGATTGCCTTAAGATCAGAATACTCACATGCTAGTATTAATGCTATAATTTAAACATTCCAAAGCTCTAGGTTTACTTAAATCTAATCCAATCCCTTGGTGCCTACTATGCACAAAAAATGTTGTGACTCAGTCATGCCCAACTCTTCCTGACTCCATTTAGGGTTTTCTTTGCAAAGATACTGGAATGCTTTGCCATTTCTTTTTCCAATTCAGTGTACAGATGAGGAATCTGAAGAAAACAGGGACAAGGGACTTCCCTAAGGCTGACCCTCTGAATTCAGGAAGATAAGTCTTCCAGATTCCAGACCCCTCACTCTACTTACTGTGGTAGAGTGGGGGGATGCTAAACTACCAAAACAATGAATTCGTGGTTCCAGATTTCCTTAGTCTCAAGACAGGAGTGATTTCAGGACCTGGATGAAACTTAGCCAAATGATGGTTTCACAATTTTAGCAAGAGGAAAGAGGATGGATTATGTTGACATTGAGGTAGGTAGATAAGCAGACAAATCATCTTATTAGAAGCAGAAAATAATATGCAATCCAAACTTTAGGTATTCATCTCCTATCCTCACCACCTCAAGAGGACATAGAAGTAGTTATTAGGAAGCACACCACTATTTAAAGGGACCTTTACTCTATCAGCTGTGTACCAGTTTGTGGGCAAATAGAATCTTTAGATAATAAAAATAAGAGCCTAAGAACAAAATTTTCGGATTATTAAAAGAGTTGGTCTTATACATTTTCTATGGGGACACTAGGAACTTGGGAATCTAGGAAAGAATAGGCTGGGTCAACCACTCACAATTTGAGAATCACATGCATCCTTTTAAATACATACATGTGAATTTTTCAACAAAATTAAATTATTTGTACCTGAATGTTGACATCATAATAAAGGATAAATATGCCATTATCCTGAAATAAAAACTAACTAATAAAGAACAAGGCTATCATGACTAAAGTTATTCTGTTCCCCAACTAACAACATTACTAAAAGTAGAGACTAGAGGTAGACTAGGGCACTGGGCTAAATTTAATAAAATTTGATTTGAATTACCTGATTTAATACTTAAGTGTGATATAAAAACTTTAAATTATATGTCACATACACATATATGTCTATATAAAGACATATATGTGTGTGACTGCTTGCTTCACAGATTCCCACCCAAGAACATTAATGGCTATGAAATCTCCCTTGTGCTCCCATGGGAGCACTACCTGAAGCCACCAGTTTTTGTGAGAGAAATTAAAAATAATTCCTAGAGAAATGAGCTGACTGCTACCAAAAATATATATTTTTCCAGAGTCCTGTCTTATCAAAAGATCTAGCTTTCCAATAGGATCAGAACGTGTTTATTATTTTGTTTTTATAATCATTTTTGTCATGCCCAAAACTTCTGTGACCTCACTTGGGATTTTCTTGGCAAATATACTAGTGATTTGCATTTCCTTTTCTAGCTCATTTTACTAATGAGAAAATTAAAGCAAACAGTGTTTGCCCAGGGTCACCCAGCTACTAAGCATCTGAGGCCATATTTGGAAGATAAAAGTCTTCCTGACTCCAGGCCCAGCCCTCTTATCCGCTGCATCATTTACCTGCCCATTTGTAATTTTAGCTTTGACTTAAAATTTAGTTCACTATGTCTTATTCAGATAAATGCAAAGCTCAATGACAATGCTAGAGCAATCACAGTACCTGTGACAGCTGCTGAGGAAGTTCTTCCCCTGTTCTTTCCAGAAATCAGGAGACCCTATGACTTTCTCAACTTGACCCCTAAAGCCTATTTCAAATCAGGCTCTTCATGTCTATTCATGTCTGGATTCAAACCCCACTCCATCCTGCCAGAGACAATCCTGAAACTCACTCCACTCTAACCCTTGGATACACTACCTTCTTTCTAACAGTCGATTAGTTCCCAAGACCTCTGCCATGTGGTCTACTTTGCTTGCTGAACCCTAAGTACACCTGGCCTTTCTATATGCCATTTAACAGAATCTCCTTTTATACTGTCTCACCCAATTAAAATGTGAGCTCCTTTGCTTGCTGAGTCCTAAATACATCTGGCCTTTCCATATGCCATTTAACTAAATCCCCTTTTATTTTGCCTCACCCAATTAAAATGTGAGCTCCTCAGGAACAGGGACTGCCTTTTCTATTTGTGCTCCTAACACTTAGCAGGGAGGGATTACACAGTACTTTGCACAAAGTTGAGTGCTTAAAAAGTGCTTTTCCATTCTATTCCATCATCAGCTTTAAAAAAAATGGAAAAAAAGAGATTGGATTTATTCAGTGAATATTTTTTAAAATTTATTATTTATGGTTGTTTTTGTATCATTGGAAAAAATTCAAACACATTTTGGTTAAATTAATTCTAACCAACAACTGTGCTCTCAAAATAAAATGTCAATTTCTAACTGTGGATAAATAATTATAACTAATCTCCAATTTAGGAATACTATACTTGAAGAATCCCTACATATTAACACCTAGTGCTACTTCATTCCATGATATTTTAAAGACCTTTCCCACAGGAAGCATAGGGGCTGCTGCTATGTCCTTTGCCCAGCACAACTTTCTTAACTGTCAACATCAGAACTCCTACCCTCAAGCCTTCCTTTGAGAGCAACTGAATAGATACCTAGTACTATAACTCAGCTGTGCCAATATATTAAGAACATGAGATTTCTTCAATGTAAGAATTCCTTCCCCGAATATACACAGATCACAGCTCACCTGTAACTGAGGTTCAGATGAACTAAGAGATTCATTTAAAGATTATATAACTAGTGTCAGAGGCAGTATTTGAAACTAGGTTTTCTTGACTGTAGGCTCAGTACTCAATCCATTATACCCCAAAGCCTCTCCATTATGCATCACTTGGGTTGGATTGGATTGAACTTGTGAATTAGTTGGGAAACTCTCCTTTAAAGTAATGTTTGTAGCAGACAAGCAATTGTATCTTTTTTTTTATATTTGAGTCCCTTAGCACCTGGTATCAAAAAGATACCTTAAATCTATTAAATTTAATAAATTTTGTGGAAGAAATGAAAAGACAAAGAGATTACAAATGAAGCTTTCTTTAAATCCTAACTCCAAAACAAAGTAAAAAATTGCCTATGACTGACACTTTTCACTTATTTTTTGCCTCTACGGATAAAAATGGCTTAAGTATTTATTCAGTTAGAATAGACAATTCAGTAACTGAATAGGCAAAGCATGACAACTTTGGTGCTTTGGGGTAGTGAATTGTTGAAAGAGCTAGATTTATACCACTACTTTTTAATGGATTTAGAAAAAAAAAAAAAAAGTCAGTTGCAAGTTGGCTCACGACTGAGATCACGACAAAACTAAACACAGACTAGAGAGGAATAGATCAGGTCCCAGACAGTACGGGGGAGGAGAATCCCATGTAACTCCACGGCCTCCTCCCACTTCGATGAGCTACTTATAGCTCTTCCTTCCAGCTTTGACACAAAGGAGTTGGGTATGTTCTTCCCTATGCAAATGAGAGTTCCTGAACCTCAAATTCTGAAATCTCTTCTGCTATAGAAAGAAGGGACGTTTCAGGGAAAACCTGCCTCTTCTAGACAAAGCAGCATTACACACACAGCTTCTAAAACTAAGGATTTACTAAACCCTTCACATGCAAAAGTGACAGACCTGAACTTTGCCCTCAAATAAAGTATTCAGATAGTGAGAGGATGCTACTGCCTTTCTAATAATTCTACATTTATTTTTTAAAGGAAGCCAAACCTCAAGGAAGTACTACTATTAGCCTGTATGCCTATATGGGTTCCTAGAACAAAAGTAGGAACTCACTGGAATATTAGAGTTGTTCCAGTGTATTTCTCAGGCGTTCAAACCCTAAGGATAGTTCCACAAGGTTAAATGCCTCTATGGAGTCTCTGGGATGAAAATGGAACAAAAAGGAAGGCTGGATGGGTTGCTTCTGTATAACCTCAAAATATGTTTCCTTTCTGAGGAAGTTCCAAATCACAAGAAGCTGGAGGGCTTTATATGTCCCTTGGGGAAGGGTGAGAATTCAGATTCACCAGAGCAAGAATTTTACTGTTTACAGACTATCTTGAGTCTTTTATTTGCCTTCTATGAGGTGAATAAAGGCTACCCTGTGCCTGATATGCATTGTTACCATGAGTGCTTATATGAGATCTGAAGATGCTTTGCGTACATCTCTAGAGATCCAGAAATGAGTTGTACCCTGAGATTTCCCAGAGAAAATTCTGAGTTATGGCAAAAGTTTTTAAAAAGTGATTTCTTAGGGGAAGCCCCCATGTTTGAATTGGTTCTATTTAAACAGCCTGAGTTATTTAGACATAGATCATGGAAGTAACTTAAAAATATCACTATGACCATATTTGCATTCAGACTTAAAGGACACTATAACAAAGACCTATTCCATTTTAAAATAATCTTTTTCTTAGGACATTTATTACTTCATTACTGCCTTTACTAGTAATTCTATGAAATCTATTTGGAATATGCTTAAATTTTTCCCTCATAGTCCTAGAGATTAGTCACAAATTATAGCAAAAAGGTTTGGAACTAAGTCTAATGAAGTAACTGGAGTTTGACTATAAATATTCCTGATTTCAAAAGCATTTCCTAGATAGGACTCACCAATATGTTATTACGAATTATCTCTAACCAGGAATTTAAAAAAAAAAAAAAAAAGCACATTAAATGACCCAGATTTATTACATGTTTCATGGTTATGGCGCAACTATCAACTTCCAGTTTTAGCATTTTTCTTTTCACAGTTTGCAACATATATATGTGCAAACCTCAAATCCATTAAACTGTGCATGAAGAAAAAATTTGTTTCTAAGGATAAATATTAATTCTTTACCATTTCTGGACTGTACTTTTTCCCTAGTCCTTTTAGAACTTTCACTGCCTCACTAAGGTTCCCTTTGGGATCCTGTATAGTTATAAAACTTATCCAGAACATTTCATATATATAACTAGAATTCTTTGCTCCCATATATAAATTTTTTTCTCTTTTGTTCACATCAAGATTTTAATAAAAGTTCTATCTGGATCTCAGTTGGGCTATTTTTCAATAACCTCCCAACTCAAGCCCAAGATATGTGATGAGTCTGCGTGAAGAATATATTTCAATTTTTGTACACAGTATGTTAAACTTTTTGCCATTTTTAATTTAGGCCAAATAATGCTTAAATAATACACCAATAATTTTAGAAATCAGAGAGATGGAATGGCTTTATATGGCACTGCTGAAACCACGTCGTCTTATCCTTGGATCAGTCTGGGTAAGTTTACACAAGATCATTCTTACATTGGCCACAAGATAATGAATTGTTGGGCCACAGCAACCCCCAAAATCTCTGAGTTGGAGGTTATGATCTGTGCTTAAGAAGTGGCCACAATAATAAAATCATAATACTTCAAATACTGAAATATAGTCCTTATATTTCCTAAGTATGCACAAAAATAATCTTTTTGGTCCATTTAGTTCAGATTGGTTCAGCAGTTAAACGATTTCCAAACATTTTGCCAACCTATTTGGAACTATTTAGAGGTGAAATGAAGCACTGCTAAGTATTATTCATACCCTAGGTGTCAGACAATTATCAATATATAAATGACACAATAGATGCATTATATACATTAACTCAAAAAACCTGGATTCCTGTCCTGCCTGTGACACATAATGGCTTATGTGACTTTGGAAAGGTTAGATTAAGAGAGCGACTCTGGCCAATTCTCTGAAACTTTACGTTGCCAAAAAGGTAATTTCTTTAAGTAGAAAATATTATTCACTAATACCTCTTCCTCTACAATGATGAAATCACAATTCTAATAAAAACAAACAAAAAGCCCCATAATATCCACAATTAAAGCAGTAGCTTAGCCATTAACTTGAAATCCTTCTTTGAGAACTTCTGTAGTATAGTTGACCAGGTTCTTATCAATGAAGCATTGTAACAAAAATAAGTTGAGATGCTTTCTATACTCTGAAAAGACAGAAAACAATGTCTTATAAATGTACGTCCTTACATTTTTGGGGGTTGTAAAATTTTCTATCTTGTGGGAATAAGGATAATAAATATCTGTGATTTTACTGATAGATGGAATTTATAGATAAGGAAACTACTAATGCAAACTGATACTTTCTCAAATTCAGAGACCTGAGAGTTATCTAGAATATCAAGACATTAGCTGATATGCCCTAAGTTACACAGCATAGTATGTCACTGGAAGGAGTTGAATCAAGGCAGGCCATTAACTATGTCAAAGAATGAAAACAAAAAGAGCCTGGTTAAGTGGATGCCACTTTGGAAGTAAGACCTATGTTCAAAAAAGTTTTTGCTACCCATGTAACCTGAGGCCATTTAACCTCTTCAGGCCTATTTTCTCATTTGTAAAATGAAGGGTTTTAAAGGAACTTTATAGCTCTAGATCAAGGAATACTTTCACTTTTTCACCATTTCTGTTAAAATTATGATCCTATATAACAAGCTACAAGACTTTAGATACATGTGAGTATTCATAATGAAAGGAACAAATGGAACCTAAAGTCTTATGGTTTGCTATATATAATAGAATCATTCAGATGACTTCATTTTCTGATTTAGTTTTAGTTAATATATTTTTTAATTCTTTTGGCAAATAATGCTACATTAGTCTCAAGAAATTGTGGACATCTAAAAGTTTATGTATTTGTATATTCATATTATTTAAATTATTATATGTATTCCATGTATATAACTTGAATGTGGTTGAGTTGGGACTCATATTCTTGTAAGAATAACCAGGAAGCCTAGGTGGCTAATAGTAATGCATTAGGGAGACAACAGAAATGGCAAAATGGTTTTCATAACTGGCTAGAACTTCTATTATTAAAAATTTGTCATTACTAAAAAGCTTCTTTTCTTAGGTTCTTAGATTAAACAAGCTTAAGATAGTAAATATGCTGAAAACTTAATTACACTTTATAACTTTAATAAGTTCTTTTCTTTTACATGCTCCCAGTCTACCTACCATTCACCACAACTTTTATCAGTTAATCAAAACCAATCAACACAATCTTATCTGACAATATGGAGCATCCTATAATTCAACCTCTTTTGTGAGACCAAAATTAGTCATTATAATTCAATAGCAATTACCTGTATTTCAGGGATATTTTCTGACTTTCCTGAGGTATTTTTAAACTTGTAATAAAAGAAGCAAGAATTTTGAGTTTTTATATCATGTTGAAAAGTAACTGTGCAAATGACGAATTTAGGTATTTTGTATAATAGAAGTTGTACAGCCAGCTTATTAAAAAAAAAAGGTTCAAAGGAAAAACTGAAAAAGAAAAGTCCAAATCTCTAAAAATATAGTCATAAGAAAATACAGATCAACACAATTCTTAAGTTTCACTTGTATACCCATCAAATTGGCAAAGCAGATAAGAGATATTGGAGAAGCTACAAGCAGACACACATTAGTATATTGTTGATGGAGCTTCAAATTGATCTCATGTTCCATTTAAAAGTTTCCTATTCTAGCTGAAGTGGTTTTCATTCAAAAAAATTTTTTTTGTTATAGAGTCAAAATGTCTTTTTTTAAAAATCATATTATAAAACTTTATAGAGTTGAAAGGAAATTCAGCAGTCATCCAATTCAAAATATATATCCTACTATTCCCATTATAACATGGCCTTCCAAAGAGGAACCCATCAACTCGTGGGCAACCTATTCTATTCTAAATCTTGGGAAGTTTTTCTGATATCAAAAGCAAATGTTCCTCTTTTCATTTCATCTTTAACCCATTGTTCCTAATCTTCCATGTGAGAGCCAAATACTTGATATACAACTATTCTGACTACAGGCAGTTTAGTGATAACAGTGGATTGAGTACAAGTCTATAAAATAAGGAACTCAGTCATCTGAAATCCCAATTTCAAACATAAGCTGTGTAACTTTGGACAAATCACTTAACTGTTTGCCTCAGTTTCCTCATCTGTAAAATGAACTAGAGAAGGAAATGACAAACCACTCAATTCTCTTTGCCAAGAAAACAGCAGATGAGGGCACAAAGAATTGGACACAACTTTTAACAAATGAACAACAATAATCATGTCTTCACCTTATTTTTGGAAGTTCAATGCAGGAAGAGACTGCATTAGCTTTTTTAGTTGCTATACCATACTTCAAACTCAAAGAGCTTGCATTCCATTCAAACCCTAAATCTTTTTCAAATTAATTGTTATGTACTTTCCATCTTCTACTTTTTAAGTTCATTTCTTGAACCCAGGTCCAAGATTTTTGTCTTTTGTGATTTTATCTAGATATGTTAGTTAATAATTTCCCCCAGCCTGAGTTGTGAAAAGCATTTTCAGCTAATTTCTTCTAAGTTGTAATAGATACAATTTTAATTTTTGGCTATATACCCAAATGGATCTATTGTGGGATAAATGCTTGTATAAGGTATTTGGCTAAACCTAATCTGTTAGTTTTCTATTTTTCCCACAGTTCATCTTGAATAAGGGATTATTATCCTATTAGTTTTTGCTCGTGTTTATTAAATACAGGATCGCTGTGTTCAATTGTTATTCCTTAACTAATTTGTTCTACTTTTCTATTTTTAATCTGCATAAAATTAGTATTGATTTCTATTTTATGTTGTTTTGATGTGATAATGCCAAGTTCCTTTCTTTCCTGTTTTTCCTCTCCCCTCCCAATTATGCTTGACCTTTTCCCCCCACTCTCTTGACTGTTTAATGTAGTGATCTTTTCTGTCATCCTCCTCGTAAAGTTTTTAACAAATTTGTCTTCATCCTTCTCACTTTCTACCTGAAAACTCTGTACTTCTCTGGCTTTCAGGTTGGGGCTCTCAGTTTTTCTATTTAACTCCTCAGTCTCCTGGCAGAAACATCATCTAACTATTAAGCATGATGTAGGCCCAGATGATCTGTACTGAGATCTTTTCTTTTTTAGATATTTCATCCAGTGGGTGAATTATCTCCATACAAGTGACTCCCACACCTAGCATGAATCTTCTGAGTTTTAAGCCTATATTACCAACTGCCAGTTGGCTATTTTCATCTGGATGTTCCATTAATACCTCTAATTTAACATTAAAAATGGAATTTTCCTATAAACACTTGCCTTCTATAAAATTCTATTTCTGCTGAATGCACTGAAGTCTTTTTAATCATCTGGATTATTATGCTACCATAGACTCTTCTCATTCCCTGCATTGAATAAGTTGCTAAAATGTATTAATTTGACCTCCCCAACATCTTTAAAGCACCTCTCCCATTTATATAACTCAAATAACCTATGTAACTCAAAATAACCTTTATCCTATCTCAAAGCCTTCATTATCTCTTGCCTAGACTACTAATATAGCTTCTCATTTGGCCTTCTACCCTCTCTCTTCTAAAATCCACAGAAGGTATCGAAACATCTTCCCTAAAGTATAGTTACATCTGAGCATACCATTCTTATGATTGAGAAGTTTCAGTGACTTCTATTGCCCCTACTTTGGCTTTTAAAGATCTTCAGTCTAGCTTTAGCTTACCTTTTTCAAGTAATTTTCATTTGTTCCTGTATAAACATGGCTCAGGAGCCACCTCCTATAGGAAATCTTTCCTGTTTCTTCCTGATTTTAGTGTTCTCTACCTTCTTGAATTATCTTTCATTAATACATCTATGTAATATGTAAATTATTTTGAACCTTATAGATTGAAATTATATATCAAAATGTAATAAGTTGTTTGGTGTTAGGATTACTAAGTTTATGTACAAAATTAAATATACAAAAGAGATCAGTTCAGAAATGAGAACTTTTCTTTCAAAAATTAAGTGTAGATCCAAATTTATCTTTGTTAGATATTTAAATAATATATTAATAAAGAAGATACATACAGGAAATGATTTCTACCTACAAGGAGCTATAGACTGGTTTATACAAGATACTCAAGGGTTTAAAATATTGGAGCCATAAATCGCTACCATGAGCATAACATCTTAAACCCTACCTAATGGAAGTTTAGTTAGTAAAAACCCTAGTCACATCTCAATTACATCTATAATGCTGTCTTGCTACAAAAGCAATTTCAAAGACTGTATAACTTTGGCTGTATACATGTATACAAACAATCATACAAAAGCGGAACACTAATGCATTGTTGATGGAATTGTGCATGGGTCCAACCATTCTAGGAGAGCAATTTGGAACTATGCCCCCAAAATTATCAAACTGCATACCTTTTGATCCAGCAATGTGGTTCTTAAAGGAGGGAAAGGGACCCACATGTGCAAAAATGTTTGTGGCAGCCCTTTTTGTAATGGCAAGAAACTGGAAACTGAGCAGATGCCCATCAGTTGGAGAATGGCTGAATAAATTGTGGTATATGAATATTATGGAATATTATTTTTCTGTAAAAAATGACCACCAGGATGATTTCAGAGAGGCCTGAAGAAACTTACATGAATTGATGCTAAGCAAAGGGAGTAGAACCAGGAGATCATTGTGCGCCGCAAGAACAAAATTATAAAATGATCAACTGGGATGGACATGGCTCTCTTCAACAGCAAGGTAATTCAGGCCAGTTTCAGGCTAGTTCCAATGGACTAGTGATAGAGTCATCTGCATCCAGAGAGAGGACTGTGGGAACCGAATGTGGACAACAACATATTTTTACTTTTTTGCTGTTGCTTGCTTGCTTTTTGTTTTCTTTTTCAATTTTTTTCCTTTTTGATCTGATTTTTCTTGTGCACTATGATAATTGTGAAAATATGTATAGAAGAATTGCACATTTTTAAATATATTGGATTACTTGCTATCTAAGGGAAAGGATGGGAGGAAGGGAAGGAGAAAAAAATTTGGAACACAAGGTTTTGCAAGGGTAAATGTTGAAAATGAGCTATGCATGTATTTTGAAAATAAAAGGCTTTTTAAAAAGTAAAATGTGAGTCAATTGCCATAACTGGTCTTTGATATTCTTTTATCATTAAAATTCTAGCATTGAAAAAAAAAATCACCTGTTTCATATCAAAAAGATTCTAATTCTCAAATTTCTTATTTTAATTCATTTAAGTAATGAAAATCAGCATTTTTTTTCCTTTTAATAAATGGCTCTTCAGGAAGTTCCTCTCTCTTCCTTTGAGATTCATTCTATTCCTATCCACTACTTAATCCAAATCTAAAATCTAAAAATCTAAAAAGGTCCACTCACCTTTCTTCCTCCAACATATATATACATATATGTATATATATATATATACATATATATATATATATATATATATATATATATGTATATATATATATATACATATATATTCTCAAATATCCTAAAAACTCTCTCTCATAAGCTGATACTTCTCATCATGAAATGTGATCAGTCCAGAAATAGTTTCAAAAAGGGGATTTGCATGCAGAGATGAGCCAGACTAGGTAACTACTTCTGATTCTGACTATAGCGCTCCATTGTTTTACTAATTAAATAAGCCTATCAAAAAGGGAAAACGGGGAGAGGGTACCTAGGGTTGGACATGACTTAATTTTAGTGTTAAGTCATGTGTTTAATAATCCATTCTATAACTTTGTTATGAACTAAGGTGAAGTTTATGTGTAATTTCTAGGATAGGTTCAAAACTGAAAGAAACCAGAGGCCACCTAGGCCAGCCCCTTCAGTTTATACCTGAGAAAACAGGTATTACACAATTATCAGAAAGAAAATGTTGACTCCAGATCCACTGACTCCTAATAATATATTATTTTTAATATTTTATAATTATTAATATTCTTAATGTATCTTTCCTCTATAATATTTTCTAGGAAACTGGTAAACTAGGTAAAATCTCTTTACTTAATTTAACTTAATTTAAATATGTGAATTTTTTTAAACCCTTAAAGCAATCACCAGCAACTGATGAATTCTATTGTCATGCTTTTCTTAAAATGTAATACTCAGAACTGTTATTCTATTCTATTTCCAGCTTTCTTTCCCTCTTTTATATCACTACACAAACTTGAGATTCTTGTACTAGCCTTTCCCCAACTGCTATTATTATTCCACCCTAGTAGTTTTGGTCCTTTCTTCCCTTGGCCTGGAAAGTGTTCTCAGCCAACTGAGTCTATTAAGGTCTTATCTTTTCTGACATCCAAATGCTCCATTGCTGAAATCCTCCCAGTTATCTCCTTACTTTTGTTTTCCTCATTAGTGTCAGTTCAATCCATATGGTACTTACAATATATTACCATAATTATTTGTGTGCAAATCTTATCTTCCCCTTCTGGATTATAGACTCCTTTAAAAGGTCGTTTTCTTTTCATCTTTGTATACTTTGCATCACCCTGAAATGTACCTGGAATAAAATTAGTAATTAAATTAACTATTCACCTCATCAAAGCTTTTTAAAAGTCACAATCTATGGATCAGTGCAAAAAATTATATTTACTCAGATTTGAAAAGTTCTGTTTTTTCATATCTATCAGATCGATTAGTCTGACAGAAAAGGAAAATGACAAATCTTGGAGATGTTGGAAACACTAAAGCATTGCTGGTGAAGTTGTGAACTAATCCAACCAATCTGAAGAGCAATGCTGAACTATGCCCAAAGGGCAATCAAACTATATGCCATTTGGTCAACAATAAAACTGGGTCTATAGCCTAAAAATAGCATTAAAAATGGGAAAAGGATCCACATGTACAAAAATACTTAAATCTCTTTTTTCGTGGTGTTAAAAGAACTGGAAATTGTGAGGATGCCCATCAACTGGGGAATGCCTGAACAAGTTGTAATGTATGAAAGAATGGAATACTATTGTTCTATACGAAACTATGAGCAGGCAGAATTCAGAAAAACCTAAAGACTTACATAAACTGATGCTGAGTAAAACGAGCAGAACCAGAGCATAATGCTGCAACAACATTGTGTGAAGGTCAATTATATTACAATTAGTTCTTGTAATCAAGACAATTCCAAAATTCTCCTGATGGCGAGTACTGTCAACATCAGGAGAAAGAACTTTGGAGTTTGAACGCAGATCAAAGCACACTATTTTCCTTTTGTTTTTTCCTTTTTTGTGGTTCTAATTCTTTTTGTTCTGATTTTCTTTCTCGACATGACTAATGTGGAAATATGTTTAAGATGACTGTCCATGTATAACCTAAAAAAAAAAAAAAAAACTTCGGTTAATGAAAAAAGTTTGTTCTAGCATGCGTGTATCAGCAGAATTATCACCTTTCTAATTAGCAAACATGATTCACAGGGACATCTGAAAAAGCTATGAACACACTACTCACATGGCATTCTGAACGTCTGAAAAGGCAAGATCTGTTTCTGATGTTTATCTGAATACAAAATCCAGAAGCTCACTTGCCAGGATTACTTTTATAAAATCACCTGAAATTTAAAATGGTTAACGATATATAATTGGAATTATCATCCCTACTTTGCTATCTGCTAGAGAGGACAAACACCTCAGGACTAACAATCCCGCCGAGTCACTGTCACTCACAAAAGTTTTACTTGCGTACTTCCGCTCCTTTGCTTTTGAGGCTGCCTGGTCCTAGTCATCATTACAAGCCTTTCTATTCTGAAGTCAGTAGACCGGAAAACCCTATCTGGTCTCTCGGGTACCCGCCCCTCCCTCCGATACCGTCCTCGGTGGTTAGCTTTGGGCCAGGAAAATATGAAAAAGTGCGGCTGGCGCAAAGGAAAGGATGGAGGTCACATGGTCAAATACTAATTTACAGCCTAGGTGACCCTGGGTAAGTCATTTAAACATATATACACACACACCATATACAGATGCGTCTTATTCCTGTGTGTTATTTTTCATATACGCAGGCACACAGGCACACAGGCACACAGGCACACATAAACAGCAAGGTGGCTCAGTGAAGCACTCTGGGACTACAGAAGCCTACGGAAGCCCTGCGTTCAAATCCTGCTTCAGACAAGTAGTCCGTCACAGACTGGCTCTATTACCACGGCTAAGTCGCTTAACCCCGTTTGCCTCAGTTTCCCTATGGGAATGGCAAACGATCTTGTCCAGAATCTCCCAAATGGGGTCATGGGATTCAGACCTCACTGAAATGACTGAAAACTACATATTTGCATACACACACAGGAAGCCCCACTCTAATGAGGGCTCGGCCTCCAGGAGAGGTCCCACTGATTCCTAGCCCGCCCAGTAGCTTTGTCTTTCTGTCCCCTTTTCCTCTTTGTCGGTCAAGCGGCTGCCCAGACCAGGCCATCAGGCCAAGCGTTGATCGCAGTCTCCCCTGCGCATGCGCGGCCTCAGGGAGTCGGCCGAAGAGACAACGGTGGTTCGTGGACCGTTGGGGGCCTGGGAGAAACTGTCGAGGAGGTGAAGCGTCGGGGAAAGGAGAGAGAGAAAAGGAGGGAAGGTCGGGGAGGAAGGCGGGAGTCCCTCTCTAGCACCTTCCCCACAGGTCAGAAAGGCTCTGCTGACTCGGCTCCCAGCCTCGAGTCCTCCACAAAGGCCGGCCCAGACCCCCTCTCTGCGGGCGCTTCTCCCGTCCCTTCCTCCAGCTCCCTTTTTCAAGTATTAAAATACCAAGCTACTTTTCCGTCTTCCCCCCTCACCTCCAACAACGCCTGTTCTGACTCCCTCCCACCACCATGCTTCCAACTCACAGCTAGGACTCCTACCCACCCAGAAGCCCACGCAACCCCTCCCAGGCGTTCCGGCCACTGTGCGCATGCGCGAGCCTCTGCTTCGGCGCAGGCACGTTAGACCCTACTGGATAATCGGTCCACATCCGCCTCTCCAGAGCGTGCGGCGGTTTATTTGCGTTCGGAAAGGCTGGAGACGTTCAGGAACCCGGGATTAGGGATGATCAATTTCATCATAACATGCAAAAAAATTTAAATATTAATTCATAATCATTTTCTCCATCCATTTTTTAAGTTTATACCAGAGCCAATAGTAAATATTTTAGGCTTTTTCTGGCCAATTGAGAAAATAAGACAGTTTATAGGTATTTACATAACAAGAAACCATTTCCACAACTTGTTTTGCTGGTGATAATTCAAAATAATAATTAAATACAATATTTTATAAATCAAACTCTGCTAATAAAAACGTAATCCTTTGGGGAAGAGGGATAAAATTTCAAATTTTTTTTATTAAAAGTTAATGTTCCCTATCATCAAAATTTCCTGCAAATATTCACCTGTTAATGTTGGTCTGAAATGAGATTTTACTTATTTCATCTTTGAAAATGTCTTTCTACATTTATAAGCACTGCCAGATGCCTGATATCAATCAATTTAAGTTGAACTGAAAGACTAATAGTCAAGTTATTCTTTGGATGCATTTCTTTAGTTGCTACAGTTTAACACAATTTAATACAACATCAAAAAAAGTTGTCCTTGCTTGGTTAAAAAAAAAAAAAAAAAAAACATCCACCTGAAAACGTATGGTTGTAATCTTATTTTCCTTTTTTTTTTATTTTTGTCAAGACATAATGCTTCAGTGAAAAATTTTATTTCAAATTATCTCTTTTTTTGACTTGCTTTTCTGCGAGGAGTGCTTAGTCTGCTAACACTGATACATATTGCGTTCATTTAGTACAGCTATTGTGTATTTTGCAAAGAAAACATTATGCTTTGCCACCTAATGCAATAACAAAATAAGCCACATTCCACTATCTTAAAAACGTATTTTCTTCTTGTTTAACATGATGGGTGTATACGGGTCATAAAAAAATAAAATGTCATTGTAGGTGATAGAGATACATGAAATTGTTGCAGCAATATGAAGTGATTGGAGCACAATGTATGGTCTGCCTCAACTACTCAACTTTACCCTTGTAGTAAAAGCAACCATAGGCAATACATAAACAGATATGCAATAAAACTTTATTTATGGACACTGAAATTTGAATGCACATAATTTTTACCCATCACAAATTATTATTCTTTTGATTTTTTCCAACCATTTAAAAATATAAAAATCATTCTTTATGGGGGGTACAAGAACATGCAGAAGACTAGGTAATTTGCAGAACCCTGGGCCAGACAATCAATAAAACAATAACTCAAGCCCTGGTT
This sequence comes from Sminthopsis crassicaudata, assembly GCF_048593235.1. Taxonomy (NCBI): domain Eukaryota; kingdom Metazoa; phylum Chordata; class Mammalia; order Dasyuromorphia; family Dasyuridae; genus Sminthopsis; species Sminthopsis crassicaudata. Next base: position 439,975,181 of record NC_133619.1, read on the forward strand.
TTTAACATTTGCAGTTTTCTGAGGTGTGAATGCTCACACTGAAAATTCCAGTACTTTTAGGTTGGAGACCTTTCCATCTCTTAAATTGTGAGATTTTATTTTCCTGCATTCAAATGTGGGTCCTTGAGGGCAGAGCAACTGTTTTTACTCTCTTCCTCCTTTCCTCTTGTAATAAAGTACCTCACAAAGTACTTAATAGATGCTTTTTGATTGATCGTTCTAGGAGTCTTTCTATCTGCCACTCTCAGTGTCTCCAAATGTAAATGTATAAGGCAAATCCCTTTAAAGACATATCTGCTGATAAAAGGTTCAGGAATGTGCCTGAACTGGTAGCTGATCTTGCCCCTGGCTTACCCTTTTCTTAGTCTTCTAATCCAATTCACCGGAAAGCCAAGAAAGACATCATTCTTGTAATGTAATTGGTTCTCTTTTTTTTTCCCCCTGAGGCTGGGGTTAAGTGACTTGCCCAGGGTCACACAGCTAGGAAGTGTTAAGTGTCTGAGACCAGATTTGAATTAGGGTCCTCCTGAATTCAGAGCTGGTGATCTCTCCACTGCGCCACCTAGCTGCTCCAATTGGTTCTCTTAAAGAAAGGATGAACAACAGTCTATGTGGGTGACGGAAAATCAGGCTGTACATTTCTCAAAATTCCAGAGCTGTTTGATAATTATTGGACAAATAGCCAAATCTAGTTTATCCTCAGAGGTCAATTGTCATTGCAGAACATCCACCCTAACAAGAGTGATGGGGAATCCAAAGAAAAGACTAAGAGAAAGGGAAGGGAAGAGACAGTCAGACAGTAAGAGAGAGAGAGAAAGAGAGAAACCCATCCAACAGATGCTCTGAATCTAGTGTCAGAGATCGTAGTCCTGTAATGTTGTATATATAAATGAGTTATGAATCCGTATATATGCCCTGACCACCTATGTCCTTATGTTCCTTATAAGTGTGTCCCTGATGTCCCATGTTTACTATTGACTTTATTTTAGTAAGTCCCCAATTATATAAATTAATAACTTTATCTTAACCTTAAAAATTACCAAGAATGATCTGAACTAAATTTGTTTTAAGAAGCCTTTTTCTGGTAGCATTGGTAATGTGTTATGAACAAAAAAGGGACATCTGCACAGGAGAAGCCTGGTAAGGCTGAATAATACCTTTTTATTTAACAAGCAAAGCTTGGCTTGACTCCCACTTCTCTGGAAGGTAGGACCATGACACATTGATCCTCCCTCCTCAGTTGAAAAAATTCCAATGCTTCCCCTTTACCTCCAGGATTAAAAACCGCTACTTGGCATTCAAAGTCCTTCATAACATACTCCGTCTCTTTCCCTCATCTTTGCAATCTTCTGATACTTCAGCCCCTTTTACTTAGTCTTCTGTTCAATGATACTGGCCTCCTTGATGCTCCACAAACAAGACACTACTTCTCTTAAAGTCATGCATTTTTCTCTGTCACACATGCCTAGTATATTCTTTTTTATTCATCTCTGTCTTCCCGGCTTCCTTTAAATTCCAACTAAAATCCTCCTTTCTACAGGAAGCCTTTCCCAACTGCCTTTAATTCAAATGCCCTCCCTCTATTTCCGACTTATTCTGTGTATGGCTTCTCTGTATATATTTGTTTACTTGTCTCCCCAACTAGATTGCAAGCTCCTTGACTGTTGTTTGCCTCATCTTGTTTCCTAGTGCTTAGCACTGGGCCTGGCACATTTTATCGTTATCTAGTCGTTTCAGTCACGTTTGACTCTCTTTGGGCTTATTTGTTGACCAATTACGTGTCATAGTTTGGACAAACGAATGCATCTATTTGCTTTAAGTGTTAATTATTGTTAAAAAAAAAAATAGAAAAGTGATGGGGGGAAATAAGTATTGATATAAAATTTACATTCTCTATATAAAGTATGAAAAAGTAATGCTTCAATAAATAGCAGCAGTATTACTTTATGTTGTTAGGTTAATTGGGTAAAAAATTAAATGTTTTAATCCTCCAAACTCCTCTAATGTGAAGGAATATATTTAGAAAGATGGGACATTGGAATTCCTTCCTTATTCTCCTTAGTCCAGTTTTGAGACTTTTAGAAATTAGGCATAAGTAATGATTTTATCCCAATTTTTGAGATTATAGGAGAGGAGCACCTTTTTCATTATGACTACAATCAGATTTTTATAGTTATTAGATATCCAATCAAACTTTTACAACTAATAGATATCAGTAAGTCCACATTAGATATCATTAAGCTCATTTAACTTTGTCTCACATCATTACTCAGCCAGGTTAATTTACATGTTTTTCATGTGTTTCATTGTTTTTCAGGTGTGTCTGGCTTTTCATAACCCATTAAGGATTTTCTTGTCAGAGATACTGGAGGCGTTTGCCATTTCCTGCTACAGCTCATTTTTCAGATGAGGAAACTGAGATAAACAGGATTAAGTGACTTGCTCAAGATCCCACAGCCAGTAAGTGTCTGAGACCAGATTTGAAGTCAATGAGATAACCAGGCCTGGCACTCTATCCACTGTGTCACCCAACTACCCTTTTGGTTCTTCAGGAACTCAAATAAAGTAAGGTTAGGTATTTCCAGCTCTTCCTAGGAATTTTGAAATTAGATTGTGCAATTCTGTAACAAATTTTAAAAAGCTGAAGTTGTGAAAAAACTGGCATAGCTTCTCATATCATTTAAACCTGGAAATATTTCTTTCCAGTGGTGTATGTTTCCTAAAGAAGGAAATATAAAGGTGGCTGCTTATGAAATCATTTTCTTAGTGCATTTTTAAAGTTTAATCAGCAGATGGCAGCGTCTGATCATAGTGTTCTAGTAGCATTCTGTGAAAGCATTTATATGCAAAATCTTGGAGAAAATCTCTGTAATAAGTGAACAGTTCTGGGCCAATGTATTCTATTTTATCTTGGGCGGGAAGGAGAGGGGATGTCTGTATTAGAGTTGTAGGCCCTGATAACGCTGCTAGATTTTTCATGCAATCAATTAAGAATAATGACAATTTATTTACTCTGTATGAAACAAGATTTTGCAGTTCTCTGTGATTTACTCATTTAGATCAGTCTCAGTAAAGTGAATCTCTACTGGCCCCATATTAAAGTATGGTTTTTCTTCAGGGCTGTGCTCACTAATCCATGAGAGTCTATTGAGGAATAACCAGATGGCAGCAATTCTGAAAATAAGACTTCCAATAAATCAAATTACAAGAGAAGTTTTCCTGGGAACTAAGGCAAACAAAATGAAATTTCTTAAAAGCTTCCCACCTTCTATGACATCTTCTCCACCTTTATTTATTAATAAAGATAAGGAAGACTGGGATTTCAACCAAGACTACTGCATTTTTGAAGAGAGATGGCTCCTAATTGATAGAAAAAATGCTGTTATGCTCATGTAAAGAACAGAGTTGAGACCAGAGCTTGCTTTTTATTTCCACGTGTAATTTTTCCAATTTTATGTAAAGATAGCTTTCAACATTCATTTTTGTAAGATTTAGAATTCCAAATTTTTCTCTCTCTTCCACACCATTTTTCCCAAGGAAGCAAGCACTCTCATGTAGATTATACATGTACAATCATTTTTAACTTATTTCCATAATCATCATGTTGGGAAAGAAAAATAATAAGAAAACCAGAAAAGAAAAAAAAAAGTCAAAATAGTATGCTTCTATCTGCATTCAGTCTCCATAGTTCTTTCTCTGAATGTGGATGGCATTTTCCTTTAGAAGTGTTTTGGAATTGTCTTGGATCATGTATTCCTGAGAAGAGCTAAGTCTGATCATATAATGTCACTGTTATTATGTACAACGATCTCCACCAGAGCTTTCCTGAGAAAAGATATATTTAGTGACAGAGCTCAGAAGAGAGATGCAGAAGAGAATTTTAAAATACAATTATTTTGCTATATCTTGATGAACTAAAAATATAGAAATTCCCATTATCATTTAGTAACCTAATATATTAAAATGTCCCCAACCCCTATGTAAGAACAGTAAAAGAGGGCATGTTTTCTTATTTATTAGTCTAATAATACCCCTTGCATTCCAAACACTCTTTTCTCCCTTGACTGATTTATTTATTTCAGTACCTCTTCCTCTGCAATGAAATGTTTTACTTTTCTATAGGAAGTTTCTGCAGGATGTTGCTGAGTGATTATATGTAATCTAATCAGGTCTGAAAGTTTGAAACCAAATTTGTACCCCAGGAATCTAAATACTTTTTTAACAGTGAAAACAGATTCTTTAGCATGTTTTTTTTTAAATCTCTTTACTTTCAGTTTGAGCTCCTAGGTACTGATAGGTAAGCTTCTTCCAAAAGGTAAAGGGAATTCTTCAACAAGATGGTTTTGGTCCCAAGAGAGTTTTTAGGAGAGAAATATGTAGGCAGACTTAGGAAGTTGCAGAGATATAATTAATGGGAACTAGCTCCTCAATAGGTCCTTGACTTATACCTTGTGTGAGGGAAAAGATTTTATTAATGCTGTCTGAAACTAACTTTATGTAGCTAGAAAATGTCTAACCTGAAACCAGAGGTCATGTTTACCTCAGAAACTCTCCAGGAAGCCAATACTTATTTTGGGTTTACTTAACCAGGCCTTATGTCCACCCAAAAATCTTGAGCTTCTAGCTCCCCAATAGCTTATATTTTTCCTTATTGAATTTTATTGAATGGTTATATTTATCTGTTGATGCAGACCTTAAGTAAACTCATCTAGAAACTGCCTTTTTTAACGATAATTCTTTTTTTTTTTTATTATTATACCTTTTTATTGACAGAACATATGCATGGGTAATTTTTACATCATTGTCCCTTGCACTCACTTCTGTTCCAATTTTTCCCTTCCCTCCCTCCACCACCTCCCCTAAATGGCAAGCAGTCTTATACATGCTAAATATATTCTAGTATATCCTAGATACAGTATATGTGTGCCGAACCGAACAGTTCTCTTGTTGCACAGAAAGAATTGAATACAGAAGGTAAAAATAACCTGGGAAGAAAAACAAAAAAATGCAAGTAGTCCACATTCATTTCCCAGTGTTCCTTCTCTGGGTGTAACTGATTCTGTCCATCATTGATCAAACTGAATTAGATCTTCTCTTTGTTGAAGATATCCACTTCCATCAGAATACATCCTCATACAGTATTGTTGAAGTGTATAACTCAGCATCAGTTCATGTAAGTCTCTCCAAGCCTCTCTATATTCATCCTGCTGGTCATTTCTTACATAACAATAATATTCCATAACATTCATATACCATAATATATTCAGCCATTCTCCAATTGATGGGCATCCATTCATTTTCCAGTTTCTAGTCATTACAAAAAGGGCTGCCACAAACATTTTTGCATATGTAGGACTCTTTTCTCTCCATTAAAATCTCTTTGGGATATATAAGCCCAGTAGTAACACTGCTGGATGAAAGGGTATACATAGTTTGATAACTTTTTCAACATAGTTCCAAATTGCTCTCCAGAATAGTTGGATCTGTTCACAACTCCACCAACAATGCATCAGTGTCCCATTTTTCCTGCATCCCCTCCAACATTCGTCATTATCTTTTGCTATCATCCTAGCCAATCTTACAAGTATGTAGTGGTATCAGAGTTGTCTTAATTTGCATTTCTCTGATCAATAGTAATTTGGAACACTGTTTCATATGAGTAGAAATAGTTTCAATTTCATCATCTGAAAATTGTTCATATCCTTTCACCATTTATCATTTGGAGAATGGCCTGATTTCTTGTAAATTAGAGTCAATTCTCTAGAGTCAATTGGAAATGAGGCTTTTATCAGAAACTTTAAGTGAAAAAATGTTTTCCCAGTTTATTATTGCTTCCCTTCTAATCTTGTCTGCATTAATTTTGTTAATACTAAAGCTTTTTAACTTAATATAATCAAAATTTTCTATTTTGTGATCAGTAATGATCTCTAGTTCTCCTTTGGTCACAAATTCCTTCCTCCTCCACAGGTCTGAGAGGCAAACTATCCTATGTTCTTCTAAATTTATTTTATAATCTTGTTCTTTATGCCTAAATCATGAACCCATTTTGAGCTTATCTTGGTGTAAGGTGTTAAGTGTGGATCCATGCATAGTTTCTGCCATACTAATTTCCAGTTTTCCCAGCAGTTTTTGTCAATTAATGAATTCTTATCCCAAAAGTTAGGATCTTTGGATCTGTCAAACACTAAATTGCCATAGTTATTGACTATGTTGTCATATGAGCCTAACCTATTCCACTGATCAACTAGTCTATTTCTTAGCCAATACCAAATAGTTTTGATGACCTCTGCTTTATAATATAGTTTTAGATCAGGTACAGTAGGCTGCCTTCATTTGATTTTTTTTTTCATTAGTTCCCTTGAAATTCTTGACCTTTTTCTTCTTCCGTATGAATTTTGTTGTTATTTTTTTCTAGATCATTAAAATAGTTTCTTGGGAGTTTGATTGTTATAGCACTAAATAAATGGATTAGTTTAGGAAGTATTGTCATCTTTATTATATTCGCTCAGCCTATCCAAGAGCACTTAATATTTTTCCAATCTGACTTTATTTGTGTGGAAAGTGTTTCGCAGTTTTGCTCATATAATTCCTGACTTTCCTTAAATATTTTATACTATCGACAGATATTTTGAATGGAATTTCTCTTTGTATATCTTGCTGTTGGATTTTGTTGTTTTATTTCTGTATTCTTTCCACTACAAAAAGAACTGATGCAAACGTTTTTGCACACACTGAGCCCTTTACCTCCTTTACAATATCTGAAGGTAGAAACACTGCCGGATCAAAGGGAATGTACATTTTGCTATCCCTCTGGCATAGTTCCAGATTGCTCTCCAGAATGGTTGGACCCTTTCACAAGATCACGGAGAATGTATTTGTGTTCCACTTTTCCCACATCCCTTCCAGCCATGGTCATTATCTTTTCCTATTATTTTAGCTAATCTGAGAAGTGTCTAGGGATATCTCAGAGTTATCTTAATTTGCTTCTCTCTAATCCATCATGATTAAGGAACCTTTTTACAGGATTATAAATGATTTCAATTTCTTCATTTGAAAATTGAGTGTTCCTATCCTTTGATCATTTATGAATTGCAGAATGGCTAGAATTCTTTTCAGTTTGAGTCACTTCTCTATGTATTTTAGAAAGGACAACTTTATTAGAAGTCTTGAATATAGACATGTTTTCTCACTTTATTGCTTCCCTCCTAATCTTCTCTACATTCATTTTCTTTGTACAGAAACTTTTAGAGTTTAACATAGTCCAAATTATCACTCTTTATATAAAAATCATGATCCCATTTCGACCTTTCTTGGTAAAGGGTGTTAAGTGTGGGTCAGTGCCTAAATTCTGCCATACTAGATTCCAAATTTCTCAATAGTTTTCATCAAATAGTGAGTTTTTATCCCCAAAGTTTGGGTCTTTGTGTTTGTCAAACACTAGATTACTATAGTTATTAACTATTTTGTCCTGTGATCCTGATATATTGCACTGTTCTATCCCTATCTCTAGCAGCTGAAGTTTGTTGGTAATACATAAAAGTGCTGATGATTTATGTAGATTTTTTATGTATCTCCTGCAACTCTGCTAAAGTTTTGAATTATTTCTACCAGTTTTTTATTTCATTTTCTAGGGTTTTGTAAGTACATCATCATGTCATCTTCAAATAGTTTAGTTTCCTTGTTACCTATTGTAATTCCTTTACTATTTCTTCTCTTATTGTCAAAGCTAACATTTCTAATACAGAACTGAATAGTTATGATTATAGTGGACAATCTTGTTTCACCTCTGATCTTATGGGATATGGTTCTACTTTGTTCATATTCCATATGACGCTTACTTATGGTTTTAAAGAGATGCTAATGATCATTTTAAGGAATAATCCATTTCTTCCTATACTCTTTTGGTTTTCTTTTTTTTTTTTAACAGGAATGGGTGTTGGATTTTATCAAATGTTTTTTCTTCATCTATTGAGATAATCATATGTTTTTTGTTAGTGTGGTTTTTAATAAAGCCAGTTATGTTGATAGTTTTCCTAATCCTGAACCAGTCCTGCATTTTTGTGTAAACCCTACTTGGTTATGGTGTATTATACTGGGGATGACTTTGGATCATCTCTTTGTTACTATTTTTAAAAGTTTTTTTGCATCATTATTTATCAGACAATTTAGTGTATAATTTTCTTTCTCAGTTTTAATCTTACTGTCTCATCTTCGTGGAAATTATTTCACTTTTGCCAATTATACTTCATCAGTACTTTCAGTTACTTCTTTTCTGATTGGAGGACTGGAGGACAAAGTGTAAAATTCCTCCCACATTCTCTCTTTATAGAGGGCTCAGTATGATAGCCATGTCTTCATTTACCACCAATTGCTTCGCTTGGTTGACGGCTGCTTGCTTGCTTGATGGCTCCTTTCCTTGTAATTTTTAAGTTTCTTTTTGTGTGTTATATTCCCCAATCTGTAAGCTCTTATGAGCAGAGATTACCTTTCCTTCTTCCTTCCTTCCTTCCTTCCTTCCTTTCCTTTTCCTTCTTTTTTCTTTCCTTCTTTCCTTCTTTCCTTCCTTTCTTTCTTCTTTCCTTCCTTCCTTCCTTCCTTCCTTTCTTTCTTTCTTTCTTTCTTTCTTTCTTTCTTTCTCTTTCTTTCTTTCTTTTCTTCATCCCTAACTCTTTCTTTTTTTTTTCCCTGAGGCTGGGGTTAACTGATTTGCCCAGGGTCCATCCCTAACTCTTAACACATGTGGTACTTGGCATAGATCAGACACTTACTTAATTTTTATCATTTCTATTTTACCAAATAGAGACCTTAAATAGTCCAATCTAAGAAATAGAGATAGAACTAGAGGTAAGTAAATTACTTTCTGCTTCTATGGATTCACAATAGAATTCTATCAAAAATTTAAAGAAAACTTAAGGTATTTCACAAATGATTCTCAATAACTGAGAAGAAAATCACCTTGCCATAATCTTTTTTGTGGGAAAAAATATACTGCTCATATTTAAACCAAGAATACCTTTAAATTAAGTTTTACTGAATAGAGTACCACAATTTATCTATAATTTAATAATCCATTATTACTACTTGGATTTATAACATGAATGGAAGAACATTAGGAAAACAATCAACACAATCATACAAAGATGTCCCAAAACATATGATTATCTTGATGGGTGCAGAAATAGCTGTTGACAAAGTACAGCATTCATTTATATTAAAAATAAAAAACCAAAAATACTACAATCTATAGGCACACAGGGATTTTTTTAAAAATCATTGAAAGTGTCATCTAAAAAATTATATATATATATATGTATATATATATATTACATGTAAAGTGTATACTCTCTATATAATACACTTTATATAAAGTGTACACTTTATATAAAAAACAAGCATTATATATAATAGAAATACACTAGAACCATTCCTAATGAATATGAGAGTAAAATCAGAATATCCATTTTAGTTATAGAAATACTAGCAAAAACCATAAGAGAAGGGAAAGAAATTTAGGATTTTTAGATAAGAAAAGAGGAGATAAAACTGTCCATATTTGCTGCCTATATGTGTTGATGAGATGATGGTATTCTTGGACAATCCTAGGAAATAAACAAAGATAGTAATAGAGATAATAGCTTCAGGAAAGTTGCATGCTACAAAATGAACCTTTAAAAATCAATTACATTTCAATGTTTTATAACTACAAAATCCAAAACACAACACAAGAAAAGGAAATCCCATTCTAGAGAATGTACTTAGAATCAGGAAATGGACTGTCTTGTTTATATGGTATCAGGGAGACCAGTGCTTCTATAGCAAAGAATTGGGGGAGGGGGATAAAATAAAAGAAGACTAGAAAGGTAGGGCGAGGAGTCAAAAGAGGGACAAGCTTATGAAACGTTTGAATGCCAAACAGAGTTTTGCATTTGATCCTGGAGATGGCAGCAAGCTATTGGGTTTTATTGAGTAGCAGTATGCACATAGCCAAACTAATGCCTTAGGAAAATCACATTGACAGCTGAATGGGAGATGGATTGAATTTTGAAGTGGGGAGAGACTTGAACTAGACAGACCCACTAGCGGACTATTGCAATAGTACAAGTGTAAGTTGATGCACTGGGGTGTGGGCAATATAATCAAAGAGAAGGGGTGCCATTCAAGAGATATCAGAAAGGTGAAGTCTACAGACCTTCCCAAAGCACAGGAAAGGTACATTCCTCATATGTTGTGCCCAACTCTTCCTGACTTTATTTAGGTTTTCTTGGCAAAGATATTAGAGTCATATACTATTTCCTTCTCTAGCTCGTTTTACAGATGAGGAACTGAAGCAAACAGGGTAAAGTGACCTGTCCAGGATCACACAGTTAGGGAATGTCTGAAGATTCATATTTAGGATAATCAGTCTTTCTGATTTCAAGCTCAATACTCTATCCACTGCACAACCTTGCTGCCCTATTAATCTTAATTATAAGATACTACTTAAGTAATCAGTAACTAAGTACAATGATAAAGCAGTACTTGATAGAAATTAAATATAATGATGAGATAAAATTAATCAGATGGTCTCACTTTTTGGGTGTGAAAACAAATAATGCTGCTAAACATAAGAATTTTTCTTTTAATTAATGCTCTCCAAGTTTATTTCATATAATGGAACTAGGTCAATGAGTATATCATAAATTTTGGAACCTTTGGTGTGTGTCACCAGATTGCTTTCCAAAAATATTACAACCTTTTTGAAATCCCAATAATGTACCTATTTTCCACAATCACAAAAGGATTTGAAGTGTAATAATTTAGCCTGCTGATTTCTATTTAAATGTTCACAAATTCTGAAGCTCATTCCTTTAAAAGGGGGAAAAACAGAAAGAAATGAACTAAATTATAGATTTAAGGGAATAAAAGTAAATTTTTTTAATCAATAAGAGAGATCAATTCATTTGGGATAAATAACAGTACTTTATCAAACAAAGAAAATGACTTCAGGTGAGAGTAGTCATTTCCTTGATATAGCTTCTGAGGTAAAAATTGTGGATGCACTTTGATTCAGCTTCTAAGGAAGTAAGCTCTGTGATTCCTTCTCCCCAGGCATTAATCATAACCTCTCCACAAACTTAACAGATGTCCTTTTGAGTCTAGCTATGGTGAAACACATTTGTTACTGTGATCATGGCATAATAGATCTCTCAAGTTATCTAAGTCTGAGGATAACTAATTCACCATCAGTTTGAACTCAAAACCTTAAACTCGGGAAGATTCTTCAGATGTTACACTTAACTTTCATATCCTTCAAGAGACCAAAATATCTCCATACCACAATGATACATAAGACTTTGGTGCAGGATTTGTAGGGTGATAAAAACATATGAAGAATAACTACCTTAAGTATTAAGGATAAGAAGGAGGAGATTAAAAAGAAGGAAAAGAAAAAGGAGAAATCAGAAGGGGAGAAAAAGAAGGGATGCAGAGGAGAAGGAAAAGAAAGAAGGAACAGGAATGGAAAGAAAAGAATAAGGGCAAAGGAGAGGAAAAAGAAGAAAAATAGAGTGAGGAAAAGGAGAGGAAGGAGAGGGAGAAGTAAAGAAAGAAATTGGGGAAGAGAAGAAGAAAGGGGCTGGAGGAGGAGGAAAGGAAGAGGAGAAAAAGATGAAAAAGAAAATGACAGAATGTCGTCCACATGGGGAGTTATGTTTTTTACATGTGGGCCCTCCATCCAAAGGAATCTAAAATTATAATATCAATTTAAATAAATAAAATAATAGAAAATAGAAAAAACAATGTATAATTCATATAAAACATGAAATATAAAACAATATAAAATTATATTTTGCAACATATTTTGGGATTTGGGGCTAGATTTTTTTTTTCTTCCCAGCTTTTTATTCTATCATTTTTAAAAAAAACTGGTACAATTAACTCTTTTATCTCAGGTAGTTTTCATTTTTTTGATTTCTTGAAATATAGCTCTGAAAAACCATGCTTTAATAAAGTGCATTGGGATTCAAATAGAGTCACTGAACCATGCTTTTAAACCTAAATCTGTCATGCTGTCACTAGTCAGCCAAGATAATAAACCCCAGTCTAAACTTTACTTGTTAATTGTTTGGGTTTTGATGGCTCAAAGTGAGTGTGAATAGCCATTATTTTTGTTTTGCCCACAAACTTTGAGGATCTTCTCCTTTAGGTATTGCCTCAGACAAACTGAAACAAACCTGAAAAAGACCTTAGCTAAAAAAAAAAAAAAAAAAAAAAAAAAAAAAGTCTCCCACTGCATCCTGGACCATCACCAGTCATCATGAACTAACTATGTCTTGCCACTGCACTTGGATGACTCTTGAGGACAGAGTGGGATTGATGACTTTGCATAGTTCTGCCACCTTTAAATCCAATTCCTTTGTAAGTCAAGACTTCATCTTTCTGGTGTTACAGGTCCCCTTTGAAAATAAAAGATAAACCACAACAACAATGGTAATAGTGATAATGGACATTCTTACTTTACTTCTGATATTATTGGAGAAGCTTCTAGATTACTCTAGTTACCAATAATGTTTAGATTGCTCTGAGTTTTAGACAGATACTATTTGTCAATTTAAAAAAAAACACTTCACTTTCCTTTGATTTCTAGTGTTTTTTAAACAGGAATGGGTATTGTATTTTGTCAAAAACTTTTTCTGAATCTATTGATATATTCATATGCTTTTTTATTTTATCTGTTTTTGATATGATTAAGTATGCTTATTGTTTTCCTGATATTGAATGACCCTTAATTCCTGGTATAAATCTTACCTGGTCACAGTGTGTGATCTTTGTGAAACATTACTGTAATTTCTTTGATAGCAATTTATTTTAAAATTTTATATCTATATTCATTAAGGAAATTGATTTATATCTTTCTATCTATGGTTTTGAATTCTTGGCATCAAAATCATATTTATGTCATAGAAGGAATTTGTAGGACTTCTTTACCTATTTTTTTCAAACACTGTACATAGTATTAGAATTAATTGTTCTTAAAATGTTTAGTAGAATTCACTTCCAAATACACCTGTTTTCTCCCCTTTGGGGAAACAATTTATGCTAAATAACAGTTAGAAAAATATAAGTTACCAATTATTCACTGAAATAATGATCATAACAACTAAAGGAGAAATTAATAATACTGAAAATAAAATACCTAGTTTATTAATAAATAAAAATAGAAGCTAATATTATGAAAAATCAAACTATATAGACAAACCATTGACTAACTTTATTTTTAAAAAGAAAGAAGAAAATCAAATGACCAGCATCAACAATGAAATGGCTGAATTTATGACCAGTGAAGAAAAGTCATTCGGAAAAGCTATTGTGTCCTACAATATGCCAAGGAAACTGAATATCCTAATGAAATCTTCCCCAGATTTCCTAGATTAACAGAAGAAGAAATAAAATACTTACATAATCCTATTTTTAAAAGAATGAAAAAAGCATAAATTATCTTGTACATACAGTAAAAAAGTCAGCATTGATGGTAAAATTCTTCAACTTCCACCTGATGTAAGCATTTAGAGATATGAATTCCTTCCTAATTTTTGATGTGATTGCATCCCACAAATTTTTGTATGTTGTTTCATTATTTTGATTATATTTAATGAAATGATTCTCCCTTTGTCTTTGTGCGTATTTATTCATGTATGTTTACACTTGCACATATGTATAACATTATGTATTGCTTTATTCATATGCTTATAGGATACATAGATTTTTCTATTTTATGATATATAATCTATCATGTTATGGGTTTTCTATAATATATAAATATACATTAATACATACATATATAATATATACACATGCATATATACATGTAAATGTATAAACATACATAAACACACATATATGACAGAAAACAGAATAGATATCTACTATTTTGAGCCTTATGGTTTGGGATAAAGTTAAGACCTGGATTCAGGGATTTTTAGGAAACTGGTATGAGGGAAGCTGGTTCTAACAAGAAGCTTATTATTATGTAGTGCAGCAAGTAAACCAAGAAAAACAAACATACAATATGTGTATATGAGTTACACATACATATATATGTAGTATGTATATAAAAACATATACACACATGCATATACACATATATAGAGGGGTGTGTATGTGTGTATGAAGCGAGGGCGGCTGATTCATCCTTAAGGATGCAAAAAACTTACCAGCATGAGGGAGGGGAAACAAGTCAGGGAGAAAATACAGTCAGTGTTGGAGTTCAAGTTGGGCTTGGTTGGGAGCAGATGCCAGATGTAGAAGGGAGTATTTGTAATCAGACACAGATATAGTGGAGAAGTTGTAAGGTCTTTTATTGAGACCAGGCTTGGGCAAGTGGAATTTCTTTAGTGGGATCAGAAATTGAGAGAAGGTCTGGATTAATTATCTGAGGCAGCAGGAGAGAGGAATGAGTTAGACAACTGCAGTTGGGCAGGAATTTTATCCATTCAGAAACTGTGAGCATCCACTTGCCAGACACAGATTTTACAGAGGTAAGAACATTGGAAAACTACAAACATCTGTTTTTGCTTTTATGCTCTATGGACATTGAGATCACTTAGCCTAAGTAACTTTATATTGAAGTCCTATTCTAATAATTATGACATCATACAAGATAAAGATTACAATGATCACATCTCTAGCCTCTTTCCTCCCTCATTTTTCTTCAAGGGAGACTTTAATTCCTATCTGGAAAGGAAGCAAGAGATTGGAGTCAGAAGCTTGGCCATTTTGCTCTTCAGAGAGGAGACATCAAGATAGAATTATATTAGTCTGGGGGATATTATTTTCAAGTTAATGCTGAACTTCTTATTGCTATCCATTAATGGGACAAGCTGGACCCCAAGTTTTATATCCACGATTTGATTCTCTTCTCACCAAATACCAGTTTCTGAATGAACACACATAGCAATTAGTAAAGAAACACATCTATCTAAGAGAAGAGAAAGTATAAACAGAAGAATATGTACAGTACAATACAAAGTGAAGGGGCTCTCCCTTTGTGACTAAAGTAACTCAATTCATCCAGGAGAATCTCAAATCTCACCCAAGGGGAAATCCCCTAAATCCCCCCAAGATGGGGACAGGGAAATGTTGGGAACTGCCAGCTCCTTTCATGTCAGTATCCTCCCAGAGTTTTATTTTCCCTCCAATAATCTGAAGTGAAATTGGCATTATCCATCATCTCTTTCAAATCTTAAACAATTATAAATACCGAGAAGATAAGAGGGATTCAAGACAATCTAAGGAAATTGCAGAGTGGAGAGACTTCTCTTCCAGTATCTCTTCTTTCCCCTTTTCACTAATTCTGACCCTCACTGTAACAATCTCACAGTCCTTATTTCTACCAGTCAGGAAAGAGTCCCATACCAATGTCTTTGGAGGCATGGATTACATATATAAATATGTGTAGGTACGCCCAGTTTGAACCACATAGAGGCACCTTTGAGTAGTCTTTGAACCACCCTACCATGTGGGTGGGGATATCCTCCTTTTATTGGCTGCCTGCCTCCTTAAAACTGATAAGCCTGAGCTCTCTTTCTGCTGCTCCTTCTGGTCATTCTTGTCTGTTGTGTCCAGAGATTAAAGAGCTCCAGTTCATTAACAGCAAGGATGCTAGGAACTAAATTGGTGAGAGAGGAAGGATTTTCTTTCTCCTACTCCCTCTGGTTTATTTCTGCTGGAAAAAAATGGTCCTGGGAGTGCTTGTTTTTGTTTTGTGCTGTTTGTTCAGGAGTCAGAGGCAATTTCCATGGTTCAGACTGGGAAGCGTGGTGACCTTAAAGTTGAGAGTGAAGGTGAAAGAGTGCAGCTAGCCGGTCCATCATGGAAGCCCTGAGAAGCTAAAGCACCTGGGACTCAAGTCTTAGGGAGGTTGGATAAGGAACTGGTACAGTACTATGGGAGGACTGAACTAATCTATGAACCCTCTCTTCTTTTCCCCAAAGAATGAGGTAGTGTGAGGGAGGAGTACTGTGTCTCAGACATGTTGGGAGATAAGGTTTTCATATTTATGTTTTTATTTTTTATTTTTTTGCAGTGGATAATCCTATGTAAAAGCTACTCTGACTTTTAATGGCTGAATAGGGTTAGGGGACACAATAGAGGGAACAACATCAGTAGGATCTGGAGCTTTTGTAAAGAACCTAGAAATCCCTCATCCACAGAACCCTCTGGGAAGAATGAAATCTAATCTACTTGGCCTTCAGTCAGTGGGGGGAAAGAATAGTCATGTATTACATGTACATAAATTATATTAGTAGTCATTAATCCTGTTTACTGTGCATTGTTAGCCTCATAAGTAGAGACTGCAGGCTTGGACAGTCTGGATAAGTAGAAGAACTAGATCTAGTTCTTCTAGATCTAGAACAAAGCTTCTTAAACAGTGCCTTGTGAACCTATAGTGGTCACATAACTGAATGTGGGGATTGAGAAATTATGATTCATTATTAGTAAATGATTGATTTGTATTCCTAATGTATATATCTATATACCTAGGGTTGTATAATAATTTTTCAGAAAAACAGAAAAAGTTTAAGGAGTTGCAAAAGGAACTAGTTTAAGAAGCCCTGGTCTAGAATATTGAGAGAAATAAGAAATGGTAAAGCTGACAAATGAGGGTTTTTTCTCTAGGAAATTGATACCCCACAGAACACTGCTGCCACAGAAGTCCTTAGCCAACCCAAAGTGATAAGCAGGAGATATAAAAGTGAAGAGATACAAATTTATAATCAGAAGCCATTAATTTAACTTGATAAATTTTATTCTAGATTCAGAAAATAAAAATTATCTAGTTAAATTAATGGCTTTGGAACCTTGTTATATTACAAATGGCTGTTATATATAAGGGATGATCCCTACTACACATGTCCCTGGCATTTATATATATATCTTGACTCCTCTATTGGCCTGCTAGCTCCTAGAGGGAAGGGACTATAGTGTCTTTTCTCTGTATCCCTAGTACTTAACATGTTGCTAGTTCTTTCTTAACAAATTGTTCTTGACTGGAAAGAAAATAAGTGGAGGATTTAGAAGTCTCCTTGTCCTTTTTGCTAATCACTAATTCAATACTATATTTTTAGCTACTTGGCTGGGGATAGAATGCCAGGCCTAGAGTCAGGAAGAATTGAATTTAAATATTGTTGGAAACACTAGTTAAACCTGGGCAAGTCACTTAATCCTGTTTGCCTCAGTTTCCTTACCTATAAAATGAGTTGGAGATAAAAACGGCAAATTATTCCAATGTCATTGCCAACAAAACCTCAAGTGGGATAAGGAAGAGTCAGACATGACTGAATCAATTGAAATATCTTCAATATCTGGTTGACTAATATAATCCAAGTTTCAAAAGTGATTTTTGTGCTATGTGGCAACTACTGATAATATTGTCATTTTGAGCTGATTTGCCCAAAAGCAAACTTGATAGCAGATTTTCGTTTGGAATTTTGAAGATTAGTGAAGGATAGTCCTCTTACATCCCCAATGGTATGAAATCTATAACGCACAAAGGCATCACTACAAGGCAGATATAGTGCTCTTATAGGATCGCAGTGATTCAGAATCTGAGTTGGAAGGAGCATCCAAGACCACGAAGTACAGCTCCTTTTTGAACGAGAATCACTTCTTTAGCATATCTGACAAGTGGTCACCCAAGTTTTTCTTGAACTCCTCCTAGGAAATCCCCTACCTCCTGAGGTAGCTGTTTCAAATAGCTCTAATTGTTAGGAATGGTGCAGTTTCTGCATGAGATAGCTGGCCTTGAGAATTGCTAAGGTTCCTCTTCCATTAAAATTTTATGGTGGAGGATGATGTTTTCCAGATATATTCAGCATATAAACTGAACTTTTTTCTTTCTTTGCATGGACATCTGGAGATGATATGGATATGAGAGTGTGTGTGTGAGAGAGAGAGAGAGAGAGAAGTTAGTCAATAGTCAGATAATAGTATTGTGGATAGAGCACTGGGTTTTGAATCAGGAAGTTCTGGTTTCAAATCTGGCTACGCTATCCAGGTGACCCTGGGAAAGTCTGTTTATTTCAGTTCTCTCAACTGTAAAATGGAGAGTAATTATAGCACTTCCCTTCTAGGGTGTTGTGAGACTCAGATGGGAGAATTGTAATAAGTACTTAGTACGGTGCCTGCATAGTACGTGCTGTAAATGCTTATTACCTTGCCTCATGGCCTTCCTTCAGCCAGAGTCAGGAACAATGACCGGAGGCTCAGAAGAATTTTGAGAATTACAACATGTTTTGATCATGTATGGGATATGTATACATTGGCTACAAAAATATTATATATGTCAACTATAAAATTGAATGGGGAATTGAAGTAGGGTCTTGCAGAATTTCATAGATAATAAAACCCTCATACTCAGATGTTTATGGCTTAGGTTATGGGAATCTTTGGGAGTGTCCATGATGGGGAAAGGTTACTCTCAGAACTTGTGGAACTGTTAACTCAAGCACTCTTGGCTCCCACGCATGGATCCCTCCATGCATCAGGGCAGTTGGGGAAAACTGAAAGCAGGAACCTAAGAAGGGAGGAGATTTTGCTCAAGTCTGTCTGATTGGTTTTCCACATCTGATGTCACAAGTTGAAAGAAGCCACTCAGAAACTCCCTGTGACAGTTGGAAAGTTCTCAACGGGCAGTTAGAAAATTGAAGAAAATTCTAGTCAGAAGAAATTTGACTAAGGTCGAGACAGACCTTAAGATGAGGCCTGAAAAATAGGTTTGTGTCTATGTGTTTGTGTGCTTGTGTTTTCCAGGTTAACCTTACGCCGAAAATAATAATTCAGTGTGATTTGTATTGTAGATATTGTTTAGGTGATCTCTGTGCTATAAGCTCCTCTGGACTTAGTTTCCCTTATTAGAGATCCACCAGATAGATTAAAATCCTTAAAATATAAGGAACAGATGGAGAATCTGTCTTGATGTGAGAGAGGTTAAGAAAGTAGAAATTATCCTGTAAAGAAGTTGACTGATTTTCCTGTGATAAGTGGAATTATTTTTTCTTGGTCCTTAATAGCAAAATATAGTTCATGAAAACAAAGATTTTTTATAAATAGCACTGATGTCTATTTATAAATTTATATTATAAATAAATATATAAATATGTAAAACACAAAAATAAACAATATATATAAATGTATTTATAAAGTTGTACATAAATTTCTAAAATTATAAATAGTTTAAATTAGTTGACTATGTCATCTTTAAAATGTTTTATTTCCTATTCAAGTGAGGTCTGGAATGGAGGTGTACAAGGAGCCTTAATCAGAAGGCAAAATGATGAAAAGAGTCAATATATTAAACTTATATTTTTTTCAAATTAAAAAAGGTGAGTTATGAAATTTACTTAGTATTTGCTTATATTACATGAGAAGCAATCCTGAGATGATAGCTAGAGTTGACCAGGTGGGCTTGGGTTCAAATCTTACCTCTGACGTGTGTGACATTGGATAAAATATTTAATCTTGCAATGCTTTTGGGCACCCTCAAAGTCCCCTATATCAGTGAAAATCATAGTCAGAATTTAGCACCATCCTTTGGTGTGTATATACACACACACACACACACACACACACACACACACACACACACATCTCTCTATACATAGAGATAACACATAGATACAATATACATTTATGTGTATACATGTATAAATGAATTAAATATAAGTACTATATGTAAATTGCTTCTATATTATTTTCCTTGTTATTAAATGTAGATTTATTTTATCAGAATGTCCAATGCATAGAATGTTTTCAAATATTCAAAAATTATTCCCATATGTAAATCAAATATAATTATTCCACACAGCTTGAATAATGCACTTGAAGAATCATCCCATAAGAAATTCTATGCCCACCTCACTCCCATGACCTGTGGAGCTCTTCCCCATAATTTAAACAAGAGCTATAGTCCTTGCTACAGATTCCCTTTTGCCAACCCTTAGTGATGAGGAGTAAACTGTGGTCTAAACCGAGATGGGTCCGTTCCTTTTCTCTCTCTCCTTCCTTCCCCAAAGTAACCAAGGGCTGGTTCCGCAGCAAAGGAATTTGCTACTTACTGCTGTATGGAAACATAGTATTTATTGATTAGAATGGAAACACCGGAGAGCCGGTGGGCAAAATGGCTGCATGGTACAAGGCCAATTTTGCAAAGAATAGATTTTTTGAGTTCTCTCTTTTATACCAGAGCACAATCATTCAGCCTGAGAGTGATATAAATAAGATAAGGACTCTCTTGTTATCTTTTGAGTAGAGACAGAAGTCTCTTCCCAAAAAGGAATTTCCTGATGCCGTTTGGTCTATCTGAGCAGATTAGAATGGGGGCTGTAAAACCCTGGCCAGCTCAGATAGCCCAAACTGGTTTGACCAGATCTTGTATCAAAGGTTCAAGTCCCAAAAGAAGTTGGAGATCAAACAAGGAATACCAATGGGCTACCGCCCTCAACATTAGGATTAGATCTGCCGGCATCAAAGCTCCCAATCTCCCCCTTCTCTTGCCTTGAGAATTTGCTGCCCAAGGATACTTTGCATACCTTACATCAGCTACGATTTTGGTTAAATATGTGTTGGTGGCTCACCCTGGAATTATGAATAATTACACTTTCTCGTAAATTATAATAAATTCCTTAGTCTCATGTGCATGTCTTAATTTATCCTTATGTAATTTTGAGCCAAAGGCAGAATAAATGTCTAATAAGAATAATAAGAGAAAGAGAAGAAAAGCAAAGTAATGGGAATATTTTTACAAAGTTTTATTCCCAAATAACAGGTCTATAGCAATTTCAAACTCAAATGTAAACCATAATTAAGGATTAATATTAACTTATTAAACAATGTTAGTATGTTTTGTTTTGTTACATTTTTTAGTTATGTCACTAAGTATTTCCCAATTTTATTAGAATCTGATTTAGGTTTCACTTAGGAGTGAAACATTTGATACCTCCAATCTACATACTTCCAAATTTTCTGCTTCAGAAGAGTGCTACCCTGGAAACACCCATCTACTACTTGAGTATTTATCATTTGGAAGGCTTTTCCTTCAAGAGATTCACAGACCTTCTAAGTCTGAGCAGATGATTAGGGCTTTTTAAGGTTAGAAACCAATTCCTGATTCGATGCTGGGCTTCCTAGATGTAGTACTTACTCATTTGTATCTACAAAATTGTGCTTGAAATACCTCATTAGCCATTATTTTAGACAAGTCTACATTGAGATTCATTCCAACATTTTGCCAAGTATTTGTAAACTTCAGGTCTACATGAATAAGCTGTGTGATATGACTATGATCATAAAATAGTTCTGAACTCTAAAGGCAAAGTCTCTTGAGTTGACTTTCTTTTTCTCAGACATATTTTTCTTTACAAATCAAATAACCCCTAAAATAATACTATATAATTAGTATTATGATAAAATAAACCCATTTGTGCATTATCCTTATTCCTGATCTCTTCCTTTTGCCATCCCTAGTTGTACCTGACATGGTGAAATAAGAGGTGATCCTGGGTTCTCAAAGGCAATGATAGCAGAGAGTAGAAATAGTTGTGATACATTCCTGAGTTGGAAGAAGAATTAGGCAAACCAGAAACGATCTCTTCATTTCTAAGTGATGTGACACATATCTCCCTGCCAGTCATAGACTAGGAGAAGGATCAAGGAGCTACCCAGCATATAAATATAGGTATATATACTAATGTGTACACATAAAAGCCCGTACATATCTATCTGTGTGTATACATACATGTGCCAAACCAAAGCTCCAAGCATCTTCATACATTCACTATACAAGTTTGGTCAGAAACAGGTAGAAAAGCTCTATGCAGCCTCTATCTTCCATTGTAAGAGAGCCATAGCTAGAATATAGATGCATACCTAACCCTTGTATGTAATATATAAATCGTGCAAAGGAAAACTGTCTTAGTCATGTAAGTAATGGTAATGCAATCTTAAGTAAATAATTTGAGAAAGGAAAAATTTATAAAATTAATAATTATAGTGTTCAAAATTTTGGGAGAGTTATGTTGCATCTATATCTGCATTTTGCCTTTAGGAGCAAGGGAAAATGTATCCAATTTTTTTCTTCCTAAAATTATTTTATTTTATTATTTGTAAAGGTCCCTTGTAAGGTTTTACAGATTTGCACTGGAAAAATATAGTTATCCACTCAAGGACCTTCATTACTTAATAATATGTCTCATTAGAGTAGGAAGACATTTTGGTGTCATTTAGTCTAGTACCTTCATTGCTAACATTCAGTTAGGCCATGAGACTTCTTTAAATCTGTACAACCATAATTGGAAGAAATGGGATGGGAACCAAAGGAGCCTGACTTTCAAATCCCTTGGCAACACACATTGTCAATTTTTCCTTTCCAGAGAATTTGAATTTTTAAAAAAGAGTTGGCAATACAAAGAGTTCTAGGAGAGAAAGTTCCCTGGGCACTCCTGCTGTGCATGCTACAGTTTCTTGGAGCTACAGGTGAGAGTTAGATGACAGGTAGACACCAAGGGTTCAGGAGCAGCCTTGAGAAGGACTTGGCAAAACTTCACACCCAAGATGCTGAACCTTCTGTCCATTTGCCTGGGGATGCAAAGATAGTCAAAGCAAAGTCTCTGCCCTTGAGGAGACAACATACAAGTCTATATAAGCAAGCTATGATACAGGATAAACTGAAGGCAATTGGCTGAGAGAAGCCACTAGTATGAAGAGGGATTGAGGAAGGCTTTTCTGTAGGTGTAATTTGATGGGAACTTGAAGAAAGGCTGGTCATTAGCAAATCCCTGGGGCCAAGACATGGAATGTCAAGTTTGTGGGAAAACAAGGAGGCTGGTGTCATTGGATCAAGTAGTATGTGATGGGGCATAAGATACAAAAAGAATAGGGAAGTGAGGTTATGAAAGGCTTTGAATACCAAACGAGGTTTTGTGTTTGATCGTGGAAGTGATAAGGAGTGCCTGAATTTATGGAGTATATAGATTTACACATTAGGAAAAACATGGTAGCTGATTGAAGGATACACTGGAGCAGGCAGAAACTTATGGCAAGCTGATCAAGCAGAAAGTTATTGCAATATTCTGGGGATTCAAACATGAAAGTTTACAATATGATGGTAGGGATATGAGACAAAAGAACAGGGTACATTTGAGAGCTTGCAAAGGTGAAAAGTAATGAAATTTGGCAACAAGTTGGATTTGAACGGTGAGAATAATGAAGAGTTGAGGGTATTATTTAAACTGTGAGCCTGCAGGACTGGAAGAATGATGGTGTCCTAGATAGTTACAAGGAAATTTAGAAGGGAGGAGAATTTAGGGGGAAAAGATAATGAAATCAGTTGTGGACGTGTCTACATAATATCCTGATGGAGATACCTAATAGGCAGCGACAGGGAGACTGTCCAATTAATTGCTGCTTTTCCAATTTGTATTCCACAAGGACTTTTAGAGGGTCTGTTTGTGTGTACTTAATGAAAGTTGTGGGATAAAGACAATGAAAAGGAAGATGTACAAAAATAATAAAAGCAATGCCCCCAACTTTGAATTTTCCATTAGTTTTGATGGGAAATCAGAAAATATACAGTGATGTTTTTGAAGACAAGGGGACTGCCAAACTTATTTTTGAGAAGTCCAAGAAAAGAATTGAAAAAAAAAACCACATGTAATCTTATTCTTCTCAAGTGTTATTAGTAAAATTCACTATTGATTCAAAGGAGTTGCTAGATCAAGATTCTTGGAGATGGCTCCTCTTGTAAAGAAAGCAAGTATAACTTTGTCATGATCACATAATTACATGCAAGATGGGTGGTGGTGAATACTTAGAAGCCATTAAAAAATGGAGCCAAACAATCACCCTATCTTTGGGTACACTTTTTTTTTTTTTTTAATGAGGGCTGTTTTCTTAAAACATGAAAAGCAAAGTAAAAACATAGAACCAATATGTTCAGAGGTGGAAGTCACCTTAGAAATTATATATTTCCAACTCCTCAGAACCATCCTTGTTATTTTTGTATATGTTTAATAAACTCAATGTGACTCAACCTACCTAATATGGCAAAGGCCATATAGTTTATTTAGTAGCATATTTGAATTAAGCCCAGAAAGAGAAAAAAAATTACATGATAATCATCAAGGATAATTTATCCTAGAAAGGTTTGGGTTAGGGGGCAGCTAGGTGGTGCAGTGGCTAGAGCACCAGCCTTGAATCCAGGAGGACACAAGTTCAAATCTGACCTCAGACACTTAATACTTCCTAGCTGTGTGACCCTGGGCAAGTCACTTAACCCCAGCCTCAAAAAAAAAAAAAAAGTTTGGGTTTTATTTATAATCTTTTGAAGTTGGGTCTTAAACAAGCTTTAAAGGAAAAAAGGATTGATAGAAATATAAGGAAAAACATTTCAAGGGGGAAAATGGACTGGGTGAAGGCACAGAGGTGAAATAAGACTAGGCTATGTACAATAAATTATTACCTGAGTTGAATGGATCATGAGAATTGAATTTAAAAATATATGTATATAACAGACCAGGAAGTTGGTAATGTAAATGAAAGTAATGAGAAATTGGAGGAAAAAGAGATAATTATCTCAGAAATTTTAGGAAAGTTAATCCTAATTTTTTGGATATAACATCTTCAGAAAAGTCATGTTTCTTTGGTTTTGGTGATCTTGGCTTTCCTTTTACTGTATATTCATAAACCATGAATTTTATGGCTTTTGGAGATTCAAATCATTTTAAAATTACAATGATTTGAGTCTCCAAAAGCTTTTTTTTTTAATTCCATCCTCTCTTGGAAAATGGGAATATCTTCTTATTTCCAAACTTATCATCTTCAAGGATTTACAGAGTATTGTCATTAACATCACCAAGGTCTCTGCACCTACTACTGAAGGAAAATTCATATCTAAGGCCTAATACAAGATCTCCAACTAGATCTTTCCAGCATTAATCTTTGCTATGACACAGCAAAACTAATCACTCATCACCTCACCTTACTTGCCTTTCCCCAAATGTCCCTTGCATTGTTCCAATATTCACTATCCTCATGCTTTTCTACTTGGTCTGATCTCTCATTTTTACCTAAGCAAATCTTTACCTTCCATCAAGCCTAATTTCAGCTTTGTAGGGACTTCCTAGTAGATCTTCCCAGATAGAAGTAATCTTTTTGTACAGATTTGTATAATTCAAACAGCAATTAATCTATTTTCTTTTAGTTGTTTCTGTATATTCATTACTGAATCATAAACTTTTTTAAAAACTAGAGGTCAATTCATTTTCATCTACACCACAGAATCTAGACAAACACATTACATGTAAATATTTATTTAGAAAATGAATTCTAATGGGTTCATTGAGGAATAAGTATTGTGGAGCTGTACCTAAGAGACATCAGAAACTCAGGAATCTAAATTGTAAAACTTGTGGAAAAAATAAGATGAATCAGAAATGAAGAAACAAACACATTTTGAAAAATTTCAGAAGTTGAAAATTTTAATAATCATATAAAAAAGATTTAAGAAAGGAGCCTAAGACAGAAGAATTACTACTTATAAGAGGAACCAGGAAAATGTTAGCTTTTCAGTCTTTCAGTTTGGGTAAACCTGACTGATTATGAACTTAACTGAGATGGGAAGTCAGAAATACTTGGATTTCTCAGGAGAAACTTAAATGTAATATGTGGGCTGTAATATTAAGGTACTAGATTCCTGAATCATAGAGGTTGGAGCTATAGAATATTCCAAAGGAAAATACTGTGATAAGCAAAAAAAATTGTATAAAAAATCACCAGAAATATTGGGATCCAAATGGTAAAATACAAAAGGAAGATCATGACCCCTTTATTCTAAGGTTCTAAGATGATAAGCTGTGCCAGAGTTGCTCAAAGATAGTATGATATTTTATTCTTTGAATTATCCTTTTTTGACCATGCAGGTTCTGGATGATTTCTGTTGAATCTGCAAGTCAATCATTCCTAAATTGACACAAAAGTAGAAGTCAGTTGGAGAAGTTATCACCCCAAAAGAAAAATGTTTAATATGGGGTTTGGAGCAAATGACCTCTGAGGGCCCATTCAGATCTGATGTTCTGGGGTTTATAATGGTTGCTCTTTACGAAATGGAATTCTTCCAGTCTTTAGAATTATATTTCTAGTGCCTGGCACATAGGTGAAACAAAAAATACTTGTTCATTGGCTGATAGATTGACATTATGACATTCCAAATTTCTAAGTATCATCCCTGTTTCTTGACTTGTCAGTATCTAGATGATTACTGTCTTTGGAGCTGAATTTTTAAATCAGGGGTACCTGTATGAAAGAAAGAAATGAGTTTCACAAGCAAAACTACACAACAAAAATTTACCATGAAATGTGGGTCCTGGAGCAAATGGCCCCTAAGAACACTTCAAATTCTGATGTTCTATGGTTCTTAGATTTTTGATAGTCTAGGTTTTAAGTGTAGTTTCCCTTTCTTGGCTTGGCAGTTTCCAGATAATTGTTGGGCACAGCTCAGGGAGATGATGACATTTCATCAGACAAAGAAACAAATGAATCTGACAAGCAAAATTACAGAACAAAAGTGTACTATCCAACGTGGGCCTTGGAACAAATGACATCAAAAGTAAGGCCCCCTTCCAGCTCTTAACATTTTAGGATTCCAAGACTATTGGCATTCTAGACTTAAGTATCTTCTCCCTTTCTGGCCTTAGCAGGTTCAAGGTTATGCTCAAGAATAAACTTGAGAAGCTCCTATTGTAGAAAAGAAATTTTGACACATAGAAGCACAAAATAAAAGTGATATTTTGGTTAGAAAAATTAATAAATGGGGCATCTAGGACAGGTAGATAGAGCACCAGCCTTGAAGTCAGGAAGACCTGAGTACAAATCTAGATTCAGACATTTAATACTTCCTAGCTGTGTGACCCTGGGCAAGTCACTTAACCCCAATTGTCTCAGCCAAAAAAAAATTTAATAGATGAATAAAAAACAATATACTTTTTAGAAGTCCTCAAACTCTGAAATTGTAGGGTTCCTCTGAAATTGTAGGGTTCCAAGACCATTCTCTGTATCTAAGCTTAGTTTTTCTTTTAACTTGGCAGTTTCCTGATACTTACTAGGGAAGAACATTACTAATTAGTCATATAAAGAAGTAAGGCTATGGTTCTCAAGCACAATCATGGCTCATAATTCTAAAATTTTGTCCATAGCTCATCTGCTTTTGATGCAGAATAAGAGAATACTCGGGATAAGTTTTCATATAGACTCTATATATAATTAAAGAATAATATGATAGCAACTGATTTTATGGAGAATGTTATATGGATAATGAAAAGGATATAATTGAGTTTAACAGTGTATGCACCTTTCTACAATCTTCCCTGACGGGGATTTTATGGAAATACTTTACCAAAAACAATTATGCCAAATTAACTATAAATGTGGGATATGGCACTGAAATTCTATAAAAGTAATAAGAGAAGTGGGGGAGGTAGATAGAAAGTCTCAAACCATACATAGCATTTGATTTTCTAGGTAGTTTGAAAGCACAGGATCTTGAGGTCCTAGTATGAGAATGCATGCAAATACTTGAAAGGCAGTTTGGTGACTCAGAGAGTCCAGAAATGACTTTAAGCCAATTTCTTCATATGAAATAAGAGGAGGGGGGAAAGGCTCCAAATCCTTGGTGTATATAAAATAACTACTTCAAAGGTTGAGATTCAAAGAAGCAGAGAAGGAAGAGCAAACAGGTAACATCAGACTATTCCAGATGGGGCATAGGGTTTCAGAAAAAGGGCAGCTATTGGGAATATTTGGTTAAATCTTGATGCCATTGGGAAAAGATTAGATGTGACCTTTTTCTTCACAGGTGAAGCTTTTCAAGAAGAGGACATGTTCCAAGCTCTACCACAGAGGGAAAAGGCTTTCCAAAGTATCTTGTCACATCAGGATTATAGAAGCCACACAGGACAGCCATCCCTGACTGCCCAGAATCAAAGACGAGCTGTAGCTCACTGTATGTTTGCTAGTAAATGCAACCCTTGTCACCCCTCCTGAAACGATCAAGAATCATGGGAGTAAAGAACAAAGCAGCTGGCTTCTAGGATTCAACAGGCAGAGCAAAAATACCAAGCAGAGTTGTTTTTCTATTATTAAAAATGTAATGCGGACTATATGTGCATGCTGAGTGAATTTGAGAGGCAAATGCAGGATTGGTTGGGCAGAAGCTTGTAGCCAAAAGACCAAATCTGGGAAAAAAGATCATGTGATCAGGGATAAGAGGTCATCCCAGACCCTACCTAGCTGACATGAAAATGTACAATTTTTTGCACGGAAACAGTCATTCTTGCCTTGGTTGTCCTGAAATAACTGGCAAGAGGAAGATTGAGTGTAATACTCAAGCACTCGTGCTTGATTCCCCAGAGTGTCTGCTTATTGTGAGAAAAACAGAAGTGGTGTTTTAATGCCACGATAACCCATACATTATTCCTCAGTATGTCCTTTCTTGACTAGGTATGTGCTCTTTGGAGCATGACCTTTATGGGGTATGGAGATAGTTATGACAGTTGCTTTATTATTGTGTAAGGAGAGTATAATATTACATGATAAGTTTCCATACATGATAGCAAGAAAAGTAAAATGCTTGAGTCACTTGTGACAATTATCAAGATTAGAGGAGTTCTAAGAAACCTTGTGTGAATAGAGAGCAGACCGTTGGAAATCAAGCTATAGAAAGATTGAGAAATGAGGCACTTTTTTTAGCAGCCTCGGACAATGTTAGGGAGCAGCAAAGGCAATGCACAGAGGTACTCTATATTATCCATAAAGTGAGCAAAGGGAGAAGAACGAGAGCGAGCTATGTATGCTCTTAGCAGAAGAGCCAGATTGCATGGGATGTGGGCTTTCCTATGAAAGTTAAGGGGTTTGGTAATTTTAGAAATCCCAGTGGATAATTATAGCTAGTTCAAGGAGCCAGTGAAAGACCTGAAGTCATGTGATCCCTGTGATATAGGGCACCAGACAGTCCTCAAAATAGCCAGAGTTGAGAAACAGTTAGAGTTGAGAAAATGAACTCGGAGCAATGGGAAGAAACTTGAGAATGAGAGCATCCAACAAAATAGGAGAGCTATGGACAGCCAAGCCTGGAGCTGAGCCAGCCCTGTGCAGAGCAGGAGGACAATACATGTAGAAGACATCGGCAGTTTTCCAGTTTCCAAGGCATGAGCAACCACCACATGCTTGTGCTTTATATGGACATCTCTTCACAAATGCACTCGCCACAGGAATATTCCCCCTGCCTAGATGACCCACATATTATTCCTCAGTATTTCCTGGAGTAAGTATACTAACCTTGAGGTTAGTAGGGTATGGAGGAAAAAAAAATGTTACTTTATTAAAACAACATTATGCACTAAGTGTTTTGTATGACATGCTGGTAAAAATGAAATACATTGGTAGAGATTGCTGAGTCACCTGATAGTTTGGCGAGGATTTGGGCCCACTTAAATACCTGGCACCAGTAACAACCTCAGGAAATGGGGCACATGAGGCTGCAAAGCAAAAGAGCAAGATTCCGGGTGGTGATGGAAACCAAGAGAGCAGAACTTGGCCTGAGCAATGTCAAGTAATCGTGGATTATGACTTGGGATACAGACATCCTTAAAACAATGTTTCCCCTTATGGATGGATATTTCCAAGAATGAGGCATAGTAGAAAATTTCATAACATAAAAATGACATCGAGGAAAAAGTTCAGTTTTGATGTATGTTCTCATGAAATGTTCAGTTTGAAAAAAGCAAGAGGTATAAAGTTCCATGGATTAGAGAATAGAATTCAGAAGATACTTAGAAAGAAAGCAAAAAGTAGCATATTATAAAGAAAATAGCACAGCGACAGTTGTAACACACTTATTTCTAGTTTTAATGTAAAAGGGTAGGATGAAGGAAAGTTTAAAAGTTTGAGAAAAATGTTAAGAATTTAGGTAAAGACAAAAATTGGAAATAATAGAAACAATTGATAATGTCATCCAAGAAAATAACAACACACCAAAATTTATAGGATGCATCAGAAGCAATTCTTAGGAAAATATATTTTTAGATGCTTGCTTGAATAAAATAGAGATGAATGCACATAAAAAAGCTACAAAAGAACAAATTAACCCCTCCAATTAAACACCAAATTTGAAATTCTGAAAATAAAAGGGGAGATTAAATTGAAAAGGAAACTATTGAATTAAAAGTTGGTTTTGTGAAAAAAGTTAGATTAGAAAAAAGTTAACTGCTATATTTGTAATGTTCTTCTCTAGATTATAATGTTCTCTGGGAACAGGTTTCTTGGGGAGCTTCTAGAGGAAGCTTTAGTTTCAGTTCAGTTCAATAATCCCAAAAGCAGCCAGGAGTTAAAAATCCAAATCCTTTATTGTTTCCTTCAAAGTCTTGTCTCTTTTCCTGGGGCCTGGTTGGTTTAAGTAGAGGCCTATCTCTCTCCTTGGTTCTGAGTCTCCAAATCCAAAGGTTTCCTTTAGCCTCCAGCCAGCTTCAGTCTCTCATCATCCCAATGTCTCCAACCAGCACAAAGGTGGAAATTGGAATGAATCTTGACTCCTCCTCCCAGAGAGTGGGCTTGTGGGTTACTGACTTGTGAATCTCCCAGAAGTCCAAGAGTGGGCTTATCCCTGAGAAGTCCTTGCTTATATTTCTGCCCGATTTGTGTGTATCCTCAACTTGTGGATCTCCTTGACTTGTGAATCCCCTCCTTGTATATGCTCTCTAAAGGTGTAAACTCCTTTAAAGGTGTAAATGCTTTTAAAGGTGTGAACTAAGTACATAAGCATTAGCACCTTGTTTCAAATTCTGGCCCATAACAAAAATGGAAAAGGGAGAACTTTCCATAAATGAAGAGGAAACCAAAGCAATAATTAGGTATTTTGTCCAACTATATGCCAATTAATCTGATAATCTAAGTGAAATGGATAAATACTTATAGAAATAGATTAACAGAGGAGGAAATAATCCTATTTTAGAAAAAGAAATTGGACAAACTATTGATTTGTTCCTAAGAAAACATCCATGGCCAAATGGATTTACAAGCAAATGCTATCAAATATTTTAAGAACAATTACAATACTATTCAAACTATTTGGAAAAATAAGGGAAAGGAGTCCTACCAAACTTATTTTATTACACAGATATGGTGCTGATACCTAAACCAGGTAGGGTTAAAGTAGAAAATTATAGACCAATTTTGATATTGATGCAAAAAAACATAATCAAGTAGGATTTATACTAGGAATGCAGAAATGGTTCAACATTAGGAAAACTTATCAGCATAATTGACTATATCAATAACCAAATAGAAATATCTTAATAGATGCAGAAAAGGCATTTGATAAAATCCAACACCTCATTCCTATCAAACACTGGAGAGAATAAGTAATGAAGTTTTCCTAAAAATGGTCATCTATTTAAAATGAATAGGGATAAACTAAAAGCATTCTCAGTAAGATCAGGGGTGAAACAAAGTTGCCCCCGTCACCATTTCTTTTCAATATTGTATTAGAAATGTTAGCTTTAACAATAAGGAAAGAGAAGAAATGAAATTTTCACTCTTTGCAGATGAGATATGATGGTATATTTAAAAAATCCTGGAGAATCAACTTAAATTACCAAAAACAATTTTATCAAAAGTTGCAGAATACAAAATAAACCCACATAATCGTCTGCATTTCTCTGTTGCCAAAAAAATCCAACAAGAGTTACAACGAACTTCCATTTAAAATTACTGTAGATAATATAAAATATTGGGGAGAATACCTGCCAAAACAAAGTTAGGAACTATATGAACACAATTACAAAACACTTTCCCCACAAAAAATTAGATCTAAACAAGTGGAAGAAAATCAAATGTTCATGAGTAGGCCTAGCTAATATGACAGTGATACCTAAATTCTGAATCTACTTATTCATTGCCATACCAAACTGCCAAGAAATTACAGAGCTAGAAAAAAAAATTCTTCTGAAAGAACAAAAATTTCAAGGGAATTAATGAAAAAATGACAAACGAAAGTGGTCTAGCTGTACCAGACCTAACACTATATTATAAAGCAGTGGTCATCAAAACCATTTGGTACTGGCTAAGAAATGAGTAGCTGACCATTGAAATAGATTAGGTTTACAAGGCACAATAGTTGATGGAATTAATCTAGTGTTGGATAAATCCAAAGATCCTAGCTTCTGGAAGAACTCAACATTTGACAAAAATTGCTGGGAAAATAGGAAAATCATATGCTAGAAATTAGGCAGTGATCAACACAACACACTATATCAAGATAAAGTCAAAATGGATTCACAATTTACATATAAAGAATAATATAAGAAAATTATGAAATCAATGTTTCATCTACCTCTCAGATCTGTGGAGAAGGAAGGAATTTATGGCCAAAGAATTAGAAAACATACTAAAATACAAAATGGATAATTCTGATATTAGAAAGGTATTGTACAAACAAAATCAATGCAGACAAGATTAAAATGGAAACAGAGAATTTGGAAAATTTATGTCCAATTCTGATAAAAGCCTCATTTCTAAAATTAGAGAATTGACTCAAATTTATCATATATATATGCGCCATTCTCCAAATGATAAATGGTCATAGGATATGAACAATTTTCAGATGAAATCAAAACCATTTTTAGTCATAAAATGGTGCCTAAATCACTCGGATCAGAGAAATGCAAATTAAGACAAGTCTGATTACCACTCCACTTCTCTCAGATTGACTAAGATGATAGGAAAAGATAATGATGAATGTTGGAGGGGATGTGGGAAAAGTGGAACACTGATACATTGTGGGTGGAGTTGTGAACTGATCCAACCATTCTGGAGAGCAATTTGGAACTGTGCCCAAAGGGCTAATAAACTGTGCATAATACCCTTTGATCCAGCAGTCTCTTTCCTGGGCCTGTATGCCAGAGAGATCTTTAAAAAGGGCAAAGGACCCACATGTGCAAAAATGTTTGTGGCAGCCCTTTTTGTAGTGGCAAGAATCTGAAAATTGAGTGGATGCCCATCATTTGGAGAATGGCCAAATGAGTTATGACATATGAATGAAATGGAATATTATTATTCTATAAGAAATGACCAGCAGGATGATTTCAGGGAGGCCTGGAGAGACTTACATTAACTAATGCTAAGTGAAGTTGGTAGTACATTGAACATAGTAACAAGAAAATTACAAAATGATCAATTCTGATGGACTGTGCTCTTTTCAGCAATGAGGTGATTCAGGCCAATTCCAGTAGTGATGGAAAGAGCCATCTGCATCCAGAAGGAGGGATGTGGGGACTGAATCTGGATCCCAAAATAATATTTTAATATTTTTGTTGTTTGCTTGTTTTTTCCTTTCTCTCTTTTTTTTGAACTGATTTTTCTTGTGCAGAATGATAAATGTGGAAATATGTATAGAATTGCACATGTTTAACATATATTGGATTACTTGCTTCTAGGAGAGGGTAGTGAGGGGAAGAGAGAAAAATTTGGAACACAAGGTTTTGCAAAAGTAATTGTTGAAAACCATCTTTGCATATATTTTGAAAATAAAACTCCATTATTTAAAAAAAAAAAAGTCGGAAGAGGGAAAGAAAATAATAAAGATGTTTGCTTGAGAGGATGGTCTCTGGAAAACATGTCAAGTGTACTCTAAGCAAAATGAATCACAGTACTTCAATGAGAAAAGGAATAAAAGAGCCAGTGAAACAAATGGAGAAAAACACTAATCTTAAAGTCAAATTGATTAAATAGTCCAATGAATAAAAGTTTGCAGCTTAAATAAGAAAACCAAAACATAATTTGAAAAATGAAGACACACTTAGAATGAAAATCAGAAGCTTGGACAAAATATCCTATGCATCATCTGAGATTCTCGCCACCCCTCTCCAAATAAAAGTTGTAACATGGTTTTAAGCAAAGCAAAAAAAAAAAAAAAAAAAAATTTGTCTCAACAAGTGTTGAGAAGTAAACAGGGATGTTGCATTTTGCTGAAAAGCTCCAGTGAAAAAAAAATTTTAAAAACATGTATCCACTGGGAAATGAATGTAAACTGTTATTTTTACCTTCTGAATCCAATTCTTCCTGTGCAACAAAAAATTCGGTTCTACACACATATATTGTATCTAAATTATACTGTAATATATTTAACATATATAAGACTGCTTGCCATCTGGGGGAGGGGGTTGGGGGAGGAAGGGAAAAAATCTGAATAGAAGTAAGTGCAAAGGATAATGTTGTAAAAAATTACCCATGCATATGTACTGTCAAAAAATGTTATAATTATAAAATAAAATAAAAAATTAAAAAAAAAAAACATGTATCAACCAAAGGACACAGAATCTATATGTATAAAAGGAAATTTAACCAAAAAATATAACTCATAGAAAATAAAGCTCCTCTTTCATTACAAGCTATACTTAAAATGACAAAGGCTATAGAACCTAAGTGACTCTTGGTGATATTAGGCTTGAAGACTTATAATCTTAAGAATGAGACTTTTAAAGAGTAATTGTAAACATCTTATGTTACTCTTACAAAAAAGGGAACACCGAATTCCTAAATCTTTAACAAAAGGAAGGAATATAAAACACTTCTAAATTAACTCAGTAAAAAGTTAATACTGGAGACTCAAGCAAGAATAATAGGTCAAAATGGAAACTAGATATATGACATGACCTCCATGTGAGTGATATCCTATACACACAGTAAAAATGCAAGCAAAGGATACAAATGTCAATGCGGACATAACCATGACTTGTTCAAGAATGAGGGTGTCAAAGAATAAATCACCAAAATCGTGAATTGAGGGAGAATGAAAAAGTTGAGATACATTTCTGTAAATCCTTAAATCCTCAGAGGAAAATTATGTCTTAGAAAGTTCACATTGAAACACATAAAAAGATGAATATGTAATTTTAAAAACTAACTGCCAAACACATAAGAACTATTCAAAATTAGGGGCTAAATGGACAAAATGAAAATGGCAAAAAAAATTATAGCAATAATAAAACTAAAAGTTGGTTCTTTGAAGAAAGCAATCCTAAATCTTTAAACTGATTTTTAAAAGGAGAGAATTAAATCACTAAAATAGAAACATGAGCAAGGTAAAATCATAGCAAACAAAAGCAAAAAAAAAAAAAAAAAAAAAAGATAACTAAATCTATTCTATCCAATTACCTTAGTACTCTTTATTTGGTTCCAGAAGGCATGACCTGTGGCAGAAATGAGTTATCAAAGGATTTTTACCATAAGGAGTACAACCTAACCACAGCCTAACCATTCCTCTCCACCCAGTTCCCCAAGGGCTTCCAGCTGCTGAGAAACAAGCCAGCCCAGTCCTCTCCCTCTTGATCCAACCCACTTTTTGAGAGGAATTCTTCTTCCACCTCAAGTTGTCCAAGTTTCCTGGGAGGATAACTGGATGGGAGTATGGATGTTATGGTCCCATGCTCCCTGCAGCCCAGAGCTCTGGCTGTGGCCTGTGGCATGGGTCGACCAGGGTCCTAGGTCCTCTGCCTGGACTTTAGCTTAATGTGTTTGGGCCCCACTAATGCTCCTGACTCCCACTGAGAACACTGGCTACTCCCTTCTATGCCTCTTTAAGTACTAATGTACTCAGCCACACTATGTTGCAGGAAGTGCCCTGTGACCTGCCTGCCAATAGACACCACCTCAGTGGCTCAGCATGGTGGGCTCTAACCTGACATCTTGTTCACTTCAGCTTTCACTGGGGAGGAGCGGCCCACAGCCTAGGACAATAGTAGCAGTTGAGGGATTGGGAAATATTCCTGCCCAACCTCTCATTCCTACTACTTAACCAAGACAACAACCAAATGTGATGAGTTCTCAGCAAATGTCAAGTGCCTCCCCTTCCTCCCTTCCTCCCTCCATCCTTTCCTTCCCTCTTTCCTTCCCTCTTTCCTTCCCTCTTTCCTTCCTTCCCTCCTTCCTTCCTCCTTTCCTCCCTCCCTTCCTCCCTTCCTCCCTTCCTCCCTCCCTCCCTCTCTTCCTCTCTTCCTCCCTTCCTCCCTTCCTTCCCTGTAAAGGGCTAGAACTGAGCAATTCACTTGGATAATGAAGCACGTGAAACTAATTGCCAATTGGATCGCTCCCTATTAACTTGTTTGAAGGTTGACCCTCCCCAGCTGTTCTGTGCTGACTTGATTGGTGGGACAAAGAGGGGGAAGTAACGTGTGTGGGAGGAGTAGGAGGAGGGAGAGGAATTGAGGAATCTGGGGGCGTTTGAGGGAGGAAGGTGTATTTGAGGTTGCTAGACCTAACCCCTAGACTGTAAAAGATCAAGAATAAAGATGTTTAGTGATCCTGACTCCGGCTGATTTCTGGGAAGACAGAGTTCCAGCACTTTCTTTTTTTCTTCCTTCCTTCCTTCCTTCCTTCCTTCCTTCCTTCCTTCCTTCCTTCCTTCCTTCCTTCCTTCCTTCCTTCCTTTCCTTCCTTCCCTCTCTTTCTTTCTTTCTTCCCTCTCTTTCTTTCCTTCTTTCCTTCTTTCCTTCTTTCCTTCTTTCTTTCTTTCTTTCTTCTCCTTCTCTTCCTCCTCCTCCTTCTTTTCTTCTTCTTTTTCTTTCTTCTTTTTTTTTTTTGCTGAGTCAATTGGGGTTAAATGATTTGCCTAGGATCACACAGCTGAGAAGCATTTTATTCTTGTCAAAATATGGCGAATACCAAATTCAATGACTTGAATACTGAGGAAACATTGTATATTTTGGAAAAATGAGAATTTATCAAAAATATCTGATTAAAACAGTAAGATTAAAGCATCCAAGTTAATCCAACATTTCAGAAAGGTCTTAGGCCACTTAATATCAGAAAATATAAAATTAATAATCCATAAAGACATTATTTTTAAAAAGTAAACACTGGTCCAGATGGAATCACACATTCTTTCTATCAAATGTGTAAAGATGAAGTAGTGCATATATTAAATAATTATCCAAAATGGAGAAAGAAAATATTTAGCTGAATTCCTTTAATGAGAAAAATCAGAACCTAGCTTCTAATCCAAGGAAGGAGAACCCAAAGAAAGAACAATTGATCAATACCACTAATGATTATTGACATGAATATTGTAAACAACATCTTATCAGAAAGTTTACAGTAATATATCAGAAAGATAACCAAATAAAGATAACCAATAACCAATTGAATTAACAAGATTTAAGAATAATTCAGCATTAAGGAAAACAATATGAGCACATTAAAAGTAAGTCATTATGTCAGTAAGGAGAACACACCCACAATACACATGCAAATACACAGACATACACACATTTATATACACACAGTTACATAACTTCCATTTAGTCCAATTATGATTCATCCTTCTTAAAGGCGTTGTAGATGTGGTAAACACCAGCTACTGCCATAGCTAAGGTGAATACCTTGGAAAGACCCCTACTACTCTTTTATTAATCTTCTTGTTTCCAGAATCCCTTAAATCCCACATTAATTGATATATGAAAACTTTCACCATCTTATCAAAAGGCTGATTTCACATTTGTTCTTTATCTAGGGACATTTGTAGCCAGTCAACCCTTATCAGAGATTGTAGCACTAATATTTTTTTGCAATAGAGAAATACTAGCAGCTTTCTGCAAAATGCAAGTGTAAAATCAAGGACTTTACCTTTCTTCACTTTTTTTATATGAATCTGGAAATGTTAGTAGTAACAATAAAAATGCTAAAGATAGAATAAATAAAAAAGGAGAGAATCAAAGGAGAATCTTGTTCCAGTAGTAAGAGGAGTACTCTGATGAATGTTCCTTAGGAAAAAAAGAGATTGTCTAAAAAGGGAAATTGGGATCCCTATAGGGATTCAGTTCTTAGAAAAACTACTTTGCTTCATTCTATCTCAGAAGAAGGGGAATCAGAATTCCTGGGCACTATTGATACGTAGAACAGTGGTTCATTGTCCCATAGGAAAGATTTTAAGACAAATGGGAAAAATGACCATGGTGGAGAGGGAGGAAGGTTAATAAGGAACTCCAAAATTGGGGACATGGGGAATTTCCAATCATGTGACAATTATCTCTTTATCACCTGCAGGAATTATTATTTGTAAGAATATGCACAATAGGAAAAATGGGGCTAGAGGGCAAGGTCTTCAAGAAAATATATAGAAAATGTTTCAAGAGAATCTAAAGTACCTTAGAAGATTTAATTTCAGAAGAAATTGAGAAACTAAAGAAATATTAAGTATAAGGGCCATGAATCAAAGAAAAAAGTATAGAATAGATGGAAAGGAAAAATAAATTATGTAGAAAATTAAGAAAAGAAATCCCTTTTAGAAAAAGGTACAGAAAAATGAAATTTAAAATATCAAGCAACAAAACAGATAGAAGAGGAGGAAAGGAAGGGAGATTTTAATAGAGTTAACAATTAACAAAGAGGAGGAAAAAAGAGAGGAAGAATTAACCACCTAGCCCTAAATCACTATTGATCAGAAAAATGCAAATTAAGACAACTCTGAGATACCACTATAACATTCTCAGATTGGCTAAGATGACAGGAAAAGATAATGATAAATGCTGGAGAGGATATGGGAATACTGGAATACTAATGCATTGTTGGTGGAATTCTGAATGGATCCAACCATTCTGTAGAGCAATTTGGAACTATGCCCAAAGAGATATTAAAATGTGCATACCTTTGATCCAGCAGTGTTACTAATGGACTTATATCCCAAAAAGATCTTAAAGAAGGGAAAGGGACCTGTATGTGGAAGAATGTTTGTGGCAGCCCTCTTTGTAGTGGCTAGAGACTGGAAACTAAGTGGATGCCCATCAATTGGAGAATGGCTGAATAGCTTACAGTATAGGAATGCTATTGAATATTATTGTTCTATAAGAAATGATCAGGAGGATGATTTTAGAGAGGCTTGGAGAGAGTTACATGAACTGATGCTAAGTGAAATGAGAACCAGGATTTCATTGTAATGGCAACAGCAAGATTATAGGATTGATTATAGGATATTATAGGATAATCAATTTTGATGGATATGGCATTTCTCAACAATGAGATGATTCAGGTCAGTTCCAATGATCTTGGGATGATGAGAGCCATCTACACCCAGACAGAGGACTGTGGGAACTGAGTGTAGATCACAACATAGTATTTTCACTCTTTTTATTGTTGTTTTCTTGCATTTCATTTTCTTTCTTATATTTTTTTCCTTTTTTGGTCTGATTCTTCTTGTGTAGCATGATACTTGTGGAAATATGTATGCCTATATTGGATTTATAACTATTTTTACCATGTTTAACATATATTGCATTACTGGCCATCTAGGAGAGAGGGTGGGAGGTAGGGGGAAAATTGGAACACAAGATTTTGCAAGGGTCAGTGGTGAAAAATTATCTTTGTATATGTTTGGAAGATAAAAAGCTTCAACTGAAAGAAAAAAAAAAGAATTAACCATCAAAAAACTAGCAAGAAAAAATGAATACATTAAAACTTCTTATATCCACCTAAAGTCAGTTGCTTTAAAAGTATCTTATCTTTAGAATCTACTTGAGAGCACAAAATACAAGATACTACATGAATTGCTCTTGAAGACAAGAGAAGGGGTAGGAATCAAGGAGCTATAGCATGGTTTATAGAAGACAAACACAAAGTTGCTCAATAGATTGGAGTCGCAATCTAACATTTGGATCTTGAACACCTTGAGCTCTGCCTAAAAGAGTTTGTTTTTTAAAAGCCTAGTTAGCACTGTCTCTCCAATTATCTTAAAAGGAACCTCCAAGATGATATTTTAATTGTACCTTAAATATACAAAGCCAAGTGCAGAGTACAGAATTTTTGTGACAGAAAAATGAACTGGCAGGTTAGTTTTCTTTGTGTGAGTTTGGTCCTCTTCTGAGCCTGTAACTTGAAAAAGACCATAGGGTCAGCATGTACATAGTTATGTTTGAAGAATTTTGAAGCATGCTTTTACATATTTTGTCCATTATTTTTAGGGATAATGAAATGCACATAAATTAATATTATCATATTATTTCCATCAAAGTATTAATTACTTAGGAAAGAAACCAAACATTTTTACTCTAATAAATTTATTCTGAATGCAGATAATAAGGTCTTTGATTATGTTTTAAGAATCAAATACTGGAAGATGATACTTTTCACTTAGTCATAATCTGCTATATATTGAAGGTGATACAGTTCAATCCTTTTAGTTGAAAGATAAAGTGAAGTGCACAGAGACTCTGACTTGTCTAAGATCGCATAACTTATTATTGAGAGAAATGGGATGAAATA
Organism: Sminthopsis crassicaudata; assembly: GCF_048593235.1. Taxonomy (NCBI): domain Eukaryota; kingdom Metazoa; phylum Chordata; class Mammalia; order Dasyuromorphia; family Dasyuridae; genus Sminthopsis; species Sminthopsis crassicaudata. Next base: position 440,015,516 of record NC_133619.1, read on the forward strand.
AACAGGCCATTACACTATCATATAATTGCACTTCCCATTTATGCAACATTTTTCCCCAGAAAATTACAGTTCATGAAAAAAGAACTGTCCACTCAAAGAATGCTTGAAGGAAAAAAAGACTGAGGAACATAGAAAAAAACTTCACAATAAGGTGAGACTATAATTCTGACATTCTTTTTTCTCATTTAAAAAAAGATTTAAGGAATGCTTATATGTATAAAAGTTATTGGAAGCAAACAGTAAAAAGGATGTACAAAAGAAAGAAAAGTGATGGTCCAAATTTCAGGAAGTAAAAAATATGACCATGGAGTTGCGAAAGAATCCAGCCATTCTGGAGAGCAATCTGGAATTATGCCCAAAAAGTTATCAAACTGTGCATACCCTTTGACCCAGCAGCGCTACTACTGGGATTATATCCCAAAGAAATACTAAAGAGCGGAAAGAGACATATATGTGCCAAAATGTTTGTGGCAGCTCTTTTTGTTGTAGCTAGAAACTGGAAGATGAATGGATGTCCATCAGTTGGAGAATGGTTGGGTAAATTGTGGTATATGAAGGTTATGGAATATTATTGCTCTGTAAGAAATGACCAGCAGGAGGAATACAGAGAGGCCTGGAGAGACTTAAATCAACTAATGCTGAGTGAAATGAGCAGAACCAGAAGATCACTGTACACTTCAACAACAATACTGTATGAGGATGTATTCTGATGGAAGTGGAAATCTTCAACATAAAGAAGATCCAACTCACTTCCAGTTGATCAATGATGGACAGAGGTAGCTACACCCAGAGAAGAAACACTGGGAAGTGAATGTAAATTGTTAGCACTAATATCTGTCTGCCCAGGTTGCATGTACCTTCGGATTCTAATGTTTATTGTGCAACAAGAAAATGATATTCACACACATGTATTGTACCTAGACTATATTGTAACACATGTAAAATGTATGGGATTGCCTGTCATCGGGGGGAGGGAATAGAGGGAGGGGGGGTAATTTGGAAAAATGAATACAAGGGATAATATTATAAAAAATATATATATATAATAAAAAAACAAAAAAAAAAATATGACCATGAATGTGACTGGAGAGGGAAGGGAACACCATTCCATATAACTAAAAAGTCTGAATTAGAAAAAAAAATTGAAGATAATATTTTATTCTCAATAACTTCTACAATGTATCACATGAACATTTAATATTTGTTTTCTGTGCCTTTTCTGTGTCAGTAAACCAAATGTTGAATAAAGAATAAAAAATAAAAAAATGTTGAATAAAGAATAAGTCCTAAACCATATCACAAGAACTTTCCTCCAGGTTGTTATTAAATGATTAAACAACACAATACATTAGCTTAACTCTATTTTTATCTAGCTCATGTGCCTATCTCTTGTTTATAAGAATGTCATGAGAAACTTAAGAGTTCTTTTAAAGAGCTTCTTCAATAGCTTCCCCTTCACTGAAGGTCTTCAGAGACAGACTAGAGGATCCCTTCTCAGTCAAATAGTAGTGGGGACTCCAATTCAGGATTTGATTATTGAGTCTGTCATTCTGTGTATAGCTTTCCTTGAATTTTTCTTTAGGAAGGAATGAAGGGAAATAGAGACATGAAGAGAGGGGGGAGAAAGGAGGGAGAGAGAAAGAGAAAATGAGAGAGAGAGAGAGAGAGAGACAGAGAGACAGAGAGAGAAACAGAGAAAGAGAAACAGAGAGAGAGAGAGAGAGAGAGAGAGAGAGAGAGAGAGAGAGAGAGAGAGAGAGAGAGAGAAACATGGAGAGAGAGAGAGAGAGGAGGGGGAGAGAGAGAAGGAGTGAGGGAGAAAGAGGGAAAGGAAGGGAGGGAGAAAACGGAAATGACAAAAACAAAAAATAAATTTTTAAAATTGATTTTTAGGGCTTTTTTATTATAATTAGATTTTCCCCACATATTCACCAGTGATCTATCTATCATATTTATGACATTAAAAATTCTAAAATTTGGGGCAGCTAGGTGGCGCAGTGGATAGAGCACCAGCCTTGAATTCAGGAGGACCCTACTTCAAATCTGGTCTCAGACACTTAACACTTCCTAGCTGTGTGACCCTGGGCAAGTCACTTAACCCCAGCCTCAGAAAGAAAAAAAAATTCTAAAATTTGAGTGCAAATTGAGATCAAATTTACCTGGTCCTTAGTTTCTCAAACTTCTTTTGGAAAACTCAGTTCCCCCCACCCCAAACAAATTCATCCCTCTTCTTGAAAATGAAGGCATTTACTTATATCCAGACTCTATGATAACATTCCTATTTTCCATGATTCCTCAAAAGTTTCTGGCAATAATTTTATCATGACATTACATTAGTGATGTGGAACAAAAAACTTTAATGGGTAACTTTAATCCATCCATCCAGTTTCCATTGTCACATAGAGACACACCAACTCCTGAGATTGTCTTGATGAGCATATTTTAACACAGGCTGTTATCTGATCCTAGTTACCTAGACCCTTCCCTGGCCAACTCCTTTCTAGTATTTCCCTTTACTCCCTAGATCCTTCCCTGCTTTCTTCCCCTCTCACTTTAAAAGCCCCTACCACTGGAAGCAGGTTGCTTAATCTACCCTTGCTAGATCATATTTGATTTAGCCCATGAGCTGTTTCACATAATAAATGCCATCCTTTCCCCTATGATAAATGTCTCTTATGTGAATTCTTCACTTATTGAACCTATATCTTAGAATCCAATCGAATTCTATACAAAATAACCATCAATTCATTATACTGAGTCATGAAAAAAATTTTAAACTCAAGGCCTTTTGCAGTCTTAATATTAAGCAGTTTTTCAACTTTATCCTTTACTATGCTACTACATAACACTTTCCTTTCTATAAATAGCCTCTGTGATACTCCACTTTGGTTTGGCACTTATGTTAATGTGATTCCCTTTCCCTGGAATGCCTGCTGCATTCTTTCTATCTATCTATCTATCTATCTATCTATCTATCTATCTATCTATCAATCATCTATCATCTATCTATCTAAATCTTCTCATACACTGTCTTATGTGTGTGTGTTAATCTCTTCAATTCCTGTATTCATTTATACACTCCTTGAAAGTATAGTCCATGTTTTTTTCACAGTCATTTATCTTACAACTCTTAAAAAGGTACTTGGCACACAATCATTTGCTGAGTGAATGAATTGTAAGGGGTTGAGGAACAGGTAGAGTAGCTAAAAATGGGGTTAGCAAGTATAAAACAGTCACTTAGAAATTTGAGTTTGAAAGATAGGGGAAACCAAAATGGAATATTTTGAAAAGGACAGCACAATTTCAGTTTAAAAAATTTCAAATGAAAGAATAACATAAAATAATAGCAACAGAATACCAGTTGAGCTACAGAAGAAGAATTATGAAGTGTGTAAACTGTAGTATCACTAGAACAAATTACTTGTAGTCTTTTAGTCCAAGTAAGTCTGAGTGATCATTGACTCAGCTGATAGGGGGCAGGATCAAACAAATCTTTCAAAAGCATATTATATGTTAAGATAAAAGGACTTAGGAAAGGTGACAATGTAAGTATAGAATTTTTAAAAGAAGTTTGGGGGTAAAAACTGAATAGTTATACTATCATTGAATAGATCAATGACAGGTTTGAAATTAGAGTAGTTGATCTCAAATTGTTTTGGAGGATTCTTAAGTGGCAGAGAGTAAGAAAGGGAGTGATTTCATAAACAAGGGAGTCAGACTGCAAAAGTATAGAGGTGAGAGATGGGATGTTGAATTTGGGAAAGACAGAATAGACCAATTTTGTTTGAAAAATGGTTTACTTGAAAAACCCTTGAAAGGTATGCTAGAGTCATAGGGACTATTCTGTCCTACAGGCAAAATGTAATGCTCCCATGATTCAAGTTTAGAGAAGGGTTCAAGTGTATCACTTTAAATATTTGTTGACTGACTGACAAAATCCCAATCTTCTTGAGCAAGAGTATGAGATGATCAGATTTGGGTTTAAGACAATTGGTAACTTTGTAGAGGATAAATTTTGTAAAGAGAGAAAATGCTAAAATCTACGAGTCTGAGTTAGGAATCTATTGAAATAGTCTAGATGAAAGGTCATGAGGGTGGTAGCCAATAAATGGAGAGAAGGAAACAGATACAAGAGATGTTGTGAAAGTAATACAAGATTTGGTTACTGATTGGCTTAATATAGGAGATGAAGTTGAAGAGTCAAGGATGATCCTGGGATAGCTTGTCTGGCTGAGTGAAAAGGGGAGGACTAGAACAGATTTTGGGAGACATCCACAGTTGGAAGCAGGATCTAAAATGAAAAAGAAATGGAAATGAGGATGATAAAGAGCGTTTTAAGGAAACTAAGAGAAAAGAGAGTATCTCAGAGGAGGCTAGTCAATTATAACAATTTGCTGATAGATTAAAGAAGAATGTAAACTGAGAAGAGACTATAAGATAGAGCAGTCCTTAGAGCCTTGGTCACTTCAAAGCTTCATTTGAATAGCAAATGCTGCATCTGAATTGCAGGTGGTTAAGAAGTAAGAGAGGAGAGAAGAAATTCTAGAACTTTGCAGTGAGGAGAGGAGGAATATATGAAATAGCTTCCTATTTTAACCATTTTAGTAGTTATATCCTGAATGGCATATCTTGAGCTATAGGAATTCTAATATTCCCCTCTACCTATACTTTTCTCCCTTCTATTACCATTCTTCTTATCTACATACATCTCTCCTTTTTCTTACTGATGGTGGGTATAACATGCTCTCCTGGCAGTAACAATTACCAGTCTGTCCTAGGCCCAACAGAGTATCTTTGACCACTGACCTTTGCAGTGTCAACTCTACCCTCTGAGGCCTTCAAAGGTCTCTGGCCACAATTTCTTGAATAGTAGTTTAATAACCAGTAGTGCGCTCAAGGACAGCCATGAGTATCTTAAAAGCTTTTATTATACCTACTCACGTAATGCCCTGACTTGATGCCCTGACTTGTTAGTTCCCTAGTAAACACCTGGTCTGAAGACCCACGTGTTCACTACCAAACTTCTTACCTCTCTCAGCTATCCATCAGCTTGGCTTGTCTTGGCTACCCCAGGCTAGGGAGCCAGGTTAAAGAGCGCCAGGTAAAAAAGAGCAACTGCTGTCTGCAGTGGGCTTATAAAGAGCCTGTGAGGTCACACACACAGCCAACCAGTAAGAGAGCCGTCACCCATTATGAAGCTATCTCAATATGGCCAGGATCCCACCCACAGGGAAGTCCTATATCTACAGAGAATACTTCTGGGTCACTCAAATCTCCTGTTGCACTGTGCCCAACCATTTAAAGGTCCCTTACAATTCCCTTCTCATGTTTTATAGAAACCACATTCCTTACAGGTGGGTAGTACTTGACCCAAGGCAGAGAGTTGCAAAGATCTGGATGCATGGAGGCCAAAGGGGAGGGATAGAGGGAGGCTACTTGTCACTGCCAGATCTAGTTGGTTTTGTTGCTCTTGCATCTAGTCATGAGTGTGTTAAAGAGGCAACATAAATGATATGATCATCTCAATAGATGCAGAAAAAGCATTCCCAATGAGATCAGGAGTGAATACTATTCACTATTGGATTAAAAATGCTAACTTCTGCAATAAGAGTTTAGAAAGAGATTAAAGGAATTAGAGTAGGTAATAAGGAAACCAAATTATCATTCTTTGCAGATGATATGATAGTATAATTAGAGAACCCCAGATATTTTAATAATAAACTATTAGAAATAATCCACAATTTTAGCAAAATTCCAAAATACAAAATAAATCCACATAAATCCTCAGCATTTTTATACATCACATACAAAATCCAACAGCAAGAGATACAAAAAGAAATTCCATTTAAAATAACTATTGATAGCATAAAATATTTGGGAATCTATATGACAAAGGACAGCCCGAACCATAAGAGTAAAACTACAAAACACTTTCCACACAAATAAAGTCAGATTTTACAATTGGAAAAATATTAAATAGTCTTGCATAGCCGGAGCAAATATAATAAATATGACAATATTACCTGAACTAATGTATTTATTTACTACTATACCAGACTCCCAAAAAACTATTTTAATAACCGAGAAAAAATAACAACAAAATTCATATGGAAGAACAAAAGGTCAAGAATTTCAAAGGTACTAATGAAAAAAAAATCAAATAAAGGTGGCCTAGCTGTACCTGATCTAAAACTATATTATAAGGCATTGGTCACCAAATCCATTTGGTATTGGCTAAGAAATACACTAGTTGATGAGTGGAATAGATTAGGTTCACAGAATAAAATAGTCAATAACTATATCAATCTAGGGTTTGACAAACCCAAAGATCCCAACTTTGGGATAAAATTAACTACTTGATAAAAACTGCTGGGAAAACTGGAAACTGGCAGAAACTACACATAGACCCAAAATGTACACCAAGATATGATCAGAATGGGTTCATGATTTAGGCATAAAGAAGGAGATTTTGAATAAATTAGAGGAACACAGGACAGTTTACCTCTAAGACTTGTAGAGGAGGAAGGAATTTGTGACAAAAGAAGAAATAGAAATAACTATTGATCACAAAGTAGATAATTTTGATTATATCAAGCTTTTGTACAAATAAAATTAATGTAAAAAAGATTGAAGGGAAGAAATAAACTGGTAAAACATTTTTACAGTTAAAGGTTCTGATAAAGGCCTCATTTCCAAAATATATAGAGAACTGACTCTAATTTATAAGAAATCCAGCCACACTCCAAAAGGATTTGAACAGACATTTTTGAAATGATGAAATTGAAACTATTTCTAGCCTTATGGAAAGGTATTCCATGTAACAATTGATCACAGAAATGCAAATTAACACAACTCTGAGATACCACTACACACCTGTCAGATTGGCTAGAAGGACAGAAAAAGATACTGACAAATGTTGGAGTAGATGCAGGAAACTGGAACACTGAAGCATTGTTGGTGGAGTTTTGAAAGAACCCAAAGACTCTGGAGAGCAATTTGGAACTAGCTCAAAACATTATCAAACAGGCCAAACCTTTTAATCAGGCACTATTACTACAGTGCTTATATCCAAAAGAGGTACTAACTACAGGGTTCTCAGATTGGCTAAGATGGCAAGAAATGAAAAAGACAATAAAGGAAAGGGTGTGGTAAAAGTGGAACAACGATACATTCTTGGTGATCTTGTGAAAGAATCTGACCATTACACAGGCAAATTTGGAACTATGCCACAGGGATAGGAAAATGTACATAAGATGGCTCAGGCCTATTCTGAAGAGCTTGGGATGGGGAGAGCCATCTACACTCAGAGAGAGGATTGTGGGAACTGAAGGTGGATTACAACATAGCATTTCAATCTTTTGGTTGTGCTTTATTTGAGGGTTCTTTATTGTGCGTAGGTACATATATATGTATATATAATTTTTTGATTTTGATATGATTACTGTAGTGCAGAAAGAGAATTGTATCAATGGGTATGCCTATAGAGGATTCAACGTATTTTGTTAGCACGGTTAACGTCCCTTGGATTCGGTGCCATTTGGGGATGGGGTGGGCGTAGGGGGTGGAATTGGAGCAGGAGGATTGTCAAGGGTCAATGGGGAACAGATGATGCTAGCAGGCTTTCCCAATTGTACAAGGTTCAATGACAAAACAAGGAGGAGAGGAGCAGCGGTGAGGGACTTGGCTCTTTAACACTTTGGGATGATTGGAGTTGATGTGAAAACACTCGTGGGGGGAAAGAGCCCTGAGCTGGCACAGAGGGAACTATGGAGAATGAGGGTGGCTCAAAGCATGGCGTTTGCTGTGGTGTTTTGTTTTTTGTTTCTTTGTTTTTTGTTTCTTTGTTTATTGTTTTTTCTTTTTTGTTTTGTTTCCTTGGCTCCTGGCTGGTTCGTTTCCTTCCCTCCTCCCTGAGTTTTGTGTTTGTTTGTGTTTCCTATGGTGCCCATTTCGCTGTAGGGCGGGAAAGTTGTGAAAATAGGGTTGGGGGATGTGCATGCGTTTAACCTGGACTGGAGTGTTTCTAAGCCGACCGAAGGGGGTGGGGGTGGCAGTGGGAGTGGGAGGGTCCGTCTGGAGGGGGCACGGGGAGGATGGTTTGTAGGGGGATGGGGAGAGGGGCGGGGGAGCTAGGGAGAAATACTTGGAACTCGAGGTTGCCAGGGTGATTGTGGGAAAGTGTCTTTTCCAGCGTTTGGCCGAAACCAAAAAAGCCGTTGAGATTATAGGCTATTAGGAAAGCTTCAACGAGCTTATCAATAAAAAGGAGATGCACACCACCTTTTAAACCAAAAGCTTGGTTCATTTTTTTTAATAAGTTGATTAAAAAACAACAGAAAAAGAGGGCCAAAAATGTAATTCCAACTGGAATTTTATCAGTATTTATCGAAATTGTATTTATTGGTTTGTGGGGCTTAACCCAAAGGAAAGCCCTGGGGAAGGAAAGAAGGAGTTATGGGAGGAGCATGTTCCTGCAGGAGCTGCGGGAAAGGGAAGGCAGGAAATGGAAGGCAGGGGAGCGAATGGAGCTGGAAGGAGCAAAGGGAGATCTAAGCTGCTGGCCCAGCGTGCCGGAAGCGGACGAAGTCCTGCAGCCAATGGAGCTGTTGGATGTTCGTTGGGTGAAACATCAAGCCGAGCTCCTCTTCTAGGATGTCGAGCACGGGCAGCACATAGAGCTTGTGCAGCCTGGCGGCCAGCCTGGGGTGGTAGGATTCAGGCTGGAAGCCCGCCGGAGGCCGCACCTCCTGCAGCACCAGGGCCAAGTCCTCGAGTCGGCTGAGGAGCTGCGCAGCTGCCAGCTCGTCCAGCGCGCTCTGAATCTGAGCGAGAGCGTCCGCGGTGGGAAGCGAATCCTCGCTTTCATCCAGACACTCCAAGGCGTCGAGCAAGCCACCCAGGAGCTGGCACAGTCGTCGGGGGCGCAGCTGCTGCAGGGACGTGCCGATCCTCCGCAAAGCCTCGAGGAACTGCTGCTCCTCAGCCAGCACTTCTGGGTCCTCTCCCCTTAGGGAAAGCGGGTTTTGACGCAGGCGCCGAAAGGAGCTGCGGACCATCCCAGCCCCTTCCCGCAGACACTCCAAGCCATACAGAAAACGGCCCTCTTCCAGCCTTGTCAGCCTCTCCCTCACTCGTTCCAGCCGCACTCTCCGCACCATCCAAAAGCCGCTTGATAGGACGCCCATGGCACACGCTCTTGACTTGAGAAAATCACAGGAACGATCCTTGCCCTGGCTCAGCTTAACGCTGCCTCCAGCCCACCTGTCTCCTTGTCAATAGCAGCCATGGCCACAGACGCTCCTTTTAAGCCCCCGCGGGGGGCGGGGGCAGGACACTCCAACCAATGGCAGGCGAGAGAGCAGGGGGCCTCTTTTGGGCCAGAACTTGAAGCAAGGTGCGAACTCGGTGCAATTGATAGGGACAATACGGATCTGATTGATGCAGTAGGATTGATTTCATCCTACAAGGAGGTGTTATGGGCCACCACTTGAAACAAGGTGCGAGCTCGGTGGAATTGGGTAGTAGTTACCGGATTTAGCATGATTGATTCAGTACCATTGATTTCACCTTACCACAAAGAAGGGTTTCCTAGTGATAGAATAACGTTGGGTGTAGATTCAGTGTGGAGCATATAAGGGAGAAGGTCTCAGGGCAAGAAAAGACAAGCACACCACAAGCTCTCCGAGCCTCAGCCAGAATGACAGCTAGGGAAGACCAGAGAAGTGGTGGCGCTCCTCCTGCCTCCCGCCCAGAGACCAAGACACGTTCAGGAGCACCTCGGGAAGCTGGCAGAAGCAGAGAACACAAAGGACTGGCCGCAGCACCTTAAGCTCTCCCAACCAAGGAGAGACATAGGCCTAGAAGAAAGCTAACCGCCCCTCCCCATCCCCCCAAAGGAGACAAGACTTTGAAAGAGACAATAAAGGATTTGCACTTTAACACCTGGCTGCATTTGGGGTGATTACTGGACCCACACTAAGCCTGCCTCCAGAAGCCCCGCCTTCCCCCACTCCCGCACCCACCCACCCACCCCCGGCACAGAAACCTGCTCCCACATAACGTTACATCTTAGACAAGAATATTACAGGGGCCCCGGCCAGATCCCGGCAAGCTGTGGATCAAAACCCTCCGCTTCAGAGACCCTCACCTGCCCGGCTTCTCTCCACCCCCTCCCACCTGGCTTCCCAGGGCTGCCGCAGAAGACAACGTTCCACCCGCTAGGGGGCCGCCTCTTGCGTGCAAAGGAGCATCAGCCCACGGTGCTCCAAGGGCCACCGAAACTGGCCACGCGTGTCCTTTGATCCCACAGTGTCTCTGCCGGCCCCGGATCCCAGAGTCACCAGAAAGCAGGCGCAAGCACCCACACGGGCAAAAGGGATTCTGCCAAAACCTTTTCTCTCCAGACCCCGGGAAACTGGGCATGGACTCGAGGGCCATCACTTGAGGAATCATCGGTAGTGCCGCGATACAGCTCTACAGGAAATGCCAGCCGACCTGATGGACGAAAAGCGGACAAAACCGCTCCCGAAGCGATGCTGACCATAGTCAGCAGAAGCAAGAGAACATTGTACACAGCCACGACAAAAGGGGGACCCGCATGGCTGACAACCGAGAAAGAAAAGGGGCCGCCAATTTCCCACGTAAATATGTCTGCGCAAATCTTCAAAAAAATTATAATAATAGTAAATACATGACTCAAATAATCCCCAAGATAATCCACCCCGACCAAGTAAGATTGACACCAACTGTGCAGGGCTGCTTCAGGATTAGGGAAACTATTAACAGGACTGGAATCCACAAACTAAAGATCAACAGAGATTTATCTCAACAGATGCAGAAAAACAAACAAACTAACTAAAAAAACAAACAAACAACATTTGGGAATCTCCAACAGCCATTCCTGTCTATAAGAGAACAGGAAAGAAAACCACTGGAGACTCTAGGAAGTCATGGATTTTTCCTTCAAGTGATAAGTACCATCTCTGTAAATACACCAGCAACCTTCCTATCTAAGGAAGACAAACGTGAACCATCCCCCACCAAATAAAGGGTACCCAAAGTTGGCCAATATCCCCCTTTCGATTCAGTCGTGCCTCAGAAAAGTTAGTTTTGGAAATAAGAGGAAACAAAGAGATTCAAGGAATGACAGTAGATCATAAGCAACAGAAACACTTTGCTGATGATAGATAGGATGGTGTACTTAGAGAAGCTGGAGAATGAACTTCACAAACACTCTTAGAAACAGTCCAATACTGTAGCCGAGTTGCAGGACCCGGGCAAAATATCCAGGTAAATCATCAGCATAGTGATACATCACCAACAAAGCCAACAGTTAGAGATACAGGAGAAATTACATTTACCACAACTGTCCATCATAGAAAAGATTTGGGAGTCTATCTGCCAAGTCAAAGTCAGGACCCTTACGAACACAGCTGCAAAAACCCTTTACAGGCAAATAAAGCCCTATGGCATCAATGAGAGAAATAAAAAGGGCTCCTGGTTTTGCCCAGCTCATAGAGGCAAAATCCCAACACTCCCCAAACCAATCTACTTATTTAGGGACATACCAATCAAAGCGCCCAGAAATTATGGTACACATCTACAAGAATGTATACCATTTCCTCCCTGAAGAACAACAGGTCACGGATCTCCAGGGAATGCATGGGAGAAGAGGCAAACCAAGAGGGGCTGACTGTGCCAGACGTCCAACGAGATGATAAAACAGCGATGGTCAGCACCATTGGGGACTGACTAAGAAACACAGTGGAGTCGACCAGTAGAAGAGGTCAGGTTCACTGGACAAAAGAGTCCATGACTCTAGGAAACACGTCGTTGAGAAATCCACGGAGCCCTGCTGTGAGGATCTGAATTCACTCTTTGACCCAAACTGCTGGGAGATTTGCAAACTAGAATGGCAGTATGCGGCCACTGACCCACACTGAACAGCCTACACCAAGGGAAGGTCGAAATGGCTTCATGATTTAGACATAAGGATTGATAGTATCAGCGTATTAGAAGAGCATTGGATAGTTGAACTCTCAGATCCGTGGAGAGGGAAGGAATCTGTCACCAAAGAACAGCTAGAGGTCCTTGTTGAACCCAAGACAGAGCATTTCATTTCGATTGTGCTAAGCTCTAAAAAGTTGCTGGCCAAAGAAAGGGAAGGCAGACAAGGTCAGGAGGGATGCAATAAAGGGGGAAAACATGTGGATATTCAAGGCGTCTGATAAAGTCGTCCTTTCTAAAATATCCAGAGAGGGGACTCGAAGGGAAAAGCCATTCTGCAATTGATAACTGGCCATAGGATGAAGAAATTGAAACCATTAGCAGCCCTGTGAAAAGGTGCCCTCACTTTGCCTGTCATGTAGGGGAGGGGGTAGAGGGAGGGGAAAACTCAGAAAAGAAAGGAGTATAAAGGGATAATGCCATAAAAAAATTACCCATGCTTATGTACTGTCAAAAAAATTATACTTATCAAATTAAAAAAAAAAAAAAAAAAAACAAGGAAAGAAAGAAAGAAAAGAAAAGGTGCCCTAATTAGGAGGGATCATAGAGAAGCAAATTAAGATAACTCTGAGATATGCCTAGACATTCTCAGATTGGCTAAGATGACAGAAAAAGATAATGATCAACACTGAGTGATTCTGAGTGATCTTGTGATGGGGTCCAACCAATCTGGAGAGCAATCTGGAAGTATGCCAGAGGGTTAGCAAAATGTGCATTCCCTTTGATCCGGCAGTGATTCTACTCCTTGTAACCCACAGATATGGTGAAAGAGGCAAAGGGCCCAGCAGGAGCAAAACATTGTGAGGCACTTCTTTGGGTAGTGGCAAGAGCCCGGAAAGACATGGGTGCCCATCAGTTGGAGAACAGCTCAATGGCTCATGGAAGGTGAATGCAATGGAACACTGGCAGGATGACTTCAGGGAGGCCTGCAGAGACTTGGATGAACTGACTGATGCTAAGTGAAGTGAGCAGAAGCAGGAGATCACTGTGCACGGCAACAACAAGATTGTACCATGAGCAGTTCTGATGGACGTGGCTCCCTTCAACCATGAGATGGCTCAGGCCTGTGCTGAAGAGCTTGGGATGCTGAGAGCCATCTATACTCAGAGAGAGGACTGTGGGAACTGAGGGTGGATTACACCATAGCATTTCACTCTTTTGTTTGTGCTTTATTTGAGGGTTCTTTATTGTGCGAAGGTATATACATATATATATATATATATATATATATGTATATATAATTTTTTGATTTTGATATGATTACTGTAGTGCAGAAAGAGGATTGTATCAATGGGTATGCCTATAGAGGATTCAACGTATTTTGTTAGCACGGTTAACGTCCCTTGGATTCGGTGCCATTTGGGGATGGGGTGGGCGTAGGGGGTGGAATTGGAGCAGGAGGATTGTCAAGGGTCAATGGGGAACAGATGATGCTAGCAGGCTTTCCCAATTGTACAAGGTTCAAGGACAAAACAAGGAGGAGAGGAGCAGCGGTGAGGGACTTGGCTCTTTAACACTTTGGGATGATTGGAGTTGATGTGAAAACACTCGTGGGGGGAAAGAGCCCTGAGCTGGCACAGAGGGAACTATGGAGAATGAGGGTGGCTCAAAGCATGGCGTTTGCTGTGGTGTTTTGTTTTTTGTTTCTTTGTTTTTTGTTTTTTGTTTTGTTTCCTTGGCTCCTGGCTGGTTCGTTTCCTTCCCTCCTCCCTGGGTTTTGTGTTTGTTTGTGTTTCCTATGGTGCCCATTTAGCTGTAGGGCGGGAAAGTTGTGAAAATAGGGTTGGGGGATGTGCATGCGTTTAACCTGGACTGGAGTGTTTCTAAGCCGACCGAAGGGGGTGGGGGTGGCAGTGGGAGTGGGAGGGTCCGTCTGGAGGGGGCACGGGGAGGATGGTTTGTAGGGGGATGGGGAGAGGGGCGGGGGAGCTAGGGAGAAATACTTGGAACTCGAGGTTGCCAGGGTGATTGTGGGAAAGTGTCTTTTCCAGCGTTTGGCCGAAACCAAAAAAGCCGTTGAGATTATAGGCTATTAGGAAAGCTTCAACGAGCTTATCAATAAAAAGGAGATGCACACCACCTTTTAAACCAAAAGCTTGGTTCATTTTTTTTAATAAGTTGATTAAAAAACAACAGAAAAAGAGGGCCAAAAATGTAATTCCAACTGGAATTTTATCAGTATTTATCGAAATTGTATTTATTGGTTTGTGGGGCTTAACCCAAAGGAAAGCCCTGGGGAAGGAAAGAAGGAGTTATGGGAGGAGCATGTTCCTGCAGGAGCTGCGGGAAAGGGAAGGCAGGAAATGGAAGGCAGGGGAGCGAATGGAGCTGGAAGGAGCAAAGGGAGATCTAAGCTGCTGGCCCAGCGTGCCGGAAGCGGACGAAGTCCTGCAGCCAATGGAGCTGTTGGATGTTCGTTGGGTGAAACATCAAGCCGAGCTCCTCTTCTAGGATGTCGAGCACGGGCAGCACATAGAGCTTGTGCAGCCTGGCGGCCAGCCTGGGGTGGTAGGATTCAGGCTGGAAGCCCGCCGGAGGCCGCACCTCCTGCAGCACCAGGGCCAAGTCCTCGAGTCGGCTGAGGAGCTGCGCAGCTGCCAGCTCGTCCAGCGCGCTCTGAATCTGAGCGAGAGCGTCCGCGGTGGGAAGCGAATCCTCGCTTTCATCCAGACACTCCAAGGCGTCGAGCAAGCCACCCAGGAGCTGGCACAGTCGTCGGGGGCGCAGCTGCTGCAGGGACGTGCCGATCCTCCGCAAAGCCTCGAGGAACTGCTGCTCCTCAGCCAGCACTTCTGGGTCCTCTCCCCTTAGGGAAAGCGGGTTTTGACGCAGGCGCCGAAAGGAGCTGCGGACCATCCCAGCCCCTTCCCGCAGACACTCCAAGCCATACAGAAAACGGCCCTCTTCCAGCCTTGTCAGCCTCTCCCTCACTCGTTCCAGCCGCACTCTCCGCACCATCCAAAAGCCGCTTGATAGGACGCCCATGGCACACGCTCTTGACTTGAGAAAATCACAGGAACGATCCTTGCCCTGGCTCAGCTTAACGCTGCCTCCAGCCCACCTGTCTCCTTGTCAATAGCAGCCATGGCCACAGACGCTCCTTTTAAGCCCCCGCGGGGGGCGGGGGCAGGACACTCCAACCAATGGCAGGCGAGAGAGCAGGGGGCCTCTTTTGGGCCAGAACTTGAAGCAAGGTGCGAACTCGGTGCAATTGATAGGGACAATACGGATCTGATTGATGCAGTAGGATTGATTTCATCCTACAAGGAGGTGTTATGGGCCACCACTTGAAACAAGGTGCGAGCTCGGTGGAATTGGGTAGTAGTTACCGGATTTAGCATGATTGATTCAGTACCATTGATTTCACCTTACCACAAAGAAGGGTTTCCTAGTGATAGAATAACGTTGGGTGTAGATTCAGTGTGGAGCATATAAGGGAGAAGGTCTCAGGGCAAGAAAAGACAAGCACACCACAAGCTCTCCGAGCCTCAGCCAGAATGACAGCTAGGGAAGACCAGAGAAGTGGTGGCGCTCCTCCTGCCTCCCGCCCAGAGACCAAGACACGTTCAGGAGCACCTCGGGAAGCTGGCAGAAGCAGAGAACACAAAGGACTGGCCGCAGCACCTTAAGCTCTCCCAACCAAGGAGAGACATAGGCCTAGAAGAAAGCTAACCGCCCCTCCCCATCCCCCCAAAGGAGACAAGACTTTGAAAGAGACAATAAAGGATTTGCACTTTAACACCTGGCTGCATTTGGGGTGATTACTGGACCCACACTAAGCCTGCCTCCAGAAGCCCCGCCTTCCCCCACTCCCGCACCCACCCACCCCCCCCCCCCGGCACAGAAACCTGCTCCCACATAACGTTACATCTTAGACAAGAATATTACAGGGGCCCCGGCCAGATCCCGGCAAGCTGTGGATCAAAACCCTCCGCTTCAGAGACCCTCACCTGCCCGGCTTCTCTCCACCCCCTCCCACCTGGCTTCCCAGGGCTGCCGCAGAAGACAACGTTCCACCCGCTAGGGGGCCGCCTCTTGCGTGCAAAGGAGCATCAGCCCACGGTGCTCCAAGGGCCACCGAAACTGGCCACGCGTGTCCTTTGATCCCACAGTGTCTCTGCCGGCCCCGGATCCCAGAGTCACCAGAAAGCAGGCGCAAGCACCCACACGGGCAAAAGGGATTCTGCCAAAACCTTTTCTCTCCAGACCCCGGGAAACTGGGCATGGACTCGAGGGCCATCACTTGAGGAATCATCGGTAGTGCCGCGATACAGCTCTACAGGAAATGCCAGCCGACCTGATGGACGAAAAGCGGACAAAACCGCTCCCGAAGCGATGCTGACCATAGTCAGCAGAAGCAAGAGAACATTGTACACAGCCACGACAAAAGGGGGACCCGCATGGCTGACAACCGAGAAAGAAAAGGGGCCGCCAATTTCCCACGTAAATATGTCTGCGCAAATCTTCAAAAAAATTATAATAATAGTAAATACATGACTCAAATAATCCCCAAGATAATCCACCTCGACCAAGTAAGATTGACACCAACTGTGCAGGGCTGCTTCAGGATTAGGGAAACTATTAACAGGACTGGAATCCACAAACTAAAGATCAACAGAGATTTATCTCAACAGATGCAGAAAAACAAACAAACTAACTAAAAAAACAAACAAACAACATTTGGGAATCTCCAACAGCCATTCCTGTCTATAAGAGAACAGGAAAGAAAACCACTGGAGACTCTAGGAAGTCATGGATTTTTCCTTCAAGTGATAAGTACCATCTCTGTAAATACACCAGCAACCTTCCTATCTAAGGAAGACAAACGTGAACCATCCCCCACCAAATAAAGGGTACCCAAAGTTGGCCAATATCCCCCTTTCGATTCAGTCGTGCCTCAGAAAAGTTAGTTTTGGAAATAAGAGGAAACAAAGAGATTCAAGGAATGACAGTAGATCATAAGCAACAGAAACACTTTGCTGATGATAGATAGGATGGTGTACTTAGAGAAGCTGGAGAATGAACTTCACAAACACTCTTAGAAACAGTCCAATACTGTAGCCGAGTTGCAGGACCCGGGCAAAATATCCAGGTAAATCATCAGCATAGTGATACATCACCAACAAAGCCAACAGTTAGAGATACAGGAGAAATTACATTTACCACAACTGTCCATCATAGAAAAGATTTGGGAGTCTATCTGCCAAGTCAAAGTCAGGACCCTTACGAACACAGCTGCAAAAACCCTTTACAGGCAAATAAAGCCCTATGGCATCAATGAGAGAAATAAAAAGGGCTCCTGGTTTTGCCCAGCTCATAGAGGCAAAATCCCAACACTCCCCAAACCAATCTACTTATTTAGGGACATACCAATCAAAGCGCCCAGAAATTATGGTACACATCTACAAGAATGTATGCCATTTCCTCCCTGAAGAACAACAGGTCACGGATCTCCAGGGAATGCATGGGAGAAGAGGCAAACCAAGAGGGGCTGACTGTGCCAGACGTCCAACGAGATGATAAAACAGCGATGGTCAGCACCATTGGGGACTGACTAAGAAACACAGTGGAGTCGACCAGTAGAAGAGGTCAGGTTCACTGGACAAAAGAGTCCATGACTCTAGGAAACACGTCGTTGAGAAATCCACGGAGCCCTGCTGTGAGGATCTGAATTCACTCTTTGACCCAAACTGCTGGGAGATTTGCAAACTAGAATGGCAGTATGCGGCCACTGACCCACACTGAACAGCCTACACCAAGGGAAGGTCGAAATGGCTTCATGATTTAGACATAAGGATTGATAGTATCAGCGTATTAGAAGAGCATTGGATAGTTGAACTCTCAGATCCGTGGAGAGGGAAGGAATCTGTCACCAAAGAACAGCTAGAGGTCCTTGTTGAACCCAAGACAGAGCATTTCATTTCGATTGTGCTAAGCTCTAAAAAGTTGCTGGCCAAAGAAAAGGAAGGCAGACAAGGTCAGGAGGGATGCAATAAAGGGGGAAAACATGTGGATATTCAAGGCGTCTGATAAAGTCGTCCTTTCTAAAATATCCAGAGAGGGGACTCGAAGGGAAAAGCCATTCTGCAATTGATAACTGGCCATAGGATGAAGAAATTGAAACCATTAGCAGCCCTGTGAAAAGGTGCCCTCACTTTGCCTGTCATGTAGGGGAGGGGGTAGAGGGAGGGGAAAACTCAGAAAAGAAAGGAGTATAAAGGGATAATGCCATAAAAAAATTACCCATGCTTATGTACTGTCAAAAAAATTATACTTATCAAATTAAAAAAAAAAAAAAAAAAAAACAAGGAAAGAAAGAAAGAAAAGAAAAGGTGCCCTAATTAGGAGGGATCATAGAGAAGCAAATTAAGATAACTCTGAGATATGCCTAGACATTCTCAGATTGGCTAAGATGACAGAAAAAGATAATGATCAACACTGAGTGATTCTGAGTGATCTTGTGATGGGGTCCAACCAATCTGGAGAGCAATCTGGAAGTATGCCAGAGGGTTAGCAAAATGTGCATTCCCTTTGATCCGGCAGTGATTCTACTCCTTGTAACCCACAGATATGGTGAAAGAGGCAAAGGGCCCAGCAGGAGCAAAACATTGTGAGGCACTTCTTTGGGTAGTGGCAAGAGCCCGGAAAGACATGGGTGCCCATCAGTTGGAGAACAGCTCAATGGCTCATGGAAGGTGAATGCAATGGAACACTGGCAGGATGACTTCAGGGAGGCCTGCAGAGACTTGGATGAACTGACTGATGCTAAGTGAAGTGAGCAGAAGCAGGAGATCACTGTGCACGGCAACAACAAGATTGTACCATGAGCAGTTCTGATGGACGTGGCTCCCTTCAACCATGAGATGGCTCAGGCCTGTGCTGAAGAGCTTGGGATGCTGAGAGCCATCTATACTCAGAGAGAGGACTGTGGGAACTGAGGGTGGATTACACCATAGCATTTCACTCTTTTGTTTGTGCTTTATTTGAGGGTTCTTTATTGTGCGTAGGTACATACATATATATATACATATATATGTATATATAATTTTTTGATTTTGATATGATTACTGTAGTGCAGAAAGAGAATTGTATCAATGGGTATGCCTATAGAGGATTCAACGTATTTTGTTAGCACGGTTAACGTCCCTTGGATTCGGTGCCATTTGGGGATGGGGTGGGCGTAGGGGGTGGAATTGGAGCAGGAGGATTGTCAAGGGTCAATGGGGAACAGATGATGCTAGCAGGCTTTCCCAATTGTACAAGGTTCAAGGACAAAACAAGGAGGAGAGGAGCAGCGGTGAGGGACTTGGCTCTTTAACACTTTGGGATGATTGGAGTTGATGTGAAAACACTCGTGGGGGGAAAGAGCCCTGAGCTGGCACAGAGGGAACTGTGGAGAATGAGAGTGGCTCAAAGCATGGCGTTTGCTGTGGTGTTTTGTTTTTTGTTTCTTTGTTTCTTTGTTTTTTGTTTTGTTTCCTTGGCTCCTGGCTGGTTCGTTTCCTTCCCTCCTCCCTGGGTTTTGTGTTTGTTTGTGTTTCCTATGGTGCCCATTTCGCTGTAGGGCGGGAAAGTTGTGAAAATAGGGTTGGGGGATGTGCATGCGTTTAACCTGGACTGGAGTGTTTCTAAGCCGACCGAAGGGGGTGGGGGTGGCAGTGGGAGTGGGAGGGTCCGTCTGGAGGGGGCACGGGGAGGATGGTTTGTAGGGGGATGGGGAGAGGGGCGGGGGAGCTAGGGAGAAATACTTGGAACTCGAGGTTGCCAGGGTGATTGTGGGAAAGTGTCTTTTCCAGCGTTTGGCCGAAACCAAAAAAGCCGTTGAGATTATAGGCTATTAGGAAAGCTTCAACGAGCTTATCAATAAAAAGGAGATGCACACCACCTTTTAAACCAAAAGCTTGGTTCATTTTTTTTAATAAGTTGATTAAAAAACAACAGAAAAAGAGGGCCAAAAATGTAATTCCAACTGGAATTTTATCAGTATTTATCGAAATTGTATTTATTGGTTTGTGGGGCTTAACCCAAAGGAAAGCCCTGGGGAAGGAAAGAAGGAGTTATGGGAGGAGCATGTTCCTGCAGGAGCTGCGGGAAAGGGAAGGCAGGAAATGGAAGGCAGGGGAGCGAATGGAGCTGGAAGGAGCAAAGGGAGATCTAAGCTGCTGGCCCAGCGTGCCGGAAGCGGACGAAGTCCTGCAGCCAATGGAGCTGTTGGATGTTCGTTGGGTGAAACATCAAGCCGAGCTCCTCTTCTAGGATGTCGAGCACGGGCAGCACATAGAGCTTGTGCAGCCTGGCGGCCAGCCTGGGGTGGTAGGATTCAGGCTGGAAGCCCGCCGGAGGCCGCACCTCCTGCAGCACCAGGGCCAAGTCCTCGAGTCGGCTGAGGAGCTGCGCAGCTGCCAGCTCGTCCAGCGCGCTCTGAATCTGAGCGAGAGCGTCCGCGGTGGGAAGCGAATCCTCGCTTTCATCCAGACACTCCAAGGCGTCGAGCAAGCCACCCAGGAGCTGGCACAGTCGTCGGGGGCGCAGCTGCTGCAGGGACGTGCCGATCCTCCGCAAAGCCTCGAGGAACTGCTGCTCCTCAGCCAGCACTTCTGGGTCCTCTCCCCTTAGGGAAAGCGGGTTTTGACGCAGGCGCCGAAAGGAGCTGCGGACCATCCCAGCCCCTTCCCGCAGACACTCCAAGCCATACAGAAAACGGCCCTCTTCCAGCCTTGTCAGCCTCTCCCTCACTCGTTCCAGCCGCACTCTCCGCACCATCCAAAAGCCGCTTGATAGGACGCCCATGGCACACGCTCTTGACTTGAGAAAATCACAGGAACGATCCTTGCCCTGGCTCAGCTTAACGCTGCCTCCAGCCCACCTGTCTCCTTGTCAATAGCAGCCATGGCCACAGACGCTCCTTTTAAGCCCCCGCGGGGGGCGGGGGCAGGACACTCCAACCAATGGCAGGCGAGAGAGCAGGGGGCCTCTTTTGGGCCAGAACTTGAAGCAAGGTGCGAACTCGGTGCAATTGATAGGGACAATACGGATCTGATTGATGCAGTAGGATTGATTTCATCCTACAAGGAGGTGTTATGGGCCACCACTTGAAACAAGGTGCGAGCTCGGTGGAATTGGGTAGTAGTTACCGGATTTAGCATGATTGATTCAGTACCATTGATTTCACCTTACCACAAAGAAGGGTTTCCTAGTGATAGAATAACGTTGGGTGTAGATTCAGTGTGGAGCATATAAGGGAGAAGGTCTCAGGGCAAGAAAAGACAAGCACACCACAAGCTCTCCGAGCCTCAGCCAGAATGACAGCTAGGGAAGACCAGAGAAGTGGTGGCGCTCCTCCTGCCTCCCGCCCAGAGACCAAGACACGTTCAGGAGCACCTCGGGAAGCTGGCAGAAGCAGAGAACACAAAGGACTGGCCGCAGCACCTTAAGCTCTCCCAACCAAGGAGAGACATAGGCCTAGAAGAAAGCTAACCGCCCCTCCCCATCCCCCCAAAGGAGACAAGACTTTGAAAGAGACAATAAAGGATTTGCACTTTAACACCTGGCTGCATTTGGGGTGATTACTGGACCCACACTAAGCCTGCCTCCAGAAGCCCCGCCTTCCCCCACTCCCGCACCCACCCACCCCCCCCCCCCGGCACAGAAACCTGCTCCCACATAACGTTACATCTTAGACAAGAATATTACAGGGGCCCCGGCCAGATCCCGGCAAGCTGTGGATCAAAACCCTCCGCTTCAGAGACCCTCACCTGCCCGGCTTCTCTCCACCCCCTCCCACCTGGCTTCCCAGGGCTGCCGCAGAAGACAACGTTCCACCCGCTAGGGGGCCGCCTCTTGCGTGCAAAGGAGCATCAGCCCACGGTGCTCCAAGGGCCACCGAAACTGGCCACGCGTGTCCTTTGATCCCACAGTGTCTCTGCCGGCCCCGGATCCCAGAGTCACCAGAAAGCAGGCGCAAGCACCCACACGGGCAAAAGGGATTCTGCCAAAACCTTTTCTCTCCAGACCCCGGGAAACTGGGCATGGACTCGAGGGCCATCACTTGAGGAATCATCGGTAGTGCCGCGATACAGCTCTACAGGAAATGCCAGCCGACCTGATGGACGAAAAGCGGACAAAACCGCTCCCGAAGCGATGCTGACCATAGTCAGCAGAAGCAAGAGAACATTGTACACAGCCACGACAAAAGGGGGACCCGCATGGCTGACAACCGAGAAAGAAAAGGGGCCGCCAATTTCCCACGTAAATATGTCTGCGCAAATCTTCAAAAAAATTATAATAATAGTAAATACATGACTCAAATAATCCCCAAGATAATCCACCCCGACCAAGTAAGATTGACACCAACTGTGCAGGGCTGCTTCAGGATTAGGGAAACTATTAACAGGACTGGAATCCACAAACTAAAGATCAACAGAGATTTATCTCAACAGATGCAGAAAAACAAACAAACTAACTAAAAAAACAAACAAACAACATTTGGGAATCTCCAACAGCCATTCCTGTCTATAAGAGAACAGGAAAGAAAACCACTGGAGACTCTAGGAAGTCATGGATTTTTCCTTCAAGTGATAAGTACCATCTCTGTAAATACACCAGCAACCTTCCTATCTAAGGAAGACAAACGTGAACCATCCCCCACCAAATAAAGGGTACCCAAAGTTGGCCAATATCCCCCTTTCGATTCAGTCGTGCCTCAGAAAAGTTAGTTTTGGAAATAAGAGGAAACAAAGAGATTCAAGGAATGACAGTAGATCATAAGCAACAGAAACACTTTGCTGATGATAGATAGGATGGTGTACTTAGAGAAGCTGGAGAATGAACTTCACAAACACTCTTAGAAACAGTCCAATACTGTAGCCGAGTTGCAGGACCCGGGCAAAATATCCAGGTAAATCATCAGCATAGTGATACATCACCAACAAAGCCAACAGTTAGAGATACAGGAGAAATTACATTTACCACAACTGTCCATCATAGAAAAGATTTGGGAGTCTATCTGCCAAGTCAAAGTCAGAACCCTTACGAACACAGCTGCAAAAACCCTTTACAGGCAAATAAAGCCCTATGGCATCAATGAGAGAAATAAAAAGGGCTCCTGGTTTTGCCCAGCTCATAGAGGCAAAATCCCAACACTCCCCAAACCAATCTACTTATTTAGGGACATACCAATCAAAGCGCCCAGAAATTATGGTACACATCTACAAGAATGTATACCATTTCCTCCCTGAAGAACAACAGGTCACGGATCTCCAGGGAATGCATGGGAGAAGAGGCAAACCAAGAGGGGCTGACTGTGCCAGACGTCCAACGAGATGATAAAACAGCGATGGTCAGCACCATTGGGGACTGACTAAGAAACACAGTGGAGTCGACCAGTAGAAGAGGTCAGGTTCACTGGACAAAAGAGTCCATGACTCTAGGAAACACGTCGTTGAGAAATCCACGGAGCCCTGCTGTGAGGATCTGAATTCACTCTTTGACCCAAACTGCTGGGAGATTTGCAAACTAGAATGGCAGTATGCGGCCACTGACCCACACTGAACAGCCTACACCAAGGGAAGGTCGAAATGGCTTCATGATTTAGACATAAGGATTGATAGTATCAGCGTATTAGAAGAGCATTGGATAGTTGAACTCTCAGATCCGTGGAGAGGGAAGGAATCTGTCACCAAAGAACAGCTAGAGGTCCTTGTTGAACCCAAGACAGAGCATTTCATTTCGATTGTGCTAAGCTCTAAAAAGTTGCTGGCCAAAGAAAGGGAAGGCAGACAAGGTCAGGAGGGATGCAATAAAGGGGGAAAACATGTGGATATTCAAGGCGTCTGATAAAGTCGTCCTTTCTAAAATATCCAGAGAGGGGACTCGAAGGGAAAAGCCATTCTGCAATTGATAACTGGCCATAGGATGAAGAAATTGAAACCATTAGCAGCCCTGTGAAAAGGTGCCCTCACTTTGCCTGTCATGTAGGGGAGGGGGTAGAGGGAGGGGAAAACTCAGAAAAGAAAGGAGTATAAAGGGATAATGCCATAAAAAAATTACCCATGCTTATGTACTGTCAAAAAAATTATACTTATCAAATTAAAAAAAAAAAAAACAAGGAAAGAAAGAAAGAAAAGAAAAGGTGCCCTAATTAGGAGGGATCATAGAGAAGCAAATTAAGATAACTCTGAGATATGCCTAGACATTCTCAGATTGGCTAAGATGACAGAAAAAGATAATGATCAACACTGAGTGATTCTGAGTGATCTTGTGATGGGGTCCAACCAATCTGGAGAGCAATCTGGAAGTATGCCAGAGGGTTAGCAAAATGTGCATTCCCTTTGATCCGGCAGTGATTCTACTCCTTGTAACCCACAGATATGGTGAAAGAGGCAAAGGGCCCAGCAGGAGCAAAACATTGTGAGGCACTTCTTTGGGTAGTGGCAAGAGCCCGGAAAGACATGGGTGCCCATCAGTTGGAGAACAGCTCAATGGCTCATGGAAGGTGAATGCAATGGAACACTGGCAGGATGACTTCAGGGAGGCCTGCAGAGACTTGGATGAACTGACTGATGCTAAGTGAAGTGAGCAGAAGCAGGAGATCACTGTGCACGGCAACAACAAGATTGTACCATGAGCAGTTCTGATGGACGTGGCTCCCTTCAACCATGAGATGGCTCAGGCCTGTGCTGAAGAGCTTGGGATGCTGAGAGCCATCTATACTCAGAGAGAGGACTGTGGGAACTGAGGGTGGATTACACCATAGCATTTCACTCTTTTGTTTGTGCTTTATTTGAGGGTTCTTTATTGTGCGAAGGTAAATACATACATATATATATATATATATATATATATATATATATATATATATATATATATATATATATATATATATATATATGTATATATAATTTTTTGATTTTGATATGATTACTGTAGTGCAGAAAGAGGATTGTATCAATGGGTATGCCTATAGAGGATTCAACGTATTTTGTTAGCACGGTTAACGTCCCTTGGATTCGGTGCCATTTGGGGATGGGGTGGGCGTAGGGGGTGGAATTGGAGCAGGAGGATTGTCAAGGGTCAATGGGGAACAGATGATGCTAGCAGGCTTTTCCAATTGTACAAGGTTCAAGGACAAAACAAGGAGGAGAGGAGCAGCGGTGAGGGACTTGGCTCTTTAACACTTTGGGATGATTGGAGTTGATGTGAAAACACTCGTGGGGGGAAAGAGCCCTGAGCTGGCACAGAGGGAACTATGGAGAATGAGGGTGGCTCAAAGCATGGCGTTTGCTGTGGTGTTTTGTTTTTTGTTTCTTTGTTTTTTGTTTTTTGTTTTGTTTCCTTGGCTCCTGGCTGGTTCGTTTCCTTCCCTCCTCCCTGGGTTTTGTGTTTGTTTGTGTTTCCTATGGTGCCCATTTAGCTGTAGGGCGGGAAAGTTGTGAAAATAGGGTTGGGGGATGTGCATGCGTTTAACCTGGACTGGAGTGTTTCTAAGCCGACCGAAGGGGGTGGGGGTGGCAGTGGGAGTGGGAGGGTCCGTCTGGAGGGGGCACGGGGAGGATGGTTTGTAGGGGGATGGGGAGAGGGGCGGGGGAGCTAGGGAGAAATACTTGGAACTCGAGGTTGCCAGGGTGATTGTGGGAAAGTGTCTTTTCCAGCGTTTGGCCGAAACCAAAAAAGCCGTTGAGATTATAGGCTATTAGGAAAGCTTCAACGAGCTTATCAATAAAAAGGAGATGCACACCACCTTTTAAACCAAAAGCTTGGTTCATTTTTTTTAATAAGTTGATTAAAAAACAACAGAAAAAGAGGGCCAAAAATGTAATTCCAACTGGAATTTTATCAGTATTTATCGCAATTGTATTTATTGGTTTGTGGGGCTTAACCCAAAGGAAAGCCCTGGGGAAGGAAAGAAGGAGTTATGGGAGGAGCATGTTCCTGCAGGAGCTGCGGGAAAGGGAAGGCAGGAAATGGAAGGCAGGGGAGCGAATGGAGCTGGAAGGAGCAAAGGGAGATCTAAGCTGCTGGCCCAGCGTGCCGGAAGCGGACGAAGTCCTGCAGCCAATGGAGCTGTTGGATGTTCGTTGGGTGAAACATCAAGCCGAGCTCCTCTTCTAGGATGTCGAGCACGGGCAGCACATAGAGCTTGTGCAGCCTGGCGGCCAGCCTGGGGTGGTAGGATTCAGGCTGGAAGCCCGCCGGAGGCCGCACCTCCTGCAGCACCAGGGCCAAGTCCTCGAGTCGGCTGAGGAGCTGCGCAGCTGCCAGCTCGTCCAGCGCGCTCTGAATCTGAGCGAGAGCGTCCGCGGTGGGAAGCGAATCCTCGCTTTCATCCAGACACTCCAAGGCGTCGAGCAAGCCACCCAGGAGCTGGCACAGTCGTCGGGGGCGCAGCTGCTGCAGGGACGTGCCGATCCTCCGCAAAGCCTCGAGGAACTGCTGCTCCTCAGCCAGCACTTCTGGGTCCTCTCCCCTTAGGGAAAGCGGGTTTTGACGCAGGCGCCGAAAGGAGCTGCGGACCATCCCAGCCCCTTCCCGCAGACACTCCAAGCCATACAGAAAACGGCCCTCTTCCAGCCTTGTCAGCCTCTCCCTCACTCGTTCCAGCCGCACTCTCCGCACCATCCAAAAGCCGCTTGATAGGACGCCCATGGCACACGCTCTTGACTTGAGAAAATCACAGGAACGATCCTTGCCCTGGCTCAGCTTAACGCTGCCTCCAGCCCACCTGTCTCCTTGTCAATAGCAGCCATGGCCACAGACGCTCCTTTTAAGCCCCCGCGGGGGGCGGGGGCAGGACACTCCAACCAATGGCAGGCGAGAGAGCAGGGGGCCTCTTTTGGGCCAGAACTTGAAGCAAGGTGCGAACTCGGTGCAATTGATAGGGACAATACGGATCTGATTGATGCAGTAGGATTGATTTCATCCTACAAGGAGGTGTTATGGGCCACCACTTGAAACAAGGTGCGAGCTCGGTGGAATTGGGTAGTAGTTACCGGATTTAGCATGATTGATTCAGTACCATTGATTTCACCTTACCACAAAGAAGGGTTTCCTAGTGATAGAATAACGTTGGGTGTAGATTCAGTGTGGAGCATATAAGGGAGAAGGTCTCAGGGCAAGAAAAGACAAGCACACCACAAGCTCTCCGAGCCTCAGCCAGAATGACAGCTAGGGAAGACCAGAGAAGTGGTGGCGCTCCTCCTGCCTCCCGCCCAGAGACCAAGACACGTTCAGGAGCACCTCGGGAAGCTGGCAGAAGCAGAGAACACAAAGGACTGGCCGCAGCACCTTAAGCTCTCCCAACCAAGGAGAGACATAGGCCTAGAAGAAAGCTAACCGCCCCTCCCCATCCCCCCAAAGGAGACAAGACTTTGAAAGAGACAATAAAGGATTTGCACTTTAACACCTGGCTGCATTTGGGGTGATTACTGGACCCACACTAAGCCTGCCTCCAGAAGCCCCGCCTTCCCCCACTCCCGCACCCACCCACCCACCCCCGGCACAGAAACCTGCTCCCACATAACGTTACATCTTAGACAAGAATATTACAGGGGCCCCGGCCAGATCCCGGCAAGCTGTGGATCAAAACCCTCCGCTTCAGAGACCCTCACCTGCCCGGCTTCTCTCCACCCCCTCCCACCTGGCTTCCCAGGGCTGCCGCAGAAGACAACGTTCCACCCGCTAGGGGGCCGCCTCTTGCGTGCAAAGGAGCATCAACCCACGGTGCTCCAAGGGCCACCGAAACTGGCCACGCGTGTCCTTTGATCCCACAGTGTCTCTGCCGGCCCCGGATCCCAGAGTCACCAGAAAGCAGGCGCAAGCACCCACACGGGCAAAAGGGATTCTGCCAAAACCTTTTCTCGCCAGACCCCGGGAAACTGGGCATGGACTCGAGGGCCATCACTTGAGGAATCATCGGTAGTGCCGCGATACAGCTCTACAGGAAATGCCAGCCGACCTGATGGACGAAAAGCGGACAAAACCGCTCCCGAAGCGATGCTGACCATAGTCAGCAGAAGCAAGAGAACATTGTACACAGCCACGACAAAAGGGGGACCCGCATGGCTGACAACCGAGAAAGAAAAGGGGCCGCCAATTTCCCACGTAAATATGTCTGCGCAAATCTTCAAAAAAATTATAATAATAGTAAATACATGACTCAAATAATCCCCAAGATAATCCACCCCGACCAAGTAAGATTGACACCAACTGTGCAGGGCTGCTTCAGGATTAGGGAAACTATTAACAGGACTGGAATCCACAAACTAAAGATCAACAGAGATTTATCTCAACAGATGCAGAAAAACAAACAAACTAACTAAAAAAACAAACAAACAACATTTGGGAATCTCCAACAGCCATTCCTGTCTATAAGAGAACAGGAAAGAAAACCACTGGAGACTCTAGGAAGTCATGGATTTTTCCTTCAAGTGATAAGTACCATCTCTGTAAATACACCAGCAACCTTCCTATCTAAGGAAGACAAACGTGAACCATCCCCCACCAAATAAAGGGTACCCAAAGTTGGCCAATATCCCCCTTTCGATTCAGTCGTGCCTCAGAAAAGTTAGTTTTGGAAATAAGAGGAAACAAAGAGATTCAAGGAATGACAGTAGATCATAAGCAACAGAAACACTTTGCTGATGATAGATAGGATGGTGTACTTAGAGAAGCTGGAGAATGAACTTCACAAACACTCTTAGAAACAGTCCAATACTGTAGCCGAGTTGCAGGACCCGGGCAAAATATCCAGGTAAATCATCAGCATAGTGATACATCACCAACAAAGCCAACAGTTAGAGATACAGGAGAAATTACATTTACCACAACTGTCCATCATAGAAAAGATTTGGGAGTCTATCTGCCAAGTCAAAGTCAGGACCCTTACGAACACAGCTGCAAAAACCCTTTACAGGCAAATAAAGCCCTATGGCATCAATGAGAGAAATAAAAAGGGCTCCTGGTTTTGCCCAGCTCATAGAGGCAAAATCCCAACACTCCCCAAACCAATCTACTTATTTAGGGACATACCAATCAAAGCGCCCAGAAATTATGGTACACATCTACAAGAATGTATACCATTTCCTCCCTGAAGAACAACAGGTCACGGATCTCCAGGGAATGCATGGGAGAAGAGGCAAACCAAGAGGGGCTGACTGTGCCAGACGTCCAACGAGATGATAAAACAGCGATGGTCAGCACCATTGGGGACTGACTAAGAAACACAGTGGAGTCGACCAGTAGAAGAGGTCAGGTTCACTGGACAAAAGAGTCCATGACTCTAGGAAACACGTCGTTGAGAAATCCACGGAGCCCTGCTGTGAGGATCTGAATTCACTCTTTGACCCAAACTGCTGGGAGATTTGCAAACTAGAATGGCAGTATGCGGCCACTGACCCACACTGAACAGCCTACACCAAGGGAAGGTCGAAATGGCTTCATGATTTAGACATAAGGATTGATAGTATCAGCGTATTAGAAGAGCATTGGATAGTTGAACTCTCAGATCCGTGGAGAGGGAAGGAATCTGTCACCAAAGAACAGCTAGAGGTCCTTGTTGAACCCAAGACAGAGCATTTCATTTCGATTGTGCTAAGCTCTAAAAAGTTGCTGGCCAAAGAAAAGGAAGGCAGACAAGGTCAGGAGGGATGCAATAAAGGGGGAAAACATGTGGATATTCAAGGCGTCTGATAAAGTCGTCCTTTCTAAAATATCCAGAGAGGGGACTCGAAGGGAAAAGCCATTCTGCAATTGATAACTGGCCAAAGGATGAAGAAATTGAAACCATTAGCAGCCCTGTGAAAAGGTGCCCTCACTTTGCCTGTCATGTAGGGGAGGGGGTAGAGGGAGGGGAAAACTCAGAAAAGAAAGGAGTATAAAGGGATAATGCCATAAAAAAATTACCCATGCTTATGTACTGTCAAAAAAATTATACTTATCAAATTAAAAAAAAAAAAAAAACAAGGAAAGAAAGAAAGAAAAGAAAAGGTGCCCTAATTAGGAGGGATCATAGAGAAGCAAATTAAGATAACTCTGAGATATGCCTAGACATTCTCAGATTGGCTAAGATGACAGGAAAAGATCATGATCAACACTGAGTGATTCTGAGTGATCTTGTGATGGGGTCCAACCAATCTGGAGAGCAATCTGGAAGTATGCCAGAGGGTTAGCAAAATGTGCATTCCCTTTGATCCGGCAGTGATTCTACTCCTTGTAACCCACAGATATGGTGAAAGAGGCAAAGGGCCCAGCAGGAGCAAAACATTGTGAGGCACTTCTTTGGGTAGTGGCAAGAGCCCGGAAAGACATGGGTGCCCATCAGTTGGAGAACAGCTCAATGGCTCATGGAAGGTGAATGCAATGGAACACTGGCAGGATGACTTCAGGGAGGCCTGCAGAGACTTGGATGAACTGACTGATGCTAAGTGAAGTGAGCAGAAGCAGGAGATCACTGTGCACGGCAACAACAAGATTGTACCATGAGCAGTTCTGATGGACGTGGCTCCCTTCAACCATGAGATGGCTCAGGCCTGTGCTGAAGAGCTTGGGATGCTGAGAGCCATCTATACTCAGAGAGAGGACTGTGGGAACTGAGGGTGGATTACACCATAGCATTTCACTCTTTTGTTTGTGCTTTATTTGAGGGTTCTTTATTGTGCGTAGGTACATACATATATATATACATATATATGTATATATAATTTTTTGATTTTGATATGATTACTGTAGTGCAGAAAGAGAATTGTATCAATGGGTATGCCTATAGAGGATTCAACGTATTTTGTTAGCACGGTTAACGTCCCTTGGATTCGGTGCCATTTGGGGATGGGGTGGGCGTAGGGGGTGGAATTGGAGCAGGAGGATTGTCAAGGGTCAATGGGGAACAGATGATGCTAGCAGGCTTTCCCAATTGTACAAGGTTCAAGGACAAAACAAGGAGGAGAGGAGCAGCGGTGAGGGACTTGGCTCTTTAACACTTTGGGATGATTGGAGTTGATGTGAAAACACTCGTGGGGGGAAAGAGCCCTGAGCTGGCACAGAGGGAACTATGGAGAATGAGGGTGGCTCAAAGCATGGCGTTTGCTGTGGTGTTTTGTTTTTTGTTTCTTTGTTTTTTGTTTTTTGTTTTGTTTCCTTGGCTCCTGGCTGGTTCGTTTCCTTCCCTCCTCCCTGGGTTTTGTGTTTGTTTGTGTTTCCTATGGTGCCCATTTAGCTGTAGGGCGGGAAAGTTGTGAAAATAGGGTTGGGGGATGTGCATGCGTTTAACCTGGACTGGAGTGTTTCTAAGCCGACCGAAGGGGGTGGGGGTGGCAGTGGGAGTGGGAGGGTCCGTCTGGAGGGGGCACGGGGAGGATGGTTTGTAGGGGGATGGGGAGAGGGGCGGGGGAGCTAGGGAGAAATACTTGGAACTCGAGGTTGCCAGGGTGATTGTGGGAAAGTGTCTTTTCCAGCGTTTGGCCGAAACCAAAAAAGCCGTTGAGATTATAGGCTATTAGGAAAGCTTCAACGAGCTTATCAATAAAAAGGAGATGCACACCACCTTTTAAACCAAAAGCTTGGTTCATTTTTTTTAATAAGTTGATTAAAAAACAACAGAAAAAGAGGGCCAAAAATGTAATTCCAACTGGAATTTTATCAGTATTTATCGCAATTGTATTTATTGGTTTGTGGGGCTTAACCCAAAGGAAAGCCCTGGGGAAGGAAAGAAGGAGTTATGGGAGGAGCATGTTCCTGCAGGAGCTGCGGGAAAGGGAAGGCAGGAAATGGAAGGCAGGGGAGCGAATGGAGCTGGAAGGAGCAAAGGGAGATCTAAGCTGCTGGCCCAGCGTGCCGGAAGCGGACGAAGTCCTGCAGCCAATGGAGCTGTTGGATGTTCGTTGGGTGAAACATCAAGCCGAGCTCCTCTTCTAGGATGTCGAGCACGGGCAGCACATAGAGCTTGTGCAGCCTGGCGGCCAGCCTGGGGTGGTAGGATTCAGGCTGGAAGCCCGCCGGAGGCCGCACCTCCTGCAGCACCAGGGCCAAGTCCTCGAGTCGGCTGAGGAGCTGCGCAGCTGCCAGCTCGTCCAGCGCGCTCTGAATCTGAGCGAGAGCGTCCGCGGTGGGAAGCGAATCCTCGCTTTCATCCAGACACTCCAAGGCGTCGAGCAAGCCACCCAGGAGCTGGCACAGTCGTCGGGGGCGCAGCTGCTGCAGGGACGTGCCGATCCTCCGCAAAGCCTCGAGGAACTGCTGCTCCTCAGCCAGCACTTCTGGGTCCTCTCCCCTTAGGGAAAGCGGGTTTTGACGCAGGCGCCGAAAGGAGCTGCGGACCATCCCAGCCCCTTCCCGCAGACACTCCAAGCCATACAGAAAACGGCCCTCTTCCAGCCTTGTCAGCCTCTCCCTCACTCGTTCCAGCCGCACTCTCCGCACCATCCAAAAGCCGCTTGATAGGACGCCCATGGCACACGCTCTTGACTTGAGAAAATCACAGGAACGATCCTTGCCCTGGCTCAGCTTAACGCTGCCTCCAGCCCACCTGTCTCCTTGTCAATAGCAGCCATGGCCACAGACGCTCCTTTTAAGCCCCCGCGGGGGGCGGGGGCAGGACACTCCAACCAATGGCAGGCGAGAGAGCAGGGGGCCTCTTTTGGGCCAGAACTTGAAGCAAGGTGCGAACTCGGTGCAATTGATAGGGACAATACGGATCTGATTGATGCAGTAGGATTGATTTCATCCTACAAGGAGGTGTTATGGGCCACCACTTGAAACAAGGTGCGAGCTCGGTGGAATTGGGTAGTAGTTACCGGATTTAGCATGATTGATTCAGTACCATTGATTTCACCTTACCACAAAGAAGGGTTTCCTAGTGATAGAATAACGTTGGGTGTAGATTCAGTGTGGAGCATATAAGGGAGAAGGTCTCAGGGCAAGAAAAGACAAGCACACCACAAGCTCTCCGAGCCTCAGCCAGAATGACAGCTAGGGAAGACCAGAGAAGTGGTGGCGCTCCTCCTGCCTCCCGCCCAGAGACCAAGACACGTTCAGGAGCACCTCGGGAAGCTGGCAGAAGCAGAGAACACAAAGGACTGGCCGCAGCACCTTAAGCTCTCCCAACCAAGGAGAGACATAGGCCTAGAAGAAAGCTAACCGCCCCTCCCCATCCCCCCAAAGGAGACAAGACTTTGAAAGAGACAATAAAGGATTTGCACTTTAACACCTGGCTGCATTTGGGGTGATTACTGGACCCACACTAAGCCTGCCTCCAGAAGCCCCGCCTTCCCCCACTCCCGCACCCACCCACCCCCCCGGCACAGAAACCTGCTCCCACATAACGTTACATCTTAGACAAGAATATTACAGGGGCCCCGGCCAGATCCCGGCAAGCTGTGGATCAAAACCCTCCGCTTCAGAGACCCTCACCTGCCCGGCTTCTCTCCACCCCCTCCCACCTGGCTTCCCAGGGCTGCCGCAGAAGACAACGTTCCACCCGCTAGGGGGCCGCCTCTTGCGTGCAAAGGAGCATCAACCCACGGTGCTCCAAGGGCCACCGAAACTGGCCACGCGTGTCCTTTGATCCCACAGTGTCTCTGCCGGCCCCGGATCCCAGAGTCACCAGAAAGCAGGCGCAAGCACCCACACGGGCAAAAGGGATTCTGCCAAAACCTTTTCTCGCCAGACCCCGGGAAACTGGGCATGGACTCGAGGGCCATCACTTGAGGAATCATCGGTAGTGCCGCGATACAGCTCTACAGGAAATGCCAGCCGACCTGATGGACGAAAAGCGGACAAAACCGCTCCCGAAGCGATGCTGACCATAGTCAGCAGAAGCAAGAGAACATTGTACACAGCCACGACAAAAGGGGGACCCGCATGGCTGACAACCGAGAAAGAAAAGGGGCCGCCAATTTCCCACGTAAATATGTCTGCGCAAATCTTCAAAAAAATTATAATAATAGTAAATACATGACTCAAATAATCCCCAAGATAATCCACCCCGACCAAGTAAGATTGACACCAACTGTGCAGGGCTGCTTCAGGATTAGGGAAACTATTAACAGGACTGGAATCCACAAACTAAAGATCAACAGAGATTTATCTCAACAGATGCAGAAAAACAAACAAACAAACTAAAAAAACAAACAAACAACATTTGGGAATCTCCAACAGCCATTCCTGTCTATAAGAGAACAGGAAAGAAAACCACTGGAGACTCTAGGAAGTCATGGATTTTTCCTTCAAGTGATAAGTACCATCTCTGTAAATACACCAGCAACCTTCCTATCTAAGGAAGACAAACGTGAACCATCCCCCACCAAATAAAGGGTACCCAAAGTTGGCCAATATCCCCCTTTCGATTCAGTCGTGCCTCAGAAAAGTTAGTTTTGGAAATAAGAGGAAACAAAGAGATTCAAGGAATGACAGTAGATCATAAGCAACAGAAACACTTTGCTGATGATAGATAGGATGGTGTACTTAGAGAAGCTGGAGAATGAACTTCACAAACACTCTTAGAAACAGTCCAATACTGTAGCCGAGTTGCAGGACCCGGGCAAAATATCCAGGTAAATCATCAGCATAGTGATACATCACCAACAAAGCCAACAGTTAGAGATACAGGAGAAATTACATTTACCACAACTGTCCATCATAGAAAAGATTTGGGAGTCTATCTGCCAAGTCAAAGTCAGGACCCTTACGAACACAGCTGCAAAAACCCTTTACAGGCAAATAAAGCCCTATGGCATCAATGAGAGAAATAAAAAGGGCTCCTGGTTTTGCCCAGCTCATAGAGGCAAAATCCCAACACTCCCCAAACCAATCTACTTATTTAGGGACATACCAATCAAAGCGCCCAGAAATTATGGTACACATCTACAAGAATGTATACCATTTCCTCCCTGAAGAACAACAGGTCACGGATCTCCAGGGAATGCATGGGAGAAGAGGCAAACCAAGAGGGGCTGACTGTGCCAGACGTCCAACGAGATGATAAAACAGCGATGGTCAGCACCATTGGGGACTGACTAAGAAACACAGTGGAGTCGACCAGTAGAAGAGGTCAGGTTCACTGGACAAAAGAGTCCATGACTCTAGGAAACACGTCGTTGAGAAATCCACGGAGCCCTGCTGTGAGGATCTGAATTCACTCTTTGACCCAAACTGCTGGGAGATTTGCAAACTAGAATGGCAGTATGCGGCCACTGACCCACACTGAACAGCCTACACCAAGGGAAGGTCGAAATGGCTTCATGATTTAGACATAAGGATTGATAGTATCAGCGTATTAGAAGAGCATTGGATAGTTGAACTCTCAGATCCGTGGAGAGGGAAGGAATCTGTCACCAAAGAACAGCTAGAGGTCCTTGTTGAACCCAAGACAGAGCATTTCATTTCGATTGTGCTAAGCTCTAAAAAGTTGCTGGCCAAAGAAAAGGAAGGCAGACAAGGTCAGGAGGGATGCAATAAAGGGGGAAAACATGTGGATATTCAAGGCGTCTGATAAAGTCGTCCTTTCTAAAATATCCAGAGAGGGGACTCGAAGGGAAAAGCCATTCTGCAATTGATAACTGGCCAAAGGATGAAGAAATTGAAACCATTAGCAGCCCTGTGAAAAGGTGCCCTCACTTTGCCTGTCATGTAGGGGAGGGGGTAGAGGGAGGGGAAAACTCAGAAAAGAAAGGAGTATAAAGGGATAATGCCATAAAAAAATTACCCATGCTTATGTACTGTCAAAAAAATTATACTTATCAAATTAAAAAAAAAAAAAAAACAAGGAAAGAAAGAAAGAAAAGAAAAGGTGCCCTAATTAGGAGGGATCATAGAGAAGCAAATTAAGATAACTCTGAGATATGCCTAGACATTCTCAGATTGGCTAAGATGACAGGAAAAGATCATGATCAACACTGAGTGATTCTGAGTGATCTTGTGATGGGGTCCAACCAATCTGGAGAGCAATCTGGAAGTATGCCAGAGGGTTAGCAAAATGTGCATTCCCTTTGATCCGGCAGTGATTCTACTCCTTGTAACCCACAGATATGGTGAAAGAGGCAAAGGGCCCAGCAGGAGCAAAACATTGTGAGGCACTTCTTTGGGTAGTGGCAAGAGCCCGGAAAGACATGGGTGCCCATCAGTTGGAGAACAGCTCAATGGCTCATGGAAGGTGAATGCAATGGAACACTGGCAGGATGACTTCAGGGAGGCCTGCAGAGACTTGGATGAACTGACTGATGCTAAGTGAAGTGAGCAGAAGCAGGAGATCACTGTGCACGGCAACAACAAGATTGTACCATGAGCAGTTCTGATGGACGTGGCTCCCTTCAACCATGAGATGGCTCAGGCCTGTGCTGAAGAGCTTGGGATGCTGAGAGCCATCTATACTCAGAGAGAGGACTGTGGGAACTGAGGGTGGATTACACCATAGCATTTCACTCTTTTGTTTGTGCTTTATTTGAGGGTTCTTTATTGTGCGTAGGTACATACATATATATATACATATATATGTATATATAATTTTTTGATTTTGATATGATTACTGTAGTGCAGAAAGAGAATTGTATCAATGGGTATGCCTATAGAGGATTCAACGTATTTTGTTAGCACGGTTAACGTCCCTTGGATTCGGTGCCATTTGGGGATGGGGTGGGCGTAGGGGGTGGAATTGGAGCAGGAGGATTGTCAAGGGTCAATGGGGAACAGATGATGCTAGCAGGCTTTCCCAATTGTACAAGGTTCAAGGACAAAACAAGGAGGAGAGGAGCAGCGGTGAGGGACTTGGCTCTTTAACACTTTGGGATGATTGGAGTTGATGTGAAAACACTCGTGGGGGGAAAGAGCCCTGAGCTGGCACAGAGGGAACTATGGAGAATGAGGGTGGCTCAAAGCATGGCGTTTGCTGTGGTGTTTTGTTTTTTGTTTCTTTGTTTTTTGTTTTTTGTTTTGTTTCCTTGGCTCCTGGCTGGTTCGTTTCCTTCCCTCCTCCCTGGGTTTTGTGTTTGTTTGTGTTTCCTATGGTGCCCATTTAGCTGTAGGGCGGGAAAGTTGTGAAAATAGGGTTGGGGGATGTGCATGCGTTTAACCTGGACTGGAGTGTTTCTAAGCCGACCGAAGGGGGTGGGGGTGGCAGTGGGAGTGGGAGGGTCCGTCTGGAGGGGGCACGGGGAGGATGGTTTGTAGGGGGATGGGGAGAGGGGCGGGGGAGCTAGGGAGAAATACTTGGAACTCGAGGTTGCCAGGGTGATTGTGGGAAAGTGTCTTTTCCAGCGTTTGGCCGAAACCAAAAAAGCCGTTGAGATTATAGGCTATTAGGAAAGCTTCAACGAGCTTATCAATAAAAAGGAGATGCACACCACCTTTTAAACCAAAAGCTTGGTTCATTTTTTTTAATAAGTTGATTAAAAAACAACAGAAAAAGAGGGCCAAAAATGTAATTCCAACTGGAATTTTATCAGTATTTATCGCAATTGTATTTATTGGTTTGTGGGGCTTAACCCAAAGGAAAGCCCTGGGGAAGGAAAGAAGGAGTTATGGGAGGAGCATGTTCCTGCAGGAGCTGCGGGAAAGGGAAGGCAGGAAATGGAAGGCAGGGGAGCGAATGGAGCTGGAAGGAGCAAAGGGAGATCTAAGCTGCTGGCCCAGCGTGCCGGAAGCGGACGAAGTCCTGCAGCCAATGGAGCTGTTGGATGTTCGTTGGGTGAAACATCAAGCCGAGCTCCTCTTCTAGGATGTCGAGCACGGGCAGCACATAGAGCTTGTGCAGCCTGGCGGCCAGCCTGGGGTGGTAGGATTCAGGCTGGAAGCCCGCCGGAGGCCGCACCTCCTGCAGCACCAGGGCCAAGTCCTCGAGTCGGCTGAGGAGCTGCGCAGCTGCCAGCTCGTCCAGCGCGCTCTGAATCTGAGCGAGAGCGTCCGCGGTGGGAAGCGAATCCTCGCTTTCATCCAGACACTCCAAGGCGTCGAGCAAGCCACCCAGGAGCTGGCACAGTCGTCGGGGGCGCAGCTGCTGCAGGGACGTGCCGATCCTCCGCAAAGCCTCGAGGAACTGCTGCTCCTCAGCCAGCACTTCTGGGTCCTCTCCCCTTAGGGAAAGCGGGTTTTGACGCAGGCGCCGAAAGGAGCTGCGGACCATCCCAGCCCCTTCCCGCAGACACTCCAAGCCATACAGAAAACGGCCCTCTTCCAGCCTTGTCAGCCTCTCCCTCACTCGTTCCAGCCGCACTCTCCGCACCATCCAAAAGCCGCTTGATAGGACGCCCATGGCACACGCTCTTGACTTGAGAAAATCACAGGAACGATCCTTGCCCTGGCTCAGCTTAACGCTGCCTCCAGCCCACCTGTCTCCTTGTCAATAGCAGCCATGGCCACAGACGCTCCTTTTAAGCCCCCGCGGGGGGCGGGGGCAGGACACTCCAACCAATGGCAGGCGAGAGAGCAGGGGGCCTCTTTTGGGCCAGAACTTGAAGCAAGGTGCGAACTCGGTGCAATTGATAGGGACAATACGGATCTGATTGATGCAGTAGGATTGATTTCATCCTACAAGGAGGTGTTATGGGCCACCACTTGAAACAAGGTGCGAGCTCGGTGGAATTGGGTAGTAGTTACCGGATTTAGCATGATTGATTCAGTACCATTGATTTCACCTTACCACAAAGAAGGGTTTCCTAGTGATAGAATAACGTTGGGTGTAGATTCAGTGTGGAGCATATAAGGGAGAAGGTCTCAGGGCAAGAAAAGACAAGCACACCACAAGCTCTCCGAGCCTCAGCCAGAATGACAGCTAGGGAAGACCAGAGAAGTGGTGGCGCTCCTCCTGCCTCCCGCCCAGAGACCAAGACACGTTCAGGAGCACCTCGGGAAGCTGGCAGAAGCAGAGAACACAAAGGACTGGCCGCAGCACCTTAAGCTCTCCCAACCAAGGAGAGACATAGGCCTAGAAGAAAGCTAACCGCCCCTCCCCATCCCCCCAAAGGAGACAAGACTTTGAAAGAGACAATAAAGGATTTGCACTTTAACACCTGGCTGCATTTGGGGTGATTACTGGACCCACACTAAGCCTGCCTCCAGAAGCCCCGCCTTCCCCCACTCCCGCACCCACCCACCCCCCCGGCACAGAAACCTGCTCCCACATAACGTTACATCTTAGACAAGAATATTACAGGGGCCCCGGCCAGATCCCGGCAAGCTGTGGATCAAAACCCTCCGCTTCAGAGACCCTCACCTGCCCGGCTTCTCTCCACCCCCTCCCACCTGGCTTCCCAGGGCTGCCGCAGAAGACAACGTTCCACCCGCTAGGGGGCCGCCTCTTGCGTGCAAAGGAGCATCAACCCACGGTGCTCCAAGGGCCACCGAAACTGGCCACGCGTGTCCTTTGATCCCACAGTGTCTCTGCCGGCCCCGGATCCCAGAGTCACCAGAAAGCAGGCGCAAGCACCCACACGGGCAAAAGGGATTCTGCCAAAACCTTTTCTCGCCAGACCCCGGGAAACTGGGCATGGACTCGAGGGCCATCACTTGAGGAATCATCGGTAGTGCCGCGATACAGCTCTACAGGAAATGCCAGCCGACCTGATGGACGAAAAGCGGACAAAACCGCTCCCGAAGCGATGCTGACCATAGTCAGCAGAAGCAAGAGAACATTGTACACAGCCACGACAAAAGGGGGACCCGCATGGCTGACAACCGAGAAAGAAAAGGGGCCGCCAATTTCCCACGTAAATATGTCTGCGCAAATCTTCAAAAAAATTATAATAATAGTAAATACATGACTCAAATAATCCCCAAGATAATCCACCCCGACCAAGTAAGATTGACACCAACTGTGCAGGGCTGCTTCAGGATTAGGGAAACTATTAACAGGACTGGAATCCACAAACTAAAGATCAACAGAGATTTATCTCAACAGATGCAGAAAAACAAACAAACTAACTAAAAAAACAAACAAACAACATTTGGGAATCTCCAACAGCCATTCCTGTCTATAAGAGAACAGGAAAGAAAACCACTGGAGACTCTAGGAAGTCATGGATTTTTCCTTCAAGTGATAAGTACCATCTCTGTAAATACACCAGCAACCTTCCTATCTAAGGAAGACAAACGTGAACCATCCCCCACCAAATAAAGGGTACCCAAAGTTGGCCAATATCCCCCTTTCGATTCAGTCGTGCCTCAGAAAAGTTAGTTTTGGAAATAAGAGGAAACAAAGAGATTCAAGGAATGACAGTAGATCATAAGCAACAGAAACACTTTGCTGATGATAGATAGGATGGTGTACTTAGAGAAGCTGGAGAATGAACTTCACAAACACTCTTAGAAACAGTCCAATACTGTAGCCGAGTTGCAGGACCCGGGCAAAATATCCAGGTAAATCATCAGCATAGTGATACATCACCAACAAAGCCAACAGTTAGAGATACAGGAGAAATTACATTTACCACAACTGTCCATCATAGAAAAGATTTGGGAGTCTATCTGCCAAGTCAAAGTCAGGACCCTTACGAACACAGCTGCAAAAACCCTTTACAGGCAAATAAAGCCCTATGGCATCAATGAGAGAAATAAAAAGGGCTCCTGGTTTTGCCCAGCTCATAGAGGCAAAATCCCAACACTCCCCAAACCAATCTACTTATTTAGGGACATACCAATCAAAGCGCCCAGAAATTATGGTACACATCTACAAGAATGTATACCATTTCCTCCCTGAAGAACAACAGGTCACGGATCTCCAGGGAATGCATGGGAGAAGAGGCAAACCAAGAGGGGCTGACTGTGCCAGACGTCCAACGAGATGATAAAACAGCGATGGTCAGCACCATTGGGGACTGACTAAGAAACACAGTGGAGTCGACCAGTAGAAGAGGTCAGGTTCACTGGACAAAAGAGTCCATGACTCTAGGAAACACGTCGTTGAGAAATCCACGGAGCCCTGCTGTGAGGATCTGAATTCACTCTTTGACCCAAACTGCTGGGAGATTTGCAAACTAGAATGGCAGTATGCGGCCACTGACCCACACTGAACAGCCTACACCAAGGGAAGGTCGAAATGGCTTCATGATTTAGACATAAGGATTGATAGTATCAGCGTATTAGAAGAGCATTGGATAGTTGAACTCTCAGATCCGTGGAGAGGGAAGGAATCTGTCACCAAAGAACAGCTAGAGGTCCTTGTTGAACCCAAGACAGAGCATTTCATTTCGATTGTGCTAAGCTCTAAAAAGTTGCTGGCCAAAGAAAAGGAAGGCAGACAAGGTCAGGAGGGATGCAATAAAGGGGGAAAACATGTGGATATTCAAGGCGTCTGATAAAGTCGTCCTTTCTAAAATATCCAGAGAGGGGACTCGAAGGGAAAAGCCATTCTGCAATTGATAACTGGCCAAAGGATGAAGAAATTGAAACCATTAGCAGCCCTGTGAAAAGGTGCCCTCACTTTGCCTGTCATGTAGGGGAGGGGGTAGAGGGAGGGGAAAACTCAGAAAAGAAAGGAGTATAAAGGGATAATGCCATAAAAAAATTACCCATGCTTATGTACTGTCAAAAAAATTATACTTATCAAATTAAAAAAAAAAAAAAAACAAGGAAAGAAAGAAAGAAAAGAAAAGGTGCCCTAATTAGGAGGGATCATAGAGAAGCAAATTAAGATAACTCTGAGATATGCCTAGACATTCTCAGATTGGCTAAGATGACAGGA
Organism: Sminthopsis crassicaudata; assembly: GCF_048593235.1. NCBI lineage: Eukaryota > Metazoa > Chordata > Mammalia > Dasyuromorphia > Dasyuridae > Sminthopsis > Sminthopsis crassicaudata. The sequence continues at coordinate 440,057,181 of NC_133619.1, forward strand.
AAAGATCATGATCAACACTGAGTGATTCTGAGTGATCTTGTGATGGGGTCCAACCAATCTGGAGAGCAATCTGGAAGTATGCCAGAGGGTTAGCAAAATGTGCATTCCCTTTGATCCGGCAGTGATTCTACTCCTTGTAACCCACAGATATGGTGAAAGAGGCAAAGGGCCCAGCAGGAGCAAAACATTGTGAGGCACTTCTTTGGGTAGTGGCAAGAGCCCGGAAAGACATGGGTGCCCATCAGTTGGAGAACAGCTCAATGGCTCATGGAAGGTGAATGCAATGGAACACTGGCAGGATGACTTCAGGGAGGCCTGCAGAGACTTGGATGAACTGACTGATGCTAAGTGAAGTGAGCAGAAGCAGGAGATCACTGTGCACGGCAACAACAAGATTGTACCATGAGCAGTTCTGATGGACGTGGCTCCCTTCAACCATGAGATGGCTCAGGCCTGTGCTGAAGAGCTTGGGATGCTGAGAGCCATCTATACTCAGAGAGAGGACTGTGGGAACTGAGGGTGGATTACACCATAGCATTTCACTCTTTTGTTTGTGCTTTATTTGAGGGTTCTTTATTGTGCGTAGGTACATACATATATATATACATATATATGTATATATAATTTTTTGATTTTGATATGATTACTGTAGTGCAGAAAGAGAATTGTATCAATGGGTATGCCTATAGAGGATTCAACGTATTTTGTTAGCACGGTTAACGTCCCTTGGATTCGGTGCCATTTGGGGATGGGGTGGGCGTAGGGGGTGGAATTGGAGCAGGAGGATTGTCAAGGGTCAATGGGGAACAGATGATGCTAGCAGGCTTTCCCAATTGTACAAGGTTCAAGGACAAAACAAGGAGGAGAGGAGCAGCGGTGAGGGACTTGGCTCTTTAACACTTTGGGATGATTGGAGTTGATGTGAAAACACTCGTGGGGGGAAAGAGCCCTGAGCTGGCACAGAGGGAACTATGGAGAATGAGGGTGGCTCAAAGCATGGCGTTTGCTGTGGTGTTTTGTTTTTTGTTTCTTTGTTTTTTGTTTTTTGTTTTGTTTCCTTGGCTCCTGGCTGGTTCGTTTCCTTCCCTCCTCCCTGGGTTTTGTGTTTGTTTGTGTTTCCTATGGTGCCCATTTAGCTGTAGGGCGGGAAAGTTGTGAAAATAGGGTTGGGGGATGTGCATGCGTTTAACCTGGACTGGAGTGTTTCTAAGCCGACCGAAGGGGGTGGGGGTGGCAGTGGGAGTGGGAGGGTCCGTCTGGAGGGGGCACGGGGAGGATGGTTTGTAGGGGGATGGGGAGAGGGGCGGGGGAGCTAGGGAGAAATACTTGGAACTCGAGGTTGCCAGGGTGATTGTGGGAAAGTGTCTTTTCCAGCGTTTGGCCGAAACCAAAAAAGCCGTTGAGATTATAGGCTATTAGGAAAGCTTCAACGAGCTTATCAATAAAAAGGAGATGCACACCACCTTTTAAACCAAAAGCTTGGTTCATTTTTTTTAATAAGTTGATTAAAAAACAACAGAAAAAGAGGGCCAAAAATGTAATTCCAACTGGAATTTTATCAGTATTTATCGCAATTGTATTTATTGGTTTGTGGGGCTTAACCCAAAGGAAAGCCCTGGGGAAGGAAAGAAGGAGTTATGGGAGGAGCATGTTCCTGCAGGAGCTGCGGGAAAGGGAAGGCAGGAAATGGAAGGCAGGGGAGCGAATGGAGCTGGAAGGAGCAAAGGGAGATCTAAGCTGCTGGCCCAGCGTGCCGGAAGCGGACGAAGTCCTGCAGCCAATGGAGCTGTTGGATGTTCGTTGGGTGAAACATCAAGCCGAGCTCCTCTTCTAGGATGTCGAGCACGGGCAGCACATAGAGCTTGTGCAGCCTGGCGGCCAGCCTGGGGTGGTAGGATTCAGGCTGGAAGCCCGCCGGAGGCCGCACCTCCTGCAGCACCAGGGCCAAGTCCTCGAGTCGGCTGAGGAGCTGCGCAGCTGCCAGCTCGTCCAGCGCGCTCTGAATCTGAGCGAGAGCGTCCGCGGTGGGAAGCGAATCCTCGCTTTCATCCAGACACTCCAAGGCGTCGAGCAAGCCACCCAGGAGCTGGCACAGTCGTCGGGGGCGCAGCTGCTGCAGGGACGTGCCGATCCTCCGCAAAGCCTCGAGGAACTGCTGCTCCTCAGCCAGCACTTCTGGGTCCTCTCCCCTTAGGGAAAGCGGGTTTTGACGCAGGCGCCGAAAGGAGCTGCGGACCATCCCAGCCCCTTCCCGCAGACACTCCAAGCCATACAGAAAACGGCCCTCTTCCAGCCTTGTCAGCCTCTCCCTCACTCGTTCCAGCCGCACTCTCCGCACCATCCAAAAGCCGCTTGATAGGACGCCCATGGCACACGCTCTTGACTTGAGAAAATCACAGGAACGATCCTTGCCCTGGCTCAGCTTAACGCTGCCTCCAGCCCACCTGTCTCCTTGTCAATAGCAGCCATGGCCACAGACGCTCCTTTTAAGCCCCCGCGGGGGGCGGGGGCAGGACACTCCAACCAATGGCAGGCGAGAGAGCAGGGGGCCTCTTTTGGGCCAGAACTTGAAGCAAGGTGCGAACTCGGTGCAATTGATAGGGACAATACGGATCTGATTGATGCAGTAGGATTGATTTCATCCTACAAGGAGGTGTTATGGGCCACCACTTGAAACAAGGTGCGAGCTCGGTGGAATTGGGTAGTAGTTACCGGATTTAGCATGATTGATTCAGTACCATTGATTTCACCTTACCACAAAGAAGGGTTTCCTAGTGATAGAATAACGTTGGGTGTAGATTCAGTGTGGAGCATATAAGGGAGAAGGTCTCAGGGCAAGAAAAGACAAGCACACCACAAGCTCTCCGAGCCTCAGCCAGAATGACAGCTAGGGAAGACCAGAGAAGTGGTGGCGCTCCTCCTGCCTCCCGCCCAGAGACCAAGACACGTTCAGGAGCACCTCGGGAAGCTGGCAGAAGCAGAGAACACAAAGGACTGGCCGCAGCACCTTAAGCTCTCCCAACCAAGGAGAGACATAGGCCTAGAAGAAAGCTAACCGCCCCTCCCCATCCCCCCAAAGGAGACAAGACTTTGAAAGAGACAATAAAGGATTTGCACTTTAACACCTGGCTGCATTTGGGGTGATTACTGGACCCACACTAAGCCTGCCTCCAGAAGCCCCGCCTTCCCCCACTCCCGCACCCACCCACCCCCCCGGCACAGAAACCTGCTCCCACATAACGTTACATCTTAGACAAGAATATTACAGGGGCCCCGGCCAGATCCCGGCAATCTGTGGATCAAAACCCTCCGCTTCAGAGACCCTCACCTGCCCGGCTTCTCTCCACCCCCTCCCACCTGGCTTCCCAGGGCTGCCGCAGAAGACAACGTTCCACCCGCTAGGGGGCCGCCTCTTGCGTGCAAAGGAGCATCAACCCACGGTGCTCCAAGGGCCACCGAAACTGGCCACGCGTGTCCTTTGATCCCACAGTGTCTCTGCCGGCCCCGGATCCCAGAGTCACCAGAAAGCAGGCGCAAGCACCCACACGGGCAAAAGGGATTCTGCCAAAACCTTTTCTCTCCAGACCCCGGGAAACTGGGCATGGACTCGAGGGCCATCACTTGAGGAATCATCGGTAGTGCCGCGATACAGCTCTACAGGAAATGCCAGCCGACCTGATGGACGAAAAGCGGACAAAACCGCTCCCGAAGCGATGCTGACCATAGTCAGCAGAAGCAAGAGAACATTGTACACAGCCACGACAAAAGGGGGACCCGCATGGCTGACAACCGAGAAAGAAAAGGGGCCGCCAATTTCCCACGTAAATATGTCTGCGCAAATCTTCAAAAAAATTATAATAATAGTAAATACATGACTCAAATAATCCCCAAGATAATCCACCTCGACCAAGTAAGATTGACACCAACTGTGCAGGGCTGCTTCAGGATTAGGGAAACTATTAACAGGACTGGAATCCACAAACTAAAGATCAACAGAGATTTATCTCAACAGATGCAGAAAAACAAACAAACTAACTAAAAAAACAAACAAACAACATTTGGGAATCTCCAACAGCCATTCCTGTCTATAAGAGAACAGGAAAGAAAACCACTGGAGACTCTAGGAAGTCATGGATTTTTCCTTCAAGTGATAAGTACCATCTCTGTAAATACACCAGCAACCTTCCTATCTAAGGAAGACAAACGTGAACCATCCCCCACCAAATAAAGGGTACCCAAAGTTGGCCAATATCCCCCTTTCGATTCAGTCGTGCCTCAGAAAAGTTAGTTTTGGAAATAAGAGGAAACAAAGAGATTCAAGGAATGACAGTAGATCATAAGCAACAGAAACACTTTGCTGATGATAGATAGGATGGTGTACTTAGAGAAGCTGGAGAATGAACTTCACAAACACTCTTAGAAACAGTCCAATACTGTAGCCGAGTTGCAGGACCCGGGCAAAATATCCAGGTAAATCATCAGCATAGTGATACATCACCAACAAAGCCAACAGTTAGAGATACAGGAGAAATTACATTTACCACAACTGTCCATCATAGAAAAGATTTGGGAGTCTATCTGCCAAGTCAAAGTCAGGACCCTTACGAACACAGCTGCAAAAACCCTTTACAGGCAAATAAAGCCCTATGGCATCAATGAGAGAAATAAAAAGGGCTCCTGGTTTTGCCCAGCTCATAGAGGCAAAATCCCAACACTCCCCAAACCAATCTACTTATTTAGGGACATACCAATCAAAGCGCCCAGAAATTATGGTACACATCTACAAGAATGTATACCATTTCCTCCCTGAAGAACAACAGGTCACGGATCTCCAGGGAATGCATGGGAGAAGAGGCAAACCAAGAGGGGCTGACTGTGCCAGACGTCCAACGAGATGATAAAACAGCGATGGTCAGCACCATTGGGGACTGACTAAGAAACACAGTGGAGTCGACCAGTAGAAGAGGTCAGGTTCACTGGACAAAAGAGTCCATGACTCTAGGAAACACGTCGTTGAGAAATCCACGGAGCCCTGCTGTGAGGATCTGAATTCACTCTTTGACCCAAACTGCTGGGAGATTTGCAAACTAGAATGGCAGTATGCGGCCACTGACCCACACTGAACAGCCTACACCAAGGGAAGGTCGAAATGGCTTCATGATTTAGACATAAGGATTGATAGTATCTGCGTATTAGAAGAGCATTGGATAGTTGAACTCTCAGATCCGTGGAGAGGGAAGGAATCTGTCACCAAAGAACAGCTAGAGGTCCTTGTTGAACCCAAGACAGAGCATTTCATTTCGATTGTGCTAAGCTCTAAAAAGTTGCTGGCCAAAGAAAAGGAAGGCAGACAAGGTCAGGAGGGATGCAATAAAGGGGGAAAACATGTGGATATTCAAGGCGTCTGATAAAGTCGTCCTTTCTAAAATATCCAGAGAGGGGACTCGAAGGGAAAAGCCATTCTGCAATTGATAACTGGCCAAAGGATGAAGAAATTGAAACCATTAGCAGCCCTGTGAAAAGGTGCCCTCACTTTGCCTGTCATATAGGGGAGGGGGTAGAGGGAGGGGAAAACTCAGAAAAGAAAGGAGTATAAAGGGATAATGCCATAAAAAAATTACCCATGCTTATGTACTGTCAAAAAAATTATACTTATCAAATTAAAAAAAAAAAAAACAAGGAAAGAAAGAAAGAAAAGAAAAGGTGCCCTAATTAGGAGGGATCATAGAGAAGCAAATTAAGATAACTCTGAGATATGCCTAGACATTCTCAGATTGGCTAAGATGACAGGAAAAGATCATGATCAACACTGAGTGATTCTGAGTGATCTTGTGATGGGGTCCAACCAATCTGGAGAGCAATCTGGAAGTATGCCAGAGGGTTAGCAAAATGTGCATTCCCTTTGATCCGGCAGTGATTCTACTCCTTGTAACCCACAGATATGGTGAAAGAGGCAAAGGGCCCAGCAGGAGCAAAACATTGTGAGGCACTTCTTTGGGTAGTGGCAAGAGCCCGGAAAGACATGGGTGCCCATCAGTTGGAGAACAGCTCAATGGCTCATGGAAGGTGAATGCAATGGAACACTGGCAGGATGACTTCAGGGAGGCCTGCAGAGACTTGGATGCACTGACTGATGCTAAGTGAAGTGAGCAGAAGCAGGAGATCACTGTGCACGGCAACAACAAGATTGTACCATGAGCAGTTCTGATGGACGTGGCTCCCTTCAACCATGAGATGGCTCAGGCCTGTGCTGAAGAGCTTGGGATGCTGAGAGCCATCTATACTCAGAGAGAGGACTGTGGGAACTGAGGGTGGATTACACCATAGCATTTCACTCTTTTGTTTGTGCTTTATTTGAGGGTTCTTTATTGTGCGTAGGTACATACATATATATATATACATATATATGTATATATAATTTTTTGATTTTGATATGATTACTGTAGTGCAGAAAGAGAATTGTATCAATGGGTATGCCTATAGAGGATTCAACGTATTTTGTTAGCACGGTTAACGTCCCTTGGATTCGGTGCCATTTGGGGATGGGGTGGGCGTAGGGGGTGGAATTGGAGCAGGAGGATTGTCAAGGGTCAATGGGGAACAGATGATGCTAGCAGGCTTTCCCAATTGTACAAGGTTCAAGGACAAAACAAGGAGGAGAGGAGCAGCGGTGAGGGACTTGGCTCTTTAACACTTTGGGATGATTGGAGTTGATGTGAAAACACTCGTGGGGGGAAAGAGCCCTGAGCTGGCACAGAGGGAACTGTGGAGAATGAGAGTGGCTCAAAGCATGGCGTTTGCTGTGGTGTTTTGTTTTTTGTTTCTTTGTTTTTTGTTTTGTTTCCTTGGCTCCTGGCTGGTTCGTTTCCTTCCCTCCTCCCTGGGTTTTGTGTTTGTTTGTGTTTCCTATGGTGCCCATTTCGCTGTAGGGCGGGAAAGTTGTGAAAATAGGGTTGGGGGATGTGCATGCGTTTAACCTGGACTGGAGTGTTTCTAAGCCGACCGAAGGGGGTGGGGGTGGCAGTGGGAGTGGGAGGGTCCGTCTGGAGGGGGCACGGGGAGGATGGTTTGTAGGGGGATGGGGAGAGGGGCGGGGGAGCTAGGGAGAAATACTTGGAACTCGAGGTTGCCAGGGTGATTGTGGGAAAGTGTCTTTTCCAGCGTTTGGCCGAAACCAAAAAAGCCGTTGAGATTATAGGCTATTAGGAAAGCTTCAACGAGCTTATCAATAAAAAGGAGATGCACACCACCTTTTAAACCAAAAGCTTGGTTCATTTTTTTTAATAAGTTGATTAAAAAACAACAGAAAAAGAGGGCCAAAAATGTAATTCCAACTGGAATTTTATCAGTATTTATCGAAATTGTATTTATTGGTTTGTGGGGCTTAACCCAAAGGAAAGCCCTGGGGAAGGAAAGAAGGAGTTATGGGAGGAGCATGTTCCTGCAGGAGCTGCGGGAAAGGGAAGGCAGGAAATGGAAGGCAGGGGAGCGAATGGAGCTGGAAGGAGCAAAGGGAGATCTAAGCTGCTGGCCCAGCGTGCCGGAAGCGGACGAAGTCCTGCAGCCAATGGAGCTGTTGGATGTTCGTTGGGTGAAACATCAAGCCGAGCTCCTCTTCTAGGATGTCGAGCACGGGCAGCACATAGAGCTTGTGCAGCCTGGCGGCCAGCCTGGGGTGGTAGGATTCAGGCTGGAAGCCCGCCGGAGGCCGCACCTCCTGCAGCACCAGGGCCAAGTCCTCGAGTCGGCTGAGGAGCTGCGCAGCTGCCAGCTCGTCCAGCGCGCTCTGAATCTGAGCGAGAGCGTCCGCGGTGGGAAGCGAATCCTCGCTTTCATCCAGACACTCCAAGGCGTCGAGCAAGCCACCCAGGAGCTGGCACAGTCGTCGGGGGCGCAGCTGCTGCAGGGACGTGCCGATCCTCCGCAAAGCCTCGAGGAACTGCTGCTCCTCAGCCAGCACTTCTGGGTCCTCTCCCCTTAGGGAAAGCGGGTTTTGACGCAGGCGCCGAAAGGAGCTGCGGACCATCCCAGCCCCTTCCCGCAGACACTCCAAGCCATACAGAAAACGGCCCTCTTCCAGCCTTGTCAGCCTCTCCCTCACTCGTTCCAGCCGCACTCTCCGCACCATCCAAAAGCCGCTTGATAGGACGCCCATGGCACACGCTCTTGACTTGAGAAAATCACAGGAACGATCCTTGCCCTGGCTCAGCTTAACGCTGCCTCCAGCCCACCTGTCTCCTTGTCAATAGCAGCCATGGCCACAGACGCTCCTTTTAAGCCCCCGCGGGGGGCGGGGGCAGGACACTCCAACCAATGGCAGGCGAGAGAGCAGGGGGCCTCTTTTGGGCCAGAACTTGAAGCAAGGTGCGAACTCGGTGCAATTGATAGGGACAATACGGATCTGATTGATGCAGTAGGATTGATTTCATCCTACAAGGAGGTGTTATGGGCCACCACTTGAAACAAGGTGCGAGCTCGGTGGAATTGGGTAGTAGTTACCGGATTTAGCATGATTGATTCAGTACCATTGATTTCACCTTACCACAAAGAAGGGTTTCCTAGTGATAGAATAACGTTGGGTGTAGATTCAGTGTGGAGCATATAAGGGAGAAGGTCTCAGGGCAAGAAAAGACAAGCACACCACAAGCTCTCCGAGCCTCAGCCAGAATGACAGCTAGGGAAGACCAGAGAAGTGGTGGCGCTCCTCCTGCCTCCCGCCCAGAGACCAAGACACGTTCAGGAGCACCTCGGGAAGCTGGCAGAAGCAGAGAACACAAAGGACTGGCCGCAGCACCTTAAGCTCTCCCAACCAAGGAGAGACATAGGCCTAGAAGAAAGCTAACCGCCCCTCCCCATCCCCCCAAAGGAGACAAGACTTTGAAAGAGACAATAAAGGATTTGCACTTTAACACCTGGCTGCATTTGGGGTGATTACTGGACCCACACTAAGCCTGCCTCCAGAAGCCCCGCCTTCCCCCACTCCCGCACCCACCCACCCCCCCGGCACAGAAACCTACTCCCACATAACGTTACATCTTAGACAAGAATATTACAGGGGCCCCGGCCAGATCCCGGCAAGCTGTGGATCAAAACCCTCCGCTTCAGAGACCCTCACCTGCCCGGCTTCAATCCACCCCCTCCCACCTGGCTTCCTAGGGCTGCCGCAGAAGACAACGTTCCACCCGCTAGGGGGACGCCTCTTGCGTGCAAAGGAGCATCAGCCCACGGTGCTCCAAGGGCCACCGAAACTGGCCACGCGTGTCCTTTGATCCCACAGTGTCTCTGCCGGCCCCGGATCCCAGAGTCACCAGAAAGCAGGCGCAAGCACCCACACGGGCAAAAGGGATTCTGCCAAAACCTTTTCTCGCCAGACCCCGGGAAACTGGGCATGGACTCGAGGGCCATCACTTGAGGAATCATCGGTAGTGCCGCGATACAGCTCTACAGGAAATGCCAGCCGACCTGATGGACGAAAAGCGGACAAAACCGCTCCCGAAGCGATGCTGACCATAGTCAGCAGAAGCAAGAGAACATTGTACACAGCCACGACAAAAGGGGGACCCGCATGGCTGACAACCGAGAAAGAAAAGGGGCCGCCAATTTCCCACGTAAATATGTCTGCGCAAATCTTCAAAAAAATTATAATAATAGTAAATACATGACTCAAATAATCCCCAAGATAATCCACCCCGACCAAGTAAGATTGACACCAACTGTGCAGGGCTGCTTCAGGATTAGGGAAACTATTAACAGGACTGGAATCCACAAACTAAAGATCAACAGAGATTTATCTCAACAGATGCAGAAAAACAAACAAACTAACTAAAAAAACAAACAAACAACATTTGGGAATCTCCAACAGCCATTCCTGTCTATAAGAGAACAGGAAAGAAAACCACTGGAGACTCTAGGAAGTCATGGATTTTTCCTTCAAGTGATAAGTACCATCTCTGTAAATACACCAGCAACCTTCCTATCTAAGGAAGACAAACGTGAACCATCCCCCACCAAATAAAGGGTACCCAAAGTTGGCCAATATCCCCCTTTCGATTCAGTCGTGCCTCAGAAAAGTTAGTTTTGGAAATAAGAGGAAACAAAGAGATTCAAGGAATGACAGTAGATCATAAGCAACAGAAACACTTTGCTGATGATAGATAGGATGGTGTACTTAGAGAAGCTGGAGAATGAACTTCACAAACACTCTTAGAAACAGTCCAATACTGTAGCCGAGTTGCAGGACCCGGGCAAAATATCCAGATAAATCATCAGCATAGTGATACATCACCAACAAAGCCAACAGTTAGAGATACAGGAGAAATTACATTTACCACAACTGTCCATCATAGAAAAGATTTGGGAGTCTATCTGCCAAGTCAAAGTCAGGACCCTTACGAACACAGCTGCAAAAACCCTTTACAGGCAAATAAAGCCCTATGGCATCAATGAGAGAAATAAAAAGGGCTCCTGGTTTTGCCCAGCTCATAGAGGCAAAATCCCAACACTCCCCAAACCAATCTACTTATTTAGGGACATACCAATCAAAGCGCCCAGAAATTATGGTACACATCTACAAGAATGTATACCATTTCCTCCCTGAAGAACAACAGGTCACGGATCTCCAGGGAATGCATGGGAGAAGAGGCAAACCAAGAGGGGCTGACTGTGCCAGACGTCCAACGAGATGATAAAACAGCGATGGTCAGCACCATTGGGGACTGACTAAGAAACACAGTGGAGTCGACCAGTAGAAGAGGTCAGGTTCACTGGACAAAAGAGTCCATGACTCTAGGAAACACGTCGTTGAGAAATCCACGGAGCCCTGCTGTGAGGATCTGAATTCACTCTTTGACCCAAACTGCTGGGAGATTTGCAAACTAGAATGGCAGTATGCGGCCACTGACCCACACTGAACAGCCTACACCAAGGGAAGGTCGAAATGGCTTCATGATTTAGACATAAGGATTGATAGTATCTGCGTATTAGAAGAGCATTGGATAGTTGAACTCTCAGATCCGTGGAGAGGGAAGGAATCTGTCACCAAAGAACAGCTAGAGGTCCTTGTTGAACCCAAGACAGAGCATTTCATTTCGATTGTGCTAAGCTCTAAAAAGTTGCTGGCCAAAGAAAAGGAAGGCAGACAAGGTCAGGAGGGATGCAATAAAGGGGGAAAACATGTGGATATTCAAGGCGTCTGATAAAGTCGTCCTTTCTAAAATATCCAGAGAGGGGACTCGAAGGGAAAAGCCATTCTGCAATTGATAACTGGCCAAAGGATGAAGAAATTGAAACCATTAGCAGCCCTGTGAAAAGGTGCCCTCACTTTGCCTGTCATGTAGGGGAGGGGGTAGAGGGAGGGGAAAACTCAGAAAAGAAAGGAGTATAAAGGGATAATGCCATAAAAAAATTACCCATGCTTATGTACTGTCAAAAAAATTATATTTATCAAATTAAAAAAAAAAAACAAAACAAGGAAAGAAAGAAAGAAAAGAAAAGGTGCCCTAATTAGGAGGGATCATAGAGAAGCAAATTAAGATAACTCTGAGATATGCCTAGACATTCTCAGATTGGCTAAGATGACAGAAATAGATAATGATCAACACTGAGTGATTCTGAGTGATCTTGTGATGGGGTCCAACCAATCTGGAGAGCAATCTGGAAGTATGCCAGAGGGTTAGCAAAATGTGCATTCCCTTTGATCCGGCAGTGATTCTACTCCTTGTAACCCACAGATATGGTGAAAGAGGCAAAGGGCCCAGCAGGAGCAAAACATTGTGAGGCACTTCTTTGGGTAGTGGCAAGAGCCCGGAAAGACATGGGTGCCCATCAGTTGGAGAACAGCTCAATGGCTCATGGAAGGTGAATGCAATGGAACACTGGCAGGATGACTTCAGGGAGGCCTGCAGAGACTTGGATGAACTGACTGATGCTAAGTGAAGTGAGCAGAAGCAGGAGATCACTGTGCACGGCAACAACAAGATTGTACCATGAGCAGTTCTGATGGACGTGGCTCCCTTCAACCATGAGATGGCTCAGGCCTGTGCTGAAGAGCTTGGGATGCTGAGAGCCATCTATACTCAGAGAGAGGACTGTGGGAACTGAGGGTGGATTACACCATAGCATTTCACTCTTTTGTTTGTGCTTTATTTGAGGGTTCTTTATTGTGCGTAGGTACATACATATATATATACATATATATGTATATATAATTTTTTGATTTTGATATGATTACTGTAGTGCAGAAAGAGAATTGTATCAATGGGTATGCCTATAGAGGATTCAACGTATTTTGTTAGCACGGTTAACGTCCCTTGGATTCGGTGCCATTTGGGGATGGGGTGGGCGTAGGGGGTGGAATTGGAGCAGGAGGATTGTCAAGGGTCAATGGGGAACAGATGATGCTAGCAGGCTTTCCCAATTGTACAAGGTTCAAGGACAAAACAAGGAGGAGAGGAGCAGCGGTGAGGGACTTGGCTCTTTAACACTTTGGGATGATTGGAGTTGATGTGAAAACACTCGTGGGGGGAAAGAGCCCTGAGCTGGCACAGAGGGAACTATGGAGAATGAGGGTGGCTCAAAGCATGGCGTTTGCTGTGGTGTTTTGTTTTTTGTTTCTTTGTTTTTTGTTTTTTGTTTTGTTTCCTTGGCTCCTGGCTGGTTCGTTTCCTTCCCTCCTCCCTGGGTTTTGTGTTTGTTTGTGTTTCCTATGGTGCCCATTTAGCTGTAGGGCGGGAAAGTTGTGAAAATAGGGTTGGGGGATGTGCATGCGTTTAACCTGGACTGGAGTGTTTCTAAGCCGACCGAAGGGGGTGGGGGTGGCAGTGGGAGTGGGAGGGTCCGTCTGGAGGGGGCACGGGGAGGATGGTTTGTAGGGGGATGGGGAGAGGGGCGGGGGAGCTAGGGAGAAATACTTGGAACTCGAGGTTGCCAGGGTGATTGTGGGAAAGTGTCTTTTCCAGCGTTTGGCCGAAACCAAAAAAGCCGTTGAGATTATAGGCTATTAGGAAAGCTTCAACGAGCTTATCAATAAAAAGGAGATGCACACCACCTTTTAAACCAAAAGCTTGGTTCATTTTTTTTAATAAGTTGATTAAAAAACAACAGAAAAAGAGGGCCAAAAATGTAATTCCAACTGGAATTTTATCAGTATTTATCGAAATTGTATTTATTGGTTTGTGGGGCTTAACCCAAAGGAAAGCCCTGGGGAAGGAAAGAAGGAGTTATGGGAGGAGCATGTTCCTGCAGGAGCTGCGGGAAAGGGAAGGCAGGAAATGGAAGGCAGGGGAGCGAATGGAGCTGGAAGGAGCAAAGGGAGATCTAAGCTGCTGGCCCAGCGTGCCGGAAGCGGACGAAGTCCTGCAGCCAATGGAGCTGTTGGATGTTCGTTGGGTGAAACATCAAGCCGAGCTCCTCTTCTAGGATGTCGAGCACGGGCAGCACATAGAGCTTGTGCAGCCTGGCGGCCAGCCTGGGGTGGTAGGATTCAGGCTGGAAGCCCGCCGGAGGCCGCACCTCCTGCAGCACCAGGGCCAAGTCCTCGAGTCGGCTGAGGAGCTGCGCAGCTGCCAGCTCGTCCAGCGCGCTCTGAATCTGAGCGAGAGCGTCCGCGGTGGGAAGCGAATCCTCGCTTTCATCCAGACACTCCAAGGCGTCGAGCAAGCCACCCAGGAGCTGGCACAGTCGTCGGGGGCGCAGCTGCTGCAGGGACGTGCCGATCCTCCGCAAAGCCTCGAGGAACTGCTGCTCCTCAGCCAGCACTTCTGGGTCCTCTCCCCTTAGGGAAAGCGGGTTTTGACGCAGGCGCCGAAAGGAGCTGCGGACCATCCCAGCCCCTTCCCGCAGACACTCCAAGCCATACAGAAAACGGCCCTCTTCCAGCCTTGTCAGCCTCTCCCTCACTCGTTCCAGCCGCACTCTCCGCACCATCCAAAAGCCGCTTGATAGGACGCCCATGGCACGCGCTCTTGACTTGAGAAAATCACAGGAACGATCCTTGCCCTGGCTCAGCTTAACGCTGCCTCCAGCCCACCTGTCTCCTTGTCAATAGCAGCCATGGCCACAGACGCTCCTTTTAAGCCCCCGCGGGGGGCGGGGGCAGGACACTCCAACCAATGGCAGGCGAGAGAGCAGGGGGCCTCTTTTGGGCCAGAACTTGAAGCAAGGTGCGAACTCGGTGCAATTGATAGGGACAATACGGATCTGATTGATGCAGTAGGATTGATTTCATCCTACAAGGAGGTGTTATGGGCCACCACTTGAAACAAGGTGCGAGCTCGGTGGAATTGGGTAGTAGTTACCGGATTTAGCATGATTGATTCAGTACCATTGATTTCACCTTACCACAAAGAAGGGTTTCCTAGTGATAGAATAACGTTGGGTGTAGATTCAGTGTGGAGCATATAAGGGAGAAGGTCTCAGGGCAAGAAAAGACAAGCACACCACAAGCTCTCCGAGCCTCAGCCAGAATGACAGCTAGGGAAGACCAGAGAAGTGGTGGCGCTCCTCCTGCCTCCCGCCCAGAGACCAAGACACGTTCAGGAGCACCTCGGGAAGCTGGCAGAAGCAGAGAACACAAAGGACTGGCCGCAGCACCTTAAGCTCTCCCAACCAAGGAGAGACATAGGCCTAGAAGAAAGCTAACCGCCCCTCCCCATCCCCCCAAAGGAGACAAGACTTTGAAAGAGACAATAAAGGATTTGCACTTTAACACTTGGCTGCATTTGGGGTGATTACTGGACCCACACTAAGCCTGCCTCCAGAAGCCCCGCCTTCCCCCACTCCCGCACCCACCCACCCACCCCCGGCACAGAAACCTGCTCCCACATAACGTTACATCTTAGACAAGAATATTACAGGGGCCCCGGCCAGATCCCGGCAAGCTGTGGATCAAAACCCTCCGCTTCAGAGACCCTCACCTGCCCGGCTTCTCTCCACCCCCTCCCACCTGGCTTCCCAGGGCTGCCGCAGAAGACAACGTTCCACCCGCTAGGGGGCCGCCTCTTGCGTGCAAAGGAGCATCAGCCCACGGTGCTCCAAGGGCCACCGAAACTGGCCACGCGTGTCCTTTGATCCCACAGTGTCTCTGCCGGCCCCGGATCCCAGAGTCACCAGAAAGCAGGCGCAAGCACCCACACGGGCAAAAGGGATTCTGCCAAAACCTTTTCTCTCCAGACCCCGGGAAACTGGGCATGGACTCGAGGGCCATCACTTGAGGAATCATCGGTAGTGCCGCGATACAGCTCTACAGGAAATGCCAGCCGACCTGATGGACGAAAAGCGGACAAAACCGCTCCCGAAGCGATGCTGACCATAGTCAGCAGAAGCAAGAGAACATTGTACACAGCCACGACAAAAGGGGGACCCGCATGGCTGACAACCGAGAAAGAAAAGGGGCCGCCAATTTCCCACGTAAATATGTCTGCGCAAATCTTCAAAAAAATTATAATAATAGTAAATACATGACTCAAATAATCCCCAAGATAATCCACCCCGACCAAGTAAGATTGACACCAACTGTGCAGGGCTGCTTCAGGATTAGGGAAACTATTAACAGGACTGGAATCCACAAACTAAAGATCAACAGAGATTTATCTCAACAGATGCAGAAAAACAAACAAACTAACTAAAAAACCAAACAAACAACATTTGGGAATCTCCAACAGCCATTCCTGTCTATAAGAGAACAGGAAAGAAAACCACTGGAGACTCTAGGAAGTCATGGATTTTTCCTTCAAGTGATAAGTACCATCTCTGTAAATACACCAGCAACCTTCCTATCTAAGGAAGACAAACGTGAACCATCCCCCACCAAATAAAGGGTACCCAAAGTTGGCCAATATCCCCCTTTCGATTCAGTCGTGCCTCAGAAAAGTTAGTTTTGGAAATAAGAGGAAACAAAGAGATTCAAGGAATGACAGTAGATCATAAGCAACAGAAACACTTTCCTGATGATAGATAGGATGGTGTACTTAGAGAAGCTGGAGAATGAACTTCACAAACACTCTTAGAAACAGTCCAATACTGTAGCCGAGTTGCAGGACCCGGGCAAAATATCCAGGTAAATCATCAGCATAGTGATACATCACCAACAAAGCCAACAGTTAGAGATACAGGAGAAATTACATTTACCACAACTGTCCATCATAGAAAAGATTTGGGAGTCTATCTGCCAAGTCAAAGTCAGGACCCTTACGAACACAGCTGCAAAAACCCTTTACAGGCAAATAAAGCCCTATGGCATCAATGAGAGAAATAAAAAGGGCTCCTGGTTTTGCCCAGCTCATAGAGGCAAAATCCCAACACTCCCCAAACCAATCTACTTATTTAGGGACATACCAATCA
The DNA here is from genome assembly GCF_048593235.1 of Sminthopsis crassicaudata. Lineage (NCBI taxonomy): Eukaryota > Metazoa > Chordata > Mammalia > Dasyuromorphia > Dasyuridae > Sminthopsis > Sminthopsis crassicaudata. The sequence continues at coordinate 440,073,519 of NC_133619.1, forward strand.
AAGCGCCCAGAAATTATGGTACACATCTACAAGAATGTATACCATTTCCTCCCTGAAGAACAACAGGTCACGGATCTCCAGGGAATGCATGGGAGAAGAGGCAAACCAAGAGGGGCTGACTGTGCCAGACGTCCAACGAGATGATAAAACAGCGATGGTCAGCACCATTGGGGACTGACTAAGAAACACAGTGGAGTCGACCAGTAGAAGAGGTCAGGTTCACTGGACAAAAGAGTCCATGACTCTAGGAAACACGTCGTTGAGAAATCCACGGAGCCCTGCTGTGAGGATCTGAATTCACTCTTTGACCCAAACTGCTGGGAGATTTGCAAACTAGAATGGCAGTATGCGGCCACTGACCCACACTGAACAGCCTACACCAAGGGAAGGTCGAAATGGCTTCATGATTTAGACATAAGGATTGATAGTATCTGCGTATTAGAAGAGCATTGGATAGTTGAACTCTCAGATCCGTGGAGAGGGAAGGAATCTGTCACCAAAGAACAGCTAGAGGTCCTTGTTGAACCCAAGACAGAGCATTTCATTTCGATTGTGCTAAGCTCTAAAAAGTTGCTGGCCAAAGAAAAGGAAGGCAGACAAGGTCAGGAGGGATGCAATAAAGGGGGAAAACATGTGGATATTCAAGGCGTCTGATAAAGTCGTCCTTTCTAAAATATCCAGAGAGGGGACTCGAAGGGAAAAGCCATTCTGCAATTGATAACTGGCCAAAGGATGAAGAAATTGAAACCATTAGCAGCCCTGTGAAAAGGTGCCCTCACTTTGCCTGTCATGTAGGGGAGGGGGTAGAGGGAGGGGAAAACTCAGAAAAGAAAGGAGTATAAAGGGATAATGCCATAAAAAAATTACCCATGCTTATGTACTGTCAAAAAAATTATACTTATCAAATTAAAAAAAAAAAAAAAACAAGGAAAGAAAGAAAGAAAAGAAAAGGTGCCCTAATTAGGAGGGATCATAGAGAAGCAAATTAAGATAACTCTGAGATATGCCTAGACATTCTCAGATTGGCTAAGATGACAGAAAAAGATGATGATCAACACTGAGTGATTCTGAGTGATCTTGTGATGGGGTCCAACCAATCTGGAGAGCAATCTGGAAGTATGCCAGAGGGTTAGCAAAATGTGCATTCCCTTTGATCCGGCAGTGATTCTACTCCTTGTAACCCACAGATATGGTGAAAGAGGCAAAGGGCCCAGCAGGAGCAAAACATTGTGAGGCACTTCTTTGGGTAGTGGCAAGAGCCCGGAAAGACATGGGTGCCCATCAGTTGGAGAACAGCTCAATGGCTCATGGAAGGTGAATGCAATGGAACACTGGCAGGATGACTTCAGGGAGGCCTGCAGAGACTTGGATGCACTGACTGATGCTAAGTGAAGTGAGCAGAAGCAGGAGATCACTGTGCACGGCAACAACAAGATTGTACCATGAGCAGTTCTGATGGACGTGGCTCCCTTCAACCATGAGATGGCTCAGGCCTGTGCTGAAGAGCTTGGGATGCTGAGAGCCATCTATACTCAGAGAGAGGACTGTGGGAACTGAGGGTGGATTACACCATAGCATTTCACTCTTTTGTTTGTGCTTTATTTGAGGGTTCTTTATTGTGCGTAGGTACATACATATATATATACATATATATGTATATATAATTTTTTGATTTTGATATGATTACTGTAGTGCAGAAAGAGAATTGTATCAATGGGTATGCCTATAGAGGATTCAACGTATTTTGTTAGCACGGTTAACGTCCCTTGGATTCAGTGCCATTTGGGGATGGGGTGGGCGTAGGGGGTGGAATTGGAGCAGGAGGATTGTCAAGGGTCAATGGGGAACAGATGATGCTAGCAGGCTTTCCCAATTGTACAAGGTTCAAGGACAAAACAAGGAGGAGAGGAGCAGCGGTGAGGGACTTGGCTCTTTAACACTTTGGGATGATTGGAGTTGATGTGAAAACACTCGTGGGGGGAAAGAGCCCTGAGCTGGCACAGAGGGAACTATGGAGAATGAGGGTGGCTCAAAGCATGGCGTTTGCTGTGGTGTTTTGTTTTTTGTTTCTTTGTTTTTTGTTTTTTGTTTTGTTTCCTTGGCTCCTGGCTGGTTCGTTTCCTTCCCTCCTCCCTGGGTTTTGTGTTTGTTTGTGTTTCCTATGGTGCCCATTTAGCTGTAGGGCGGGAAAGTTGTGAAAATAGGGTTGGGGGATGTGCATGCGTTTAACCTGGACTGGAGTGTTTCTAAGCCGACCGAAGGGGGTGGGGGTGGCAGTGGGAGTGGGAGGGTCCGTCTGGAGGGGGCACGGGGAGGATGGTTTGTAGGGGGATGGGGAGAGGGGCGGGGGAGCTAGGGAGAAATACTTGGAACTCGAGGTTGCCAGGGTGATTGTGGGAAAGTGTCTTTTCCAGCGTTTGGCCGAAACCAAAAAAGCCGTTGAGATTATAGGCTATTAGGAAAGCTTCAACGAGCTTATCAATAAAAAGGAGATGCACACCACCTTTTAAACCAAAAGCTTGGTTCATTTTTTTTAATAAGTTGATTAAAAAACAACAGAAAAAGAGGGCCAAAAATGTAATTCCAACTGGAATTTTATCAGTATTTATCGCAATTGTATTTATTGGTTTGTGGGGCTTAACCCAAAGGAAAGCCCTGGGGAAGGAAAGAAGGAGTTATGGGAGGAGCATGTTCCTGCAGGAGCTGCGGGAAAGGGAAGGCAGGAAATGGAAGGCAGGGGAGCGAATGGAGCTGGAAGGAGCAAAGGGAGATCTAAGCTGCTGGCCCAGCGTGCCGGAAGCGGACGAAGTCCTGCAGCCAATGGAGCTGTTGGATGTTCGTTGGGTGAAACATCAAGCCGAGCTCCTCTTCTAGGATGTCGAGCACGGGCAGCACATAGAGCTTGTGCAGCCTGGCGGCCAGCCTGGGGTGGTAGGATTCAGGCTGGAAGCCCGCCGGAGGCCGCACCTCCTGCAGCACCAGGGCCAAGTCCTCGAGTCGGCTGAGGAGCTGCGCAGCTGCCAGCTCGTCCAGCGCGCTCTGAATCTGAGCGAGAGCGTCCGCGGTGGGAAGCGAATCCTCGCTTTCATCCAGACACTCCAAGGCGTCGAGCAAGCCACCCAGGAGCTGGCACAGTCGTCGGGGGCGCAGCTGCTGCAGGGACGTGCCGATCCTCCGCAAAGCCTCGAGGAACTGCTGCTCCTCAGCCAGCACTTCTGGGTCCTCTCCCCTTAGGGAAAGCGGGTTTTGACGCAGGCGCCGAAAGGAGCTGCGGACCATCCCAGCCCCTTCCCGCAGACACTCCAAGCCATACAGAAAACGGCCCTCTTCCAGCCTTGTCAGCCTCTCCCTCACTCGTTCCAGCCGCACTCTCCGCACCATCCAAAAGCCGCTTGATAGGACGCCCATGGCACGCGCTCTTGACTTGAGAAAATCACAGGAACGATCCTTGCCCTGGCTCAGCTTAACGCTGCCTCCAGCCCACCTGTCTCCTTGTCAATAGCAGCCATGGCCACAGACGCTCCTTTTAAGCCCCCGCGGGGGGCGGGGGCAGGACACTCCAACCAATGGCAGGCGAGAGAGCAGGGGGCCTCTTTTGGGCCAGAACTTGAAGCAAGGTGCGAACTCGGTGCAATTGATAGGGACAATACGGATCTGATTGATGCAGTAGGATTGATTTCATCCTACAAGGAGGTGTTATGGGCCACCACTTGAAACAAGGTGCGAGCTCGGTGGAATTGGGTAGTAGTTACCGGATTTAGCATGATTGATTCAGTACCATTGATTTCACCTTACCACAAAGAAGGGTTTCCTAGTGATAGAATAACGTTGGGTGTAGATTCAGTGTGGAGCATATAAGGGAGAAGGTCTCAGGGCAAGAAAAGACAAGCACACCACAAGCTCTCCGAGCCTCAGCCAGAATGACAGCTAGGGAAGACCAGAGAAGTGGTGGCGCTCCTCCTGCCTCCCGCCCAGAGACCAAGACACGTTCAGGAGCACCTCGGGAAGCTGGCAGAAGCAGAGAACACAAAGGACTGGCCGCAGCACCTTAAGCTCTCCCAACCAAGGAGAGACATAGGCCTAGAAGAAAGCTAACCGCCCCTCCCCATCCCCCCAAAGGAGACAAGACTTTGAAAGAGACAATAAAGGATTTGCACTTTAACACTTGGCTGCATTTGGGGTGATTACTGGACCCACACTAAGCCTGCCTCCAGAAGCCCCGCCTTCCCCCACTCCCGCACCCACCCACCCACCCCCGGCACAGAAACCTGCTCCCACATAACGTTACATCTTAGACAAGAATATTACAGGGGCCCCGGCCAGATCCCGGCAAGCTGTGGATCAAAACCCTCCGCTTCAGAGACCCTCACCTGCCCGGCTTCTCTCCACCCCCTCCCACCTGGCTTCCCAGGGCTGCCGCAGAAGACAACGTTCCACCCGCTAGGGGGCCGCCTCTTGCGTGCAAAGGAGCATCAGCCCACGGTGCTCCAAGGGCCACCGAAACTGGCCACGCGTGTCCTTTGATCCCACAGTGTCTCTGCCGGCCCCGGATCCCAGAGTCACCAGAAAGCAGGCGCAAGCACCCACACGGGCAAAAGGGATTCTGCCAAAACCTTTTCTCTCCAGACCCCGGGAAACTGGGCATGGACTCGAGGGCCATCACTTGAGGAATCATCGGTAGTGCCGCGATACAGCTCTACAGGAAATGCCAGCCGACCTGATGGACGAAAAGCGGACAAAACCGCTCCCGAAGCGATGCTGACCATAGTCAGCAGAAGCAAGAGAACATTGTACACAGCCACGACAAAAGGGGGACCCGCATGGCTGACAACCGAGAAAGAAAAGGGGCCGCCAATTTCCCACGTAAATATGTCTGCGCAAATCTTCAAAAAAATTATAATAATAGTAAATACATGACTCAAATAATCCCCAAGATAATCCACCCCGACCAAGTAAGATTGACACCAACTGTGCAGGGCTGCTTCAGGATTAGGGAAACTATTAACAGGACTGGAATCCACAAACTAAAGATCAACAGAGATTTATCTCAACAGATGCAGAAAAACAAACAAACTAACTAAAAAAACAAACAAACAACATTTGGGAATCTCCAACAGCCATTCCTGTCTATAAGAGAACAGGAAAGAAAACCACTGGAGACTCTAGGAAGTCATGGATTTTTCCTTCAAGTGATAAGTACCATCTCTGTAAATACACCAGCAACCTTCCTATCTAAGGAAGACAAACGTGAACCATCCCCCACCAAATAAAGGGTACCCAAAGTTGGCCAATATCCCCCTTTCGATTCAGTCGTGCCTCAGAAAAGTTAGTTTTGGAAATAAGAGGAAACAAAGAGATTCAAGGAATGACAGTAGATCATAAGCAACAGAAACACTTTGCTGATGATAGATAGGATGGTGTACTTAGAGAAGCTGGAGAATGAACTTCACAAACACTCTTAGAAACAGTCCAATACTGTAGCCGAGTTGCAGGACCCGGGCAAAATATCCAGGTAAATCATCAGCATAGTGATACATCACCAACAAAGCCAACAGTTAGAGATACAGGAGAAATTACATTTACCACAACTGTCCATCATAGAAAAGATTTGGGAGTCTATCTGCCAAGTCAAAGTCAGGACCCTTACGAACACAGCTGCAAAAACCCTTTACAGGCAAATAAAGCCCTATGGCATCAATGAGAGAAATAAAAAGGGCTCCTGGTTTTGCCCAGCTCATAGAGGCAAAATCCCAACACTCCCCAAACCAATCTACTTATTTAGGGACATACCAATCAAAGCGCCCAGAAATTATGGTACACATCTACAAGAATGTATACCATTTCCTCCCTGAAGAACAACAGGTCACGGATCTCCAGGGAATGCATGGGAGAAGAGGCAAACCAAGAGGGGCTGACTGTGCCAGACGTCCAACGAGATGATAAAACAGCGATGGTCAGCACCATTGGGGACTGACTAAGAAACACAGTGGAGTCGACCAGTAGAAGAGGTCAGGTTCACTGGACAAAAGAGTCCATGACTCTAGGAAACACGTCGTTGAGAAATCCACGGAGCCCTGCTGTGAGGATCTGAATTCACTCTTTGACCCAAACTGCTGGGAGATTTGCAAACTAGAATGGCAGTATGCGGCCACTGACCCACACTGAACAGCCTACACCAAGGGAAGGTCGAAATGGCTTCATGATTTAGACATAAGGATTGATAGTATCTGCGTATTAGAAGAGCATTGGATAGTTGAACTCTCAGATCCGTGGAGAGGGAAGGAATCTGTCACCAAAGAACAGCTAGAGGTCCTTGTTGAACCCAAGACAGAGCATTTCATTTCGATTGTGCTAAGCTCTAAAAAGTTGCTGGCCAAAGAAAAGGAAGGCAGACAAGGTCAGGAGGGATGCAATAAAGGGGGAAAACATGTGGATATTCAAGGCGTCTGATAAAGTCGTCCTTTCTAAAATATCCAGAGAGGGGACTCGAAGGGAAAAGCCATTCTGCAATTGATAACTGGCCAAAGGATGAAGAAATTGAAACCATTAGCAGCCCTGTGAAAAGGTGCCCTCACTTTGCCTGTCATATAGGGGAGGGGGTAGAGGGAGGGGAAAACTCAGAAAAGAAAGGAGTATAAAGGGATAATGCCATAAAAAAATTACCCATGCTTATGTACTGTCAAAAAAATTATACTTATCAAATTAAAAAAAAAAAAAACAAGGAAAGAAAGAAAGAAAAGAAAAGGTGCCCTAATTAGGAGGGATCATAGAGAAGCAAATTAAGATAACTCTGAGATATGCCTAGACATTCTCAGATTGGCTAAGATGACAGGAAAAGATCATGATCAACACTGAGTGATTCTGAGTGATCTTGTGATGGGGTCCAACCAATCTGGAGAGCAATCTGGAAGTATGCCAGAGGGTTAGCAAAATGTGCATTCCCTTTGATCCGGCAGTGATTCTACTCCTTGTAACCCACAGATATGGTGAAAGAGGCAAAGGGCCCAGCAGGAGCAAAACATTGTGAGGCACTTCTTTGGGTAGTGGCAAGAGCCCGGAAAGACATGGGTGCCCATCAGTTGGAGAACAGCTCAATGGCTCATGGAAGGTGAATGCAATGGAACACTGGCAGGATGACTTCAGGGAGGCCTGCAGAGACTTGGATGAACTGACTGATGCTAAGTGAAGTGAGCAGAAGCAGGAGATCACTGTGCACGGCAACAACAAGATTGTACCATGAGCAGTTCTGATGGACGTGGCTCCCTTCAACCATGAGATGGCTCAGGCCTGTGCTGAAGAGCTTGGGATGCTGAGAGCCATCTATACTCAGAGAGAGGACTGTGGGAACTGAGGGTGGATTACACCATAGCATTTCACTCTTTTGTTTGTGCTTTATTTGAGGGTTCTTTATTGTGCGTAGGTACATACATATATATATACATATATATGTATATATAATTTTTTGATTTTGATATGATTACTGTAGTGCAGAAAGAGAATTGTATCAATGGGTATGCCTATAGAGGATTCAACGTATTTTGTTAGCACGGTTAACGTCCCTTGGATTCGGTGCCATTTGGGGATGGGGTGGGCGTAGGGGGTGGAATTGGAGCAGGAGGATTGTCAAGGGTCAATGGGGAACAGATGATGCTAGCAGGCTTTCCCAATTGTACAAGGTTCAAGGACAAAACAAGGAGGAGAGGAGCAGCGGTGAGGGACTTGGCTCTTTAACACTTTGGGATGATTGGAGTTGATGTGAAAACACTCGTGGGGGGAAAGAGCCCTGAGCTGGCACAGAGGGAACTATGGAGAATGAGGGTGGCTCAAAGCATGGCGTTTGCTGTGGTGTTTTGTTTTTTGTTTCTTTGTTTTTTGTTTTTTGTTTTGTTTCCTTGGCTCCTGGCTGGTTCGTTTCCTTCCCTCCTCCCTGGGTTTTGTGTTTGTTTGTGTTTCCTATGGTGCCCATTTAGCTGTAGGGCGGGAAAGTTGTGAAAATAGGGTTGGGGGATGTGCATGCGTTTAACCTGGACTGGAGTGTTTCTAAGCCGACCGAAGGGGGTGGGGGTGGCAGTGGGAGTGGGAGGGTCCGTCTGGAGGGGGCACGGGGAGGATGGTTTGTAGGGGGATGGGGAGAGGGGCGGGGGAGCTAGGGAGAAATACTTGGAACTCGAGGTTGCCAGGGTGATTGTGGGAAAGTGTCTTTTCCAGCGTTTGGCCGAAACCAAAAAAGCCGTTGAGATTATAGGCTATTAGGAAAGCTTCAACGAGCTTATCAATAAAAAGGAGATGCACACCACCTTTTAAACCAAAAGCTTGGTTCATTTTTTTTAATAAGTTGATTAAAAAACAACAGAAAAAGAGGGCCAAAAATGTAATTCCAACTGGAATTTTATCAGTATTTATCGCAATTGTATTTATTGGTTTGTGGGGCTTAACCCAAAGGAAAGCCCTGGGGAAGGAAAGAAGGAGTTATGGGAGGAGCATGTTCCTGCAGGAGCTGCGGGAAAGGGAAGGCAGGAAATGGAAGGCAGGGGAGCGAATGGAGCTGGAAGGAGCAAAGGGAGATCTAAGCTGCTGGCCCAGCGTGCCGGAAGCGGACGAAGTCCTGCAGCCAATGGAGCTGTTGGATGTTCGTTGGGTGAAACATCAAGCCGAGCTCCTCTTCTAGGATGTCGAGCACGGGCAGCACATAGAGCTTGTGCAGCCTGGCGGCCAGCCTGGGGTGGTAGGATTCAGGCTGGAAGCCCGCCGGAGGCCGCACCTCCTGCAGCACCAGGGCCAAGTCCTCGAGTCGGCTGAGGAGCTGCGCAGCTGCCAGCTCGTCCAGCGCGCTCTGAATCTGAGCGAGAGCGTCCGCGGTGGGAAGCGAATCCTCGCTTTCATCCAGACACTCCAAGGCGTCGAGCAAGCCACCCAGGAGCTGGCACAGTCGTCGGGGGCGCAGCTGCTGCAGGGACGTGCCGATCCTCCGCAAAGCCTCGAGGAACTGCTGCTCCTCAGCCAGCACTTCTGGGTCCTCTCCCCTTAGGGAAAGCGGGTTTTGACGCAGGCGCCGAAAGGAGCTGCGGACCATCCCAGCCCCTTCCCGCAGACACTCCAAGCCATACAGAAAACGGCCCTCTTCCAGCCTTGTCAGCCTCTCCCTCACTCGTTCCAGCCGCACTCTCCGCACCATCCAAAAGCCGCTTGATAGGACGCCCATGGCACACGCTCTTGACTTGAGAAAATCACAGGAACGATCCTTGCCCTGGCTCAGCTTAACGCTGCCTCCAGCCCACCTGTCTCCTTGTCAATAGCAGCCATGGCCACAGACGCTCCTTTTAAGCCCCCGCGGGGGGCGGGGGCAGGACACTCCAACCAATGGCAGGCGAGAGAGCAGGGGGCCTCTTTTGGGCCAGAACTTGAAGCAAGGTGCGAACTCGGTGCAATTGATAGGGACAATACGGATCTGATTGATGCAGTAGGATTGATTTCATCCTACAAGGAGGTGTTATGGGCCACCACTTGAAACAAGGTGCGAGCTCGGTGGAATTGGGTAGTAGTTACCGGATTTAGCATGATTGATTCAGTACCATTGATTTCACCTTACCACAAAGAAGGGTTTCCTAGTGATAGAATAACGTTGGGTGTAGATTCAGTGTGGAGCATATAAGGGAGAAGGTCTCAGGGCAAGAAAAGACAAGCACACCACAAGCTCTCCGAGCCTCAGCCAGAATGACAGCTAGGGAAGACCAGAGAAGTGGTGGCGCTCCTCCTGCCTCCCGCCCAGAGACCAAGACACGTTCAGGAGCACCTCGGGAAGCTGGCAGAAGCAGAGAACACAAAGGACTGGCCGCAGCACCTTAAGCTCTCCCAACCAAGGAGAGACATAGGCCTAGAAGAAAGCTAACCGCCCCTCCCCATCCCCCCAAAGGAGACAAGACTTTGAAAGAGACAATAAAGGATTTGCACTTTAACACCTGGCTGCATTTGGGGTGATTACTGGACCCACACTAAGCCTGCCTCCAGAAGCCCCGCCTTCCCCCACTCCCGCACCCACCCACCCCCCCCCCGGCACAGAAACCTGCTCCCACATAACGTTACATCTTAGACAAGAATATTACAGGGGCCCCGGCCAGATCCCGGCAAGCTGTGGATCAAAACCCTCCGCTTCAGAGACCCTCACCTGCCCGGCTTCTCTCCACCCCCTCCCACCTGGCTTCCCAGGGCTGCCGCAGAAGACAACGTTCCACCCGCTAGGGGGCCGCCTCTTGCGTGCAAAGGAGCATCAGCCCACGGTGCTCCAAGGGCCACCGAAACTGGCCACGCGTGTCCTTTGATCCCACAGTGTCTCTGCCGGCCCCGGATCCCAGAGTCACCAGAAAGCAGGCGCAAGCACCCACACGGGCAAAAGGGATTCTGCCAAAACCTTTTCTCTCCAGACCCCGGGAAACTGGGCATGGACTCGAGGGCCATCACTTGAGGAATCATCGGTAGTGCCGCGATACAGCTCTACAGGAAATGCCAGCCGACCTGATGGACGAAAAGCGGACAAAACCGCTCCCGAAGCGATGCTGACCATAGTCAGCAGAAGCAAGAGAACATTGTACACAGCCACGACAAAAGGGGGACCCGCATGGCTGACAACCGAGAAAGAAAAGGGGCCGCCAATTTCCCACGTAAATATGTCTGCGCAAATCTTCAAAAAAATTATAATAATAGTAAATACATGACTCAAATAATCCCCAAGATAATCCACCCCGACCAAGTAAGATTGACACCAACTGTGCAGGGCTGCTTCAGGATTAGGGAAACTATTAACAGGACTGGAATCCACAAACTAAAGATCAACAGAGATTTATCTCAACAGATGCAGAAAAACAAACAAACTAACTAAAAAAACAAACAAACAACATTTGGGAATCTCCAACAGCCATTCCTGTCTATAAGAGAACAGGAAAGAAAACCACTGGAGACTCTAGGAAGTCATGGATTTTTCCTTCAAGTGATAAGTACCATCTCTGTAAATACACCAGCAACCTTCCTATCTAAGGAAGACAAACGTGAACCATCCCCCACCAAATAAAGGGTACCCAAAGTTGGCCAATATCCCCCTTTCGATTCAGTCGTGCCTCAGAAAAGTTAGTTTTGGAAATAAGAGGAAACAAAGAGATTCAAGGAATGACAGTAGATCATAAGCAACAGAAACACTTTGCTGATGATAGATAGGATGGTGTACTTAGAGAAGCTGGAGAATGAACTTCACAAACACTCTTAGAAACAGTCCAATACTGTAGCCGAGTTGCAGGACCCGGGCAAAATATCCAGGTAAATCATCAGCATAGTGATACATCACCAACAAAGCCAACAGTTAGAGATACAGGAGAAATTACATTTACCACAACTGTCCATCATAGAAAAGATTTGGGAGTCTATCTGCCAAGTCAAAGTCAGGACCCTTACGAACACAGCTGCAAAAACCCTTTACAGGCAAATAAAGCCCTATGGCATCAATGAGAGAAATAAAAAGGGCTCCTGGTTTTGCCCAGCTCATAGAGGCAAAATCCCAACACTCCCCAAACCAATCTACTTATTTAGGGACATACCAATCAAAGCGCCCAGAAATTATGGTACACATCTACAAGAATGTATACCATTTCCTCCCTGAAGAACAACAGGTCACGGATCTCCAGGGAATGCATGGGAGAAGAGGCAAACCAAGAGGGGCTGACTGTGCCAGACGTCCAACGAGATGATAAAACAGCGATGGTCAGCACCATTGGGGACTGACTAAGAAACACAGTGGAGTCGACCAGTAGAAGAGGTCAGGTTCACTGGACAAAAGAGTCCATGACTCTAGGAAACACGTCGTTGAGAAATCCACGGAGCCCTGCTGTGAGGATCTGAATTCACTCTTTGACCCAAACTGCTGGGAGATTTGCAAACTAGAATGGCAGTATGCGGCCACTGACCCACACTGAACAGCCTACACCAAGGGAAGGTCGAAATGGCTTCATGATTTAGACATAAGGATTGATAGTATCTGCGTATTAGAAGAGCATTGGATAGTTGAACTCTCAGATCCGTGGAGAGGGAAGGAATCTGTCACCAAAGAACAGCTAGAGGTCCTTGTTGAACCCAAGACAGAGCATTTCATTTCGATTGTGCTAAGCTCTAAAAAGTTGCTGGCCAAAGAAAAGGAAGGCAGACAAGGTCAGGAGGGATGCAATAAAGGGGGAAAACATGTGGATATTCAAGGCGTCTGATAAAGTCGTCCTTTCTAAAATATCCAGAGAGGGGACTCGAAGGGAAAAGCCATTCTGCAATTGATAACTGGCCAAAGGATGAAGAAATTGAAACCATTAGCAGCCCTGTGAAAAGGTGCCCTCACTTTGCCTGTCATATAGGGGAGGGGGTAGAGGGAGGGGAAAACTCAGAAAAGAAAGGAGTATAAAGGGATAATGCCATAAAAAAATTACCCATGCTTATGTACTGTCAAAAAAATTATACTTATCAAATTAAAAAAAAAAAAAACAAGGAAAGAAAGAAAGAAAAGAAAAGGTGCCCTAATTAGGAGGGATCATAGAGAAGCAAATTAAGATAACTCTGAGATATGCCTAGACATTCTCAGATTGGCTAAGATGACAGGAAAAGATCATGATCAACACTGAGTGATTCTGAGTGATCTTGTGATGGGGTCCAACCAATCTGGAGAGCAATCTGGAAGTATGCCAGAGGGTTAGCAAAATGTGCATTCCCTTTGATCCGGCAGTGATTCTACTCCTTGTAACCCACAGATATGGTGAAAGAGGCAAAGGGCCCAGCAGGAGCAAAACATTGTGAGGCACTTCTTTGGGTAGTGGCAAGAGCCCGGAAAGACATGGGTGCCCATCAGTTGGAGAACAGCTCAATGGCTCATGGAAGGTGAATGCAATGGAACACTGGCAGGATGACTTCAGGGAGGCCTGCAGAGACTTGGATGAACTGACTGATGCTAAGTGAAGTGAGCAGAAGCAGGAGATCACTGTGCACGGCAACAACAAGATTGTACCATGAGCAGTTCTGATGGACGTGGCTCCCTTCAACCATGAGATGGCTCAGGCCTGTGCTGAAGAGCTTGGGATGCTGAGAGCCATCTATACTCAGAGAGAGGACTGTGGGAACTGAGGGTGGATTACACCATAGCATTTCACTCTTTTGTTTGTGCTTTATTTGAGGGTTCTTTATTGTGCGTAGGTACATACATATATATATATACATATATATGTATATATAATTTTTTGATTTTGATATGATTACTGTAGTGCAGAAAGAGAATTGTATCAATGGGTATGCCTATAGAGGATTCAACGTATTTTGTTAGCACGGTTAACGTCCCTTGGATTCGGTGCCATTTGGGGATGGGGTGGGCGTAGGGGGTGGAATTGGAGCAGGAGGATTGTCAAGGGTCAATGGGGAACAGATGATGCTAGCAGGCTTTCCCAATTGTACAAGGTTCAAGGACAAAACAAGGAGGAGAGGAGCAGCGGTGAGGGACTTGGCTCTTTAACACTTTGGGATGATTGGAGTTGATGTGAAAACACTCGTGGGGGGAAAGAGCCCTGAGCTGGCACAGAGGGAACTGTGGAGAATGAGAGTGGCTCAAAGCATGGCGTTTGCTGTGGTGTTTTGTTTTTTGTTTCTTTGTTTCTTTGTTTTTTGTTTTGTTTCCTTGGCTCCTGGCTGGTTCGTTTCCTTCCCTCCTCCCTGGGTTTTGTGTTTGTTTGTGTTTCCTATGGTGCCCATTTCGCTGTAGGGCGGGAAAGTTGTGAAAATAGGGTTGGGGGATGTGCATGCGTTTAACCTGGACTGGAGTGTTTCTAAGCCGACCGAAGGGGGTGGGGGTGGCAGTGGGAGTGGGAGGGTCCGTCTGGAGGGGGCACGGGGAGGATGGTTTGTAGGGGGATGGGGAGAGGGGCGGGGGAGCTAGGGAGAAATACTTGGAACTCGAGGTTGCCAGGGTGATTGTGGGAAAGTGTCTTTTCCAGCGTTTGGCCGAAACCAAAAAAGCCGTTGAGATTATAGGCTATTAGGAAAGCTTCAACGAGCTTATCAATAAAAAGGAGATGCACACCACCTTTTAAACCAAAAGCTTGGTTCATTTTTTTTAATAAGTTGATTAAAAAACAACAGAAAAAGAGGGCCAAAAATGTAATTCCAACTGGAATTTTATCAGTATTTATCGAAATTGTATTTATTGGTTTGTGGGGCTTAACCCAAAGGAAAGCCCTGGGGAAGGAAAGAAGGAGTTATGGGAGGAGCATGTTCCTGCAGGAGCTGCGGGAAAGGGAAGGCAGGAAATGGAAGGCAGGGGAGCGAATGGAGCTGGAAGGAGCAAAGGGAGATCTAAGCTGCTGGCCCAGCGTGCCGGAAGCGGACGAAGTCCTGCAGCCAATGGAGCTGTTGGATGTTCGTTGGGTGAAACATCAAGCCGAGCTCCTCTTCTAGGATGTCGAGCACGGGCAGCACATAGAGCTTGTGCAGCCTGGCGGCCAGCCTGGGGTGGTAGGATTCAGGCTGGAAGCCCGCCGGAGGCCGCACCTCCTGCAGCACCAGGGCCAAGTCCTCGAGTCGGCTGAGGAGCTGCGCAGCTGCCAGCTCGTCCAGCGCGCTCTGAATCTGAGCGAGAGCGTCCGCGGTGGGAAGCGAATCCTCGCTTTCATCCAGACACTCCAAGGCGTCGAGCAAGCCACCCAGGAGCTGGCACAGTCGTCGGGGGCGCAGCTGCTGCAGGGACGTGCCGATCCTCCGCAAAGCCTCGAGGAACTGCTGCTCCTCAGCCAGCACTTCTGGGTCCTCTCCCCTTAGGGAAAGCGGGTTTTGACGCAGGCGCCGAAAGGAGCTGCGGACCATCCCAGCCCCTTCCCGCAGACACTCCAAGCCATACAGAAAACGGCCCTCTTCCAGCCTTGTCAGCCTCTCCCTCACTCGTTCCAGCCGCACTCTCCGCACCATCCAAAAGCCGCTTGATAGGACGCCCATGGCACACGCTCTTGACTTGAGAAAATCACAGGAACGATCCTTGCCCTGGCTCAGCTTAACGCTGCCTCCAGCCCACCTGTCTCCTTGTCAATAGCAGCCATGGCCACAGACGCTCCTTTTAAGCCCCCGCGGGGGGCGGGGGCAGGACACTCCAACCAATGGCAGGCGAGAGAGCAGGGGGCCTCTTTTGGGCCAGAACTTGAAGCAAGGTGCGAACTCGGTGCAATTGATAGGGACAATACGGATCTGATTGATGCAGTAGGATTGATTTCATCCTACAAGGAGGTGTTATGGGCCACCACTTGAAACAAGGTGCGAGCTCGGTGGAATTGGGTAGTAGTTACCGGATTTAGCATGATTGATTCAGTACCATTGATTTCACCTTACCACAAAGAAGGGTTTCCTAGTGATAGAATAACGTTGGGTGTAGATTCAGTGTGGAGCATATAAGGGAGAAGGTCTCAGGGCAAGAAAAGACAAGCACACCACAAGCTCTCCGAGCCTCAGCCAGAATGACAGCTAGGGAAGACCAGAGAAGTGGTGGCGCTCCTCCTGCCTCCCGCCCAGAGACCAAGACACGTTCAGGAGCACCTCGGGAAGCTGGCAGAAGCAGAGAACACAAAGGACTGGCCGCAGCACCTTAAGCTCTCCCAACCAAGGAGAGACATAGGCCTAGAAGAAAGCTAACCGCCCCTCCCCATCCCCCCAAAGGAGACAAGACTTTGAAAGAGACAATAAAGGATTTGCACTTTAACACCTGGCTGCATTTGGGGTGATTACTGGACCCACACTAAGCCTGCCTCCAGAAGCCCCGCCTTCCCCCACTCCCGCACCCACCCACCCACCCCCGGCACAGAAACCTGCTCCCACATAACGTTACATCTTAGACAAGAATATTACAGGGGCCCCGGCCAGATCCCGGCAAGCTGTGGATCAAAACCCTCCGCTTCAGAGACCCTCACCTGCCCGGCTTCTCTCCACCCCCTCCCACCTGGCTTCCCAGGGCTGCCGCAGAAGACAACGTTCCACCCGCTAGGGGGCCGCCTCTTGCGTGCAAAGGAGCATCAGCCCACGGTGCTCCAAGGGCCACCGAAACTGGCCACGCGTGTCCTTTGATCCCACAGTGTCTCTGCCGGCCCCGGATCCCAGAGTCACCAGAAAGCAGGCGCAAGCACCCACACGGGCAAAAGGGATTCTGCCAAAACCTTTTCTCTCCAGACCCCGGGAAACTGGGCATGGACTCGAGGGCCATCACTTGAGGAATCATCGGTAGTGCCGCGATACAGCTCTACAGGAAATGCCAGCCGACCTGATGGACGAAAAGCGGACAAAACCGCTCCCGAAGCGATGCTGACCATAGTCAGCAGAAGCAAGAGAACATTGTACACAGCCACGACAAAAGGGGGACCCGCATGGCTGACAACCGAGAAAGAAAAGGGGCCGCCAATTTCCCACGTAAATATGTCTGCGCAAATCTTCAAAAAAATTATAATAATAGTAAATACATGACTCAAATAATCCCCAAGATAATCCACCCCGACCAAGTAAGATTGACACCAACTGTGCAGGGCTGCTTCAGGATTAGGGAAACTATTAACAGGACTGGAATCCACAAACTAAAGATCAACAGAGATTTATCTCAACAGATGCAGAAAAACAAACAAACTAACTAAAAAAACAAACAAACAACATTTGGGAATCTCCAACAGCCATTCCTGTCTATAAGAGAACAGGAAAGAAAACCACTGGAGACTCTAGGAAGTCATGGATTTTTCCTTCAAGTGATAAGTACCATCTCTGTAAATACACCAGCAACCTTCCTATCTAAGGAAGACAAACGTGAACCATCCCCCACCAAATAAAGGGTACCCAAAGTTGGCCAATATCCCCCTTTCGATTCAGTCGTGCCTCAGAAAAGTTAGTTTTGGAAATAAGAGGAAACAAAGAGATTCAAGGAATGACAGTAGATCATAAGCAACAGAAACACTTTGCTGATGATAGATAGGATGGTGTACTTAGAGAAGCTGGAGAATGAACTTCACAAACACTCTTAGAAACAGTCCAATACTGTAGCCGAGTTGCAGGACCCGGGCAAAATATCCAGGTAAATCATCAGCATAGTGATACATCACCAACAAAGCCAACAGTTAGAGATACAGGAGAAATTACATTTACCACAACTGTCCATCATAGAAAAGATTTGGGAGTCTATCTGCCAAGTCAAAGTCAGGACCCTTACGAACACAGCTGCAAAAACCCTTTACAGGCAAATAAAGCCCTATGGCATCAATGAGAGAAATAAAAAGGGCTCCTGGTTTTGCCCAGCTCATAGAGGCAAAATCCCAACACTCCCCAAACCAATCTACTTATTTAGGGACATACCAATCAAAGCGCCCAGAAATTATGGTACACATCTACAAGAATGTATACCATTTCCTCCCTGAAGAACAACAGGTCACGGATCTCCAGGGAATGCATGGGAGAAGAGGCAAACCAAGAGGGGCTGACTGTGCCAGACGTCCAACGAGATGATAAAACAGCGATGGTCAGCACCATTGGGGACTGACTAAGAAACACAGTGGAGTCGACCAGTAGAAGAGGTCAGGTTCACTGGACAAAAGAGTCCATGACTCTAGGAAACACGTCGTTGAGAAATCCACGGAGCCCTGCTGTGAGGATCTGAATTCACTCTTTGACCCAAACTGCTGGGAGATTTGCAAACTAGAATGGCAGTATGCGGCCACTGACCCACACTGAACAGCCTACACCAAGGAAGGTCGAAATGGCTTCATGATTTAGACATAAGGATTGATAGTATCAGCGTATTAGAAGAGCATTGGATAGTTGAACTCTCAGATCCGTGGAGAGGGAAGGAATCTGTCACCAAAGAACAGCTAGAGGTCCTTGTTGAACCCAAGACAGACCATTTCATTTCGATTGTGCTAAGCTCTAAAAAGTTGCTGGCCAAAGAAAAGGAAGGCAGACAAGGTCAGGAGGGATGCAATAAAGGGGGAAAACATGTGGATATTCAAGGCGTCTGATAAAGTCGTCCTTTCTAAAATATCCAGAGAGGGGACTCGAAGGGAAAAGCCATTCTGCAATTGATAACTGGCCATAGGATGAAGAAATTGAAACCATTAGCAGCCCTGTGAAAAGGTGCCCTCACTTTGCCTGTCATGTAGGGGAGGGGGTAGAGGGAGGGGAAAACTCAGAAAAGAAAGGAGTATAAAGGGATAATGCCATAAAAAAATTACCCATGCTTATGTACTGTCAAAAAAATTATACTTATCAAATTAAAAAAAAAAAAAAACAAGGAAAGAAAGAAAGAAAAGAAAAGGTGCCCTAATTAGGAGGGATCATAGAGAAGCAAATTAAGATAACTCTGAGATATGCCTAGACATTCTCAGATTGGCTAAGATGACAGGAAAAGATCATGATCAACACTGAGTGATTCTGAGTGATCTTGTGATGGGGTCCAACCAATCTGGAGAGCAATCTGGAAGTATGCCAGAGGGTTAGCAAAATGTGCATTCCCTTTGATCCGGCAGTGATTCTACTCCTTGTAACCCACAGATATGGTGAAAGAGGCAAAGGGCCCAGCAGGAGCAAAACATTGTGAGGCACTTCTTTGGGTAGTGGCAAGAGCCTGGAAAGACATGGGTGCCCATCAGTTGGAGAACAGCTCAATGGCTCATGGAAGGTGAATGCAATGGAACACTGGCAGGATGACTTCAGGGAGGCCTGCAGAGACTTGGATGAACTGACTGATGCTAAGTGAAGTGAGCAGAAGCAGGAGATCACTGTGCACGGCAACAACAAGATTGTACCATGAGCAGTTCTGATGGACGTGGCTCCCTTCAACCATGAGATGGCTCAGGCCTGTGCTGAAGAGCTTGGGATGCTGAGAGCCATCTATACTCAGAGAGAGGACTGTGGGAACTGAGGGTGGATTACACCATAGCATTTCACTCTTTTGTTTGTGCTTTATTTGAGGGTTCTTTATTGTGCGTAGGTACATACATATATATATATACATATATATGTATATATAATTTTTTGATTTTGATATGATTACTGTAGTGCAGAAAGAGAATTGTATCAATGGGTATGCCTATAGAGGATTCAACGTATTTTGTTAGCACGGTTAACGTCCCTTGGATTCGGTGCCATTTGGGGATGGGGTGGGCGTAGGGGGTGGAATTGGAGCAGGAGGATTGTCAAGGGTCAATGGGGAACAGATGATGCTAGCAGGCTTTCCCAATTGTACAAGGTTCAAGGACAAAACAAGGAGGAGAGGAGCAGCGGTGAGGGACTTGGCTCTTTAACACTTTGGGATGATTGGAGTTGATGTGAAAACACTCGTGGGGGGAAAGAGCCCTGAGCTGGCACAGAGGGAACTGTGGAGAATGAGAGTGGCTCAAAGCATGGCGTTTGCTGTGGTGTTTTGTTTTTTGTTTCTTTGTTTCTTTGTTTTTTGTTTTGTTTCCTTGGCTCCTGGCTGGTTCGTTTCCTTCCCTCCTCCCTGGGTTTTGTGTTTGTTTGTGTTTCCTATGGTGCCCATTTCGCTGTAGGGCGGGAAAGTTGTGAAAATAGGGTTGGGGGATGTGCATGCGTTTAACCTGGACTGGAGTGTTTCTAAGCCGACCGAAGGGGGTGGGGGTGGCAGTGGGAGTGGGAGGGTCCGTCTGGAGGGGGCACGGGGAGGATGGTTTGTAGGGGGATGGGGAGAGGGGCGGGGGAGCTAGGGAGAAATACTTGGAACTCGAGGTTGCCAGGGTGATTGTGGGAAAGTGTCTTTTCCAGCGTTTGGCCGAAACCAAAAAAGCCGTTGAGATTATAGGCTATTAGGAAAGCTTCAACGAGCTTATCAATAAAAAGGAGATGCACACCACCTTTTAAACCAAAAGCTTGGTTCATTTTTTTTAATAAGTTGATTAAAAAACAACAGAAAAAGAGGGCCAAAAATGTAATTCCAACTGGAATTTTATCAGTATTTATCGAAATTGTATTTATTGGTTTGTGGGGCTTAACCCAAAGGAAAGCCCTGGGGAAGGAAAGAAGGAGTTATGGGAGGAGCATGTTCCTGCAGGAGCTGCGGGAAAGGGAAGGCAGGAAATGGAAGGCAGGGGAGCGAATGGAGCTGGAAGGAGCAAAGGGAGATCTAAGCTGCTGGCCCAGCGTGCCGGAAGCGGACGAAGTCCTGCAGCCAATGGAGCTGTTGGATGTTCGTTGGGTGAAACATCAAGCCGAGCTCCTCTTCTAGGATGTCGAGCACGGGCAGCACATAGAGCTTGTGCAGCCTGGCGGCCAGCCTGGGGTGGTAGGATTCAGGCTGGAAGCCCGCCGGAGGCCGCACCTCCTGCAGCACCAGGGCCAAGTCCTCGAGTCGGCTGAGGAGCTGCGCAGCTGCCAGCTCGTCCAGCGCGCTCTGAATCTGAGCGAGAGCGTCCGCGGTGGGAAGCGAATCCTCGCTTTCATCCAGACACTCCAAGGCGTCGAGCAAGCCACCCAGGAGCTGGCACAGTCGTCGGGGGCGCAGCTGCTGCAGGGACGTGCCGATCCTCCGCAAAGCCTCGAGGAACTGCTGCTCCTCAGCCAGCACTTCTGGGTCCTCTCCCCTTAGGGAAAGCGGGTTTTGACGCA
Source organism: Sminthopsis crassicaudata (assembly GCF_048593235.1). Classification (NCBI taxonomy): domain Eukaryota; kingdom Metazoa; phylum Chordata; class Mammalia; order Dasyuromorphia; family Dasyuridae; genus Sminthopsis; species Sminthopsis crassicaudata. Next base: position 440,094,162 of record NC_133619.1, read on the forward strand.
GGCGCCGAAAGGAGCTGCGGACCATCCCAGCCCCTTCCCGCAGACACTCCAAGCCATACAGAAAACGGCCCTCTTCCAGCCTTGTCAGCCTCTCCCTCACTCGTTCCAGCCGCACTCTCCGCACCATCCAAAAGCCGCTTGATAGGACGCCCATGGCACACGCTCTTGACTTGAGAAAATCACAGGAACGATCCTTGCCCTGGCTCAGCTTAACGCTGCCTCCAGCCCACCTGTCTCCTTGTCAATAGCAGCCATGGCCACAGACGCTCCTTTTAAGCCCCCGCGGGGGGCGGGGGCAGGACACTCCAACCAATGGCAGGCGAGAGAGCAGGGGGCCTCTTTTGGGCCAGAACTTGAAGCAAGGTGCGAACTCGGTGCAATTGATAGGGACAATACGGATCTGATTGATGCAGTAGGATTGATTTCATCCTACAAGGAGGTGTTATGGGCCACCACTTGAAACAAGGTGCGAGCTCGGTGGAATTGGGTAGTAGTTACCGGATTTAGCATGATTGATTCAGTACCATTGATTTCACCTTACCACAAAGAAGGGTTTCCTAGTGATAGAATAACGTTGGGTGTAGATTCAGTGTGGAGCATATAAGGGAGAAGGTCTCAGGGCAAGAAAAGACAAGCACACCACAAGCTCTCCGAGCCTCAGCCAGAATGACAGCTAGGGAAGACCAGAGAAGTGGTGGCGCTCCTCCTGCCTCCCGCCCAGAGACCAAGACACGTTCAGGAGCACCTCGGGAAGCTGGCAGAAGCAGAGAACACAAAGGACTGGCCGCAGCACCTTAAGCTCTCCCAACCAAGGAGAGACATAGGCCTAGAAGAAAGCTAACCGCCCCTCCCCATCCCCCCAAAGGAGACAAGACTTTGAAAGAGACAATAAAGGATTTGCACTTTAACACCTGGCTGCATTTGGGGTGATTACTGGACCCACACTAAGCCTGCCTCCAGAAGCCCCGCCTTCCCCCACTCCCGCACCCACCCACCCACCCCCGGCACAGAAACCTGCTCCCACATAACGTTACATCTTAGACAAGAATATTACAGGGGCCCCGGCCAGATCCCGGCAAGCTGTGGATCAAAACCCTCCGCTTCAGAGACCCTCACCTGCCCGGCTTCTCTCCACCCCCTCCCACCTGGCTTCCCAGGGCTGCCGCAGAAGACAACGTTCCACCCGCTAGGGGGCCGCCTCTTGCGTGCAAAGGAGCATCAGCCCACGGTGCTCCAAGGGCCACCGAAACTGGCCACGCGTGTCCTTTGATCCCACAGTGTCTCTGCCGGCCCCGGATCCCAGAGTCACCAGAAAGCAGGCGCAAGCACCCACACGGGCAAAAGGGATTCTGCCAAAACCTTTTCTCTCCAGACCCCGGGAAACTGGGCATGGACTCGAGGGCCATCACTTGAGGAATCATCGGTAGTGCCGCGATACAGCTCTACAGGAAATGCCAGCCGACCTGATGGACGAAAAGCGGACAAAACCGCTCCCGAAGCGATGCTGACCATAGTCAGCAGAAGCAAGAGAACATTGTACACAGCCACGACAAAAGGGGGACCCGCATGGCTGACAACCGAGAAAGAAAAGGGGCCGCCAATTTCCCACGTAAATATGTCTGCGCAAATCTTCAAAAAAATTATAATAATAGTAAATACATGACTCAAATAATCCCCAAGATAATCCACCCCGACCAAGTAAGATTGACACCAACTGTGCAGGGCTGCTTCAGGATTAGGGAAACTATTAACAGGACTGGAATCCACAAACTAAAGATCAACAGAGATTTATCTCAACAGATGCAGAAAAACAAACAAACTAACTAAAAAAACAAACAAACAACATTTGGGAATCTCCAACAGCCATTCCTGTCTATAAGAGAACAGGAAAGAAAACCACTGGAGACTCTAGGAAGTCATGGATTTTTCCTTCAAGTGATAAGTACCATCTCTGTAAATACACCAGCAACCTTCCTATCTAAGGAAGACAAACGTGAACCATCCCCCACCAAATAAAGGGTACCCAAAGTTGGCCAATATCCCCCTTTCGATTCAGTCGTGCCTCAGAAAAGTTAGTTTTGGAAATAAGAGGAAACAAAGAGATTCAAGGAATGACAGTAGATCATAAGCAACAGAAACACTTTGCTGATGATAGATAGGATGGTGTACTTAGAGAAGCTGGAGAATGAACTTCACAAACACTCTTAGAAACAGTCCAATACTGTAGCCGAGTTGCAGGACCCGGGCAAAATATCCAGGTAAATCATCAGCATAGTGATACATCACCAACAAAGCCAACAGTTAGAGATACAGGAGAAATTACATTTACCACAACTGTCCATCATAGAAAAGATTTGGGAGTCTATCTGCCAAGTCAAAGTCAGGACCCTTACGAACACAGCTGCAAAAACCCTTTACAGGCAAATAAAGCCCTATGGCATCAATGAGAGAAATAAAAAGGGCTCCTGGTTTTGCCCAGCTCATAGAGGCAAAATCCCAACACTCCCCAAACCAATCTACTTATTTAGGGACATACCAATCAAAGCGCCCAGAAATTATGGTACACATCTACAAGAATGTATACCATTTCCTCCCTGAAGAACAACAGGTCACGGATCTCCAGGGAATGCATGGGAGAAGAGGCAAACCAAGAGGGGCTGACTGTGCCAGACGTCCAACGAGATGATAAAACAGCGATGGTCAGCACCATTGGGGACTGACTAAGAAACACAGTGGAGTCGACCAGTAGAAGAGGTCAGGTTCACTGGACAAAAGAGTCCATGACTCTAGGAAACACGTCGTTGAGAAATCCACGGAGCCCTGCTGTGAGGATCTGAATTCACTCTTTGACCCAAACTGCTGGGAGATTTGCAAACTAGAATGGCAGTATGCGGCCACTGACCCACACTGAACAGCCTACACCAAGGGAAGGTCGAAATGGCTTCATGATTTAGACATAAGGATTGATAGTATCTGCGTATTAGAAGAGCATTGGATAGTTGAACTCTCAGATCCGTGGAGAGGGAAGGAATCTGTCACCAAAGAACAGCTAGAGGTCCTTGTTGAACCCAAGACAGAGCATTTCATTTCGATTGTGCTAAGCTCTAAAAAGTTGCTGGCCAAAGAAAAGGAAGGCAGACAAGGTCAGGAGGGATGCAATAAAGGGGGAAAACATGTGGATATTCAAGGCGTCTGATAAAGTCGTCCTTTCTAAAATATCCAGAGAGGGGACTCGAAGGGAAAAGCCATTCTGCAATTGATAACTGGCCAAAGGATGAAGAAATTGAAACCATTAGCAGCCCTGTGAAAAGGTGCCCTCACTTTGCCTGTCATATAGGGGAGGGGGTAGAGGGAGGGGAAAACTCAGAAAAGAAAGGAGTATAAAGGGATAATGCCATAAAAAAATTACCCATGCTTATGTACTGTCAAAAAAATTATACTTATCAAATTAAAAAAAAAAAAAACAAGGAAAGAAAGAAAGAAAAGAAAAGGTGCCCTAATTAGGAGGGATCATAGAGAAGCAAATTAAGATAACTCTGAGATATGCCTAGACATTCTCAGATTGGCTAAGATGACAGGAAAAGATCATGATCAACACTGAGTGATTCTGAGTGATCTTGTGATGGGGTCCAACCAATCTGGAGAGCAATCTGGAAGTATGCCAGAGGGTTAGCAAAATGTGCATTCCCTTTGATCCGGCAGTGATTCTACTCCTTGTAACCCACAGATATGGTGAAAGAGGCAAAGGGCCCAGCAGGAGCAAAACATTGTGAGGCACTTCTTTGGGTAGTGGCAAGAGCCCGGAAAGACATGGGTGCCCATCAGTTGGAGAACAGCTCAATGGCTCATGGAAGGTGAATGCAATGGAACACTGGCAGGATGACTTCAGGGAGGCCTGCAGAGACTTGGATGAACTGACTGATGCTAAGTGAAGTGAGCAGAAGCAGGAGATCACTGTGCACGGCAACAACAAGATTGTACCATGAGCAGTTCTGATGGACGTGGCTCCCTTCAACCATGAGATGGCTCAGGCCTGTGCTGAAGAGCTTGGGATGCTGAGAGCCATCTATACTCAGAGAGAGGACTGTGGGAACTGAGGGTGGATTACACCATAGCATTTCACTCTTTTGTTTGTGCTTTATTTGAGGGTTCTTTATTGTGCGTAGGTACATACATATATATATATACATATATATGTATATATAATTTTTTGATTTTGATATGATTACTGTAGTGCAGAAAGAGAATTGTATCAATGGGTATGCCTATAGAGGATTCAACGTATTTTGTTAGCACGGTTAACGTCCCTTGGATTCGGTGCCATTTGGGGATGGGGTGGGCGTAGGGGGTGGAATTGGAGCAGGAGGATTGTCAAGGGTCAATGGGGAACAGATGATGCTAGCAGGCTTTCCCAATTGTACAAGGTTCAAGGACAAAACAAGGAGGAGAGGAGCAGCGGTGAGGGACTTGGCTCTTTAACACTTTGGGATGATTGGAGTTGATGTGAAAACACTCGTGGGGGGAAAGAGCCCTGAGCTGGCACAGAGGGAACTATGGAGAATGAGGGTGGCTCAAAGCATGGCGTTTGCTGTGGTGTTTTGTTTTTTGTTTCTTTGTTTTTTGTTTTGTTTCCTTGGCTCCTGGCTGGTTCGTTTCCTTCCCTCCTCCCTGGGTTTTGTGTTTGTTTGTGTTTCCTATGGTGCCCATTTCGCTGTAGGGCGGGAAAGTTGTGAAAATAGGGTTGGGGGATGTGCATGCGTTTAACCTGGACTGGAGTGTTTCTAAGCCGACCGAAGGGGGTGGGGGTGGCAGTGGGAGTGGGAGGGTCCGTCTGGAGGGGGCACGGGGAGGATGGTTTGTAGGGGGATGGGGAGAGGGGCGGGGGAGCTAGGGAGAAATACTTGGAACTCGAGGTTGCCAGGGTGATTGTGGGAAAGTGTCTTTTCCAGCGTTTGGCCGAAACCAAAAAAGCCGTTGAGATTATAGGCTATTAGGAAAGCTTCAACGAGCTTATCAATAAAAAGGAGATGCACACCACCTTTTAAACCAAAAGCTTGGTTCATTTTTTTTAATAAGTTGATTAAAAAACAACAGAAAAAGAGGGCCAAAAATGTAATTCCAACTGGAATTTTATCAGTATTTATCGAAATTGTATTTATTGGTTTGTGGGGCTTAACCCAAAGGAAAGCCCTGGGGAAGGAAAGAAGGAGTTATGGGAGGAGCATGTTCCTGCAGGAGCTGCGGGAAAGGGAAGGCAGGAAATGGAAGGCAGGGGAGCGAATGGAGCTGGAAGGAGCAAAGGGAGATCTAAGCTGCTGGCCCAGCGTGCCGGAAGCGGACGAAGTCCTGCAGCCAATGGAGCTGTTGGATGTTCGTTGGGTGAAACATCAAGCCGAGCTCCTCTTCTAGGATGTCGAGCACGGGCAGCACATAGAGCTTGTGCAGCCTGGCGGCCAGCCTGGGGTGGTAGGATTCAGGCTGGAAGCCCGCCGGAGGCCGCACCTCCTGCAGCACCAGGGCCAAGTCCTCGAGTCGGCTGAGGAGCTGCGCAGCTGCCAGCTCGTCCAGCGCGCTCTGAATCTGAGCGAGAGCGTCCGCGGTGGGAAGCGAATCCTCGCTTTCATCCAGACACTCCAAGGCGTCGAGCAAGCCACCCAGGAGCTGGCACAGTCGTCGGGGGCGCAGCTGCTGCAGGGACGTGCCGATCCTCCGCAAAGCCTCGAGGAACTGCTGCTCCTCAGCCAGCACTTCTGGGTCCTCTCCCCTTAGGGAAAGCGGGTTTTGACGCAGGCGCCGAAAGGAGCTGCGGACCATCCCAGCCCCTTCCCGCAGACACTCCAAGCCATACAGAAAACGGCCCTCTTCCAGCCTTGTCAGCCTCTCCCTCACTCGTTCCAGCCGCACTCTCCGCACCATCCAAAAGCCGCTTGATAGGACGCCCATGGCACACGCTCTTGACTTGAGAAAATCACAGGAACGATCCTTGCCCTGGCTCAGCTTAACGCTGCCTCCAGCCCACCTGTCTCCTTGTCAATAGCAGCCATGGCCACAGACGCTCCTTTTAAGCCCCCGCGGGGGGCGGGGGCAGGACACTCCAACCAATGGCAGGCGAGAGAGCAGGGGGCCTCTTTTGGGCCAGAACTTGAAGCAAGGTGCGAACTCGGTGCAATTGATAGGGACAATACGGATCTGATTGATGCAGTAGGATTGATTTCATCCTACAAGGAGGTGTTATGGGCCACCACTTGAAACAAGGTGCGAGCTCGGTGGAATTGGGTAGTAGTTACCGGATTTAGCATGATTGATTCAGTACCATTGATTTCACCTTACCACAAAGAAGGGTTTCCTAGTGATAGAATAACGTTGGGTGTAGATTCAGTGTGGAGCATATAAGGGAGAAGGTCTCAGGGCAAGAAAAGACAAGCACACCACAAGCTCTCCGAGCCTCAGCCAGAATGACAGCTAGGGAAGACCAGAGAAGTGGTGGCGCTCCTCCTGCCTCCCGCCCAGAGACCAAGACACGTTCAGGAGCACCTCGGGAAGCTGGCAGAAGCAGAGAACACAAAGGACTGGCCGCAGCACCTTAAGCTCTCCCAACCAAGGAGAGACATAGGCCTAGAAGAAAGCTAACCGCCCCTCCCCATCCCCCCAAAGGAGACAAGACTTTGAAAGAGACAATAAAGGATTTGCACTTTAACACCTGGCTGCATTTGGGGTGATTACTGGACCCACACTAAGCCTGCCTCCAGAAGCCCCGCCTTCCCCCACTCCCGCACCCACCCACCCCCCCGGCACAGAAACCTGCTCCCACATAACGTTACATCTTAGACAAGAATATTACAGGGGCCCCGGCCAGATCCCGGCAAGCTGTGGATCAAAACCCTCCGCTTCAGAGACCCTCACCTGCCCGGCTTCAATCCACCCCCTCCCACCTGGCTTCCTAGGGCTGCCGCAGAAGACAACGTTCCACCCGCTAGGGGGCCGCCTCTTGCGTGCAAAGGAGCATCAGCCCACGGTGCTCCAAGGGCCACCGAAACTGGCCACGCGTGTCCTTTGATCCCACAGTGTCTCTGCCGGCCCCGGATCCCAGAGTCACCAGAAAGCAGGCGCAAGCACCCACACGGGCAAAAGGGATTCTGCCAAAACCTTTTCTCTCCAGACCCCGGGAAACTGGGCATGGACTCGAGGGCCATCACTTGAGGAATCATCGGTAGTGCCGCGATACAGCTCTACAGGAAATGCCAGCCCACCTGATGGACGAAAAGCGGACAAAACCGCTCCCGAAGCGATGCTGACCATAGTCAGCAGAAGCAAGAGAACATTGTACACAGCCACGACAAAAGGGGGACCCGCATGGCTGACAACCGAGAAAGAAAAGGGGCCGCCAATTTCCCACGTAAATATGTCTGCGCAAATCTTCAAAAAAATTATAATAATAGTAAATACATGACTCAAATAATCCCCAAGATAATCCACCCCGACCAAGTAAGATTGACACCAACTGTGCAGGGCTGCTTCAGGATTAGGGAAACTATTAACAGGACTGGAATCCACAAACTAAAGATCAACAGAGATTTATCTCAACAGATGCAGAAAAACAAACAAACAAACTAAAAAAACAAACAAACAACATTTGGGAATCTCCAACAGCCATTCCTGTCTATAAGAGAACAGGAAAGAAAACCACTGGAGACTCTAGGAAGTCATGGATTTTTCCTTCAAGTGATAAGTACCATCTCTGTAAATACACCAGCAACCTTCCTATCTAAGGAAGACAAACGTGAACCATCCCCCACCAAATAAAGGGTACCCAAAGTTGGCCAATATCCCCCTTTCGATTCAGTCGTGCCTCAGAAAAGTTAGTTTTGGAAATAAGAGGAAACAAAGAGATTCAAGGAATGACAGTAGATCATAAGCAACAGAAACACTTTGCTGATGATAGATAGGATGGTGTACTTAGAGAAGCTGGAGAATGAACTTCACAAACACTCTTAGAAACAGTCCAATACTGTAGCCGAGTTGCAGGACCCGGGCAAAATATCCAGGTAAATCATCAGCATAGTGATACATCACCAACAAAGCCAACAGTTAGAGATACAGGAGAAATTACATTTACCACAACTGTCCATCATAGAAAAGATTTGGGAGTCTATCTGCCAAGTCAAAGTCAGGACCCTTACGAACACAGCTGCAAAAACCCTTTACAGGCAAATAAAGCCCTATGGCATCAATGAGAGAAATAAAAAGGGCTCCTGGTTTTGCCCAGCTCATAGAGGCAAAATCCCAACACTCCCCAAACCAATCTACTTATTTAGGGACATACCAATCAAAGCGCCCAGAAATTATGGTACACATCTACAAGAATGTATACCATTTCCTCCCTGAAGAACAACAGGTCACGGATCTCCAGGGAATGCATGGGAGAAGAGGCAAACCAAGAGGGGCTGACTGTGCCAGACGTCCAACGAGATGATAAAACAGCGATGGTCAGCACCATTGGGGACTGACTAAGAAACACAGTGGAGTCGACCAGTAGAAGAGGTCAGGTTCACTGGACAAAAGAGTCCATGACTCTAGGAAACACGTCGTTGAGAAATCCACGGAGCCCTGCTGTGAGGATCTGAATTCACTCTTTGACCCAAACTGCTGGGAGATTTGCAAACTAGAATGGCAGTATGCGGCCACTGACCCACACTGAACAGCCTACACCAAGGGAAGGTCGAAATGGCTTCATGATTTAGACATAAGGATTGATAGTATCTGCGTATTAGAAGAGCATTGGATAGTTGAACTCTCAGATCCGTGGAGAGGGAAGGAATCTGTCACCAAAGAACAGCTAGAGGTCCTTGTTGAACCCAAGACAGAGCATTTCATTTCGATTGTGCTAAGCTCTAAAAAGTTGCTGGCCAAAGAAAAGGAAGGCAGACAAGGTCAGGAGGGATGCAATAAAGGGGGAAAACATGTGGATATTCAAGGCGTCTGATAAAGTCGTCCTTTCTAAAATATCCAGAGAGGGGACTCGAAGGGAAAAGCCATTCTGCAATTGATAACTGGCCAAAGGATGAAGAAATTGAAACCATTAGCAGCCCTGTGAAAAGGTGCCCTCACTTTGCCTGTCATATAGGGGAGGGGGTAGAGGGAGGGGAAAACTCAGAAAAGAAAGGAGTATAAAGGGATAATGCCATAAAAAAATTACCCATGCTTATGTACTGTCAAAAAAATTATATTTATCAAATTAAAAAAAACAAGGAAAGAAAGAAAGAAAAGAAAAGGTGCCCTAATTAGGAGGGATCATAGAGAAGCAAATTAAGATAACTCTGAGATATGCCTAGACATTCTCAGATTGGCTAAGATGACAGAAAAAGATAATGATCAACACTGAGTGATTCTGAGTGATCTTGTGATGGGGTCCAACCAATCTGGAGAGCAATCTGGAAGTATGCCAGAGGGTTAGCAAAATGTGCATTCCCTTTGATCCGGCAGTGATTCTACTCCTTGTAACCCACAGATATGGTGAAAGAGGCAAAGGGCCCAGCAGGAGCAAAACATTGTGAGGCACTTCTTTGGGTAGTGGCAAGAGCCCGGAAAGACATGGGTGCCCATCAGTTGGAGAACAGCTCAATGGCTCATGGAAGGTGAATGCAATGGAACACTGGCAGGATGACTTCAGGGAGGCCTGCAGAGACTTGGATGAACTGACTGATGCTAAGTGAAGTGAGCAGAAGCAGGAGATCACTGTGCACGGCAACAACAAGATTGTACCATGAGCAGTTCTGATGGACGTGGCTCCCTTCAACCATGAGATGGCTCAGGCCTGTGCTGAAGAGCTTGGGATGCTGAGAGCCATCTATACTCAGAGAGAGGACTGTGGGAACTGAGGGTGGATTACACCATAGCATTTCACTCTTTTGTTTGTGCTTTATTTGAGGGTTCTTTATTGTGCGAAGGTATATACATATATATATATATATATATGTATATATAATTTTTTGATTTTGATATGATTACTGTAGTGCAGAAAGAGGATTGTATCAATGGGTATGCCTATAGAGGATTCAACGTATTTTGTTAGCACGGTTAACGTCCCTTGGATTCGGTGCCATTTGGGGATGGGGTGGGCGTAGGGGGTGGAATTGGAGCAGGAGGATTGTCAAGGGTCAATGGGGAACAGATGATGCTAGCAGGCTTTCCCAATTGTACAAGGTTCAAGGACAAAACAAGGAGGAGAGGAGCAGCGGTGAGGGACTTGGCTCTTTAACACTTTGGGATGATTGGAGTTGATGTGAAAACACTCGTGGGGGGAAAGAGCCCTGAGCTGGCACAGAGGGAACTATGGAGAATGAGGGTGGCTCAAAGCATGGCGTTTGCTGTGGTGTTTTGTTTTTTGTTTCTTTGTTTTTTGTTTTTTGTTTTTTGTTTTTTGTTTTTTGTTTTGTTTCCTTGGCTCCTGGCTGGTTCGTTTCCTTCCCTCCTCCCTGGGTTTTGTGTTTGTTTGTGTTTCCTATGGTGCCCATTTCGCTGTAGGGCGGGAAAGTTGTGAAAATAGGGTTGGGGGATGTGCATGCGTTTAACCTGGACTGGAGTGTTTCTAAGCCGACCGAAGGGGGTGGGGGTGGCAGTGGGAGTGGGAGGGTCCGTCTGGAGGGGGCACGGGGAGGATGGTTTGTAGGGGGATGGGGAGAGGGGCGGGGGAGCTAGGGAGAAATACTTGGAACTCGAGGTTGCCAGGGTGATTGTGGGAAAGTGTCTTTTCCAGCGTTTGGCCGAAACCAAAAAAGCCGTTGAGATTATAGGCTATTAGGAAAGCTTCAACGAGCTTATCAATAAAAAGGAGATGCACACCACCTTTTAAACCAAAAGCTTGGTTCATTTTTTTTAATAAGTTGATTAAAAAACAACAGAAAAAGAGGGCCAAAAATGTAATTCCAACTGGAATTTTATCAGTATTTATCGAAATTGTATTTATTGGTTTGTGGGGCTTAACCCAAAGGAAAGCCCTGGGGAAGGAAAGAAGGAGTTATGGGAGGAGCATGTTCCTGCAGGAGCTGCGGGAAAGGGAAGGCAGGAAATGGAAGGCAGGGGAGCGAATGGAGCTGGAAGGAGCAAAGGGAGATCTAAGCTGCTGGCCCAGCGTGCCGGAAGCGGACGAAGTCCTGCAGCCAATGGAGCTGTTGGATGTTCGTTGGGTGAAACATCAAGCCGAGCTCCTCTTCTAGGATGTCGAGCACGGGCAGCACATAGAGCTTGTGCAGCCTGGCGGCCAGCCTGGGGTGGTAGGATTCAGGCTGGAAGCCCGCCGGAGGCCGCACCTCCTGCAGCACCAGGGCCAAGTCCTCGAGTCGGCTGAGGAGCTGCGCAGCTGCCAGCTCGTCCAGCGCGCTCTGAATCTGAGCGAGAGCGTCCGCGGTGGGAAGCGAATCCTCGCTTTCATCCAGACACTCCAAGGCGTCGAGCAAGCCACCCAGGAGCTGGCACAGTCGTCGGGGGCGCAGCTGCTGCAGGGACGTGCCGATCCTCCGCAAAGCCTCGAGGAACTGCTGCTCCTCAGCCAGCACTTCTGGGTCCTCTCCCCTTAGGGAAAGCGGGTTTTGACGCAGGCGCCGAAAGGAGCTGCGGACCATCCCAGCCCCTTCCCGCAGACACTCCAAGCCATACAGAAAACGGCCCTCTTCCAGCCTTGTCAGCCTCTCCCTCACTCGTTCCAGCCGCACTCTCCGCACCATCCAAAAGCCGCTTGATAGGACGCCCATGGCACACGCTCTTGACTTGAGAAAATCACAGGAACGATCCTTGCCCTGGCTCAGCTTAACGCTGCCTCCAGCCCACCTGTCTCCTTGTCAATAGCAGCCATGGCCACAGACGCTCCTTTTAAGCCCCCGCGGGGGGCGGGGGCAGGACACTCCAACCAATGGCAGGCGAGAGAGCAGGGGGCCTCTTTTGGGCCAGAACTTGAAGCAAGGTGCGAACTCGGTGCAATTGATAGGGACAATACGGATCTGATTGATGCAGTAGGATTGATTTCATCCTACAAGGAGGTGTTATGGGCCACCACTTGAAACAAGGTGCGAGCTCGGTGGAATTGGGTAGTAGTTACCGGATTTAGCATGATTGATTCAGTACCATTGATTTCACCTTACCACAAAGAAGGGTTTCCTAGTGATAGAATAACGTTGGGTGTAGATTCAGTGTGGAGCATATAAGGGAGAAGGTCTCAGGGCAAGAAAAGACAAGCACACCACAAGCTCTCCGAGCCTCAGCCAGAATGACAGCTAGGGAAGACCAGAGAAGTGGTGGCGCTCCTCCTGCCTCCCGCCCAGAGACCAAGACACGTTCAGGAGCACCTCGGGAAGCTGGCAGAAGCAGAGAACACAAAGGACTGGCCGCAGCACCTTAAGCTCTCCCAACCAAGGAGAGACATAGGCCTAGAAGAAAGCTAACCGCCCCTCCCCATCCCCCCAAAGGAGACAAGACTTTGAAAGAGACAATAAAGGATTTGCACTTTAACACCTGGCTGCATTTGGGGTGATTACTGGACCCACACTAAGCCTGCCTCCAGAAGCCCCGCCTTCCCCCACTCCCGCACCCACCCACCCCCCCGGCACAGAAACCTGCTCCCACATAACGTTACATCTTAGACAAGAATATTACAGGGGCCCCGGCCAGATCCCGGCAAGCTGTGGATCAAAACCCTCCGCTTCAGAGACCCTCACCTGCCCGGCTTCAATCCACCCCCTCCCACCTGGCTTCCTAGGGCTGCCGCAGAAGACAACGTTCCACCCGCTAGGGGGCCGCCTCTTGCGTGCAAAGGAGCATCAGCCCACGGTGCTCCAAGGGCCACCGAAACTGGCCACGCGTGTCCTTTGATCCCACAGTGTCTCTGCCGGCCCCGGATCCCAGAGTCACCAGAAAGCAGGCGCAAGCACCCACACGGGCAAAAGGGATTCTGCCAAAACCTTTTCTCGCCAGACCCCGGGAAACTGGGCATGGACTCGAGGGCCATCACTTGAGGAATCATCGGTAGTGCCGCGATACAGCTCTACAGGAAATGCCAGCCCACCTGATGGACGAAAAGCGGACAAAACCGCTCCCGAAGCGATGCTGACCATAGTCAGCAGAAGCAAGAGAACATTGTACACAGCCACGACAAAAGGGGGACCCGCATGGCTGACAACCGAGAAAGAAAAGGGGCCGCCAATTTCCCACGTAAATATGTCTGCGCAAATCTTCAAAAAAATTATAATAATAGTAAATACATGACTCAAATAATCCCCAAGATAATCCACCCCGACCAAGTAAGATTGACACCAACTGTGCAGGGCTGCTTCAGGATTAGGGAAACTATTAACAGGACTGGAATCCACAAACTAAAGATCAACAGAGATTTATCTCAACAGATGCAGAAAAACAAACAAACTAACTAAAAAAACAAACAAACAACATTTGGGAATCTCCAACAGCCATTCCTGTCTATAAGAGAACAGGAAAGAAAACCACTGGAGACTCTAGGAAGTCATGGATTTTTCCTTCAAGTGATAAGTACCATCTCTGTAAATACACCAGCAACCTTCCTATCTAAGGAAGACAAACGTGAACCATCCCCCACCAAATAAAGGGTACCCAAAGTTGGCCAATATCCCCCTTTCGATTCAGTCGTGCCTCAGAAAAGTTAGTTTTGGAAATAAGAGGAAACAAAGAGATTCAAGGAATGACAGTAGATCATAAGCAACAGAAACACTTTGCTGATGATAGATAGGATGGTGTACTTAGAGAAGCTGGAGAATGAACTTCACAAACACTCTTAGAAACAGTCCAATACTGTAGCCGAGTTGCAGGACCCGGGCAAAATATCCAGGTAAATCATCAGCATAGTGATACATCACCAACAAAGCCAACAGTTAGAGATACAGGAGAAATTACATTTACCACAACTGTCCATCATAGAAAAGATTTGGGAGTCTATCTGCCAAGTCAAAGTCAGGACCCTTACGAACACAGCTGCAAAAACCCTTTACAGGCAAATAAAGCCCTATGGCATCAATGAGAGAAATAAAAAGGGCTCCTGGTTTTGCCCAGCTCATAGAGGCAAAATCCCAACACTCCCCAAACCAATCTACTTATTTAGGGACATACCAATCAAAGCGCCCAGAAATTATGGTACACATCTACAAGAATGTATACCATTTCCTCCCTGAAGAACAACAGGTCACGGATCTCCAGGGAATGCATGGGAGAAGAGGCAAACCAAGAGGGGCTGACTGTGCCAGACGTCCAACGAGATGATAAAACAGCGATGGTCAGCACCATTGGGGACTGACTAAGAAACACAGTGGAGTCGACCAGTAGAAGAGGTCAGGTTCACTGGACAAAAGAGTCCATGACTCTAGGAAACACGTCGTTGAGAAATCCACGGAGCCCTGCTGTGAGGATCTGAATTCACTCTTTGACCCAAACTGCTGGGAGATTTGCAAACTAGAATGGCAGTATGCGGCCACTGACCCACACTGAACAGCCTACACCAAGGGAAGGTCGAAATGGCTTCATGATTTAGACATAAGGATTGATAGTATCAGCATATTAGAAGAGCATTGGATAGTTGAACTCTCAGATCCGTGGAGAGGGAAGGAATCTGTCACCAAAGAACAGCTAGAGGTCCTTGTTGAACCCAAGACAGAGCATTTCATTTCGATTGTGCTAAGCTCTAAAAAGTTGCTGGCCAAAGAAAAGGAAGGCAGACAAGGTCAGGAGGGATGCAATAAAGGGGGAAAACATGTGGATATTCAAGGCGTCTGATAAAGTCGTCCTTTCTAAAATATCCAGAGAGGGGACTCGAAGGGAAAAGCCATTCTGCAATTGATAACTGGCCAAAGGATGAAGAAATTGAAACCATTAGCAGCCCTGTGAAAAGGTGCCCTCACTTTGCCTGTCATGTAGGGGAGGGGGTAGAGGGAGGGGAAAACTCAGAAAAGAAAGGAGTATAAAGGGATAATGCCATAAAAAAATTACCCATGCTTATGTACTGTCAAAAAATTATATTTATCAAATTAAAAAAAAAAAACAAAACAAGGAAAGAAAGAAAGAAAAGAAAAGGTGCCCTAATTAGGAGGGATCATAGAGAAGCAAATTAAGATAACTCTGAGATATGCCTAGACATTCTCAGATTGGCTAAGATGACAGAAAAAGATAATGATCAACACTGAGTGATTCTGAGTGATCTTGTGATGGGGTCCAACCAATCTGGAGAGCAATCTGGAAGTATGCCAGAGGGTTAGCAAAATGTGCATTCCCTTTGATCCGGCAGTGATTCTACTCCTTGTAACCCACAGATATGGTGAAAGAGGCAAAGGGCCCAGCAGGAGCAAAACATTGTGAGGCACTTCTTTGGGTAGTGGCAAGAGCCCGGAAAGACATGGGTGTCCATCAGTTGGAGAACAGCTCAATGGCTCATGGAAGGTGAATGCAATGGAACACTGGCAGGATGACTTCAGGGAGGCCTGCAGAGACTTGGATGAACTGACTGATGCTAAGTGAAGTGAGCAGAAGCAGGAGATCACTGTGCAGGGCAACAACAAGATTGTACCATGAGCAGTTCTGATGGACGTGGCTCCCTTCAACCATGAGATGGCTCAGGCCTGTGCTGAAGAGCTTGGGATGCTGAGAGCCATCTATACTCAGAGAGAGGACTGTGGGAACTGAGGGTGGATTACACCATAGCATTTCACTCTTTTGTTTGTGCTTTATTTGAGGGTTCTTTATTGTGCGAAGGTATATACATATATATATATATATATGTATATATAATTTTTTGATTTTGATATGATTACTGTAGTGCAGAAAGAGGATTGTATCAATGGGTATGCCTATAGAGGATTCAACGTATTTTGTTAGCACGGTTAACGTCCCTTGGATTCGGTGCCATTTGGGGATGGGGTGGGCGTAGGGGGTGGAATTGGAGCAGGAGGATTGTCAAGGGTCAATGGGGAACAGATGATGCTAGCAGGCTTTCCCAATTGTACAAGGTTCAAGGACAAAACAAGGAGGAGAGGAGCAGCGGTGAGGGACTTGGCTCTTTAACACTTTGGGATGATTGGAGTTGATGTGAAAACACTCGTGGGGGGAAAGAGCCCTGAGCTGGCACAGAGGGAACTATGGAGAATGAGGGTGGCTCAAAGCATGGCGTTTGCTGTGGTGTTTTGTTTTTTGTTTCTTTGTTTTTTGTTTTTTGTTTTGTTTCCTTGGCTCCTGGCTGGTTCGTTTCCTTCCCTCCTCCCTGGGTTTTGTGTTTGTTTGTGTTTCCTATGGTGCCCATTTCGCTGTAGGGCGGGAAAGTTGTGAAAATAGGGTTGGGGGATGTGCATGCGTTTAACCTGGACTGGAGTGTTTCTAAGCCGACCGAAGGGGGTGGGGGTGGCAGTGGGAGTGGGAGGGTCCGTCTGGAGGGGGCACGGGGAGGATGGTTTGTAGGGGGATGGGGAGAGGGGCGGGGGAGCTAGGGAGAAATACTTGGAACTCGAGGTTGCCAGGGTGATTGTGGGAAAGTGTCTTTTCCAGCGTTTGGCCGAAACCAAAAAAGCCGTTGAGATTATAGGCTATTAGGAAAGCTTCAACGAGCTTATCAATAAAAAGGAGATGCACACCACCTTTTAAACCAAAAGCTTGGTTCATTTTTTTTAATAAGTTGATTAAAAAACAACAGAAAAAGAGGGCCAAAAATGTAATTCCAACTGGAATTTTATCAGTATTTATCGAAATTGTATTTATTGGTTTGTGGGGCTTAACCCAAAGGAAAGCCCTGGGGAAGGAAAGAAGGAGTTATGGGAGGAGCATGTTCCTGCAGGAGCTGCGGGAAAGGGAAGGCAGGAAATGGAAGGCAGGGGAGCGAATGGAGCTGGAAGGAGCAAAGGGAGATCTAAGCTGCTGGCCCAGCGTGCCGGAAGCGGACGAAGTCCTGCAGCCAATGGAGCTGTTGGATGTTCGTTGGGTGAAACATCAAGCCGAGCTCCTCTTCTAGGATGTCGAGCACGGGCAGCACATAGAGCTTGTGCAGCCTGGCGGCCAGCCTGGGGTGGTAGGATTCAGGCTGGAAGCCCGCCGGAGGCCGCACCTCCTGCAGCACCAGGGCCAAGTCCTCGAGTCGGCTGAGGAGCTGCGCAGCTGCCAGCTCGTCCAGCGCGCTCTGAATCTGAGCGAGAGCGTCCGCGGTGGGAAGCGAATCCTCGCTTTCATCCAGACACTCCAAGGCGTCGAGCAAGCCACCCAGGAGCTGGCACAGTCGTCGGGGGCGCAGCTGCTGCAGGGACGTGCCGATCCTCCGCAAAGCCTCGAGGAACTGCTGCTCCTCAGCCAGCACTTCTGGGTCCTCTCCCCTTAGGGAAAGCGGGTTTTGACGCAGGCGCCGAAAGGAGCTGCGGACCATCCCAGCCCCTTCCCGCAGACACTCCAAGCCATACAGAAAACGGCCCTCTTCCAGCCTTGTCAGCCTCTCCCTCACTCGTTCCAGCCGCACTCTCCGCACCATCCAAAAGCCGCTTGATAGGACGCCCATGGCACACGCTCTTGACTTGAGAAAATCACAGGAACGATCCTTGCCCTGGCTCAGCTTAACGCTGCCTCCAGCCCACCTGTCTCCTTGTCAATAGCAGCCATGGCCACAGACGCTCCTTTTAAGCCCCCGCGGGGGGCGGGGGCAGGACACTCCAACCAATGGCAGGCGAGAGAGCAGGGGGCCTCTTTTGGGCCAGAACTTGAAGCAAGGTGCGAACTCGGTGCAATTGATAGGGACAATACGGATCTGATTGATGCAGTAGGATTGATTTCATCCTACAAGGAGGTGTTATGGGCCACCACTTGAAACAAGGTGCGAGCTCGGTGGAATTGGGTAGTAGTTACCGGATTTAGCATGATTGATTCAGTACCATTGATTTCACCTTACCACAAAGAAGGGTTTCCTAGTGATAGAATAACGTTGGGTGTAGATTCAGTGTGGAGCATATAAGGGAGAAGGTCTCAGGGCAAGAAAAGACAAGCACACCACAAGCTCTCCGAGCCTCAGCCAGAATGACAGCTAGGGAAGACCAGAGAAGTGGTGGCGCTCCTCCTGCCTCCCGCCCAGAGACCAAGACACGTTCAGGAGCACCTCGGGAAGCTGGCAGAAGCAGAGAACACAAAGGACTGGCCGCAGCACCTTAAGCTCTCCCAACCAAGGAGAGACATAGGCCTAGAAGAAAGCTAACCGGCCCTCCCCATCCCCCCAAAGGAGACAAGACTTTGAAAGAGACAATAAAGGATTTGCACTTTAACACCTGGCTGCATTTGGGGTGATTACTGGACCCACACTAAGCCTGCCTCCAGAAGCCCCGCCTTCCCCCACTCCCGCACCCACCCACCCCCTCCCGGCACAGAAACCTGCTCCCACATAACGTTACATCTTAGACAAGAATATTACAGGGGCCCCGGCCAGATCCCGGCAAGCTGTGGATCAAAACCCTCCGCTTCAGAGACCCTCACCTGCCCGGCTTCTCTCCACCCCCTCCCACCTGGCTTCCCAGGGCTGCCGCAGAAGACAACGTTCCACCCGCTAGGGGGCCGCCTCTTGCGTGCAAAGGAGCATCAGCCCACGGTGCTCCAAGGGCCACCGAAACTGGCCACGCGTGTCCTTTGATCCCACAGTGTCTCTGCCGGCCCCGGATCCCAGAGTCACCAGAAAGCAGGCGCAAGCACCCACACGGGCAAAAGGGATTCTGCCAAAACCTTTTCTCTCCAGACCCCGGGAAACTGGGCATGGACTCGAGGGCCATCACTTGAGGAATCATCGGTAGTGCCGCGATACAGCTCTACAGGAAATGCCAGCCCACCTGATGGACGAAAAGCGGACAAAACCGCTCCCGAAGCGATGCTGACCATAGTCAGCAGAAGCAAGAGAACATTGTACACAGCCACGACAAAAGGGGGACCCGCATGGCTGACAACCGAGAAAGAAAAGGGGCCGCCAATTTCCCACGTAAATATGTCTGCGCAAATCTTCAAAAAAATTATAATAATAGTAAATACATGACTCAAATAATCCCCAAGATAATCCACCCCGACCAAGTAAGATTGACACCAACTGTGCAGGGCTGCTTCAGGATTAGGGAAACTATTAACAGGACTGGAATCCACAAACTAAAGATCAACAGAGATTTATCTCAACAGATGCAGAAAAACAAACAAACTAACTAAAAAAACAAACAAACAACATTTGGGAATCTCCAACAGCCATTCCTGTCTATAAGAGAACAGGAAAGAAAACCACTGGAGACTCTAGGAAGTCATGGATTTTTCCTTCAAGTGATAAGTACCATCTCTGTAAATACACCAGCAACCTTCCTATCTAAGGAAGACAAACGTGAACCATCCCCCACCAAATAAAGGGTACCCAAAGTTGGCCAATATCCCCCTTTCGATTCAGTCGTGCCTCAGAAAAGTTAGTTTTGGAAATAAGAGGAAACAAAGAGATTCAAGGAATGACAGTAGATCATAAGCAACAGAAACACTTTGCTGATGATAGATAGGATGGTGTACTTAGAGAAGCTGGAGAATGAACTTCACAAACACTCTTAGAAACAGTCCAATACTGTAGCCGAGTTGCAGGACCCGGGCAAAATATCCAGGTAAATCATCAGCATAGTGATACATCACCAACAAAGCCAACAGTTAGAGATACAGGAGAAATTACATTTACCACAACTGTCCATCATAGAAAAGATTTGGGAGTCTATCTGCCAAGTCAAAGTCAGGACCCTTACGAACACAGCTGCAAAAACCCTTTACAGGCAAATAAAGCCCTATGGCATCAATGAGAGAAATAAAAAGGGCTCCTGGTTTTGCCCAGCTCATAGAGGCAAAATCCCAACACTCCCCAAACCAATCTACTTATTTAGGGACATACCAATCAAAGCGCCCAGAAATTATGGTACACATCTACAAGAATGTATACCATTTCCTCCCTGAAGAACAACAGGTCACGGATCTCCAGGGAATGCATGGGAGAAGAGGCAAACCAAGAGGGGCTGACTGTGCCAGACGTCCAACGAGATGATAAAACAGCGATGGTCAGCACCATTGGGGACTGACTAAGAAACACAGTGGAGTCGACCAGTAGAAGAGGTCAGGTTCACTGGACAAAAGAGTCCATGACTCTAGGAAACACGTCGTTGAGAAATCCACGGAGCCCTGCTGTGAGGATCTGAATTCACTCTTTGACCCAAACTGCTGGGAGATTTGCAAACTAGAATGGCAGTATGCGGCCACTGACCCACACTGAACAGCCTACACCAAGGGAAGGTCGAAATGGCTTCATGATTTAGACATAAGGATTGATAGTATCAGCGTATTAGAAGAGCATTGGATAGTTGAACTCTCAGATCCGTGGAGAGGGAAGGAATCTGTCACCAAAGAACAGCTAGAGGTCCTTGTTGAACCCAAGACAGAGCATTTCATTTCGATTGTGCTAAGCTCTAAAAAGTTGCTGGCCAAAGAAAGGGAAGGCAGACAAGGTCAGGAGGGATGCAATAAAGGGGGAAAACATGTGGATATTCAAGGCGTCTGATAAAGTCGTCCTTTCTAAAATATCCAGAGAGGGGACTCGAAGGGAAAAGCCATTCTGCAATTGATAACTGGCCATAGGATGAAGAAATTGAAACCATTAGCAGCCCTGTGAAAAGGTGCCCTCACTTTGCCTGTCATGTAGGGGAGGGGGTAGAGGGAGGGGAAAACTCAGAAAAGAAAGGAGTATAAAGGGATAATGCCATAAAAAAATTACCCATGCTTATGTACTGTCAAAAAAATTATACTTATCAAATTAAAAAAAAAAAAAAAAAAAAACAAGGAAAGAAAGAAAGAAAAGAAAAGGTGCCCTAATTAGGAGGGATCATAGAGAAGCAAATTAAGATAACTCTGAGATATGCCTAGACATTCTCAGATTGGCTAAGATGACAGAAAAAGATAATGATCAACACTGAGTGATTCTGAGTGATCTTGTGATGGGGTCCAACCAATCTGGAGAGCAATCTGGAAGTATGCCAGAGGGTTAGCAAAATGTGCATTCCCTTTGATCCGGCAGTGATTCTACTCCTTGTAACCCACAGATATGGTGAAAGAGGCAAAGGGCCCAGCAGGAGCAAAACATTGTGAGGCACTTCTTTGGGTAGTGGCAAGAGCCCGGAAAGACATGGGTGCCCATCAGTTGGAGAACAGCTCAATGGCTCATGGAAGGTGAATGCAATGGAACATTGGCAGGATGACTTCAGGGAGGCCTGCAGAGACTTGGATGAACTGACTGATGCTAAGTGAAGTGAGCAGAAGCAGGAGATCACTGTGCACGGCAACAACAAGATTGTACCATGAGCAGTTCTGATGGACGTGGCTCCCTTCAACCATGAGATGGCTCAGGCCTGTGCTGAAGAGCTTGGGATGCTGAGAGCCATCTATACTCAGAGAGAGGACTGTGGGAACTGAGGGTGGATTACACCATAGCATTTCACTCTTTTGTTTGTGCTTTATTTGAGGGTTCTTTATTGTGCGAAGGTATATACATATATATATATATATATATGTATATATAATTTTTTGATTTTGATATGATTACTGTAGTGCAGAAAGAGGATTGTATCAATGGGTATGCCTATAGAGGATTCAACGTATTTTGTTAGCACGGTTAACGTCCCTTGGATTCGGTGCCATTTGGGGATGGGGTGGGCGTAGGGGGTGGAATTGGAGCAGGAGGATTGTCAAGGGTCAATGGGGAACAGATGATGCTAGCAGGCTTTCCCAATTGTACAAGGTTCAAGGACAAAACAAGGAGGAGAGGAGCAGCGGTGAGGGACTTGGCTCTTTAACACTTTGGGATGATTGGAGTTGATGTGAAAACACTCGTGGGGGGAAAGAGCCCTGAGCTGGCACAGAGGGAACTATGGAGAATGAGGGTGGCTCAAAGCATGGCGTTTGCTGTGGTGTTTTGTTTTTTGTTTCTTTGTTTTTTGTTTTTTGTTTTTTGTTTTTTGTTTTTTGTTTTGTTTCCTTGGCTCCTGGCTGGTTCGTTTCCTTCCCTCCTCCTGGGTTTTGTGTTTTGTTTGTGTTTCCTATGGTGCCCATTTCGCTGTAGGGCGGGAAAGTTGTGAAAATAGGGTTGGGGGATGTGCATGCGTTTAACCTGGACTGGAGTGTTTCTAAGCCGACCGAAGGGGGTGGGGGTGGCAGTGGGAGTGGGAGGGTCCGTCTGGAGGGGGCACGGGGAGGATGGTTTGTAGGGGGATGGGGAGAGGGGCGGGGGGGAGCTAGGGAGAAATACTTGGAACTCGAGGTTGCCAGGGTGATTGTGGGAAAGTGTCTTTTCCAGCGTTTGGCCGAAACCAAAAAAGCCGTTGAGATTATAGGCTATTAGGAAAGCTTCAACGAGCTTATCAATAAAAAGGAGATGCACACCACCTTTTAAACCAAAAGCTTGGTTCATTTTTTTTAATAAGTTGATTAAAAAACAACAGAAAAAGAGGGCCAAAAATGTAATTCCAACTGGAATTTTATCAGTATTTATCGAAATTGTATTTATTGGTTTGTGGGGCTTAACCCAAAGGAAAGCCCTGGGGAAGGAAAGAAGGAGTTATGGGAGGAGCATGTTCCTGCAGGAGCTGCGGGAAAGGGAAGGCAGGAAATGGAAGGCAGGGGAGCGAATGGAGCTGGAAGGAGCAAAGGGAGATCTAAGCTGCTGGCCCAGCGTGCCGGAAGCGGACGAAGTCCTGCAGCCAATGGAGCTGTTGGATGTTCGTTGGGTGAAACATCAAGCCGAGCTCCTCTTCTAGGATGTCGAGCACGGGCAGCACATAGAGCTTGTGCAGCCTGGCGGCCAGCCTGGGGTGGTAGGATTCAGGCTGGAAGCCCGCCGGAGGCCGCACCTCCTGCAGCACCAGGGCCAAGTCCTCGAGTCGGCTGAGGAGCTGCGCAGCTGCCAGCTCGTCCAGCGCGCTCTGAATCTGAGCGAGAGCGTCCGCGGTGGGAAGCGAATCCTCGCTTTCATCCAGACACTCCAAGGCGTCGAGCAAGCCACCCAGGAGCTGGCACAGTCGTCGGGGGCGCAGCTGCTGCAGGGACGTGCCGATCCTCCGCAAAGCCTCGAGGAACTGCTGCTCCTCAGCCAGCACTTCTGGGTCCTCTCCCCTTAGGGAAAGCGGGTTTTGACGCAGGCGCCGAAAGGAGCTGCGGACCATCCCAGCCCCTTCCCGCAGACACTCCAAGCCATACAGAAAACGGCCCTCTTCCAGCCTTGTCAGCCTCTCCCTCACTCGTTCCAGCCGCACTCTCCGCACCATCCAAAAGCCGCTTGATAGGACGCCCATGGCACACGCTCTTGACTTGAGAAAATCACAGGAACGATCCTTGCCCTGGCTCAGCTTAACGCTGCCTCCAGCCCACCTGTCTCCTTGTCAATAGCAGCCATGGCCACAGACGCTCCTTTTAAGCCCCCGCGGGGGGCGGGGGCAGGACACTCCAACCAATGGCAGGCGAGAGAGCAGGGGGCCTCTTTTGGGCCAGAACTTGAAGCAAGGTGCGAACTCGGTGCAATTGATAGGGACAATACGGATCTGATTGATGCAGTAGGATTGATTTCATCCTACAAGGAGGTGTTATGGGCCACCACTTGAAACAAGGTGCGAGCTCGGTGGAATTGGGTAGTAGTTACCGGATTTAGCATGATTGATTCAGTACCATTGATTTCACCTTACCACAAAGAAGGGTTTCCTAGTGATAGAATAACGTTGGGTGTAGATTCAGTGTGGAGCATATAAGGGAGAAGGTCTCAGGGCAAGAAAAGACAAGCACACCACAAGCTCTCCGAGCCTCAGCCAGAATGACAGCTAGGGAAGACCAGAGAAGTGGTGGCGCTCCTCCTGCCTCCCGCCCAGAGACCAAGACACGTTCAGGAGCACCTCGGGAAGCTGGCAGAAGCAGAGAACACAAAGGACTGGCCGCAGCACCTTAAGCTCTCCCAACCAAGGAGAGACATAGGCCTAGAAGAAAGCTAACCGCCCCTCCCCATCCCCCCAAAGGAGACAAGACTTTGAAAGAGACAATAAAGGATTTGCACTTTAACACCTGGCTGCATTTGGGGTGATTACTGGACCCACACTAAGCCTGCCTCCAGAAGCCCCGCCTTCCCCCACTCCCGCACCCACCCCCCCCCCCCCCCGCACAGAAACCTGCTCCCACATAACGTTACATCTTAGACAAGAATATTACAGGGGCCCCGGCCAGATCCCGGCAAGCTGTGGATCAAAACCCTCCGCTTCAGAGACCCTCACCTGCCCGGCTTCAATCCACCCCCTCCCACCTGGCTTCCTAGGGCTGCCGCAGAAGACAACGTTCCACCCGCTAGGGGGCCGCCTCTTGCGTGCAAAGGAGCATCAGCCCACGGTGCTCCAAGGGCCACCGAAACTGGCCACGCGTGTCCTTTGATCCCACAGTGTCTCTGCCGGCCCCGGATCCCAGAGTCACCAGAAAGCAGGCGCAAGCACCCACACGGGCAAAAGGGATTCTGCCAAAACCTTTTCTCGCCAGACCCCGGGAAACTGGGCATGGACTCGAGGGCCATCACTTGAGGAATCATCGGTAGTGCCGCGATACAGCTCTACAGGAAATGCCAGCCCACCTGATGGACGAAAAGCGGACAAAACCGCTCCCGAAGCGATGCTGACCATAGTCAGCAGAAGCAAGAGAACATTGTACACAGCCACGACAAAAGGGGGACCCGCATGGCTGACAACCGAGAAAGAAAAGGGGCCGCCAATTTCCCACGTAAATATGTCTGCGCAAATCTTCAAAAAAATTATAATAGTAAATACATGACTCAAATAATCCCCAAGATAATCCACCCCGACCAAGTAAGATTGACACCAACTGTGCAGGGCTGCTTCAGGATTAGGGAAACTATTAACAGGACTGGAATCCACAAACTAAAGATCAACAGAGATTTATCTCAACAGATGCAGAAAAACAAACAAACTAACTAAAAAAACAAACAAACAACATTTGGGAATCTCCAACAGCCATTCCTGTCTATAAGAGAACAGGAAAGAAAACCACTGGAGACTCTAGGAAGTCATGGATTTTTCCTTCAAGTGATAAGTACCATCTCTGTAAATACACCAGCAACCTTCCTATCTAAGGAAGACAAACGTGAACCATCCCCCACCAAATAAAGGGTACCCAAAGTTGGCCAATATCCCCCTTTCGATTCAGTCGTGCCTCAGAAAAGTTAGTTTTGGAAATAAGAGGAAAACAAAGAGATTCAAGGAATGACAGTAGATCATAAGCAACAGAAACACTTTGCTGATGATAGATAGGATGGTGTACTTAGAGAAGCTGGAGAATGAACTTCACAAACACTCTTAGAAACAGTCCAATACTGTAGCCGAGTTGCAGGACCCGGGCAAAATATCCAGGTAAATCATCAGCATAGTGATACATCACCAACAAAGCCAACAGTTAGAGATACAGGAGAAATTACATTTACCACAACTGTCCATCATAGAAAAGATTTGGGAGTCTATCTGCCAAGTCAAAGTCAGGACCCTTACGAACACAGCTGCAAAAACCCTTTACAGGCAAATAAAGCCCTATGGCATCAATGAGAGAAATAAAAAGGGCTCCTGGTTTTGCCCAGCTCATAGAGGCAAAATCCCAACACTCCCCAAACCAATCTACTTATTTAGGGACATACCAATCAAAGCGCCCAGAAATTATGGTACACATCTACAAGAATGTATACCATTTCCTCCCTGAAGAACAACAGGTCACGGATCTCCAGGG
Source organism: Sminthopsis crassicaudata (assembly GCF_048593235.1). Lineage (NCBI taxonomy): Eukaryota > Metazoa > Chordata > Mammalia > Dasyuromorphia > Dasyuridae > Sminthopsis > Sminthopsis crassicaudata. The sequence continues at coordinate 440,119,998 of NC_133619.1, forward strand.
AATGCATGGGAGAAGAGGCAAACCAAGAGGGGCTGACTGTGCCAGACGTCCAACGAGATGATAAAACAGCGATGGTCAGCACCATTGGGGACTGACTAAGAAACACAGTGGAGTCGACCAGTAGAAGAGGTCAGGTTCACTGGACAAAAGAGTCCATGACTCTAGGAAACACGTCGTTGAGAAATCCACGGAGCCCTGCTGTGAGGATCTGAATTCACTCTTTGACCCAAACTGCTGGGAGATTTGCAAACTAGAATGGCAGTATGCGGCCACTGACCCACACTGAACAGCCTACACCAAGGAAGGTCGAAATGGCTTCATGATTTAGACATAAGGATTGATAGTATCAGCATATTAGAAGAGCATTGGATAGTTGAACTCTCAGATCCGTGGAGAGGGAAGGAATCTGTCACCAAAGAACAGCTAGAGGTCCTTGTTGAACCCAAGACAGAGCATTTCATTTCGATTGTGCTAAGCTCTAAAAAGTTGCTGGCCAAAGAAAAGGAAGGCAGACAAGGTCAGGAGGGATGCAATAAAGGGGGAAAACATGTGGATATTCAAGGCGTCTGATAAAGTCGTCCTTTCTAAAATATCCAGAGAGGGGACTCGAAGGGAAAAGCCATTCTGCAATTGATAACTGGCCAAAGGATGAAGAAATTGAAACCATTAGCAGCCCTGTGAAAAGGTGCCCTCACTTTGCCTGTCATGTAGGGGAGGGGGTAGAGGGAGGGGAAAACTCAGAAAAGAAAGGAGTATAAAGGGATAATGCCATAAAAAAATTACCCATGCTTATGTACTGTCAAAAAAATTATATTTATCAAATTAAAAAAAAAAAACAAAACAAGGAAAGAAAGAAAGAAAAGAAAAGGTGCCCTAATTAGGAGGGATCATAGAGAAGCAAATTAAGATAACTCTGAGATATGCCTAGACATTCTCAGATTGGCTAAGATGACAGAAAAAGATAATGATCAACACTGAGTGATTCTGAGTGATCTTGTGATGGGGTCCAACCAATCTGGAGAGCAATCTGGAAGTATGCCAGAGGGTTAGCAAAATGTGCATTCCCTTTGATCCGGCAGTGATTCTACTCCTTGTAACCCACAGATATGGTGAAAGAGGCAAAGGGCCCAGCAGGAGCAAAACATTGTGAGGCACTTCTTTGGGTAGTGGCAAGAGCCCGGAAAGACATGGGTGTCCATCAGTTGGAGAACAGCTCAATGGCTCATGGAAGGTGAATGCAATGGAACACTGGCAGGATGACTTCAGGGAGGCCTGCAGAGACTTGGATGAACTGACTGATGCTAAGTGAAGTGAGCAGAAGCAGGAGATCACTGTGCAGGGCAACAACAAGATTGTACCATGAGCAGTTCTGATGGACGTGGCTCCCTTCAACCATGAGATGGCTCAGGCCTGTGCTGAAGAGCTTGGGATGCTGAGAGCCATCTATACTCAGAGAGAGGACTGTGGGAACTGAGGGTGGATTACACCATAGCATTTCACTCTTTTGTTTGTGCTTTATTTGAGGGTTCTTTATTGTGCGAAGGTATATACATATATATATATATATGTATATATAATTTTTTGATTTTGATATGATTACTGTAGTGCAGAAAGAGGATTGTATCAATGGGTATGCCTATAGAGGATTCAACGTATTTTGTTAGCACGGTTAACGTCCCTTGGATTCGGTGCCATTTGGGGATGGGGTGGGCGTAGGGGGTGGAATTGGAGCAGGAGGATTGTCAAGGGTCAATGGGGAACAGATGATGCTAGCAGGCTTTCCCAATTGTACAAGGTTCAAGGACAAAACAAGGAGGAGAGGAGCAGCGGTGAGGGACTTGGCTCTTTAACACTTTGGGATGATTGGAGTTGATGTGAAAACACTCGTGGGGGGAAAGAGCCCTGAGCTGGCACAGAGGGAACTATGGAGAATGAGGGTGGCTCAAAGCATGGCGTTTGCTGTGGTGTTTTGTTTTTTGTTTCTTTGTTTTTTGTTTTTTGTTTTTTGTTTTTTGTTTTTTGTTTTGTTTCCTTGGCTCCTGGCTGGTTCGTTTCCTTCCCTCCTCCCTGGGTTTTGTGTTTGTTTGTGTTTCCTATGGTGCCCATTTCGCTGTAGGGCGGGAAAGTTGTGAAAATAGGGTTGGGGGATGTGCATGCGTTTAACCTGGACTGGAGTGTTTCTAAGCCGACCGAAGGGGGTGGGGGTGGCAGTGGGAGTGGGAGGGTCCGTCTGGAGGGGGCACGGGGAGGATGGTTTGTAGGGGGATGGGGAGAGGGGCGGGGGAGCTAGGGAGAAATACTTGGAACTCGAGGTTGCCAGGGTGATTGTGGGAAAGTGTCTTTTCCAGCGTTTGGCCGAAACCAAAAAAGCCGTTGAGATTATAGGCTATTAGGAAAGCTTCAACGAGCTTATCAATAAAAAGGAGATGCACACCACCTTTTAAACCAAAAGCTTGGTTCATTTTTTTTAATAAGTTGATTAAAAAACAACAGAAAAAGAGGGCCAAAAATGTAATTCCAACTGGAATTTTATCAGTATTTATCGAAATTGTATTTATTGGTTTGTGGGGCTTAACCCAAAGGAAAGCCCTGGGGAAGGAAAGAAGGAGTTATGGGAGGAGCATGTTCCTGCAGGAGCTGCGGGAAAGGGAAGGCAGGAAATGGAAGGCAGGGGAGCGAATGGAGCTGGAAGGAGCAAAGGGAGATCTAAGCTGCTGGCCCAGCGTGCCGGAAGCGGACGAAGTCCTGCAGCCAATGGAGCTGTTGGATGTTCGTTGGGTGAAACATCAAGCCGAGCTCCTCTTCTAGGATGTCGAGCACGGGCAGCACATAGAGCTTGTGCAGCCTGGCGGCCAGCCTGGGGTGGTAGGATTCAGGCTGGAAGCCCGCCGGAGGCCGCACCTCCTGCAGCACCAGGGCCAAGTCCTCGAGTCGGCTGAGGAGCTGCGCAGCTGCCAGCTCGTCCAGCGCGCTCTGAATCTGAGCGAGAGCGTCCGCGGTGGGAAGCGAATCCTCGCTTTCATCCAGACACTCCAAGGCGTCGAGCAAGCCACCCAGGAGCTGGCACAGTCGTCGGGGGCGCAGCTGCTGCAGGGACGTGCCGATCCTCCGCAAAGCCTCGAGGAACTGCTGCTCCTCAGCCAGCACTTCTGGGTCCTCTCCCCTTAGGGAAAGCGGGTTTTGACGCAGGCGCCGAAAGGAGCTGCGGACCATCCCAGCCCCTTCCCGCAGACACTCCAAGCCATACAGAAAACGGCCCTCTTCCAGCCTTGTCAGCCTCTCCCTCACTCGTTCCAGCCGCACTCTCCGCACCATCCAAAAGCCGCTTGATAGGACGCCCATGGCACACGCTCTTGACTTGAGAAAATCACAGGAACGATCCTTGCCCTGGCTCAGCTTAACGCTGCCTCCAGCCCACCTGTCTCCTTGTCAATAGCAGCCATGGCCACAGACGCTCCTTTTAAGCCCCCGCGGGGGGCGGGGGCAGGACACTCCAACCAATGGCAGGCGAGAGAGCAGGGGGCCTCTTTTGGGCCAGAACTTGAAGCAAGGTGCGAACTCGGTGCAATTGATAGGGACAATACGGATCTGATTGATGCAGTAGGATTGATTTCATCCTACAAGGAGGTGTTATGGGCCACCACTTGAAACAAGGTGCGAGCTCGGTGGAATTGGGTAGTAGTTACCGGATTTAGCATGATTGATTCAGTACCATTGATTTCACCTTACCACAAAGAAGGGTTTCCTAGTGATAGAATAACGTTGGGTGTAGATTCAGTGTGGAGCATATAAGGGAGAAGGTCTCAGGGCAAGAAAAGACAAGCACACCACAAGCTCTCCGAGCCTCAGCCAGAATGACAGCTAGGGAAGACCAGAGAAGTGGTGGCGCTCCTCCTGCCTCCCGCCCAGAGACCAAGACACGTTCAGGAGCACCTCGGGAAGCTGGCAGAAGCAGAGAACACAAAGGACTGGCCGCAGCACCTTAAGCTCTCCCAACCAAGGAGAGACATAGGCCTAGAAGAAAGCTAACCGCCCCTCCCCATCCCCCCAAAGGAGACAAGACTTTGAAAGAGACAATAAAGGATTTGCACTTTAACACCTGGCTGCATTTGGGGTGATTACTGGACCCACACTAAGCCTGCCTCCAGAAGCCCCGCCTTCCCCCACTCCCGCACCCACCCACCCCCCCCCCCCGGCACAGAAACCTGCTCCCACATAACGTTACATCTTAGACAAGAATATTACAGGGGCCCCGGCCAGATCCCGGCAAGCTGTGGATCAAAACCCTCCGCTTCAGAGACCCTCACCTGCCCGGCTTCTCTCCACCCCCTCCCACCTGGCTTCCCAGGGCTGCCGCAGAAGACAACGTTCCACCCGCTAGGGGGCCGCCTCTTGCGTGCAAAGGAGCATCAACCCACGGTGCTCCAAGGGCCACCGAAACTGGCCACGCGTGTCCTTTGATCCCACAGTGTCTCTGCCGGCCCCGGATCCCAGAGTCACCAGAAAGCAGGCGCAAGCACCCACACGGGCAAAAGGGATTCTGCCAAAACCTTTTCTCTCCAGACCCCGGGAAACTGGGCATGGACTCGAGGGCCATCACTTGAGGAATCATCGGTAGTGCCGCGATACAGCTCTACAGGAAATGCCAGCCGACCTGATGGACGAAAAGCGGACAAAACCGCTCCCGAAGCGATGCTGACCATAGTCAGCAGAAGCAAGAGAACATTGTACACAGCCACGACAAAAGGGGGACCCGCATGGCTGACAACCGAGAAAGAAAAGGGGCCGCCAATTTCCCACGTAAATATGTCTGCGCAAATCTTCAAAAAAATTATAATAATAGTAAATACATGACTCAAATAATCCCCAAGATAATCCACCCCGACCAAGTAAGATTGACACCAACTGTGCAGGGCTGCTTCAGGATTAGGGAAACTATTAACAGGACTGGAATCCACAAACTAAAGATCAACAGAGATTTATCTCAACAGATGCAGAAAAACAAACAAACTAACTAAAAAAACAAACAAACAACATTTGGGAATCTCCAACAGCCATTCCTGTCTATAAGAGAACAGGAAAGAAAACCACTGGAGACTCTAGGAAGTCATGGATTTTTCCTTCAAGTGATAAGTACCATCTCTGTAAATACACCAGCAACCTTCCTATCTAAGGAAGACAAACGTGAACCATCCCCCACCAAATAAAGGGTACCCAAAGTTGGCCAATATCCCCCTTTCGATTCAGTCGTGCCTCAGAAAAGTTAGTTTTGGAAATAAGAGGAAACAAAGAGATTCAAGGAATGACAGTAGATCATAAGCAACAGAAACACTTTGCTGATGATAGATAGGATGGTGTACTTAGAGAAGCTGGAGAATGAACTTCACAAACACTCTTAGAAACAGTCCAATACTGTAGCCGAGTTGCAGGACCCGGGCAAAATATCCAGGTAAATCATCAGCATAGTGATACATCACCAACAAAGCCAACAGTTAGAGATACAGGAGAAATTACATTTACCACAACTGTCCATCATAGAAAAGATTTGGGAGTCTATCTGCCAAGTCAAAGTCAGGACCCTTACGAACACAGCTGCAAAAACCCTTTACAGGCAAATAAAGCCCTATGGCATCAATGAGAGAAATAAAAAGGGCTCCTGGTTTTGCCCAGCTCATAGAGGCAAAATCCCAACACTCCCCAAACCAATCTACTTATTTAGGGACATACCAATCAAAGCGCCCAGAAATTATGGTACACATCTACAAGAATGTATACCATTTCCTCCCTGAAGAACAACAGGTCACGGATCTCCAGGGAATGCATGGGAGAAGAGGCAAACCAAGAGGGGCTGACTGTGCCAGACGTCCAACGAGATGATAAAACAGCGATGGTCAGCACCATTGGGGACTGACTAAGAAACACAGTGGAGTCGACCAGTAGAAGAGGTCAGGTTCACTGGACAAAAGAGTCCATGACTCTAGGAAACACGTCGTTGAGAAATCCACGGAGCCCTGCTGTGAGGATCTGAATTCACTCTTTGACCCAAACTGCTGGGAGATTTGCAAACTAGAATGGCAGTATGCGGCCACTGACCCACACTGAACAGCCTACACCAAGGGAAGGTCGAAATGGCTTCATGATTTAGACATAAGGATTGATAGTATCAGCGTATTAGAAGAGCATTGGATAGTTGAACTCTCAGATCCGTGGAGAGGGAAGGAATCTGTCACCAAAGAACAGCTAGAGGTCCTTGTTGAACCCAAGACAGAGCATTTCATTTCGATTGTGCTAAGCTCTAAAAAGTTGCTGGCCAAAGAAAAGGAAGGCAGACAAGGTCAGGAGGGATGCAATAAAGGGGGAAAACATGTGGATATTCAAGGCGTCTGATAAAGTCGTCCTTTCTAAAATATCCAGAGAGGGGACTCGAAGGGAAAAGCCATTCTGCAATTGATAACTGGCCAAAGGATGAAGAAATTGAAACCATTAGCAGCCCTGTGAAAAGGTGCCCTCACTTTGCCTGTCATGTAGGGGAGGGGGTAGAGGGAGGGGAAAACTCAGAAAAGAAAGGAGTATAAAGGGATAATGCCATAAAAAAATTACCCATGCTTATGTACTGTCAAAAAAATTATACTTATCAAATTAAAAAAAAAAAAAAACAAGGAAAGAAAGAAAGAAAAGAAAAGGTGCCCTAATTAGGAGGGATCATAGAGAAGCAAATTAAGATAACTCTGAGATATGCCTAGACACTCTCAGATTGGCTAAGATGACAGGAAAAGATCATGATCAACACTGAGTGATTCTGAGTGATCTTGTGATGGGGTCCAACCAATCTGGAGAGCAATCTGGAAGTATGCCAGAGGGTTAGCAAAATGTGCATTCCCTTTGATCCGGCAGTGATTCTACTCCTTGTAACCCACAGATATGGTGAAAGAGGCAAAGGGCCCAGCAGGAGCAAAACATTGTGAGGCACTTCTTTGGGTAGTGGCAAGAGCCCGGAAAGACATGGGTGCCCATCAGTTGGAGAACAGCTCAATGGCTCATGGAAGGTGAATGCAATGGAACACTGGCAGGATGACTTCAGGGAGGCCTGCAGAGACTTGGATGAACTGACTGATGCTAAGTGAAGTGAGCAGAAGCAGGAGATCACTGTGCACGGCAACAACAAGATTGTACCATGAGCAGTTCTGATGGACGTGGCTCCCTTCAACCATGAGATGGCTCAGGCCTGTGCTGAAGAGCTTGGGATGCTGAGAGCCATCTATACTCAGAGAGAGGACTGTGGGAACTGAGGGTGGATTACACCATAGCATTTCACTCTTTTGTTTGTGCTTTATTTGAGGGTTCTTTATTGTGCGTAGGTACATACATATATATATACATATATATGTATATATAATTTTTTGATTTTGATATGATTACTGTAGTGCAGAAAGAGAATTGTATCAATGGGTATGCCTATAGAGGATTCAACGTATTTTGTTAGCACGGTTAACGTCCCTTGGATTCGGTGCCATTTGGGGATGGGGTGGGCGTAGGGGGTGGAATTGGAGCAGGAGGATTGTCAAGGGTCAATGGGGAACAGATGATGCTAGCAGGCTTTCCCAATTGTACAAGGTTCAAGGAGAAAACAAGGAGGAGAGGAGCAGCGGTGAGGGACTTGGCTCTTTAACACTTTGGGATGATTGGAGTTGATGTGAAAACACTCGTGGGGGGAAAGAGCCCTGAGCTGGCACAGAGGGAACTATGGAGAATGAGGGTGGCTCAAAGCATGGCGTTTGCTGTGGTGTTTTGTTTTTTGTTTCTTTGTTTTTTGTTTTTTGTTTTGTTTCCTTGGCTCCTGGCTGGTTCGTTTCCTTCCCTCCTCCCTGGGTTTTGTGTTTGTTTGTGTTTCCTATGGTGCCCATTTCGCTGTAGGGCGGGAAAGTTGTGAAAATAGGGTTGGGGGATGTGCATGCGTTTAACCTGGACTGGAGTGTTTCTAAGCCGACCGAAGGGGGTGGGGGTGGCAGTGGGAGTGGGAGGGTCCGTCTGGAGGGGGCACGGGGAGGATGGTTTGTAGGGGGATGGGGAGAGGGGCGGGGGAGCTAGGGAGAAATACTTGGAACTCGAGGTTGCCAGGGTGATTGTGGGAAAGTGTCTTTTCCAGCGTTTGGCCGAAACCAAAAAAGCCGTTGAGATTATAGGCTATTAGGAAAGCTTCAACGAGCTTATCAATAAAAAGGAGATGCACACCACCTTTTAAACCAAAAGCTTGGTTCATTTTTTTTAATAAGTTGATTAAAAAACAACAGAAAAAGAGGGCCAAAAATGTAATTCCAACTGGAATTTTATCAGTATTTATCGAAATTGTATTTATTGGTTTGTGGGGCTTAACCCAAAGGAAAGCCCTGGGGAAGGAAAGAAGGAGTTATGGGAGGAGCATGTTCCTGCAGGAGCTGCGGGAAAGGGAAGGCAGGAAATGGAAGGCAGGGGAGCGAATGGCGCTGGAAGGAGCAAAGGGAGATCTAAGCTGCTGGCCCAGCGTGCCGGAAGCGGACGAAGTCCTGCAGCCAATGGAGCTGTTGGATGTTCGTTGGGTGAAACATCAAGCCGAGCTCCTCTTCTAGGATGTCGAGCACGGGCAGCACATAGAGCTTGTGCAGCCTGGCGGCCAGCCTGGGGTGGTAGGATTCAGGCTGGAAGCCCGCCGGAGGCCGCACCTCCTGCAGCACCAGGGCCAAGTCCTCGAGTCGGCTGAGGAGCTGCGCAGCTGCCAGCTCGTCCAGCGCGCTCTGAATCTGAGCGAGAGCGTCCGCGGTGGGAAGCGAATCCTCGCTTTCATCCAGACACTCCAAGGCGTCGAGCAAGCCACCCAGGAGCTGGCACAGTCGTCGGGGGCGCAGCTGCTGCAGGGACGTGCCGATCCTCCGCAAAGCCTCGAGGAACTGCTGCTCCTCAGCCAGCACTTCTGGGTCCTCTCCCCTTAGGGAAAGCGGGTTTTGACGCAGGCGCCGAAAGGAGCTGCGGACCATCCCAGCCCCTTCCCGCAGACACTCCAAGCCATACAGAAAACGGCCCTCTTCCAGCCTTGTCAGCCTCTCCCTCACTCGTTCCAGCCGCACTCTCCGCACCATCCAAAAGCCGCTTGATAGGACGCCCATGGCACACGCTCTTGACTTGAGAAAATCACAGGAACGATCCTTGCCCTGGCTCAGCTTAACGCTGCCTCCAGCCCACCTGTCTCCTTGTCAATAGCAGCCATGGCCACAGACGCTCCTTTTAAGCCCCCGCGGGGGGCGGGGGCAGGACACTCCAACCAATGGCAGGCGAGAGAGCAGGGGGCCTCTTTTGGGCCAGAACTTGAAGCAAGGTGCGAACTCGGTGCAATTGATAGGGACAATACGGATCTGATTGATGCAGTAGGATTGATTTCATCCTACAAGGAGGTGTTATGGGCCACCACTTGAAACAAGGTGCGAGCTCGGTGGAATTGGGTAGTAGTTACCGGATTTAGCATGATTGATTCAGTACCATTGATTTCACCTTACCACAAAGAAGGGTTTCCTAGTGATAGAATAACGTTGGGTGTAGATTCAGTGTGGAGCATATAAGGGAGAAGGTCTCAGGGCAAGAAAAGACAAGCACACCACAAGCTCTCCGAGCCTCAGCCAGAATGACAGCTAGGGAAGACCAGAGAAGTGGTGGCGCTCCTCCTGCCTCCCGCCCAGAGACCAAGACACGTTCAGGAGCACCTCGGGAAGCTGGCAGAAGCAGAGAACACAAAGGACTGGCCGCAGCACCTTAAGCTCTCCCAACCAAGGAGAGACATAGGCCTAGAAGAAAGCTAACCGCCCCTCCCCATCCCCCCAAAGGAGACAAGACTTTGAAAGAGACAATAAAGGATTTGCACTTTAACACCTGGCTGCATTTGGGGTGATTACTGGACCCACACTAAGCCTGCCTCCAGAAGCCCCGCCTTCCCCCACTCCCGCACCCACCCACCCCCCCCCCCCCGGCACAGAAACCTGCTCCCACATAACGTTACATCTTAGACAAGAATATTACAGGGGCCCCGGCCAGATCCCGGCAAGCTGTGGATCAAAACCCTCCGCTTCAGAGACCCTCACCTGCCCGGCTTCTCTCCACCCCCTCCCACCTGGCTTCCCAGGGCTGCCGCAGAAGACAACGTTCCACCCGCTAGGGGGCCGCCTCTTGCGTGCAAAGGAGCATCAACCCACGGTGCTCCAAGGGCCACCGAAACTGGCCACGCGTGTCCTTTGATCCCACAGTGTCTCTGCCGGCCCCGGATCCCAGAGTCACCAGAAAGCAGGCGCAAGCACCCACACGGGCAAAAGGGATTCTGCCAAAACCTTTTCTCTCCAGACCCCGGGAAACTGGGCATGGACTCGAGGGCCATCACTTGAGGAATCATCGGTAGTGCCGCGATACAGCTCTACAGGAAATGCCAGCCGACCTGATGGACGAAAAGCGGACAAAACCGCTCCCGAAGCGATGCTGACCATAGTCAGCAGAAGCAAGAGAACATTGTACACAGCCACGACAAAAGGGGGACCCGCATGGCTGACAACCGAGAAAGAAAAGGGGCCGCCAATTTCCCACGTAAATATGTCTGCGCAAATCTTCAAAAAAATTATAATAATAGTAAATACATGACTCAAATAATCCCCAAGATAATCCACCCCGACCAAGTAAGATTGACACCAACTGTGCAGGGCTGCTTCAGGATTAGGGAAACTATTAACAGGACTGGAATCCACAAACTAAAGATCAACAGAGATTTATCTCAACAGATGCAGAAAAACAAACAAACTAACTAAAAAAACAAACAAACAACATTTGGGAATCTCCAACAGCCATTCCTGTCTATAAGAGAACAGGAAAGAAAACCACTGGAGACTCTAGGAAGTCATGGATTTTTCCTTCAAGTGATAAGTACCATCTCTGTAAATACACCAGCAACCTTCCTATCTAAGGAAGACAAACGTGAACCATCCCCCACCAAATAAAGGGTACCCAAAGTTGGCCAATATCCCCCTTTCGATTCAGTCGTGCCTCAGAAAAGTTAGTTTTGGAAATAAGAGGAAACAAAGAGATTCAAGGAATGACAGTAGATCATAAGCAACAGAAACACTTTGCTGATGATAGATAGGATGGTGTACTTAGAGAAGCTGGAGAATGAACTTCACAAACACTCTTAGAAACAGTCCAATACTGTAGCCGAGTTGCAGGACCCGGGCAAAATATCCAGGTAAATCATCAGCATAGTGATACATCACCAACAAAGCCAACAGTTAGAGATACAGGAGAAATTACATTTACCACAACTGTCCATCATAGAAAAGATTTGGGAGTCTATCTGCCAAGTCAAAGTCAGGACCCTTACGAACACAGCTGCAAAAACCCTTTACAGGCAAATAAAGCCCTATGGCATCAATGAGAGAAATAAAAAGGGCTCCTGGTTTTGCCCAGCTCATAGAGGCAAAATCCCAACACTCCCCAAACCAATCTACTTATTTAGGGACATACCAATCAAAGCGCCCAGAAATTATGGTACACATCTACAAGAATGTATACCATTTCCTCCCTGAAGAACAACAGGTCACGGATCTCCAGGGAATGCATGGGAGAAGAGGCAAACCAAGAGGGGCTGACTGTGCCAGACGTCCAACGAGATGATAAAACAGCGATGGTCAGCACCATTGGGGACTGACTAAGAAACACAGTGGAGTCGACCAGTAGAAGAGGTCAGGTTCACTGGACAAAAGAGTCCATGACTCTAGGAAACACGTCGTTGAGAAATCCACGGAGCCCTGCTGTGAGGATCTGAATTCACTCTTTGACCCAAACTGCTGGGAGATTTGCAAACTAGAATGGCAGTATGCGGCCACTGACCCACACTGAACAGCCTACACCAAGGGAAGGTCGAAATGGCTTCATGATTTAGACATAAGGATTGATAGTATCAGCGTATTAGAAGAGCATTGGATAGTTGAACTCTCAGATCCGTGGAGAGGGAAGGAATCTGTCACCAAAGAACAGCTAGAGGTCCTTGTTGAACCCAAGACAGAGCATTTCATTTCGATTGTGCTAAGCTCTAAAAAGTTGCTGGCCAAAGAAAAGGAAGGCAGACAAGGTCAGGAGGGATGCAATAAAGGGGGAAAACATGTGGATATTCAAGGCGTCTGATAAAGTCGTCCTTTCTAAAATATCCAGAGAGGGGACTCGAAGGGAAAAGCCATTCTGCAATTGATAACTGGCCAAAGGATGAAGAAATTGAAACCATTAGCAGCCCTGTGAAAAGGTGCCCTCACTTTGCCTGTCATGTAGGGGAGGGGGTAGAGGGAGGGGAAAACTCAGAAAAGAAAGGAGTATAAAGGGATAATGCCATAAAAAAATTACCCATGCTTATGTACTGTCAAAAAAATTATACTTATCAAATTTAAAAAAAAAAAACAAGGAAAGAAAGAAAGAAAAGAAAAGGTGCCCTAATTAGGAGGGATCATAGAGAAGCAAATTAAGATAACTCTGAGATATGCCTAGACATTCTCAGATTGGCTAAGATGACAGGAAAAGATAATGATCAACACTGAGTGATTCTGAGTGATCTTGTGATGGGGTCCAACCAATCTGGAGAGCAATCTGGAAGTATGCCAGAGGGTTAGCAAAATGTGCATTCCCTTTGATCCGGCAGTGATTCTACTCCTTGTAACCCACAGATATGGTGAAAGAGGCAAAGGGCCCAGCAGGAGCAAAACATTGTGAGGCACTTCTTTGGGTAGTGGCAAGAGCCCGGAAAGACATGGGTGCCCATCAGTTGGAGAACAGCTCAATGGCTCATGGAAGGTGAATGCAATGGAACACTGGCAGGATGACTTCAGGGAGGCCTGCAGAGACTTGGATGAACTGACTGATGCTAAGTGAAGTGAGCAGAAGCAGGAGATCACTGTGCACGGCAACAACAAGATTGTACCATGAGCAGTTCTGATGGACGTGGCTCCCTTCAACCATGAGATGGCTCAGGCCTGTGCTGAAGAGCTTGGGATGCTGAGAGCCATCTATACTCAGAGAGAGGACTGTGGGAACTGAGGGTGGATTACACCATAGCATTTCACTCTTTTGTTTGTGCTTTATTTGAGGGTTCTTTATTGTGCGTAGGTACATACATATATATATACATATATATGTATATATAATTTTTTGATTTTGATATGATTACTGTAGTGCAGAAAGAGAATTGTATCAATGGGTATGCCTATAGAGGATTCAACGTATTTTGTTAGCACGGTTAACGTCCCTTGGATTCGGTGCCATTTGGGGATGGGGTGGGCGTAGGGGGTGGAATTGGAGCAGGAGGATTGTCAAGGGTCAATGGGGAACAGATGATGCTAGCAGGCTTTCCCAATTGTACAAGGTTCAAGGAGAAAACAAGGAGGAGAGGAGCAGCGGTGAGGGACTTGGCTCTTTAACACTTTGGGATGATTGGAGTTGATGTGAAAACACTCGTGGGGGGAAAGAGCCCTGAGCTGGCACAGAGGGAACTATGGAGAATGAGGGTGGCTCAAAGCATGGCGTTTGCTGTGGTGTTTTGTTTTTTGTTTCTTTGTTTTTTGTTTTTTGTTTTGTTTCCTTGGCTCCTGGCTGGTTCGTTTCCTTCCCTCCTCCCTGGGTTTTGTGTTTGTTTGTGTTTCCTATGGTGCCCATTTCGCTGTAGGGCGGGAAAGTTGTGAAAATAGGGTTGGGGGATGTGCATGCGTTTAACCTGGACTGGAGTGTTTCTAAGCCGACCGAAGGGGGTGGGGGTGGCAGTGGGAGTGGGAGGGTCCGTCTGGAGGGGGCACGGGGAGGATGGTTTGTAGGGGGATGGGGAGAGGGGCGGGGGAGCTAGGGAGAAATACTTGGAACTCGAGGTTGCCAGGGTGATTGTGGGAAAGTGTCTTTTCCAGCGTTTGGCCGAAACCAAAAAAGCCGTTGAGATTATAGGCTATTAGGAAAGCTTCAACGAGCTTATCAATAAAAAGGAGATGCACACCACCTTTTAAACCAAAAGCTTGGTTCATTTTTTTTAATAAGTTGATTAAAAAACAACAGAAAAAGAGGGCCAAAAATGTAATTCCAACTGGAATTTTATCAGTATTTATCGAAATTGTATTTATTGGTTTGTGGGGCTTAACCCAAAGGAAAGCCCTGGGGAAGGAAAGAAGGAGTTATGGGAGGAGCATGTTCCTGCAGGAGCTGCGGGAAAGGGAAGGCAGGAAATGGAAGGCAGGGGAGCGAATGGAGCTGGAAGGAGCAAAGGGAGATCTAAGCTGCTGGCCCAGCGTGCCGGAAGCGGACGAAGTCCTGCAGCCAATGGAGCTGTTGGATGTTCGTTGGGTGAAACATCAAGCCGAGCTCCTCTTCTAGGATGTCGAGCACGGGCAGCACATAGAGCTTGTGCAGCCTGGCGGCCAGCCTGGGGTGGTAGGATTCAGGCTGGAAGCCCGCCGGAGGCCGCACCTCCTGCAGCACCAGGGCCAAGTCCTCGAGTCGGCTGAGGAGCTGCGCAGCTGCCAGCTCGTCCAGCGCGCTCTGAATCTGAGCGAGAGCGTCCGCGGTGGGAAGCGAATCCTCGCTTTCATCCAGACACTCCAAGGCGTCGAGCAAGCCACCCAGGAGCTGGCACAGTCGTCGGGGGCGCAGCTGCTGCAGGGACGTGCCGATCCTCCGCAAAGCCTCGAGGAACTGCTGCTCCTCAGCCAGCACTTCTGGGTCCTCTCCCCTTAGGGAAAGCGGGTTTTGACGCAGGCGCCGAAAGGAGCTGCGGACCATCCCAGCCCCTTCCCGCAGACACTCCAAGCCATACAGAAAACGGCCCTCTTCCAGCCTTGTCAGCCTCTCCCTCACTCGTTCCAGCCGCACTCTCCGCACCATCCAAAAGCCGCTTGATAGGACGCCCATGGCACACGCTCTTGACTTGAGAAAATCACAGGAACGATCCTTGCCCTGGCTCAGCTTAACGCTGCCTCCAGCCCACCTGTCTCCTTGTCAATAGCAGCCATGGCCACAGACGCTCCTTTTAAGCCCCCGCGGGGGGCGGGGGCAGGACACTCCAACCAATGGCAGGCGAGAGAGCAGGGGGCCTCTTTTGGGCCAGAACTTGAAGCAAGGTGCGAACTCGGTGCAATTGATAGGGACAATACGGATCTGATTGATGCAGTAGGATTGATTTCATCCTACAAGGAGGTGTTATGGGCCACCACTTGAAACAAGGTGCGAGCTCGGTGGAATTGGGTAGTAGTTACCGGATTTAGCATGATTGATTCAGTACCATTGATTTCACCTTACCACAAAGAAGGGTTTCCTAGTGATAGAATAACGTTGGGTGTAGATTCAGTGTGGAGCATATAAGGGAGAAGGTCTCAGGGCAAGAAAAGACAAGCACACCACAAGCTCTCCGAGCCTCAGCCAGAATGACAGCTAGGGAAGACCAGAGAAGTGGTGGCGCTCCTCCTGCCTCCCGCCCAGAGACCAAGACACGTTCAGGAGCACCTCGGGAAGCTGGCAGAAGCAGAGAACACAAAGGACTGGCCGCAGCACCTTAAGCTCTCCCAACCAAGGAGAGACATAGGCCTAGAAGAAAGCTAACCGCCCCTCCCCATCCCCCCAAAGGAGACAAGACTTTGAAAGAGACAATAAAGGATTTGCACTTTAACACCTGGCTGCATTTGGGGTGATTACTGGACCCACACTAAGCCTGCCTCCAGAAGCCCCGCCTTCCCCCACTCCCGCACCCACCCACCCCCCCCCCCGGCACAGAAACCTGCTCCCACATAACGTTACATCTTAGACAAGAATATTACAGGGGCCCCGGCCAGATCCCGGCAAGCTGTGGATCAAAACCCTCCGCTTCAGAGACCCTCACCTGCCCGGCTTCTCTCCACCCCCTCCCACCTGGCTTCCCAGGGCTGCCGCAGAAGACAACGTTCCACCCGCTAGGGGGCCGCCTCTTGCGTGCAAAGGAGCATCAACCCACGGTGCTCCAAGGGCCACCGAAACTGGCCACGCGTGTCCTTTGATCCCACAGTGTCTCTGCCGGCCCCGGATCCCAGAGTCACCAGAAAGCAGGCGCAAGCACCCACACGGGCAAAAGGGATTCTGCCAAAACCTTTTCTCTCCAGACCCCGGGAAACTGGGCATGGACTCGAGGGCCATCACTTGAGGAATCATCGGTAGTGCCGCGATACAGCTCTACAGGAAATGCCAGCCGACCTGATGGACGAAAAGCGGACAAAACCGCTCCCGAAGCGATGCTGACCATAGTCAGCAGAAGCAAGAGAACATTGTACACAGCCACGACAAAAGGGGGACCCGCATGGCTGACAACCGAGAAAGAAAAGGGGCCGCCAATTTCCCACGTAAATATGTCTGCGCAAATCTTCAAAAAAATTATAATAATAGTAAATACATGACTCAAATAATCCCCAAGATAATCCACCCCGACCAAGTAAGATTGACACCAACTGTGCAGGGCTGCTTCAGGATTAGGGAAACTATTAACAGGACTGGAATCCACAAACTAAAGATCAACAGAGATTTATCTCAACAGATGCAGAAAAACAAACAAACTAACTAAAAAAACAAACAAACAACATTTGGGAATCTCCAACAGCCATTCCTGTCTATAAGAGAACAGGAAAGAAAACCACTGGAGACTCTAGGAAGTCATGGATTTTTCCTTCAAGTGATAAGTACCATCTCTGTAAATACACCAGCAACCTTCCTATCTAAGGAAGACAAACGTGAACCATCCCCCACCAAATAAAGGGTACCCAAAGTTGGCCAATATCCCCCTTTCGATTCAGTCGTGCCTCAGAAAAGTTAGTTTTGGAAATAAGAGGAAACAAAGAGATTCAAGGAATGACAGTAGATCATAAGCAACAGAAACACTTTGCTGATGATAGATAGGATGGTGTACTTAGAGAAGCTGGAGAATGAACTTCACAAACACTCTTAGAAACAGTCCAATACTGTAGCCGAGTTGCAGGACCCGGGCAAAATATCCAGGTAAATCATCAGCATAGTGATACATCACCAACAAAGCCAACAGTTAGAGATACAGGAGAAATTACATTTACCACAACTGTCCATCATAGAAAAGATTTGGGAGTCTATCTGCCAAGTCAAAGTCAGGACCCTTACGAACACAGCTGCAAAAACCCTTTACAGGCAAATAAAGCCCTATGGCATCAATGAGAGAAATAAAAAGGGCTCCTGGTTTTGCCCAGCTCATAGAGGCAAAATCCCAACACTCCCCAAACCAATCTACTTATTTAGGGACATACCAATCAAAGCGCCCAGAAATTATGGTACACATCTACAAGAATGTATACCATTTCCTCCCTGAAGAACAACAGGTCACGGATCTCCAGGGAATGCATGGGAGAAGAGGCAAACCAAGAGGGGCTGACTGTGCCAGACGTCCAACGAGATGATAAAACAGCGATGGTCAGCACCATTGGGGACTGACTAAGAAACACAGTGGAGTCGACCAGTAGAAGAGGTCAGGTTCACTGGACAAAAGAGTCCATGACTCTAGGAAACACGTCGTTGAGAAATCCACGGAGCCCTGCTGTGAGGATCTGAATTCACTCTTTGACCCAAACTGCTGGGAGATTTGCAAACTAGAATGGCAGTATGCGGCCACTGACCCACACTGAACAGCCTACACCAAGGGAAGGTCGAAATGGCTTCATGATTTAGACATAAGGATTGATAGTATCAGCGTATTAGAAGAGCATTGGATAGTTGAACTCTCAGATCCGTGGAGAGGGAAGGAATCTGTCACCAAAGAACAGCTAGAGGTCCTTGTTGAACCCAAGACAGAGCATTTCATTTCGATTGTGCTAAGCTCTAAAAAGTTGCTGGCCAAAGAAAAGGAAGGCAGACAAGGTCAGGAGGGATGCAATAAAGGGGGAAAACATGTGGATATTCAAGGCGTCTGATAAAGTCGTCCTTTCTAAAATATCCAGAGAGGGGACTCGAAGGGAAAAGCCATTCTGCAATTGATAACTGGCCAAAGGATGAAGAAATTGAAACCATTAGCAGCCCTGTGAAAAGGTGCCCTCACTTTGCCTGTCATGTAGGGGAGGGGGTAGAGGGAGGGGAAAACTCAGAAAAGAAAGGAGTATAAAGGGATAATG
Source organism: Sminthopsis crassicaudata (assembly GCF_048593235.1). Classification (NCBI taxonomy): domain Eukaryota; kingdom Metazoa; phylum Chordata; class Mammalia; order Dasyuromorphia; family Dasyuridae; genus Sminthopsis; species Sminthopsis crassicaudata. Next base: position 440,138,177 of record NC_133619.1, read on the forward strand.
CCATAAAAAAATTACCCATGCTTATGTACTGTCAAAAAAATTATACTTATCAAATTTAAAAAAAAAAAACAAGGAAAGAAAGAAAGAAAAGAAAAGGTGCCCTAATTAGGAGGGATCATAGAGAAGCAAATTAAGATAACTCTGAGATATGCCTAGACATTCTCAGATTGGCTAAGATGACAGGAAAAGATAATGATCAACACTGAGTGATTCTGAGTGATCTTGTGATGGGGTCCAACCAATCTGGAGAGCAATCTGGAAGTATGCCAGAGGGTTAGCAAAATGTGCATTCCCTTTGATCCGGCAGTGATTCTACTCCTTGTAACCCACAGATATGGTGAAAGAGGCAAAGGGCCCAGCAGGAGCAAAACATTGTGAGGCACTTCTTTGGGTAGTGGCAAGAGCCCGGAAAGACATGGGTGCCCATCAGTTGGAGAACAGCTCAATGGCTCATGGAAGGTGAATGCAATGGAACACTGGCAGGATGACTTCAGGGAGGCCTGCAGAGACTTGGATGAACTGACTGATGCTAAGTGAAGTGAGCAGAAGCAGGAGATCACTGTGCACGGCAACAACAAGATTGTACCATGAGCAGTTCTGATGGACGTGGCTCCCTTCAACCATGAGATGGCTCAGGCCTGTGCTGAAGAGCTTGGGATGCTGAGAGCCATCTATACTCAGAGAGAGGACTGTGGGAACTGAGGGTGGATTACACCATAGCATTTCACTCTTTTGTTTGTGCTTTATTTGAGGGTTCTTTATTGTGCGTAGGTACATACATATATATATACATATATATGTATATATAATTTTTTGATTTTGATATGATTACTGTAGTGCAGAAAGAGAATTGTATCAATGGGTATGCCTATAGAGGATTCAACGTATTTTGTTAGCACGGTTAACGTCCCTTGGATTCGGTGCCATTTGGGGATGGGGTGGGCGTAGGGGGTGGAATTGGAGCAGGAGGATTGTCAAGGGTCAATGGGGAACAGATGATGCTAGCAGGCTTTCCCAATTGTACAAGGTTCAAGGAGAAAACAAGGAGGAGAGGAGCAGCGGTGAGGGACTTGGCTCTTTAACACTTTGGGATGATTGGAGTTGATGTGAAAACACTCGTGGGGGGAAAGAGCCCTGAGCTGGCACAGAGGGAACTATGGAGAATGAGGGTGGCTCAAAGCATGGCGTTTGCTGTGGTGTTTTGTTTTTTGTTTCTTTGTTTTTTGTTTTTTGTTTTGTTTCCTTGGCTCCTGGCTGGTTCGTTTCCTTCCCTCCTCCCTGGGTTTTGTGTTTGTTTGTGTTTCCTATGGTGCCCATTTAGCTGTAGGGCGGGAAAGTTGTGAAAATAGGGTTGGGGGATGTGCATGCGTTTAACCTGGACTGGAGTGTTTCTAAGCCGACCGAAGGGGGTGGGGGTGGCAGTGGGAGTGGGAGGGTCCGTCTGGAGGGGGCATGGGGAGGATGGTTTGTAGGGGGATGGGGAGAGGGGCGGGGGAGCTAGGGAGAAATACTTGGAACTCGAGGTTGCCAGGGTGATTGTGGGAAAGTGTCTTTTCCAGCGTTTGGCCGAAACCAAAAAAGCCGTTGAGATTATAGGCTATTAGGAAAGCTTCAACGAGCTTATCAATAAAAAGGAGATGCACACCACCTTTTAAACCAAAAGCTTGGTTCATTTTTTTTAATAAGTTGATTAAAAAACAACAGAAAAAGAGGGCCAAAAATGTAATTCCAACTGGAATTTTATCAGTATTTATCGAAATTGTATTTATTGGTTTGTGGGGCTTAACCCAAAGGAAAGCCCTGGGGAAGGAAAGAAGGAGTTATGGGAGGAGCATGTTCCTGCAGGAGCTGCGGGAAAGGGAAGGCAGGAAATGGAAGGCAGGGGAGCGAATGGAGCTGGAAGGAGCAAAGGGAGATCTAAGCTGCTGGCCCAGCGTGCCGGAAGCGGACGAAGTCCTGCAGCCAATGGAGCTGTTGGATGTTCGTTGGGTGAAACATCAAGCCGAGCTCCTCTTCTAGGATGTCGAGCACGGGCAGCACATAGAGCTTGTGCAGCCTGGCGGCCAGCCTGGGGTGGTAGGATTCAGGCTGGAAGCCCGCCGGAGGCCGCACCTCCTGCAGCACCAGGGCCAAGTCCTCGAGTCGGCTGAGGAGCTGCGCAGCTGCCAGCTCGTCCAGCGCGCTCTGAATCTGAGCGAGAGCGTCCGCGGTGGGAAGCGAATCCTCGCTTTCATCCAGACACTCCAAGGCGTCGAGCAAGCCACCCAGGAGCTGGCACAGTCGTCGGGGGCGCAGCTGCTGCAGGGACGTGCCGATCCTCCGCAAAGCCTCGAGGAACTGCTGCTCCTCAGCCAGCACTTCTGGGTCCTCTCCCCTTAGGGAAAGCGGGTTTTGACGCAGGCGCCGAAAGGAGCTGCGGACCATCCCAGCCCCTTCCCGCAGACACTCCAAGCCATACAGAAAACGGCCCTCTTCCAGCCTTGTCAGCCTCTCCCTCACTCGTTCCAGCCGCACTCTCCGCACCATCCAAAAGCCGCTTGATAGGACGCCCATGGCACACGCTCTTGACTTGAGAAAATCACAGGAACGATCCTTGCCCTGGCTCAGCTTAACGCTGCCTCCAGCCCACCTGTCTCCTTGTCAATAGCAGCCATGGCCACAGACGCTCCTTTTAAGCCCCCGCGGGGGGCGGGGGCAGGACACTCCAACCAATGGCAGGCGAGAGAGCAGGGGGCCTCTTTTGGGCCAGAACTTGAAGCAAGGTGCGAACTCGGTGCAATTGATAGGGACAATAAGGATCTGATTGATGCAGTAGGATTGATTTCATCCTACAAGGAGGTGTTATGGGCCACCACTTGAAACAAGGTGCGAGCTCGGTGGAATTGGGTAGTAGTTACCGGATTTAGCATGATTGATTCAGTACCATTGATTTCACCTTACCACAAAGAAGGGTTTCCTAGTGATAGAATAACGTTGGGTGTAGATTCAGTGTGGAGCATATAAGGGAGAAGGTCTCAGGGCAAGAAAAGACAAGCACACCACAAGCTCTCCGAGCCTCAGCCAGAATGACAGCTAGGGAAGACCAGAGAAGTGGTGGCGCTCCTCCTGCCTCCCGCCCAGAGACCAAGACACGTTCAGGAGCACCTCGGGAAGCTGGCAGAAGCAGAGAACACAAAGGACTGGCCGCAGCACCTTAAGCTCTCCCAACCAAGGAGAGACATAGGCCTAGAAGAAAGCTAACCGCCCCTCCCCATCCCCCCAAAGGAGACAAGACTTTGAAAGAGACAATAAAGGATTTGCACTTTAACACCTGGCTGCATTTGGGGTGATTACTGGACCCACACTAAGCCTGCCTCCAGAAGCCCCGCCTTCCCCCACTCCCGCACCCACCCACCCCCTCCCGGCACAGAAACCTGCTCCCACATAACGTTACATCTTAGACAAGAATATTACAGGGGCCCCGGCCAGATCCCGGCAAGCTGTGGATCAAAACCCTCCGCTTCAGAGACCCTCACCTGCCCGGCTTCTCTCCACCCCCTCCCACCTGGCTTCCCAGGGCTGCCGCAGAAGACAACGTTCCACCCGCTAGGGGGCCGCCTCTTGCGTGCAAAGGAGCATCAGCCCACGGTGCTCCAAGGGCCACCGAAACTGGCCACGCGTGTCCTTTGATCCCACAGTGTCTCTGCCGGCCCCGGATCCCAGAGTCACCAGAAAGCAGGCGCAAGCACCCACACGGGCAAAAGGGATTCTGCCAAAACCTTTTCTCGCCAGACCCCGGGAAACTGGGCATGGACTCGAGGGCCATCACTTGAGGAATCATCGGTAGTGCCGCGATACAGCTCTACAGGAAATGCCAGCCCACCTGATGGACGAAAAGCGGACAAAACCGCTCCCGAAGCGATGCTGACCATAGTCAGCAGAAGCAAGAGAACATTGTACACAGCCACGACAAAAGGGGGACCCGCATGGCTGACAACCGAGAAAGAAAAGGGGCCGCCAATTTCCCACGTAAATATGTCTGCGCAAATCTTCAAAAAATTATAATAATAGTAAATACATGACTCAAATAATCCCCAAGATAATCCACCCCGACCAAGTAAGATTGACACCAACTGTGCAGGGCTGCTTCAGGATTAGGGAAACTATTAACAGGACTGGAATCCACAAACTAAAGATCAACAGAGATTTATCTCAACAGATGCAGAAAAACAAACAAACTAACTAAAAAAACAAACAAACAACATTTGGGAATCTCCAACAGCCATTCCTGTCTATAAGAGAACAGGAAAGAAAACCACTGGAGACTCTAGGAAGTCATGGATTTTTCCTTCAAGTGATAAGTACCATCTCTGTAAATACACCAGCAACCTTCCTATCTAAGGAAGACAAACGTGAACCATCCCCCACCAAATAAAGGGTACCCAAAGTTGGCCAATATCCCCCTTTCGATTCAGTCGTGCCTCAGAAAAGTTAGTTTTGGAAATAAGAGGAAACAAAGAGATTCAAGGAATGACAGTAGATCATAAGCAACAGAAACACTTTGCTGATGATAGATAGGATGGTGTACTTAGAGAAGCTGGAGAATGAACTTCACAAACACTCTTAGAAACAGTCCAATACTGTAGCCGAGTTGCAGGACCCGGGCAAAATATCCAGGTAAATCATCAGCATAGTGATACATCACCAACAAAGCCAACAGTTAGAGATACAGGAGAAATTACATTTACCACAACTGTCCATCATAGAAAAGATTTGGGAGTCTATCTGCCAAGTCAAAGTCAGGACCCTTACGAACACAGCTGCAAAAACCCTTTACAGGCAAATAAAGCCCTATGGCATCAATGAGAGAAATAAAAAGGGCTCCTGGTTTTGCCCAGCTCATAGAGGCAAAATCCCAACACTCCCCAAACCAATCTACTTATTTAGGGACATACCAATCAAAGCGCCCAGAAATTATGGTACACATCTACAAGAATGTATACCATTTCCTCCCTGAAGAACAACAGGTCACGGATCTCCAGGGAATGCATGGGAGAAGAGGCAAACCAAGAGGGGCTGACTGTGCCAGACGTCCAACGAGATGATAAAACAGCGATGGTCAGCACCATTGGGGACTGACTAAGAAACACAGTGGAGTCGACCAGTAGAAGAGGTCAGGTTCACTGGACAAAAGAGTCCATGACTCTAGGAAACACGTCGTTGAGAAATCCACGGAGCCCTGCTGTGAGGATCTGAATTCACTCTTTGACCCAAACTGCTGGGAGATTTGCAAACTAGAATGGCAGTATGCGGCCACTGACCCACACTGAACAGCCTACACCAAGGGAAGGTCGAAATGGCTTCATGATTTAGACATAAGGATTGATAGTATCAGCATATTAGAAGAGCATTGGATAGTTGGACTCTCAGATCCGTGGAGAGGGAAGGAATCTGTCACCAAAGAACAGCTAGAGGTCCTTGTTGAACCCAAGACAGAGCATTTCATTTCGATTGTGCTAAGCTCTAAAAAGTTGCTGGCCAAAGAAAAGGAAGGCAGACAAGGTCAGGAGGGATGCAATAAAGGGGGAAAACATGTGGATATTCAAGGCGTCTGATAAAGTCGTCCTTTCTAAAATATCCAGAGAGGGGACTCGAAGGGAAAAGCCATTCTGCAATTGATAACTGGCCAAAGGATGAAGAAATTGAAACCATTAGCAGCCCTGTGAAAAGGTGCCCTCACTTTGCCTGTCATGTAGGGGAGGGGGTAGAGGGAGGGGAAAACTCAGAAAAGAAAGGAGTATAAAGGGATAATGCCATAAAAAAATTACCCATGCTTATGTACTGTCAAAAAAATTATACTTATCAAATTAAAAAAAAAAAAACAAGGAAAGAAAGAAAGAAAAGAAAAGGTGCCCTAATTAGGAGGGATCATAGAGAAGCAAATTAAGATAACTCTGAGATATGCCTAGACATTCTCAGATTGGCTAACATGACAGGAAAAGATAATGATCAACACTGAGTGATTCTGAGTGATCTTGTGATGGGGTCCAACCAATCTGGAGAGCAATCTGGAAGTATGCCAGAGGGTTAGCAAAATGTGCATTCCCTTTGATCCGGCAGTGATTCTACTCCTTGTAACCCACAGATATGGTGAAAGAGGCAAAGGGCCCAGCAGGAGCAAAACATTGTGAGGCACTTCTTTGGGTAGTGGCAAGAGCCCGGAAAGACATGGGTGCCCATCAGTTGGAGAACAGCTCAATGGCTCATGGAAGGTGAATGCAATGGAACACTGGCAGGATGACTTCAGGGAGGCCTGCAGAGACTTGGATGAACTGACTGATGCTAAATGAAGTGAGCAGAAGCAGGAGATCACTGTGCACGGCAACAACAAGATTGTACCATGAGCAGTTCTGATGGACGTGGCTCCCTTCAACCATGAGATGGCTCAGGCCTGTGCTGAAGAGCTTGGGATGCTGAGAGCCATCTATACTCAGAGAGAGGACTGTGGGAACTGAGGGTGGATTACACCATAGCATTTCACTCTTTTGTTTGTGCTTTATTTGAGGGTTCTTTATTGTGCGAAGGTACATACATATATATATATATATATATGTATATATAATTTTTTGATTTTGATATGATTACTGTAGTGCAGAAAGAGGATTGTATCAATGGGTATGCCTATAGAGGATTCAACGTATTTTGTTAGCACGGTTAACGTCCCTTGGATTCGGTGCCATTTGGGGATGGGGTGGGCGTAGGGGGTGGAATTGGAGCAGGAGGATTGTCAAGGGTCAATGGGGAACAGATGATGCTAGCAGGCTTTCCCAATTGTACAAGGTTCAAGGACAAAACAAGGAGGAGAGGAGCAGCGGTGAGGGACTTGGCTCTTTAACACTTTGGGATGATTGGAGTTGATGTGAAAACACTCGTGGGGGGAAAGAGCCCTGAGCTGGCACAGAGGGAACTATGGAGAATGAGGGTGGCTCAAAGCATGGCGTTTGCTGTGGTGTTTTGTTTTTTGTTTCTTTGTTTTTTGTTTTTTGTTTTTTGTTTTGTTTCCTTGGCTCCTGGCTGGTTCGTTTCCTTCCCTCCTCCCTGGGTTTTGTGTTTGTTTGTGTTTCCTATGGTGCCCATTTCGCTGTAGGGCGGGAAAGTTGTGAAAATAGGGTTGGGGGATGTGCATGCGTTTAACCTGGACTGGAGTGTTTCTAAGCCGACCGAAGGGGGTGGGGGTGGCAGTGGGAGTGGGAGGGTCCGTCTGGAGGGGGCACGGGGAGGATGGTTTGTAGGGGGATGGGGAGAGGGGCGGGGGAGCTAGGGAGAAATACTTGGAACTCGAGGTTGCCAGGGTGATTGTGGGAAAGTGTCTTTTCCAGCGTTTGGCCGAAACCAAAAAAGCCGTTGAGATTATAGGCTATTAGGAAAGCTTCAACGAGCTTATCAATAAAAAGGAGATGCACACCACCTTTTAAACCAAAAGCTTGGTTCATTTTTTTTAATAAGTTGATTAAAAAACAACAGAAAAAGAGGGCCAAAAATGTAATTCCAACTGGAATTTTATCAGTATTTATCGAAATTGTATTTATTGGTTTGTGGGGCTTAACCCAAAGGAAAGCCCTGGGGAAGGAAAGAAGGAGTTATGGGAGGAGCATGTTCCTGCAGGAGCTGCGGGAAAGGGAAGGCAGGAAATGGAAGGCAGGGGAGCGAATGGAGCTGGAAGGAGCAAAGGGAGATCTAAGCTGCTGGCCCAGCGTGCCGGAAGCGGACGAAGTCCTGCAGCCAATGGAGCTGTTGGATGTTCGTTGGGTGAAACATCAAGCCGAGCTCCTCTTCTAGGATGTCGAGCACGGGCAGCACATAGAGCTTGTGCAGCCTGGCGGCCAGCCTGGGGTGGTAGGATTCAGGCTGGAAGCCCGCCGGAGGCCGCACCTCCTGCAGCACCAGGGCCAAGTCCTCGAGTCGGCTGAGGAGCTGCGCAGCTGCCAGCTCGTCCAGCGCGCTCTGAATCTGAGCGAGAGCGTCCGCGGTGGGAAGCGAATCCTCGCTTTCATCCAGACACTCCAAGGCGTCGAGCAAGCCACCCAGGAGCTGGCACAGTCGTCGGGGGCGCAGCTGCTGCAGGGACGTGCCGATCCTCCGCAAAGCCTCGAGGAACTGCTGCTCCTCAGCCAGCACTTCTGGGTCCTCTCCCCTTAGGGAAAGCGGGTTTTGACGCAGGCGCCGAAAGGAGCTGCGGACCATCCCAGCCCCTTCCCGCAGACACTCCAAGCCATACAGAAAACGGCCCTCTTCCAGCCTTGTCAGCCTCTCCCTCACTCGTTCCAGCCGCACTCTCCGCACCATCCAAAAGCCGCTTGATAGGACGCCCATGGCACACGCTCTTGACTTGAGAAAATCACAGGAACGATCCTTGCCCTGGCTCAGCTTAACGCTGCCTCCAGCCCACCTGTCTCCTTGTCAATAGCAGCCATGGCCACAGACGCTCCTTTTAAGCCCCCGCGGGGGGCGGGGGCAGGACACTCCAACCAATGGCAGGCGAGAGAGCAGGGGGCCTCTTTTGGGCCAGAACTTGAAGCAAGGTGCGAACTCGGTGCAATTGATAGGGACAATAAGGATCTGATTGATGCAGTAGGATTGATTTCATCCTACAAGGAGGTGTTATGGGCCACCACTTGAAACAAGGTGCGAGCTCGGTGGAATTGGGTAGTAGTTACCGGATTTAGCATGATTGATTCAGTACCATTGATTTCACCTTACCACAAAGAAGGGTTTCCTAGTGATAGAATAACGTTGGGTGTAGATTCAGTGTGGAGCATATAAGGGAGAAGGTCTCAGGGCAAGAAAAGACAAGCACACCACAAGCTCTCCGAGCCTCAGCCAGAATGACAGCTAGGGAAGACCAGAGAAGTGGTGGCGCTCCTCCTGCCTCCCGCCCAGAGACCAAGACACGTTCAGGAGCACCTCGAGAAGCTGGCAGAAGCAGAGAACACAAAGGACTGGCCGCAGCACCTTAAGCTCTCCCAACCAAGGAGAGACATAGGCCTAGAAGAAAGCTAACCGCCCCTCCCCATCCCCCCAAAGGAGACAAGACTTTGAAAGAGACAATAAAGGATTTGCACTTTAACACCTGGCTGCATTTGGGGTGATTACTGGACCCACACTAAGCCTGCCTCCAGAAGCCCCGCCTTCCCCCACTCCCGCACCCACCCACCCCCCCCCCCCGGCACAGAAACCTGCTCCCACATAACGTTACATCTTAGACAAGAATATTACAGGGGCCCCGGCCAGATCCCGGCAAGCTGTGGATCAAAACCCTCCGCTTCAGAGACCCTCACCTGCCCGGCTTCAATCCACCCCCTCCCACCTGGCTTCCCAGGGCTGCCGCAGAAGACAACGTTCCACCCGCTAGGGGGCCGCCTCTTGCGTGCAAAGGAGCATCAGCCCACGGTGCTCCAAGGGCCACCGAAACTGGCCACGCGTGTCCTTTGATCCCACAGTGTCTCTGCCGGCCCCGGATCCCAGAGTCACCAGAAAGCAGGCGCAAGCACCCACACGGGCAAAAGGGATTCTGCCAAAACCTTTTCTCGCCAGACCCCGGGAAACTGGGCATGGACTCGAGGGCCATCACTTGAGGAATCATCGGTAGTGCCGCGATACAGCTCTACAGGAAATGCCAGCCGACCTGATGGACGAAAAGCGGACAAAACCGCTCCCGAAGCGATGCTGACCATAGTCAGTAGAAGCAAGAGAACATTGTACACAGCCACGACAAAAGGGGGACCCGCATGGCTGACAACCGAGAAAGAAAAGGGGCCGCCAATTTCCCACGTAAATATGTCTGCGCAAATCTTCAAAAAAATTATAATAATAGTTAATACATGACTCAAATAATCCCCAAGATAATCCACCCCGACCAAGTAAGATTGACACCAACTGTGCAGGGCTGCTTCAGGATTAGGGAAACTATTAACAGGACTGGAATCCACAAACTAAAGATCAACAGAGATTTATCTCAACAGATGCAGAAAAACAAACAAACTAACTGAAAAACCAAACAAACAACATTTGGGAATCTCCAACAGCCATTCCTGTCTATAAGAGAACAGGAAAGAAAACCACTGGAGACTCTAGGAAGTCATGGATTTTTCCTTCAAGTGATAAGTACCATCTCTGTAAATACACCAGCAACCTTCCTATCTAAGGAAGACAAACGTGAACCATCCCCCACCAAATAAAGGGTACCCAAAGTTGGCCAATATCCCCCTTTCGATTCAGTCGTGCCTCAGAAAAGTTAGTTTTGGAAATAAGAGGAAACAAAGAGATTCAAGGAATGACAGTAGATCATAAGCAACAGAAACACTTTGCTGATGATAGATAGGATGGTGTACTTAGAGAAGCTGGAGAATGAACTTCACAAACACTCTTAGAAACAGTCCAATACTGTAGCCGAGTTGCAGGACCCGGGCAAAATATCCAGGTAAATCATCAGCATAGTGATACATCACCAACAAAGCCAACAGTTAGAGATACAGGAGAAATTACATTTACCACAACTGTCCATCATAGAAAAGATTTGGGAGTCTATCTGCCAAGTCAAAGTCAGGACCCTTACGAACACAGCTGCAAAAACCCTTTACAGGCAAATAAAGCCCTATGGCATCAATGAGAGAAATAAAAAGGGCTCCTGGTTTTGCCCAGCTCATAGAGGCAAAATCCCAACACTCCCCAAACCAATCTACTTATTTAGGGACATACCAATCAAAGCGCCCAGAAATTATGGTACACATCTACAAGAATGTATACCATTTCCTCCCTGAAGAACAACAGGTCACGGATCTCCAGGGAATGCATGGGAGAAGAGGCAAACCAAGAGGGGCTGACTGTGCCAGACGTCCAACGAGATGATAAAACAGCGATGGTCAGCACCATTGGGGACTGACTAAGAAACACAGTGGAGTCGACCAGTAGAAGAGGTCAGGTTCACTGGACAAAAGAGTCCATGACTCTAGGAAACACGTCGTTGAGAAATCCACGGAGCCCTGCTGTGAGGATCTGAATTCACTCTTTGACCCAAACTGCTGGGAGATTTGCAAACTAGAATGGCAGTATGCGGCCACTGACCCACACTGAACAGCCTACACCAAGGGAAGGTCGAAATGGCTTCATGATTTAGACATAAGGATTGATAGTATCAGCATATTAGAAGAGCATTGGATAGTTGAACTCTCAGATCCGTGGAGAGGGAAGGAATCTGTCACCAAAGAACAGCTAGAGGTCCTTGTTGAACCCAAGACAGAGCATTTCATTTCGATTGTGCTAAGCTCTAAAAAGTTGCTGGCCAAAGAAAAGGAAGGCAGACAAGGTCAGGAGGGATGCAATAAAGGGGGAAAACATGTGGATATTCAAGGCGTCTGATAAAATCGTCCTTTCTAAAATATCCAGAGAGGGGACTCGAAGGGAAAAGCCATTCTGCAATTGATAACTGGCCAAAGGATGAAGAAATTGAAACCATTAGCAGCCCTGTGAAAAGGTGCCCTCACTTTGCCTGTCATGTAGGGGAGGGGGTAGAGGGAGGGGAAAACTCAGAAAAGAAAGGAGTATAAAGGGATAATGCCATAAAAAAATTACCCATGCTTATGTACTGTCAAAAAAATTATACTTATCAAATTAAAAAAAAAAAAACAAGGAAAGAAAGAAAGAAAAGAAAAGGTGCCCTAATTAGGAGCGATCATAGAGAAGCAAATTAAGATAACTCTGAGATATGCCTAGACATTCTCAGATTGGCTAACATGACAGGAAAAGATAATGATCAACACTGAGTGATTCTGAGTGATCTTGTGATGGGGTCCAACCAATCTGGAGAGCAATCTGGAAGTATGCCAGAGGGTTAGCAAAATGTGCATTCCCTTTGATCCGGCAGTGATTCTACTCCTTGTAACCCACAGATATGGTGAAAGAGGCAAAGGGCCCAGCAGGAGCAAAACATTGTGAGGCACTTCTTTGGGTAGTGGCAAGAGCCCGGAAAGACATGGGTGCCCATCAGTTGGAGAACAGCTCAATGGCTCATGGAAGGTGAATGCAATGGAACACTGGCAGGATGACTTCAGGGAGGCCTGCAGAGACTTGGATGAACTGACTGATGCTAAGTGAAGTGAGCAGAAGCAGGAGATCACTGTGCACGGCAACAACAAGATTGTACCATGAGCAGTTCTGATGGACGTGGCTCCCTTCAACCATGAGATGGCTCAGGCCTGTGCTGAAGAGCTTGGGATGCTGAGAGCCATCTATACTCAGAGAGAGGACTGTGGGAACTGAGGGTGGATTACACCATAGCATTTCACTCTTTTGTTTGTGCTTTATTTGAGGGTTCTCTATTGTGCGTAGGTACATACATATATATATATATATATATGTATATATAATTTTTTGATTTTGATATGATTACTGTAGTGCAGAAAGAGAATTGTATCAATGGGTATGCCTATAGAGGATTCAATGTATTTTGTTAGCACAGTTAACGTCCCATGGATTCGGTGCCATTTGGGGATGGGGTGGGCTTAGGGGATGGAATTGGAGCAGGAGGATTGTCAAGGGTCAATGGGGAACAGATGATCCTAGCAGGCTTTCCCAATTGTACAAGGTTCAATGACAAAACAAGCAGGAGAGGGAGGAGCAGAGGTGAGAGACTTGTGTCTTTAACACCTTGGGATGATTGGAGGTGCTGTGAAAACACTCGTGGGGGGAAAGAGCCCTGAGTTGGCACAGAGGGAACTATGGAGAATGAGCGTGGCTTGAAGCATGGACTTTTTCCCTTCTGATGGTTGCTGTGGTGGTTTTTTTTTTTTTGTTTGGCTCCTGGCTGGCTTCTTTGTGTGTATTTCCTCTGGATTCTATTTTCTATTCAGAAGTGAAGGTTTTGTAAATAGGGTTGGGGGATATGCATGCGTTTAACCTAGACTGTAGCGTTTGTAATTGGATTGGCGTTGAGTGGTCGTGGGAGTGGGTGTGGGAGTGTTGTGCTGTAGGGAGCAGGGGAGGGTTCTTTGTAGGGTGATGGGGTGAGACAGGGAACTAAGGAGAAATACTTGGAATGTAAGGTTTTGCCAGCGTGGTTGTTGAAAAGTGTCTTTGCCAGTGTTTGTCCAAAAGTAAAAAAGCCTATTCTCTGGAAAGAAAGAAGGAGTTATGTGAGGGGCATATTGAGGTGCAGTTTTCCTGATGTGTGTCCATTCAGTTGAATGCTCATGTTGATGGTCATCGGCAATGGGCCTTCTTTGCTGGTCTTAGAGGGGTAATGATGATCCTGGGGATAGTGTGTATGGTGCAAGTTGCCTGGCATGTGCCTGCTTGGGGCTCTCTCTGAATGTTCGTGGTCGGCTTGCCAATATTGCCAATGTCTTTAAGTGAAAGATTGTATGGAGTGATTTGGCCTCCACTCACATCTGTATAAATATTTAATCATATTTTTTATTTTTTCCATGTTTAACATATATTGTGTTACAAGCCATCTAGGGGATGGGGTAGGGGAAGCGGGGTAGAATTGGAACACAAGGTTTTTTCAAGTATCCATATTGAAAAATTATCTTTGCATATGTTTTGTAAATAAAATTTTAATGAAACATAAAACATAAAAAATATATTTGGGGATATGTCTGAAGGGGAAGAAAATTGAGTGGTACTGGGTCATCAATGGAGTTCAGCGTTATAATTTGGCCACCAAGAGATACTTGACATTACCTCCTCTAATGGACTTTTCTATCTTTAATAGTGTTGCTTTCTGGTTTCCCTATAATTTTGATTATCTTTTCCTTTAATTTTTTAGGTGCTGAGCCATTCAGTATATCTATTAAATATTTATGTCATTTCATTATCAATGATGACTTTAATTTTAATTCAGTTTTCCTGCTTATATCTTTCAAGGAGATCTATTTTTTCATTTTTTCTTGTCTGAGATCAGGACTTCTAGCTCTCCTTTTTTAATTTCTCTGAAACAAAAACTATTCCATTCCAACTTATCATTTAGCTCAAGTGAATCTTTCTGTTTCAAATGTATTTCTTATAAACAAGATTACTTTTTCAGGTCAACTTTGCTGTTTTCTTAATGTACTTCTTTCCATTGATATGAACCAAAAGACTAAGAGATAGAGTTTCTGAGTAATTAATAAACAATTTATTAAGCTAGCAAATAATCAATAAGTTGATGGTCAATAGCTTTTCTTGGTAACCAGAGACAAAACCAGTGAAATCCCCGAATGCTTAAATACCTTTTGAAAACAGTTTGCCCTGACAAGTGAAAATCAAATTTGATTTGTGAACAATTAATTAGAGAGTGGACATATTAATGAGAAAGTAGGGTAAAAGTCTTAAGCTCCTCCTAGGCTAAGAGTGTGACTTAGTTATGCAATTCAGCTGCTTCCAGCAATCTGGACAAAGGAATCAATATTTATCCAGACCATTCTAGCTGGTTTCTCCTTCATAAGCTGGATTACATTTAATTTAGAATCTAACAAAAGTGCTATAAGGCCATGGACTTCCTAAGGGCAAGAATTTTTAAAAATCAGATTCTGTTTGTAAGACTTCCTAGATGGTATGTATCTGGAAGATTTAGGCAATCTTGTTTATCAGTAATATTCTTCAGAAACTGACAGGTATACAGTCAAAATAAAAAGAAAATTCTCAGTCTTAATAATTGGCTATTAATATAGTATAAAATAATCCCTTTTCTCATATAATATACTTTCCCCCTCTATTTGTCACTTTTTTAAAATGAAAAAGTGGTTTTAAAAAAGGTAAAAATGAACATGAAATATGTATAATTAAACCAGTTTGTTCTCACTTTTCTGCTTTATTGACTTTTTTTCACCTATCCCAGACTGTAGTCTTTTTAATTCCATTTTTATGATATACACTCCACAACTGACTATTTTTTGTAATTCTTTCTTCCCCAGTCCTTCTAATTGTGCTCCTTGTCCCTCTCCCATCAGTGATTCTCTATTTTTTTAAATCGAATTTAATATATTTGTATTCCAAACTTGTGTGTTCAACACGCTTTTTCAATCTAGTAAAGAGGTTCTTGAGTCTCCCTTTTCCTTTTCACTTCATCTGTTTTCCTATTATCATATATGCCCCTATTACTGGAAAATAAGTTCCTCTCCTTTTGACTTGTATGGCCCTAACACATCCAGAATGCACATATATTAAAGCTAATAAGCTTGGAGATTAAGTGAAACATGATGATTCTTGTCTCCAACAACAACAAAAAAATCTCAGACAACTGTTGGTTGGAAAAGTTACAGTTAAGTCACAAATGTCCCTGCTATAGGTTTTTCATTCTTTACTAAGCAATTCAGAAAATTACTGGACTAGATAACTCTAGTTATAGTTCTAATATGGATTTGAATATTTTGGCTTTTGGTCTTAGATCAAAATGTAAATGTGAAGGACAATGGAGGCCACACATTAAAATTAGTTCTGTTGATATCTGTGAAGACCGAGTTAGCACCCCAGATATCTTAGAATCAGTGGGAGTCAGGATAAGCAAAAGTCCTTGGTCTTTATTCTTGGTCTTTTGGGGGTAGAAGTGAATTGGATGGACACAGGATCTGCACAACATCTCCTCTTCCACTACCACCAAAAGTGACTCTGGCTAGTCTTACTCCATCTCCTAGTCCCTCCTACAATTCTCTGTATACTCCAAATGATTGAACCAGCACAGAAGGACCATTTTCCAAGAATATGCTAATAGAGTATTGTCCAATTGGTAATTAGCCTTAAGTGCTCTGTTGTCCAACCTAAGTGCATCAAATCAAGAGTTTCAGCAGCTATTTACTGAGGCCAGATTTGAACTCTTAAAATGAGTCTTCCTGATTCTAAGCCAAATCTCCTGTTCACGGAGCCACTTAGCTACCCATTGTTTACCCTCTTCTAATGTCTCAAATGCAGTGACCTTTCTTGGTATCTCCTATGTCTTGTGTTTGAGATTCCATGATTCTTTTTTTTTTATTTTAATAGTTTTTATTTACCAGATATATGCATACGTAATTTTCCAGTATTGACAATTGCCAAACCTTTTGTTCTAATTTTTCCCCTCCTTCCCTCCTTCTCCAGATGGCAGGTTGACTGATACATGTTAAATATGTTAGAGTATAAATTAAATACAATATATGTATACATGTCCAAACAGTTGTTTTGCTGTACAAAAAGAAAGATTTCATGATTCTAAGAAATCTGAATTTTCATCAGGAATAGTCCTGTATTCTATTAAATATCCTTTTATTTTTGCTTCAAGTTATATTCTGCATTGTAGGGCAAACTAGTCATTGAAAGTCCTTAGATTTTTGGAATGCTATATTTCCAGATTTTTTTTCTTTTTAGTAGTTGAAGCATTATGTTATATGATCCAGAAAGGCAGCCAACTATTTTATTTCTTTCAAATGAAAGTTCTGAATTTTGCTTTTGATATTGCTAGGACTTTCCAATTTAACATTTCTACCAGGTGACAAAGCATTAGAAATCTTTAATTTTCACTTGGCCCCTTGGTTCTAATATATGTAGGCCATTTTCTTTTAGGATTTCTTGGCATAGAATATCCAGTTGAAACAGTATTTTTATTTGCTCATGACTTGAGAATACCATATGAATATTAAGTTTTCTCCCTTTAGCTGGTTTTCCATGTCTTATGTTTTGTATAGTAGATTATCTTACATATTCTTCTCATTTTTTAGTTTTTTTTTTATTTGGTTCTACCATTTCTTGTGATCTGATGGAAATATTGTGTTCTGTTGTTGCCATTTATTTTTTCAAGAAGTCCATTTTATAAGGATTTCCAACTTTTACTCTAATGTTTTTATTCCCCTTCTGATCTTGTTTTCTTTACTTTCCATTTAAATTATATAATTTTTAAATTTCATACTCCATTTTTCCCATACACTCTTAAAGATTTTGTAGCTCATCCATTCTTTTCTCTGAAGGTTTGTTTGTTTGTTTGTTTGTTTTGTGGAGTTACTCTCTTTTTCTTCCATTTACTCTTGGGCTTCTCTTAATATATAATATTTCTTTTCTATATTTTTGTTGCCTTTGTTTCTGCCTCTACCTTTAATTTCTGGATTAAGACTTTGGACTAAACTCAGAATGCTTTATTTGCTTTATTCCCTGGCTTTCATTACCTTTCCTCTTGGTCCAATGTGAATGTTGGCCCTCATCCCTCTCTGTCTCCATCTCTTTGCAGAAGTTCAGTTTTTGTTGTTTCTTTGGAAGATCCCAAATAGATTTAAATGATCACTGCAGGCTTACTAAAAGTCTCCCCATCTAGGAGATTTGTCACATGATTAAGCTGATTCCTTCTGAGTCCTTAGATAGGCTATGTCTCATCTTGTCAACTGTGTGATAACTTATAGAAGCTGTTTCTGCTCAGAACAGCTGCTGGAGACAGGCCCAATTGGCTTCTACCTTTCCTGGCATGCTCCTGCAAAGAGAATAGCCACTGTTCAAAATCCACTCGATGTCAGATGGGGTCCTTGCTCCTCTGAGATGTCAAATCTAGATCACCCACAAGCTTGAAACCCTGTGGTAATTGTGTGTTCAGGTATTTTAGCACATCCCTGTTCAGGAGTTTCATAGGCTTCAGATCTTTTATTTTTCTTATTTTTAAAATATTTTATTCCATACAAAGACAATTTTTAAAATTTTGAGTTCCAATTTTTTTTTCTTCCTCTTTCACCTTCCTCCCTTCTTTAGGACTTTTACTGAAACTCAAACTGGTTTCTCCTTACTTCAGGAATGCATAAAGGGGCTCACTATGGCCCTTCTTTTGGTCTCCTTGAACCTTTTTAAATTACATTTTTTTTCTGAATGTAAATGGAGCAGCTAGACTCCTCTGCCACCTTTCTAAACACCATTGCCATTCTAACTGGAAAAGCAGCTCTTGCTACTTTTCATAGAACACAAAGGTCCCCGATTAAGGTAACATGATCTCCTTAACACAGTGTCTCAGTTTCTTTTTCTGTTGAGGAAACAAAGTAGCCCTGGAGAGATTTACTTCTGCTAGGCAATTCAGTCTAAGAATGGAGATTTTTTTTTTGTCATACTTTGGTGACTCTAGAAAGGAGAAACCCTGTAGAATAGTTGAAAGAATAGCTGTTTAGTCCAGTAAGCAAAGTGGAGAGTCGTTGAAAAAAGAATTCTAAGGAGAGATGATTCAGTAAAAGGGAGACTGAGACGAAGGTGACCCTGAAAATGGCCCCTTAACTAAGAAGGTCTTTAGCTGAGCAGCAAAAGGCAACTAGACCCAAAGGCAAGTATTCTCTTCTCTGTAGGGAATGGAATGGAGAATATGGGTGGTTAAGAGATCTATTTGAGATAACTGCATTATAATTAGTGTATAAATCTCCAAGCAAGAGAAATCCTGAGGTAATCGACTGAGGGACTGTTCTTGGAATCTGAAGGCTTGGATTCACATCCTATAATAATGCATATGTGAATTCTGGCAAGTAATTAAACTTCCCAATACCCATATTCATTTCAATGAATTGATTTCCAAAGTGAGATCTACAAATAATATCCAAATTATTTCTTATTTGGGAGGCAATTGGAGTTATATGTCAACCCATACCCTTCCTGATCTCTAACCTGTGAGTGGCTGGAGTCAAACAAAGCAGGCTAGAAACAGGAGATTCAGGAATCAAATAAAAGTTTAATTTCACAGTGAGGAAAACAGGCTTGCAAACCAAAGTACTCTAGGAAGGAGGGTTTGTGGTATGTGCCAGGGGTAGGGCTTTTAAGAATTTAAAATCAGAAAAGACAGGGCTGGTTACAACACAGTCATTCTTGGGTCTTGAGTAAACAGTTTCCACAGATATTCGTGGCCCCTATGGGAACAGTCCTTAAATTGATTGTCCCAAGTCTTAAGTGTTGTTAAGCCTTGAGATCATTCAGTGGAGCATAGAATCAGAGTGACTGTAGCAAGATCAGGAATACAGCAGCTGATTCAATTCATTCTGTTATGAGCATGGGGACTGTTTAGAATGTCAGAAGATACGATTGATAACTTTCTGCTGCAGCATATTAGCTGCTTACGGCTCTCAAGTCCCTGGGAAATAGGAAAACTCTAACAAATATTTATCATTATCAATTAATATGAAAATTATAAAAACCTCAGAGAACATGTGGTGTTAGTAAGAGCAATGCATTTTGCCAGAGGATGAGATCATCCAAAAGATGAATGCAAAGTTTTATTGTTATGCTAAGCTCTAGGCACAATCTGCCTACTGGGTGTCATCTCTGGGAGGAGGATGTTTCCTAATATCTTGACAACTAATTCATCTAGGGTCACATAGCTAATCTGAGGATGGATTTAAGCTAGGTGCTCCTAACCCCAAAGCTTGTGCTCTAACCACCATGTCATCTAGTTTTCCCTTAAATTATCTCTATTGAATTTTTACTAAAAATATTAAACAAAATTAAAATATTCAGTTATGAAATCTGCAAATTGCCACTCATTTCTTCATTAAGTAGTCAAAAAGGCTTAGTTGCTGAGGCATCATTTTAAGAAATAGAACTGCCCTAGTGATATGTTTTCTTTAGGTGGATTGGTAAGTGGAATGAGTTGATTTGTAGTGCTTTTGATCGGTGGTGATCCAGAGAAAAAGAGTTTTGGTAGTGTCAATCTTCTATTTATCTAATGAAACTTACAGAAATTTTGGCACACTGATTATTCTGGCTATTTACTTCTGGTTGTTCATTTGTCATGTGTCAAACCTTTTCTGAATGCATTTCTTTTTGTTGGAGATTCAATCACATTCTACCATTTAGGATTTGAAAGATAGATTGGGTGGAAAGGGTAAGGAGTGCTAGATTTTTACTATTCCATCCTCACCCTCTACTTTATAATTAATTGTAGAGTGGTGATAAATAGCAATTCTGGGATATGTCTAAATCCTCTTGCTTATAAATCAAGACCAATTTCCCCCAAAGATAAAGCTTTATTAACCCAGTTAACCTAGGCATTAAGCTAATTACCCACCAAAAAAGTGACAAAGGGATTCCCTCTTTCTTTGGATTATCTAGTGTCCTTACATTTAAACTGATAAGCATTAAACAAAAGAACATGAAATATCCATCTTTCCCTATTACAATGTGATACTTTACCATGGTTTTATTTCAACACAATTTAAAACTAACATTCCATTCAAGTGTAGACATTTAACATTGGAGAGGATATTAACATTAAATGATAAAACAAGACAATTCATAAACTTCCTAATATGATGCACAAACCTCTCTAGGTTGTTAGAGAATAAGATTTCCATTAAGTTGAACATGTTGAAATAATATATATGTCTGTGTGAACCTGCATCCTTGACATTTCTTTTTGTCTACAATTGGAATCTGAGCTTCCCTAGTTATCAGGACCACTTGCAATAAATATTACATTCCTCCAACACTCCTTCCCATGAATAGATCAACCTGTAGCAATCCCTCTACAAAGTATACAGTTTTTCTTCTCTCTCCAAAGGCCTATAGACAACTTATATTGGTTGGTATAGAAGGAGGCAATTAAAACAAGGAGGGATGCAAGCATAACAGGGCTTTCTTTACTGCCTGCTTTCCCCCTTCACTACTATACTTTGAGAGCAACTAGTCAAGCAAATTCCATCCATATTTGTAGTCATCGAGGGAGCCCCCTTAAGACAAAGTTTATTGAGTTGATCACAGAAATGCAAAGTTTCCTAGAGATTCCTTCCTTCAGGGTGCTTAAAATATTTCTTCAATTCTTGAAGCTTTTCCACATTATCAATATTCATCTGGAAATCAAATACAAGATAGGTCATTTTACCTAAGGTGTTTTTTTTTAAGGTGGGGGTAAGTTTCCATAGCAAAAGTTCTGCTCTTGGTGTATGTATCTTTAATTCTCATTGACTCCTTAATATCTATTCCTCAGAAAAATCTCATCATCACAGTTGTCCCTTCTATACTCTGAGAGTGAATTGGCAGAGTGCCCTAATTGTGAACAGGTCAGTTATCTTCTCTTTGTAGATCATCAATTGTACAAGATATCATCACTCCATGGCTCTCAAGAGCCCTATGTGCTGCTAACCATAGTGTACAGATCAGATCTCTTCTTCAATTGTGTCTTTAATTACCCTTTAAAATTACTCTTGTAACTGTTGATTCTGAAGGATAGAGGCACGGTAGTTATTATCAAGTTAAAATAATAATAGAGATAGAATATTCATGCAGAGACTGCAAACCCTTGACGTGTAGTGGGTTTTATTTTATATAATTCTGATCACCTCTTCAGCAAATATGATAGTTTTTTATGATAGATAGGAATTCACTTTGCTATTGCCATATTAAAAAGTTAATACAATTTCTCCTTCAATAGGCCATGCATGGAGTATGGGAAGCATTCAGAAAGAATCTTCGGAGAGTTGTAGAGAAGAACCTGCAGCCAAACTTTATTGGAGCAGTTTCTAGAGAAGGAGTTGTTATAGTGGTGCTGAAGAAGATGGCTAAGGCAATGTGATGGTGAATGGACAATTTGGGGAAGATCAGAGACTGCATTTCACATTTGGGCAGAGGAACCCTTTGTTCTTATTCCAAGTTACTTCCTCTGACGTTAAAGGAAGAAAAGAAAAGAGGACTAGGGTCAAAAAATGGAGAATAGCTAGAGGAAAATTAAGAGGAAAAACTCATTGATCTGAAGATCTGAGTAGTAGAAAGAACAGTGGCAAAAGGAGAGGGGAATGAGGGAAGAAGGATATGGATGTCATTGGGAGAAGAAGAAGGGATAGGAGAGAAGTATGAAAAGAGGGAAAAGAAGCAGGAGACATAGGACTATAGAGATTCAGAAGAGATGCTAAAAGAACATGAACAAGATAATTTGGGAGGAGGATAGTAGTAATGAGAAGAATAATTCCTGAAGGTGTAAGGAAGTTGGAGAGTTGAAACTACACAAACAACTGCCTATAGTCCTTCAGAAAAGTAGCTAGAGTGGGGGAGGAAGAATATTAAAAACTGAGAGTCTCCCTAGAAGAAGAAACAGATAGATATTCACATAGTAGATCATATCCCAACAAATCTGGGAGGTTTCTATTTAATTCCTGTCCAAGGGACTGCTTGCTGTGGTCTAGGTCAGTAATGTTTCTCTTTTTTGGTGGGATTATTAGGAGAGAACAATATCTTTATGAATAATGGGTCAAACCTTCTTTGTAGTAGAGGAGGAAGGGGAAAACAAAACTAAGGAGAAAAAATGCCAGAAGATAATAAGGGATAAATTTAACTGGCTCCAGGAGGAAGGGCAAAGAAAAAAAATAGTAGTGTATTTCTAAAAAAAAAAAAGCCCTCTTCAAAAAGGACTGGTAAGTTACAGGATTCATATTTGAAAAGCTTAAAAGAAGGAGTATGTAGAAAATTAGATGATTCTGGCCAATTTACAGGAAAGCTTGGCCTAAAGTTGTCATAATGAGGATGTGAAAGTGGATCATGCAAAAACTGAGACAAAGGGACCCAGACAAAAGAGGGGAGAGCTTTCTCCACAGTGTAGTCAGTAGGAAAGATGTCTAGCACAGGCCAGGTGTGGACATGGCCTAACCATTAAGCAGCTGTAGAAGAAAAAAATAACAGGCACTTGGAACAAGTTAAAACCTAGAGGGAAGAAAGAAAATTTTAGCATGTTACACCTCAGGTTGGACTATTGAGTAATATGATGTGGGACCCAGGGTGGATAAAGAGTGCTTATTATGCTTCCCACCCATCTCTCCAAAAAACCAAAAGTTAATAAAATCTGTTGCCTTTGATGATCTTGCTGCTTTGACTGATTGCATCATAAAGCATATATTTTATTTTTAATATTTCCATTGTAGCAGTAAAGTCATAGTTATTAGGAGGTATTACTCTAGGGAGTGGAATTACACTTGTGGTGTTTCCTTCCTGAGTGGATTGATTTATGGGGTGGTTTGATTTGTAGGACTTTTCATAAGTTAAGAAGGTTTAGATAATTAGAGTTTTTGGTATATGGTCAATCTTTACTTAAACTTGGAGTCATTTCGGGACAATAGGTACATTCCTGCTTTTCTTGCAGACCACTTATTTTCTGGTTGTTCATTAGTTGAGTGATAAGTCCTTTGTGTGATGCATTTCTACTTGTGAGTTCAGTCATATTCCCTGTGTATTAAAGGTTGGAGGGCAAAGGGACCAAGGAGAAATGACACATATATTTTGCTATTCCACCTTACCTTTATTCCATTTTCAAATGAAGAAACTGATGCTAGGAGAGGTGTTGATCTTTTCTTGGGCAAATCTGCTCAAGTCTTTTATTACTAAATTTAGAGCTCTTTCCTCAAGTCATCAGAAGTCATCAGAAGAGAAAGCTCAAAAAACAGAATGCTATTAATCTCACTTCCTACTAAACTGATGACATATTACATTGAAAAGCAATCCTATAAGACACCCTCTCCTCTCTGAGACACCCAGTTTTGTCACCTTTAAAAATGAGTATTATACAAGTCAGCATGGAAGATGCTTTTTCTGCCCACCAACAATGTGGTATTTTACCATGGATTGTGACAACAAAATAAAGACTGTTTCATAAAACAGTGAAAACATCTAATATCAAAAAGGATATTAACTTGAAATTTGAGGAATATTTTACTACTTTGATGACATTGTCAGGATAAAGGGATATTTCCTTTATGAACAATGGCCAGGAACTTTTGTTGTGGAGCAAAGGGGAAACGAAATAAGAAAGGAAATCACCATGAAGTTAGAAGGAACAAATTTGACTTGCTTTAGAAAGATCAGTGAAAAAAGAATCATCTATTTCTTTGATAAGTCATATCTATAAAAGACTAGGGATTTACATGATTCCAGAAGTTTAAATTTTCCCTGGCACATCTTTAGACCACTAGACAGAAAACATATGTAGAAATGGCTGATTCTGGCCAGCTTAGAGGAAAGCTTGGGACTAAAATTGTTCTAGTGGAATAAGTAAAAAAAACTAAGACAAAAGGCACCAAATGAAAAATAGGAGAAACTTTGTGTACAAATGCAGTCAAGGAAAGAGGTAAACCATATACAATATATGTACACTCAAGGCTATTGGGCTACTAGGCAGCTACAGAAAGGAAAATACCAGATAACTGAAGATTAAACCTCAATACCAAAAACAGATAACTTAGTATATATTGCCTTACTTTAATAATTGTTGGGTAATAAATATGCTTGGGGTCTTTGGGGGATCAACGAACTCACTTCAAGTCATGGTCTAAGACTTGATCTCTTCCCTCCCTGAGCCACGGAGTCAAAGGTCACACTATTTATTATTATTGCTGCTCTTTCTTCTGAGGCTAATTACATCATAAAGTATTCGTTATTCTTTATTCCCATGGTAACAGATAAGGCATTGTTGCTCAAAGACATCATTGAGGCATCACTAGAATTCCCCTTATGGTGTGTTTCATGTGGGTGGAGTGGCAAATAGGGATGGTTTAATGTTTGGTGCTTTTGGTGAGCAGTATTTTGAAGAATTTGAATTTTGGTGTCTGATCAATCCCCATTTCATTGGAACTTTGAGACATTTTGGAACTAGGTATGTGTTTGCTTTATTTACCAACCATTTATTTTCTGGTTGTTATAAATAGTTCCCTGTCAAGCTCTTTGTGAATTCACTTTTCCTTGTTGAGAGTTCAATCACATACCTTATAATTTGGGATTGTAAAGGCAGAGGGGCTAAGGAAAGTGAGAAAAGGGATGATAGCTTCTGATATTCCATCAGAATGGAGAAGGAGATGTTGGATTTGTGCTGAAAAACAAGATACTGTGAGGGAGATTGGATAATTTTAGGATTGTGAAGCAGGACAAAGATTGCTTTTAAGGAGAATCTTAAAAGACCAAAAATAAAAGAAGCAGAATGAACTGTTCCATGTTGATAGGGGAAACTGAAGAAAAAAGATTAGAATTCCAGTAGTAAAAAAAAGCCGGAGGCATAAGGAAGAGCAGAGGGAAGCAGATCAGAAGAATAAAGAAAAGAGATGGAGATGAAAAGGTGATTTTGGAGGAACAACAGGAGAGAAATGAAGCCTGGAAGAAAAAGATAATCATAGTGATTAAGAGGAAGAGATACTGATGAAGAAGAGGCTAAGTAGATTTGGTACAATGATGTGAGCAAGACTGTTTGTGAACTGGAGAGCAGAATTTGGAGACTAGAAAGAAAGTTGAGGCTGAAAGCAGCCCCTGGGAAGAGCCCTAAATGGAAAGGTGGCCAACCAGGTGCTTCTCCTCTCTCTTGACTGACTTCCACTGCCTCAGGAACACCCCCACCTTACCCCACTGCTGGATTGTACCTGTTGTATTCGTCATAGTCATCATTGTTGACAGTGATGGCAAGAAGTGTCCATCCATCCCTCACTGCCTTGGCTACCAGACTGAGTTCCCAAAGGAAGACTTCCATCAGAATGATCTTGGGCATCTGCCCTCAGGCATCCAGAGACTATCCTCCTCCCTTCACTGCAGCAAAATTAGATCTTCTATTCCCCTCTCAGATCCTTAATTATATCCATAAAATGAGAAAAGTCACATCGATAATCAGTTACTTTCTGTGTTCTAGGCAACCAAACCTCCAAGTTCATTCTAAGTTACACAACTTGGTGGCAAAGACTTTTCTCACTACACATTCCTACCCTGACGAATGAAACAGCCCCAGTAGCAAAGTTTCTAGTACCTTTTGGCAGCCAGCTAAAGTCCCCTTAAGGACATACGAGTTTAAGTGTTGCCTGGACCTGGAAAAGATCACCTAGGATCCAACAATCCATCCTAAAGCTGTCCCTGAATAGACAAGTAGCCCATGATACCTACCATATTAGTGCAGACCCTCAAGACTTTTCACCTGGATGTATTTCACCAGCCTTCCAATGACCCTCCTTGTCTCCAATCTCTACTAACTCCAGTCTACCCTCCACAATGTAGCTAAAGTTATTTTCCTTCTGGAAACACAGACAAGACCTGGTCACTCCTCTACTCAGCCAACTTCAGCAGCTCCCTATTGTTTCCCAGATAAAATATACACTTCTTGGATTCATAGTTAAAGCCGTCATAACCCAACTGCAGCCTATCTTAACAGACTAAATGGATATTGTTTTTCCTCTCCTAAACTCTCGATGTTAAGTCAATTGATCTCTCTGATGCTCAAACCATAACATTCCGATTCTCATCTCAACACTTCCCTGCCTGGAACGCATTCCATCTTTTCCTATGAGTCCCCTCTTCCTTGAAGACAGAATTCAAAAAGCATCAAAAAGTATGAAGACTTTCTGATCCCTGACTCCTTATCCCTCATCTCATGACTTTCCTGCGTAACCTGATTGCTGCTCTAAGCTGCCTAAAAGTCTACTGACTGAGTTTCAAAAGCTCTAATTAATCCATTAATCAAAAGCTTTTATTAGTCATAATCTCATCTGGTTATCTGTCATTCCATTGTAGAAGGAAATGAAATATAAAACCTTTAGCATTTTGCCCATCTTTTCTGAAAGAAAATACCTCAGAATTTATGATCTGTAGTAAAGAAAAATTGAGGGTTTTCATAAGACTATCATAGATTCAGAGGTAAAAGAAACTATCACTCATATTCTATCTTCAAAGTAGGTATTTTTAATCTAATTTCAGTTTCTCTTGCTTTTCACCAATTTGGCCATTTGCAATATGGAGAACAAATCAAACAATTTCATTGAACACAAAAAGAAGAATGTAAGGAACAAAGGTTCTCAACTTTTGTGTAATTTTTACTCATTACTTACTAAGAGCACCTTATGGTAATCTAAGTTCTGTTTTTCAATGTCTACCTTAAAGTTTACTAAGAAAGTGATATAACCTCGTTCTTCACTAAGAAAGTGATATAACCTCGTTCTTCATAATTCTGATGGTGTGGTTTGTCTTGAAGATCTCTTAAGGTTTCTGCAAGCTCTATGGTCTAGAATACCATGATTTTTTTCAGATGTGTTAGCTTTTCTTTTTCATGTCTTTCTCCTTCCATGTATATATTACAGATATTTTTCATGTATACATACAGATAATATGTATATTATATTCTGTGTACATATTCTGTGTATTTGTATAATACATATGCACAAATATGTGTACTATATATAGTATACTATATATATATATATATGTATATCAAAAAAGTTGGGGAACCCAGGCCTTGTCTATTTTTGCAGCTAAGGTGTAAGGAATAATGAATATAAATAGAAAGAATTTCTAAAATTGTGCATTAACTACATAAATCTGTCAAATGAGATATTATAGAAAGATTTAGGAAAAAGAATGATAAGGGTCTTGCAGAACTTCACAGTTAGTAAAAGCCAAGAAAAATCTGATTAAGATGACTTAACAAAACCTATGAATTCAGATGAAAGTCTGTGAGTTTAGGTTAAAATAATCTCCAAGAGTTTTTTTGATGGTCCAAGTTCTGCTCCCCAGAACTTGTGACATTATTCAGTTGAGTTTTCCTGGCATCCATGTTCCTTCCAAGGTATCAGGACAACTGAGGGAACTTAAGAGGGAAATAGATATTTCATCGGAAGTAATGAAAAAAAATGAAATGAAAAAATTTGCTCAGATCTGTCTCATTAATTTTCCAATTAAAATTCCAAAATTCACAGCCAGACAGGAATCAAGGATCTTTCTGTGGCAATCAGAAGGTATTTCCAGGGAGAAAAGATGGAAAAAGAAGAATAGTGGTAGAAGAAGAGTATTTAGCTAAAGTCTAAACATATCATCAGAGAAAGACCAAATCTGGTGTATATATATGCTGGCTCAACCTAACATTGGAGATAAGCAAATTCCATGTGCCTTTATCATCATTTATGCGCTGTAAATATCACTTGAGATATTTCTGCATTATAAATTCCTTTGGACTTAATTTCCCTTCATGAGACCTCAGCTTTTTAAAAATCACAAATATAATAAAATGTTGGAAAGTCTATTAGGATACATGAGATGCATTGAGAAAGAATTACTTTTGGGGAGGGAGGCGCTGTGTCTGCTATGAAAAAATATTTTTTTAAATGAATTTCTCAATAATGAAAATGAGAATTTTTACTAAGAATTAATGTTTATAACTTTATGACAAATGTAGTTGACCCTTTTTAAAAAAAAATGCTTTGATTTCCCATTCAAGTGAGATCTGGGATTGCCCTGTGCAACAAGCCTTAATCAAGAGACAAAGAATGCAAAGACTCAGTAAAATGGAGTTGATCTCTTTTCAAATTGAAAAAGGTGAGTTATGAAATTTATTTTTATAAATTCATATTTTACTTGAGAGTTAGCCTTGGTATAATGGATAAAAAGCACATTTCTAGACCTGGGTTCAAATTCACCCTCCCTTATTTATTGTATATGTGGCCTTGGTCAAGTCATTTAACCTCACAGTTATTAAGACATAATAAGACTCATCTCAAATTGAGCATGCCCTCCACACTCCCCAACAGAAATATCCAGCCGCTATCTCTCTCTCTTGCCTAGTAGAACCCTTTTCTGAAAGAGACACAGGAGCTGTGGTTGTCCATGGCAGACTAGATGAATTCATTCTCAACTTGTCCTTGTCCTAGGAACTCATTGCCCAAGACTATCATGTATACTTTAGATCAGCTACAATTCTAGTTAAATAGACTGGTAGACCTGCCTGGAGGCCATTGTGGATAATACTATTTTTAGTAGATTGTACACTCCTTAATACCAAACTCAGAGTCTTGATTCATTCTTGTTGCTTCTGAGCCCAAGTTAGAGTAGGTACCTAGTAAAGGTTTGTGGAATTGAGTTTAATGGTATGGAAGAAGTACATTCTGAGTTACAAATGGCTAGCTTTACAATAAAGTTGTAGAACTCATTTTGCTAGCTAGGAAATTTCCACTTGGTTCATCTGAATATGTGTCTTAATAACTTGGCACAGATTTAAATACTTTGGGACATCATCTGGAGTTTTTGTATTTCTAGATGAAAAGGGACTCGGAATCCTTATTCGTCTCTTCTATGATCCAGCAGACAAGGAGGAGAGGGAACCAGGTGTCTTTATCATGGAAATTGTCAAAGGAGGAGCAGCACATAAATCTGGAAAGTAAGCTTGGAATTGACCTTATAATTCTATATGACTTAGTTTTGCAGGGGAAGCTGGGAATGTTTTGAAATGAACCATTTTATTTTATTTACTTTTAGTGGCATTTATTTTTTTCTAATACATGCAAAGATAAAACCCAGCATTCACCTTCACAAAACCTTGTGTTCTAGATTTTTCTCCTTATCCTGCTCCCTCCCCAAGACAGCACACAATCTGATATAGATTAAAGTTGAACAATTCTTCTAAACATGTTTCCATATTCATCATGCTGAGAAAAAAAATCAGATCAAAGGGGAAAAAAGCATGAAAAAAAATCAACAAGCAAATAATCACTACCACAAAGTGGTGAAAATACTATGCTTTGATCTGCATTCAGTCTTCCTAGTTCTCCCTTTGGATATGGGTGCTACTTTACATCACAAATCTATTCGAAATTGCCTTGAATCACCTTATTGTTGAAAAGAGCCAAATTCATCACAGTTGATCATTCACCATCTTGCTGTTTCTGTGAACAATGTTCTCTTGGTCCTGTTCACTTTACTTAGCCAGTTTCTATAAAACTTTACAGGCTTTTCTGAAATCAGCTTGCTCATCATTTCTTATAGAACAATAATATTCCATTACATTTATATACCAAACTTATTCAGTCATTCCCCAATTGAGGGGCATCTATTCAATTTTCTCAAATTGGACCATTTTAGTAAACATGCACAGGTGCTAGACAAAAAAAAAATTAAGTCATGAAATGTATCTATAAATTCTTCTTCCCAAGTCACCTTCCCACTCTTCCTAACCATTCCTCTTCAAAATCACCTACTACTTGAACATTAATCATTTGTAAGGCCATTATAAGGGCTTTACAGAACCAATCTGAAATAAATACTAATCATTTGTAAGGCCATTAGGGGCTTTACCAGAACCAATCCGAAACATATACATACAGTTTCTCAGCTTTTTGAGTTAGTTGAGAAATCAGGATAGCCCTATTCCTTGGAAAATAAGTAAGATAAGTAGAGTTTGACAGGACTAGAATCAATTCCTAATTCAAGTCCAGGCTTCCCAGATATAATACTTATTTGAACCTACAAAGCACCACCAGAAACAATTCATAAGCAATTACTCAAAAAAAGATCACAGTAAGAAATTCCAACATGTTGCCAAGTATTCATAGAAATCAAGAGCTGATTCTCTCTCTCTGACAAAAAAATTTCCAAATGAAACTAACCATCAAAAATATATTAAGTTGAAAGAAAATGTTAATGTTATTTATCAATTCTCACTCAAAGAGCTTCTTGATCATAGTTCACCTCAACATATACAACCATTTCTGCATTATCCTTATATTCTTGCCTACTTGGTTGTGCTTGATATGACTGATACATGGCTAAGATGCCCTTGTCTCAGGCTCAGGAGAGTTTTTTTTTCTGGGTCTTATCACATTTTTTATTCTGTTCAGTGTCACCAGAAGTGCCTTCTACTAGCTTGCCAATTAACAGATTATTTCTAAATTGACTCTTCTAATTTAGCCCCCCAGTTTTTTATGTGGGAGGAGTTGAAGCTTCATTCAGTGAAATAATTGAGCCCAACTTCTGAGTATTCATATTTTTATTTAAAAAATAAATATGATGATTGTTTAATTTAACAATATTGTGATGATGAAATTGAAAAAATCCATATTTCTTGAGGGAGAGACTTGTTTTATGTGTGTGATTTTTGAGTATTTGTTTCTCAATTGAACACTCCATTTCTTATGTCTCTTAGTGAAATGAAATGATTCTGGGTTCTGAAAGGCAATAATACCAGAAGAGGGGAGATAACAGATTTTTCTATCAACTTATATGATCTATGATGATATTGAAAGGATCTAAGCATGGAGCTAGTGATTGATTTTGTGTTTGTCATACTTTGAATAATCTAAATAAGTTTAGGGAAGGTTATCCCCAAATTTACTACATGGTGATGAATTTGTTTGACCATCACAAATTTGACAATCTCAGAACCTAATAGCAATTATTCCAGAAATTGTGTTTTATGTTTATAAAGGGGATGCACTCACACCCCTGAAATTCTGGGTCATAGATTTATTAATCTCTGAAGATGTCTTTACTGATAATATGAACAGTAGTCTTTGTATTTTTCAGGTTCCAATTATTTGACCAAATCATTAATGTCAATGGTACAAGTCTAATAGGATTAACCAAAGAAGAAATTGACTCTACTTTTAAAAAGATGGAACATAGTGTCTGGTAAATAACATTTATTGCATTCATCATCATACAAAAATGCTACTTTTATCTATTGTATTGAAATTTTATTCAATTTATGTAAAAACAGCAAAAGTGGAAGAAAAGATAGATTATGGAATAAGCATTTCTCTCCCCAGCTTTTTGGTTTTTGTTGTTAAATATGAATAACTTAATTTTGCATAACAAACAATGTAACTGTTGGGATCCATTTATACTCTTGGTCAGAGTGCCTAGTATTTTTTGGGACAGCTAGGTGGCTCAGTAGATAAAGCACCAGCCCTGAAGTCAGGAGGATCTGAGTTCAGATTTGATCTTAGACACTTAACACTTCCTAACTGTGTAACCCTGGGCAAGTCACTTAACCCCCATTGCCTCAGGGGGGAAAAAGAGTGCTCAGTTATATCTCTACTCAATTTTATTGAATTATATTTAATGATAAATTAGTATTATCTTGATAATTAAATGCTAATATATCTAAAAAGATTTTGGGGAAACCTGAAAGTTGATATATTTGCCTGTTCAATTTGTTCCTATTACTATTCTATGATCATAAAACTTAACGGGGCTATTATGTGACTAGGATTCAAATTGGACGAGAGTCACCTGAGAACACCAAGCAACTCATCAAACACTTAATGAAAGAGGAAGAAAGGAAGAGAGGTTTCCTTGATTCAGCCAAACAGGTATTAAATGAAATACCTATAAAGGATGTAAAAGCTCAATTAGTTCATTCTTCTCCATTATTAAAAAACTTATTTATAAAACAAATCTCTGTTCCTATTTGCAATAGTCTGAAACATGCTAGAAAATATCTAGAAACTCATCACACTGGGTTTCTTTGTTTTTTATTATTATATTGATGCATTTTGTATTTCACAGCCTGGTCTTTTCCAGATTTATCTCATACAATTACCACTGAGCAGTTCCTTGGAGTGTGTGTGTATATACATCCACAAGTTATTTAATCTCAATTGCCTTAGCAAAAAAAAAGTAAACAGCAGTTAACAAAACCTGCCAATATAACTGCATCTGACAGAACATGCAACATTCTATAACTGTATTCTTTAGCCACTCTACTAAGTGGAGAAAACCTTTTCATTTTCTCTTTTTCTGGGTGCTAAGATTTTTCAATACAATTAAGAGAATGGCAACCTTTTAGTGATGTTTTTGTGTATATTGATTTTATTTATTTATAATAATGTGTTCTTAATTTCAATCTGCATCATTCTGCATTTCTGAATTCTTTGAATTTGTCATTTTTTGCAACACTGAAATGGCACTCTCATGTTACCACTAATTCCTTTGTTTCAAATCTAATTCTTATTTCATGTCTTATTCCACTTGATATCTCTGCAACTTCTGACACCATCAATCCTTTTCTTCTCTTAGATGGTCTTTCCTCTCTAGGTTTTATAATACCACCTCCATCTGCTCTTTCCCTGCCCCATATGATCAGTCCATCTCAATCTCTGCTTTGGAGTCTACATCCCAGTTGTATTCACTAATTGTGAGTCCTATTGCTCTCCTCTCTCTACAACAGTGTTTTTGGGTGATCACATTCGCTCCCATGACTAATTGTCATCGCCCCATGTGTTCAATGTCCTGCTAAGATTTGCCATTTCTATTTCCCCAATATCTTAAATGTCCCCTTTTTCCATCTCCTCAGTCATCACTTTGATGCATGCTCTCCTCCCTCACCTCCTCCCTAAACTATTCCAACAGCCTTTCCTTACATCTAAGTTTCTCTCCTTTCCAATCCATCCGACCCTTAACTGTCAAAGTGATCTTCCTAGAATCAAGATTTAACTATACTTCTGCCCTATTTAATAAATTCTAGAGGTTCCTGGATCAAATATAAAATCCTGTTTTTAGCTTTTAAAGTCCTGCAATGCATGACCTGTTCCTTCCAGTCTTTTTATGCCTTTTTCTTCTTCAAGTACTTCCAGTGAGACAGTGGGTTTCTTGCCCTTCCTGACAAACTATTCTCCCATTTTACAACTCCCATGCCGCCTTATTGCTACACACACAGACACACACCCACTGAAATGTTCTCTCTCCTCACCTCTACTTCCAGGATTTCCTGACTTCCTATAAGACTCAGCTTGAATTCAGCCTTCTGAAATAATACTCTGGCATGCTCCTTCCATACTTAGGGCCAATCATAGTCATCCTTGGCTAATATTTTTCTTATGAGATTATTTTCCATTTATACTCTATACTGATGTATATACAGTTTTTGATATATTTTCCTCAATAAACAAGAGTTCCTTGAGAGCAAGGGACCATGTTTTTGCCTTTCTTTGTATTCCTAGAGCTCATCACAGTGACTGGCATATAACAAATGTTTAATAATGGTTTCTTCACTAACTAAACATATCATGTTATATTAGTAAACCACTATTTGTTTAGTCAATCTCTTTTCAATGAACAGTTATACTTAAATTGTTTCCAGCCAAAAAAAAGATAACTGTGTATATGAAAACTTTTTTTTTTTAACTTCTTTGGAGTACATATTTGTCACAGTGGAATTAATGATTGAAAGGATATGGGTCAACTAAATGGTGCAATTGATAGAGCACTGGAACCTGGAATCAGGAGGACCTCAATTCAAATCTGGCCTCAGATATTTGATAGCTGTGTGACCCTATGCATCACTTATCCCTAACTGCTTCAAATTTTTTTTTAAATGAACAGATAAGGATACTTAATGACCTTTTTTATATAATTCCAAATATTTTTCTCAGAATTGTTGGGTTCATTTCATATCCTATAATAATTTGTTAATAGTTGGCCTATCTTCCCATAGCTCCTTCAATATATCTATCCCCATATATTATCATTTTTGCCAATTTGATGTGAAATGAAAAAAGCAGTTGGTTGATTTATTTCCATTCCTATTCATGAGGTTGTTGATGGTTGTTGATGGTTTTTAGTAATTCCTTGGGGAAAATGTGTTTATATTATTATTTGATGAGTTATTTACTAGGGGGAAATGACCGTAAAGACCAAAGTTGTTATATATTTTGAAAAAGCAGACTTTTCAACTGAGAAATTAAATTCAAAAGATATTCCCAGCTTAGTTTATTCTTCTTTTATAAGTTGTATTGATTTTGCTCATACAAAATTTTATTAATGTAACATAGTTAAAATTGTCTAGTTTTTTATGATGACCTTTATTACTTAATTTGTTGCAAATATCTTCCCCACTCATATATTGAAAGAAACGTCTATTTTCCATGATATTTAAATATTTTTTATTTTAAGCTGTTTATTCTACATCAGAGCTTATAAATACTGTATGATGCTATTCTAAACCTAATAATTGCCTAACTGCTTTTCTATTTGCCCTATAGTTTTTCTAAAACAGAATTATTCCTCCTCCCCCCTCCCCCATCCTCATTCATTCATGTTCTCAGATTCTCTGATTATTGGACTTTGGGGTTCATTTGCTTCTAAGTTCTTGATTATTCAGTCTGTTCCACCCATTTGCCTTTATTTTTATATCAGCAAAACCACTATCAGATAATTTTGATGATAAATGTTTTATGATATAGTTTGAGATATAGTAATGGTGGGCCCCTTTAATTTCTATTTTTTACTAATAATCTTGACTTTTAGTTTACTAACAATATTATAATTATTAATTAAATCTGATGGTCTTTTCTCATACTTCATAGTTCTTTGACTCTCTACCACATCTTACACTGTGGATCTTCCCTTCCAGATATAGATTACTGTACCACCTTTGATTACTCTGAAACTCCTGATGTTTCTATTATTAATTGATCATATCTTATTCCTTTAGCCTGGATTACTATTTCCCACTCATTAAATCTGGGTGTTTTCTCACATTCTACTTCATGTAATTTCCCATCTGATGATCTCATTTAGCTCCATTTGGTTAAATGATCATTTCTCCCTGAAAATTTCAAATAAAATTCCAAAATCCATAGGTTCAGAAAGAATCAATGTCCTGAGCTTCAGATTATACAATCAATATGCATTAAATTACCTCATGTACTAAGATATACAAATTGGAAGTCATTATCTTTCTCCTAATCCTATTAGTGCACCAAATTTTCCTATTTCTATTGAGGACACTACTTTCTTTCTATTCACCCATTGAGTCCCCAAAAGTCACTCCAAACTCTTTACTCTCCCTCATTTTCTTATATCAATTAACTAATCTTCCTACTATGCCTCTACAACATCTCTGGCATCTAACTTTTTTTCTGCTCACATGAACATTATTATCCTGGATCAGGATCATAAAATCTCTTGCCTGGACTATTGAAATAGCCTCAATTTTTAAAAGTCTTTTTTCTTAATTTTTATAGATAATCATTTGTTTTACACAATCATCAGAATTTCTCCCAGCATCCATTTCATTTTCCCAGGAAACCCATACCTTATAAGAAATAATATTTTTAAAGTAACAAAAAAGAGGGAGAAAAGGAAAAAATCAGCAAAACCTATCACAACACTGAAAAATCATCTGAAAGTGTAATGTCCCATATCTGTATACCATCCAGCTCTCTGCAAAGGAATTGAGGATGCGGTCACTTTTCACATCTCTACTTTGGGCCATATTTGCTCTTTAAATTTTGAAAAAATCATTTTGAGTTGCAGATATTAAAAGTTCATGTTGAGTAGTCTCAGATTGGTATTTTTTTTAAAAAAGATTTGCTTTTGTTCCCTTTAACATTATATTTTAATTCTCTCTTTCTAAAAATGATTCCTTTCTAAAGGAAAGAGGTGAAACTAACAGAATTACTGAAAAGGAAACTCCAACTTATGAAGCTTCAACTCTGGCATCACTATGGAGAACCAGGTACACTATCATCTATTACAAATGAGATTGCAAAATAATAGAATGTCTTTAGAGTGCAATGTAGCAATATTCTGGTCAAGCTAACAAAATTTACAGTGCATAATCCTATGTCTCTGATAGAGGTCCCTTTGCTGGGAATATACTACATGGAGGAAAAATAGTACATGTTCAAATTTATTTATAGTAGCATAATATTATTCCAGAAACCTTGAGAAGCATGAAATGCCTGACAAATAAAAAATGTCTGAATAAATTCTAGATTATCAATATAAGAGGAAAATGCCAAAATCTATAATAAATCAGCAAAAAGAATAGAAAGAAATCTAAAAATATTTCTGCTAATTGATGTGAGCAGCAGGGAAAGTAAAACCAGAATAAAATAGTGCATAGAAACACATGTTCTCAGAATAAAAGAGAAAGGATGTAGCTATAGAGATGAATGGATAAAATAATGAAGGTAATACAGAAGCAAATAACTAATATCAGTATGGGAATTATACAGGTTGCAGTTGATGTAATCTAATATATTAGAACCCACGCCTCTTGACTCTCATGTTACCACTCTCCCCACTTATAACACATTATTGGTTTTTCTTTTTTTCCAGAGAAATCGAATTCAAAAAAAGGGAACTAGCAACAAAAAGTGCTCTGAAAAAGAAAGTTCAGAAAGATACTGAATTCCTCAAAGCAGCATATGCCACGGTGAGACAGTTCAATTCATGAGCACTTTTCCCATTTCTATTATGCAATGATTTATAGAGGAGTTGTTTGTATGCAATCTCCTGAATGTTGTGAGATACAAAAAATTAGGAAGAGGAGAAGAAGGGAGGAGAAGGAAGAAGAGGAAAAGAAGGAGGGGAAAAAAGGAGAAAAGAGAAGGGGGAAAAGAGGAAAGAAAGGAAGAGAAGGAAAAGAGGAGGAGAAAAGAGAAAGAGAAAAAGGAAGAGGAGGGGGAAAAAGAAAAGAAGAAAAAAGAAAGGATGAGGAAAGGAAAATGGAAGAGAAGAAAAAAGAAGATAAATAGGAAAGGAATAAAAGCAATGTTCCCAATGTGGGAGTGGAGTGGGTGGTAGTTTTGGTGAGAAGTGAAAAACAAGAATGTTTTTGAAGAGAGTAAATGCCACTTCCTTTTATTCCTAAGAATTCTTTTTTAAAACAGCATAATATTCTTTTCAAGTGCTATTAGTAATATGTAGTCACTATTGATTCCTAACTGTGTTTCCAAGTTAAAATTCTACATGACTCATTCCCATATATTGAAAAAGTAGAGATTTGTCATGATCACATAATTGCATGGGAAATGGTTGGTGCCTCCATGCTTTCAAATCATTCTCTTAAGACCAAACAATCTTCCTCAATCTTTACAACCACTTTTCTGCTTATGATGGATTTTTTAGATCATAAAAAGCAAACTTGATAACACATAACTGATACCATAATATTAGTAATAGCCTTGAAAATGTCTATTCCAACTCCCCAGCACCATGAGAGTTAATTTTATATATATGAATACCCAGGATGACTCAGTTAATAATATGCTAAAAGCCATATAGCTAGTTTATTTACTTTCCATTTGAATTTTTAAGCTCAGAAATGAAGAACAGATAATAATTCCGAAAAGTATTTTGGAGATACATAAGATTTTTAAAGTTTGGCCTTGAAAGTAGTTGATGTGACTAGATTGGTAGAAAGATGGGAACATTTATATAGCACTTATTTTTTGCCAAGCACTGTGCTGAGTTCTTTGCAATCATCACATTTGAACCTCTCATCTACCCAGAGAAGTAAGTGCTATTAAGAAAAGAGAAATGGAGTGGGCAAAAGCACAAAAGTGGAAGTAATAGTCTATATACATATACTGTGAATTTAATTGGATGGCTTGGGAAAGTTGCTAAGATGTAAAGCACTTACAAATAAGTAGGTCAGGGAATAGAGTGTGGGGGGCACTGAGAATGAAACATTAAAAACTGACTGTAAGGGACCAGGAAGTTGATGGTATAAATGATAGCAATGAGGGAAAAGGAAATTATTTTAAGCTAAATATATTTTTAATATTTTTTATTTACCAGATATATGCATGGGTAATTTTACAACATTGACAATTGCCAAAACTTTTGTTATAATTTTTCTTCTCCTTCCCCCACCACCAGATGGCAGGTTGACCAATACATGTTAAATATGTTAAAGTATAAATTAAATACAATATATGTATACATGTCCAAGCAGTTGTTTTGCTGTACAAAAAGAATTGGACTTTGAAATAGTGTACAATTAGCCTGTGAAGGAAATCCAAAATGCAAATGGACATAATTAGAGGGATTGGGAATTCTATGTAGTGGTTCATAATCATCATCATCTCCCAGAGTTCTTTTGCTGGGTGTAGCTGGTTCAGTTCATTACTGCTCTATGGAACTGATTTGGTTCATCTCATTGTTGAAAATGGCCACATCCATCAGAATTGATCATCATATAGTATAGTTGTTGAAGTATACAACGATCTCCTGGTCCTGCTCATTTCACTCAGCATCAGTTCATGTAAGTCTCTCCAGGCCTTTCTGAAATCATCCTGCTGGTCATTTCTTACAGAACAATAATATTCCATAACATTTATATACCGCAATTTATTCAGCCAATCTCCAATTGATGGGCATCCATTCACTTTCCAGTTTCTGGCCACCACAAAGAGGGCTGCCACAAACATTCTTGCACATACAGGTCCCTATCCCTTCTTTAAGATCTCTTTGGGATATAAGCCCAGTAGTAACACTGCTCTGGGTCAAAGGGTATGTACAGTTTGATAACTTTTTGAGCATAGTTAACAAAGATCTTAGTTTTTGAATGTGAAATGTTTAGACAACTCAAGTGGGTTCTTGGTTATTGTGGCTTCCCCTTTCTAATTTATTAAATTCTATTACATTATTTATTCTATTGCTATTATTATTAAATTAAATTATTAAATTCTAACCTATTTTCAAGCCATTGATTTCATTTCACAAATTCTTTTTTTCAAGGAGCTGTTTTCTTTTTCCATTTCACTAAATCTATTTGTAAGAAGTTTTTTTTTCAGATAATTTCTGTGTTTCCTTTTCCAAACTGTCTTGCAATATTCTCATTTCCTTTTTCCATTTCTCTTCTAACTCTCTTTTTTAAATTAAAGCTTTTTATTTACAAAACATATGCATGGGTAATTTTTCAACACTGACTCTTGCAAAGCCTTCTGTTCCAAATTATCCCCTCCTTTCTCCCACCCCCTTCCCTAGATGGCAGGTAGTCCAATACATGTTAAATGTGTTAAAATATATGTTAAATCAAGTATATGCATACATACTGATACAGTTATCTTGGTGCACAAGAAAAATAAGATCAAGAAGAAAAAAAACCGGGAAAGATAAAAAAGGCAAACAAACAACAAAAAGAGTGAGAATGATATGTTGTGGTCCATACTCAGCTCCCACAATCCTCCCTCTGGGTGTAGATGGCTCTCTTCATCACTGAAAAACTGGAATTGGTTTGAATCATCTCATTGTTAAAGAAAGCTATGTCCATCAGAATTGATCATCATATTGTCTTGTTGCCATGTACAATGTTCTCCTGGTTCTGCTCATTTCACTTGGTAACAGTTCATGTAAGGCTCTCTAGGTGCCTCTGAAATCAGCCTGCTGATTGTTTCTTACAGAACAATAATATTACATAACATTCATATACTATAACTTATTCAGCTGTTCTCCAATTGATGGGCATCTACTGAGTTCATTGCCACTACAAAAAGGGCTGCCACAAACATTTTTACACATGTAGACCTCTTTCCCTCCTTTAAGATCTCTTTGGGATATAAGGCCCTAAACTCTTTTAAGATCCTTTTTAAATTCTTCCAAGAGACTCTTGTGAGAGAGCAACCAATACTTATCATCCTTTGGGGCTTCATCTGGAGATGATTTGCTTTTAATCTTCTCAGGGTTTGATGTCTGTTCTTCTCTTTCTCCATAAAAACTATCTATGGTCAAAGTTCTCTTTGCTTTTTTGGTCACTTTAAAAAAAAAGGTTGAGGTCTGCTTTTAGGGCAAAGGGGACATTATCCAAGCTTCCTCTAAAGGTAATAGTGGCTGCACTGGGTTGGTGCTGATGACTTCTGGGTCTGGGAAGTCTTAAGTTATTCTGGATTTTAGAGGCTCACTACTTGTCTCTAGTATTTGTGTTGGATGTCTCACAGCTACTCTGCTGATCCACTGGCTTGCAACTAGGACAGAGTAGTAGCAAATACTGCTTTAAATTCTTCCCAGTAGATCTCTGGCACATGGATCCCACACTGTCCTCTGCTCAACCTGCCTCCCTCTGAGCCAATTGAAACAGACCTTTTCTGAAGTTCTTCCTATATCTTCTACTGGAAATTTGTTACACTCCAAATATTCATGCATTCTATGACTCCAAACACAGTTCAGAGGCTTGATTTTGTATTAAGCTGAGACATTAGGGAGAGCTCAGATAATGACGTGTCTCCTTTTTACCATCTTGGCTCCACCACCTAAATTTCATATATTTTAGAATTTTATGACAGATTTTCTAGAAGTTCTTTTTTTTTAATCTCCTTTTGGACACTGGGGACATCTTCAAATCTAGGCTTTCTGGTATTTCTCCAGAATTTCTCAAAGTTTGGGACACTGGCTCTATTATGTAAAAAGTCTTTGTGCTCTCTAGGATTATACTCAGTTCTCTTCTCACAAACTGGAAACGAATCCCTGTTGCATAGTGAAACAAAGTCTAAACTCAAAGTCTTCCATTGTCTGAGCCCAAATAAGTCTTTCCAAGCTTACTTCTCACAATGCATTTTTACAAATCTGATATTGCAATATCTTGCCTTATTTGACTTTTTTCCAAATGCTCTTTGCCTCATTCTACTTCCATGCCCTTGCTTACACCATTCCTTTTACCTGAAAAGTCAACTTGCTTAAGTCTGTCTCTACAAATCTTGCCAGCTTCAACCTTTTTATAAGAAGTTGAATATAAATCCTCTATATCCAATATATTCTCATAGCTGGAAGTGGTGGTCTCAATGTCCCTTTTTATTATAAGGAGTTGCAAAATTAATCAAGCAATTACATTTTTTCTTAGTTGTATCTGTGCATCTATGTATCTCCAATTTCATTACTTTATTATTATATATTTCTCAAAGACAGAGACCATATCTTTTCAATTTTTTCTGTCCCACAGAGGATAGACAAGAAACTTTCAGGTAAATAAATTTATGAAGAGTGAATGAATTGTAAGTTCACTGAAGAGCAAATAGTGCAAAGACAAACTGAGCAGGGATGACATCAACTACTCAGGAAAGAGATATGCAAGTAAAGATAATAAAAAAAAAGATGGAATCATTGGAAAATGAAGGAAAATTTTTTAAAAATTTCAGATCGCAGAAGCTGAAGCTAAATTATCAATATATGAAAAGAAAAACAGAATTAGTATGGACATGGAGCCAAAGTTGGAAGAAAAAGAATATCCACCGATAAACTCTTCTAGAGGAATGATAGAGATCCATGAATCTTCCAACTTGGGTAAGCCTGAACCTATATGGTGTTCCTGCTTTATTTTAGGGGTCACTATTTAAAGGCATGGCTTTATTGAATATTTATAGTTTTGATGAC
Source organism: Sminthopsis crassicaudata (assembly GCF_048593235.1). NCBI lineage: Eukaryota > Metazoa > Chordata > Mammalia > Dasyuromorphia > Dasyuridae > Sminthopsis > Sminthopsis crassicaudata. The sequence continues at coordinate 440,179,982 of NC_133619.1, forward strand.
ATTAAGATAATGTCATTTGAGATATGTAATGAAATGGAGAAAACTTCTACGGAGCACTGTATATCTGAACTCTTAGTTTGGATCATGAAGCCTGGAACTTAGGAAACAAGTAAAGGTGTTGTAGATGTTGCAAGAGCTTGTTTCAAAGAAGTATCATTGCATAGTTCAAAAGGAGGCAGACCATTATCAAATTACTATTTAATGTATTAAAAATGTTAGCTTGTAGAAATAAGAGAAGAAAAAGAAATTAAAATAATTAGGATAGGCAATGGGGAAATAAAACTATCACTTGCAGATGATATGATCTTATACTTAGAATATCTTAGATAATTAACTAAAAAAACTACTTGAAATAATTAACAATTTTAACAAATTGCAGGATACAAAATAAACCTACCTAAATGATCAGCATTTCTACATATTACCAACAAAGTCCAACAGCAAGATATGGAAAGAAAAATTCCATTTAAAATAACTGTAGACAATATGAAATACTTGGGAATCTATCTGCCAAGACAAACCCAGTAACTATATAAACACAACTGTAAAACACTTTTCACACAATCAGAAAAATATTAATTGTTCATGGGTAGACTGAGCCAATATAATAAAAATGACAATTTCACCTATAACCAGTACCATGCTAATAAAATTATCACAAGTTATGTATAGAACTAGAAAAATATTAACAAAATTCATCTGGAAGAACAAAAGTCCATGGATATCAAGGGAACCAAATGAAAAAAAATGTGAAAGAAGATCTAGCCATACCAAATCTCAAAATCTTATTATAAAGTGATAATTGTCAAAACAATCTGGTACTGTCTAAGAATTAAGAGTGGTGGCTCAGTGGAATAGATTAGGTACAAATTACATTATAGTAAATGACCAGAGTAATCTAATATATGATAAACCCAAAGATTCAAGTGTCTGGAATAAAAACTCATTATTGGACAAAAAAATGCTTGGAAAACTAGAAAACAGTATAACAGAAAGGTGCTGTGTAGAACACCACCTCACACCATATACTAAGATAAGGTCAAAATGAATAGATAACTTACATAGAAAATGTGATACCAGAAACAAATTAAGAGATCATGGAATAGCTTTTCTGTCAGGTTTATGGATAAGGGAAGAATTTAGGGCCAAAGAAGATGTAGAGAGCATTACATATATGTATGTAAAACATTTTATTTTATAAAATTTAAAAATTTTTGCACAAACAAAACCAGTGCAACCAAAATTACAAGGAAAGCAGAAAAGTAGCTTTTTTTCAACAAGTATCTCTAATAAAGTTTTCATTTCTGAAATATATAGAGAACTGAATCAAATTTATAAAAATACAAATCATTCTCCTGTTGATAAATAGTAAAAGGGTGTGAACAAGCAATTTTCAAAGAAATCAAAGTGATAGTCATATAAAACAGGTTCTAAATCACTAATTGATCAGAGAAATATAAATTAAAATTAAAACAACTCTGGGGTACCACCTAACACTTATGAATGGCTAATGTAAAAAAAAGAAAAATGTTGAATGTTGGAGAGGATGTGGAAAAACAGGGACACTAATGCATTGTTGGTGAAGTTGTGAATTGATCCAAACATTCTGGAGGGATTTGGAACTTGCCAAAAGAGCTATAAAATTCTGCATATCCTTTGATCCAGATAATACTATTGCTATGTCTATATCCCAAAGATACCTAAAAAAAGGAAAAGGACCTATTTGTATATAAATATAACAGCTCTTTTTGTGATAGCTAAGAATTGGAAATCAAAGGGATAACTATCAATTAAGAAATGGCTGAACAAGTTGTGGTATATGATTGTAATGGAATAATAATATGTTGTAAGAAATGATAAGCAGGATGACTTCAGAAAAACTGGAAAGACTTACATGAATTGATGCATAGTGAAGTGATCAGAACAAGGAGAACATTGTATACAACATCAATATTGTTCAGCGAAGAACTGTGGATGATTTATTTTTAACAATACAATTATCAAAGGCAATAACAAAGGATTAATGATAAACCATATTATCTACTTCCAGACAAAGAACTGATAGTGATTGAATACAGACTAAAACATGTTTTTTTTTTCTTCACTTTTGTTTCTTTTATTTAAGCCATCTTATACAAAATGACTAAAAATGCAAATATTTACATAATTGCACATGTATAACCTATATCTGATTTCTTACCATCTCAGGTTGGGGGTAGGAAAGGGAAGAAGGGAGGGATAAAATTTGGAATTTAAATCTTTAAATAAAAAAGTGTAAAAGTTGGACGAGGAAGAAAAGAGAGAGAATATACTCCTTTAGTCTCTTCCCCCCTCCCTCCACCCCATTCTCCAAGGAAGATTTTCATTGCTAACAAGAGGACATTGGAGCCAAAATTTAGGCTTCTCTGCTCTCCTCAAGAAAGATGGTAATGGGATGGAATTATATATATCTGCTCCCTTAAGTATTACTGGTCTAAGGGATATGGTTTTCAAATGCAAGGTAATTTCTAATCATTGTTTCATCATGAGGAAAGGAGGAGGACAACCCCCGAGCTTTGGATCCAAGGCTTTGACTCCTTCTTATCAAGTTCAGTTCCACAATGACCACACACAGCAATAGCCAAGAAACTTACCTAACCAAATCAAAGCAAAATAAAGCATACATAGGAGAATATATACCAAAGAATACAGAGGGAACAAGTTCTGCAAGTTACTTCAGCTCAATTGAAGTCCTAAATCTCACTCATGGGGAAATTCCTCCAAGTCTCAAGTACAGAAAAGTGGGAACCTCTCAGGTTCCTTTCATGACTATTCTCTGAGTCTTTTTCCTAGGCAACTTCAAATTGTGTTGACATCTTCCATCTTAAATTTGAAAGTTGAGAAACAGAAGTGCCTGAAGTAATTGCAGAGCTAGAAAAATAGTAGAGAGTCTTGAAGGGAGACCAAAGTACTCTCTGTCATTTTCACCAGCTCTGCCCTATTCCTTACAGGAGCAGAACACTGATTTTCGCCAGTTAGGAGAGTCCCATAGCAATGAGCTTTGCTCTCTCATCAGCTTACAAGAGAGCAAATTTGTGGATAAAGCACTATCTTAATTAAGATAATTGTTACCTTTTTTGTTTGCTTGGCTTTCATTGACTATTCATGCTAACTACCATGAACATGACCTGGTTAAATTGGTATTAGGCTGATTGAATTTCTTTAGTGGATTTAATGCTTGTTTTCCTAAATCTACCCTTAATTGGAAGAGAAAATGGCAAATATTTACTTGAAATAAATCATTGTAGCTTTATATTGGAAAGAACTTTGGAAGTTATCTTGTTCAATCCTGAAGTCATTTTGAAAGTGAAAAGAATGAAACTCAGGAATACTGAATAGTTAACTAGTTAGTCACATGTCGTGAAGATCCCAAAATTCCTTGGTCCTAATTCAGTGCTCTAGATACTATACTATGCATACTGCCAACATAATGATATGATTCACAATCCAGATATGAATATTCTTGTCCTTTTTTCATAGATATAGGTAGTTTTCAGTGTTTTATTTGCTGAATTATTCTTATTCCTAGATGCAAAAAATAAGAGAACATCACCTATGCAAAGATCACTACTGGTAAAGGCTGCAAGGAGGTTTGCAAGATGGTTCCGGTAATACTTCTGCTTTTGCCTTTTAATAGCAAAATTAAAACTGAATAAATAAAAGTTTCTTCCTGCTTGGCACTAACTGCTATCTGCCCTTTTGCTTTCTTGCTTTCATTTGTCTTTGCCTTAAAGAGCTCTTTTTAGTTATGTCCAGTAACTTCAATGCTTCTGTTGTCCTCAAATGGGTCATGGAAATAGTAGAAAGAATGCTAGATGTTCAAAGAACCTGGCTTCAAATTCTGGCTCCCCTACTTTACCTGTTTGTCCATAAGCAAGAGGTATTTATCCACTTTTTCAATTTCTTCATCTGACAAATTAAGATATAGATCTAGAATGACATTCACATTCTGAAACTATGGTCCTAGAATTATTTGATAAGTGATAGGGTAAAAGCAAGCAGACACAAGAATCCTATGATTGTGTGCACGATTCAATCATCCATGTTTAGATGGATTTATATAAATTTATACAAATTTATTACAAATTGAGAAATTTTAAAGTGCTATACAAATTAAGAATCAATATCTAAGAATTCACTATGAGATAGAAGGCAAATCTTATAGGCTTCCCTATTATTATAAATGTCTTCAGTGTGATTACACTTTTTTATACAATTACATTTTCTTTTTTTTAATTGAAGCTTTTTATTTTCAAAACACATACAAGGATAATTTTTCAACATTGACCTTGAAAAAACTTGTGTTCCAATTTTCCCCTCCTTTCCCCACCCTCTCCCCTAGATGGCAAAGTAGTCAAATATATGTTAAACATGGAAAAATATCTATAAATACAATATAGATATACATATTTATACAATTTTTTTTGCTGCACAAGAAAAATCAGAAAAGGAAAAATAAGAAAATAAAATTCAAACAAACAACAAAAAAAGAAGGGGAAATGCTATATTGAGAACCACACACAGTTCCCACAGTCCTCTCTCTGCATATAGATGGCCCTCTTCATCACAAAATCATTGACATTGGCCTTAATTATCTCATTGTTGAAAAGACATGTCCATCAGAATTGATCATTGTATAATATGCTGTTGCTGTGTACAATTATCTTCTGGTCCCGTTTATTTCACTTAGCATCAATTCATGTAAGTTTCTCCAGGCCTCTCTAAAATCATCCTCCTGATTTCTTCTTATATAACAATAATATTCCATAACATTTATGTACCATAATTTATTCAGCCATTCTCCAACTGATGGGGATCCACTCAGTTTCCAGTTTCTTGCAACTACAAAGAGGGCTGCCACAAACATTCTTGCACATACAGGTCCCTTTTCCTCCTTTAAGATCTCTTTGGCATATAAGCTCGGTAGAAACACTGCTGGATCAAAGGTGTGCATAGTTTGATAGCCCTTTGGGCACAGTTCCAAAATGTTCTATAAAATAGTTGGATCAGCTCACAACTCCACCAACAATGTATTAGTCTCCCAGTTTTCCCACATCCCCTCCAACATTTGTTGTATTCTTTTCCTTTCACTTTAGCCAATCTGAGTGGTATCTCAGAGTTGTCTTAATTTGCATTTCTCTGATCAAAAATAATTTAGAGCACCTTTTCATATGACTACAAATATGTTCAATTTCATCTGATAATTATTCAAAGCCTTTGACCTTTCATCAACTGTAGAATGGCTTGATTTCTTATAGAGTAAATTCTCTCTATATATTAGAAATGAGGCCTTTATCAGAAACCTTGAATATAAAAAATGTTTCCCTACCTTATTGCTTCCCTTCTAATCTTGTCTGCATTAGTTTTGTTTGCATAAAAACTTTTTAACTTAATATAATCAAAATGATCTATTTTGTGATCAATAAGGTTTTTTGGTCACAAATTCCTTCTTCCTGGGTCTGAGGGGTAAACTATCCTATGTTGTTCTAATTTGCTGATATTATCACTCTTTATGTCTAACTAAACGTGATTACATTTCTGACATTCCTTGACTTTATATTAAAAGTATGCTTTCTTTCATCACCTTGAATTCGGAAATTTCATAAAAACACTGACAAAAGATTAAAAGATCAGAAAATTAAAGTGAAGATAATACTTAGAAAGTACTTTCCAAATCTTAAAGTGTTATATAAATGCTAGCTACCATCATAATAATTATTACTATTAATATTATTAGAACATATCTATGATGTCATGGATGTTAAGAATAGGAGGGTTTAGGGCACCACCAAGTCCTTTGTGTTTTAAGCAGTGGCTAGTAGTTCTCTGGTGAGTAACCTTGTTATTTAATTATCTCAGTTTATGGCTAAGTATAGTGGGGTCTCTAATCCCAGTTTGTGTCTTAGTTTTAGTGTCTATCCTGGATTTTTTAAACACTTAGGAAGATATTTCTTAGCATCTCCAAAGGGGAAAGAAGTTCATATTCTTTAGGTCTGACTCATGGTATAGGGGGAAGAAAAATTAAATAACATCTATTATTGGCCATGTGGAAGTTTTTAATCAATAACTCAGTGATCCAGACCTGCTAGGTCAAAAATAAAAGGGACATTTAAATAATTTATATAATGGTAAGGAGGCAGGGAGACTTAGGCATAAGGGGAGTTGATGCAGGGGATGGATGCATTCAAACTAGCTAAAGACATTTCCTACATAAAGCCAAGTAATCAGAGGGGAAAATTTTTTGTCATAGTCTGAGCAATAGAAAGGTTTGATTATAGCATTTTTTCACAAAAATGCCTTATTAGTTCATCAGACTGAGCAAATTTGTATATGCACAACAACTAGCTGTACCAGAGAAAGAATTCCAGGATTTTAGATTGTGTATCTAGAAAAATCTGCCATCAGTGGGATTGACAAACCTGGGATTGATAACTTTGGCTAAAGTAATATAACTGAGGACACGATCTGCCCTTTATCTTTGCCCAGGAAACTTGGGCAAAGATTCTGGGAATAACAAAATACACTTACTGGTTTATCCCCTTTATATATTCTCCTTGGGAATCCAGACTCTCTTTGTCTGTTCTGGTTGGGCCTATCTGTACATTTTGGAAGTGGAAGTAGTATATATTACATAGTAGCTTGGAAAACATATTTAATCTATGAAAAGTATCTAAAGTCTATAAAACCAGGGTGGAAGAAGAAATTCCAGTTGATGAAAATGATAATTGCTATCATTTATATAGTACTTATTTGTCAGAATCTATGCTGAGCATTTTACAAATAGTATCATATTTGATCCTCACCCGACAACTCTGGGAGGTAGGTGCTATTGTTATCCCTATTTTATAGATGAATAAATTGAGGCAGACACTGTGGCTTGCCTAAAATCACATAATAGTGCCTGTGGTCATATTTGAATTCAGGTTTTTCTGATTCCAGGCCCAGCCTTATGTCCACTGTATCACCTACCTGCCCATCATTGGTCAAACTGTGAATTAATATAATTTTTAAAAGAAATTTGGAATTGTGAAAATAAAGTTACTAAAATGTTCAAATCCTTTGACCCTGAGACTCTGCTACCAGGCTTTATAAAAGCAAGGAGCTTGTGGATAAGGTGTCACCATTATACCAAAATATTCTCTTAACAGCACTTTTGTAATAGCAAAGTTTGGAAACAAAGTAGAAAATGAATAAATACCGTAAATAATGGCTGTAATGAAATATTACTATGCCAGAAGAAATGACAATGAACATACAGGGTTTGGTTTGGTTTTTTGGTTTGGGGGGAGCAAGGTTTGCCCTGATGAAAATAGTTTCCTTAGAAACAATCTTATAACAAAGCTTCAGTTTCCAGGTTCATTATATCAAGACTTAGGCAATTTACAAGACCTACCAAGAGGAGAGAAGAAAACTCTTTCAATTTTTTTCAAAGGTGAAAGTATCTGCCATCAAAGAAAACAATCTCAAAATGAAAAAAAATTATTAAGTGAATACAAGAACTGGAAAAAAAATTATGAATACAGAAAGAAATTGGAGAAGGAGAAAACTGGCATTTGCTGCAGAACTACTAAAGTCAAAAATTAATGATTTATAAATAGTTCTATAGTTCATTTAGCATATTTTTCAAAAATGTTTCATAAGCTATTCCCCCAAATGTTATTTTTGTGAATGTATATGTTTCAAATAATGTATTTAATAGAGATTACATGTGTATCCAGATATATTCATAGCATAAATCACATACTATACCAATTAATAAGGGACAAAATCTGAACTTTTGAGGAGGGGAGTGAAGATCTATAATTTATTCAATTTGGATTAACTACTGGTGAGGAAACTCCCTCTACTCAACGAATATTGGCAGATGCCTATAATTTACCATCTTAGAGAATTTGCACTGAGAATTTAGAGATTATTACTAGCTTATGGTCGCATGCTAAATGTGTAAAAGATAGAATTCAGCCCTCCTTTATTCCAATGCCAGCCCTTTATCCAGTTGTATACTGTTCTGCCTCTTCCTTGGGACTCTTTGTTAACAAACTATATATTTATATTGTTCTATTCATAATTCTTAGTCTAGTTTAGAGCATAAGGAATAGGCTCTTACCTCTGAATATAAGTCCAAAGTTGGCCATTGGATGAGTAAGATCCCCTTTCGTATTCTTCCAATTTTACCTCCATCAACTTTCATTCCATTAACCAACTGTAATGCTAAAAATGTAGATCTCGGTGGGGGGGGAATGTAGATCTGTGACCAAAGGTAATTCTAATATTTTGCTTTCCCAACAAATCAGTGTCTTAATTCATGGAAAGTAAAAAAAACAACAACAACAAAAAAAACTAATCAGCTTAGATCAGTCATGGAACTTTTTTGTACAAGAGGGGAATTTCTTTTCCCCCTACCACTACCATAAAATTGAATGGATGTCCTACTAGGAAGGAAGTATTTGAGTCCAGATAGGATATATCATTGAAACACTACAGCAGTGATAGTGAATTAAACTGAAGAAAAGGTGGCTAATGGAAAGCCTCAAAGGACCAGCATTTGACTTTATTCACAATTTCAAATCACAGAACCTTGATGTCACAGTGTGAGAATACTTGCAGAGACTATCTAGGCAACTTGGGAACATGGACAATTTCTTAGGAACTTGGACAATTTTTTTAATCAAACAGTTTTATAATGCCAAGTAACAGAACAGAGAAGTCCTCTGAATTTTTGCTGCATGTGGAAAGACTTCTTTGAAAGATTGGTGGCTAAGTGAAGAGCAATAAAGGTAAGTGAGGTGAGCAGAACCAGAAAAGCATTGTACATAGCAACAGAAAGATTGTATGATGATCAAATTTTCATAGACTATGCTCTTCTCAGAAATAAAGTGATTTGACAATTCAATAAACTTTATATATAAAATGTCATCTGCATTGAGAGAACTATGAAGAATGAGTGTGGATCATAGTTTTTCACATTTTTTTCTTTTTTTTTTTTTGTTGTTGTTGTTGCCATTTTTCTCTTTAACTCTGTTTTTTCTCTTCCAACATGACTCACATGGAAATATGTAAAAAATAAATGTACAGGGACAGCTAGGTGGTGCAGTGGATAGAGCACCAGCCCTGAATTCAGGAAGACCTGAGTTTAAATCTAATCTCAGACACTTAACACTTCCTAGCTGTGTGACCCTGGGCAAGTCACTTAACCCCAATTGTCTCAGCCAAAAAAAATGTACATGTTTAACCTAAAAAAATTTGAAAATAAAATACATCCCCCATAATATCCTGTAGTGCTGGGATATATAGCAACTTCTGTTACATCTGGCCATCTTTGAGCTACTCAGAGAACTGATTGCATAGGACTGGTTGCTTCAAGTGAAATTTAAGATAAAAGAATGTCTAAAACGGAAGAGTAAGATATTCCAAAACTTTTTCATGTATAGGTTATGAGGACAAGGCAAGGGATAACTTCTACTTGCTTAGACTCAAACACAAACTCAAGAAAGTCTGTGGAGAAATAAAACTATCAATATCACATCTCTTATTAATATCTCTTGGAAAGAGGATTGTAAGATTGGAAAGATTAAATAGTAGGATACTACCAACAGAGAAAGATGGACATATAGAGTTGTTTCTGTTATGATACAGATGTATATGTAAATATGTATACATATACACAAATACACATGTGCAGAATTGGCTAAACTCATTTTTATTGGACTAACTTTAGGAAACTGAAAATGGGATGAGGGACAAATGTCATCCCTGCCTTCAAAGACCATAAGACTAATTTTATTATTAATCATGTACAAGTACATGAATTAAAATAATTCTCTGCTTCATTTTTTTTTTGTTTTGGATAATTGAAATCAATAAGGCTACTGTATGGTAGATTAAAGTGATAAAAACATGGGTGTGATCTAGTTTCATTCCTCCTAGTGAGGCAGCAGAATATAAAGCTATGGAAGAATATAATAATGGAGAAAATATAAATATCTCACACAAAGAAATATTATCCTTAAGTTCCTAGTCAAGATCTTCAGCAAAGGAGCAAAATTCTGCTAAGAGATCTTGAAGAGATCAGATGACCAATAAGAAGAAATATTAGTTCTCCCCCACAACTCCTCCATAAAGATATATAAAATGAACCTAATTAAAAAGTACAGGTAACAAAGATCACTGAGTTAATTTTCAAGCCCAAGTCAATATAGGAAGACTGGTCTGTGAACACCAAGAACAGGATAGACTCAGGAGAATGCAGAAGTCTTATAAGGTAAGGGCTGCATAAGGGTGGAAGCTTTGCACCAGGGAAATTTGAGGTCCCAGATGCATATAGAATGATCTGAATCTGTGTAGAACACAGAAACAGGTTCCAACTAACAGCTGTTACTATCCAGTATTGAATTACACATGTAAAGTGGGTTGAGGGAAGAGACCTGTGTTTAGAAATAATGTTCCGGAGTATGTGTACTAAAGAGCAAATTCAGAAGCAAACATGGTTTGTGTAGTTTTACTCTCAGTTCCATTGCCTAGCCCAATCTGAAGTCTACAGTAGAATATTCAGGGCAGGTATCTCAGACAAGAGCAGCGCTTACAATTCTATCACTAAAAGCTTTACAACTAGCTGATAATTGTTGAGTCCAATAGCAGTGTACTCTAACCAGAAGCAAGGCTAGAGATGTGCTTCCTGGATTGAAAATTAGATCAAGAACATGGAAAAGGCAGCAAGCAAACTTTGACCTGGGTCAGATCACTTTTGGATCATTGAAAGTTTAGAGTTTCCTGGCCTAAACCATTTCCCTGAAATTCTAGAATAATACAACTCTCAACATCTCAAGAAAATAGTTTGTAGGATCTAAGTTTAGCCCTGACAGTTCCTAAAAACATGCAGAGAAGCCAGCTCTAATATAGAGTCTAAAATAAAGGAATGGGCAGAAGGAAAAATAAAAAAGGAATTCCTTGATAAAGAGCTGTTATGGTGACATACATTCAATTCAATAGAGAAGAGAAATACTCCAAAACATCTATAAGGACTTGAAAAATCAGTTTGGGCACAAATTCTACTAGAATTCCTAAAAGAGATAAAGCAAAAGTTTTATAGTAATTTTATAAAGAAAATGAGAACTCTAGAGGGGGAAAATGGGGAAGAAATGAGAACTATCAAAGAACTTAAAAGATTGGAAAGCTTGGCAGCTTGAGTAAAGAGCTTAAGTAATAAACTTCAAAATTAGAATAAAGTTAAGGCAGTGACTCAATGAGATAAGAAGAAACATTCAAAATTATGTCAAATAACTGAAAAAGTAAAAGAAACTAGAAGATATTTCATAGCAAAAACAAATGGCCTGAAAAACAGATCAGAGAGAGAGAATTTAAGAGAGAGAGAATGTGAAAGTCAGGACCAAAAAATAAAAAACAAACAAAAAAGACAAATGAAAAGAAAAACCTAGAACTTAGACCCATATTTTGAGAAACTTTAAAAGAAAACTACCCAGATCTCTTAAAAGAAAAGGACAAAGTGAAGATAGAATCCACAACATTTTTAGTAAGAAACCCCAAATTAACCTCTAGTAACATTATAGCTAAAATCCAGACCTTCTAGGTCAGCCATGTAGGCAGCCATGAAAAAAAGAATTCATGTACCAAGGAGCCAGTCAGGATTAAACATGGTTTTTTAAAACCACTACTATAAAGGAATAGAGAGCTTAGAATAAGAATCCAGAAAGCAAAAGATATAGACTTACAGCCAAGAATAACTTGCCCAACAAAACTGAGTATAATCTTACAAAGAAAAAAAATTAGGTATTTAATGAAACAGAGGACTTCTAAGCATTCCTGTTTAGCATTCCTTAACATGCATAGAAACTTTACAAATATAAAGGAACCAAAAAAATACAATTAAAAGTAAACATGAAAAAACAGCCTTCAGAAACTAAACAATAAATTCTTTACATTCTAACATAGGGGGTTAATATATGCATCACTTATGAACTTTATTTTAATTATCAGGAATCATAAAGGGAGTCTTAATAAGACAGAAGGCCTGTGAATGATTTTGTCATATTTTGATGACCTTAAAAGGAGAATGGGAAAGGAAAGAGAAGAGGAATACTCAAGTAGGAAAGGGAGAGGAAAGATGGGGGAAGTTACCTCACATAATTGAGGTGTGAGAGTAAAAGACTATGAACAAGAAAGAAAATGTGGGAAGGAAGCAAGACAATACTCAAACTTCCTTTGTTTTTGAACTGGTCAAAAAAAGAAGTAATGGAGAGAGAGAGAGAGAGAGAGAGAGAGAGAGAGAGAGAGAGAGAGAGAGAGAGAGAGAGAGAGAGAGAGAGAGAGAGAGAGAGAGAGAAGAGGGGGAGGGGAAGAAGAGTGGGAGGGAGGAGAGAGAGACAATGTATGCAAAAATACATTTCATTCAACAGAGAGACCAGAGAGAAAGAGAAAAGAAGGAGGAAGAAATAAAGTGGATCTTGAGATCTTGAGAGGGGAATAAAAGAAATCAAATAAAGAATAAGACCCCATGATTGGGCTGTGGGAGTGAAAAAAAAGAAAAGAGGGGCAGGGAAGTAGAAGCAGACTGCATAAAATGTAGAGCATGCTGATGATTACACTTCTCTCTCACTTCTTTATAGAGGACAGAAAATAAATAGAATTGTAAGCTCACTCAAATCTAACAGGCCTGAGCTTCTAAATTATGGGAATTTGACCATTCCATGAACTCTATATGTCCTTGACAATAGATACCAGGAACTAGCCATCCCTGGGAATGTCTATGCTTAGGGCTGGGTGGTCAAGGTATAAACAATGTGGAATGGGTCAAAACACTAGATGGTCACGTATTTTTATACATGTATACGTGCCAGACTTCTTGGCTGAAAGCCCTCTTTGTCTAAGAGGGGTATATAAGATTAAGAGTCCTACATCTCCACTGAGTCTCATCTGTGGGGAGGACGCTTCGCCCGGAAAAAAATCTTTATACAATTCAAGTTGATTGAGGCTGAAATGGGACTCCCAGCCATTTGAGTTTTTGAGGTTCCCTTGAATTGGTGATGTATTCTCTTCCTCTATCTGCTATAATTGTCATGTTGTTAATTGTTCTTATTTCTATTTGTTTTGTTGTGTAAATCTAAATTGTCTCTACCTTGTCTTGTTTGATTAAAACTTTTTACTTTTACTTTTTAACTGAGCTTGAGAGCATCATTTATAGGAGCGAATCCGAACTTTTCTTTAAAATCATAATACATAAATTGGCGTAGTCGGCAGGATTCGCTGTATAAATGCCTCTCTTTAAGAAAAATAGAACTCTCTGTCTGTCTGTGTATGTTTATCTGCTTTGAATTTTTTGTTCTGTGTTAAAAGTTAGCAAACTCATAAGATAAGAATTCAGCCTCTGTGTTACAGGCTTAGAAAACTATCAGGCTGAATTATGGAAATTGGAATTCATTAAGAATAGTAATTCTTTCACAGTGGTTCAAAATATATTGGTCTTAAAAATTGTTTGTGATTTTAAACTTTTTAACCTGTTGTACCAATTTGTAAGTAAAACAAAAGAAAAAAAACTTGACTATTTTAAACTGGTGGGGAAGTTTTCAAAGTCTGCTAAAGAAGAGTAAAGGCAATACAATCTTATCTGCTTAATACCACCTGGGAAGCTTCTTACTAGTGGCCTTGAAGCACTCAGGAAGAAGAAAAGAAAAAAGAAAAAAGAAAAACTATTTGGTTTGCTTCTGAAACATTGGGTAATTTGTTATCATTATGGGTTATGAATCTTGAAGTTTAAAGTTGAAAAAAAAGGTGATTAAAGAAAAGGGACAAGAGAGATTGATTTACAAAAGCAATTAATAGTTTAAATGAAGCATCTAGTCAGAAGAGTTATTGGTTTGGAAGTGTTTAAAGTATGTCGGAGAAGGTTTAAGTAAGTAAGCATTGGGAGGAGAGAGACAAGAGAGATGGGACAGGAGAATGAAGGTGATTTAAGAAGGATTTATTAGTGGAAGCAAATGATTTCAAGAAGAAATCAGTGGTGAAAAGAAGGAACTTGTTGGAAAAGGTAGTCACGGAGAGATGACTGTAAGACAGGACATATTTTTGCAGGAGGAGAACAGCAGTGGAAAGCTGCAGCCGTTTTTGGCTGAAGAAAGCAAACTGATTTAAAGGGTCTGGTTACTCATGCAAGATGTTAATTGAGTGAACTTTTGTTTCTAAAATACATAATGGTTTTTGTCTTTAAAGAATATGATCGGAAATGTGATATATAGTCTGAAAGGGCTATTTTTTTTAAAAAAAGAGTTTAATTGATGATTTTAAGAACTTTTCAGATTCTTTTACATGAAAATAGAAAGTTTTATTATTTAGAGGGACTCCAAGGATAGTAGTTTCTGCCTTTGTCCTTTTGAAAATGTTTTTGTTATGGACAATATGTAGTTTGGGATTTTTCTGTGTATTGGATATTTAAAAAAGAAAGCAAAATGATTGGCATAATATTCAATTTATGGAACATCCACTTGAGTATGTAAGAATTGTGTGATCATTCTGGGATAAATTTCTTATTGTTAAAAGTCTTACAATATGTAGATGGATCTTCTTGTGGCAGGGAGGAAAAAGAGTGACCTTGTCCAAGTCACTATCAGTTTGTTAAATTATTTAGGAGCACAGGGACTGAGAATTCTTGAGATAAATTGCAATTTGTGAAATGTGAGGTAAAATATTTAGGTCATTGTATAAGTGAAGGGAAAAAGAAATTAGATCCTGTAAATTACTTGAGGGAAAGAATGGAAACAGTAAAGGAAAGGGACTGGCACACAGGGCATTAGTCACTGAAATTTTGACTAATCTTATGTTACCTAAGAATGCTGCAGTGATTCATGTGCAGGGGCACCAAAGAGGAGATTCATTTGAAATAAGGAGAAACTGCTTTGCAGATGAGGAGGCAAAGTGGCCTGGAGAAGAGGAATCTGTAAGTACAGAGGAGATGATGGTGTTAATTCTGACATTTCTGCCTCTAATGCCTCCACTTTCCCTTACCCCAGAAGAGAAGCAGGAAATATAAAACCTTGGTGCTCAGGAGGATAAAGAGAGC
Organism: Sminthopsis crassicaudata; assembly: GCF_048593235.1. Classification (NCBI taxonomy): domain Eukaryota; kingdom Metazoa; phylum Chordata; class Mammalia; order Dasyuromorphia; family Dasyuridae; genus Sminthopsis; species Sminthopsis crassicaudata. The sequence goes on from NC_133619.1 coordinate 440,195,091, forward strand.
ACTGGCTCCTCCCTAATAGCAGAGAGGTACTGACCACAGCAGGTATGAGACATGTACCCCAACATTTACATCAGGGCAGTCATTGGGATGTCCGAGACCTGTGTGATGTGGTGCTGACTAAGTCTGTGGCACTGGCTTATACACAATAGTAGGCAACTGGTCTGCGGGTGTCTTGTTTGCCAGAGGATGAATAGGACGGCCCAATGAAAAGTCTAAAAGGAAGAAAGCCTCCTGGTATCAGGCCTTTCCAAAGCATACAGGTGGACTTTACTGAGCTGCTGTCAGTGGGGTGTCTCAAATACTTGTTGGTCATAGTGGACCATCTGACCTTATGGGTGGAGGCCATTCCCCTCGCCTGGGCAACAGCCTCAGTAGTTGTAAAAGTACTTCTTGAGCATATCATTCCAGGGTATAGGATGGTGGAGCAGACAGATTTAGGCCAAGGCACCTGTTTCACAGCTAAGATCCTCCAATCTGTGGCCCAAGCTCTGGAAATATGATGGGACTTACACGCCCCATAGTATCCTCCCTCATCAAGTAAAGTGGAAAGGATGGATAAGGAAATTAAACAGCAACTGACTGAATTGGCATTATAGACACAATTGCCCTGGACCAAGTGCCTTCCCCTTGCCTTATTAAGAATTAAAACAAAAACCCTGAAGAGATGTGGAATTGTCACCTTATGAATTATTGTATGGTCACCCTTATCCAAAAGGGATTCAAAATTCTTCCTTGTATCCAATATTTGAAACCAAGGATTTGTTTTTAAGGAAATATGTTATGTCTTTACTGTAACATCTGAAAACTTTACAACTAAACAGGCTTATTGCTCAGACTCCTCCCTTAGGATTTCAACAGTGCATGAGCTCTAGCTTGGAGACGGGGTCCTGGTTTGGACATGGAAGGAGGACAAGCTGACCCTGAGATGGAAAGGACTGTTCCAGATCCTCTTGACATCAGATACAGCAGTGCTACACAGGAAAGAGAGTGGACTCAGCACATCAGAATTAAAGGACTCCGAGGGTGTAGACTTCCCAACTGAATGCAGAGAACAAGCTGAGACAAACATTGAAAAGCAACTGATGAACTGTGCATGTAAAATCTTGATAACGGTATTGAAGCCTCATTATTAGATAAAATATCTATTACTGACACCTCCCTCTCCTACAAAACATCCTCCATCAATCATAAGAGTTCTTAAAACTTGTACCAATAATGTAACTTTTCCTCCTCTGATGAATTGTGTTAGAAAGAAAAGAGCCTGGTATGACACTTTATTTGGTGGTGCTGGACCTGGTTTGGGTATAGTTAATTCAATAGACTTTGAGACCTTGGCCAGCAGACTGCGCAGTGCTGGGCAAGATGTTTCTCAGGCTTTGACTGTAAATGCTCAATAGTTGCCCACGATGATCCTACCCCACCAAAATACGTTAAAATATCAAGGCCAATTTCTACAGATTTTTAATGAGAGTATTATTACTAGTTTGGGTTTTAATGGAAACATTAGTAAATTATTTAATTGGACCAAATGCTCTTTACAAAATATGTATACCTTGGTACAAAAAGAAAATGCTCAGAGATTGTTGCAATGTGGGATTATATGTTTAATTTACCAGAAGAATGGAAAAACAATGACCTGAAAATGCTATGTGTACTTCTTTTTGGTGTACTGGAACTATTGTGTATTGTCAAGTTAAGATATGGGCTGTTATGTGTCAATTACACGTGTTACCTTTTGTCTTACCTAATTATTTTGCTTTACTCATATATATGGAAACTGCATAGATTTGAATAATGTAACCCACACTTTGTCTGACTGTACTGCAACTGATATGGGGATTGTTTGTGGGATGATGTTTTGGCAGATGGAACCCTGCCTTCTCTCACTTTCATCCAATTTGTGTGATTTAACATTGTATCCTGTGAATAACTTCTCCATGATATATGAGGTATCTTCGCAACATCTATGTATAGCTTCTAATAACCTGGGTACCCAAACTTCTTCCTTTACCCCATGTCTCTCTTTCACTATAATCTCTTATGGATATCCTAAACAAATCCTTAATTTTGAAGAAACTGTTAGAGTCTAATCAACGCGCATTAAATGAACATCGAATACAGACTCATGTAGCTGCAGGACAACTTACTGAGGCCTCTCATTTAGTGACATCAGATACTAATCATCATTGATATGGCTTCTTATTTAGATCAGGTAGTGCTACTATTTATTTTAATAGTTTAGCCACACCCATATTATTATTGTTGTTCTTTTTGTAATATTGTATGTGTAATTGTTATGTGTATTGGAAGATGAAAACAATTTATTCTAATTTTACCCCATTAGCTCAGTCCTCTTATTTTTGTGATCTTAAGGCCAAATGAATAAGAAATTAAAATTTCATATTAGAATTATAAGCTCACTCAAATCTAACAGGCCTGAGCTTCTAAATTATGGGAATTTGACCGTTCCATGAACTCTATATGTCCTTGACAATAGATATCAGGAACTAGCCATCCCTGGGAATGTCTATGCTTAGGGCTGGGTGGCTTCCTCCCCGAGCATATACAATTGATAAGGAAATACGTCAAGGTATAAACAATGTGGAATAGGTCAAAACACTAGATGGTCACGTATTTTTATACATGTATACATGCCAGACTTCTTGGCTGAAAGCCCTCTTTGTCTAAGAGGGATATATAAGATTAAGAGTCCTACATCTCCACTGAGTCTCGTCTGTGAGGAGGATGCTTTGCCCGGAAAAAATCTTTACACAATTCAAGTTGATTGAAGCTGAAATGGGACTCCCAGCCATTTGAGTTTTTGCGGTTCCCTTGAATTGGTGATGTATTCTCTTCCTCTATCTGCTATAATTGTCATGTTGTTAGTTTTTATTTCTATTTGTTTTTTTGTGTAAATCTAAATTGTCTGTACCTTGTCTTGTTTGATTAAAACTTTACTTTTACTTTTTAACTGAGCTTGAAAGCGTCATTTATAGGAGCGAATTCGAACTTTTCTTTAAAATCATAATACACTTGCCAATGTTTTCAATGTGGAAAAGTTGGACATCTAAGAGCTCAGTGCAGATATGGAGATAGAGTGAGAAGACAGGCTGAAAGAAGACCTAAAACCCCATGTCCAAAATGCCACAAGGGCTTCCACTGGGCCTCAGAATGTAGATTGACTCAGGGAGATGAGAGGCAGGGCCCAGCTCCAAGATATCAATCAAAAGATAGGTGGGACATGATGGCAGCTGAGGTTACACCCAAAGAGCCTTTAGAACAGGGGTTCTCAAACTGCAGCCTGCAGGCCAGATGCAGCAGGCTGAGGACGTTTATGCAGCCCACCAGGTTATGGCAAATGGGCTGAAGGGTGGAGACAGAGTGTGAGTTTTTGTTTTTACTATAGTCCAGCCCTCCCACAGTCTGAGGGACAGTGAATTGGCCCCCTATTAAAAAAGTTTGAAGACCACTGCTTTAGAAGGTCAGGACTCTGACATGATCAACCAGAAGAAAAGCAATCACATGGCAGAAAGGGATTACCTGATCAGTCAGCCAAAAAGCAGTCAGATACCAGAAATGGATTGTAATTAGGAAAAATACAGGTTTTTTAAACCAACAGGGCAGTGTCCAGTGCAAACTGCAACAATGCAATTGCAAGATGATGAGAAGAGATTAAGAAAGTAGTAAATAGAAAGGAATTAGAGAGGTTAACTGCCTGGGAGAGGGTTTGCTTGTATTTTTATAGACAGAGAAGGAAACAGATAGGTGGCAAGAAGCACCTGGAGAGAGACAGAAAAAGAGAAAAATCTGGAAACAAAGGAGAACTAAGAACAAAATCTGCAAGAATCATTGGATTCCCTAACACAAGATAAGACTATTAAAGGACTTGAAAACCAGCAGGGATCATTGGATTCCTTGAGATGAAAAATTGTTGATGAGATTATTGCAGGACTTCAAAGCTTGCAGGAATTATTGGATTCTTGGCACATGAACTAATGGACAATGGATTTCTTTTGGACTATTTCTAGGACTTATGGATACATATAATTCCTCATGTATTATGTTACTATGTGTTTATATAATTATGTGTAATACCTCCCATATTGATGGATTTATATATACCTGTTCTAAGTGAGCCCCTTCAGAAATCTGCTAATCTGATTTTCCTTTGATGTTTTCATCTCCCTGAGAAGTCAGACAATAATTATCTAATTCAGTATATATGATTGATCTGATCCTACAAGGAGATGTTATGGGCCAGAACTTGAAACAAGGTTCTTATGTACTTAGTTCACACTTTTAAAGGAGTTCATACCTTTAAAGGAGTTCGCTCATTGGTTCACATATTAGACTTCATACCTTTAGAGAGCATATAAAAGAACAAGCCCACTGGGGAGAGAGAGAGAGAGAGACAGGATTCAGTAAAGGAGGGAACTTTGAGAAAGGATTTTGGGAGATTCACAACTATGATTGACTTCTGGGAGATTCACAAGGCAGAAACCCACAATCCCACATTCTTAGAGATTCAGAGTCAATATTCATTCCCACTTCCACGTTTGTGCTGGCTGGAGACATTTGGACAAGAGCTCTTGGGAACCAATGAGAGATGAAGGCCTCCAGAAAGCTAACTGGGCTCAGGAAAAGATTCAGGATTTTTAAAAAGACAATAAAGGATTTGGATTTAACTCCTGGCTGCATTTTGGGATTATTGAACTGAATTGAAATTAAGGCTGCCTCCAGAAGCTCCCCAAGAAACCTGCTCCCAGAGAACAATTATAATTTTAGAGAAGAGAACACACAAGTGCTCCTTAAAAAACAAAAAGTTGATAAAAATTACTTTATTGTATACCCAAAGGCATCAGGAAATATAACTTCATAGAACATGCAATTCACATATTGCAGTATGGAAGACATTTACAAAAAGTTGACGAGGAAATATAATTGAAGGTGATGATCAAAAATCAAACAGTGAGAAAAAAGGAGTCAACTCTTCTTCCCAGCCAATTGTACTGGGAACACACGAGAGATTGGGAGGAGTTGCCATGAACAGAATATCTTCTGTAGAAGATGTTTCCATGACTGCAAGAAAATTAAAGGAATATGAAAGGAAGAGACCTAATATGAAAGCAGTTAATAAAACTGGCATTTCACAAGCCTCAACGGAAGGCAGAACAGAGTAGAATAGCAACAATGGAGGAATAGGATTAATAAAAATAGAAATGAGGGTGTAGGGAGTGGTAGTAAGAAAAAGGAGCGTCTTTCTAGACAGCCTATAACTAAATAACAAGGATTTGGGGTGGAGTAAAATTCACATTTCTGTATTGTTATTCCAGGACATGTTTAATACCTCTGTCTACTTAGATTGGTTTTAATTTGATACTTGTGATGCAAATCAGATCATTTATATTTCTGCAACAACTTCTATTGAGTCATTTTATCCTTAACATAATTACTTTTCAAATTATGTCCTTTTAATAAATTAATTGGTCTTATTTGTTTTTAATACATGAAAATCTGTCTCTTCCATATATAAGGTCCAGAGCCAAAGTTAAGAAAGGCTATTATTGGTTCCCAATTTGTTATACAATTGGCATTGCATTGCTAAAAAAAAATCATTATGTTCTGAAGCTTGAACCTTTGTTTCCTCAGCCACTTTATTTTTCAGTCTCTACAATACCATTTATGTTTGATATCTAAAGAAAAAAATTAATATATATCACAAAACTGCAATTTCCTATTTTCACTTCATCCTTTTCTGATGAAAATTTATTTGAATATTAAGCACTGATAGGGAAGAATAGCTGATTTTATAGCAGCCTATAGTAAAATTTCGTTTTGAAAGAATTTTTTTTTTTTTAAGTTTAAATCATGGTATCAATTTAGTTTCATACACAAAATCTTTCAAAGATTACACTTGACACTTCCATTTAAATATGTCACTTAAGTTTTCTAATTCAAGAAAAGGAAACCACAGGTAGGTATGAATATAATTAAAGCATAACACAGAATATCTACTTTACTATGAACTCCTAAAAAATTCATAATTTTCTCAGCTTGTATTTAGAAAATAGATGACATCTATATATTAGTTAAAAGTAAATTATCTCCAACATACTTAGATAAACTATTTTAAACAAAACAACAGCTTTTTAAAAACAGCTTAGAGCCATCATAAACAATCAGTCAAGCAATATACTAATCTACAAAACCAGGAGGAAACAAAAAATTTCTTGTAAGTTTCTGTGTATAATCACAATTATCAGAAAGAATTGCACATCAGTCATCTAAAAATATGAATATGTCTTGTTATAAAGGAAAAAAAATCTATGACGGCATTAAAAATGCAAATGTCAAACTTACATGCTTTGATTGTAAAAAAATTTATTTTATGAAAGACTGACCATTTTATAATTTTTCAAAACCTATTCTGATTTGAAGAGTTCCAAAAGTTTATACATCATTATTGCTGGAAATTTGAAGACAGTTATATTCAGCAATGATAATAAGTCAGAATTATTTACCCTTCATTTACTAATTCACAGTAAACTAATAATACATTGGGCTTTTTGTTAGGTCACCCTGCAATATTTATATAGCATGGACAGTAATACCTCATTTAACTGGCATCATCAGAAAACATGGAATTCTTTTTATGTGAATATATTTTAATATTTTCCCAATAAAAGATTTTTTTTAATATATGAGACACTTCCCCCACTGATTAAAACAAAATGATATGGGTTCACAAAATAGTATTATTACTGTATAGTCAGTCACATCTCCAATACTGAAGGAGAATTGACTTTTTTTTTATTTTTGGTAATTTATCACAAAAATCAATTACTATATGTGCGGATAGAATGATATATAAAGCTCTAAGACTAATCTCTGTTACCAATTGTTATTCAATTCTTATTATTTCTATTCTACAGTATTCTATATACAATTAGATTCCCAGCAACTGAGGAAACTGGAAGACTAATTGAGAGAGATTTTATTATACTGTATTTAGATGTCTGTGGAAACCTAATCTAGACCTGTTATCATTATGCCCATCTGGTATGTAAAGATAATTCTATCATTGTTGGGGTCCCTTTTTTAGGAAGATTCTAGATCTGTGATTTCATTATTATGATGAACTCTTATTTTGAAAATTTCCTCCAAAAAACAAGTCAATTTACAAACTTAGAGAATTAACGCAAGAAGTAAAGTTTACCTTTGGTAAATTAAAGACAGATGGTATGTATCAAGGCAAGACTTGGACCTAGGTCTTCCTGCCTCCAATGCCAGCTTTCTATCGATTATGCCACATTACTTCTTGATGTCATAATTAGGATCATTACACACAATTTATAATCACACAATAAATAACTGTCCCCTCAAAATTTCTGAGGATTTTGTTAAGGGTTGCTAAGTCATTTAGCAACAAAAATTTTCCTCCTCAATTAATTAATCAAAAGAATATTCAGTGTAAATTTCACAGGATCTTGACTGAATAGAGAAAACTAGATATTGATTGTTCAGAAAAAGAAAATTTACCTCTAAAAATAAGTACCCCTAAGTCAATTATAAAAGGAAATTATAAAAAGCAGGTGGTATTAAACCCACAAGAGTAACAATTTTCTGCCTTTATATGTGTAACCAATAGGCAGTTATTGATTATAACATGAAACAATTTCAATTTGCTCTCATTCCTGAGTAGATTTAAATAAAGCATAACAAGATTTTCCGGATTATAAAAAGGTAGTTAATCAATCAATCAGTACAATTAGGGAAATACTTTTACTAGATATAAATGAAAGAAATAAGAATAAACTGCACAGGGCCAATGAAGAACCTGGAAATTTCTATACCTGAAACCTAGTCCCTGAAATGCACTGAAAAGGAAGCAACACATGTAACATTTGCAGTAGTTAAAAGTAAATGTACACAGTATCTAGAATTTTCTTTCTTCTTACAGTTAAATGGTTCAATGCTTAAGGAGGTCTGAAAGGTAACTATGGAATTCAGTTTCCATTTATTCTACCTAGTTAATGAGGGTGAAGATCAAGAAATATTTGGTGTAATAGTTTTCCAAAGCTGCTTTCAAACAATAATAGAAATCTGTTTGTTTGTTTTGTTTTTTTTTCAGATAGCCTAGATACAGTTATGCACTGCGGAACGTGGTCATGTCCTTTGGTTCACTGCTTGGCACACACCAGTCATCTGCCTCATGATTGGTATTATAATGTTTCCAAGCAGCTTTGTTATATACTGGGAGCCTCTCCACTGACTCTGTTGACAGGGCCTAGGAGAAAAGAAAATTCATATTAAATTCAGTTTACAACATAAGCCACTGATACTTTAAATAGACACACCTCAGCTATTGTGATTTTTTTTTTTTTTTTTTTTGGTTAAAGAATGTGGCCTGGTGACAACTGCAAGAAAATGAAGATAACCAGCAACCAACTTAATATGCTAGGTTTATCATTTATCTTGATGTGGTATTTTCAAAGATCATTAAGATGTATTTTTTTTTTACATCCATACATAATGCACACACTTATATGTACATTCACGGAAAGTTGGGTTATAACTTAAAATTAAGTTTTTTGACAAGTCAAAGACAAACTAAGAGAGTGATCTGACTGATAAAAAGTGCTGCAATCATTACCTTAATGTAGATAACAGCATCCGTCCCGTAACCTTCTAAGGAATACAATTTTAGGTCTCCTTGAAAGTATTGTGCATAAAGCCGAGATATGGGCAATCCATAACCAAAACCCGCCTTTTTAATGAGAGTAAGAGAAAAACAAAACAAAACTGTTTTAAGTTATAATTATACCTGCCAGATCCATTTACTTATTAGAGTACAATTTGTACATTTCTACATATTAACATAAATGTGAAAGCAGGAAACTCCAGTGAATTTTTTATTTTAATGCCCAACACAGTTTATTGTAAATAACAAACCTTAAATCTGAGTACTTTTTTTTTTTAAATCTTCAACTCTCTTGTTAAAACTCCTTTTCCCTTTATTTCATATAAAAATCGCTTTTAGTGTGGTGTGTTCTTGCTAAGCTGACACAACCCAAACTTCCTTTACCTTTGGTACCTCTCTTAAAAGAATATTCATCTCTGAGCATTTCTAGAGGCACCAAGGAGCAGAAGAACAATGGCCTTAGAATCAGGAGACAGCAACTTGAGCAGTGGATCCACTATTTACTACTAGCACTGTAGACCTGGGCAAGTCATAAAAACTTTGCTAAATTTCAATATCCTCATTCTGTAAAATGAAAATAATAATAAGGTTTACTGTGGGGGGAAAGGAGATGGTATACCATAAAAGCATTCTGATGCCATGAAATGCTAAAAACATCACCTATTTGACTTACTATTTTTTCTAACTTAAGCCCCCCAAAAAGCTGTGATCATAAATCTAATATCCACAAGCCATGAAAAAATAGCAGTTGCATAACTTTAGCCCCATCATGAATTTTCTATAAGTTTGCAACCTCATGAACTTTTCTTTACTAAGCCAGCTTCTTTAGCTCTATTGCCACTTTTATCATACTTCCCTTTTCATAATGGTAAGATTTTTATTCATACATACATACATGCATAGCTACATATTTATACACAAATATACATACCCATAATTTGTGGCTTAGTATCTACCACTCCTTCAGTAAAACAGTCTTAACTGTAAGATTTCTAACTAGCTCCTCCTTGCTAATTAGAATCAAAGATAGTAAAATAAAAATTTTAAATATAATTTTGCCTAAAGCATTTTAGACTGTCTATATTATAATATTTTACTTACCCAGTAGCAACCCAATTATTATAAACTTCTTCATTATGACTAGAATATGACCCAAAGATACCAACATTAGGGATAAAAATTCATTATTCAGAAAAAACTATTGGGAAAACTGGAAATTAGTATGGCAGAAATTAGATATGGATCCACACTTAACACCATATACCAAGATAAGATCAAAATGGGTCCATGATTTAGGCATAAAGAGGGAGATAATAAATAGATTAGAGGAACAGAGGATAATCTACCTCTCAGACTTGTGGAGGAGGAAGGAATTTATGACCAGAGGAGAACTAGAGATCATTATTGATCACAAAATAGAAGATTTTGATTACATCAAACTAAAAAGTTTCTGTACAAATAATACTAATGCAAACAAGATTAGAAGGGAAGTAACAAATTGGGAAAATATTTTTAAAAACAAAGGTTCTGACAAAGGTCTCATTTCCAAAATATATAGAGAACTGACCCTAATTTATAAGAAACCGAACCATTCTCCAATTGATAAATGGTCAAAGGATATGAACAGACAATTCTCAGAGGAAGAAATTGAAACTATATCCACTCACATGAAAGAGTGTTCCAAATCACTACTGATCAGAGAAATGCAAATTAAGACCACTCTGAGATACCACTACACACCTGTCAGATTGGCTAAGATGACAGGAACAAATAATGATGAATATTGGAGGGCATGTGGGGAAACTGGGACACTAATACATTGCTGGTGGAGTTGTGAAAGAATCCAGCCATTCTGGAGAGCAATCTGGAATTATGCCCAAAAAGTTATCAAACTGTGCATACCCTTTGACCCAGCAGCGCTACTACTGGGCTTATATCCCAAAGAAATACTAAAGAGCGGAAAGAGACATATATGTGCCAAAATGTTTGTGGCAGCTCTTTTTGTTGTAGCTAGAAACTGGAAGATGAATGGATGTCCATCAGTTGGAGAATGGTTGGGTAAATTATGGTATATGAAGGTTATGGAATATTATTGTTCTGTAAGAAATGACCAGCAGGAGGAATACAGAGAGGCCTGGAGAGACTTAAATCAACTGATGCTGAGTGAAATGAGCAGAACCAGAAGATCACTGTACACTTCAACAACAATACTGTATGAGGATGTATTCTGATAGAAGTGGAAATCTTCAACATAAAGAAAAGCCAACTCACTTCCAGTTGATCAATGATGGACAGAGGTAGCTACACCCAGAGAAGAAACACTGGGAAGTGAATGTAAATTGTTAGCACTAATATCTGTCTGCCCAGGTTGCATGTACCTTCGGAATCTAATGCTTATTGTGCAACAAGAAAATGATATTCACACACATGTATTGTATCTAGACTATATTGTAACACATGTAAAATGTATGGTATTGCCTGTCGTCGGGGGGAGGGAAAAGAGGGAGGGGGGGATAATTTGGAAAAATGAATACAAGGGATAATATTATAAAAAATAAAAAAAAAGAGGAAAAAAATGACTAGAATATGATTTGCACAATATGATTCTTATTTTTTAAAAGTTTTATATCTAACATCTTAATTTACAATAAAACAACAATGACATAATTTTTTATTTCATATTTATTTATAAATTGATTTTTTAAATTTTGGATCTCTCAATACCTGTAACAGACAAGTACCTGTTCACTCAAGACTATATTTGTCATATTTCTTAAGCAATTGATATCCACAAAATAATAGTGTTCCAGTTAAGAATTATTTCACCAAAAATGAAGAACATTCACACTCTAATTTTAGATTCTGAATAATCATAGGTTTTTTCCTTTGAAAGACCTCTTTGATTATTTCTTTTGCACTCCTAATGCCAAGGACTCTGATCCAGGTGCTTAAAGCATCATGGTGCAGTGAAAAGACTACTGGATTTAAAGTAAAAATCACTACATTCAAATCTCATTTTTCCTTATTATTTATGTAACAATGCACAAGTCACACATTTTTCTACTTTCATCATCAATAAAACAAAAGAGTTAAACTATATGACCTGCAAGGTACTCCTAGCTAAATTCTGTAACTCAATGAGTTAACACAAGGTTTATAATTCATTAGTCTCCCTGTCTCCAGCTTCTCCCCTCTCTATCATGTACACCACTACCAAAACAAAATTCCTAAAAGTACTTTTCCCATATCATCCCCTCACCCCTACTCAGAAACCTAAACAACTCATCTACTCCCAAACACATCAAAATCAAAATCCTGTTCTTTTATTTTGCAAACTTCAATTCCCAACCACTGTTTCAGTGAGCTAGATCTACCCACTGTCCTTTACAACAATGAAGTCAAAAAAAGAGAAACAGAGGCCCCTAAACTGTACTTAATAATCTTATGAGTAACATACTGACTTAGAAAACTTCTCACACACACATTCTTACACACATACATACATATATTATACATATTTCTTTTTTAATAAATATGTTAACATTGGACAAGGATTACACTTTAATCTAGTTCAGGCTGCATTCAGAAGTGTTGTGGCCCATGTTTGACACTTCTAGCCCATACATTCCATGCTCATTACTGCCTCTCTTTGACCATGCTGGCTCCACTGCCTGGAATGTTTTTTTCTACTCCTCTTGGTCACCCCTATATTTAAGTCTTATTAGAGTCATCATGAATATTATACCACTCAGCACGTATTCTCTAATTCTTCTATATAAATTATGTTTATATTCCCAACTCTAAGCTCCTTAAGGAGAAGGATCATGTCTTATATAGCACATAATGTTAGTCACAAAACTGGTGCTCAATAAAATATTTATTATTGATTGAAGAAACTAAGGTTTTCTAAATTTAGAAATCCAAATTATTTATGAACTTTTAAAAAGTGCTTTCTAAACTAAGTTATTAAGTAATGACAAGATATATACACATACATATATATATTTATACACATGTATGTGAATATATATGTAGTATAGAAATATACAGATATGTATGTAGATGGAGTATATGTGTGCACGCGCACATGTATGTGTGTATCTACACTATTAGAACTATGAAAAAATGTCTTTCCATAAATTCTCCACAAAGAACCTACTGAAGGCCTTCTCTGTGATTCCATGATTAACATATTTAAGATTTTCTACACTGGTTTAATCATCTAATGTTTGTAGTCTGGTAGGATAATTTTTAAGACACCAGAGGAGAATTTTACTTAATTCAATTTAACAAGCTTTTATTAATTTATTCTCATAACATATTAGTAAAAACATACCAATATGTGATTTACTTTCTGGCTTTGAAAGTCTAATAATTTTGTCTGTCTCAATATATGAACTTAATCCAAAGGATTTTTTTTTTTTAAAGTAAGCACTGTTTTCTTTACAGAATGATCTTCCCTTATTCTTTGTGCAGAACTCCACCTTGTGGCCATACTGAGGAATTTTAAAGTGCTACTTTGGTAGCCCATCTCTTTTCACTTTGATTAGAAAGGAACATCACCAGACCATATTTCATTATTACAAGATTACCTACCAGGGGTACAGCTCTAGAGGTTTCAACACGAGGTCGGGGTGCAGTTGAATACATATAGTTGAAGAGTCTATCAATTTTCCTCAAAGGAACACCACCTCCACGATCACTCATCTAAGAAAAGAAAATATTTTCTAACATTATCTTATAAAGAAAATCAGTATTAACCTAGCATATTATGTATAGCTACAGATTCATATAGTCTTTGAAACAAAAGCTTTTTAAATATGGCATCTAGTAAATCAAATCTAATATGAGTAAAAGGTTAAAAAATATGATTCTACATAAATATTAGAGTACTGCTACAACAAAACCTGATAAAGGGCAGAATTGCAGTCTTTATTTGAATGTTACTTAAATGTTATCCTTTAACACTGTTCTGCCAATAGCAAAACATGAACAATTTTACTGAGAGAGAAGAATATATAAATTCCTTAAGTCTTTGTATAGTTTTAAATTTTAGTAAAGTATGGACGTATAAATAGGGATTAAAAGTCAAAGTGATTTTTCCCCCTAACAACTAATATGAATTCTAATTCTGTCAGAAGAGTTTATCACTTTTTACAAGATTTGAAATAAGACAGGACTATACACAATTGCAGAGCATAGTAGCCTGAGTCTTAGTAAATTTGTTTTAAATACCATACCATAGCTGATTCATTACTTAATTTTTAGAGTATAAAACCTATGAAAATCCAATATGTGAAACTAGTATAGGAGAGAGAGCTAAAAGCAAGTTTGAAATTACTCTTGAGCTGCAGATTCAAATACCTACTGGATTTATAGTAGTAATTTGTCTTAAAAATTAATGAAGTGAATTCTAAGAACTTAACTAAATAATAGATTTTTCATACCATTCCTTAATCTAGAGTAGTCAATTTTTAATATAAACAGTGTGTATTTCTAATTCATTTGCAACTGGCTATATAAGTTATTAAACAGAAATGTACATAAAAGCTGCCTTCCCCCTTCCCCCCCCCAAAGCAAGCAAGGTATTCATCTTTAATAAGACAAAAATGTTCACTACTCTTTAGAAGTGGCAACTGAAGCAGATAATGATAAACAGCTCCTACTGTTTGGTTTCATTTACTTTTTTTATAGTTACTATAATTCAAATGCTGCTTAGAGAATTAGTTTAGCTCTGAATAAAAAGCCAACTTAGAGATTATTTTAGAAAATGAATCAGAAAAGCATGAGAAAAGAAGAAAACTGAGAAGTAACAAAAGAATTCTAAGATAAATGGAAAAAACTAGGTAGTAGAATTGCAAGTAAAAGCTAATGAGAAATTGTTTACCCTTTGAAACTCAAACACTACAAGCAAATGAAAACTTAGATGAAACCACCTATAAAATTTGAGTACAAAAATAACATAATTTAAGTGCTTATTACAAAAACCATTGTTGTTGTAGTGGGGACTAACCACATTAGATACATTTAAATAAGCAAGTAATCTACCATGGAATATTGTGTGGGAAAGCCTACCCAGTACTTTCTACTATCTTCACTGAGGTATGCCTTGATGCATATGTAGATTTTAAAAAAATAAACATTTCATATAAATGGGAAAGTTAGATTTTTTGATTCTTTGGGGGGGTACTAATAAAGTTTTAAATTCTTGAATTTGATACTTTCCCCTACCTCAAATCTTGACAATCAATCACTGGGTACCCTAAAATTTTATATCTCTAACACATTTTTCCTCTGTTTACAACTGATCTGGTCCTTTTTCTCAAGCTCCTTAACACTGTGATCAGTCAACAAATATTTATTAAGTGCTTAAGATGTGCCAGTCCAGTGTTAAATGATGGGGATACATATGCAAAAAACAATCCCTTCCTTCAAATAACACACAAAAGTAGAGGGAGAAGGAAGGAACCAATGCAAAGGATGGTAAGGTCCAAAAAAGTACAGCTGGATAGGAAGTAAAGAGATGGCTGTCCGATGTAAAATATATAAACAAATGACTACAAACTCACCACACATTTTGAAGTTTCTTCCAATAAGGATAGCAAGTTGTGCTGAGCCATCCACATTTCTCTTTTGAGGTGACTAGTCAGGTTTAGAGGGAAAGGCATATGGGGAAAGTTTCTTTACACAAAGCTAATTTGTCTGTATTGGAATTAAACCATTAACAATAACAATAACAACTCACATTTATATAAGGGGGTTTTAAGATTCATAAGGCTCTGAGCAACAGAAGTAACTAGCCTATAGATTATATACAATTCTACATAAATACTCACACATTTTGAAACTAATATATCACGAATACCCCTATATTGCCTATATTCTATGTGCTTTTGCCTGAACAAGTAGGTTAAAAATTCCAGTTTTGATAATACTTATATGACTATTGGCTACAAGTGAAAAGGTTTTCTTTATGATTTAATCATTTATTTTTAACTTCACATCTTGAAATTAGCAAGCCCTTTTTCATTTGGCATATCTAAGCCCCAAATTTTTAAACAGCATTTACCTTCACAGTCAAGTCCTCATTACCCAGTGTTACATGAACCTGAATAGGAGGGTAAACACCTTTGTCGGCATGGTATTCCATAGTTGCTCTCATTGCATTCTGAAAAATATTAGTTATATTAAGAGCTACAATTTTTCAAAATTTGTAAGTTTCTTTGAAGTTTCTAATCCCGGGAAAAGCACATAACAAATTGGTACAAATGACCTAGACAATTCTTCTAAGTATTTTTAAAGGATCATTTTCACAGGGAAAGACTCTGAAGATTACTCTCTATAAACAATAAATACACTGTGAAAACTCTAAAAGTTACACCGAAGCAGAAAATTCTGCCAAAGAACTATCGTATAATCATACTAGATATTAGGTAAAAGAACTTTCCTCTCCAACATCAGATATGTCGATAAACTGTATTTTTGGTAAACGTAGGTTTCTTTTAGTTAAGATTTTAAATGTCTTAAAATGTTCAAAAGAAATAATTTTTTTTCATAAACAAAGACTTCCAAAATCTAATCCTAAACTATCTTTATTTAAAAAAAAAAAAAAAAGGGATAAACAATTCAACAATAATGCCCATTCCTAACCAACACCTAGATCGTGGTGACACACCCACATTTCCAAGTTTCCTCTATTTTCACCCTGCATTAGTCAGTTTTTATCATGTGTATAGGAATACCGTCTAGTTCTATATTTCATATAACCTGGAAATAAGTGTTGATGAATAATAAAAAAGCATGTTTATTCTTTGTATCTTATCCTAATTAAACTGTAATAGTAAATTTTAAAAATATACTTTTAGTTTCAAGTGTCCTTAAAACATACAACAAATGCAGAAGATGAGTCCCTGACATTAAAATACTATGGTAGAAAAATTTAAATATAGGAATGTCTCACTTATCTATCATCATTGTCAAGTGATATGTTCTAAACAAAACATCAAAACTTTATTTAAACATGTTGGTAGACGTCTTTATGAAATATGTGTCCCTATTTGGTTAAACAGAGGATATTAAAAAAAATAAAATCCTTTCTTGATGATTAAGGTTATCCTGACAGTGTGATTTAATAGAACTTAAGAATCTGAAATAAAAGGTTATATAACTTTGTTTCCCAGTTCACCTCTCACTTAATATAATCACTCTGGACCTTGATATTTTCTTCTATAAAATGAGAAAGCTGGACTAAATGATCTTAATGGGACTTACAACCTCTAAATCCTCCGAATCTATTCATGCAATAGGAAGACCAATAGAAGATATGAGTTTGAACACTGGTCTCATGTCAGCTATAAGCCCTGAATGAATAATTTAACATTTCTACACCTCAGTTTTTTATCTATAAGATGAGAAAAATAATATGCTGGCTTCAAAAAGCTTACTTCAAAGAGCTGCCACACAAAAAAAATTGTAAACTGATAATTGCATTATCAATTATCATTACAATAAAATAACTAGTTTAGTTTTCTCACTGATTTATTATTAGATTGGTACCTGCCACTTCTAACTAATGTCTATTCTACCTGTTAAGGATCACTCCATTTTCCCAAATTGATCTCCCCTTTCCAATATATAAGCTTTTCATTTTCAGCTTCTAATTAATATGAGTTAAAAATCAGATAATTAAGCCTATTAAGAATTACATGTTAGGTAAGAATAAAAAATAACTGAATAAAATGTTCTATTTTCCCCTGTGTTGTCTGTTTCTAGAAGTCTAAGGCCATCAGAACACTGACTTTCAATAATTGGGGTATCATCTAATTATACATTTTTAATGAAATTACATTTTATTTTTAAAATAGTTTTAGGAATTCAGCAAGATTCCTAATACTAAGGAAAAATCTAAATACAAAGCTTATGTAATTCTTCTTCACAAACCTTGAAAAGTTCAAACACCATGTGATAGAGATGTGATGGTACATATACTACTTGCATGGGCTGTCCTGGTGATTTTGCTACAGAGTGGAAAAAGAAAAATTTAACTATGGAATTGGATCTACCCAAGCATCTTAAAAAGACAAACAATATAGTCATGGAAGAAACATTTATTATAAAAGGCAGTATTGTTTCTGAAAAGTTGTTATATAACTTTTTTTATGACAATAATGTTTGAATTTCCTTGCTCAAGAAATTCACAACTGACATGACAACATTAATAATGTAGTAATCTCAAGGAATACTCCAAAATAACCTAACAAATGTGACTATCCCCAAATGTTTTCCATTTTTCTCCCTCCACTAAATTTTCAAAATTACATAATTTTGCTTTCCCAAAGAAAGTTTTAAAGAGCTCAAGAAAACACAAACTTCCAGCTTAAGGTTTTTGTTTTTTTTTTTTCCCCAGTTCACATAAACTCAAACAACAAAAAACAAACAACAACCAAAAAAAACCACCCCAGGACATATTGAAAACAGCTCTATAAGGCAGAATTTTTCTGTTCTTTTAGATATTTTCAAATATCTTAATAAAAAATATTGTATTACCTTTAGTGTAATAAGGAATATAATTTCAATATTCAAATGTTCACTAGGATCATGATGACAATAATTAGTCTGAAAATTAACAATAGGATTGGGGAAAAAACAAAGAATTATGAATCAATATGGTTCATTATTGCAGTTTCTGTCAATTAATGAGTGACATTCTAAAAATACAGAGTAGAAAAAGGTTTTGCAATAGACTCAAATCCTATTTCTGACACAAGCTGTGTGACCTGGAAATCACCGTATCTGACTTTTTCAGGACGTATAGCTCATGTCAGACGCTGGATTTAAACCTGGATTCTTTGAATCCAGAACCAATGCTTTTTCCACTATGTGTTTTGAGAATGTCTCTCATTAGTTGACAGAACTGGAATAAAAAGCCAAAGTAATTCATTCAAAAGTTAATCTCATCTGTAAAATGAGAAAGTTGAAACAGCTTCCAAATTTCTAAGATCTCTTACAGCTCTAAATCTATAATCCTATTATTTCCTAAGGAATAAGATCAGTAATTTTGCAGATACCAAAATTTTTTCATGTCACTAAGATTACATTTAATGCACTAATATATATATATATATATATATATGTATATATATATATATATATATATATATATATATATATATACACATACATATATAGATTTTACTTAGGCGGCTTTAAGATGATGATGCTTACAAAAACCTAAATAACTTCTCTATTATCAGTTCCATCTCTTCTCTTCCAATATCTTCATGAGTAGAGTTTCCTACCCAAATGTCACATGATCAGATTTAAAAGGAACTCCATGATCTTTAAGGTCCCTTACAGTTCTAAATCTGATGCAATGTTTTTTTTTTTTTTAATTTTCTTTGAGTCTCAGTTTCCTCATCTGTCCCTTCTAGCTCTAAGTTCTATGAAGCTATAGAATATTTACACTAATCAACTTAAGAGAATTGTTGCAAAGAAAATATTCTGCAAGTTATAAATTGTTAATAAACATGAACTATTATATATGTTTTACATAACCCAAAAATCTGTGACTCAATTAAGAGTAACTTTCATTTTACATATTCATAAAAAAATTCACAAAACTCTCCTTATCTCTTAATTAATTTTAATCCTAAACATTAGTAATTGAAAGGTGATCCACAGTCTTACCATTTAATTCTTCAAGTTCTAGTTCTGGAGAATTAATATAGTACAAATCACAAAGGCGTTTTGCATTTTCATAGCCATCTAGAGCAAATTAAAAAGGAAAAGAGTTAAATATATTT
Organism: Sminthopsis crassicaudata; assembly: GCF_048593235.1. Classification (NCBI taxonomy): domain Eukaryota; kingdom Metazoa; phylum Chordata; class Mammalia; order Dasyuromorphia; family Dasyuridae; genus Sminthopsis; species Sminthopsis crassicaudata. Next base: position 440,214,594 of record NC_133619.1, read on the forward strand.
AGTTCATATTTATACACTAAACAGAGAAGCAGAATTGCTGCACTAAAAGATAATAAATTAATGAATAAAGTTTTTCCATTGTTATAATCAACTATTTCTTACTCTACTTTTCTGGGACAAAAATCAAAATGAGAAGGATGTTCTTAATGAAAATGTCCCATCTCATATATGAGAAGTATTTGGAATATTTTCTTTCAAAATTAATTAGTGGTACATTCTGCAAGACAGAATCATTTTATAAATAGTATGTTTGTTAAACTTCTATGAAAAAACTAAAAAGCATAAAACTTTTAGTCATTCTTAACCCATCCTTAAAAAGTTTTTTTTCTTAGACAAATGATACAAATGAAGTATATGTTGTAATTTCATTTTTAAAAGTTTTTGCTGCAGGAATTTATTATCAGACTGCTAACCTTAGATTATTTTTTCAACTAATAATATGATCAGCTGATAATTCCTAGAAGGAAGGCCCTAATGATAAAGTTTCATCTGGAGACCATACATCAAAGAGAGATGTCTATTTTACTTAATAAGTGAGAAAAAGTTATGGTCTATGTACTTGCCACACATACTGACAAAATACTAAAGGGATTACAAACTACTGCTCTTCATGATTTCTACACTATTTACAAATCAGAGTATTTGCCACCTGTTTGTTAAATCTACAATGTCCTCCCCTACCACCTGAACCTTTGAAATCTTAACCAAGTTTCAAGGGCCAGCTCAAATATCATGTCCTTCATGATGTCTATAAATTCTTCCATACCAGACAGAAATGTTTTCATCTGTGGATTTATAGCACCTTGTTCATACCTGTCTTATACATTTATTGCATTCTATTTTGTACTTTAATTAATCATATAGATTTCTTTTGAGAGTAAGGGGTCATCACACTCAACACCATACACTGTAAGGGGCTGGAGCTCTTGAGTCAATGCACTGGGTAAGACAAACGAGCACTTGAGGCTAATTACTGATTGGTAATACTCTGTAAGAATATGCTTGGAAAATGGCCCTTCCCACTATCCTGTACTGGCCCAATCTTTTGGTGTACACAGAGAATTGTGGAAGGGACTAGGAGGTGCAGTAAGAGTAAACAGTCTCACTTCTGCAAGAGAGACAAAGAGGTGAAATCACAGAGATCGTATGCGTCCATTCTCTTTTCACTTCTACCGCTAAAGACCAAGAATAAAAACTTTTGCTTATCCTGACTCCGGCTGATTCTAGCTAGTGGGGTCGCCACAGTACACCAAGATAAGATAAAAATGGGTTCATGATTTAGGCATAAAGAATGAGATTATAAATAAATTAGAACATAGGATAGTTTACCTTTCAGATCTGTGGAGGAGGAAGGAATTTGTGACCAAAGAAAAGCTAGAGATCATTATTGATCACAAAATAGAAAAGGTCGATTATTTTAAGTTAAAAAGCTTTTGTACAAACAAAACTAATGAGACAGGGTTAGAAAGGAAGCAATAAACTGGGAAAATATTTTTACAGCTAAAGGTTCTGATAAAGGCCTCATTTCCAAAATATATAGAGAACTGACTCTATAAGAAATCAAGCCATTCTCTAATTGATAAATGGTCAAAGGATATAAACAGACAATTTTCATATGAAGAAACAAATTATTTCTAATCATATGAAAAGGTATTCCAAATCATTATTGATCAGAGAAATGCAAATTAAGACAACTCTGAGATACCACTATACAGCTCTCAGATTGGCTAAGATGACAGGAAAAAATAAAGACAAATGTTGGAGGGGATGTTGGAAAACTGGGACACTGATGCATTGTTGGTGGAGTTGTGAATGTATCGAACCATTGGGGAGAGCAATTTGGAACTATGCTCAAAAAGTTATCAAACTGTGCAAACCCTTTAATCCAGCAGTGTTACTACTGGGCTTATATCCCAAAGAGATCTTAAAGAAGGGAAAGGGACCTGTATGTGCAAAAATGTTTGTGGCGGCCCTTTTTGTAGTGGCTAGAAACGGGAAATTGAATGGATGCCCACCAATTGGAGAATGGCTGAATAAATTGTGGTATGTGAATGTTATGAAATATTATTATTCTATAAGAAATGACTAGCAGGATAGAGAGACTTACATGAACTGATGCTAAGTGAAATGAGCAGAACCAGGAGGTCATTATACACTTCAACAACAATACTATATAATAATCAATTCTGATGGACATGATTCTCTTCAACAATGAGAGGATCCAAACCAGTTCCAATTAATTGATCAGTAATGAGCAGAACCAGCTACACTCAGAGAAAGAATACTGGGAAATGAGTATGGACCACAAGATAGCATTTCTACTCTTTGTTATTATTTGTTTGCATTTTTGTTTTTTCTTCTCAGGTTATTTTTACCTTCTTTCTAAATCCTATTTTTCTATAAATATGTATACATATACTGTATTTAACATATACTTTAACATATTTAACATGTATGAGAATACCTGCCATCTAAGGGAGGAGGTGGAGGGAAGGAGGGGAAAAGTTGAAACAGAAGTTTTTGCAAGAGTCAGTGTTTAAAAAATTACCCATGCATATGTTTTGTATATAAAAAGCTATAATTTAAGAAAATGTAGTATTAAAAAAAAGAGAGAGAGTAGGGGGGGGGTCATGTCTTATTTATCTTTTTACCTTCCCTAGTGTTTAGCATATTAGCTTGTACAATATAAGCATTATATATGTCTATTGAATGAATATATCTCAGTCATTAACAAGGTAAACTTGTTTTTTAATAATATTTTTTATTTTATTTTTAATTATATTATATAATATTAATATAATAATATAATATTATATTAATTTATTATTTTAATAATATTTGCTATTTGTAAAGTTCTTCTATATAATATTCTCGGTCAACTCCTTATGTCACTAGAAGTAATATATTTGATTTCTGTATACTTTTAAAAATATAAGTTCAGAGGAAATTACCTTTAATAACTTCAACAACATTACAATTTGGATTAATGCTTCCAATGTGTTTTCGGTGAGTTGAACTTCCTTTTCCTTTTCCACCAAACAGTAAGGCTATGCAAAATTAAAAAGTTAAATAGTTAAATACATTTCAGTCTTATAGCTTTTTTTTTTCTCTCAGTAGACTTTAAACTGGAAGACATAAATATTTCTTATAAGCATTAATGTTCACTAAAAACTGAATAGCTATATATGTTTAGCTAATGGGCAATAAAAGGAAATGAATTGTACACTACTGTATCAATAGATTTTCTCCTCTCTTTGCTCCTAAGTACTTACAGTGCTGATTGAGTAGCATTCTTATTGAAATGCGACTCATGTAAAAGCGATCCAAAAAATACTGTACATTCTGGCTGGTCACTGGATCTACGCCAAAGCTTTCCTTGTATTCAATCACACCCTGAGCCATGGTAGGAATGACATCATTATGTCGATTCCGGATTCTTATCACAGTGTCTGTAAAGCTAAACAAAACACACTTGTTAGATTGGTCCTACATTTTTAAACACCTATTTAGAGTAACAAAATAAAGTGAACTAACAAGAAAGGAAAACAAAAATCCTCAATTTCTACACAGCATATAATGTATACACAGCATCAGTGTATTTTTGGGGTAGTAAATACTATCTTAGCAGTAAAAGTAGCAACCTTTCAATTTGTTCAAGTTTCACAATCTGGTCCACAATTACCAAAACTAACATACTTTATGACACTGGTTAAACACAAAGGTTTTTGTTTTGTTTTGTTTTTCTATCCATTATTAACATTTTCTATTCGGCTTTCAAAATAACTTTTCTAAAGCCCAAGCCTAAGCACGTTTACTTCATTGGCTTAAAAACTTTCACTGACTCCTTATCATCCCTAACATAAAATATGAATCCCTCAGAGGTCAAGCATTTAAAACCCTTTATACTTTGCCTTTCATTTACCTTTGGGAGCTCATTTTATAACTGTTCCTATACTCTGTTTCAGGAAATCAGATCTATTTACTGTTTCCCAAATACAGCATTTCATCTCTAATGTAATGTAAATGTCATTGCACAAAGTATCCATATAATGCATCTCCACACCTGTTTTTAGAACCCCTTCAAAGGAATTATTATTTTTTTTTCTTTTTTTCTTTTTTTGCTCAGGCAATTGGGGTTAAGTAACTTGCCCAGGGTCACCCAACTAAAAAGTGTTAAGTTTCTGAGGCCAGAATTAAACTCAGGTAGGTCCTCCTGACTTCAGGGCTAGTTCTCTGTCCATTGCACCACCTAGCTGCCCCACCAAGATAATGTTAAATATGGTTATTGTGCCCATCATAAATCTGAACTGATTATGAATAAGTTTATGTCAATATTTACACTATTGGTATAAAGATATAATAGTCTCTGCTAGGTTTTGGTCACTCTCCAACCCTACATCATCTTCCCCCTTCCATGCCATCATCTTCATGGTGCTAAGGTAGAATGAATGAAATAATATAGCCTAAGTCAAGACTCAATTCATGTATCTTCTCCAAAAAAGGATCCTTCTTGATCTAAAGTATTAATGCTCTCACTTATGTCTTCCAATTATCATGTAGCTACTTATCTTTGTTTACATGTATTCTCATCCCAATGCTCGAAAAAAATCTAAGCTGCCTCAAGGAAGGGATACTTTTTCTTCCTATCTTTGAATCCATTGTCTAGCGCAGTATTTACACATGGTAGGAGATTGACAAATGCTTGTTAGGTTTGAAGTCTTTATCTAGCACTGACTATAAGTAAGTATGGTCCTACACAGATGCTTCTGGAGCATGACAGTATGTGGTACTCTTAGCTAATAGTGAATCAAGATAAATAGGTAATTTAAACTCTTTAGTGTTAGAAACTGTCATATATCTAGAGCAAAAAATAATGTATGGCATGTGATATTATTTCATTCATTCTATTATATTAACATTATACAGATGAGGGCAGGAAAGAGGGTATATTAGTAAAGGAAGGAGGGGGGAGAAATGGCCAAAACTTAGAATGAGCTAGTACAACTTTGTGCCAATAGTTTAAATAATGACATAGGCCTGTATATTATATAAATAATGACATATAGGCCTGCAAATTTGTAGTGGGCAAAAAAAGACATGTTAAAGATGGTACTAACCCCTATTAATAAAAGATTAATAAAAATATCAAAGGAAAGTGGTTACTTAAAATATATTACAAATATATTTTATATCTAATTTGATATTCTACATTAACTATCTGGCATTCCCCTTAAAAAATCACTTCACAGGAAATTCAAAAAACATAATCAAAATGGTTCAATGAAGAATTTTAATGGAATCTGTAGTGGGTCACAGAGAGTGGGGAAACTCTGGGTGAAGTATAAGATCCTTAAGCCCAAAGGGAACTTGCTAACGACATCTGGTTCAGTCACCCATCTCCCCTAAGGACTCTCATCCTTCCTGAGAAGTTAGGAGGTGGTGACAACCTGTGTTGAGATTAAAGCAAAGTGATACCAGATGGAAGAGTGATACCAAGTGGCAAACTACGTACAATAGCAAGTTGTTTATGTGATCCCACATGCTCAGTGTTGTTTTTGTTACATTATATAAAGGAAAAGGTGCTTGAAATAAACGGACTCCATTTTCTCATTATCCTCGGGAGTCCCGCCTCATCACCTCCACTAGGAAGATATCTTAATATATCCTAATGTGGGAGCTTTAGAAAGCAACGGTATGTTTTGTCACCCCAGCTTGGGGGCTCTAGAAAGTAGGATATTTTAATCACCCCGATGTGAGGGCTCTAAAAAGCAACAGTACATTGGGGGCTCTAGAAAGCAGGACACAACAAGAACCTGTTCATGAGAAACAATTACAGAATTTATAACTCTCATTTAAAGTTTTATTTAATTCTCATTTAACTGTACTATTCAAAGTACTGGGAGACTTATACCCAATTTTTTTTCTTTCAAAAGTAAAAAGCTGTATACCCAATTTGATCATCCTTTTTGTTGAATTTGACTTCCAAAAATCATATTAAATCTTTAACCTTTGCTCATTATTATTTTTTCATTATTCATTATTAATCTTATTCAAAAGTATGTGCAACAAGTTTTAAAGGTAGTTCTAAAGAATAATTATAAAGATTTTAAACAATATCAGCATTGTTGGAATACGTGTACAGTGTCTCAAGGTAATTTCTTTGAAATAGAAAAGAATCTTTCAGATATATACATGTGTATTTTTTTAAAGCAAATAAACATAACTTAATAGGAATCAAGCTAAGTAGAGACAGAGAATCTTAAGAATGGAAGAAAACATGAATTAATAAAATCTGTAAACAAAAACAAAATCACAACACTACTAACCCTTTTTTTCCATTAGAAAAATTAAGTCCAATAACACTGTTGTTTGTCCTTCATTCCTGAAGATGACTTCTATATCAGGAGGTGATGCTATGACATACAAGTGAATTGGATTTGAGTGAGGGAAGGCTATGCAAGGTCATCTGCCTCACTTTCTTCTCTGGAGCCATCTGGGTTCAGTGGCCAGATGTATTTATTTTTTGGAATAGTGTTAGAGGACAAAAATTAGGCAGTAAAGATACTGCAAGAATGGGAGCAAGAATATACTTACTCATAAACAGCTTTAGCATCTTCAGCACTTTTATCCTTAAAATCCAGGAGCTCCTGTAGACTCTGGATGTACCTAAAATGTAAATACCCAAGTTAAAATTGAACATTATGTTCCAAGACTTTAATCTGTAAAAATATTTCAAATGTACTTTTAAAATATCACTTTTTGATCAAGAACAATACTGACATCATATAAAAAGGACATAAATTGTTGAAAAGATATTTTTTATAGTTACTCAAGAGCTAGTCTATATTCCCTCTTGCTGACAATGTTTCAGACAAGATATTATTCAAAAATCTTAAAATCTTATCCTGCTATGGTTTTGTTTATCTTTAACTCTATATCTTCACTCAACTACTTGACATGTCTTTAATTCAAAAAAAGATGTATAGTTCAATGTACATTTGACTAGTGAGTCCACACGTGGTGCTCTCAGCCATGCCACTAGATAAAATTTTTAAATCTACAAACTGAGTAGTCCATCTAACTCATATGTCTTGACTTTAAAGCTTTCAATTTTACAAAGTATATGATCATCCAAGAAAATATAAACATAAAATAATAATAATAAAACCAAGTATTTTATTTCTTAGCATTATAAGAAAGTTGAAGCACTTGAAATAGTATTGCACTTCTAAAGAGAAGAAGTTATCAGCTCAAAAATGAAGAAAATGAGAAAGATAATATATCTCTTTCAGGGGCAAAAAAGTATCATTTTTTAAAAAACCAGTAATAAGACTAGTATTCAAATCACTGTACTATAATCTCTTTTCAGTTAAAGAGAACAATTATACAGTGTCATAAAAACTTCCTTCCTTAACCACATTATCTCAAACTATTGTTATGAAAGATTAAGCAACAAAGGTGTCTTAGATAACTATCTGTAAAAACTGTGTTTATTTTTAATGTTTTCCTGATTGCATGTGTCTGACAGAATTCCAAAGGTATATATTTTGTTGCTACTTAGTTCATTAGGCAGGTCTGACTCTTTGTGACTCCATTTGGAATTTTCTTAGCAAAGACATTAGAGAGGTTTGCCATTTCCTTTCCAACTCATTTTACAGAGAAGGAAACTAAGGCAAACAGGGTTAAGAGACTTGTCCAGGACACATAGCTAATATGTGTCTGAAGCCATATGTGAACTCAGCTGACTCCTGAGCTATCACTCTATTTACCACACCATCCAACTGTCACCAAAACAAAAATTAGAAAAGGAATTGTTGTTCAGTTGTTTCAATATGTTTATGTGTGTGTGTGTGTAAATGTATACCTCTTATAAATATATCTTTTCAGACACAAAAATGTGTATTCAGTACATATAAATGTATACATCTTGTATGTATATGTGTGTATATATATATATATATATATATATATATATATATATATATATAAAGAGAGAGAGAGATTTATAATAATCATTCCATATTTTTCTGCCTAAAGGTCCACATAACAATGGAATAACTATTTTTAAACATGAGATGCACTATTTTGACTGCAGAGTATATTTTAGGGAAGAAATCTCTCAAAAATATTTCAGCTTTCTTCTCTACTTTAATTCACAATTATTTCACGTTTAATCAAATCTGTAACAGTTTAATGCTTAAAATTGTACTGCCATTTAAAAAAAGAAGTATGGTTATGCTAATTGTGACTCACTTGTTTCTTTTGTCAACTTAAAAAAATGGATGTGTAAGAACAGATTTTCTCACAAGTATAATTTACCCAAAAGAAAAAAAACATAGAATCTCTTAAAATAATAACCATAATCAAGGAATAAAGGTTTTGTAATTAAATTACTTTTCATTCAAAATTTATCTTGACTTTTGCTAAATGTTTATATGATGCTTAAAGAAAACAGCAATAGCGAAGACAAATAAGGACAATTATTTGAAAACATCACAGCAATTAATGAAATGATTATCAACAATTTTAAAAAATATGGCTTATAAAATTGAAGATGTTTTCAACAATAGAATTTATTAGGAATTTATTTTCATTTATTAGGAATGTATGTTTTTAAAACACATTTGCTAGTCCAGCTAGATGGCATAGTGGCTAGAGCATGGCCCTGGAGTCAGGAGGACTTAAGTCAATTATGTCTCAGACACTTAACATTTACTAGCTGTGTGACCCTGGGCAAGTTACTTAACCCCAATTGCTTCTCAAAAATTCCCCACAAAACAAAGTATACTATAAATTTATTCATACTGACTGCATTCGTTCGAATTTTAGAATGTTAAAAAAAATCAAAGTTTGAAATTTAACAAAATATGGATCACTAAACATACTTAAGGCACATGCTATTCTGTGTAGAACTGCTTCTCTCAAAGCAAAGAATAATAACATCTAGCACTTAGGAAACAAATACACCACAAATAAGGACTGCTGTACAATTCTAGTGGTCCAACAAAGATTTACAAAAAGGCAGTGCCCTCAACTTAAGTTAAAATATTTTCCAACGATGTTCCAAAAACAAGACAGGATTCTTACCAGCTCTGTACCAGTTGAACTGAAGGTGTTCTTAGAAGGTTATCTGGAAGGAGACTTATTTCTTTCATTATGTTTGCCAATCTCACTGGCAACTCCTGCCTCAAAAACATAAATGAGGTCTTTTCACATGCATTCACAGATCCTGAAACCAAAAGAATTTGGAAATCAAAATAGAAGTGTGAAAGAAATGAGATTCTATAAATACAATTCTTCCACCAAAAGTTTCTTTTATATTCTTTGCTTCTAAATGGCTAAATTTTGAAAGTACCTGCTTAAGAATTATATTATTTAAAAACTGAATCTTAAGGAAAACAAGGTAATATGTAAGAGAAAGAAAATCATAAGTCTACAAGATCAAATCAACTCTGCCTAAAAAGTACAGTTTTACCAAGAAAAAAAAACCTAAATTCCCAATACCATAACAGCTCACTGACCTAAGGATTCTCAGTAATGACATAGGATAAATAACCACCAACATATATATTCTTAAATTTCTACTAAATATTCCATTCAAAAGAATGGTTTCTTATTTCACTATTGGTATAGAAAAGTTTACAATCCTGCTGAAGGATTTAGAAGACACTGTAATCTGAGGGGGAAGGTGAGTCTGAAAAATATGCTTTCTTCTGGTATAAAGGAATTAGACAAAATGTACTGATCAAACTGCTCTAATGGTAGCCATCATTGGGCTTTTGTGTTCACTCATATTTTACCATAATGGGAACAGAATGTCCTATACATAGCAATAACTGTAACTAAAATATCAAAAACAAGTCTTTTTTTTTTTTTTAAACTTAGCTTCAATACCATATTCTACTTTGTAGCCATTCTCATACAAGTGATGAAACTGTCTTCTCTTCCCCTTGAAGCTATCAGATACTTTGAAATTCTCTCTCTCTCTCTTTTTTTTTTTTTTTTTTGCTGAGGCAATTAGGGTTAAGTGACTTGCCCAGGGTTAAGTGTTAGGAAGTGTTAAGTGTCCGAGTCCAGAATTGAATACAGGTCCTCCTGATTTCAGAACTGGTGCTCTATTCACTGCACCACTTAGCTTCCTCTACTTTGAAATTCTTTATGATTATAAATATATATTATATTATAAATAGGCAACTTTTATAGCTATAATTACCTGTTTAAAAAAAGTTTTCCATTTTACTCACTTTTTAGTTATATATGTTTTTTTTTATATAATAAACCAAGTGGAAGCACTAGGAAAGAACTTGCTTCTCCCTACTCCCAGAAAACTACTTTTTCTAACACGATGCAATGCTTCTTCATACTATGTTGTCTCAAAAGATTTAAAAGAAAATACTTTCTCCTAAAATTCAGCTTAATGGCATACTTTTAAAAATGTAATGATCCTATCTTAACTATCAGAGTAGTTAATTTCAAATTATGAATAAAAATAAAAACACGCAGACATTTTGTAGTCAAAACAAACAGACCTCATAAACTAGAAAGTATTTTTATTTTAAAATAATGAAATCATCAACATTGTATTGAGGGTGTAATATTAGGGTATGGCAGTAAATCCTGATAACAAAAGTAAATTATTGTCCCCAGCACTCACAATGTACAGTGTTTTTGTTCAACTACTACTTATTAGAAGACTTCCACTTTTCCCCTTGTTTTATCATCTTCAGAAAGTCCTGAATTCAAACTGGAGTTCAGACACTTACTAGCAACCTGGGCACCTTACTTAACTTGTTTTCCTTTGTTTCCTCATCTGTAAAATAGATCTAATAATAGCACCTACCTGCAGGGTTGTTTTGAAGATCAAATAAGATCATAATTATAAACACAGAACATAGAAAGCACTATATAAACATTAACTATTATTAATATTAATTATTTTATATTTGGCTTAGCCCAAGAAGAACACAACAAATAATAAACGCAACCATCTCTTTTGTTTTCTACAATCTGTTAAATATTTTCTTTCTTTGGAGGAAAACTTTAAAAAAAATATTTGAACAGGAAAAAAACTAGAATGTAAGTTACTTAAAAGCAGTCTGATAACGTTAAAGGAAAACTTTTGAGTCCCGCAGTATTTTGTGTTCATGCAACTTATTTATGCTCAATATTTATTTAAAACTATAACACTTTCTCTGAGTTATCAACATTTATCAGTCCATAAGTATTTACAAAGCACCTATCCTGAGCTAGGACCAATTCTCTGCATTTTTGCAATTATTATTTTCCCTTGATCCTTGGAAAGACAAGAAAAGAGGAGGTGGAAAGGAGTCCCTGACCTCCAGGAGCTCAGAGTCTAATTGATATCCCCCAAAAGTATGATTCTCTTCAAGAAAAAGAGCAAAAAAGTTTTATTTCATAGATCTAAATGACTTGTTTCCTATGTGAACCCTAATGACACGATAAGAAAAATTCTACACCGCCATAAAGCAGCAACATAGCCGTCCTAAGTTTTTTCTACCAACATAATCATTTCTGTCTCAGAGAGTAAAGGCTTTGTGGTAAAAGGAGAATTTACCATTACTCTTGCCTTTTGTTGCATATTAGAAATAACAACCGTGGCTTGTGTCTGAGAGTGCCCGCAACATTGAAATAAAAAAATAAAGAGATAAATAAATAACAAAAAAAAAAAAATTTTAAAGGAATACTTGGCAACAGAACTAGGCCCTGTTGTCTCCCCCTCCCTCCGGCGCTGGATGCTTTTTTAAACTCCTAGTTTTTGCTTGAAAATGAGAAATGCATCACACAAAACGCACGAAAAGAAACACGGTGTCAGGATGCGAAGGAAAAGTGCGAAAAGGAGGGAAGAGATGGGCACGAGAGAATGGAGAACGACCCGGACACACGGATGGACGGAAGGGAAGGCAGGTGGACAGAGGCGAAGGCACAGGAGAGACGCAGACGTGCAAGGACACACATACACACGAGTGATACGATGGGGGACTGAGTCTGATAGAGGGATTCCCCGCCCCCCCCGCCCCGGCCAGTGTGGACACCGCTGCCCCGGGAGTAGCGCAAACACTCTCACCGAAGTCCAGAAACTGCTTCATGGAGAGCGGGGACGGGGAAAAGCGCGAGTAGAAATCCACTTGGCCCGGGACGCTGCGCTCGGGACCAGCACCAGGACCTTGCTTGGGGCTGGGACCGGGACCCGGACCCGAGCCGGCCGAAGCCGCCAGCCGCAGGTACCTTATTAATCTCATAGCGAAATGCTTTTCAGAAGGGGTGAAAACACAAGGGAGCCGAAACCAAGAGGCGCCATCCCGCGCGCAGCTCCCGGCTTCCGTAGCGCGTACGTGGGAGTGAAGGGGGCGGGGCACGGAAGAGGCGGGGCCGCGGGCGCCGTCTGCGCTCGAGGTGCCTGAGAGAGGGAGCTGAGCGCCCCGCCCCTAGGAGGGAAGTGGCGAAGCAGGGGCGTGTCCCGGAGTCGCCGCGCCCCTTCTCTCCTTGAAGCCCTGTCCCGCCAAACTAGAGGCACCTGCTGGGACCCGCACAAACTGTGCTCTGTCTGCCTTCCATCCTCTCCAGGGCTGGTTTTGTTTAGCCCTGCCCATTCTTTAACCAAAGGGGCACGCTGTGCCTATCCAGCCATAACGTTGGATGAGGACGGGGGTGACAGAGAAAATCTCATTCCTCAGTGGCCTAGGAGTGCTGGGATGCCGGTGCTCGCCCTCCCAGCCACGCTCCCAAGGGAGCCACCCAGCGCGGTCCCACCTTGCCTTTCCTAGGACTCCTGCCCTCAGAAATGTAAATAACATTTGTAACATCCCATGGGATGGATGGATGCCTTAGTCTGTTACAAATGTTATTTACAAATGGACCGGGGATGAGAGACGCACTGGAGATCAGAGGAGGTGTATGAGGCTGTGACAATTATGATCCCTTTATTGATTTATTTGAAAAGGCTGTTCTACATGTAAAATGTATGGGATTGCCTGTCATCGAGGGGAGGGAGTGGAGAGAGGGGGGGATAATTTGGAAAAATGAATATAAGGGATAATAATATAAAAAAATTACTCATGCATATATACTGTGAAAAAATTCTAAATAATAAAAAAAGAAAAGAAAAGAAAAGAAAAGGCTGTTCTGTGGTATGCAGAGATTAGTTTCATTGATAGATTCTCCAGTGAGAACTAAAGTGGAAGTTAATTCATTTGACAATCATTTACGCCTCCTTTATATGTTTACTTTTCTTTTTACATTGTATATGTTTTATGAATACATTGTTGTTTGCAAGTTGTCTTCACGATTGGAATGGAAGCTCCTTGAGGGTGGTGACCACGTGCGGGCATTTGTATTCCCAAAATGTAGCACTCTGCCTAACACATAGAAAAATGTTTTAACAAATGCTTGTTGACTTATAGACTGCCAAGCACTATGCTAAATTCTGTGATGCAAAATGGAATTAAAAAAAAGCCAATCACTATCCACAAGGATGTTACTTTCTGTGGCACAGAAACAACCTAAAAATAAACACACAAAAGGTTTTGCAATTGTCAATGCTGAAAAATTACCCATGCATATATCTAGTAAATAAAAATCCATAATTAAAAAAATAAACACACAAAATATCTTGAAAGTAATTTCTGGAGAGAGGAGACTAGCATGTATGGGGATCTAGAGAAGTCTTCTATGGGAGATGGCTTTTCAGATAAACCTTGAAGGGGACTAAGGATTCTAAGAGACAGAGAGCATGAGTGCATTGCAGATGATAGAACAGCCTGACTGAGGCCAGATCCTTGGTAGTTTAGATTCAATAAAGTAATAAAATGAAACATCATCATGAACCATTCAGCAGTTAACAAAAGGAAATTTACTTAGCCATAGTAGGAAAAAGAGATATTCATTTGAGTTGTCCATGGTTGTATCCCAGTTCAAGAAGCTTCCATTACTCCTAAATGCCAGAAGAATCAAAAGTAAGGCATTTTATTTATTTATTTTTGCTCAGGCAATTGGGGTCAAGTGACTTGCCCAGGGTCACACAGCTAGGAAGTGTTAAGTGTCTGAGGCCAGATTCGAACTCAGGTTCTCCTAACTTCAGGGCTGGTGCTCTATCCACTGCACCATCTAGCTGCCCCTGCTTAGTTGCATTTTAGAAGAAAGAGGACTCTACAGGCAAAGATAAGGAAAGTACATTCCAGGCTTGGACCAGTACAAAGGTAAAGATAGGAGATGGAGTCTTCTCTGTAAGGAACAGAGAGAAGACCAGTTTGACCAGTTCGACAAATTCAGGAGGGGGGGTAATTGTAATAAGATTGGAAAGAGATAGCTTTTGGTCAGGTTACACAGAGTTTTAAGAGTAAACAGAAGTTCATATTTTATTTTAGAAGCAATGGGAAGCCTCTAGTTGATTGAACAGGAAATTGATATAGTAAGATCTGTGATTAAGAAAAAATTACTTTGGCAGCAGTGTATACAGTGGATTAGAGTAGAGAAAGACTTAAGTCAAGAAGCCCAATTAAGAAGCTATTGAAGTAATCTAGATGAGAGGTAATGAGGGCTAGAACTAATAGTGGCTATCTCTGAATAGAGACAAAGGTCTGATCCAAGACATATTGTGAAAACAGAAATCCAGTTCTTTAGGTTAATATTTTGTTTGGCCTTTGTTATGATGTTATATCATATAACATCAAATAATATTATAAATATCCAAATGGCCTTTGGCAGAAAAAAAAGATTCCTCACTCCTGATATAGATGATAAATTAGCAAAGGAAACTGAGAATGATCAATCAAATAGAATCAGGACAGAGAAATGTCATGAAAACTGAAAGGATTTCAACATTACCACTTTCCTCCTCCTCTGAGTTCCTAAGAATTTTAGTGTAGAGATTTTTGTTTGGATGAGTAGTTTGGAAATTTAGGTAGGTTTTGTTTTTTTGTTTTCCTAAGACTGGTGATAGAAAAGAGCAAAGGGAATTTAAAGAATTACTGATGCTTGATGATAGAACACAATTAGTATACCAAGTTCAGTTATATTTAAATCACAAATGCAAGAGGAGGAAAGAATGGAATGCCTCACTCCAAAAACTTGCTATTTTTAACTGTTTAAAACGTGTGTGTTTCTAATCTGTTACTGTTTTTAAAAGCTCTTTTGAATCCTACTAATTAAGATACAGAAACGAGTATGGTACTTGAAAGTAAAACCTATTAGTGTCTTTAACTCAATTTCAACTTAACAAACATTTGATAAGTAAGCCCTCAGCTAGGTGCTGGCATACAAAGATAAAAGTGACAGAGGTTCCTTTGACAAATTCACTTTTATTGGAGGGATCCAGCATATAAACACATTAATAATAATTGTTATATGAATTATATTTTAGTTACTTCCTAACATAACAGTATTATGTAATAACAGTATTAGCCCCTGAAGCATTATTTCCAGCAAACTATACTAACATAGCATAATGTGATATACAAGGTTCCTTGTTATAAAATTCTGGATATGCAGGGATTTTTAAAATTTAGGTGGCATAGTGGATAGAGTGTTGGGCCTGAGGTCGAGAAGACCAGAATTTAAATCTGGTCTCAGACATTTATCTAGCTATATGATCCTGGGCAAGTCATTTAACTTCGGTTTCTATCAGTTTCCTCATCTATCAAATGGGAATAATAATAGAACCCACCCCCCAGAGTTATTCTGAGATTCAATGAGATCACTGTAAAGCATTTAATGTAATGTGTGGTTGGTACATAGTATAACTTAAATAAATGTTAGTTATTATTGTAATGCTAAGAATTGGATTGGTTCTAAAGATAAGTTTTATATACATATAAGCAGGTATTAACTACATGCATTATTTATTCAATAATTAATGTTTTTGTCCTACTACCCATTTTTAATCCCTTCTGTAACTTTTGAGATTGTCGATCATCCTCTCTTCTTGGATATTCTCTTCCTTCTGGATTTTCATTATGCTGTCCTATTCTGGTTTTCTTCACACATGTTTTTATCACTTCTTTGCAATCTCCCTTGCTGATTCATTATCCATATCACTCTCCACAAAATGGAAACATTCTCCCAACACATTGTCCTGGACCTTCTCTTTTTTCTTTCACACATTCTCTTATTCTCTGATTTAATCAACTCCTATGAGTCCAATTATTATTTCTATGCAAAAGACTTCTAGATAGATCTTTATCCAGACCTTGCTTCATTTTCTAAAATCTAAAATGAATGCTGCCAGAAAGAAGCCAAAGAAACCCAAAACAAGTACAACCAAGTGGAAATTGAGGAGAGATGATCATGTTGCATTTGAATTATTGTACTGCCTCATGAGCCCCAATTAAGAAAAATAGTAAATTCCAGCCTCCTTTTTTTCTACACTCATTTATTCCTCCTTTAACCCTCCCTTTTCTTTCCCTTCTTTAAGCACTCAAAAAAGAACCAATTCATCCCAAGATCGTCTTTTTCTTACTTAACCCCCTTAATAACCTTTAAAGATATTAAGGTTATGAGAGGACATTTGTCTCTTCTCCCCCTATTAGAATGTTAATTTTATGATGAACAGACTGATTTTAGAATTATTTACATGAACAGATGCTGAGTGAAGCAAGCAAAACAACCATTCATAACTAAGAAAATATTCTACACAGCAAAAGCAAGATTGTGCCATGATCAACTATGATAGATTTGATTCTTCTTATCAGTTCAGTAATCTAAGGCAATCCCAATAAACTTTGGATGGAAAATGCCATCCTCATCCAGAGAGAACTGTGGAGACCGAAAAGAAATCAATACATGCTATATTCACTTTTTTTTCTTGTTTTTTTTCTTTTTCCTTTTGTTCCTGATTTTTCTCTCCCGACATGATTCATATGGAAATATGTAAGAAATGAATGTACATGCATAAAAAAAAGAATGTTAATTTTATCTCATTATACAGCCCCATTTCAAGTACTCAGATAAATTTATCTTCTTAGGTTTCTTTTGAATCTGTTTCTATTTAAAAAGTCCTGCTCCTCTCTGCTTATCATGCCTCCCTAAATCTGTCCTCCCTTTTAACACCTCTCCCCTTTCTCTTTTCCCCTTTCCTTCCTGCTTCCCTGTTGGATAAGACAGATTTCTACACACAAATGAGTGTTTATGTGTGTGTTTATGTATGTATATACACACATACACACACATATATATATTTCTATACACAAATGAGTGTTTATGTGTGTGTTTATGTATGTACACACACACACACACATGAATGAGGTTTAAGCATTGCCCTCCTCCATTTTCCTCTCTACTGCAAAAGCTTGCATGCCTCTTTATGTGAGATGATTTCCCCCCATTTTCCTTTCTTCCCCCTCCCATCCCCATTCTTCCAGTACTTCCCCCTTTCTCATCCTTCCATTTTTTGGGAATTATCCCAACACAGTCAATTCACTCTCATGCCCTCTATGTAAACTCCTTTTAACTGCTCAAATAAAAATAAAGTTCTTAGGAATAACATGTCTCTTTTTTCCCATATAAAAATGTAAATAGTTTAGTATTATTGAGTTCCTTAGAATTTTTCTTTGAAGTTTATCTTTGTCATGCTTTTCTTGAGGCTTGTGGTTGAATTTCAAATTTTCTATTAGTCTTGAATCTTTTCATAGAGATTTTATTAAATACCCATTTTTGCCCCTAAAGGATTATATCCAGTTTTGCTAGGTAGGCTTATTCTTGGTTATAATCCTAGCTCCACTCCTTTAATGGGGTAGCCACTAAACATTGCATAACCTGACTGTGGCCCCATGTCTATTTATAATACTTTCTAATTGAACTGGGAGTTCTGAAATTTGGCTATAATATTCCTGGGAGTTTTCATTTGGGAAATCTTTTCTCATTCTCTCTCTCTTTTTTTTTAATTGTTGCTTGATATTTCATGGAGTCATTATGTTCCACTTGCCCAATTCTAATTTGTAAGGAATTCTTGAGTGAGCTTTTGTACTTCTTTTTTCCAGTTGGTCAAATCTTAAGAAGCTAGTTACATCAATGAAATTTTGTTTTTACCATTTGATCAGTGTTTAAGGTGTTATTTTCTTCAGCATTTTTATGCTTCCTTTACCAAGCTTTTGTTTCTTCATAACTTTCTCATTTATCTAATCAATTTTTTCCCACTAATCTCATTTGTTTTAAAACATTAAAGTCCTTCCAGGAATTCTTGTTGGGTTTGTGTTCAATTTGCATTTTTATTTGGGTTTTACTTGTAACTGTTTTGACATCGTTGTCTGAGTTTGTGTCTTGATCCTTCCTTTCACCATAATAGATTTTTACAGTTAGTTTTTTTCTTTTTGAATGTTTTTTACCTTCAGTGGCTAAATAAACTTACAAAGTATTGCAAGACCTATTTGTTAATGCTATTATGGTAGGCTGGGCTGATTTGGGGTTTGTCTGGTATTGCCAAGTCAGAATTAGAATGAAATGAGACTGCTATGGACTATATAACAAATGGACAGTTAAGTGATTAGATTGCTGGTCTTGGGAGTTAGGAAAATCTGAGTTGGAATCCAGTTTAAGACACTTATTATCTTTGTGAATCTGAGAAAACCATTTAACTCAGCCTCAGCTTTTCTTATCTGTTAAATGAGAACAGTACCTGTTGTTCAGCTGTTTCAATGATGACCGACTATTCATGAATTCCTTTGGGGTTTTTCTTTAGAAAGATATTAATTTGCCATTTCCTTCTTCTTCTCATTTTACACAGGAGAAAACTGAAGCAAATGGAGCTAAGTGATTTGTCCAGGATGACCCAGCTAATAAGTGTCAATGGTCAGATTTGAACTTGGGAAGGTAAATCTTTCTGACTCCAACTCTGAACTCTAATCCATTGTATCATCTAGCTACCCTGTATCTTCCTCCCACAATCATTGTAAGGATCAGCTAAGATAACACATGAAAAGTGCTTTGCAAATTTTGTATAATATATATATATATAAATACTAGTTATTGTTATTATTAGTTGAACATGGTAAATCCTTGAGATCCTCTCATCCAAATATGAATAAATGTGACTACAATGTGAAAAAAAAAACTTCATCAATCTTTCCCTCACTTTCAGTCTCCCCAGCTTCTATTTCCAAATATGTCTGTAGATATTTTAACTGACAAGCAGAGTTAGACCAGAGAAGATTTTCTTACCCTGACACTTAGCTTTGCTGTTATAAAAAAATGGCACTTGACATTGCTCACTTCACTGTAATAATCAAGTATTTATCTGCTCCATTTTCCCCAATATGGTGCCTGGCCCACCTTTACCCTGGGCTAGGCCAGTTTTCCTGCTAAGATTTGATCATTTGCAACTTACTTCCCCATAGATAGACAACTGTTAATCCTTTTATTACTTTCCTCAGAGATGGGAACAAGTAGCATACAGCTACTCCAGAGATGGTCTCAGTCAGCACTTCAATAATACTCCCAAATTATAACAGCTGGATCAAACAACTTGCAGATCTAAAAAACCTATATTTATTTTAAGGTATGATAGAAGTAGTAATGCTGATTTTCTATTTGACCATAATCAGGGACCAAAGGAAAAATCCATTTATTTATATAAACTCTCTTGAGGTCACAACTAAAGGGAGCTCCAAAGTTTCCTGAGGGTTTCCCCATTAAGAACTACCAGAAGCAGGCCCCTTGATTTTAGTATTAAAAAATCTTTAATTATCACCAAAGCTGATCAGACAATGTCCCCTAGGAATAAGGTGAAGTCCTCAAAACAAGATACTGTGTTTGCTTTCTCTTTTTTTTCCTCCTTTTGGAGCATATAACCTATAAATAAACTAGAAAGTAAATTTTTACATTTTCTCCATCTTACTAAACACTCTAGAATCCATTAGCATTCTGACAGGCAATGCACAGGTTCTTGTCAGTAGCAAGATTGCTCTACTCTTCAAAGATGAACCAAGAAAGTATAGTATAATCTATCTTTCAAATGCCAAGTAAAAATAATAAAGGTAATTATTAAGAACAGGTAAACAACTTGGTGCTTCTAATATGTAACTTTTTTTCATTTTGTTAAATTATTTGGTAATTCATCATGACTATCATTCCAGACAAATGGACCCACTAGCTATTATTTATTACTAAAGACTTGACAAACCATTCATTTCCTGCCTCTTTACATTTGTAAAAGTCATTCCCTTTATCTGTAAAACATTCCTTCATTATCTTTTCTTCTTGGATTTTTAAATCAATATTTTTTAAAGGCCCTACATCAGGTGAAACTTTCTTACTTCTCTCATCTATCTCTCCCTCCTCAAATAGTCTCAGAACACTTTGATCACACTTGGCACAGTCCCTGAACACTCTTTGTGATCTCTCCTTTACCACCTCTTCTACATTTCCTACTTTACAGTATACTTGTGCGAGTTTTATCTGTCCTGTAGCAAACTCACTGAGAGCAGGTGCTTTTTCAGTTTTGTCTTTATGTCTAGTACAGTGTCTTGCATGTAGTTCATTTGTTTAATAAATGTTTGACTTGAAATGAATCTTACCAGAGCAGTTTAATAAAACTGCTAGAATGAGGATTAAATCAAAGTGATTATAGATTTGTCAAGTAGTGATCTGAAGCCACAATTTCCTTTGGAGGCAAGTAAACAGGTTAGGCAGGAGTAGAAATGTATTTCTTTTAGTGCAGTGGTGGTAGGAAATCAGTAGAGCTAAATACCCTTTAGCCTCACTGGAATGACCAATTCCTCTGGATAGGGGCACCATTTCCCCTACAATTCTCATGTTGAGAATGATGAAGATGTTTACTGTACATGTGTTTGAAATTCTACAGCCTACAAAGTGCTTTTTAACATACAGTATCTCATTAGATTCTTATAATCTGACTTGATAGGACATTTTAAACAAATCTAAAGTAAATATTGTAATGTCATTCTTGCTTATTTTTGGCTGAGGTTATTTGCTTTTTCTAAAATATCAAAGGCCTACAATACTATCCAAATACTAGATTGGGGTTCTCAGATACTCTAGTATTGACCAAGGATTCTTAAACTTTTTCCACTCTTAACTCCTTTTCACTGGAGAAATGTGACCCCAAGGATACAGATATATTAAAATGGGTATACAAATCGAACATTTACCGATAATAAATCATAACTTTATAACCCCCACATTGACCCCATATGGATCACAACCCAGTTTAAGAAGCTGGGTACAGACCATTTCAATTCTTGGTGAATCTATGACCTCATGGATTTAGGTACTCCCTCCAGAAATGTAGAGAGCAACATAAGTTAATTTAGAATATGATTTATACCTATGATTTCATGAATTTTGACTGTCTTCCAATGAATCTGTTGATGTGTCTAGTAACAATGAGTGAGGTAAGTAAATTTTCTATCATTGTTCCCATTTTGTTTTTGTTGTTCAGTTGTGCCTGACTCTTCATGACCCCATTTGGGGTTGTCTTGCAAAGATATTGGAGTGATTTGCCATTTCCTTCTTCGACTTATTTTACAAATGAGGAAACTGAGACAAACAGAGTTAAGTGACTTGCCTGGGATCACAAAGGTAGTAAAGTATCCAAGCCTAAATTTCAACTCAAGTCATCTTGACTCCAAGCCCAGTGCTCCATCCCCTGCATCACCTAGTTGCCTTATTTTAAAGATGGACAAATTGAAACTCAGGTTAAATGACAATAATATAATAGCAGTAGAACCATAATCCAGGTGTTCTGACTCTAAATTCAGTCTTTTTTTCTAATATATAATAATATTTATTCTGCAGATTTTAAAGTATGTCACAGCCAAAAGAAAAATACTTACTCGATCACTTCAAATAACCTCACTTTTTACAACTGGTAAAGACACTATCTCATCATTGTCCAAATTAATCTGGACACAGAATCCTAGATCCAAAAGCTGAATGATCTTTGAGGCTTTCTAATCTAACATTCTCATATCATTATATACTGAGGACCTGGTAAATAATGTAAACTGGGGGGAAAAAAGAATTGTCTCCTTCATTGCATAGCATAGACTTACATAAGAAAATAAATATGCTATTATAAATTTTTAAAAAGTTTTTTAAACTATCCAAATTTTCTTATTACAGATTTTATATTGCCTTTTCTTTGGATATTTGTTTACTCATTTATATCAAACATTAATCAAAATCATATGACAACTTTGGGATGATTTTGTGTATTAAAATTAAATAATATACTACTTCATAAACCATAAAAATAAATAGTTTCACAAAGAGAAATCTGGCAATAAAGACTTTCTCACAGATATTTGCTATGTTCCAATACCAAAGCTAGCCTCATGATAATGACTAAGCAGTAAGTACTTTCATAAAAAAAATTTATTTCACACTTTTATACAAATATCCACAGGTACGTTCTCATCATGGAATGATTTTACAACGTTAGTTAGTATAAAAATTTATCAAATGCAAACAGACCAGTGACTTGACTTGAGATGACATTTTTAACAATTCTAAATTTAACACTGCAACAACATTCTTGCTTTTTGTGTTGTTGAAAACTACACCGACTTCAGAACATTCATTTTTTAATCACAAAGGCCTATGAACACTGCCAGCACAAGCAGCCTCTTAGCAGTTTATAAAGTCAGTACATTGGGATCTTGAGTTATCCAGGCAAGAAACTGAATTGTTAAACACTGATGCTACCTTGGTTTTGAAACTAAAATTGTAAACAAAATACAATTTGTGTAAATGTCATTGTATAAATGAATGAAGACTTTTGAAATGCTTAAGAATTTTAAGGGCATAAAATTCCTGAAAAGGAAAAAAACCAGTCCAAACCAATGAAAGCACACATAATAGTATTTTGTATTTTATATTTTCTTATACTTAGTTTCAAACTAATTAGCACCTTTCTGCTTTCCTTCCTCCCATAACTTAACATTTTGGAACATGACAGTTAAGTAGCCTGTTTTATGATACCCATTTCTATTCAAGATATAATCAATGTATATAGCACAGAAATTGCCTATATATTATGTCAACTGAATGCAATATGCAATTTAAAGGCATTTAAAGTTCTTATTTTCATATTCACAAAGTCATTCATAGAACATAGGTTGAAAAAAAAACATCAATGCGTTCTTTTGATGGCTTTAATAGTAACAAAAAAATTAAAAGTCAGCTATCATGTTTAAAAAATAAAATCACTATTTTGACATCAGAGCATTCATTCAGTAGTCTCAAATTGGATCAGTTCAGATCCACCATATTCACCTAGCTTGTTTCCAAGTGCTATTAATAGAGAGCATCTGGAGGAGTGAAGGATGGGGACAAACAAGTCCTTTTCCTCTAAGACTTCCTTAAAGCATATATATGATGTTCTGAAAATAATAGCTGGAGGGCAAACAAAACATTCCCATACCAAAAAAAAAAAAAAAAAGGGGGGGGGGGGACCCTGACTGTTCTTAGAGTTAATCCTATCTTAGAGTTAAATCCTACCTCTTAACCAAACCCAGATCTAGATGGAGTTTAGGAAGAATGAAAGTGGAAGAGATAATGGGGAAGATGCTATAATATATAGTTAAGTTTTAAGTTATTAAAAAAATATCTCTGGCATATTTATAAAGAATTATTATTTTCTTTTTGCAGTGAAAGATTTAGGTCAAAACCACTAACCACTTCTGCACTAATCCTGATCACCTAAACCAATCAAAGAAAGATAAATTGGATAGTCTTTGGCCTATGTGTTAGTCAAAGGCAAAATGATTTATGAGAAAAATAAATACCAGGGCTAAAATATATACAAAACAATGTAACTAATATTCAAGCCTGTTGTGTGTGTGTGTGTGTGTGTGTGTGTGTGTGTGTGTGTGTTAGTCAGAAGAAATGATAACCTGTATATTTTGGTGTGAGTATATTCACACAAATCTGAGGTTAAAAACAAGATGGTGGGATGGCAGCATCACCTTCTATTGCACATTTACTTAAAGACAGTACTTTAGGTTAAATCGTTGTTGATTTAAAGTTCTCTGATTTTAGTGGAAGAAATATTTGGAAAGGCAATGCAAGAATTATAAAGCTTAGATATCAGTATGTAGATATCAGCATGACTGATGATAGTGGCTTTCTTTCTAATATACTAATGAGAAGATTTCACACGAGGTACAACTCAGCATACCTTTTCTCATCAGAGGTCAGCCACACCAAAATAAAAGGCAATCTAGAAATTTAAATTAAGGCAGCTTAAAAAAAAATCAGTTCCATCTGTCTTAAATTTAGCTGTGCAAAATAAAAGCCTTGGGATATGTAACAATATCCACAGTTAAGAACTGTAGGTCCATACTGTCTGTAGTAAGTCTGAAACCAATCCTCAGTTACCGAAGGAACTTTTAAATCCATTTAAATTTCTGAGTTGGAAAACAAGAGAATAGTCTGGAAAGTGTGCTGTTTTTCCCCCTAGGAGTAGCTTTCATCTTCATTCCATTTTGTGATCCACTGTTTTTTTTCCAGGCCATCATTATATTTCTCATCTTTGATCTGCCGTTCCTCTTTCCGGATTCTTACAGCATGGTATCGGGGAACACTGTCATCGTACCTGGAGCGCTTAAAGAATCCACACTAGAGAAGAGGCAGAAAAGGGGAACAAAAATATTCAGTTATAAAATGCAAAACAAAATGTACTAAAGTAGGAACAGCTAAGCTTTTTTTTTTTTTCCTTCTAAAGTAATTCCCACATTTGGGAAAAAAGAAATAATTTTCCTTAAGAAAGAAACACAATATATCTCTAAAGAAAAATGGCAGAGGTTGAAAAAATGGAGAGTAATAGAGTGAGAAGAGAGTAGAAGATCTATGTAATTGGAGGCTGGGCAAGTATATTTTCAACTATTGACTTTATATTTAAAAAAATTTTTTTAAATATGAAGCCCATCTCTATTCTAATAAGTTAGGAGTCACTGGGAAAATGTTTCTACAACTGAACATATAATTACAATATTTTATTTGGAATTATAAAATTCTAAAAATCCCACTAAAGGAATCATTTCAGCAAAAAGGGCATTTTGGAAATAGATTTAGGAGTTAAATAAAGCCTGAAAATAAAAGAGAAAAGGTTTTTTTGCTAAAATAAATTGATGTTAAGTCACAAACATTTTGTAAGACAGTATCTGAATATACCAATGTGGTGGAACTGGCATATTTAAAAACTTTACTTATGCTTCCTGTTTAAAGCTTCATTGCTCATATCATATCTTCTGGGAGCTCTATATCATTTTAGTTGTATGGGACATGTTGACCTGTCTACAAGTTAATCTCTTTTCTTTACAAATAATGAAGTAATTATGTGCTAGCACTAAGCTAAATGATACACTGCCTAAACCTCTTATTTTGTTTGAGCTACTGTGGGCCTCACAAGACATTGGAATGGCTCCTTTTTTTTTTTCTTTGAAAAAGCAATATGCTTTTTCCATTACAAGAGTTATGTGAATTAAGTACTTTAGCAGTTTCTACTCTGCTCTTTTGGAAGACTATGCAATCTGAATGGAAAATTTCTGAGCTATTTCAGAATCAAGAACTGTTTGGAATGCAGTGTGGTAGTAAAGGAAGAGTCTTCAAATTTAAGAAATGCAGTGAGATGATGGATGATGAGGATATTTAGAATGAAAGATTAGACTGCTTATTATGCAATTACCTACAGGAGCAGAATGCTT
This sequence comes from Sminthopsis crassicaudata, assembly GCF_048593235.1. Classification (NCBI taxonomy): domain Eukaryota; kingdom Metazoa; phylum Chordata; class Mammalia; order Dasyuromorphia; family Dasyuridae; genus Sminthopsis; species Sminthopsis crassicaudata. The sequence goes on from NC_133619.1 coordinate 440,240,270, forward strand.
ATGTTGAATGGTATTACAGTATTATTAAAATACCATAGTAAAAAATTGTATAAGTATTAATATGGCAATAGGAAAAAAAATACATGAGAGCTTTCATCTTAAGGATACTTTAATGGTGACCATATTTTAAAAAATGATTTATTATCCCAGATCAGGTCACAGTAGTATCTATCTACCATAAAACACAGCTGTTATCCCATTTAAATAATGCAATAACTTAATGAACATTCAATGGCATGAGAGAAGTACCCATTGGAATCTGAGTGGGTTGCCAAACTGAGCCATGGAAAGGAACAGGAAGTTGGCAAAATGTCCTTTCCTTGTTTACCAAGATGTCACAAATAACTAACTAAATAAATAAACAAAAGAAAGGAAAACACTCAAGTATTCCCATGGGTCCACAAATAAGAAAAGTATAAGGAGATCCAAAAATTTTAAAAAGGGAACATAGAGGTCAAAGTCCATCACAATAAACTTGATGGACTGTCTAAATTATTTTGTTGAATTGAAATTTCTTTACTATTTACTATTACACCAGTAATGTATAGAAATCTTAATTACAGAAATTCTGGTAATAATGTGCTGAAATGGTTTTTGGTCTGTCTTATGTTGCAGCAAAGCAAGGCTACATCTCTTGATCTTAGCAGCACAATATTTCTGAACAACAACAAAATTATTTCAAATTATCAATTCCCCCCTCCATTTAGTGTAAGTAATTAAAATGATAATAAGAAAAAAAAGGTAAAATTAAAGTGATGAAAAACCCTTTCCATCAAGAGAAATAACATGTTTTCAGCATGCAACAAAGGTTAATAATTAATAAAGCAGCCAACATCGCCTCTAATTATAAGCAATTCCATAACCAAAAAAAAAATCAGTAGCAATTCCTTATGTATTTAACATCTTCAATTTTGCTCATTATCCAGTAGTGAGTATATATGTATATATGTGCATACATGTACATACACATAGATACACATACATTATGTAGTAAGCTCTAAGTGATTATAGAGATTTGGGGTATTTGTTTAAAAGTATTATAAGAATACACATTTTTTGCTACTGTTTTAGGTTGTACTGGAATGGGGAGGAAGGAGGGCAATCACACTTGTGGTTGAAGGCTTTTTTAAAAACTTAATAAAAAACAAAAAGTATGTGAGCATTCAAATGCAAATAATGAAAATAAAAGCAAGCAAGCACATGAAGACACATGGAAACTCATCTGTTAATGAAACGAATGCAGCAAGCTCTTTCCCTTAACATTAGCCACCACAACCACAGCAGGGCCCACAGCTAGCAATGAAAAACATTGATCAATTACCAATTACAGAAGTAGCTCAATACTATGCATCAGAAGTAAGCCTCTCTTTATCAGATGGCTGAGCATGGATCTCAGCCTTGTGATATGTGGCATCATAATGATCTTTCTTATTTCTCTTGAAGAAACCACACTATAAGGAAGCAAGGCACTTAGTCAATTTCATAAGTTGATGTATAATAGCCAAACCAAAAAAACCTCAGAACTTGATCCATTACATTTATAGCCTATTTATAAAGATACCAATTTCGGCTGCCAGGAGCAAGACAGCACTAAATATTTAGGATAACAGTCAACCCAGACCCTCCAGGACATATTGCCTCTTTTGCTGACTTTTCTTTTACTACCCCAACAACTAAGGAACCAATATGGGTAACATATTAGAGGGGAATTGATTTCATTTATTCTGAAGAAGAGTGTCAAGGCGTGCATTTCCCCACATGGAAGGCTATGGCTTTGGTTTCATCTTGAAAGTGCTTTGTGCCCCTCTGCAGAAGGTCAGAAGGCTGACCTGTGCTGTTTGTTCAGACGGTAGTTAGGAAATGAATTCTCTGAAGTGAGACGTTGCACAAATACTAGGAAAAGAGCTGCTGAGAAGTTTTTTTTTTTTTTTTCTTTCTTTCTTTCACAATAAATTCTGCCGAACAAATACCATCTCTTTGGGGCCTAGAGATTTGTGAAGCAAATTACAATACAAATCTGAAGACAGAACAGCGAAAGAATGATTGCTATCATTTTCACAAATTCTGGATGAAGATGAAACCCTCAAATGGTAGAAACTTAAGTGAATTAGATTAGGTCACTCTAAATGAGTATAAAAGCATTATCCCACTTTCTACTGTAATTTCCTTTGTATAACGGGAGACTTGGTTCTATTTACTTATACTTGGTTCATAAGGCCTTGGAATTATACTCAGAAATGTAGCTATTCCTGATAAGTCCGTGACCTTTAGTGAATTCAACTTCTTGTGCTGACAAAGATATACCTAGTTGATTTTAGGAAATATTGTTTGTAAAACCACCTAGTGATCTCTCAATTATCCATGCTAATCATGGGGCAGTGTGACCTAAGACAGAAAAGTCAAACTCTTGAGAGTGAAGCCCCAACCAGATTAAGATATAACTGGGAAATGCTTAACAAAATAAATAAAAATACAATGTAGCAGATGATGATTTGTGATTTTTCTAAGTAGTCATTATGCAGATCCAATCCTTTTCTATTTGAGTTTGACATCACTAGTTTAGATAGACTGTACTGTGGAGTCAGGAAGTCCCAATCATCACATATACTAACTATTTCTATGATCATCACTTAACCTTCTGATGTCCCAGAGAATTCTCTAATAACTATAAGTTAATATGGCTTGCATGTTCCCCACACCAAGAATTTACAGGTCTGGGTCCTCCTAAGAAGGGAAATCAAGGCTTCAGTATTATGGGAGTAACCATAAAATAATGAGTCTTATCTACATGTAAATTCTGAGAGCCAAACTACTTTATACAAAAACTTAAAAGAAAACAGAGCTACAGAATGGCACATCTATTTCATTTCACTATCATATTTCAAGTAAGAAAACCGAGGCAAAGAGACATTATGTGATTTAGCCAAAGCAACACAGCTAGGTGATGGCAGTGCTGGGGCTTGAGACACCAACTTTTTAGATGAAAAGCTATTAACCTATTTGGAAGGCTATCCTTAGAGGCACTCCCCTAAGACCAAAACACTTTTTTTCTTGACTTCATTTTTCTTGATTTTATTTTGGCACAGGCTGGTTAGAATATGAAAAATATAATTGCATGAACCTGCTGCTTGCACAATAAAGATCCACATCAAGGTAAGAAAGATCAGATTCTAAGATTTACAGTAAATCAAAAACTCTTGGGATTTTCTGATAACAAGAATTCCAAATGCATTCTATGGGAGAAGTCTAAAGAATGGCTTCACTTTGGTGGAAACAACTTAAGTCTGGCCGTAACTGGAGGAAGCATAACTATTTGTTAAAACAGATAGGAAAAATAGCATTCTGTGTAGCCCATAGCTAAACTCTATTTGTGATTTATTGAAATTTGTAATGAGGGTAGCTGGGTGGCACAGTAGCTAGAGTACTGAAGTAAAAAAGAACGAAGTTCAAATTTGGCCTTAGACATGTACTAGCTGTGTGACCCTGGGTAAGTCACTTAACCTTATTTGCCTCAGTTTCCTCATCTACAAAATGAGCTGAAGAAGGAAATGGTAAACTACTTTAGAATCTTTGCCAAAAAAAACAAAACACCCAAGGGTTATGAAAAATTGAACATGACTGAAAACAACTAAACAACAATAAAAAAATGTAATATGAAGTGAGAGAATTATACATTACCAATAGTACTAAAAACCTGGACTGCAAAATAGTGTCTAAAGGTATAACATCTAAAAACAATAGTATGCATACAGGCAGAATCCTCATAAAAAATACAAATAGAAAATAATGTACACATATAAATATAATCCTCATATAAGATATATGATATGCATATATAACATAAATTCTCATATTATATGTATATATTATATATATAAAAACTCATATAATGACAAGTAAAAACCATGTGGAAGATTGTTTTTTAAAATGGTTTCAGAAGAGGGAGAGGGAATGATGTTTTTACAATTAAAAAGAAATGAAAAGTTTCTACATGGGTTTCTATTATGTTTAGAACAGAAAGCATTGATGGTAGTTTTTTTCATATTGATTCCAAGTTTTGTCACATCATATGGTCATTTCATGTTGCAGGGGTTGGGAGGAGGGGAAGGAGCTGTACAGTTCAGGAGGGAAGGACACAGATAAAACTTGACAAGACTTGATCCCAAATGAAGAGTAGGCCAGTCTCAAGCAACAAAAAAATGAATCTACTACTGCTAAAACATATTTAGTTACCTGGTCTATGGTTGTACATTAAGGTGGTTGAACTTTACACATCAAAACTTTCCATTATATCCAGATAATTACAATATGCTGGCCTCCCTATTTTGAAAACCAATAATTTTTAAAACATGAAATAAAATACACATAAAAATGCTACTCAAAACCTACCTTCCATAGTAAAAATACTAATAGAGCAAGCATCAAAATTCCAGCAAGGATAGCCACAAGGATGATCCACCAAGGCACTCCAGAATACTGTGCAACTGTCTTTGAAGGAAATACTGTAACACGGACCTGTGAAGCAGAAGAAATCATGTGAGGATCAATGTACTCTGTGTGAATGAATGCAAAGTGTTAAGAGTTTGAAAGAACAATTCTGGCTCAGATTTTGCCTTCAAAAGTAATTTTGACAAGGTTATCTATAAAGTATATTTAATTTTAAATGAATTTTTTTTCCTTATAAAACTGTGTAATACATTTAACACTTGTTTCCTTCTCCAATTCTGCTTTCTTCACTCCAGGCAGACTTAAAAGGACTATAAGCCTACATTGATAAAGCTCCTCCCTCTCCCCCATTAAAAAGTTCAGTATGAGAAAGAACTGCTAAATTAGGTAGAAAGAATATTTATGAACAATAAGCATTCCAAAACATTTTAGAGTTTTCAGAGAATGCCACTAAGGCTAATGGAGGGCAAGGAAGTCAGAAAGGGATGTGGACATGCATAAATATTTTTCTGTGGGTGGAAGTAGCATGGCAGAGGGGATCAAGAAGATCTCTCTATATTCAAGTGCACATATTGGCTGTGTGATTGAACATTTCATTTTACTTCTCAACGGTCCACAAAACTAAAAATTTAAGTTGTGATCTGCTCTGGTCAAAGAAGTTCCTCCCCAGGAAATCTTAAATCTGGTCAAGAAAATTGACCTGTACTCTTCCTTTGCTTATTCAATATTGTTCCCTATACTAGCAAACTGCTTGCCTGGTAAACTCCTGACCATCCTTTAAAACCCAAACCAAATATTATCTTATTCATAAACTCCCACTTCCCCCAAATCAGGATGACCTTCTCTTTTATGCGTTACATGACATTTTGATACCTTCTCTAAGGTATTGGTACATTATTGGGTAGGTTTGTATTCTTCTCTTATGATAATGTCCTAATGATCCATACATAGTAAATTTTAAATGAATGTTTATTGAACTGAATTACCTTGGAAACTTCACATTTGGACAATTTTCTTGAGCAAATCTGAGATTTCCTCAATGATGGGAGTTAGGAGTTACAAAGAGACCAACTTAGCTCAAGACAAGGAAGAATTTCATATTAATTAAAGCTTTTCAATAATGGAATAGGATTTGTTATGAGAAAGTAAGCTCCTCAATCACTAGAGGCATTCAAATTCAATTTTTTATAGCAAACACATTGTCCCAGTTGCATGTGAATCACCTGTTTTGTGAAGACATGATGCTTTTGCATTTATTGTAAATTGATCATGAGAAAGTATTTGGTTCTACACAGCAAAATGTAGCTCTTAATTCTTTTCCAAAGTTTTTATTATGCAAGACTTTCCTGACAAATGGAATTAGAGTTAAAACTTTAATCAATGACTCTAATAGTCAATATTGAGACAGACAATACTGAGACAAAGAGAGAGAGAGATGCTTGCCAAAGGTTGGCCACAGTTTGGGATAATGTCCCATGTGGAATCAAATTGGAAGAGGGATTACTTAGAGATATTGAGTTTCTCCCAATGTTCATGTTTAAAATTGTGCTGTTTGTATTGATTTCTCAAATGCTCTAGGTCCTCTTCAGTGAAAAACTTGGCTTCTCAAAGGAAAACATTCAAAAATCACACAGGTAAAGCCAAATAAATGAAGAATAAATATGTTTACTATCCAGATTAGAATACACAATTGCTTTGGCAGCCCACTGAATTAGTCAATCAATACAAGTTCCTTAAACAAACATGGCAGATAGATAAGGAGAGGGGCTTAAAATTGAATAGCTGTAGGGCAAAAGACTATACATCATTTGAGCAATTGTGCAGCCTTATGAATGAACTCAAAATGCTCCCTTTGATTATCAAGATGGCAAAAGAAAGATATGATGGCTCTACGTGAGTTACAGATATTAAGCTATACTAAGCTATTATTAATATAATAATATAGCATATTATTGTAGTATTATAATAGTATATAGTAGTATAACATTAGTATAATCAGCTATACTAAGATATTAAGCTATAGAGTACAACAACAATTTTTACTCAAGATCAAAAGCTGGTTTTATTTTGGCTTAAAAGAGATCTAGGAGCAGTTAGGTGGTACAATGGATAGAGCACCAGCCCTGAACTCAGGAGGACCCGAGTACAAATCTGCTCTCAGACATTTAATACTTCTTGGCTGTATGACCCTGGGCAAGTCATTTAACCCCAATTGCCTCAGCACCAAAAAAAAAAAAAAAAAAAAAAAGAGAGAGACAGAGAGAGAGAGAGAGAGAGAGAGAGAGAGAGAGGTCATTAAATACCTGTTTAAGTGGAAAAGGAATTAAACCAGTTATGAATAGATTAGAAAGATTAACAGAAGGACAGTCTATTAAATCTGTATCATAACAATATTAAAAGACCCAGAGAAAACCTCTAGAGATTGAGTAGATTTGAAGATTTTTGGAGGTTCCATAGAAGAAAATGAACATGAATCACATAAGATGAGAAAGAAAAGATGTTTTTACAAAATTTACTAAGAGGCAATACCCACATTTATTGAAATTATGCATGTCATTTTCAAAAAAATGAGAGGAGTCCCTAGATCAGGAGTATTTAACCTGAAATCTATGAACTTGGTACAATGGTATTTCAAAATAATTAGTTTCTTTTGTAATTTCTGTAATTCTGAGTTTGATTTATTTAAAATCTTTATTATGAGAAGGAGTTCATGGCTCCCCCAAAAAGTTAAGATTCCTTCATCTAGACAGTCCTGGCAATTCCTCCAAACTAAAATTCAATTATTCTATAACTCATTTTACAAATATTTTTGATAATTTAATATATGCAAGGTTAGATGGTTTCTCAGTTTCATTCTGACCCTAAGATTTTATCAAAATACAAATAAGGGAGTGGGTAGATGTTTAAGAAGGAATGGAAAAAGGAATGATGAGGTAAGAAAGTACAAACAAAATACACCGACAACTTCAGTTTTGCCAAGTAACCCAGAAAAAAAAAGATCAAAATGATTTTGAAACTACTCACTTGAGTGCCTGCATTTGGAACCTTAATATTCTCTGCATTAGCAGTAACATTAATGGTAGCCTGAAGAAGAATATCTAAGTAGTTCAGCTTGGAATATTCCTGTTTTAGAAAAAACACAGTATATGTGTCAAAGAAACAATCAATTCTTATGGGAGAGCAAATATCTCTCTAAACAAGTGTCCCAGAATGAAGTCATACCTCTAGGAATGTACCGTTCCACAGCCTTGACCGTAATATAACAGAAGCTTTGCTGTCCAAACCATGTAGAGGACATTTTATGTTCACACAGTTAGCATTTGTGCTACAGTTCTAGAAAGAAATTAAAATTAAAAAGGTGAAATGTATTGTACCAACGAATGCTAATAATCTGCCAAATCTCCTGGAGAATGCTTACTAGTGTCTGATATTTTCTTTCTGCAAATAAAGAAAATTTTCTGCCATCATCTGTCTGTTTCTCTGCAATATCTCTTTTCTTTCGTGAGTTGTGAGGAGATTCCTAAAGAAGAAAGAGAAGAAATATCACCAAGAAGATCTCAAGTAGTCAAGTAATTCTGTCTTTGCTCCACCTCCCCCACAATCTGGACTTTTTACTTATTATCCCTTTCAAAGATGGATTTGAAGCAATCCACATTTTAATAATAGTCACACATAAGATTCTTTCTCCTCCTCAAGGGACTAAAACATAAGTAACAATTTATGTACAAAATCAGCAAAAAGTTTTCATCATTTAAACTTTTTGATATATGATGATTTTAATACCAGGCAGATTGTCCTTGGCCTACATAAATACATGCTGAAGGAGAGAACAAGCTCTCCAAAGAATTAGCTAGGACTTAAATAACCCCTGTCACCATAAAATGCTTTTGGGAATTCCCAGGGAGGAAAATTTATTCTACTAATGTAGTGCCCAGAGGCACTGAGATGTTATTGGTTACATAGAGTACATTTCTAAGGCAGCATTAGAATCCAGGTGTACTAGACAATAACGCCAGTTATCTATCACACTACACTACCTTCTCACAGGTCCAGAACAACAATGAAAAGCTCTTATACCTATGTTGTATTTTAAAGGCCATTTTCAATGGCCAATAAATGTCCTACAAAATATCTCTGGCTGATACAGTTAAAGCAAAGCGAAACTGCCTGTCCAAGTCTCTAGTGTGACTAAAGGATTATTCACTATAATTACTGACATTCCTGTAACACATTTAAGATCACAAAGGGCTTTTAGTACATTATCTCATTTGATCTTCATAACAACCCTGTAGGGTGAAGATTAACAATAATATTATCCCATGTTATAGATGAAGAAACTGAGGCTTGAGAGAAAAGTGACATACTCCTGGTTACATGGCCAATTAGAACCTAGTGTCCTCACTATAAGATCAGCACTATTTTTATTGTTCCATAAATAGCACACCCAACCATCGTATTATTCCTCCCAACTCATCTCAGTTCTCAGTGGATTTGATCTTATTATTGGCCCTTAAATTTCAGATATTTCATTTCCTGAAATGAGTAAAGGCAGTTCTAGCCTTTGAAAGGAAGATATTTAATCTGAAAATTTCCCACTCTCATGAGGGAGGAAGAAAGGCAAGATTACTATTCTGTCGATTTCCTCAGGAAAGTTTAGTGAATGCATCAAAAGCAATCCTCTTCCATTCACTGACATAATTATATTAGATATGTTATAAACTGAAAATAAACCTATTAATATACCTTTAGTCCCAGAGAGTTAATTTCATCTTGTGGCTCACAGTTTATTTGTTCCAGTCCTTTGGATTCTATTTTCATCAAATAAAGCAGCCATTTGCCATTGCTAATTTCTTTGGGCCACTGAATGTTTAGAGATGCTGTGCCAAGATTTTTAAGAGGTTTACCTAAATTAATTACCTATTGGGAAATAAAAATGCATATGTTATCTCAAAGTAAATTCTCTTAATGCAAATTTATAGCAACAGCTTCCACTCATAAGCAGTTGGAAAAATGTCAAGAATATTTGATAAAAAAATTGAATGAGAGCAGAGAGATGTTAGAAGCACAAATTCCAGGGCAAAGCACACTGGTCTTCTGATGCGGTTCTATATAATCCGGTCATCAACCATTAACTTCAAATGTAAAGATACCCTTGGAATCTTCTCGTGTTGCTGCTATCATGGGTCAGGAATGACACCTCTATGACATGACAAGGCATAGTGGTTTTTACTATATGTAATTGCTATATTTCTGAGCTCAGGATTTTTAGTCACAGGCAAGGGAAATATGTCATATGGATAAAGTCAAACAGATAATCAGACAGTTTAATCATCTGCTGTGCAGTTAGCCCCCAGGAAATTTTTCATCACTTCATTGTTCTTATTCAATATATCCCCAAACCTATATTTTGCAAAATATAAGCCAAGTTTCATATTCTTCAAATAAAACAAAAATATAAAAGTTAAACCTGTTGAGAGAAATAGATATTAACTTCCAAAACTAAATTTATATAAATACACACATATATATTTAAATTTTCATTAGTACAAATAATAACAAATTGCCAAACTGCCTCAATTTTTCAACGTAAAATGAGGTGGAGAAGGAAATGTCAAACCACTTCAGTATCTTTGCCAAGAAAACCCCAAATGAGGTTAAGAAGTGTTAAGACACACAATGAAACACTGAACAATAAATTTATATAGTGCCAACAGTGCATATATAGTGCCACTGTGCTAAGTGCTTTATAAATATTATCTCATTTGATACTTATATCTACTCTGGGAGGTATATTATTATTACTCTTATTTTGCAATTGAGGAAACTGAGGCAAACAGAGAATATGAAATGTTAGAGGCTACATTTGAACTCAGGTTTTCCTAAGTCCAATTCCAGCATTGCACCTCCCTGGGTGTGTAGACAAGTTCAATGTAAAATAACGATGGAAAGATCAAGCTGTGGGACTCCTCAAATGCCAAATTAAGAAGGCTGGAATTGATTTGGTAGAAATAAGAAGATTAGTAAGAAAAAATGAATTTATTTATATGAACACCATATCTTCTGTACATCTGCTCTAACTCACCCTGAATTCATATTCTATTAAGTTTCCAATATCATCTTCAGATTTCATAGCTCGCTCACCAACAACAGTACCTCCAAAGTACACCTGGGAAGGTTTAGCAACTCTGTTAAATTAAAAAACACTAGGTTTCAGTAAAGATTGTAAATGGTTCTTTCAAACATTGATTTGTTATGCTAAATACAAACACTTACCCAGAGACCGACAAAAGCAGTTCAATAACCACTTTAGCTTTAGCTGTAATTGAAGCCAAATTATCTTGATTGCTTGTTCTGAAGTGAAAAGGAAACAATGAGGTTTTATTTTAACAGTTTTTTCATTATAATTACATTTCTTTCATGAGTCAGATCAGAGGCAATTCATAGAAGCCTACACATTTATGGTACAAGACTAAATGAAGAGACTGAGGAAAAAGAACGCTTACGTTTCCAACTTCAAATTCACATCCAGGTCTGTGGTATCAAAGGTGACTTCTGTGGTACTTAAAATCAAATAAAAAGTAACCTAAAAAAGAGAAACATACATGTATGCCAATTAACATGAATGCAATCTATCTAAATCTTAATGACATTTTAAAATAATAAAATGAAAAAAAAATTAGCACCCACACTGGAATTTCTCTTAAAGGGATTTCCAAGTTCACAGTCTACCTGGGAACCATTTACATTAGCTGCACAACTCAACTGTTTTTCCTATGAAAGTAAAAAAAAAAAAAAAAAAAAGTTAGGTCAAAATATCAAGTGCAAGATTTATGCATGCATATAAAATACACACAACCAATTTTCTTTCTCCCTTTTTGTCCTTAAGACACTCACAGGATAAGCCCTCAGTTCTCTGTATGCAGAATAAGTTAAGGTATCAGGAAAAGTTGCAATGAGTTTGGCTTCATGAGCATCATCCCCATCTTTTGTAGGGTCCCTGGGATTTGATGGACTATTTGTCACTGTTATTTCTAAAGCAATATCCTTCTGATCTTTGAGAACAAGCTCTGGAATGCCATTGTGACTATGAAAAAAAAGAGAGACAACAATATCATTCTCAAGACACTCAAGAACCTTTCTCATCAAACAGCCCTTACCAAATGATAACTGTTTATGCTAATGCTACAAAAATTATTCTTACATTGGTAAATAAGAAAATTTGTCTTGGTTGCCATCTCGTGTACAAAATCTGTATTCTAATTTCAGGTTGCTATTACAGATGTTGTCATCTCCACATCCCTCTTTTAAGAACTGGACCTAGAAGAAAAAACAGAAGGGAGTTTAAGTTAACATCACTCAGAAAAACAATGACAAAAGGCTAAGTAAATGAATGGCTTCTTCCATAATGCCCATATTCTGGTATGAGAACTGTTCCCTCTGAAGAGACCACAGGCATACAAGCCTTTTGTAACATATCCAATTTCCATTTGGGTCTGAAAGGAAAAACTAAATAGCATTTTAAAAACTTTTCCCCAATTACATAAGAAAAAAATCATGGTTAAAGTTGTCTGATGGTGCAAAGAACAGAGTACTGGGCTTGGAGCCAGAAAGATTCATTTTCCTGAGTTCAAATCTGGCCTCAGGAACTTACTAGCTATGTGACCCTGAACAAATTCTCTTCACTCTGTTTGTCTCAGTTTTCTCATCTATAAAATGAGCTGGAAAAGGAAATGGCAAACCATTCTCCAGTGTCTATGCTGAGAAAAGCCCAAAAGGGGTCAGAAAAGTAGGACGTAACTGAATAGCCAAAAAAAGATTTCTTCCTCCTTGTTTCATCATTCTACACTGAAGGCAGAATGTTCTAGGAAATGATTATAAAAATGACAAAAATATCCACTTCAATAACAACTAAAGAGTTTATGAGGCAGTGTTATACACTATGGTATTTTATAAAATTTAGATTTAATTGGTCTCCAATTTCAAAAGACTTTATATCTTTACTCTTCACTCTGAAAGACTGACCTCCAATAATCCACTAAGATCAGCAGAGATCACAGGGGACTGTGTACCATGTGAACTTAAGCTGATCCACTGATAGCAAGAGGGGAACATAGTCACAGATAAATGAACCTTTTCCTCTCTAAATCTGCTCACTATTCCTAACCTTTCCCCGCTCCTGTGATCTCTGCTTTCTCCAATTTTAACAGAACATAACTGAATGTCTAATATTGCCCATTTCATCTTGCTGATCACAGGTTTCCTTTCTGAGTAAGACTTGTCCCTTGCTTTTAAGAACCAGACCAACCAAGAGCAGTCCCATAACTTTTCAAAGGTAGAAAAGGTCTTTTATATGAGAACATTGTGACAGAAATATAAGATATATTGGATAGCAATACTAAAATCAGCTGGTCATAATAAGAAAAAATTGTAATAGAAAAAAAATTTCAGCCTATAAACTACTTCCCAATTTGGAGGGGAGGAGGAAAGAAATTTTCATTTCATTGATTTCAAACGAATATATGCATGGAGATATATAATAGATTTACATATACATGAGTACATACATACATTTATATGTATGTATGGACACATTTATGTACATAGCATGTTTATACATACATATATGTAAATCCCTGTTATTCTCTAGATTAGTAGAGATCAGAGCAAATAGTAAACATGTCAGCTGCTAGATTAAGGGTATATATGTAACATGAACATATATTAAAATATACATTCATATAGCTTGTTCAGTGAGAGATCAGTGAGATGGTGATTTTTCCAAATTACTAAGAAATGCTGGCAATTATTTGCACTGTATAAACAGAGATTATTTTTCCTATCATTATTTCCTTAGATTATAATTGGCTATGTTTAATATATAATGTATATTGAACATGTAACACATGCATATGTTACAAGTTTATGCAAGGAAAAGCCTTTCAATCTAAGCACATGTTCTAATTATCCTCATAGGAAGACATTGTTACTAGATTATTTAATACTATAAGGAAAAAAAATGGGAAATTTAACATTTAAAATGTTTGGGTAAATTCATGATGGGAAGGCAGGCAACCTTACCTCTGAAGTCACTGTTTTGGGTTCATTTGAATTCAGAATGGGAAGAAGTTCTGGAAGTGAATTCACTCGCCTCCGTGAATTTGGTTCTTTAATTTCTACTGATGCTGTTATGGGAATGGGACGTAGTTTATCTCTGATGTTGTCCTGGAAAATAATAAGGATACTTAGTATATAGCAACAGTAACATTATGACACACTTCTGAGAAATATTTTAGTTTGAATTTAAACATACTACTTTAAAAAATCTGTATATACCACCATAAAAACCCTTCTTAAATTAAACAAAAATAATACTCATGTAATGTCTGAACCCTTCCCTCTGTAATATCTTCATTCCTTACCTGTAGCCAAAGTACTCTTTCCATGCACATTTTTTGTTTCTGACCTTTCAGAGTCAGTTCATGGGAAGACTTAGGTTCAGAAGCTTGATTTGGAAAATGAACTCTTGATGATAAGCCAGATTCCCTTCTCTGACTTTCAGCTTCAAGTGTGCCCACAATTGCTAAATAAAAAGTCAAGTAAACAGATACCATGAAACATGGTTTTAGTGACAAAGTATATTCCTTTTATGAGTGTATTTTGAATTCTTTTAAAATCCTCTTTTTTGAACTTTAGTGGAAAAACATTTTTACTCCATTTGCTAAGATGAAAATCTTGTAGCTTAACCTTTTAATGTGGAAACATGATTTTCCCTCCTGTTCATATTTCTTACTTGTAATTTATTTATTCATTCAAAATCCAATGATTTATAAATTAGTTTCAACTCAAGCCACCTGAGGGAGCCCAAGAACAATCCAAAATTCCACAGCACTGTATTTTCTGTTAGTTTTAGGATGACTTTATTATATAAATCATAGAATTCTAGGGCTAAATGGGATTGTCAAAAGTTCTCTTCAAAAAAAATATCCTATTAGGCAGGCAAATATCTAAAGCTATAAAGTAGGTACCTGTCTTAAAAAAAATTCAAAACAAAACAAAACTACTACGATTGAAAATCTATGAAGCCTATTCTGTGATGCAGGCTGCATTTTCTTACAAAGACTTATAGGTATACAGTAGTATTTTGATGATAGAATTAACTTCTAAAAAGAATTAAAAGTTGGCTGCTATTTGTCAATGTAACATTCATGTAACAATGAAAGGTCACTATTACCTATATACAGTAATTCTGAGCTAGATATAAATGTTACAAATCAATATTTGATCGATCATCTGTTTATGTAGCCTCTAAAATAAGGAATCATAAAGCTAAAGCTAGAAGAAACCTTAGTGTTCATCTAGTCTCATTTTACAGCTGATAAAGCTGCAGTCCAATTTTAAAACTGTGTCATGTCCAAGGTCATATATACATAGCAAGCATCAGGCATGATCTGAACTCAGACTGTCTATTTAGATGACCTGGATAGTTGAAATATCACTTATCTATGACTTTAGGATGCATTTCCCACCCACCTTTCCCCCAAATAGCATATCTGGTCTATTATGTTTCTTTGACTACTATAAATTAACTTGAATTAACTGAATTCATGGTAACTGACCAGAAAAAGGAACAGCTAAGAGAAAAGCTAGGTTTAATAATATTGATATCATTATTATTGTTGTTATTGGTAGTGATAATGCAAATTCACTTCATTTGGAGAAACTAAGACCTGGGAAATTTGCCCAGAATAGAAGGGGAAGAGGAACCACCTTTCGACCCAATTGTTCTTACAGGATCATAAAATTACAAGTTTTAAATTGGAATCGGTTTCAGAAGCTATTTATTCTAAACCCCTGATTTTACAGATGAGGGCCAGAAAGGGTAAATAATTGTCCAAGATCAGGGAGGTAGTAAGTATCACAGGGGTGGGATTTTAAACCTAGGTCCACTGACCTCAGCCAGCACTCTTGCCATATCATGTGTTAAAAACAATAAAGATAACTAGTTTTATGTGTTAAATACTAGTTCTATGTATTAAAACACACACATGAACATACACATACACCCCACCTCCTAGCTACATGGCTCTTTCCTTGTAACTGATTCTATTTCTATACAGACAAGCAAGATCAAAATTTAGAGACACTGACATATTATTTCAACAGTAGGCATTTCTGTGTCCATCTGAAGAAATCCTAAATGTCAGAACTGCCAAATGGAATGCTCCCCATTTTAAGCCCCTCCACAATCTTGACATTATCCATTTATCAGTGACCTGCAAACATTAAAATGAACTAGATGAAGGCTTACATGCTGAGTGTCCTCAGAGGAAAAAGTCAGGAAGGGTTTGGGTGCATTAAAACCATTTATGTATCAAATTCTACTTTAACCCTTTCTAACCCTCCAGACAGTTCACATCATCATAAAATATTTCCAGGCTGCCTCTCAACTGACCTTTGGAGAGCGAGCCAAATAGAAGATTCATTAAAACTAAATAATGAGTATCTATATAAGTGGATTACTACATTTAAAGCCTGTGCAATAAAAACTGTCCTACCACACACACACACACTTTTTTTTTTTTTTTAAATACAGGAAGGGACAATTAAATATATTGGCTTTTATACTTTTTGCAAACATTTCTCTAATTGACTTGCAATTTCTTTTAATACTATGGGATTGCCATGAATACCAAATAATCTCTGACTATTCCCTGAAAAAAGATTACTATATGCAAATATTTCCAAATACACACAGATAAAAACAAATCCCTCTATTGCCAACATTCAATAAATATTTTATTTAGAGACTAATCAGACAAATTCAAGGCTCTGTACATAATTCATAAAATGTAATGAAAAGCCTATCATATTTTATTTTTCCAAAGATAAAAATAGTTTATTTCCAAGGAGGTAATAGATGCTTTGAAGAATAAATCCTTTTTATACACAAAATGGGATCTGAAAATTTTTCACTATAATTTTAAAAAAAATTAGTAAGATTTCTCCTCACAGCATCATTAGTTTAGAACAAGAATGGATATTTGAAATTATCTGATCCGAAACCTCTTATAGATGATGAGGAAATGTCTCTTGTCCAAGATCACACAATAAAGTAAGTGATAGAGCTGGGATTCAAAATCTAATCCCTGGATCCCAAATCAAGTATCCTTAAGCCTTGAAAGTCTTACATGAACTGATGCTGAGTGAAGTGAGCAGAACTAGAATATTGTACATAGTAACAGCAGGATTATGTGACGATTATATACTTAGATCTTCTCAGAAATTCAGAGATCCCAGACAATTCAAGAGACCTGGGAGAGAAACTATGGGAGACTGGATGCAGATTGGAAGCACACTATTTTTTACCTGTGGTGGTGGTGTTGTTTCTTTGCTTTCCCCCCTCTCTCTTGTGGTTTTTCTCTTTTGTTCTGATTTTCCTTTCACAACATGACTAATATATAAATGTTTAAAATGATCACAGATTAAAAAAATAAATAAAATGATTGTGTGTGGATAAACTATACCAAATTGTTTGCTGTCTTGGGGAAATAAGAGAGGGAAGGAAGAAAAAAATTGGAATTCAAAATCTTACAAAAATGAATGTTGAAAACTATCTTTACATGTAATTAGAAAAAAAAATAAAAAAAAATTATGAGATTAAAAAAACCCACCAAGTGTTCTTTCCACTATTTCTTTCTGTCTCATACTACTAGTTATGGATTAGTTTGTTTTGAGTGCCATGTCTAATTCGCCCCTAAAGAATAGTAGAGGATCCATGATTTTTTCAAATAAAGAAGTACAAAGTATTATATGTAGGTTAAAAAAAATCCCAACTATACTTGGATATATTGCAGATTGTGTATGTGTTCCTTGTGTATGTGAGGTTACATTCTGGCAAACAGGCTGAGAGAACATTGAGCAGTATTAAGGAGAATATTACAAATAAGATTTAAAATCAACTTAGTACACTCCCTTTGCACAAAGTCACAGAGTACCTGCACTTGTACTACCAAATGCAAGACTCAAAGGATAATGAGAAAGACCTACTGGAACTGGAGATAATCCAAAGAAAGACAGCTGTTTTTCCAGGTAACTAGGGAAAAACTCAAAGGAAATGGACAAAGGCACTTAAAATGCCTAATATCTTTACATGTTGTCTTCTCTCATAGCATGCAAATCTCTTAAGAGCAGGGACTGTTTCATTTTTATCTTTGTAGCCCCAGCACTCATCACTGTGCCTAGCACATAGTATAGATACTTTATAAGTGCTTGCTGATCAACTCATTAATTCATTAGTGTGGCTAGAGGCTAAAAGGGAACATATGATCAATGTATGCAATCTGGGACTATTTAAATTTAGACAAAAATCTAAAATGTAGCAAAGAATATTCATTGAAACTAGTGAGGGGCACATTTGAGGAAAAAAGTGGGGAGAAGAAAGATACTGTTTTACACAATGGCCCAAAAGTAGTACAAGCTAGAAAATGTAATTAATGGAGGGCAGATACAAAATAGGATTTGTTCATGAAAACTAGGATATATAGGTATATATCCAACCTTTTGAGTGATATATTAGAGCAAAGATTCTTAAACTGTAGATTCTGACCCCATATGGGGTGATATAAATAAATGTGGGAGTTGCAAAACTATGACATATTACCAGTAAATGTTTGATTTGTGCATCTGTTTTATATATCCAGATGGCAGGATTTGCATAAAATTTTCTTGAGTGAAAAGGGGTTGCAAACAGAAAAATTTTAAGAAGCTCTGTATAAGAAAAGAATCACGTCCCTAGTACCTCTTTCAAAATACAGAGGATTATACCGGAGAAATTTTAAATTGGACTTAAGTATTAGAATAATATAATTCTTATGTTCTTATTCACCATTTAATAAACAACTAGAGTCAACCAATGAGGTCACTCGCTAGAAGTCTCATAACAGATATCATGATACCAGAAGGACTTGTCTTTTTCTAACATAGGTCAAATAAAAGAGGTGTATAAACATACTGAATTCAGTAACCAAACGTATCACTAAAAAGGAAACTTTCATCCAATCATAAATTCTTCTAACATTCTATGAGCAAAAATTTACCATTAAGACTATCAAACTTCTTCCAATTGTGGAAGAAGTCAACTTAGGTTTCAAGAAGGTAAAATATCTGATCTTTTAATGGAAGAGCAAGGAAAAACAATCAATGCTGTTTGTGTCCTTCATGCCATGAGTGCAGTGTGAGGGGAGGTGCCAGTGTCAGAAGAGGTGGAGCCAGAAGGAGGATAGACTTAGTGAAACAACCATACTTTAGCCAGCTCTATAAACATCTTTTTTTAAAAGCAAAAACCCCAAAGCCACTTTTTCCACACACTAGTTTTCACTGAAAAGTCTTCAGTAGGTTGCAATGAAAATGGGAGCTTGATTGTAGGAATAGTTATTCTTCAAAGTATGCTGATGTAAACAGATTCTCTTTGGAGAATCCACAATGAAGATATTCTCTATTATGTGCTGTTATAATTTTAAAGGAGGGGGAACTAGGTGAAGTAATGTTATCATCATCATCATCATCATATTTATGTAGTGCTTTAAAAATTTCTAAAATCATATACCATGTATCAACTATAACCCTGGGAGGTGGGTGCTATTATTTCCATTTTATGGATGAAGAAATTGAGGCCTAAAATTTCACTTTCCTAAGGTAGCTAAATATCTGAGGCAAGAAGTGAACTCAAATTTTCCTGACGCCAAAGTCCTCACACTAAACCATTTTACTCTATCTAATAAACAGCACTTTACTCCTGAAATTTATTTTGTTAGTCACAATTCTAGGTTTTTTTCTAGAATTTCTAAAGTCCTTTCAACTTGATGAAATTTCTTTAAAATATATATTTGAGGAATATAGACAGTCTTAGATACTTACATATTGCAGGACTGTAACTACTGGGCTTGGCAGTGTATTCAAAACAGGCTTTAACCTTCAGGCTGTATAAAATCAAAGAAATATTTCTTAAATAGGGCTTTATCACAGTAGGATAAATCAATTAAAAACTTTCATTTCCACATATCCCCAAATCATTTTTTAAATGATTAAAACTGTTTAGGACAATAATAATAATAGTTTGACATTTACAAAACACTTCATTTTATCCTTACAATAACTCTAAAGGACAGAAGCTATTATTATCCTTATTTTCCAGCTGAGGAAACCGAGTCAGACAGAGATTAAGTGACTTGCTCAGGGTCCCACAGCTAATAAGTGTCTGAGGCAGGATCTGAACTCTGGCCCCAAGTCCAGAGGTCTATCCTACCTGCCCCACCTAAGGATAACCAAAGGTTTCTTATTTCCACGCTCCAGAACATCTTGCTTGTGAAACTTTGAGGAATACTGTCATTACACTATCCAAGTATGTCAATAAAGAGAATTAAAATTTACAGGAAAACACAACATAGAACGCCCACATAAACAAAATCAGTCTGACAGATTGTTTCCAATCTGTGGAAGAAGTAGATAGAAACAAGCCCACAGCACATAACTATGGATCTCACCATATTCCACTTGGTGCATCACAGGCCATTTTGTGTCTCAGATCAATTCTGTTAGGTGTTACTGTGATTGTTTTCTGGATGTTAATCACAGGTCGAGATCTGTAAGGAGGCAAGAAATAAAAGAACACATTTAGAATTCTTCACCTTGAATTTCCTTCTCAAACTGCCTTGCCATGCCAAGGTCAAGTATACACCACAGAACAGAGAAATCCCAGGACTTAGAATCTGAAAAGATCTTAGAGGTCATCAAACCCAATTCTCACATTTTACAGGTGAGGATACTGAGTGCCATGCAGGTTAAGTGGCATTACATTGAATTATCCAAGTTCTAATGGTTCCCTGATTTCTTCCAAGTTGCCTTGCTCTGTCTGATGAATCAACAATGTGTTGAAAGTAACTGATAATGGGGATTTTAGCTTCAAGGATTTGATTCTTGAAAAAGGAAAAAAAACTAAATTCTTTGGTGAATCACTTTTTTGTTCTCTTTGAGCTCTGATATCACACAGGGTGGATGCCCACTCAGTATTGATCTATCAATATTTTCCCATTTTCACACTTTTCAAGACATAAACAGACGTCTACATTTTTCTCTTTTGTGATTAGCACAATTTTTATTCCTCTGCCCTTTCTATTCCTCTAAAGGAAGACTGGAATCCATGTCACAAGAAGGGGCCTGCGATTAGCACAGCAGGGAAGACAACACAGCTGAGCCCCGGAGACGAGAAGGGAACAGGTGCTTTTTCTGTGACAGCCGAGCACACCAGCCTGAAGAGGACGTCCTGAGGTGTGGGTGGCTGCTTGCTCTCCCAGACTACAGAACTATTCTTTCTCTTTATCCCTGCTGGTGCCTGCCACTCACCACCCCCGTGACCACTTCTAATCCTGGCCACACCATCCCGCCCCTCCTCCCTCCATTCTTCTTCTCCTTTTTGTCTTCTCTCCCTCTTCTCCAGATGTATTTCCTATCTGCCAAGTGCTCGGGGATGGGCTGCTTCTTCACTGGTAAAATAATTAGGCTGTGTGTGTGTGTGTGTGTGTGTGTGTGTGTGTGTGTGTGTGTATGTGTGTGTGTGTCCACTTCTAGGGCTAGAACCATTCTGGAAACAGTTCTCTGAACAGACAAGAAATTCCACTACATTTCTTTAAATATATTCTTTATTTCAGAAAGTGTATTTTTAAAAAAGCGTTCTTTCCCCAATTAATCTAAAATGACTCAGATTTTATTTACTAATATATATTATATACATATATGTGTGTGTATGTATACATACACATACACACACACATACTAATATATACTATAAAGCATTATTCTGACACTTGAACATACTAAGGAGCCAGCCTTCTTCTCAAAGGGTAGGTAAACAGAGCCCATTCTACCATGCTCCAAATAGAGGCAATGTTAACACTCCAACAACAAGCAGTGTCAAAGTGCCTACTATATGCCAGCACTAGGTTAAGTTCTGGGGAGACAAAGAAAGGCCCCCTCAAGGAGCTCACGTTCTGAGGTAAACCATTAAATACCATAAAAAATACCCTGCAAAATAAATACAGACTTAGAAGGTAGCAACAGTGCAAATGGGACGTTCTCTCAGAGGGAAGACACCAGCAATCAAGGGAGAAATGGAAGAGGAAAAGGACAGAAATAGTACTGGGGAAAGTGTTTCATATAAAATGGACACTGAGCTGAGTTTTTTTTAGTAAATTAGGGAAACCCAAGGGCAGAGGCAATGGGACAGAACATTCAACATGGGGGTAGCCAGTAAGAAGATGTTAAGAGTCAGGAGACAGAAAGCTGTGTGGGACAGAAGGCCAATAGTGCTAGAATATAATGTATGGAGGAAGGGGAAAGGAAATAAAAGCATTAAAAAGCCTGGAAAAGTAAGAAGAGGTCAGGTTAGGAAGGAATTTAAAAGTCAAACATTGAATTTTATGTTTGATCATAATGATAAGAAGGAGCCACTGGAGTTTATTGACTGTTTCTTCTCTAATGATCAGCCTAGGCTCACTTATTAGATCTGGCCACAGTATCTTTCTATGACCATTTTCCACAGGATTTCTTAACCTAGGGGTCTATAAATTGATTTCAGGAGATCAATGAACTTGAATGAGGGGGATGAGAAGGGAGAAAAGGTATCTTTATTTTGATTTTGTGGTTGTTGTTTAGTGGTTATTGAGTCGCGTCCAATTTGGGGGCTTTTCTTGGCAAAAACTAAATGGTTTGCTTTTTTTCCCCCATCTCATTTTATTGATAAGGAAACTGAGGCAAACAGGGTTAAGCCACTTGCCCAAGACCACATAAGCCAGATTTGAACCCAGGAAGATGACTCTAGGCCTAGCACTACCTACTCCACCTCTGACATTTAGCATTTTCTTCAATTATTAAAATACATTAATCTGAAAAGGGGTCTGTTCTAATAATTTACAAATGTGCTGAAAGCTCATCCACAGAGTGTGACAGCAGAATGCTTAAGTTTCGTTGTTGGGTTTTTTATTTTGTTTTGTTTTTTGTTTTTTGGACTGAAGCAATTAAGATTAATTGACTTGCCCAAGGTCACACAGCCAGGAAGTGTTAAGTGTCTGAGTCTAGATTTGAACTCAGGTCCTTCAGGGCTGGTACTCTAACCACTGCATCACTTAGCTTCCCCAGATTGCTGAAGTATTGTAACACTGTAGTAGAAAACTGATTTCTGGTTTTCCTTTAAAAACCTAAATAATTCCCCAAGCCAAAGAATATCTTCAAAATTCATTTAAAAAAATTTTCCCTTTGCAGTACAGCCACTAAGCTTTTGAAATTTCAGTCTAAATGATCATTTTTAAATAGATCATTAAAAATGTCGATTTGTATGATTAACTAAAGACATATATGTACCTGAAAATGGACACTGAATCTGAAAGTGAACCAACAGCAACATCAGGATAGGAATTTCTGTCAAGGTCCATATTTCCAGCAATCGAGTAACCAAAGTATCGAGATTTACCCTCAAGAACCTAAAATGATAAAGTGAACAGAATATTAGATTATTCAAATGAACTTTTTAGCCATGCTTTGAAAAAGAAATACATAATTTCTTTTGGCACATGTTCTTTTGAAGTTCATCAACAAGCACCCCCAATTTATACTCCCAAAGTTCAAGTATTTTAGTTCATCCAAGGCTCCCAATTTATGTTGCGTCTACACAGGAGAAGTGTATAATTATCTGATTAGCTTGTTCCATGTACAAAGCTAAGCTGGATAATTCAATTTTTTTAAAAAGCTCTCATTTTCCTTAATAGCAGTTTTGAGGGCTTGAATCATCCAGGTAATTGCAATAATTCTCCACTTCATTCCACCTTGGTAGATACAAGTCACAATCTGCATTTAGCATGGCAGTAGAAAGAAATCCTAGTTCAGAGGCTTTCATTGTAAAATACAGAAAAACCATATAGCCAAAACGATTCCTCATTTGGGATTAGCTGTTTATTTATAATATTTTAAAATTAAAATAAATAGGGCATGGAGTTTTTCTCCAGAGGCAAATTTCCCAAATGTTTCCCAGTGCAAAAAATTAAAAAAAATTCAATTAGACCCAAGAATTTTACATTGTGGCACAAAACAAAATTGAAATAAGTGGTCAATGATATTAAATCACCTGGGTCGGATTGGTATTTATTCCACTTGGAGAGCCATGATAGATAAAAACTTTCCCCAAATCATCATAAGGTGCTCCAACTGCAATATCTGTTGATGATAACAGTTTGACAGACATTTACATTTCAAAAAAACCATAAACAAGCATTTTTATAAAATCTTAGATAGGCTAACATTCAGACCATTAACCATTGATTTCATTAATTTAATAAACCATTAATTTCATCATCCATTGTCTGACCTGGGTATCCAT
The DNA here is from genome assembly GCF_048593235.1 of Sminthopsis crassicaudata. Classification (NCBI taxonomy): domain Eukaryota; kingdom Metazoa; phylum Chordata; class Mammalia; order Dasyuromorphia; family Dasyuridae; genus Sminthopsis; species Sminthopsis crassicaudata. The sequence goes on from NC_133619.1 coordinate 440,264,142, forward strand.
CTTGATTAATATCACCGATGTTTTCGACTGCAATGCCAAACATAGAATCTTTGGTTCCATTAAGGCGAATTGGCTTGACATTATTCCATTTGCCTTGCTGATTAATGTAGATGTATACAGCACCCCCAACTTCTCCATCTCTATCAAAATACTGTGGTGCTCCAACAACTATATCTTGCCAGCTTCAAATATAATAAGGGGAAGAATTATATACAATTAGATCATAATGCTTGAAAGTTTGGGAGTACAAGGCTCCTATCTATATTACTGAGGTGCATAGTTGACTTACCATCAGCTCAGAGATGAGTTCAAAGTAATTCGACATCAAATTAAGTACTCAAAACTTTATCTAGAAAAAATAGTGTGTCAAATAAGTACTCTTGATTCAACAAAAGCTGAAGAGTCATCCTACATTTTCGCCCATCTCTAAGAATCTGGTCCAGTTCTTGAAGACATTTGAAAAAGTGGTTTTTGTATAGGACTGGAAATTTTGGTCCCGAGTTAAATCTCACACTGAGTTCCTTTAAAGACTTAAATTGGTCAGTTCCAATTGATCAATGATGGACAGAATCAGCTACACCCAGAGAAGGAACACTGGGAAATAAATATGGACTGCTTGCATTTTTGTTTTTCTTCCCAGGTTATTTTTACCTTCTGAATTAAAATTTTCTTGTGCAATAAGAAAACTGTATGGAACTGCACACATATATTGTATCTAAGATATACTTTAACATGTTAACATGTATGAGACTGCCATTTAGGGGAGGGGGTAGAGGGAAGGAAGAGAAAAGTTGGAATAGAAGTGAGTGCAAGGGACAATGTTGCAAAAATTACCCATGCATATGTTCTGTCAAATAAAAAGCTATAATGAAAAAAAATTAAATAAAAAAAATTAAATCGACTCAACCTACCCATGAAAAATAAAAATTACATCAGTTTTTAGAACTGAGTTTATTTGTATGAAAATATTTTATATTTATGTTCATATTATTCCTGTGCCTATTTTGGCAGGTATATGCACAGGTATTTTATGCCAAATATTTTAAACAGTCTAAAGCAGTAATAGTGCTGACACATAGTATAGTTACTCTATTTTTTCACTTTTGATTGAATCTATTTTAACTTTAACTTCTTCTGAGCTCATTATTACCCTTGCTTTTTTAAAAATATAATACTAAATTCTACTCCTGCCCTTTATTTTATCTTTGTGTGTATATATATATATCTTATTTTTGTTTCCTGATAACAAAATATTGAATTCAAATTTTCATATCTACTAAAGGCCATTTTTAGGTCTTTAGTAATCCTTATTGTAAGTCTATATTTAAATTGTTTTATTTTCTCATGGCTTCCAATATTTTTCTTCTAGATTAGAAACTCAGCTATAAGTTTTCCTCCTGGAAATCTCCTTCAGATTGTAACTAGTAGATTTTTTCCCCCCTATTTCGATTTCTACTTTGCCTTTTTGTTCTAGAATTTCAGGACAATTTTCCTTGATAATTTTTTGTAGTATTTTATCTATTCTTTTTCTTTTTTTAAACAATAATTTAGAGGCAATCTGAATATATCATTTCTCCTCAATCTATTCTCCAGATTAGTTGTTTTTCTGATAAGATTTTTCATTTCCTCTTCTATTATTTCATACTTCTAATTTTGTTTTATGATTTCTTAGTGTGTTAGAATGTCAATAGCTTCCTCATGCCCAATTCTAGTTTGCAAGAAATTCTTTTCTTCCTTAAGTTTTTGATTGTTTCTAGTTGATTGATTTTCTTTACATAATTTTCTTTTTTTTTTTTAACAATTTAAATTTTATTGGAGAAAATTTTACATGATTATCACAATTCTCAGAGAGTCCTATGAATGTATTCATTTCCCAGGGAATATGCTAAAACCAACATCTGCCTTTGACAACTCTGTTAACATAAAAGGTCCTTGTCATGTTTGTTGTCTAAATTAAAACCCTTGTACACTTGTTTGATAGGGATCACGAGTCCCTGCAGTAGTTCATTTTAGAATAAATTCTTAAACGATAGCTTTTTTCAAACTCAAGTATAACTGGACAACCATTCTATAAGTCTAGCTAGCTATTCTTTTTTTAGTTGTTTTGAACTGCTCTTTTTTTAACTTAATTTTTCCTCAATCTCTCTTTTTTGATTTTTAAGGTCCTTTTTAAGTTTTCCAAGAACTTTCTTTGTGCTTAGGACCATTTGACATTTCTCATTGAAAAAGAAGTGTTTCCATTATCTTCTTGTGAATATGAAATCAGATTTTCTCTATACCCATAGTAACAATCTATGATTAGGTTCTTTCTCTTTTGCTTGCTCATTAAAAAATTTTTTTAAAATTTTGTTTTTAGCAGCTATTAGTGTAATCAAGTTGTAATCCTGAGGCACGGGGAATGACACTCCAAGCCTCAGGTCCTTATTGCTATTATTTTCTGAGGTCTATCTTAGGGGCCCAACCTTGAACTCTGCTCTCTACTCCTAAGCCCCAAGAACAGCCCCAGCCACACTGTTTTTTGCAAATGATCTTGTTCCCTGTAATCCTTCAGGGAGGCGTAAATTATAGCTTTCCTCTCTGCCCTAGGACTGAAACCAGGCACTCCACTCTTTTGCAAGTGCCCACAGCCAGCTTCCCTGCCTTCCTGCCATTGCATTCAGCAGGCATGTGGTAGTTCCTCCTCTCCAGCTCTCCCAAACCTCTCAGCTCTTGGAGGTCAGGTCTTTCCAGGGTCTTCTCAAACTGTCTTAGAAGGACAACTGCTTTACCCCAAGTTTATTTCTGCTGCTCTGAGGTGATGTTCTTTTTTTATGGAGGAAATTTGGAAAACAGAAAGAATTTTCTCTTCAACATTCATTTTTTATAACATTTTGAGTTCCAATTTTTTTTCTCCAAGAGGGAAAGCAATCTGATATGGATTATACATGTACAATCATGTAAACATTTTTCTACATTAGCCATGTTGTTTAAGAAAAAATAGAACAAAAGGGAAAAGACACACACACACACACACACACACACACAAAATGAAAATAGTACGTTTCGATCTACATTCAATCTCCACAGTTCCTTCTCTGAAGGTAGATAGCACTTTCCATCATGAGTCCTTTGGAATTGTCTTGGATAAATAATGTACATGGCACTATACAAGATACTGAGAATATAAAGACAAAAATCAAAATACCTTTGTCCTTTAAGGAACTAAGATGCCTTGAAACTGAACTTATTATCTTTCTCCCAAGCCCTCAGTTTCTGTCAAAGGCACCACCATCCTGCCAGACTCCCAGGTTCATAACGTTAGCATTATCCTCAACACCTCACTCTCCCTCATCCCACACATCCAATTAATTGCCAGTGTTGTCATTTCTATCTTCACAAACTTCTTGTATCTGATTCTTTCTCTCCACTCACGTAGTTACATTTCAATTCAGACTCTCATCACCCATCACCTGGGTTATCATCTCCTAACTGGTTTGCCCGTCTCAAGTTTCCCACAACTCCAATCCATTCTATAAACTACTGCCAAAATACAATTATCCTTTTCACATCACAACTTTCCCCACTGTGGTTTTGACATATCGTGGGTTCACATAAGAAATTTTAGGGGAGTTTTGTGGAAATAGCATACAATATACAAAGTCCAGCAGATGACAAAGAAAAAAATTCGGAAACTCATAAATGCATAAAACAATGTGTAGTATTGTGTAATATGGATGCCCCATAAAATAAAATAAAAATTCAGTCTTCTTCTCTGGTACAAAGGGAGGGCCAAAAATACTTACATGGATTTTCCAGATCAGAAGGGGGCTGTAGCCTTAACCTCCATGATACCCATCCCCCAAACTGCAAGGTTCTCTCCTTTCCCAAACTGCCTTGCATTTAACTAGTGTTCCTTCTCTTTATATTTATTCTGCATGTACTTACATATGTCATCATATGCTTACATACTCTAAGTTTGTATGTTTACTGCAAGGAGGTAATGTTTTATTCTCTGTAATGCTCATATTCCCTGTGCCAGGCCCATGGCAGGCATTCATAAAATACTTGCTGATTTTTAATAACTGATTACATTCTATGGAAGGGCTATGCTAGTAATAAGAAGTAGTTTGAGGTGGGTGAGAGCATTTTAAATTCTTAGGGATTGGTTTCCTGCAGGAGATAGCATCTAAGCTGGGTCTTGAAGGGAGAGAGTTTCTAACAAAAGGGAAGAAGATACAAGACTTCTTGTGGGGACCGCATTGGATTAAGGCTCAGAAGCAAAGATGGAATAGAATGTTCATAAAACAAGTCCATCCTCCACTCAGCTGACGTGATTTTCTTAAAGCACGGGTTTGATCACCTCACCCCATTCCCAATTTAACAGACTCCCAATTGTTCCCTATTACTACCAGAATCAAACTACCAAATCCTCTCTTTAATATTTAATATTTAAGGCCTTCTTATACTTTACCCTCAAAGCATTCCCTATCTTGTATCTATCTGATTATTAGCATGTTGTCATTCCCTTCCCCACCCCCCACCCCCATCCAATTAGAATGGGAGCTCTTTTCTTTCTTTTTTAAACATTTATTGTACCCTCAGTGCTTGAAACAACACCAGGTAGAAGAAACTTAATCAGATATTGAGTTTAAATTTGGCTTCAGACACTTACTTTAGTATGACTCCAAGCAAGTCACTTAATCCTGTTGCCTCAGTTTCCTCATCTATAAAATGAGCTGGAGAAGGAAAGGACCAACCATTCTAGCCTCTTTGCCCAAAACATCCCAAATGGGGGCATGAAGACTGAAATGACTGAACTATAATAAAATGCTTGTCGATCAACTGTGGCTAGGGTGGAAAAGTAATACGAAATAAGGTTTTTCAAAGCATGGCTATATGTTATGCCAGCCTGAGGAATTTATGCTGAATTCTAGAGTCATTTAAAACTTTTAAACAGGGGAGTATTGTAGTCAGAATTGTGCCTTAAGAAGTTTATTTTTGAATTGTCTGAAGAGTAATCTAAGAGGAAAGAGACTTAAAGGCAAGGATATCGATTAGGAAATTATTATCATAGTATGGGTACAACGTGAGAGAGGCCTGAAAGAGAGTGGTAGATTTGTTAAATGGAGAGAAGAAGATGGATGCAACACATGTGAAATACGTGATAGGACTAACAGAATTTGGCAAATGACTAGACATGTGGAGTAAAGAAGGTTCAAGGATGAAGCTGGATGCCAGATAGAATGGTAGCAATACAAAAATAGGAGAGGGTGATAGAGCCATGGACAGGTTTTTGGTAAATAATGAATTCTATTTTGGGGTGCAAATGTATACTCTGATGAAGACATTCAGTAGCATTAAGATAAATAGTAATCCTAGATACCACGCACTAACATAGACCATAGATATTACTAGGATTAATTTTGGTCAAAAGCAAGTTCAAGGCAATTGTTCTCAATGCACATGAGTCCAAATCTAAGGTGGCGTGAGTGCTGTCTGTACACTTTACTTCTCTTTCTCCATTCCCAACCCTCCTTTCTCCAAGGTATTTTTGGATATTCCAGCCACTGTTTATGAACAACCAAAACAGTATCACAAAATATCCGCAAAAGATGACATGCTGAGTAGTTTTGTTGTTTTGCAGTTTTATTATTTATCTTTTTTTTTTTTTTAAATTCAAGCATCAGTCTAATATCTCAAGGTCACTAGAAAATTAGGCAGGCCTAAAACATATAAGGTCAGTCAATATTTAAAATATAAAAATTATATTGTAAAACAGACAACTGTGACAATGTTCACAGTTATGTGCATTTCTTCTACATAACAGAAATAATGAAGAAAACATGGTGGCTTAGTAATAAGTAAGACCCAGTAAGTAATGAATATAATATTTTAAATATAAAAATAGAAATAACAGTTAATTCTATTAAGAAACCCTTACCCATCTTTGTTGAGGTCCACTACTGCCACATCGTAGCCAAATGAAGACGCCAGCCCTTCTCCTTCAAACAGATGTTCAGTAAAAAGATGTGCAGATTTCATGTCTCTCTTTAGGAGAACCACAGCTCCACTATGGTTGGCTCTTGGTGCACCAGACACAAAAGTGATCTCATCTTTAGAGACAATACTTTTTCCTGAATCCAGTGAAAAACCTAGGAAAGCAAGACCAAGACACACAACATCACAACAAATTTCTATTACAGGAAAAGATGATGTCACTGGTGTTTCCATTACTATCACCTCCCTGCCCCAACCCAAACCCCATCTGCCTTTTCTGGCAAATGGAATACAGAGCCAAGAGCTTTGGCATTCAAGTAAAAGAAAAAACAAATGATAAGAACGATCAGTGCTTTCTAGGCATATTAAAGACTTCAAAAAGAAAATATCTACTCTGGTTAGCATTTACATTGCATGAAGCATTTATACAGTTTATAAATGTAACTGTAACTTCATTTTAATGATGGTAATTGGGCTAAGTGCAACACTTAGGTTATAAAATATGCTATATAATGAGAGCTAAATGTAATACAGTACATATTTGTGTATACACAGAAGACATGATTTGACTTTCAGCAGAGCTGAATCCATGCAGCAAGTTGTATTCTACCATTCCACATTGTACAATACAACAATTAGGTTTTGATCTGTTGATAAATCTTCTTTATTCAATCTATTCTGTAACCAATCAAAAGAGAAATCTTTAATACACAATAGATAGCACATAAATGTTTCGAAGAGATTTGGTCTTGGTCATGGACATGCAAAAAAAAAAAAGGCAAGATGTAATGCTGATGATGTTATGTAATATTTGAGAAGATGCATGATGGAAAAATGCTATCTATATTCAAAGAAAGAATTATGGAGTCCGGATGCAGATCAAAGCATACTATTTTCACTTTTTTATTCCATTCTCATGGTTTTTTTTCCCCTATTGTTCTGATTCTTATCTCACAATATGACTAATGTGGAAATATGTTTAACATGATTGCACAAATATAATCTACTTCAGATTGCTTATTGTCTTGGAGAGGGGAGAGAAAGGGAGAAAAATTTGGAATTCAAAATCTTATAAAACGGAACATTGAAAACTATGTTTACATGTAATTGGAAACATAAAAATTATTTACCAAAAAATTGTAATATTTAAAAAATGAGTAGTTGGTAACAACAAAAGTTACGATTTTCTCATCGAAATTTTTAGGGAACACACCTTATAGGAACTGCATCTAATTAACTCAGATGATTTGCTAGAAACTATTAGTGGAATACAAGTACTAAAACATCTATGTTTATATACACGGTATACGTGTAGATGTATATATATACATATATGCTTATGTATGGGAGGAAGGTTGTAGAGTAGGGGTATTGACATGGTCAGGTCTTGAGGCATAAATGCCAAAACTTAGACATTCAAATTGAGAAATGAATCCTAAACAAAAGCATAGCAAATGCAGAAAAGTAAGCTTAGCTTAGCCACTTTGTTTTCCCTAACCAATAGTAACATTCACCACTACTGTCAGAATTCTCAAAATGAGAGCTTTATATAATATGATATATAAGAACAGGAGGTTTTGCCCCAAATGTTCCATTATCAAGCTCTCACTGAGAAATGTTCAAGGACTGAATTCTTGCTATCAAATGGTTTATATTGTGGTTTGGATTAAAATGGAGACTTAAAAAAATGCTGACATGTAAAATCAAGGTGGATTAATTAAAAAAAAAATGACAAAGACAATTTACTTGTCATCATCTCCAGAGTCACAGACCTAGGTAGCTATTCATCATCACATCAGGAGATTTGTCGACCCTTACATTGGGGGGCTGTGTTTTGTAAACAAACTGATCAGGATCTGTATAGGAAACACTGGTCAAAAAGAGAAGGCCTGTATACACACACGGGGAAGAAATCAAAGAAAAAGTAATTACACTTGGTAAACAGAATGACAACTGTTATATCTCTCTTCAGATAACCAAAGATATGACAGCAGCCAATGGACTCCAAGTTGTGGAGTTACCTCCTCAGACCTCAGATACTTCTCCCTTTATTCACAAGAAATAATAGCCAAGAATTTGGTTATCAAACAATAAATCTACAGACAGCTAAAAAATATAACCAGTGATGGGTTTGCTTTTTTGTTCTATCATTGAGCCCTAACAAGAGAAAAAAAATAAGTGATAAGAACTATCACTATATCCTAATTTCTAGAGATATTAAAGACTTCAAAAGAAAAATATCTTTCTATTTAACATTTATATAGCTTGAATCATAAAGCATTCATTCAGCTTATAACTGCAGGCTCATTTTCAGGATGGCACTGGAATGAGTGTAACACTTGGATTATAAGCTATGCTATAATGAGAGCCATTCATAATACATGCAAACTTATGTATGCACAACAGGGCAGGATTTGACTTTCAGCAGAGTGCTCCATTCTATATAATGATTATTCATTCAAAAGGAGGCAAAGGCAGTATGAGAGAGAGTTGCAAATATTTAAAAATACAGCAAACCTCCAGTTAAAACATTCAGGGGAACATAAGCTCCTTAAGGGCAGGGTTTTTTTTTCCTTTTACTTTTTCCTTTGTATCTCTATTATTTAGCACAATGTTGGCATAAAATAAATCCTTAATATTGGATTGACATGATTGCCTGATTAATAAACATTTGCTGTTTTACTGAATTAATAGCTAAAGCAAAGATTAATTTTGGCTAACACACTCAGTATTTCCAAATAAAACTGACTTGAAAAATAAAAGATGGGGGTAGTCTCTTAGTACACATTCACATACCAAGCTTGTATTCTGACATCAATGTTTAACTTGAAAAGTATAACGAGTGTGGATAAAATCATAATGGGAAGGACAGCCTTCCTTTCCTGGCTCACTGCCAGAAAATGCACATGTATTGACTCATACATTTCAGTCTTAAATCATGACATGAGTTGATGCTCCCTCAATTCCAACTTTTGAGGCATTTTCACTCCATCTTCATCAGTACTGTCTTTGAATGGCTTCCATCTTATTTTCTTCTGTTTTTTCTTGCTCTTTAACTCAGCCTTTTAAGTGTAAATAAATAGTATCTTCAGGACAGGGGCTTTATTTTTCCCTTCCAATTGGTAATTCCTTATTGAATCTGCCATTTGTCTATAAAGTTAAAGCAAAATATTTTTATAGAAGGTGGTCTTAATAGGCCATAATTTTCTCTTTCCAGCTTCCTTATTTGCTAGGACCACAGGACTTGAGTTGGTAGGACTTCAAGTATCATCAGATCCAATTGCTTCATTTTATAAGTAAGACATCAAAAGCCGAAGGTGGTAACAGGAGTTTCCCACGGTCACGCCAACCAAGAAGTAAAGCCAAGATTCATTCTCAGATCTTCTCCTGCCAAATCCAGTGTTAGTTCTATTGTATCAAGGACTCTTTATCAGTTCTATCCAGGTACTTTCTCCTCTTTGTTTAAGGCAAATTCCTCAGCTTAATTTGGATTGGTTATTTTTTTTTCCTTATCTTTTTGCCATGAAAACCACAGTAATTGTTCTTCAAGTCAACTGACACCAAGAATTATACAATTCTAAAGTTTATTTATAATTACCATAGTACACTTGAATAATTTACAACAGCCATTAGTAATATCAAAAAGTCTTAGGCATTAAAAGATTGACACTTAATCACCATTTTACAAGTCTTCATCATAGCTCTAGCAGTATAGCTAAAGCTAGAAACTAAATGTTACAAGCCAGGAGCCAGCTGGCCTGGGCCTTTCTGTCATACTTACCTTTCAGAGAATGATCTAAATCACAAAATAAGAAATATAAGATCTTTACCATTCCGTGTAGTTATTCCAAACATAATGAAACTCTTACAAATACATTCATAAAGAAGTCTGGTAAAGAGGCTTAGCATTCCATGTGAAAATTCATATCTGGTTATCTTTTCTCTTTTTTTCCCCCCATTTCAGGATGGTTCATGGTTAAATGTCACCAGTGAGTATAATCCCTTCTTTCTATGTACAAAGCAAAAGGCCATTACCTCCCAAAGCCAGGAATTTCTGGGAGGCCACTAATTTGGGGAAAAGATTATTCTTTTTAAGATATTCCAAATGAAGCAGAATTCCATTGCTAAATAAAAACAGGTATAGACAGGTACCCTTCACTTCGACTTTTATTAGGCAGAAATCAAAGGAACTCTGGAGTTCTGAGATATTCAAGTTATGGGGAATAATGCTTTAGAGAGAGGGACACGAGGTTGTCACATAGCAATAAACTGGCCTGAAATGTTTGCCATCTTCACTTATTCCTACCTAAATAACTGTTAGCTGGAACAGGAACTAGACTTTCATCATGATCAGTCTCACCACCAACTTCATAAGGCCCATCTTCAAAGATATTCATGTCAAAAAAAGTGTTATTCTTTTGCTCTGCACGAACAATTCCTGAAGAAATGAAATGGCAAAAACAAATGGGAATGAAGATAAAAATGAAAGAAAACAAATGATTCCTAAAACATTTTCTATGTGATCAATGAAGAGAAATCAACAGAGTTGAAAGGAGAGTAAGAAGTGAGAGAGAATAATGATGAAGTGGATTCATAACAACTAGGGTGAAAAGAATATTACTGTCACCCATGCAAATTCTAAAGAATTCTAATTTTGCAAGAAAATTGAGATTTTAATAGTTTTAAAAAATATGTCACAAAACAGATAAAACATGATATTTGCTATAAAAAACTATAGAACATGTATGTATGTATGAGAAACTGACAAAAACTTCCTCTATAAACAAACCAAAATCAATTTAGCTTCTTTACTGTGATGTTAAAAGTCAAAATTTGTTTTTTAACCCCCTAAGAGATAGGTATGATCAAGTTATAACTTTCTAAAACTTTAGACATATAATTTAATTTATTTTTTTTAATTAATAATTTTTTATTATATATATATATATATATATTTTTATAATATTATCCCTTGTATTCATTTTTCCAAATTATCCCCCCCTCCCTCTATTCCCTCCCCCCTTTGACAGGCAATCCCATACATTTTACATGTGTTACAATATATAGACATATAATTTTAAAAATAAAATTTAATATTTTTCACTTGTCGTGCTGCTCCTGCAAATAAAACAAAAAACAGAAATAAAACCTAACTTCAAGCTCATTCTATCTCCTCTTATGTCAGAGCCTTGTATTATTAACAAGAGCTGACAGTTACACAGTTCTTTATGGCCTACTCCTATGAAACAGGAAGGACAGTTTTAGTATGATTATTTTGCAGCTGAAGAAAATTAGGTCAAAGAAATTAAGTGATTTGTTCAGGGTTACCTGGAAAGAAGTGTGGCAGAGTTGGGGCACAAGGCTGCTGCCTTCAAATCTACTGCTCCTTCTAAAACAACCCTGCTATGAGATACTTTTCCATCAAAAGTGGAAGAACTATCTTTTTGCAGAATTAACAATAATTCCTTCTTGTTCAAAAGAAATCATCTAAAATCCCTAAATACCTGTGGCAAGGCACAGGAGGCATGTGAGAGATTACACATTTTGTTCAAGAGTCACATGGGCTTAATAGATTAAGTAAAAATGTAATTATGAAATTTATCAGATGGCCATATTTATAAGAATCATTTTTAATAAGAATCAAAACGGTTTTTTTTAAAAGACCCCATAATTAAGAAGAAAACTTTAAAAGCTTTTTTTCTCTAGGGAAAATAAATAAAATTCTTATTATTTTTTTTAATCAGGGAAATTTTTTTTACCAGAATTAGAAGTCCAGCTGTTCATCTGTTTTCCAACACTTTGGATGTCTGATAAAATTATTTGTATTATACCAATAAAATTTTTTAACATTACTCTCAATTAATAACTGGACAATGTCTACTTCATTATCGGTAATTCAGCCAGCCTTCAACTTGTCTGCCTTCCCGTCTCCCCAAATCATAGCTTTTCCCTAAACTGACTATCTCAGCATCTCTTAATTCAACTGGTATCAACTTAACTACCTTATTGCAGGCATATGACATCCTAGGAAAAGATGCTGAGTTTTTATGCATTCACTTTTCATTCCTTAACTTTTCTTGATACTTATAGATAATGATTTGAGGGAAAAAAATTCACTTCTTTAAGATGTGTATCAGATATCAAACTTGATACTAGTAACCCATTGTAATCACACCAAAAAGAAAATTATATTTTCCATGTATCATGTAGTTACCTAAATATGATGCATATTAAAAACAGCAAATTAAAGAAATAAGGATGAACTAAAAAAATATGACTTTGATGAAGAATGTAAATATGGCATTATAAACATTTCCCTTTAAGTTATATAATTTAAAGGTAGGAAAAAAATCAGGATATATTTTTTTTAACCCACACTTGCTTCTTCTATGCTACACTCTTCAGGGACCAGGTATTGCTTATTCTTTTAAAGTCTAGTTTAGACATTTAAGGGATTAATTTTTTAAAATAGTGTAGTTTTAAAATAGTATATCAATATTTTTACTTCTTTATTTCATCTGTCTCTTGCATTTGCATAAATAAAACTGTTCCCCTGTTTGGGCTTCTCCTTTCCTATAGCTATATTAAAATGTGTTCTTTATTAGGTGCTTAAAACTTAGAGATTTTTTTACATTGTTTTCTTCCAAAATAAAGATCCTACAGATCATTCTTAGCACTATTTTAAAAATTTTCTCCATTTGTTATCTAGTAATAAAGTACTCCTTTAGAGAAACTTAATCCTCACTATTAGAGTGAGTCATGGTAGCAGTTAAAATACTTTGAATCCTCAAAATTAGCTTTATAGACAATGACCATTCCAGCTTCAAGACTTGGTGTTTTGTACCCAAAATTAAACCTAAGAAAGTAAAAATTCTTTGACAAAAGTAAAAACCTTCACTTTTTGTGTGTATAAGGGACACACACACAGACACACACAAACACACAGACACATGGTTTCCTACCTCTTCCTTATTCTACTTAATCTGTCTAATCATTTATTTTCAATTCAATGCTGATTAAAAGAAGTTCTTTTTTTCTTTCTTTCTTTTTTTTTATAGATAACTGTTCATTTCACAAAAAAGAATACACAAGTTCTAGCCACCCACAATTTCTCCCATGGCTCTCAGGAGAAAAATAATTTTTGTTTGTAAAGAAACAGGTTCTCTTACCTTTCCAATTATAAGTGCCTGGGGCTCCAAAAACTATATAATGGAAATCTTTAGTAAAAGTTGCAGATACACCTTGCTGACAGGAACCAAATTTCTCATGACCTCTCAAACGGCCATCACAAAAACTCCAATCTCCTCCATCCATGTCATCTTCAATGGTAAGAGACTGACTCAACACATAGCATCTCCCAATTATGTCTCGAGACTCCTGTTTGGTGTTAACATGTTGCCTTCTCTCATACCGATGGGCACATGTCTGTGAGATGTAGGAGATAAAAGGACAATTAAGTCTGTAAAAATAATTCATAATTCAAAGCTTTGGAGAAATAAAAGCATGAGCAATTCTATGAATTACAATAATTCACTCATCATTTTAGGATCTGATCAAAAAGCATCCTCTAGTTGTTTGGTGAGATGACAATTAGACAACATTTTCTAGTTCTCACCCAAGGGGATGTTACAAGTGCAATTATTAGATGCTAATTCCTAAAGAGCAAAGAAGAAACAGCAAATTTCAATTTATTATAAAAATTTATAAAAACTAAATTATTAACTATAAATATATATCAAATATAGAATATATCTAAAGAGTTTTTTATTCCCTTCATTTTTAGTCAACTCAATACTAACAAAGTAATAACTAGAAGTTTCACATGTGTCTACACATACATGTGTATATTTACTTACATATGTATTGCCTACACACATGCATATGTACATGTATAAGTATATTATAATTATTATAGAGATAATGTTGGTATACAGTACTTCTAGGGAGGAGAATGCCTCTCTACCAGAAGATAAGCAATTCTTTTACAACTTGCACTCACAGATTAAGTGATTTGCCCAGAATCATGTAGTTAAGAATGATTCCTGATGCTAAGGCCAGCTTCCTACTCACTATATAACACACTACCTGTCATTTACTATATGTGTTGCTTTAAAAAAAAAAAGTATATATAATCTAAAAAAGGTAATACTCTATATTTTTCAACCTTTTATAATAAAATCCATAACAATCCTCCAGGGTTCCATGAGACATATATTGAAAATCAATGAAAATGCTCATAAATTTCAATAACTAAATTCTTTTTCATTCTTTTCTTAAAAAAAAAAAAAAACCTACCCCCAAAAAACCTACCATAAAATAACAGAGTCCTTTGTTTCTTAAAATGCCCTTTATTCCTTTTTGCACAAAATATAAATTCATGCAAATATAATAATGACTCAATCCATAAGAATTCACACTAACTTTTTATAGATCTTATATTTCTTATAACAATTTTAAAAAATCCAGTTTCATGTTATATCAGTGAAGTTTACTTTAGGTAAGGAGTCTTAGAAAATCTCCTGTAATCCTGAATTTAAGTGACTTTGCTAAAGTCAGCTATCAGAATGCAGACCTTACTGATTCCAAGACTACCTTCTATATAATATGTTACCCTTAATATTTCAACTTATATGAACTACAAATTTAGTGTGTAATTATCAACTCCTATGGCTTTTAAATATCTTCTATATTTAGCATGTTTGAATTTATAATTAATAAATCTATATTTATAATTTATAAATTTATAGTCAATAAATTTATTCTAAATATTTATATGTTGATGCAATTTGTTTTGGAGATAATCAGAGTTAAGTGACTTGCCCAGAGTCACACAGTTAGTAAGTATCTGAAGACACATTTGAACTCAGGTCCTTCTGACTCAATCCACTGAACCTTCTAATTTTTAAAAGGCAAGACAAACCTATTTAAAAATATATAAAAAAATAAACATTTCCACAGATAGTCATTAGTAGCAAAGTCTAAAATAGCTGGTCCTTTAAGCCAGCTTAAGTTTTTAGTACTTACCACCACCTTTCCCCCTGGCCCCTGACTCTGGACAGTGACACCCATCCACTGGTCTTCCTTACTCTCAGCATAAAGGTCAACTATGATATTAAAAGAAATTACATATATATATTTAGCATTTTGGAGTTCTTTGAGAATATAAACAAAAATATGTTTGCTTCTTTAAAAAAGTTTTTTTTAAAAAAGATATTACCAAGAGATACATAGAAATTATTACAAACCTTGGACAAATTGATACTTATTCATAAGGATGTTTAACAATATTCCATGTATTTATTTTTAATTTGTGAAATAAAATAAGCATATTCATAACATAAAAATAAAATGATTCTTCATAAAACTGCAAATCCATTATGTACATCTTGCTATTCCTTTTAAATATATAATAAAATTATAATGTAAATTTTTTCTCCCCCTCAAGATGGCAACCATTAAATATAAACATGTATATGTACATATATGTTTATATATACATATACACACATATAAAATCATTCTATACATACTTCTATCAATTCTTTCTCTAGATAACAGATAGTGTCTTCTATTATGTGTTCTTTAATCAACTTGGGTATTTATAATAGTCAAAATGACTTAGTTGCTCAAAGCTATTCTTAAAACAACATTGCTGTTACTGTATACAATGTTCTCTTGATTCATTTTACTTTGCTCTTAATTTTCTCACAAAGCTATCCACACTTTTCTAAAATCAACAAGCTCATCATTTCTTGTTAAAAGTTAAGAACTCCTGCTGTTCTTTTTTTCCTTTCTTTTTTTTTGCAAGGGAGAGAGAGGAGGAAGAGGCAAACAGGGTTAAGTGACTTGCCCAGAATCACACAACTAGAAAGTGTCTCGGGTTGCATTTGAATTCAGGGCCAGGACTCTAACCACTGGGCAACCTAGCTGCTCCATATACCATTGAAATATACATCACTATATCAATGCCTTTTAACTCTTTCTCCTACCCTTTGGCCCTCTTAACAATACAAATAAAATACCAAAAGATATTAATACCACTCTAAAGTCAAGGTAAACAAAAAGACCAACCCAGTACCCATCTGTACCAGGCTTGTCAACAAGTATTCCTTGAAGATGGCATCTTTCCATTACTGTCACTCGTTCCTACACTTAAAAGCATAGAAGTATTTCTTAAATTCCATCTTGAAGCCAAGACATCTAAAATTTATTATTTTTCAACCTAATATATCCAATCAAGGAACACCAATAAGACTATATAATAATGAGTAATAGCAGTCTTCACTTGAAATAAGTGAGTAGAAAAGACCTCAATTTCACTTCTTTTTCTAATAATGTTTTTTGAGTTGTCTTCCCCATTGCATCATGAAGTGAACTTTCTGTGGGTAAGAATTTGCCTTTTTTTGTATACAGAGTACTTAGCATGATGCATGGTATACAGCAGGCACTTAATGAATGTTTGCTTATTTGGCAATTTAAGCTTCCTTTCTATGTCCCCAAAGTGCCAGTGATACGGATTACCCTTACCAATCTAGAATGATCTTCTTATTTATTTCTATGTTACTTTTAACTCCTAAATCATCTTCCTTCGAGGCAAGTAGCTGAGACTTCTGAATTTGGGATCAGAAAGATATCTATTCAATTTCTGCCTCTGATACATGACAGCTGCTGTTATGACCACCGGCAAGTCACTCAATCTGTCTAAACCTCAGGCAATACTCTGAGGCTATCACAAGATGGTGGAAGTTTCCACATCAACTCACAAATCACCAGACCTTGACATACTGACATAAGCAATATTCATTATTTAAGCTAATCAGGGACCTGAAATCTAAGCTCTATTCGAGCGAAATACAAAAGTTAAGTGAAAAACAACATTTAAGTAACTATTAAGTTCTAATTCCATTTCTAAGTGTAACCCACCATGGAGTTTTATACAAGTCCTCCCACTGGTTTTAGTATTTCTCCCCAGTAAGACGATAGTATTAAGTCTTATCACCAAGATGTAAAGATGATGTTTTTGGAAACTGAGCGGATGCCCATCAGTTGGGGAATGGCTGAATACGTTATGGTATAAGGATATTATGGAATATTAATGTTCTATAAGGAAGGATCAGCAGGATGATTTCAGAAAGTGCTGGAAAGACTTCCAGCTAAAAGAAGTGAACAGAACCAAGAGAACATCATACAAAGCAACAAGAAAATTATGTAATGATCAATTCTGATGGACGTGACTCTTTTCAACAACAGAGTAATTCAGGCCAGTTCCAATGGTCTTGTGATGGAGAGAGCCATCTGCACCCAGAGAGAGAGGACCATGGAGACTGAATGTGGATCACAACATAGAATTTTTACCTTTTTTGTTGTTGTTTGCTTGCATTTTATTTTCTTTCTCATTTTCCCCCTTTTTGATCTGATTTTTCTTGTGTAGCATAATTGTATAAATATGTATAGAAGAACTGTATATGTTAACATATATTGCATTACTTGCTAACTAGGGGAGGAAGGAAGGTACAGGGAGGGAAAACTTTGGAGCACAAAGTTTTGCAAGGTTAAATGTTGAAAACTCCATATTTTGAAAATAAAAAGATGACAGTTTTGCAATCTAGGACTGGTCACTGGAAAATTTAAAACAGAGGCAAGCGAAAGAACCTATGTCCTTCTTTCACATTGTAAAAAGTGTGCAAAGATATAATTGTAGTTAATAGTCTATTAACTGTAAATGAGGAGGGTCGCTAAATACTTCAAGGATAAATGTCCAAAAGGTTCCTGACAGAGAACCACTAAAATTTTTTTTTGTTGTATGATTGTTTTCAGTCATGTCCGACTATTCATGACATCTTTTTTGTGGCAAAGACACTGGAGGGGTTTGTCATTTCCTTCTCTGGCTCATTTTACAGATGTGGAAACTGAGGCAAACAGGACAACATGACTTGCCCAGAGCGACACAGCTAGTCAATGTCTGAGGCTATATGTAAACTCAGAAAGATGAATCTTCCTGACTCCAGGCCCCACACACTCCATTTATTCTGCTATCTCAATGACACAAGAACTATAGTAAACAGTAAATCAGGTTTTAGAGAATAGTAGAATAGTGAGCAATATCCCACTCTCTATGACTCCAGATAAAAAGACAGTATGAGATAATGAAGAGAATGCTGGCTTTGGGGATTAGAAAAACCTGCATTTGAAATTTTGACAGATACTTATTAACTGTGTGATCCTTATTAATTGTGTGACAGGTCATGTTTCCTCATTTGTAAAATGAGACTAATAACCCATATTATTAGCCTCCAAGGCTGCTGCAAGTTCCAAATGGGATAATATGTTTTGCAAGCCTTTAAATACTACATGAATGGGGGATTTTTTTTTACTATTTCTCACAAGATAAGTTTCTAACAGCATCTAGAATTTTAACCATGTTTTCAACTTTTACCTTTGGAAAGATCTGGAGTTTAAAATCATCTTTTACTTTTCAAATATTTTTCATATCAAATGCAAAGATTTAATTGCTGGGTTTAAATAAAAGGCAAACTCCATTTTTCTCATTGCTGTGAATTCAATCTTAAAACAATGGCTTTATGCAGTACTTCATTTTGCCAATAGGTGGCAACATCAGTACACTTTATTAGTGAAAAGGAAAAAAAATTTTTTTTTTTTTTTTTTTAAATTAATCCACAATTCTTGTAAGGATCTAAACAATAAAAGTAGCACTTTTTAAACTCCAAGCTGAGATTTAGGAGCCCCTTACTTCGTGAAAGAAAAAGCTTTAAATACAAACTATCAACATGTAGAACTGTTAATGCCATTTCTAAACAAAGATGTATTAGTATTATTCCCACTCTTCCCTTCCCCTCCTCCTGAAGAGCTGGAAAGCACTTAATGAAATCACCTAGTCCAAATATCTCTATTTATAGATGAGGAAACAGATGTCTAAAAATATTGGGTGATTCATCCAAGTCCACACTGTGAATAGCAGAAGTAAAATTTGAACTCGGATCCTCTAACTCCAAAAACAGATTTTTTTCCACTTATACTCCAATAATCCATTTTGCAAAAAGTTAAAGAAAGAAGAGTGAGAAATTCACAATAAAGTCTAACACAATTCCTCACTAAAAGACCTCCAGAAATGATATTTGTCTAAAATGAAGTCAGGAAGAATTTACCATCGTTATCAAATTCAATGCGTTGGCAAGGTGCCTGGGATGTGATGTCGCAGCTGTACAGGCCTCCTGTCCGGTTGGCTTTCTGTAACGGAAAAGCTTTGGCTCGAGGGGCTCCCACCAACAACCTGCAGGCCAGATGAAGAAAATACAAGATTTGAGCACCTGGAAAAATTAGCATCTCTAAGATTAGCCAGAATAAGATGACATTTATGAGGGCTGGTCATAGACACTGGCAAAGACTACAGATGTGAGGTAGCTGACCTCTCAGAATCTGTTCATTCCTTGAGACATGGCACTCTCTTCTCATCTCCTATTGCTTATCTCATTGCTCTGTCCACACTGGATCATCAGTTTTTGAGGAAAGGAACTGTCTTTTTCCTCTCCATATCCCCAGTGCTTAGCACAGTGTCTGACAGACACATAATAGGTGCTTAATAAATATTTACTGAATTAAATGTGAATGGATAACAGATCTGTTTTATGTCATGGACCTGTTTGGCAGCCCACTTCTTCAGAATATTTTTGAATGCACAAAGTAAAACATAATGTACTAGAGGGATATATCTAGATCTCCATACCTCTAGTACATTTTGTATATATCTATTTCATATCTTTAGTTATCTACCAAAGGTACAGATAAATGTGGACATAGTTATTTGCATATTATCTCCCTCATTAGAATGTGAGCCCTCTTAAGAACACTCTTTCTCTTGCATCTTCAACACTTAGCAAAATAATTGGCACACTACCTTAATAAATGGTTACTGATTGGCAGAGAGGAAACCAATTATATTGAAATAATTATCAAAACTTTTTTTTTAAAATTCATAGACACCAGGTTAAGCTCCTCTGTTCTAAACTTGGTTTTCGACTTCCAGTGATATCTTATCAACCCCATCCATTATAAAGGACTTATTTTGTAATATTATGGAGGCAGATGGTTTTCCTTTCTCCTAATTAATGTTCTTGTGGTAACTCAAACCCTCTAGGTTTGGACAATCAAAGTAAAATTGGCCATCTTTGGAATCAAAGAATTTTTGAGTTAGGAGAAAGATCAACAATCTTTAAGTCTAGTAAAGTTGGGTTATTTTTGGTATCTGTTTTTCATAGATAACTCAGGGCTATTATGGAACAATCAGGAATAGTTAGAATGGAAATAACTGAGTGGAGACTGAAGGTATGAAAGAGAGGAAGGGAGAGCGGTAGAAGAGAATCAAAAAGGAGAAAATGAAAAATTACTACTTCAACCACCACTCCCTCCATCCCAGGGCACACTCACATTCCCAGGTGGCTAGGATTTTTCAAGATAGAAGGGAGATGAAGGGAGAAGAGTGTGGAAGAAACTGCTAAGATCTACCTAAGTCTGTCCAATTTTTAGGTCTAATTATAACATTGCATAGTTTTGTCACCAGTTCAACAAATAGCTATTAAATATCTGCCATATGAGGAGGACCAGCATGTGAGGGGCAAAAGGTAAACAGAAAAGGGGCACAAATGATCAACACACAGTCTTTGTGAACCCTGCCTTGTGACAGGATTTGATGGGGATTAGCCAAGACTCCTTAATAAAGGTAACCAGTTAACACTACCTCCTATATATCCAACCATTATATATCCATCGGGCATTTTGGAGACTTGAGTAGGGACACTAGAGTTAGAACATAGAAGAAATGAAAAGCAGTTCCCTAACCTTAAGAAGCTCACAAATCTAGCTAAAGAGATAAACCTGCATACACATAATATTAAGATTTTACAGATCCCTATAATTTAATTAAATTCAATAAGCATTTATTAACTACTAACTATGCACAAAGCACTAGAGATACAAAAACAAAAACAAAATAAAAAGTCTTTAAGGTAGAGTACCAAGAGAATAAAAATAAAAGTGTTAACAATAGGGGTTCATGAGTGGGGGAATTGCTTTTTAAAGGGATGAAGGGAAAAGGTAAGACTGCACAAATGAAAGGTGAGAATATAAACTGTTTCTAATATGTCTGTACTGTACTATAATTTTTTTTAGGCAGCAAGCTAATCAAGGTAAAGGGATGTTCTTTGCCATGTCTCAGGAACATCTAGTTTAGATAGTGTTCTACAAATAGCAGGCATTCAATTCATGTTGTCACCTGACTGACTGCTGTTCTGATCGATGGTTGCGTTTAGAGGAAAGATCTGGCAGATATAATTTTCTACAGCTCTTGTTGAATACTGTGCCAGCAGCAGGAAATTGGACCAGGTTTCCAGTTTCTTTTTAGTTTGATTAATTAATAAAAATCTATTTTTCTTCTCAATCCCATTGAAAGGAAGAGGGAAAAGAAGAGGGTAAGGAAGAAAAGGGGTTGGAGAAGGAAGATGAAGGAGGGAGACAGAAAGACAGAGAGAAGAAAGGGTGATGGGGAGAGAGAAGGAAAGAAAAAAAAAACAGCCAGGTGAGTTTTGAAGCAAAGAAGAAATTCTAAGAGGCAGAGGTGAGCCAAGAAGTGCATTCTAGATTTATGCAAAATCTTGGAGGCAAGAAATGCCATGGAGTGTGATTGAGAACAATAAATAAGTCTATTAAGACTGCAGAGAGATTGGGCTGTTTGTAAGAGGCTGTTTTGCCAAGGAAGAGTTTATATTTGACTCAAGGTAATAGTACCTAGAATTTACTGAGACATAGACAGACAGAGGGACAGAGAACAGAGAGAGACAAAAAGATGGGGGGGAGAGCGAAAGGGGGGAGAGAGGGGGAGGGGTGTGTGTTGGGGTGACATAGTCAGCACAAAGGAAACCATTTTGCCAGC
Organism: Sminthopsis crassicaudata; assembly: GCF_048593235.1. Lineage (NCBI taxonomy): Eukaryota > Metazoa > Chordata > Mammalia > Dasyuromorphia > Dasyuridae > Sminthopsis > Sminthopsis crassicaudata. The sequence continues at coordinate 440,286,064 of NC_133619.1, forward strand.
TGTAAGGAGATGAGTAGGAAGAACAATTAGGAAGACCAGCTGAGAGGTAAGAGTGAGCAGTGAAAAGGGCCTGGATTAGGTGAATAGTAGTAGTGTGAGTGGACAAGAGGGGACAATGCAAGAGATTCTGTAGAGAGGAGAGACAAGAAGATAAATCAAATATATAGGGTAAAGAAAGTAATCAGTCAAGGACGACTGAATGAATGAAGCATTTTTGGAAGCATTTATTAAGCACTTACTATATACAAAATATTGTGCTAAAAAAAAAAAAAGTAAAGTAGTCCCTGCTCTCAAGTATAATTCTATGAAAATATTACCTACACTGGGAACCTGGGAGATTAAAAAAAAAGTGATGCCCTCCAGAGAAATTTGGAAAAGAAGTAGGATTTTGCAATGAGATAGAAAAACATTATACTTACTATGAGCCAAGTTTTTGTGAGATGAGAGCTAATATGATCTCCAAGGGGACAGTGTAGAAGAAAAGAGAAGAGGGCTTCGGCAGAGTATGCATATATTAGGTGAGGGGGCACAGATGCTGATCCAACAAAGGAGAAGAAATGGACAGGCAGGTAAGATATGAACCACGAGAGTAAAATGTCAGGGAAATTCAAGGAGAGAGGGCCCTGCTAGGAGAAAATGGTCCTTAGTATCAGATGCCACAGAAGGGTAGAAAGAACAAAGATTGAGAAATGGACAATATGTTTAGAAATTAAGAGATCACTGTTGACTTGGAGGGAGAGATTTGGAAGGAGTAATGAGACTAGAAGCCAGATGGCAGAAGGTTTAGAAGGGAGTGAGAGGAAATAACTGAAGGCGAGGATGGTGGAGGAATTGGATGTGGTTATAGGTAGCAGAAAAGGAACCAGTAAATAGGGAGAGATGGAAAATAGGAAATCAAAGATAAGAGTTGATTGACGAGGAGAGAGGGAAAGGAGCCCATAAAAGATGGGGGAAACAAGGGAGGAGAGAGAGACTAGGGGAGCAGAAAGATAAAGGGAACAGAGAGAAGGATAAGGGAGAAAATCATGGTTTAGAGAGAGACAGATGAGGGGGAGAGAGAGAGAAACAGAGAGGAGACAGAGAAAAACAGAGAGAGAGAGGGAAACAGAAAGATAAGGAGATAGAAACAAAAAGAAAAAGAGAGAAAGGGAGGAGGAGGGGGAGACTGAGACAGAGATAGATATACAGACAGACAGAGAGAAACATTAGGATAATATATGCTGGGAAGATGAGAAGGAATAGGATCAACAGCACATGCACAGAGGCTGACTTTGGTAAGGAAAAAGATTACTCTTTCATCAGAGGTCGATTGATCAGAGGAATAAGTAATGCACATGGCTCATGTATATTAAAATATCAAGCTGATTTTTTTTATACTTATAAGCTAGTATACAATAAACATTGCATGTATCTACATAATGATGTGAAGTTTTCAAAATAGAGAAAATGAAATTTGTTTTTAAAAAAAGCCAAAAGGGGAAAAAATGAAGTATTATACTGTCAAATTCCTTCAAAATTATTTGCCCTCATTTCTGCCTCCCCTTTAAATAGTGACAAGTCTCTATACTCAAATATCTTTGAAATGCTCCTGCCTTCCTCGCACCTCTTACTAAGCCTCTCTAGCAGATCTTTTTCTCCTTTAACCAGGAAAAGCCACTGTCTTTATCATTCCAGGGGAAGAAAAAATAAGGATCACAGAAGAAAAAACAAAAACCAGACAGCAGAGGGCCCCTTGCTCTCACTCATGTAAGAACTTCTTAATTTTCCAAGACTGTTGTTCAGTTGTTTTTCAGTCATGCCTGACTTTTCATGATACCATTTGGGGTTTTCTTGGCAAAGATACTGAAATGATTTTGCCATTTCCTTCTTCAGTTCATTTTATACTTGAGGAAACTGAGGCAAACAGTTATCCACATTCAAAGTCCACAATCACCTCTAAGTTTAGTAGCTAAAGAAAAGATTATAAGCCAATTTAAGAAGTAAATTTGGGCTCCAGATGCTTTCAGTTCTGCTCAGAACAACTCTCAGGGAAGCGGCTCAATGGAGGAAGATCTGAGTTTAAATAAATGAATTAAAGAGAAGAGCTGCCTTGCCTACAAAAGGCAGAGGTTGCCAGGAATCAGCTCAGGAGATGCTAAAACATCCATGTCAGGGGATTGAGCTTGGAATCAGAAAAACTCATCCTCATGAGCTCAAATCCAGCCTCAGGTTCTTCTTACTAACTGTGTGATCCTGGACTAGTCACTTAACCTTGTCTGTCTCAGTTTCCTCATCTGTAAAACGAGATGGAGAAGGGAATAGCAAACCAGTCCAGGATCTCTGCCAAGAAAAGGCCAAATGGGATCACAACTGCAACTAATGGTCAGAAGTTTTTCTTTATATTGAGTTGAAGTCTACATCTCTGACTTCTCCTCACTGCTACCTATTCAGGAGCCAAAGTAAGCCTCCCACAGGGTAACCCTTCAAAGCAATAATCACGTCCTTCTTAAGTCTTCTCTCTTCTAGAATAAATAGACCATTTTCTTCAACTGACTTTTCTGGCAACATGGTTTCAAGTCCCCTCACTCATCATTGTGGCTATCCTCTGTCTTGTCAATCAATGTCTTTCCTCAAATGTCTTAAATAGATCTAACCTTCCAGATCTACTATTTCAGATGTGGTCAGATTAGTGCAGCAAAACTCTTATTCTTTTTAGCAGATCATCATACTGGTGTGAATGCAGCCTAAAATTACTGCATTCTAGAAACAATCAACAGGCATTTTAAAGTTGTCTATTATGTGTCAAGAACAAGGATAGGTGGTAGGGATACAAAAAAATTAAGAGCTCCATGAGGGCAGGATCCCTTTGTATCACCAGCATTTAGCACAGTGCTGGCATACAAGAGGAACTTAATGAATACTGATTATCAATATTTTCATATCGAGTCAACATGTACATATAATAAGCACACATAAAACATAAAAAAGAAATGAGGAAATTTTGAAGAGGAATGTACTACTATTTTTCATGTCAATTCAAAATACTAAAACTCAGCTCTGTATGATAAAACAAAATTTCCTCTTCTTTAAGACATAACTGGGCATCTCCAAGCACCTAAATCATTGCCAAGACCATGAAAGCAAAGCTCTCCTTTTCCCTAGAATTAATGATTTTGTAATACTACAGGAGAATGGATTTGAAATTTGAATGACTGCGGACTTGGCATTGATGACATTTAGGTTATATGGAAGAAACTGTCAGAAGAGGCAGGTTTCCTGCAAAGAAGAGCTAGAGGGTCAGGGAGAAAAGAAAGATCAGTAAAAACACAGAATGCTCCCAAAATGCTAAAATGTTTTAGACTCTGGTTATTCTCCAAAGCTAAACTCCTTCCTCCTCTTCCCCTCTCCTAACTCACTTCCCCTGGGGGTTTTCTGATTTATTCAGGAGAGACCAATTTCAGTCCAGGACCCACTGTATCAAAGGGTCAGACTCCCTAAGGGAACCCTTGGAACCCAACCGGCAAATTTCATTTACTGAAGTGAAAAGTCAAACAATTTCATTTTTTCTTTACTCTTTTCCAAAGCAACCCTCTCAATACTGATCTATCTTATGTTAATAAAAGGCATATAGGTGGAAACAATCTTAAATCCACAATGACAGTGCTTTAGGTGTATACATTTCAAAAATGGGAGACTGCCTGGCCTATTATAACAAATCAAATTGAGAGAAAAATTAATTATCATGGTTGGAAAAAGAGCAAGCTGTATCCCAAAGAGATCATAAAAAAGGGAAAAGGAACCACATGTGCAAAAATGTTTGTAGCAGCCCTTTTTGTAGCTGTAAGGACCTGGAAACTGAGTAAATGCCCATCAGTTGGAGAATGGCTGAATAAGTTACTGTTTATGAATGTTATTGAATATTATTGTTCTATAAGAAAAAATTTGGCAGGATGATTTCAGAATAGCCTGGAGAGACTTAGAAGACCTGATGCTAAGTGAGTAGAACCAAGAGAACATTGTGCACAGCAACAACAAGATTATATGATGATCAATTCTGATGGACGTGGTTCTTTTCAACAATGAGATGATTCAGACCTGTTCCAATAGACTTGGGATGGAGAAAGCCATCTACACCCAGAGAGAGGACAATGGAAACTGAATGTGAATCAGAACTTAATTTTTTTAAACTGTTTTTCTTGTTGTTTGCTTGTTTTTTATTTTTCTCATTTTCTTTCTTTTTTATCTGATTTTTCATGTGCAGCATGATAAATGTGGAAATTTACATATATATTAAAAAAAAAGAACAAGTTTCTTGGCTTATACTTATTATGCACACACAGGCAAAAAGAAACCCACAACTATTTTCAATACATCTTTTATAGGATCATCAGATGATCATCTCCACAGAGATTTTGTCTGTCTCAGTATTTAAGACATAACTGGGCATCTCCAAGCACCTAAATCATTGCCAAGACCATGAAAGCAAAGCTCTCCTTTTCCCTAGAATTAATGATTTTGTAATACTACAGGAGAATGGATTTGAAATTTGAATGACTGCAGACTTGGCATTGATGGCATTTAGGTTATATGGAAGAAACTGTCAGAAGAGGCAGGTTTCCTGCAAAGAAGAGCTAGAGGGTCAGGGAGAAAAGAAAGATCAGTAAAAACACAGAATGCTCCTAAAATGCTAAAATGTTTTAGACTCTGGTTATTCTCCAAAGCTAAACTCCTTCCTCCTCTTCCCCTCTCCTAACCATAGCATGCTTATTAACACTCTTCAAAAACTTTAACCTTAAAAACAAAAGATATTTAAAAAACCATAAAACCACACTGCTTCCTGTAAAAGGATAAGAAGAAAAACTGAAATTATATGACATCATTTGAACTGATGGAACAATATGACCCAGTCTGAGGCCAGTAAGTCAGGCTTATTTCAAAATGCTTTACACAGTCCACTCTTCTGACCACCATCCATTCTCTCCACGTATCCTACCTGCCATCACTAACATTCAAATTTCAAATCCATCTGCAGCATTTTAAAACCATTATTTGTGAGGAAAAGGAGAGCTTTGCTTCATGGTCCTTGGAGATTCCCAATTATGTCTTAATTCAGCTGAACAACCCATCCAAAGAAGCAGAAAAACTTGAGTTTTAGTATTTCTGAATTAAAATTTATGAAAACTAGTAGATAATATAATAACTACTTGTATGGCAAAACAGTATCAAAACAATCATTTTTGAAGACTGGTTTTTGATTCCTGCCTATCTAATTTTCTACTGTCTCCACTTTCCTTTATCAGTAATACCACAGACTATATGCAAAACATCACATTTTGATTTTTTGTTGTTGTTTTTTTAATCTTTGAGTTAGAGATAATTAACCAAGTGCAAGAGTGGAGCGCCACTCTAGGCTAATTAATATAATCAAATATGGTACAGATATTTGGATTGAATGAATCATATGTTTCAACTACATAGGAATAAATCTTTAATCAATTTGAGAGATTTACAGTTTTGGCCAGTGAAAGGATATAAGGCTGATGCCATATAGGAACTATCTTTTAATTACTTTTTAAAAAATTTAATTATAGTTTTTATTTACCATATCTTTTAATTACTTAAGAAGACCATGTCACACCTCTTGAATCATACATATATTAAAAAAAGAAAGCCATTAAGGAATTGGGCAATCAAGCAATGAACCAGGATAGTGATGAAAGAGTTCCAGGTTAGATAATTCCCATTTGAGAGTTTAAGCCAAGGTGCTGAGAAGATTAAAATAGGGAATGAGGGGAGATAAGATAATTTTTCTGTCTCCCTCTGCCCTTATTTAATAATCTTGTCATCAATGAAACTAGTCTAGTAAGCAGTCAGTGCATCCCGCTGAGATCAAAAAGACTGGACCAGTAGGACACAATGTATCTATTGCTGGAGATTACAGTCACTGGAAGAAAAGCAGCTTCAGGAAGAATAACCCATTGATAAAGAGAGAAGTGATAGTTAGAGATGTCACAAAGAAACCAACCTGGGGGCTCAGGAGGCAGCTACACCTAAGAGAATTTCATGCTCTGAAGGAAAAAAAAATGGCTTTGAAGTAACCATGAATTGTGAGTTTCTCCTTTGTCACAAATTTTCCCTACATGTGTATCCTCATCATCTTTGTGTTACAATTCATGTCCACTCCCTGTTTTATTATTTATAGAATTTTACTTGTTTTTTTCTGAATTTACCAAACAAAATTAGAACTTACATTTTTCAATCATGTTTAACTCTGTGACCCTACTAGGGTTTTCTTGGCAAACCATACTAGAGTCATTTGTCATTTCCTCCTCAGGCTCATTTTACAGATGAAGAAACTGAGGCAAATAAAAGTTTAAGTGACTTGTCCAGAGTCACACGGCTTGTAACTATCTGATTTCAGGTAAATCTTCCTGATTTCAGGCCTGATACTCGTCGTCTGGCTGCCTTCCACATATAGAGTAGGCTAATAGGTTCACTTGCTTCTATATTTTGTATACATAATCTGTTCTATTGATTTAACTTTTCCATATTTTAATTTTCCAAAATTTATATTTATATTTAAGTACCAGGAGATTTTGGATATTACTGCTTTGTAATTTAGTTTGAAATCTAATATTGTTAAACCTCTGTCTATTCCGATTTTTTTCATTATATCTATTGAAATTTTTGAATTCCATTGTTAATTCTACATGTTCTATAAAGAAATTCTTTAGCTGTTTAAGTGGCACTGAATAAAAAAAAAACAATTTAGATAGTATTGTCATTTTAATTATGTTGGCATGGTCTAACCACAAGCAATTAATATTTCTCAAATTATTTAGGCCTGTCCATTTCTATAAAGAGTGTTTTGTAGTTACATTCATATAGTTCTTGCATGAGTGTGTTAACAGATAATTTTCAAATATTTTATACATCCTGTAGTTATTTTGGATGGAATTTCTATCTATCTCTTCCTGCTGGGTTTTGTGGTTAACATATACAAATGCTGATTATTTATATGGATTTTTTAAATATCCTGTACATTTACTGAAGCTGTTATTGTTTCAATTAACTTTTACTTTACTGTATGAGTTTTCTGGATAGACTATCCATATCAGTTATAAAAAGTGGCTGTTTCCTCTTTGTCTGAACTTATTTTCTCAATGTCTTTTATTTACGTTACTATAGCTACCATTTTTAGAACTATATCAAAAATTAGTGATCATTGTTAATATCCTTGCTTCATTACTGATCCTACTGGCAAGGTGGAAAGGTGAGAGAAAAAGAGAATATTTCTATTAAATTTTTTAAAAAAATTATTGAGATATGTGGAAAGGTATTATAAATGTAAAATATTGCATATGTTTTCAGATGAGGTCGTATTATTAGTTTTACTTAACTGTTTTTCTACAATAGACTTTATTAAAAGAGGATTTTGGATTTCTCAAAAGTTTTTTTCTCCTCCAGTGTCTACTGATATGACAAAGTAATTTTAAAAATATTTATATCATAAATATAGTCTATTATGCTTCTAATGTTCCTTAAACCAGTCTTGCGATCCTCACATAAATTCAACCCATTTATAATGTTTCTTTTTACTGTTTTACTATATTTACTGTTTGTTAAAAAATAAACTTTATCTTCCCAACAATCCTGTGAGGTAGGTGTTATTCTCATTCTTCAGATGATAAGGCAGGTGTTAAGTGACTTGGTCAAGGTCACATATTACCTGAGGCAGAATTTGAATATAGATTTTCCTCATTCCAATTCCAGGGTTCTATCCATTACACAACCTAACTACATTACTTAATATTCTTATGTCAATAGGAATACAGGTCTATAATTCTGTTTCTCTGCTTCGTCAATTCCTTGGTTTAGACCATAATTATCATATAGAAAGGGTTTGAAAGGTTCTCTTCCCACCTTATTTTTGCAAACAGTTTCTATAATACTAGAATTAATTGTACTTTAAATATTTAAAAGAAGTCCTCTGTAAATGTATGTAGTCTTTATTTTGGGGGGGGAATTTCAGTTAGAATTTGATTTCTTTTTCTGGTATTAGACTATATAAATGATCTATTCTACTGATATGGGTATCTTCTTTTTTTGGTATTGTATTTGTAGTACAATATGGTTTTCATATTATGAATATTCAAACGTTTCATCTAAAAGGCAAATAGTTTGATAGTTTCCTTAATTTCATCTTCAACGTTAGTTTCTCAGCTTATGGGAATCCACTGGGCAGCACAAATTTTTAGCCACTGTTACCTTGTCTAAAATCATGATTACTACTCCCTGTTTCTGAGTTTATCTGAAATATAATATAGTTTGTTCTATCTCTCCATTTATAACTATATAATCAACCTTTATGTTTCCTACAAATGATGTACTTCTTGGAATGTGCAATTCTAATTCTATGCTGTTATCTTCCATCTCATGGGTGATTTCATTCCACTTGTATTTATGGTTAAGATTAAGTATGCATTTCCCTTTATCAGTGTTCTTGTACTTTTTCTAATCATCTTTCCTTTCTTCCCTTAAAAGATTGTGGAGAAAAAGAAGAAATTTGTCTATACTAGCAATCTAGAATGGAAGTTATACATTTCTATTGTTTTGATTCTTCACCTTACCTTATTCCTCAAATATGTGATTTTACTTTTTCTTTCCTTTTAAATCCTTCACCAAAACTTTCTTCTAACATTGGAATTTTTTTGGCCTTTCACTATACCCATAACAAGAAACCATAACGGGAGGTCTCCGTTCTTATCTCTTCCCATTTCCCTGTTGAGTTTAATTCATTTGTACATAAAACTCTCTGTATGCACACACCTGCATAAGCATGGGTATGTATGTTTTCAATGCATGTACTTTGTCCAGATCAAATGAAAGAGAGGTTCATAAGATATCTATTTCCCCTACCTCCTCCTCTATCTGTTGTAAGTCCATCTCATGCATTGCCATTTATTTGATATTTAGGTCTCATATCCTCTTCCTCCTTTCTTGTTTAGTTTTATATTCCTTTCTATTTCCTTCTTTTCCTGACACTATTAAAAAAAAAAACAAAAAAACAAACAAAAAAAGCTTTTTATAAGGAAATAGCTCTGGAACCTGTGTTTTTATTTAACTTTCACTTAATTATTGAAGCCTAAGTGAGAAGACATTTGTTTCTTTTCCCACATTTGAATAAATTTTTAGTTTGCTGCACATAGTAATTAATCAAACATACTCACCTTTCTAGGTTTCTCCTGATTCTTTTGTTTACATTTCAAAGTTTCTACTCAATTAAAAAAAAACCAGGAATGTGAGACAGCTAGGTGGTACAGTGGATAGAGTACCAGCCCTGAAGTCAGGAGGGCCTAAATTCAAATCTGGCCTCAGATACTTAACTCTTCCTAGTTCTGTGACTCTGGGCAGGTCATTTAATTCCAATTGCCTCAGCAAAAAATAATTAAATAAATAAGTAAAAATAAAAATCAGGAATGTTTGAGTCTTCTACTTCATTAATTTTTTTTTTCTCCCTGTTCTGTCAGGTAAACTATTCTTGGTTTTAAGTCTTTATTGTTTGCCTTTTGTAATATATTCTGAGCTTTCCTATCTTTTTGAACTAGAAGTTGCTTAGTTTTTTATAATCCTGACTGGGTTTCTTAGTACTTGAATTCTATTTTTTGTTCCTTATATTAGTTTTCATTTGATCTGGAAGCTCTGGATTTGGGGTGGGGCACTCTTGGAAATTTTCATTTGGGCTTTTCTCTGGATTCTTTTTATTTCAACATTTCCATCTGGTTTAATAGAGGTGGGAAGGTTTCATTTTAGATTTTTTAAAGAATGGTGCACAAGCTTTTTTGTTGTTGTTATAATTTTCAAGTAATCTAATTCCAGTCAGTTATTTTTAATGTACTTATATTTTAATTTTAAAAAATCCTTTGATTTTATTAATATTGTTATCTCATGGGCTCATTATTTTCTATGTGGCCCATTTCATGAGAGTCAGCTATTGGGTAAGCATCTTTTCTAAGGGATTAGCAGCATGCCTCTCCAGCTGTCATTTAACATTAGATTTCTTATTTATTGCTTCATTTATTCCAGGTACTCTTTGTAGTCTTTGGATTCAGAGCAATCTTTTCTTTGATATTCTACATGGACTTGTTACAAAAGTCTTCTAGATTTATCTCTTGGCCATCACTCAATCCATAATATTTCTTTATTGTATTTGGCTTTTTTTTTCTGTTTATCTCCAGTCTCAATTTCTGGAATAACACTTGTGTCTGGGTAAAATTCTGTTTTCTTCTCTACTTATGGATCATGGAGACAGATCCTACTTACTATTGGATATAGTTGGTCCTAAGATTTGACCTACAAAAATTCCTGTGTCTCAGTCTCCTGATTACTTTGTCATAAGCCTGAAAGCCCCATAAGATCACCTTGTCCCTGAAGATAAGTAGCAGGTTTTTGGCAAGACTCCAGGTGCTTACTCCAGGTGATTAGTTTCCCTCAGGCTTCTCTACCCCTTTCTCCTGCTATTTCTAAGACTTTGTGCTGCTCATATATTGGTCTTAAAAGAGCTTAATTTCTTTCAGTATAGACAATATATACATAAATCTGCATATGAAATATTTATAAAATAAAGGCAAGCAAGGCTCATTTCTTTGAGGGAGAAGGATAGTAGGAGCTAGGAAAGATGTCCTATAGAAGGCAGTGTTTAATTTGTGAAGGAAAAAAGGGATACGAAGAGGCAGAGGTGAGGAGAGAATGTATTCTAGGCATGGGAAATAGCTAACTGTAAAGATTAAAACATATATAAAGGGTGTTAAGGTTTGTGAAGTGCCGTATATAGGTTATCACTTTGGAGTCACAAGTAAATGATATGAGGAGGAAATGACTGACTCAAGCTCACAAAGCTACACTACAAGTGGATCCAATCAATTATTTCACTTTAAGCCTCTCCTAACAGGGATAAATAAAATCGTATCATGAATCTTAAGGCCAAGGATCTTGTTAACCAAACACAATTGTTAGCAGCCTTCAGGACGTCATCTGATCTTTCCCATTGGACACCAACCCAACAAGAGTCACCCTTTCACTAGAAGCATACCAGAGAAGCAAGCTTGTTACAGTACAAGTCCATTTCAATAAGGCAACTGTCAATTAGCTGCCTGCAGATTTATCCCCTGCAAATTTTGCTTTCAAGTTTATTGACGGTATCTCTTCTCCTTCATTACCACTTTGTTAACATCTAGATTCCCTCTATTAATTTTGCATGCAAAGAATCCCTCTGAAACCAGATACTTAACCACTTCTCTTGCTACAAAGCAAAGAAGGACATTATAAATCTTGTTTGAAAGAAGGAAGGAATAAGATTGAAGGATTTAAGAGGCAAGAAAATTTATCTTAAGCCAAACACAAATGGAGGGCTTTTCCCCTAAATTATTAATCCCTGCTTCTGCTGCCCTCCAGGAATGACAAAAATGGATCATTCCTTGACTTCAAAAGACTTATCAGTACTAGGAAGAAATAAAGATATATTTCAATAGACAAAAACAAAGTAATATCAAAGGGAAGGAAAATCACTAAGTAATTGGGGCAGGGGACAAGGGGAGGACAAAGGCCCCAAGAAGGAGGTAGAACTTAGGCTGATCTCAGAAGTAACCTTGGAATTTCAAGAGACAGAAGTGAGAAGGGAGGGCACTCAAAGTGTGGAGTAAATTGGTGCAAAGACATGGGGAAGGAGGTAAGATGAAGCATCCATCATGTGGGAGGAAGAGAACAGAGGTGTGTTGGACCAAAATACAGCATGAGTGGGGGGAAGGAATTAAATACCAGCTTAGAATGATAAATTCATGATCCAAGAGTACCTTAAAGAACAGATTGTGAAGAATTTTAAGTTCTAAACAGAATATTAATGTCAATTTCTTCTGGGAAGAAAATTTTACAAAGTTTTGCAAGTAGTGATATAAAAAAACTTTGTACAAATAAAACCATTTTTTGGTAAATATGTACATCTTTATATGTTCACATGTGTGTTCCATGTATGGTGTATGTATATAAATGCAAATTTGTACATTGTATATGTATATGCATAGTTTCACAAGTAGTTTTGATGAAAAAATTTGCTTACATCAATTTTTGTAATGTATTAATGTTTACATGTATGTCATATATATGCTAACAGGTACATTATGTGTATAAAGTTTCACAAGAAGTTGTGGAAAAAAATTTGTACCTATCAAAATTTTCTTGGCAATATATGTACAGTTACTTCACCCTTACATTTGTGTTATATATATGTCATATGTACATAGAAACAGGTATGTGCATGAATGAAATCAATAGAGAAAATGCTAGACCTGTAGCAAAAATACCCAAGTTGAAATCCAACCTCAAACTTTCTAGATATGTGATCCTGGACAAGGTATTTAAATTCTGTCTGTTTCAGCTTCATCATTTGTAGAATGAGAACAATAAGTGCATCAGGATTGTTGAGAGGATAAAATGAATTAATATTTATAAAGTGCTTTGTAAAACTTAATGCTATATGTAAATGCTAGTTTTCAGCTATTATGTAACATGGTCTCCTATTCATCTATTAAGTAATTTTTACATTTTCGAACTAAAGCTTTGTAAAATTTTTGTGTCACTGATTTGTGGGCAAACCTTAGGGTTTGATGTTTAGGTCTTACCTTTCAACTCTGATTCAGTGAACCAGCACACTAGAATGGTGTTGGAGTATTGCTAGAGTATAAAAGAAAAATAGCATGGTTCCTACTGTCCAAGTACTTAAATAAAGATTATGCCCTTAATAGATTAGACCTTTCTTTTTTAAAAATGTGAATTTTAATCACAAGACATAGATTTATAGCTAGAAAAAAACCTTAAAGATCACCAAAATTAGGATTAAGTAAAGAAAACAAATGGAAGAAAACTATAAAAGAGACAATTAACAGCCTCCCCCCCCAAAAAAGGCATAAAGAAATGCTTAAAAAAAAAAAAAGATAACTACTTAAAAAAAAAAAAGTTGGCCAAATGGAAAGAGATACAAAATAACTCTCAATAAAAATAACTCTTGTAAAATTTAGAATTAGGCAAGTAGAATGATTCCATAAGATCAAGAAACAATAAAACAAAATCAAAAGAATTTTTTTAAAAAATAGAAGAAAATGTGAAATATCTCATTATAAAAAATGTTGTACTACCAGAAAAAAGAGTCTAGACATTATCATCATCTTTCAAGAATTATCAAGGGAAAAGCATCAACATCCTAGAACCAGTGAGTAAAACAAAAAATGAAAGAATCCATAGTTCATCACTTAAACGAGATCCCAAAATGAAAATTCCAAGAAATATTATAACCAAATTGCAGAGCTCCCAGGGCAAGCAGAAAGATAACATTCAAATACCATACATCAGTAATTGGGATCCCACATGACTTCAGCAATCATAATGACTTCAGCAGCAATCACATTTAAAGGAGTAAATATCCCCAAAGACTAAAGAGCTGGGAATTACAACTAAGAATATTTTACCTAGCAAAACTGAGTATAATCCTTCAAAGAGGGAAAAATAACTTTCAAATACAAGACTCAAGAGATACATAAAAAAAGCAAACATGAATGAGAAAGGAATCAGCAAAATTAACCTGTTTATACCTTTTTATATGGAAAGTGAATATATGTACTTCCTAGGAGATTTATCATTATTAGGTCATTTAGTGAGTATGGAAATGAGTTAATTATGATGGGATGATATTTTAAAAGAGGGAAGTCCTGTGGAAAGGGGGAAGGGAGAGGAAGATTGAGAAAATTATCTCACATTCAAAAGGAATTCAGGGAAGAGTTTTTAGAGTAGAGGGGAAAATAGTGGGGAAGGAGGGCAACATTTGAACTGCACTCATATATAAATTGTTCAGAGAAGAATATATATATACACCCGCCTTAGTAGTCATACTGAATGTGAACAGGATGAATTCATCCCATAAAAGAAAAGCAGATAGCAGAATGGATTAGACACCAGAATCCAACAATATACTGTTTACAAAAAAACATATTTGGAACAGAGAGGCACTCACAAAAGTAATTTAATAAATTACCTGGAGCAGAATCTATTATGCTTCAGTTGAGGTTTAAAAAAAAAAAAAAAAAGCAGAGATGGGAAGGGGGGAGAATTACACAAACCACCAATGAGCTCCCCGAGAAAAAATCTCCAGAACCAAATAGATTTACAAATGAATTCTATCAAAATTTCAAATAACTACGTAAATTTTCTGGGTTGTAGAGATAGGGAAGTGAAGGGAGAGAGGGAAAAAGAGAGGGGAGGAAGGACAGCAAGGAAGAAGATGGTAAAGAAGGATCAAACTCCTTTTATGCTACTCATACGGTTTTAACATCTAATACAAGATAAACAAAAACAGAGAAAGAGAATTATAGACTGATTTCCTTAGTGAATATTGGTGCAAAAATTTAAAACAAAATACTGGCAAGGAAATTACAGCAATATGTCATAAAGATCATTGACCAAGACTAAGTGGGATTTATAATAGGAATGCAGAGCTTGTGCAATATTCTAGAACTATCAGCATAGTTGACAAATTAACAAAACCAACAAAAATCATATGATAATATCAACAGATATAGGAAAAGCTGTGACAAAATACAACATCAATTCCTATTAAAAAATTAGAAAGCACAGGACTCAATAAAGCCTTTCTTAAAATGATAAGTAGAAGTCCTCTACAACCAAGAGCAAGAATTATCTATATATATTGGGCATAAGCTTGAAGCCTTCCCAATAAGATCAGAAGTGAAGCAAGTACGTCAACCCTATTTCTCAATATTGTGCTAGAAATACCAACTATAGCAATAACATTTAAAAAAAAAAGATAATGAAGGAAAAAAATAGACAATGAGAAAACAGAACTAAACTTTTTTGCAGATATGCTTAGGGAACTCCTGAGAATTAGCTAAAAAAACTCATTCAAATAAATAGCAACTTTAGCAAAGTTGTATGATATAAAATAAGCCCACATAAAATCATCATTATTTTTACCTACTACCAATCATTAAAATAACTACAGACAATTTAATATATTTGGTACTGTACTTGCCAACACAAATCTAGGGATAATATGGACACAATTACCAAAACTTTTTGTGCAAATAAAGATAGATCTAAACAATTGGATAAATATTAATTGATCATAGGTAGATCAAACCAATATAATAAAAATGACTATCTTACCCATCTTAATTTATCTATTTAGTGCCATACCAAACTATCAAAGAATTGTTTTTTAGAGCTAGAAAAAATAGAGACAAATTTTATCTCTAAAAACAAAAGGTCATAAGAATATCAATGGAATCAATGGGGGAAAATGTTAAGGAAGGCAACCTTGCCATTCCATATTTCAAAATACATTACAAACTAGTAATCATCAAAACAATCTGGTACTGGTACATTATAGACCAATTTCCTTAATGAATATTGGTGCAAAAAATTTAAATGAAATACTGGCAAGGAGATTGCAGCAATACATCATAAATTAAGTGGGATTTATACAAGGAATAGAGTTTTTCAATATTAGAAAAACTATCAGCATAATTGACAAATTAACAAAACCAACAAAAATAAAAATAACCAAAAAAGAAAAAAAAAAACATAGTGATAGACCAGTACAATAGATTAGATATACAATACAATACAAATGATTATAATAACCTAGAGTTTGATAAACCCAATAATTCAGACTTTTGGGGTAAGAACTCAATATCTGACCAAAAAAAATTGCTGGGGAAACTTGAAAACAGTTTAGTAGAAACTATGCATATTTCAAAATCCTACCCTGTATACCAAAAAAGGTCCAAATGGATAAATTATTTAGACATAAAACATGATGCCATAAGTAAATTAGGGAAGAACAGAAAAATTATGGCTAATAGAAAAGATTATGACCAACAAGAGAAAGGATCATGAAATGTAAAATTGATAATTTTGATTGCATTAAGTTAAAAAGCTTTTGCACAAACAAAACCAAGACAAACAAAACTAGAAGGGAAATAGGAAATGAGGGAGGAAATGCAGCATATTTTCCTGATATAGGCCTCATTTCTCAAATATATAGAGAACTGAATCAAATTTGTAAAAAAAAAAAAATATAAAAAAGAGCCAAATGGCTCAAGAGGAGAATTCCTATTGATGAATGGTCCAAGGATATGAAGAGCAAATTTGGAACTGTGGATACTTTGTTCTAGCAATACCACAACTAAGTCTATATCCCAAAGAGATCAAAGAAAAAGAGAAACAATCTTATTTGTACAAAAATACTTATAGGAATTTTTTGTATTGGCAAAGAATTGGAAATGAAGAAAATGCCTATTAATTGGGGAATGGCTGAACAAGTTGCAGTATGTGACTGTGATAGAATGCTATCGTCCTGTAAGAAATGATGAGCAGGATGCTTTCAGAAAAACCTGAGACGACATATGAAGATTCAAAATGAAATGAGAAGAACCAGAAGAACATTGTATATAGTAAATCATATCATAAGGATAAACAACTGAAAGACTTAACTACTTTGAACAAGACAATGATTCAAGACAATCCCAATGGACTTATGATGAAAAATGCTTGGAATGCAAAGTAAAACATATTTTTTTAAAAAATATTTTTATTTTTTATTTTGTGTCTTCTTTTGCAACATGGCAAATATGGAAATATGCCTTGCATGACTTTATTATATATAATCAATATCAAATGCATTGCCTTCTAAAAAAAGAATGGGAGAGAGAATTTGTACCAAAAATATTTTTAAATGATTGCTTTAAAATATTTTTACATGTAATTGGAAAATATTTAATGAAATAAATTAAAAAAAATTTTTTCAAAAAGACTACCAACCATAACCCTTTCATTTTAGAGATGAGGAAAGGTCTTGCAGAGTTCAACACTCAACTAAATTTCAGGCTCTTATACTACCTTAGAATCAGACATCTACTTTAAATAATCTAAATAAACTAAATCTAACATCTAAACAAACTAAAATGTTTGGCATTAAACATTTTTGTAAAAACATCACAAATTTATTCTCGATACAATTCATGTGACTATTTTCAATATAAAAGAAATCTATATGACCTGGCTCAAAAAGTCAATAAGTTAGCATCATACAAAATATCTAAGGAATCTGTGAATACCACCCTCTAAAAGTAGACACTAGAATGGCAAATTCCAACCTCCTATGACTAATGGAGTCTCAACTCTCCTTAAATCATGTATCTGTCATTGTAGGCAGGGACATAGAGATATAAAATCAATCTTTAAGAACCAAAAATTTTAAATTGAATCTCAGTATCACTTTGTGGAGACAGGTGTTGCTAGAACCAGCCAGAGCTGGCTTTAAAATTTTCAGTGTATTTTTAATCTTAGAAATCTTCAAATGCTTTAAATTAAGACTTGATTTATTATCTTGTTGATTTCTAGAGTTAAAAAAGTGATAGAAAAAAAATCTTAATAATAAGATTAAACTTAAAAATTGGTCAGTTTTAAAGACAGCTGTTAAACATTTACCAAAATATTTCTGCATCACATCCCTCAAAAGCCAGTCAGTGTGATATAATAAAAAGTAGCTGGGAAAGAGCCCTCCTCTGACACTTAGTAGTATATCATGGGTTAGTCACTCACTCTCAAAATTTCCTTGTCCATAAAATAAGCATTATAAAATCACCTACACCTCCCAGGGTGGTTGAGAAGATCAAATTTGACATGTTTAACACATTCTGCAAACTTCAAATCACTATATACATTTCAAGCTATAGTATTACCAATGGCAAAGATGAGAAAGTTCATCATTGGAGAAGTTTTGGAAGATAGGAATGTGAGTTTATAGTTTATATTATCAGAGATTAAGAATTGACCTTATATAACATTAAACCCAATTGCTTTATTTAGAAATGTATGCAGGTTTACATGGCTAGAATCTAAACCAGAATTTGAAATCAGGTCTTTCTGATTCGAAATTCTGTACTTTTATTCATTGTGCCACCCAACTATTTATTGGTAAAGCTGTGACTTGGTTCAATTGTGAGGAAAAACAATTTTGAATAAAGCAAAAATTGCTAAACTGTTCTAGCTGTTTGATACAGAGATTTCACTGCTGTTAGGCAACAAGCAAAGAAGCATCTGTACATCAGTGTTTATAGTAGCTTTAATTGTGATAACAAAAAGCACATATTTATGAGACAAAACATGAGAAACAGAAATGAATACAATTTGGTATATAAATATAAATGAATATCACTGCACATTTAGGAACACTGTGGATTTAGAAAAGCATCAGATTATTTGTATAAAATGAAAGAGTAAAATAAAGTCAACAAGGAGAGGCAAGAAAACTCTGGTCACCTACAATGGCCGATTTTATTACCACATATGATCAAAATGAAAGGCCTTACAGCTCTTTTTGTTGTAGCTAGAAACTGGAAGTTGAATGGATGTCCATCAATTGGAGAATGGTTGGGTAAATTGTGGTATATGAAGGTTATGGAATATTATTGCTCTGTAAGAAATGACCAGCAGGAGGAATACAGAGAGGCTTGGAGAGACTTAAATCAACTGATGCTGAGTGAAATGAGCAGAACCAGAAGATCACTATACACTTCAACAACAATAATGTATGAGGATGTATTCTGATGGAAGTGGAAACCTTCAACATAAAGAAGATCCAACTCACTTCCACTTGATCAATGATGGACAGAAATAACTACACCCAGAGAAGGAACACTGGGAAGTGAATGTAAATTGTTAGCACTACTGTCTATCTACCCAGGTTACTTATACCTTTGGAAGCTAATAATTAATGTGCAACAAGAAAATGGTATTTACACACATATATTGTATCTAGGTTATATTGTAACACATGTAAAATGTATGGGATTGCCTGTCATGGGGGGGAGGGAGGGAGGGGAGGGAGGAAGGGGATAATTTGGAAAAATGAATTTAAAAAAAATGAAAGGCCTTATCTTCTTTTATGATTGATTAATAAAATAACTGTGGGGGAGTTTAGTAGAACATGAATTTCACAAAGGGATTTGTCATGGTGTTTGTTAAGATTTTCTGTTGTATCAAAACAAAATGTATCATTAATTTGTTTTTTAAATAAAATCAAATAAATTGGCCCTCCATCTGGAAGCTATTTCCAATTAGGTTAGAAATGAGAATGACTATAAAATCATATTTCCCATCAAAACAAAAATTCTTAATTTGGGTTTAGTCAAAAGATTTCAGAGGGCCTGTGAACTTGGATAAGAAAACAATTTCATCTTTATTTTTACTAACCTTTAACTGAAATCCATAATATTTCCTTCAGTTATAAATGTGGGGGGACAAACCACAGTAGGAATAGCAATACCTGTGAATTTGTCACCAATATAAACCACAATTGTTTTCTTATCAAATTATAATGGTTGCAGATATCTCAAAATATCACTTATACTCAGCACTACACTTAGGGATTACTAGTTATTAGAACTAATCCTGAATTGCACCTGATTGCATTCTTCCTGTCTACAGACTATATTTCAATATATTTTTTTTCCTTTGAAATCCTATATATTTTATCTTATGCACTTAAAAAATATCTTGAGAAAAGGTCTATTTTCATTAAACTGATAAAGGAGTTCATGGCACAAACAAGGTTAAGAGGCCCTATCTCGGGACTCTTAATGGCATATTTAACGAATATCTTGAATCCCTCGTTATTACCATGACAAAAAAGACATTTTCCAATTGTTTTCCTCTCAAGTGTCAGCTTCTCATTCAGGTTAAGACCATTGAAGTCCAGCACATACCAGCTATGGTGTTTTGATTTTTCCCATGGGCCAAGATACTATGAGACCCCAAACGGAGTAATTACAGGCTCCAGAACTGAAGGGAACCTAAAGGATGGGACATCTAGTTCAACGCCATCTTGTTTTATATAGTGGAAGAAGCAGAAATCTAGAGAGGGGAACTGAAGTGATTTTTCTAAGGTCAGACAGGAGATAAATAGCAGAAGTTGAGCCCTGATAGAACAGCTCTAAAATCAGTACCCCTGCCATTACAACACATGTGCTCACTGTCTAACTAGCTTCGTCCCGTTAAAAATAAGTAAACAAATAAGGGAATCTGTTACTGTTCAGGCATGTCCGACTCTCCATGACTCTATCTCGAGTTTTCTTAGCAAAGATATTTAAGTGGTTTTTCATTTCCTTCTCTAGCTCATTTTATAGCTGAGGAAATGGAGGCAAATGGAGTTAAGAGACTTGCCCAAGGTCACACAGCTAGTGTGTGAGGCCTGATTTGAATTCACAAGATGAGCTTTCTTGACTCTAAACAGTATTCTCTCCACTACACTACCTACTTGCCCAAAATGATCTGATATTCTTCTTAATTTAAACATATTCCACCATATCCAAGTAAGATACTCTTGAATCTTGTTAAATTCTGAACTGGGTTAGTTAAGTTAGAGCAAAATATCAGAATTTAATCTATCATACAAATAACTATCAATGAGCACTAACTAATACAATCAGGAGAAAGGAAAAAGAACATTTGAGTTTTATAGATTCTTTTTTTTAATAATGATGAAATGCAATTTTCTTTATATATGTTTGGAGATATTGGGAAGGTAAAAATTGAAGTGCTTGAATTTTAATCAGAATTAGCAATCCTAAAACTCAAGATTTTTTTTTTTCAAACCCAAACCTGAGATTTCATGGGTGTTAAAATACCTTTCACTGAGGAACACAGACCCACAATTCCTCTGTAATTTATAATCTTGGAAAGTTGCCTGAGGATTCTGAGAGTTTAAGTGTCTGGCCCCAAGTCCTACAATCAGAGAGAGGAGGTACCAGGCATAAGATTAATGCTATGTAATCCTCTCATTCCTACTAACTGGTTTTCCTAGTGAAATCAGTGAATGTGGGGCTTCATATGGACATGTAAAAATTATCAAAATGAAGTAGCTATTTAATTTCCAAAAATCCTTTGTTCATCTTTTAACAAATGTTACTTAATGAGTCAAATACTACACAAAGCTATCATTCTTACATGAAGTAAGACTGTCTTTTATTTTTCTTTATTTTTAACATATATTGTTTTATGAATCATATTGGGAGAGAAAAATCAGAGCAAAAGGAAAAAACCTTGGAGAGATTTTTTAAAAAAAGTGAAAATAGAATGTATTATTTTACATTCAGTCTCCTTAATTTTGGGTTTTGTTTTGTTTTGTTTCTGACTACAGATGGCATTTTCTGTCCAAAGTCTATTGAGATTGCTTTGGATCACTGAACCACCAAAAAGAACCAAGTCTTTCATGGCTGAGCATCACACATTCTTGCTGTTATGTGTGCAGTGTATTCCTGGTTCTGCTTGTTTCTCTTAGCATCAGTTCATGTAAACCATTCCAAGTCTTTCTAAAATCAGCATGTTCATCATTTTTTATAATCCATTTAAAACATACACTAAGAATAGAACCAAGAGAATATTGTACACTGCAACAAATAACACGATATCAATTCTGATGAACGTGGCTCTTTTCATGATTCAGTCCAGTTCCAATGCTCTTATAATGGAGAGAACCATTTGTACCCAGAGAGAGACTGTGGGGACTAAGTATGGATCACAACATAGTATTTTCACTTTGTTGTTGTTGTCTCCTTCCGTTTTGTTTTCTTTCTCATTTTCTTTTTCTGTCTTTGATCTGACTTTTCTTGTGCAGCATAATTATGGAAATATGTATAGAAGAACTGCACGTTTAACATATTATTACTTGCTGAGAAGAAGTTGGGGGGAAGGGAGGGAGAAAAAAAAAGGAACACAAAGTTTTGCAAGGGTGAATGTCGCAAACTATCTATAGATAGTTTATCAAAGAAAAAACATACACTAAGAATTAGCATAAAGTCCAGATATGTGCAATCTAAATCCCTACTATCTAGAAATTCTCTATCAACTATCTCTGAAAGGCAAAAATTTTATTGGGAGATATGACAAATCCATAATTTAATAAACATTCTTCCTTCTAAGTCTCCTGCCTAGGCAACCCAAGTTCTCCCAACAGCCTTGCACTCCTATCAGAAAACTAAGGCAACTCCCTGTAAATTAAAATGGTCATTTTGGTCTGTTTCTCCAGCAAAAGTTATGTTCAGAATTAAACAATTGGAGAACCTAATAGGCAGGCTGATCCATGTTTAATCTACCAACAACCTAGTGAACTATAATATTATTTTAAAGCTTTTCACATATTTAACCTATATCAAATTGCTTGCTTTTCTTAGAGAGGAGAGAGGCAAGGGAGGGAGGGAGAAAAATTTGGAACACACACACACACACACACAAAAAAAATTTACAAAAATGGATGTTGTGAACTATAGTATCAAGCAAACCCTAGAAAACTCAATTTCAGACCTCTGAAAATTATCATCTAACCAAGTCCAATCAGCATTGTTTTTTTTCACTTCCTTGACCATTTTCATGGTCAACAATTAGTCAACAAACATTTATAAAGCATTTTCTATATTCCAGGTATTATGGTTTAAGTGCTGGGAATATAAAGAAAAGCAAAGGAATATCCCTGCCCTCAAGAAGTATACAGTTTAAGAGAGAATTATCAAATATGTACAAACAAAATCTAAACAGGCTAGGCTTTAGATCATCTCTAAGGAAAAGTGTTGTCTATGAAATGTCTACTGAACATTTATAAAAGTCATCTTGAAGAAGGTGAGAAGTTAGTTGACATTTGAAGGAAGCTAGGATATGAGATCTTGGAAATAAAAACCTAAAGAAACCTATTTTGGGTGGTTCCCTGCCTTTAAAAAATGGGGGAAAAAAAGAATTTTGTCTTTATAAAGAAGGAATTTAAAGTAAAGATAAGCAAGGAAACATTTGTAAAGACATTCAAAGTGAAAATAAGTCTCAAGCAGTTTTTTTTCTATATTCTGTGAGAAAACTTTCTTGCAAGATATAAAGCTTAACATTTAGGCACTTATTTTTAAAGCAGAAGAGTAAGAATTCATACACAGTACTTCTCCAAACAGAACGTAACATACAGATATAAGGTATATTCCCTGTGGATTGTATTAGGTCTAAACATCTGCTGAGAAATAATAGTGTTTGTTATTTTCCCAGCATCCCTTTAGATTTAAGGGCTTCAAAGCATTTAAGAGTCAGCATTTCCCAACATGTACCTTACTCAAGAGCTGCTAGGCATAAAAACAATCTGTCAAGGATGGCTTTTTGAATCTCCTTTTCTAGGAATGTTAACAACAACAAAAAAATCAGACTTGATACATTGCTTGGTAGAGACCAAGATAAGAGTAGAGATATATATAACTTGGGGTTAAATCCTGGCTCTACCACTATAGCTTATGTGGGCCAGGACTAATCACTTAACTTCATTTTTTTAAATATGTAAAAAATGAAAATATTGGTTTAGAATTAACAACCAAAGTCCAAGCCAGGATGGGGTGTGCTATTGCATGGGAGCTTTCCCATGAGTTATTTTTTTTAAGTTAGGGTCTCTCTATCTCCCCCCCACTAGAGATTTAGGGGCTACTTGCTCCTTTGCTCCTGCTCCTCTCCAATAGCCACAAGAACTTTGACCTATTCTATTTCTGATTTGAGCAGGTTGACCTTTCATTAGATCGAGTGGGGCAGAGAAGTCACCTTTATTAATGTTAAACTTGATATAGACAACTGATTGACTAAGTCCATAAAAGTTTAGAACCAGTTCAAGAGTTCTGTCAGTCTCTCCAGGAAGAGATTACAGGTGTGTTATTCCCCCAACCCTCCCATATCTCTAAAGCTTCTTCACCTGGAAAATCCCAGTAACCTGCTTTGCCTCATCAACCTGTTTATATTCTAGTTGACTTTAATGTGCTCTCCAAATACTGTTTCCCAGTTTTCTTTTTGAAAATTCCACACCCATAACCATTTTTATTTTTATAAGATCAATAAAAATATCTATACCAAAACTTTGCCATATGTTTCTGCACAGAGAATACCTTCCTACCTAGTTTATAAGATCATAAATCAATGCCCTCTCCGGGAAAGACACACCTAATTGCCCAATCTTTCCTTCAGAATCAGCTTGCTCTACACTGCTGCTCTGGTGGAGAGGGAGAGAAGCTGATACTAGTTTTCCAAAAAAGAATTAAATAAGGGCTTCCTAATATGGGGAGGGAGAGTATAGGTTTTAGGTAAAATTCTATGTGACCAAAATATTAAGTAATTAATCCTACCTTACTTATTAACTTCTTAACAGTTAATAGGATTCTATATTTCCAATAGCTTTTGAACATTTCCATTTAACTTGTCTGTTTTCTTTTCAAATTCAATATATCAGTTTCAACCACTTGCATGTATCATCACAGTTTCATGCCCATCATATTAGAAATATCCACCTTTAAGTATTTTGAAAACCGATCACACATAATGCAAACTTCTTTGAGAAATTAATATAGTACTTCATATTATTAAAGCTTAACACCTCCTCAAAGCCTATGCCTCAACTAAACACCTCCACTTGACTATCAACCCTAAGTTCCACAAACTGGCTCCTTTTCCTAATTACCTCATTATCTTAAATAACTTTATTAACCAAGAAAATTTGAACATCTTCAAATTTTCCATCTCTTTTGATGAATATAGCTAATTGATATCTAAGTATTCTTTATACAAAATAGTGTATGAAGTCACCTTTTCTTTTTTATCACTTTAGGTCTGTATCACCTTGTGTTATACCTAGATAACTGGGACAACCTCCTAGCAATCATGTTTCTGATACAGGTTACTTCCCATAATTAATTATTTATGTTAATGCCAGATGAATCTTTCTAGACCACATTTTTATTATGTTACTTCCCTCCTAGAGAAGTTATAATGACTTCCTATTCCTATTATCTAAGTTCAAAGTCATCTATTTCATTTCCCAGATCTTATATGATGCGGCCACATGGTAGCCACTTCACCTAATTTCCCATACTTCCTCAATACTACCTTCATACTAAGCTGATCTCCTTGCTTTCTCCCACACATCATCCCTTTAATCCAGATTCTTCTCTGCCTTCCCCCCCAAATCTCTCACCAACTTCTTTTCCCCATCCTGGAATCCCTCAAGCTTCCAATTTCCTCCAAGAATCTCTCCCTCAATAATGCAGTCCATGCTGATCTTTTTTTCTCATTTCCCAGGGCATTTTCAATCATGAAAATGATTTAATTGAATTAAATTAAATTGAATTAAAAATCATTTAATTGTTCTTTAATTGTTTCATATCCATTTGAGTATGAATATAGTACCTTACTTTTTTTTTTTTTTAGTGTTCCTGATAGATATCTCATAGCATGATGGTATAGAGATAAAAGTCATTCGATAAATAACATCTTAGTTGACTAACAACTGGAGCACATATTACCTTCCATTTTACAGATGTTCAAAACCTTTAATCCTGATTTATCATGATTAAAAGAGTAAGTCAAAGTAAATTATTTTCTATATTAGCACACTGCCTATTTTTACTTTCTGAAATGAAAAAATTTGAAATTAATGAAATTTTAAGAATTCATGTCAATAAAACCATAAACTCTCTAAGGACCCTCAGGAATGATGTGTTTTGGAAACCAAAGTTTTCTAGCTATAGATCTGTCATTTTTAAAAGAAATTTTACAATTCACTTACTTCCTTTTTTAGTTAGCATACTAGTAACAAATCATAATATTACTATTATTATCATTATTGTTAACATTTACATAACATCTACAATGCGCCCGGAACTGTGTTAAATAAGCACTTTCCCAATAATATCTCATTTAACATACTACTGTAATAAATCCAAATAAAAATATCTCATTTGAGATATTACTGCCATTACTAATACTATTCTTCCTCTTTTCTCCTCCCCTAAGGTCTTGTTAACTCCAGGCCTAGAGGTCTATCCACTACTCTACTTAACTGCTCAAAGTGAGTTATATTCAAGGATCTTCCTAAAAATGCAAGACCATAACAATTGAAGTTCATCGTCACATCCTCAGGCTTCCACATTTGGCTCAGCCCTAGCCCTACAGCCTTGCCCTGATTCATATCCAAGGAATGGGTGACTTTTGTTAAGTTTGCAGGCTAGCACCTATGGTTTACCACTGTATGTATAGGTCCACACTTATACTTCAGGGCTTTAAACAGTTAGAGCACTGAACCTGAAGTCAGGAAGACCAGAGTTCAAATTCAACCTAGAAACTTACTGGCTATGTGTCAAGGCACTTAACCTGTCTGCCTCTGTTTCCTCTATCTATAAAATGGGAATAATAAAATAATAACAATAAAATACTTCTTATGTATATCGTGAGGATAATAATTGGAAAGATAACATTTATAAAATGTTTTTGCAAACCTTAAAATGTTATACAAAGGCTAAGTATTATTAAGCAGCTTTTATATCATCCACATGGGTACTGCCTCTATTGATAGAGAACACAATCCTTCTATCCCTTAGTAGAGTATTAATATTGTTATTTATTATATTTATCTTATAACAAGATTTATTAATGGTATTGTCACATTTTATAATTTTAATAAATTTGAACTTTAGGCCCAGTATTCTATCCATTGTACCACCCTCTAGGCAGTAGTTTAACTCCCCTATCTCAAATATCTTTCTTTTCTAATCAAACCTCCACATAGCTGTCAAAGTGATTTTCCTAAAGCACAGGTCTGAATAAATTCCAGTTGGTCTCTATTGACACTAGGATCAAATATTAATTCATCTTAAAATTTCTGCTTTATGTTTTATAACATAATTATTCATATAGTAGCACATCTATATGATTTACAAATATGTGAGTATATATAGTATAGGGGTTAAATGTTCAAACTTTTTTACTGATGAAGACATCCAGTCAAAAAAGTTTGGAAATTACTGCCTTAGGTTAACTCTCTTAAGAATATAAGTTACAGATGAGCTGCCAATCTGCATTGGTGGAGGGTTTCATCATCCAAGAGTTCTCTACATCAAAGACGTAGGAAATCTAGTTCCCGTCTCTCTCATTAATAAAGGCCAGATCTAAAATTCTAAATTAAGTCTTTGACTTCAAATCTCCTAAGTGCTCCTTGCACCAAAGCACACTGCCTCTGTTATTTCTTGGGTAGACTTGTGCAGACATCCAAGGAAGCTATAGCTTCACTGCCTGATTTAATTTCGTGTGCTTATAGTTTCTGGACCTTTGTAGCGAAAGCTATAGTTTTTCTAGTAAGATATCTATCCAGCACTTGGCACATATTTATTGACTGACTAGGCTCATAGCATTAATTGACTTTATCTACACTCTACTTTATAAATTTTCCATTATATCCCCAGTTTCAAGGAAAGAAATTATCTTGACTTTTGATTCTGAAAATACGGCCATTGTCTAATAATACACTTGTTTGGCAATTAAATATACACTGACTCTGACATACCCTGAATTGTTTAAGTTTCTACATGTTGTACCCCTCCCTCCTTAGATTATAAGCTTCTTGAGGGCAGGATCTGTGTTACACTTACCAAGTAAGGTACTCTTACACAGTAAAGACTCAGAGAATGCTTACTGGTGTGGATAACTGCTATTCTAGGATTTTTTTAAAAGGCCATTTTAATATCACTGGAATTGCCTGTATAAAAAGCTAGTGTGTAGCTCTTTTAAGGCAGCTCTTTCCACAGAGAAGCTAGAGATGGGAGCTACTGAATACAATTGCAAAAGTTAAAGCTTCCAGGCTTCCAAAGGTCCACCCTTCATTTATTATGCTGCCCAGCCCAAATTTGTGCTGGCAGCATTAAAGATAACTTTATCTTTGAGTGGCTGTCCCAAGTTACCAGAGGCTATATACTCCATTCTCTGACATCAGAGGCTCACATAGATAATGGTGGACTATTGCTGGTAACAAAGGTGACATATCCTTAAGGAGCTCAATTGCTTTGTAGACTTTTATACTTGTGTCTACCATACCTTTGCTTATTTAACCTAAAACTGTACAGAACCCTTTAGAAATAAATTTTATGTCTTGTTCAGGGATCAAGAATCTCAGGGTCAAGAGATTTATCTGACAAGTCACTTAACAGTGATGTTACTGATGTCACCAATGACAGTTCTGACTTCAGAGTCTATTTGTTACAATGCAGGTTCCTTCTCTGAGATACTGTCAGTAATGCTAGATTGATTCTGTAAAAGAACAATGAGTCATTCCCAGGCAACTTCTTTCAAGCTGTCAGGGACAATTCATGTTCTCTAAAATCTGAAAGTAGAGTTCTAAGCAAAAATCTCTCTGGAAGGTGCACTTAGTGCTGTGACTTGGAATCCTTTTTTGCATCATAAAATCAAATGTAAAGGTAAACAATGCAAATGCTTATCTGTCCTCTGGTTTCTTTTTTTTTTTTTTTTTTCTCTATCTACACAGAGACATCTATAAAACTGGAACTCTAAGGTCAGGTGACTCTCCAGAACTCACAGCTAGTAAGTTCTAACTCCAAATTCACTAATCTTCTACTAAATATGAATTTTCCATAAAACCATTCTCTCTTCCTACTTATTCTCATATCTTTTAAACAAACTGTAATCAAAAGAACTTAATGACTTTTTATATTTCTGAAAAATAGTCAAGTTGAAAGATTATTTTAAAAGCAATAAGCACCTTTTATCTTCTAAGAAGAAATGGGTTTCAATCTTATTATTTTGCTCTATTGTAAGGCCATTATTTAGCGGCTTATTTAAAAGACAAGTTTATTAGCAAACACACTTTCAAGACGGTCAAAGAAAAACTTGGCAACTAGAAAATCAGGTATCTAATCCTTAGAGTTCAGAAGCAGGAAATGATTAAATGCTAGATACCCATTAAATTTTCTTTTAGAAAATTGGCAGCATTTGAGAAGCTTTGGCAGCTGGTAGGGGTGACTGAAATAACATCCATTTCTTCAGGACACTTTTCAGAACCAGGAACTCATTTTTTCCTTCAGTTTCTTTATTGGAAAGCTGATGGTTTCTGGGCTTTTAAATTTCTTAAATATTTTGTTCAATTAAAAAGAACTTATTATTACTCCCTCCCCTACTTCTCCCCTAATCCCCATCCCTCAAATCCCAAAAGAAAAAACAATTTGTGGGTTTTAAAAAGTAACTGTCTTTTACAAAATTATTAGAGCAGAAAGGATTTATACTGAATGAGAAAGCAAAGCCAGTAAGATAAATCATTCAGAGACTTACTAGTCCTGTACTCCATAAATACTCACTAATGACGATTATGGTTTTGATTTTCTTGTATAAAGTCTAGAGAGCTTTTCATACACTAATATGAAGACTCCCTTGAACAGTTTAGGGAAGAGATGGGCCACAAGTATTGATAATTTTCTCTTTATAAGAAGAGAAACAAGAGTCCCCATTGAAAAATCAATGATAGGAATAGAAGCAAGATTCCTTACTCTCAATCTGCTGATCTAACAGCTCTTAGCAGCTTTCCATTTAAACTGTGGCTTTGAGCCTTGTTTAAAATCAATGAATGATTTTACTGCTACTTTTTTTTCCTGGAAGGAAGTTCCTAGAAGAAACCTTCATAAAGATTTAGTGAGTTTCTAACAAAAACAATATACATATATTGTACATACTTTGGGTGTAGTCTTTGGGTGTAGTAATTATATGAATTACTTTGTCCTTAATCAGAGACACACCTAGATTATGAAAGTGCAAGCTGCCAAACTGACAATATTAGAACTATATATAAACTGCAAGTTCAATTCTGGTATGATTGCCTGAATAAAAACTGAAGCATAATCTCTCTCTTTCTCTTAGTAAATACAAACAGTCCTAAGAGTTCTAAGGATTTTGCTATATTTTAGCACAATAAGTTCAAAATTAAGGTGCTGAGGGAGGAAACAATTCTATTATATAGATTCTTTTAAGAATGAAGGCAAGTTATACACCTTAGACAACACATCACTTCTTAATCAAAAATTTTATGTCCTATTTCCTGAGACTTTGATTTTTCTAAGTGATAGATCAATAAAATCTGATTAATTTTGACAAATGAGTTAATCTTCCTGCTTTACAAGGTAATGCCTACTTATTTTCTTGGGTGGTCTCCTGGAGGCAATTCTTTATCCCCTCATAAAAAGAAGAATGTAATATAAAAGTGGGAAGTGACTGCACCCTGTCTTCTTTCTCTAGTTCCACCCCCTAGATAGGTTTTATTCTATTAATAGAAACCCTTAATAGTCACGTTTGAACATGGTGCACAGGTAACCCTGAATTTACAAAGATTATCTTGATACACCCAAGCATCTCAAAGAATGTATGGTACCAGATGTTGATTTTCTAAGGGGGAAGGGCACCAGGGATGGCAAATAGGGAATAGAGCACAGACTGAGAGTCAGGGAATCTAGCATTCAAATACAGCCTCAGGCACTGTTGTGACTTTATCCAAGTCACGATACCTCTTAGCTACTTCATTTCCTCTTCTATAAAATAGGAATAATAATAATAATAGCACTCACTTTCCAGAGATTTTGAAAAGATTATTTGAGATATATATATACTTAGTACCTGGAACATAGAAAGTGTTTCTGATAAATATGGAAATGTTTTGTATGATTTCACTTATCCAATTGACATATACTGCTTTCTCAAGGAGGCAGGAAGGAGAGAATTTGGAACTCAAAAATTTTAAAATGAATGCTTAAAAAACTTTTAACTGGGAAATATTTAACAAAATAAATAAAAACATATATATATACACATATTTAAATTCATATTTTCTCTTTCTTTCCTTCCTTCTCTTCCCAGTTCAAGTCCTAAATTTCATGAAGACTTTGTCCAGATTGCCAATGAGAAATAATCCCTCCTTATTCAATTGTTGCATGTGTGCTGTAAGTAAACAGTATAACAGCCTAAGAGCTCTTAAACTGGAATGAGATGACATGTTTCACATCCAATCTTGAACTAAGTTTCTTTCCCACTATGAACCTTAGTTTCCTCATGTGTCAAACAAGGAGACTAAATTTCATATCTCTAAGAGCATTTGTAGTTCTAAATTCTATGATTCTATGACCTCTCCTTAGAGCAGCCAGATGGCCAGACCTGGAAGTCGGGAAAATTTTTCTTCTTTAGCTCAACTCCAGCCTCAGATACTTACTTATTAGGTTGTGTGACTATGGGCAAGTCAGTTTCCTCATCTGAAAAACGAGCTGGAAAAGGAAATGGCAACCACTCTAATAACTTTGCCAAGAAAACCCAAACGGGTCATGGAGAGTCAGACATGAATGAAAAACAACTAAACAATAAATTACCTCTCTTATGTATATCACATTCTACCTTGAATTACAGTCCCTCAATATAAACTCCCTAACACAAGAAATAACTGTATTTCTCCCCCTCATTCTCTCTCTACCTCAGTTTTGTTCCCCAGCAGCAAGCATGGCATCTCTACTCAACAGGTTTTCAATAAGCATTTGTTAAATTGAACTGTATCTGGGAACTTAAAAGGCAACTCTCAACGTAGGCTAGAGCCTAAAAGACATCCCCCTTGCATTCTCTTTAGAAGGGAATGAATCATTCCCATTTAAAATCAGCATGAGATTCAAAGCTTTAAAAAAAAATTAAGCACTCATTTATAAGTAATTCTCCTGTCAAAACATTTTAAAATATCATCAGATGGCTAAGTAGTCTACAGCAACCACTTTCCAAAAGAAAGCTTGATTCTTCTCATTCCCTGGATCATACACTGAGTCACTGCTGGGATAACAGAGAGAAAAGGAAGTTTAAAAAGGTCTTGGTTTCTGCATAAGACAATGAGATGGTAGGAAGAAGGAGTGAGCCCCTCTTGCTCAGTAACTGTCCAAGAAGGACAAGTGGTTCAGGTGTTGGTTTGAAGCCTGGGATATAGCCAAAGCCAACACAAGAAGGCCTTGCATGGACAGCCTATTCAATCAGGAGTATTGATGAGGATGATAAGTCAATAGAGCACTCTAGCTAAGAATTCTGCTGCTTCTTCAGTGAGAAAAATATTCAGAATGGATGTGGAAATATATTCAATAGGCCCAATAAACCCTTCTAGAATTTAGGTGAAATACTGGGGAAAGGCCAAAAGCAATAATGAGCTGAGTTGGATGTGGGAGTCAGGAAGAAAATTTAAATTCTGCCTCAGATGCTTCATTTGATAGAGTGAATTTGGGCAGATCATTTCATTCATGGCTGCATGACTCTTAAGCAAATCACTTAAACTCTGGGCAACTCTAAGACTGAATTGCAAAAAAGGCACTCACTTGCAATTGGTAAAGGAAGTTTCACCATCTGAGAGTTCCCTATACTGATGAAATCAATGAAATCAGAATAAAATCAGTTATTATTATTAAGAGCATTATTAATCAATCTTCCAAAGCTCCAAATCAGTATGAATAAGAATTCAAATCAAAACAACTCATTTTATCTCATACCCAGAAATTTGGCAAAGATAACAAAAGGTAGGAAAAAGTTATAGAAATAAACACTCTCACATGCCTTACTAGTGTAGTTGTGAATTTGCATCTCCATTCTGGAAAACAATTAGGAATCATGCTAATAATGTGGTTAAAATGTCCAAACTCTCTGACCCCAGAGATTCTACTACTGGAAGATCACTGACAAAAAGAAAGGCTTCATAGTCACCAAAATATTTACAGCAACACATTTTGTGGTAGCAAATAACTGGAAACAAAGTAAATGCTCATTGATCGGGAAATGGTTCCACAGATTGTGGTTTATGGTTATAATGGAATATATTATCATGCTTTTAGAAATAATGAATATGGTATAGAGAACCATACAAGGACTTACATGAATCGATGCAAAGTGTACAATGACTACAAAAATTTAAACCCAAAGAACAAACACCACATAACAATGAAAAATGAAGTCATGAAATTATAAAGAACAAGTGTGGGTTCAAAGAAGAGGAATCTGATGATGATTCCAACTCAAACATGTGCTTTTCTGAAGTGGGATCCAGAGATGCGAACCATTGCATATAAAATCAGATCTTTTTAATAAGTTGATCGGTTTTGTTGACATCTTTTTGTAAGGATGCGGTTCCCTCAAAACAAGAGAAGAGAATTGTAAGGGCCCTTTAAATGGGCGGCGCCACAGCGCATCAGGAGATTGAGTGGTCCAGAAGTATTCTCTGTGGATATTAGGACTTCCCTGTAGGTGGGATCTTGGCCACATTGAGATAGCTTCGTAATGGGTGACTTCTGTTGCTGATTGGCTGTGTGTGTGACCTCACAGGCTCTTTATAAGCCCACTGCAGGCAGCAGTTGCTCTCTTTAACCTGGCGCTCTTCACACTGGCTCCCTAGCCTGGGTGGCCAAGCCAAGATGGGAAACCAAAAGAGGTAAGGATTTTGGTAGTGAACACGTGAGTCTTCTGACCAGGTGTTCACTCGGGAACCAACAAGTCAGGGCATTATGTGAGTATGTATAATAAAGGCTTTTAAGATTACACAGGGCTGTTCTCGAGTGCACTACCGGTTATTAAACTATAAATTCAAGAGATTGTGGCCAGAGACCTTTGAAGGCCTCAGAGGAGGGGAGCCGGGTAGAGTTGACACTGCAAAGGTCAGTGGTCAAAGGTATTCTGTTGGGCCTAGGGCAGACTAGTAATTGTAACTGCTAGGAGAGCACGTTACATCTTTTCTCTTCTCCTTTAAAAAAAAATTACATGTTATAGGAAAGGCTCTCCAGAAGGAGGAGAAAGGACACAGGGGAAATCTCAGAGATAGTTTTTAAAAAATCAATAAAATCTATTTAAAAGAAATAAAAATAATCAATCTGGCTTTGCAACCATTAGCTAATAGTGTCAAATATTTTTGTGCAGCTTAGTAAGACTGGGGGTTATTTTCATTTCATACTAAGTTATGCAATGGCAAGTAGATCTTTCACCTGAACTTTCCCCAATATATAGCTAATAAGCGTTTGTTGAGTTGATTACTATCATCAATTTTCTTCATTTTCAGACAAGATGTGGCCAATTTCTGATTCTATAACTCACGCGCTACCCATGTGAACTGGGGTAACAAAATTCATTTCTTCAGACCTCAGTTTCCCCATCTGCAAAACAAATGGGTAGCTAACACTTTAAATCTGAGATTTTGTGAAATTTAGAAAATATTGTTCTTCAGTTACTTCTGAATCTTCATGACTGTGGATCATACTATCCATGGAGTTTTCTGGACAAAGGTGTGCCATTTCTTTCTCCAGTAGATTTAGTTAAACAAGTTAAATGTCTTCCCAAGGTCATATGGGTAGTCTAAGTCTGGATTTGAACTCAGATCTTCCTGACTACAGGCCCAGCACTGTCTTCAGTGAGTCACTTATCTGCCTCAAAAACAGCAGTGCCTAGTAGCATTGTTCCATGTATAGTTTTCACCATCATCTCTATCAGTAAGTACCTTGTTTGCATAAATAAAAACTCAAAATGGTATGTCCTTGTGCTTCACTGTTCAGCAAATTATTTTCTAAACCTGATGCAAAAAAGTTAAAGTATTATTCTTGGCATATGAAATTAGGCACACTAACCCTATATGAAAAGGCAAGAATTCTATTGCAGAAATATTGTATTTGGGAATAATGAAAACACAAGTAGAGAGAGTAATGCAAATATGTAAAACTTCATATCACAGGATCGCAATGGATGGCCAAACCATGAAAATATGTCACAGAATGGAAAGCAAAACAGAACAACCAAAAAACTATTAAATAAAATGGACTAATACAGACAGCCCTGAAGGAAGCTATGGGGAAAAATATTTAAACAAAGAAAGAATGTGCCATCCATACCAGTGAGAGAGTTATTACCTACTGGGACTAGCTATTGCCAAATTTGGGTATTCTCTGTGCAATGTGCTTCCTTTTGAACTTCCACCTGTAAATATGCTCCTGGTATATCAAAACCTCCACCAGAACTTGGGAATGCAAAGTGAAACAAGTCTGAGCCTCTGCAGATTGAGCAAATTTCCAGAGGCATTTTGATATATAAACAGATAGATCAAGTTGGGCTTTTAGGAACGGCTTTTGTTTCCACTCTAGAACAATTCCAATAAGTGCCTACTAAGTACAAGAGGGATGTCAAAGGAGCAGTCAATAGCATTTAGACTGTCTAGGAATTTACAATTTAGTAGGGAGACAAAAGATGGACACTAGTAAAAACAACATGAGTTCATCAACAAATATTTAATGAACACCTACTACACACAAGGTATTGTACTGATTATTGCAGAAGATATTATCCCTATTTATCTGTTATATTACATCTATTGTAGAGGATACACTTTGCCTTTAGTGTAATTAGTGCCTTTAGTTTGCCTTAACCTGGGGACTGTGAACTTGTCTTCCCCCCCCTCCCAATTTTGGTAAATGTATTTCAAAATAATTGATTTTTCTTTGAAATCCTATGTACTTTATTTTGCATATTTAAAAACATTATTGTGAAAAAGGGACCATGAGCTTCACCAGATTGCCAAAGGAATCCATGACAAAAAATAAAGTAAGAGTGAGTCCTTGATGCAAAGGAAAAGAGATCTCAATCTGGCCTGACTGTTATTTACTACCAATGCAAGAGAAAGAAAGAGTGGTAGATTTGGTGTCCAAGGACTTATGTCCAAATTTCGGCACTGCAACTTAATACTCAATACTTCTGTGATTTCAGGCAAATCACTCATGCCTCTGAGCCCAAGTTTCTTTACCTAAAAAATGTAGAAGAGATATCTCAAAAATTCTTTTGCACTCTAAATCTACAATCCTAAGTAATTATATTTTTCTGGACTTCAGATTCTTCAACTATAAAGTAAAAAGATAGAACCTACCTCTTTAGGGAATTTGTGATGATTATGTGCGATGACATATTAAAGCAGTCTGGCGATCTTAAAAAGCTACTTACTAGCTATATGACCCTGAACAAGTCATTTAACTACTATCTACCTCAGTTTCCTCATCAGCAAAATGAGGTTAATAATAGCATCTGTCTCCCAAAGGCTGTTTTTATTGTTTAGTGGATTAGTTGTGTTTAGCTCTTCCCAATCCCATTGGGGTTTTCTTAGCAAAGATACTAGAATGGTTTGCCATTTCCTTCTGCAGCTCACTTTACATATAAGGAAACTGAGGCAAAAAGGGGTAAGTGACTTGCTTAAGGTCACACAGCTAGTTAGTGTTTGAGGTCAGAATTAAACTCAGATCTTCCTGACTACAGAACCAGCACTCTATCCTCAGAGCCATTTAGCAACTATCTGAAGCCGAATTTGAACTCGGGTTCTCCTGACTCCAGGCTGGTTGCTCCATTTAAACCAACAACAAATCCAAGGAAGTTCTGAGGATCAAATGAGATATTATATGCAATATAATTAACACAGTGCCCAGCACATGATAGGTGCTATTAGGCTAAATTATTATTATTATTTTATAAGCTCAAATTCTGTAGGTTCACAAACAGCATCTTCAGAAGAAAGATTCCAGTAGCACAGAGGACTATGAAAATGCCATGTACTTCATCCTGTTCCCACGTGGTTTTTATTTCTTCTACTAGGAAGCTCTCTATATATCTACACTGTTTGGATATTATAAAGTATCCAATATTTTGACATGTTAAAAATGGTCTTAAATTTTTATGAATCAGTATCTGAACAACTGTGGGAGGCAGATACTCAGTTCACGCATAAACTTATTTGTTGGATTCTCAAGGATATTGTAGAATTTCTATTTCAGTACAAAAATGTGGTTTGTTCCTTTTTTTTTTTGAAGAATGATTAGCTTCAGATGTATAATTTAAAGAATAAAATAATTTGAATAATAATAAAAATACTCAATTTTTTTTCTAAACTTAGGATTTCATCAAGGTAAGATGATCCTGATAGAAGTTCTACCATATCAATGCAGAGAAAACCCAGTCACATCCAGTATGAATCAGTCGCAAGATTTTAACCTGTCTCCTGAAGCCAGGACTTTAATCCATTTTGCCAATGTACTTCCCATCTGCTGTTAATTATTAACATGACGATGAGAATAAAGATGTAAAATTTCTGATTCTTTCAGATTAAGGCAATGTATTAATTATCAAGTGTGAAGTTATATGGTATTGATCAAAGGAACCCTGGGAAGTCCAATAAAATGTATTTTAAAAAATAACAATATTAACGCAGCAGAAAGAACATTGGACATTGAGTGAAGAGAAACAGGCTGTAGCCCTGACTTGGTCACTAGCTTATCAGGTTTCTTCAACTGTAAAATGAAGGGATTTTGTTAAATCAGAGACTCTTAACCTTTCTTCATCTATGACTCATGGTCCTGTATTAATCTCAAAGACATTTCCCTTCCATTTTAATCAGTTCTTTCAAGTTACCTTTTTAGCAGTCACCTCATTTATTAAGTAATAGGATACAGTGTAATATGTACAAAGAGCTGATTACATGTACCCTTTAGAACAGGTTTACATAACTCTCCTAGTAATAAACAAAGTAGCAATCAACATGATGTGGTAAGAGAATAGCAGAATTGGAGAGAATCAGCTGAAATAGAAAAAAAAATAACTATAGGTTTTTCTCTTACTACTAGTTCCTAATTCCATAAACTTGCTTTAAGGCAATCAATCTATATAATACAATGGGGATTGCATCTCTCCTGGGTTCATTTAAACGTGATAATTTATTTTAGTTTACAAGTCAAACAGTATAGATTTGGGTCATATTTTCATGAAAAAAGAGTGATACTAAGAGAATTTAATTATAGAACTTTTACGTTCCTGGTAGTTTAGATATAATTATTTCCATGGTCATGTTTCTCTTCCCCTAATTCAAGCACGCGTTTCTTATCTTTCTCATTTTCCTATCTTTAATGCTAAGGATGGGTTACTATGGCGCTTTTTCCATTGCTACAAGTTACCTGCTTCTACCCCATTTCCCATCATGTTATAGAGTTCTCCTACAATGAAAGCGATCTCAACCCCATGCTTTTGGCCATGACCATAAACCCTGTGGTAGTTAATTTTAACCTTAACCCCAAGATTGTGATAGAAGTTATTGGTAGAACTGGAGGCTAAAGCCATGTAACCAAGGGAAAAGGATAAGACAAGATTTTTTTTTTTTCAAAATGCTCCCTTAGTGTTTATGAGAATAAGGGAAGAACTACAAATCAGTTCATCAATAAGCATTTATTAAGTATGTACCATGTACACAAAGAGTTATTAAACCAAATATATCCTTTGACCCAGCGAGACCACTACTAGATCTATTTCCAAAGATGATTAGGGGAAAAGGCAAGAACCTATATGAACTAAGATGTTTACAGAAGCTCTCTTTGTGGTGACAAAGAATTGGAAATTGCAGGGTTGGCTGTCAATTGGAGAACGGCTGAACAAACTGTGGCATATATGTTAGTGAAAAAATACTACTGTGCAACAAAAAAATCATGAGCTCAATGATCTTAGAAAAACATAAAAAGACACACATGAAATAATGAAGAATGAAAGGAATAAAACCAAACTAACAACAATACTTTTTTAAGAACGACTTTGAGCAACTAAGTTATACTATTATAAATTAAATCCAGATTAAATATAAAAGACACATCAAGATGCTATTTGCATCCAGAGAAATAAGTGAAAATATAAGTGTATAGAATAAGTTTACAAATATAAATAAACAAATAGATATTATTTGTATCTCTAGGGCAGGGGTAGGGAATACAGAAGAAAAAAAGAAAAAAAGTTATATGATAATCATCTTATTTATTTGGAAGAAATAGTAAGTTGTATATAGTAGATTTACAGTTTCATGTGCAATCATCTTTTTTATTATACTATGTTATGGAAATGCACCTTTTATTCCACAAATTAAAAATAATTCTTTAAAAGTATGTACTATGCTTTTCTAGAAGTCAAAGATACAAGGAAAAAAAACCCTCTGCCCTCAAGGAGTTTACATTCTATCAAAACAACAACAACAACATTGCATTATCAACTGAATGGTAGAAAGATATTAACTCTATAGTAAAATCTATTAGGATTAAGTTACAAAAGATAAGAAAATATTCAGTATAGGCTAGGTACATTTTTAAAATGTCCATTCATTTTTCTGGCAATTGCCTGGAATTCCCAAAGATTCACAACACCCATATTTTCTATCATAAACCACAGACATGTCCATTACACCTCTTTTTGTACCATCCCCATGTTAGGTCTTAAGTCTATTGGGATTTTCTGAATAAAAGGCAAGATGTTTTGTTTTATCGTAAGTGCTAATTACAACTGAGCAAAAGGGAACATTTTAAGAAGGATGTATATGACAGGAAGTCTTCAAATTCTTGATTTGATCCCAAGAGATTGTGGTCCATGATATTTCAGATGCTAGGTGATAAAATAGATAAAGGGTCAGGCTTTAAGTTAGGAACAACTGGATTCAAATCCTGTCTCTGACACCAGTGCAATCCCTGGAGAAATCACCCAAACCCTAGCTATTTCACATTAATCCATCAAGTCAGATATGCAGATTATAATCTGTAAAGGGGAGGGAAAGGAGAGGAGTCTCCATCCTGAGAATTCTCCATACAGATTCTCTTGATAAAATGCAAATTCCTTGAAGTGTTTCTTTTTATCTCCAGTGCTTAATATAGTGCTTAGTACACAGGAGGTACTTAATAAATGCTTACAAATTTATCTTTCATGTATTCACTTTTGCTTCATGGACTTCCAATGAAGTCTTGAAAGACTTGAAAATTTAAAACACTATTTTTAATGAAAACAAGGAAGACATACATTGCAAAAGACCTGCATTTGAAATGAAGTTTATACTAAGAATAGGTATTAGACACTACTGAGGCTGTAGTCACAACAGATATTAGTTATTATTAAAAAACAAAGCAAAAGCATTAATGAAGGACTTTATTATTCATCATGTCATTAGCTTTGCAAACATGTTTCTTTCCAAACATTCCTGCTTATTTAC
The DNA here is from genome assembly GCF_048593235.1 of Sminthopsis crassicaudata. Lineage (NCBI taxonomy): Eukaryota > Metazoa > Chordata > Mammalia > Dasyuromorphia > Dasyuridae > Sminthopsis > Sminthopsis crassicaudata. Next base: position 440,326,040 of record NC_133619.1, read on the forward strand.
TTCCTTATCAAGACTTAGAAAAAAAAGCAATAGCATGAATATGAATTATAGCTTTCAAACAAGTGTTGTCTCCAGATTATTCCTAAGGGCTATTCCACATTACCATGATGCATTATTTTTCACACAATCCATCCAGGGTGGCTACTATGTGTGTGCATGTAGGTATGTGTATGTACATATATATATATATGCATACACACATATAAGCTTTAAAAAGTAACTTAAAACTGCACAAAGTTATCTAACATGTATTTTAACATATTTAACATGTATTGAACTACCTGCCAGCTAGGGAAGGCGGGGTGGGGAAAAGAAGGGGAAAATTTGCAACAAAAGGTTTTGCAAGGATCAATGTTGGAAAAATTACCCATGAATGTGCTTTGTAAATTAAAAAAAAAAAAAAAACTACACAAAGTTTTCTGGAACATCACTGTGTATGTATTTGGAATTTAGCCTGATGATGATGATAATAAAGTATCTACAAGCCACAGATGCCAAAAATCTCAAATAGTTCCAAAGGTACCATTCACTAGCGATGCTCTAAAATATACATAAACACACACACAGATATTATTTTTCGACACTCTCACAGGACAAATATTTTCTCTACTTTTTATCTAAGGGTTTATCTGAGAAAGAAATTACATTTTAGTGAAGATCTGTTAAAACTGAAATGAGAAACTGGACTGCCGGCTGCATGCTCTAGATGATCATTTTACTCTCACAAATGTCAACCTTCTGACCTGGTAAACTGACTATGAATTGTTGTGCAGGGTTTTTCTACACAGAGGAGCCAAACAGGAGAAGATAATTAGATAGTAATCAGACCAGTTACTAATCTGAAAGAGAACTGTGTTTGTGAGAAATCCATCTAACTTGTCCCTATTTGGGACTGATTAATAATTAGCTGCTTTTCATTTTCACTCTTTGTATATATATTATTGTTCGCTTTCATTTTTGTTTTCTTTCTCAGGTTTTTTCTTCCTTCTTGATCTGATTTTTCTTGTGCAGCAAGGTAACTGTATAAATATGTATGCATATATTGGATTTAATATATTTTAACATATTTAACATGTATTGGACTACCTGTCATCTAGGGGAGGGGATGGGGAGGAAGAGGGGAAAATTCGAAACAGGAGGTTTTGCAAGCCCATGTATATGTTCTGTAAATAAAAGGCTATAATAAAAAATTTAATTAGCTGCTTTTAATTAATTCCAAGCAATCATTGTTTAGCTTTAAATGCCAGTTTCATGATAAATGTTACTTGTTCTTATTGGGAAAAGTGTTTCAAAACCGCTATGTATCTTCCCAACTGTAGGAAGTTTCAACATATCTTTAGTGACTAAATTGAGCTCAGTAGTAGATACACATTAAACTAAAATATAATGAATCAAACAAAATGGCGAAATTTAATTTTTATCAGTGTTCTAGAATAACTGCACTAGCTTCCAAATGACTTATGCCTCCCAGAGAGGGAGGAAAAGGGACTTTTCTGAGATGGGGCTGAGAAGGCATGGCAACCAGGGAAGAAAAATGACAGCTGGCATTCTTTATTAAGAATTCTGCTAGGCCACAGTACAATTCCTCTCCATGGGAGTTCCACCTTCATAATAATGGGAAATCTAAGAACTTCATCACAACACCACTCTGTCCATTCATCTTCCTTCTTCCAAATTAGTCTCCAATGCAGAAAACTAACCAAATGGTACTAATTCACATTATTAATGACTATCTCTCCCAGACATTTTTCTTCCACCTCTTTCATGGAATTTGCTATGGAGTATCTTATTCCGATGGACCATTATGCTGCAGGGCCAATTCAAAGAAATCGCCACACCTTGCAGGTTCCCTGAAAAGTGGCAAAATTTTTAGCCACACTATAAAGACCATCTCCAAAGGGGCATACATGTTGACGGAGATAATACTCACACCAAAGAAAATCAGAGATCCTGCAAGTGGTTTAAGTCAAGATTGTAGAATAAAGGCCCTTAAAAAGGAGAAAATGGGCCTTTAAAAATGACCAAACCCCAAACAGAATAGAGTAATGGCTGTGTCTATCTACATAATTAATACTGATAGATGGCCTGAATTTATAATTGCCATCAATGTCATCCCTTCAAACATCTATCTTCCCCTCCGACCAATCCAAAAAGCAAGGAGAAAAAGGATAATAAGCTACACTAATCTATGAAGGTGGACTTTGGTGCATACAACGAATTACCATAATGAATCCAGACAATTATTCTACTGAGGGAGGCTACAAAGGAAATGCAGTGGCCAAGTCTGCTTATCCTCCCAGATATCCTTGAGGTTTAAGTGTAATAGCCAAGCCACAGCTGTTTGATGCTCTTACATGGATTTCATCAAGTATACCTCATGATACTCTGGGCTTAATTTATTTAAATGAGTAATCACTTATTCAAGGTCTACTATACTATATGCCAGGAATTGTGCTAAACATTGGTACTATAAATCCATCACTCACACTGAAAAAAAACAAAGTAGATAAAAAATAGAATTGTCCAAATCAATTGTCCAAACATGCAGATGAATTTACAATCCACTGAGTTAGTCCAGTATTACACACATACTTAAAGGTAATTCAGATAAGACACCATGCTTAGTGCTGAGTAGTTGGCTTTATCAGCTTTGGGAAATTTCTGTATTTTTTTATTTATTCAGATCACTGCTATGAAGATCATTCTGGTATTTAAAGATGGGGCTTTTAACACTCAATAATGATAAAAGATTATGGATCAGAGGACAATATTATCTACAATCTATACTATAGGTGCCTCTAAGACAGATTACATTTTCATGACTCTGGGGTCCTCTCTACCCCTCCAGGCTATCATCCTAAACTTTCTCCTATCTCATTAGCATGGTGATCTACTTTAATTCTCTAATGAACTGATCTCTATTAGACTGTAAATAATTTAAGCTAAGTGTAGTTAAAATAGTTAGGAAAACACTATTGTATTCTATCCTCATTAACCTGCTTCTTCACAATTAGCGTTTCAGGGTTCCAGCCCTTTGAAGATGCCCTAGCACAACAAAATATCTGCTGCATTCACAGGCTCTTCCTGAACACTAATCTGATCCCCAGTTGGTTTTGAGAGGTGAAATTGTGTATGATGGGGAAAAAAGCTGTCTTGGCTCAAGTCTGTGAGCCTTAGGCTGGACAAAGACAGTGTCTGGCCCCTTAAACACTAGGCCTTTGGTACAATTTAATAGATCAAACTATATAAATGGGGAACCAAATATAAGAAAACCTGACAAATTTTTGTCAAGTCTAAAAGTCATCCTCCTGCTCCCACTTTTTTTTTTTTAACTTCTAAGGCAAAAAAAATAACACATTATAATTATGTCAGAAATCAAGAAGTAGCATGTAGGACCCCTACCCTACACCCCCCCAAATACATATATACATACATACATACACACACGTACACTGGAAAATAAACAGTGATAGTGGGAAAGAAAGAAGGCAAACCCTCAAAAGGGCGAAGAAATCCAAAATTGCCAAGTACAGAGACTCTTTTCATGTCTTTTACTGTCTAGATAGTTTGCCTTCCAGCCATAGATTCATGTCTTACCAGAAGAGCTAATAAAGATGAATCATAGGCTTGAAGGCATTTTGCCAATGTCATCAAGTCCATCCACCTCTACCTCCAGGAATGACAACTCCTTTAAACACTAAAGGAGGATTACAGACTTTAAGACATTATTTCAACTTACTTAAATTCTATGGTCAAATATAAGCCTCTAGAAACAAGAAATTCTTTTGTAAAAAACCCAGTAAGTCACAAAGCAGCTTTACAGTACCCAAAACATTAGGCACACGTAGCACACACAGTTCCAAATATAGTACTCAAATATAGCGCTCAAATATAGCACTCTTCTGTTTTTAAAAAGCTTAAATATAGCATTTAATGGTATTCATAAGTAAGTTCTCACAAGCACAGTTCTCATGATCAAAAACACAAACCTAATCAAGGTTTCAAATTTCAAAAAGGCACCTTGATATAGTGGATAAAACTGGTCTTGGAGTTAGGAAGACTAGCCTATAACATATACTGGCTGGATCACTCCCAAGTCCCTTAAACTATTATTATCTATTCTGATAAAATCTGTTTTTAAATGCACCCTTATTCATAGGATAATAGAATTCAAACTGCAAGAGATCATCTAGTCCAATACCTAATTTTACATATTTGGAAACTAAAGCAATCACAAAGGGAAGAACTTGTCTAGGATAACAGAGGCATGAAGTTAACAAGGCTGGATCTGAACCCAGTACCTCAACTCTAAATCAGAACTTTTTACTTTATTATTGCCCATCATCATTTTGTTCTAAGACTTAGAAAATTCATCTAAGTAAATTATTGACAATAACCAATTCAATACATAAATTTATATATCAGGCAGAACATTCACCGGGGAAATACGTGAATACTTAAAACAAATTCTACCTACTCTCATGGAGTTTAGCAGGGGGAAATGACATCAATACTCAGATAATTGTACCTTTAATCAAAAAAATAAATGTGGGGGCAGCTAAGTGGTGCAGTGGATAGAGCACCAGCCCTTAAGTCAGGAGGACATGAGTTCAAATATGACCTCAGACACTTAACACTTCTTAGCTATGTGCCCCTGGCTAAGTCATTTAACCCCAATCACCTCCCAAAAAAACCCATAAATGCATTAGGGAGATGCAAAACAAAAATGCTATATGGGATTCCAGGTTATTACCAATAACAGGATGGGGAAGGCTTGACAGAGGAATGATATTTGAATGAATCCCAAAAGCTTGGTCAGAGAGGAAAGAAAGTAGTTTTATTTAGCTGGGGTGTAGAGTGTATAAAGACAAAGAGTTATATAAAAATAAAGCTCGTTGGTTGGACCTTTGCTCTCAAAGAGGACCAAAATAACATCATCATGTACCTTTCAGTTAATGTGTTCTACTGTTAGTGTGGCTGATCTGACCAATACAAGCTCAGAAAGCTTTGCCATAGATTAGGCATAAATAATCCATATGTACATCTGGGAGGGATTCTTTACTTATTCTTATTTCACATCGGTAAATAACTCAATTCCATTTTGTGCATAGAGTATAGCACATTATAAATAAAAAATAAAATTAGTAAGATGGGGTGGGTCCAGTTAATGGAGAACCTTCAATGTTAGGCAATGGAATTTTGACTAGGTAGGCTCATTAAACCTTAATACCACTTAAAACCACTAAGACAACCTTTTAAGTCAATATTAAACCTAAAAAAGCCTAAGCATTACTTCATTCATTCAACAAATATTTGATGAATGCTAGCAATGTGCAAGACACTAAATGGGACATTTACAAAGTTTAAGGCAATAGTCTCTGCCCTCAGGGAGTTTACAATCCAGAATCTAGTTGTTTTGTATACCATAAATGTAGATGATGAATTACTGATCAGAGCTCTAAAGTATTACAGGACACATTACTTGTGGTAAGAATGCAAAGGAAACTAATCTAACTATCTAGCCTGGATGAAAAGCTTTTATTGAATAGATTGTGAGATATAGCAGAATACCTAACTCTTAGAATTGATGAGCTCAGGCTGGGCTTCATTGGAGAGATAGTAGAGTGGTTCCAATGGACCCAAATGGTCTTTATTTGATCTTCAAAAGCCCATCTTATTAAAACCACTATTATCTCAGTTATGGTGGATGGCTATAACTCAAAGAACACTATGATCTCAAAATTACTAATGATACAAAGAGCAATGTAAAAACACCTGGCAGGCCTAAGCAGGCTGTAACGTGTTACCAACAATGACTTATGTAGAAGAAATTATGTCAAAAGACATTACCAAGGAAATGACTGGAAAAGGAAGTGGTCCAATTGTGTAACAAGGATGATGGACAACAGATAGACATCCCAAATAGTACACTGTAACCCCGAGATAAAAGAACAAGAGGAAAGCCTCTAGCCATTGAGCAGATTTTCCAAGATTTTCTGGAAAAATGGACAAAGATCAATCACAAAGAAATGGCATACTGGGATATTTACCCTATTCTCCTGATAAAATCAAGTCCATCTAAGTATAAATAGATTGAATGATTATTAAAAAGTAATTGGATCAATGACTCAATTGTAAACAATACAATTTAAAGAAGACAAAAACCTCAAGTTCTAATTCTGCCATTATCAAGTCGGTAATACTAAGCAAATAATTTATTTGGTTCTCAGTTTTCATAGGTAAAATTACAGGAATCAATGCAAATCTCTTAAAATTCCTTCCAGGTCTACAAGGTTAAATCCAAGTCACACACCTCTTTTCATGTTCTTCTTTTCTCATCTCCTCCTTTTCTCTCTAATGAGGGGGGTAAGAGCTGACTTGCAACAAAAAGTTAATATTTATAAAATGGTTTATGATTTGAAAAATGCCTTTATATATATTATCTCATTTGATTCTTGCCATAACCTTGTGAAGCAGTTGCTATTTATTATTCTTCTTTTAGGGAAGAAGAAACAGCTAATAAGTGACTGAGAAAGGCATTCAAAAATCTATAAGTTTTTATTTTATACCACACTAAGCTAAAGACCAAAATCCTTTTTATTTTCCATTCTTGCAGTCCTCAATTTTTAAAAAGCACTACATAAGAAGACTAAGTCTGAGCCTGGAGTAGAAAGGGTATAGAAATTTCCATCAATCTATCTAAATTCCAAAACAGAATCCACTGATCCTGCAGCATTAATCTAAAAATTGCCAACAAAGCTTTTACTGTAATACTCAGAACAAGAAAGTTTATACCTCTACCTACATATAGTCTAGGAACTGGCAAGAAAAATAAAAAAAGATTAAGTAAGAACTTAAAACATGGAACTTAATCTGGAAAAGCTCATGTTTTATGATTACATCTAAAAGATCCCCAACAATCAGACCCCATAGAGAGCACCTGGCCCCATCAGGATTTTGTTTTCAATACTAGTGATATCAGTAATGGAGACAGAACATTTTCCAATATAATTCTATTTAAGGCTCTAACTAAAAATCAGATCTTTTTCTTTTTACATGACCACTTGTTCAACATTTGGAATTTATGATAATTCAATCACTATCTGCTTTTGAAATTCAGGCAATACATTTTCACTCTGGTTCACATCTTACTGGTTGGCCTCTCAGAAATATCACCTCATGAAGGAATAGAGCTTATAAAATTAGGCCTGCTATGTCACAGGTGCATTTCCTTTGGCTGTTTCCTCCCCTTCACTTCCCTTTAGTCCTCTATTTCTTTTTGTTATGTTGACTTTAAAAATAGCTTGGCTTCATCATTTGCAAAATAAAGATGCTCCCCCAAAATTACTACTAAATATAACAATAAAAGCAGCTCGATAAGTCCAAGCTACTTGGCCTTGCTAAGACCAAAAGATGGTTCTGCATCCCTTAGTAAGCAAACTCTCCCCACCACACACACCATTCTATTAGAAGTAATTGATTAGGGGCAACTAGGTGGTACAGTGGATAGAGCACCAGCCCTGAAGTCAGGGGGACCTAAGTTCAAATCTGGGCTCAGACACATCAGCTTCCTAGCTGTGTGACCCTGGACAAGTCACTTAACCCCAACTGCCTCAGCTGACAAAAAAAAAAAAAAAAAAAAAAAAAAGAGTAATTGATTAGTTTATAGGACTACTGTAAAATGGTATGAAATTTTTTTATTAAATAAAAATAAAATAGATTAACTTCCAAGTCTTAAAATCCTAATATATCCACAACTCTGAAGGTAAAAAGGTGAGTAGTTTTCATAAGCAGATCCTATTATTTCCTTTTTAGGCACTCTAGGAACCCGACACTTCCTCACTTCTGGTACTTACTTTCAGGTCAGCTTCTAAGAAATACATTCCTTAGACTTAGCTGCTTCTCACTTGATTATAAGACAAGTACTTCATATTTTTAACCCTAACCAGAATCCGAATAAATCAAAGAATTTCAGATCCTTTTTTTACTTCCCTACAATCATTTCACCTTGTTGATCATCCCCTACTTTAGAATAGTCTCACTCCCTTGGTCCTGACCACTTCTTAGCATCTTTTCTATCATTCTCTCTGCCTGCTCCACAAATATGACTAATCCCTAAATCTCTGTCCTAAACCCTTTTTTCTCTTTACAATCTTCCTTATCAACTTTACTTATCCAAGTGGATTCAATTATCAAATCTAAGCACATGATTCCTGGATTTCTAGGCCCAATCTCGCATTTTTGTTCTACTCTTAAAGGTGACTGCCTGTTAAACTTGTTCATTTTCTAAGTACCACTAACTCCTCACACTAAGTGATCTGTCCCTTCTTTGACTTTATCGTGTCTGTTAATGTTATTACCATCCTTCCAGTCCAAAACCTAGAAGCACTTTTTTTTTCTCTTTGTTTTTTTCTCTTTTATCCCTCTCACTCAATTGGTTGCCAAGTTGTTGCTTCTACTTTCAAAATATTTTTAAATGGTCTCCAATTAACACTCCCACTATCCAAGTTCCGGCTCTCATTCTTTATCAGTAGCAGTTCCCCATTTCATCCTGCCCTGAGGATTCTCAACATTTCCCCAAGGTACTCTCCATATTTGGAACTCCCTTTCTCATCTATTACACTTTTTCGAGGCCTAGCTCAGACACCATAACCATCACAAAAACCTTCCTTGATCTTCCACTCCCAGCGGAGAAAAGTGATTTCTCTCTCCTCAAAGTTCCCTAGAGTACTTTGTCCAATCTCTTCTTTGCTCTTATTCTACTTTGCATACCGTTTATGTGTCCACGTGGAAGACTAAATTCCTAGAGAGCTGTAACTGATTTTGGTTTTGTCTCAATTTCCACAATATTTCCAGAATTGCCTTGTCCTTGGCAGCCATTTATTAAATATAGGTTGATGAAAATGGAAGATTTCCGAAACTAATAATTAACTGACTTAATTACCAATTAAAGGAAATTTAGGGAATCCTTATTCCAATGTTTTCTACAATTTGTCTTGATTGGGAATTTTTAGGTGTCAGCAAATTTGCCAAGAATTTTGTTAGGAAAAAAGTCGCCCACACATTATTTGTTTACTGAGGCGGACAGGTAGGAGATTAGCTGGGACCATTAAGGCTCCAAATCTACATACAGACAAACACTTTTACATAATCATGCCCTTTGGAGACTCAGAGCGCTGCAAGGTGAACCAGGGAGGTCAAATTGTATTGTTTTTTCTTCAGATTTGAAACTTAACAGGAAGTTCTGCAGGAGCTCAGCCGCGGTGTCCGGATCCCTCAGACCTCCACTGGGTTAAAATGCTTTGGCTCCACTAACAGGTGTAACAGAAAAATGGCATTCTGAGCGGCCTCGTTAATGAGTCGGCCCCAAACGAGCATTTGCAAACTATGATCTTCTCATCGCCAGCCCTTTCGTTCCTCCTTCCTTTTCTAACAAGGTTGCGATTCCAGGGACCTCTCCCAGGGAGAAGGTTCCGTCCTGGAAACATCATTACGCTTTTTTCGGTCCGTTGGTTCAGGAATGGCTTCTACTCAACTAAAAGCTTTGGGGGCCGGGGAAACACCCTTTTGTGGTTTCTTTCCTTTTTCTTCCCCCATCCTCCAAGCCCACATCAAGAATGCAACAACAAGCGGAGCACAACCGAGCCCTCCCCCCAAAAAAGTTTTTAAATTCTCTCCAGCAATTAAAAAAAAAAAAAAAGCCCGCCTCGCATAGATGTCCAATAAGCCGGATCATGTGGGAAGCAACACTTTGTTAAGTTTTCTTGCAACGAAAGAGAAGACGGACTGGGCCAACTTAGCCACCACTCTTCCCTAGGCAGGGCTCGAGACGGTGATGGGGGAGGGGGGCACATCCCTTTTCCACGCTTTATTTCCAAGAGCCTGAGCCCGGATGGGACTTTTATTTTAACCTCGGGAGGGGGCGGGGAGACCAGTGAAACGGAGCAGGGGGGCTTGAGGCTTTGGCGGGGACCACAGCAGGAGCGCGCTGGGAGGTAGAGAGAAGAGCACAGCCCACCTAGTCCCACAGCTTGTTTTGTCAGAAGATCTATTCCTGCTAACAGGTGGTTGGTTAACTCCGCCTTTTTAAAAAAATGTCTTTTACAGACTTCATTCTCCCCCCGTCCCCCCCCCCCCCCCGGGAAAGTACCATCTACCCCTCACAAGACTCGCGCACGCCGGAAGGGTAAACCACAGGAAACCCAAAAACGGACGGCAGACTCGTGCCCTGCACCAGCGGCCCCCGCTCATCGGCTTGGAGGGAGACCCAGAGCCCCGGCTACACCTCTTCCCGTGCACGCGCGCGCACGCACACACACACACACACACACACACACACACACACACACACACACACACACACACACACACACACACACACGTGGACTTCCAAGAAGATTCCGAAGCCCTCCGAGACAGCTCTCTCCTCGCGCGCGCGCACACATACAAAGGTGAGCCTGAGAGGACTCGGGTCTCTGCTACAACGCCCCCCCGCATACACACATACACACTCTAATACAACTTTCTCTGCATGGAACACGCCAAGAGGAATCTCTGACAGGCGCTTGCAAACATCTCCGGAGGGAAGTACTCTCTCCGGACTGCAGCGGGGATGGGATGGAGGCAGGAGATGGAAGTGGGGATGAGAAGTGCTGCCGCCGCCTCCGCCGCCGGGCACTTGCCCCTACCCGGAGAGGATCACGTAGGGGTGCTCCCTTCTCTTAGACTCCGCCGCCGCCCCCGCGGGAAGGAGGCTCGCGCGGAGAAGGCTGCATCAGGGGCTCCGAGTCCGAGCCGGGGGCTAGCGCCTCCCCCCACGCAGCCCCTCTCCTGCCGCCGGTCCCATCCAGGGACCAGCCCGGGGGGACCTGCTCAGCCGCGGGCGGGGCGTAGAGAAGACGGGCTGCCGCGCAGGGGTGCGGACGTGCTCCAGTCTCCTCAAAAGAGCCGCCTCCGGGGCACTTACGGGCGGAGGCGGAGGGAGGGGAGAGGAGGAGAAGGGAGGAGGCGGGCAGGGCTGGGCAGGGCTGGAATGGTGGTGAAGGGCGAGGGGGATTGGGGGAGGGAAGGACACCGCGGGCCGAGAACTTACAGCCTCTTGTCCTGCGGTTGTAGCTGCCAGTGCATGGCCAGGGAGAATCCAAAGAGACTCTCGGGCTCCCCGACCTTGCGGATCACGTTTTCTTCCCGGGTGTCCAAGTTAAAGGCGGCGCAGAAGGCGAGCAGCAGACACGCCGACAGGTAGAAGAGGAGCTCCGGCTGCCCAGAAGCCGCCATCGGCAATCACGGCGGGGCAGAGAAGGAGAAAGGGACCTGCTGCCGCCCGCCGCCGCCGCTGCTGCCGCGGCCACTAGCACCTTCTCCCTCTCCGGTTTAGCTCCCTGCCCCACCCCCCGGGACTAGCAGTACTCCCTGTCCAGATTCTCCCCCTCGCAGCCCGCTCTCGAACAGCTGAAAGAGCCCGTTGTTCTCTGGAGACTAGCAGGCGTTTTATCAAGTGACGAAGGAAGCCGGGCCCCGCCTCTCCCCCACCCCTCCGTACTCTCACTCCTCCCCGGGCCAGGCCGGCCCGCTCTCTCCCCGCCCAACCTGCACCTTCTCCGGCCCGAGCCGCGTTAGTCTGCTCTTTAGGAGGTCTCCCCCAGCCCCCCCCCTCTCCCAGCCCAATCAAGAACGCCCGTCCTGGGAAAGGTTTTTGCTCTGAAAGTCGCTCTTTCTCCCACTCATTCATTCCGACACGTGGCTCGCCATCCTGGCTTACCTGTTTCCGTAGGCTCCAGGTGTGGAAGAAGGGCGAGTTCTGCATGGCTCTGGTGGCCCAAGGGGACTCCTTTGGACCTGGAGGAGGCCTGCAAAGTTATCTAGTACCCCTTACACTTGCACGACTACACTGCCCGTTATCCAGGATGTCACTTTCCCTGATTTCCTCTTAAAAGCGACATCTAAAACTTGGCGATGGCGGTTGATTTGAATTGAAATCCCCTAGTTTGGACTGGTATATGTTGCAAAGTATGTAGCAGGCACTTAATTGGTCGTTCGTAACAATTACAATGAACTCTCTACTGACCCCTGCTTACATTCTACCATATGTTGTCCTATTCCATAGCCACTGTCTTATCTAATCTCACTGTCAAAGGCTACATACAGAGGGCTAGAAGAGAAATGTTTTTGAGGGAAGCCATTGTACTTTCAGCCAATTAAAATGTGTTTTACACTCTGAGACCCCCCAAAACAGAAAAGAGCTGATCTTTAAAACTAACAACTGTGCCTTAAAAGGACCCAAATCTCACAGGCATCTCTCATTTAACATGATTTTTCTACTACAGATAACCTACGAGAGAGATAAGAGAAGGGAAGATACTAGTGCAAAGTGGTATGAGACTCTGGGAAGGGAAAGGATTGCAGATTGTGGAAACAAAGTTTAATAGCATTAAAAAAAAATTGATTGGATGCAGAGACTAAGAGCTGAGGAAAGGCCAAAGATATCTGATGTTTTAAAGAATCTTAAGATTCCCCAAAAGAAAATAGTAATAAGCCCCCTTGGAGTATGATATACTTGCATTTGAAATAGGGCACAGAGGCATTGCTCCATATAGGAAGGGGATAAGAAAAGATGTTCCTTTTCTCTCAGTGCTGAAGGACGTGGAAGGATGGTAGTTACTGCCAGATCTGGGACAAAGTGGACCATACCAGGACCAGGGCCATAACATATGAATCCAAGCAGTTGTTTACGGGATTACACAGAATGACTTCCAATTTATTGAGTCTTTGTAAACCCAAGAAATATTAGTCAGTCTTCCTCCTAATTTTTCATATACTTGACTGAGGGGTATTACAAAAAATCTAAGGCAATCCAGTAAGCATTTTGCTACCTAATATATTAAGGCATTGTGCTAAGCATTATGACAAGAGTTTTAAATCAGAGTGTACTATATACATTTCAGGGAACCCATGAACTTATATGGGGAAAAAAAACCACATCTTTATTTTCACTAACTCCTAACAAATTTAACTTTTCTTTCAATTATGAATGTAGCTAGTAAAGACAGTGAAATTAGCAATACTTGTGAATTTGTCACCAAAAGAAATTGGATATTTTCATTTTGCATTACAGTTACAGATATTTTGAAATATTACACTCATCACCACTTTGGAATTATTTATATCATAATTATATTTATAATTTACTTTATATGGTATCTCTATCAGATCATCATAAGCTTATTTTAGACCTCTAGTTAGATACGTAACTATATCACAAATATTTGAAATATTTTGATGATTGTATTTCATTTTATACTTTTATAATAAGTCTCATATTAATATATTATGTATTATAGTAATAAAATTTCATATATTAAATAAAATTATATGTTATAGTAAAATTTTAAAAGTAAAAACTTTGCAATCCTATTATTTTTTATGATGGAAATCAACAAGAATTTATTGTCTTCTGTATTCCAGGTACTGTGTCCTAAGTATTGAGAATACAAAAAAAAAAAAAAAAAAAAAGGCAAAATATAATTCTTATTCTTAAAGAGCTCATAACCTAATGAAGGAGATAACATTCAAACATGTCTGTATAAACAAGCTCTATATATGCTAATAGCACTAATATTATGGACAATTAAGCAAGGGTTCTTTTAAAAGCATTATATTCTGAAAAGAGTTCTGTAATCTTCATTACACTGCCAAAGGGATCCATGACACATTAAAAGGTTATCTTGTAGTAGTAAAAAAGGAGAATGAAAAATATTACCTGTCTTCAGGGAGCTTATATTTTTCTGGGAGGGAGTAAAATGTAAACCAATAAATATAGGGTCATACATTTAAAGCTGAAAGGATGACTTATCCTGCCCAACTCTCATTTTATAAATGAGGAAACAAGCTGAAAATTTACATGACTTTCCTGGGGATCACACACCAGACCACTTTTCAAGCATGCTAATTTTTTTTCAGTCTTTTAGCAAGAAGAAGCTTCAGGAGAATGGGACAAGCAGAAGAAATGAAGGCTTGAGCCTGAGAGTTTGAAAGGGAGTGGTCTCAATTTAACTCCAGGATTAAGTAGGGTCACACTGAAGAATTCTTCCATGGAGGGAGAGGTATTTGCAGCTAACTGGAATTCTAAGGATGGATATATACACATGGTTAGGGTTTGGGGACCTTTCTGATTCTAATCAATCATAGGTATGTGTGAGGGACAGAGAATTTATAGTAGATGTTCACCAGATTGGGCATTTTCTGAACTGACTGGCCCAAAGTGATGATCATCAGTTTGGAGATGATTCCAAATGTTCAGTTCTTATTTTTATAATTCAAGCACTCATCTTGACTTCAGGCTGGACCTCAGCCTAATCTGTTTCTTCTGATGCTCTCTGAGGGGGTCTTTTCCAAGCTGAATTATCACCTCATATGTCCAGCATCCCAGGGATACAGCTTCCTTGCAATAGCTGTGGATGGCCAGGTCCCACTTTAGGTTGCAACATCCACCTTTATATTGGCTTCTGTGAAATATACCTGCATGGAGAATCAAAGGTGAGGTTGGGCACAGTTGGTGTTTGTGTGGCTCAATCAAAGATGAATTAATGTATTAATCTCAGGAATTTGAGAGAATTTGCAGCCTGGATGTTTCAGAAAGGATTCCTATAAAAAGCAGCCCATGAATTGAACCTTGAAAGAAGCTAGGGATTTTAAGAATAGGTTTAGGAGAAATACCTTCCCAGTTTGAAGTACAAACCGTGCAATATTCCATACTCCACTACCATGTGAAAGTGACTTCTGTCCCAAAGTCCATCAGTATGAAACTTTCTCTGTACTGGTACAGATGAAAGCTCTGTGAAGTAAGAGACTACTAGTTCTCTAGTCCCATTTAAGAACTCTTCAGAGCCAGTTCCTTTTGAGACTGATAAAGTTTCAGATCTTTGTTGAGTGTTGAGCCGGCTTCTGGCTTCTGGTTTCGAGAAAAAAACAATGGAAGAGGTTAATTTCACTTCAGATTGTTGAAAGAAAAGGCTCCAGGACAACATGAGAGAAAGTTGCATGTCTCCATCATATCTTTATATCTATCTTTCTAGGGTTGGAGGGAGTTTCCCTTTGAGTGATATTGAACATCCTTGATGGAACTTTCTTTCTCCCAAAGGGAGAGCTCTTTCCTCTTGTACATATTCTCCTAAGTGTACCTTTTTCGATTTCTGTTTTGTTATGATTTCAGTAAATCTAGTTTCTTTGTCATTTGCTAAATGTGTTGATTGTGAAGCTGTTATTTGGTAGGAAAGAGGTCAAGCCTTGAATGTTGACTTTGGAGCCTCTCTTCCCCCAGGAATGACAAGCAATCAGAAGTTAAATGGAACTCTGTCATATCCCCTAGACTAACAATATTTAAGAGAGCAGATGGATATACTTCTAGCCTGGGACCTACTTTCTGTAAGAAGAGCTAAGTAGGCTGGGCCCCAACTTTCTGCTTCCCCCTGGAAGGAATTAAAGTGTCCCTTGGAGAAGGGAGGGAAAAGAGCCTAAAGTTATCTATTCTGCCATACAAGGGCATCTTCTTCACTACACATGAGCACTCTTCATACAGGGCTTCCTTTGTCTACACAAAGGCAAGTAGAGTATGGAGTGCCAGCTAAGTGCCAGCTATAGGGGACCACAAAGATATGATTAAGCTACAACAAATAGTGAATTAAGATAAATATTTTGAAGTAAGTCAGGAAAGGCAGATTGGGAGCTACCATATGAAGTGTTTTAAATATGAAGCCAAAGAGATTTTTTTTCTTAGAGACATTAAAAAGTCATTCAAGGTTTCTGAGCAGGGGAGTGACTTGGTCAGACTTGTACTTTAGAAAGATTATTTTGATAGCCAGGTGGAGGATGGATTGAAGTGGTGAGAGATTGGAAGCTGGCAGTCCAATTAGGATAGTGATAGAGTTTTTTTTTTTGTTTTTTTTTTGCTAGACCAATGATCTTAAACTCCTTTACTGTGACTCCATTTTCCATTCTTCTTAATGTTTTGTAAAGTTGTAAATGTAAACACAGACTATTTCTGAGAAGTTGAATTTGGGGTTCCAGCTACTTCATCAACAGAACACTTAACATGACAAAATGTTCCTATCAAGATGTATTTACCTATAAAACAAAATTCCCAAGAATATTTTTCTAATATTCTTATTTAAATCCACTGCATCTCCAAATGAGATTAGATTCAACAAGATTTTAGCATTGCAGAGCTCAATTAATTTTATATGGGATAAAGAGAGGTGGGGAGAGGAAGGGGAAAAACTGATATTAGGCTTTTCCCTATTAAGTTCTCATTACATTATGAAGTCCTCCTCCTAACTTTCCCCAACCCAGATGCCAAGAATGGATGAGAATGAGTCAAGATCTGGGACTCGGTTTTTAATAAGAATCTTTTTGAAGATTTCCTGCTTTTCCTGACAGAATAACAATAACAATCAAAGCTTGTGATTTGACAGTAACTTCCTCAGGGATGACAGAGCTTGGCAACAAGCAAAAAAGCAAGAGATAAAAGATTTTCCAAAGCAGAGTTTAGAGATCTTAGGTTTTGCTGAACGTGACGTCAGTCTCAAGGGATAAAGGATAGAAGGAGCACTATAGAGCATTGGAGATTACAATGGGCCTGGAGGAGGACACTTGATAAGAAGCTGTCTGCTTTGGAAGGGAGAAAGCTGTGGCCTAGAGATACAAGATAAAGAAAGGATGGTTGTAGAGCATGAGAGGAGAATAAGTGGAAATGGATAAATCAGAAGAAGTGACCCACTAAATTCTGACAAGTGATAAAAACCTTTATTAAAACTTCATTATGTTTAAAAGATTGTGGGGGGAGAAAAATCTAAGAAAAAACGAATCTTAAGAGATTGTGTCATTCCCTAAGAAACTAGAAAAAAGGAAAACTAAGAACAGATAGGAGAACTGCCTTTTTTTTTTTATAGTGGGGAAGTGGGAGTGCAGTAGGAGGTGGTGAAGGGGGGAAAATGGGGTGGAAGTGGGGTGGGGAGATCTTATCCATAATTTCACAGGTCTGAAAACATGTATGTTGCAAAATGACACCCTGTCCATAACTCATGGTCTCATTGCCTGCAACAATGAGAGGTGACATAAATCACACAGCAAACATGTGTCAAGGGTAGGATGGTAGATCTAGTATTATAAGGACATCTCACATAACACCTTCATTGTACAGATAAAGATACTGAAGCCTAAGAAGACTGAATTTTTTTACTGTCACTCAGATAGTATGGAATTTGACCCCAGGGTGTCTGCCTCCAAAGTCAGTATGCTTTGCAATTTTGGGATCTTTAGGGTTTTTAAAAATATTATGCTACTGTAATCATTTGATTGTTGACTGCTTCCTGAATTTGTCTAAGTCTTCTAGTCTCCCAAAGTCAATTCCCTAACCATTATGTTTCACTGCCTTTCAGCAGTTTAGATGCACCATAAATGACAAATTCTCTTCTTTTTGGAAGGTGAGGGGAAGAAGATTGTCCAGAACTTTACTCATTACACTTGAGATGAAAGTGACTTTTAAAAAAGCAAATTTCATTTGAATATTTCCACATCAAAGGTGTTTGTTTGTTTGTTTTTTTTGGGGAAGAACAATTTGATACTATATTTTAAAATTAGATTCTTTTTTTTTAAATCATTGTTTATTTGTTTTCTGAGAAAATAAGCCACTTTTTATTTTCTTACCAGCTAGGGAAAAAAGTTCAAAAATCTTTGGAAAAAATGAATACAATAAACAATTTCTCTTTATGGTTAGAATAAGATTCTAACTTCATATATTGTAATTCTCCATCCCTTCTATTAATGGAATATGAACTGTGTATTGCTCATTCCATATAAAATGCAAACTCCAAGGTCTACAAATAAAGTTAAATTTTCTTAATTTCTCCAAGAGGAAAACAAAAATATTCTTTCTACAAAAAACATAATAGTGTTGGTTTAAAAAAAAAAAGGCAATCTACAGATCTATATTGGTAGAGTAACTGGATTGGGTCTTTTTCATACTTTTCTATTTGTTAAGAACCACAGTTTCACCAAAAACAAACAAAAAAAAAAGTGTTACTTATTCAATTAGTCCCAAACATTAACTCCTCCTCTTCACCTTCTTCCCACCTCCCCCAGTAATCTATTGAATGTATCAATAACTCATGGCATGGGGCAGCTAGGTGGCTCAGCGACAGAGCACTGAGTCTGGAATTAAAAGGATCTGAGTTCAAATTTGACTTCAGGTATTTACTAATTGTGTGATCCTGCAAGAGTCTCATTTAATCCCAATTGCTTTCCCCTCCAAAACAAACAACAACTTCAATAACTCATGGAAATGTTGGATTCATAGTCATCCTTTAACTCAACTTAAATCCTACTTCTAGAAAATATTTGTAATTTACTGTTCAGTAACAATCTTTTCCTATCAATCTCTTAAAACATTTTCTTTACATCTCTCTAATTATCATGCATTAAAGTAAACTATTTATCTATGTGCTACATCCTCCTACTAGATCCAATCTAGAAGGGCATGAATTTTATCTTATCTAAACCTTGATTTTTTATTCCCAGTGCCTATTCTTAAAATGGGTATAGCTTGTGATATGAGCCCATGATGTCACTGGTGAATAGAATTTCCTTTGTAGAAATTCTTCATTAATGCAGAGCAATAACTAATTGCCATTTAAAGTCTTATTTTGCTTTTTTGTTTGTTTAATATATGAAAATACAAAGCCCTATTATATATTCAATCATCTTGCTTTTTTCCCAATATATAATAAAATTTATAGGTTAATTTTAAAGCTATCCTGATTTTCTATATCTCCCTGTAAATTTCTGTCCATTTCAGTATATTTAAAAAAAATACTACCTTTCTTTTTTTTTTTAAAGCATCACTATTAAAAATCCCTCTATATCCTAATTCTTAAAATATAGCTATATAAAACACTCTCTTCTAACATACAGTCAAGCAAAACAAAGCAACACATTAGGAATACCCCTAAAAGTATGTTTATGCTCCTTCTATAGTAAAAGGGTGGGGAGTATGTTTCATTATTTTTTTTTTCTGAAGCCAGGGTGAATCATTGCATTGATCAGAGTGCTTATATGTTTCAAAGTTTTATGGTGTTTTATAATATATTGTTGCATAAATTGCTCTCTGAGCCCAGCTAGATTGTGGGGGCATCTGAGTGGCAAAGTAGAGCACTGGGCTTAGAATCAGGAAGACTCATCTTCCTCAGTTAAAATCTGGCTTCAGACATTTAGTAGTTGGTTGATCCTAGGCAAGTCACTTAATGCCTCAGTTTCCTCATCTGTAAAATGAGCAGGAGCAGGAAATGTCAAAACACTCCAGTGTCTTTGCCAAGAAAACCCCAAATAGGATCATGAAGAGCTGGATACAACTGAAAGACAACTCAACAACAATTATGGGCGTGATAGAGAAGCAGCATTTTATATACACTATGTCAGCTGATTTTCACAATAATACCTATGAGATAGGTGCTTTTTAAAATCTCTATTTTTCCAGATAAAAGAAAATTAGGTTCAGAGAAATTAGATGACTTGCCCAGTGTCACACACTAGTAAGTAATAAGTTAGTGTATCCTTTGAAAAGTGTGGGGATCCTTATCTCACTTCCCACTCAAATTTAAGAAACTTCCAAATCAAGAACAGCTACCCAAACTCGAGTTATTCCTTCATCCCTTCTTTTGGAAAATTGGGGTCCCAGAATAATACCACATCTCTGCCTCAAGTTTCTAGGGGTATCCCTGAGGGTTTGGGAGTATCTTTTTTTAACTAAAGTTTTTTTTTAATTTTCAAAACATATGCATGGATAATTTTTCAACATTGACCTGTAAAAAACCTTGTGTTCCAAATTTTCCCCTCTTTCCTTCCATCCCCTTCCCTAGACAGCAAGTAATCTAAAATATGTTAAATATGTTAAAATATATGTTAAATCCATTATATGTATATATACATATATATTTATACAATAATCTTGCTGCACAAGAAAAATCAGATCAAAAAGAAAAAAATGAGAAAGAAACCAAAATGCAAGTAAACAACAGAAAGAGTGAAAATGCTATGTTGTGATCCAGACTCATTCCCCACAGTTCTTTCTCTGGGTATAGATGGCTCTCTTCATCACAAGTGCATTGGAACTGGCCTGAATCATCTCACTATTGGAAAGAGTCATGTTTATCAGAACTGATCATTGTATAATCTTGTTGCCATATACAATGATCTCCTGGTTCTGCAGGAAGGCTTTTCTAATGCTACTGGCTTCCTGATACTGTTCTCCACAATCTCCCCAATTGCCAAATATCTCATTGATATCATCTAGCTTCTGCCAGTTATATCTCCTCAGTATTATCAATACCCTTGATTATCACTCCACCTTTGTTTAATCAATTGCCTTTTACAAAAGAATATTTACCCATAAGATATACAAGAAGAAGTTCAAAACACCCTACCCAAAACAGGAAAATTCTCCCTTATACCATAGTGGTTCCTGGGTTTATCCTAAAGGGAATACTACAAAGCATTTGCCCCACTAAGTACACTTCTGAATATGATGCATAAACCACAAACCCCCATCTAGATGTCAATCCTCTGCTGGGATGGTCAAGCAGGTTGCTCTGGCCTTCATTTTTCCTCTGGCTTGGTAGGGCATAAGCTCTGAAATGGACTGCAGGTGCTAGTATTCTCTTGACCTTCAGAATGGACAATGTCATATCCTAATCTGTTCTGTCTTTACCCAAGGCAATAAATGCAACAGGAACAGAAGTAGCAACAAGGCCATGCATGGATGGCTTCATGTCAGCCAGGGTGAAGATACTAATTCATTGGCACTCTCTCCAGCAGCAAGTTTATAGTCATCCTCATCTCCTTTACTCAAAGGCAGTCAGGGAGGAAACAAAACAAGGTTGAGCCATTGGGGCCTTTTGTATGCATGCTCAATTCTGGCTCAGGAACTGATAGTTAAGCTCCCCACTAGGTGAGCAGACCAGAAATAGTCACAGAATACCTGCGCATGCTCCAAAATTCCAGTAAGGGATTGCACCAGACTGAGAATACCCCAAATGCTCATCAGGGCTGGGCTCTCAATAGCCAGTCTGTCCAATTACATTACCAAGACAGGATTCAAATACAGATCTTCCTGACTCCAAATGCAGTTTCATACAATAAACTCTCAAACAGGTTTGGTTATTTTTAATGTTTGCTTAAGCTAATAACATAATCAGTTTATATTCCTTTGTACACATTGCCTGGGTGACTAGAGGAAGTGGTTAGCTGGCAATACACCATATGAAGGAAACTAACTTGAATTTTAAAATTGCTGAAAATAATTTGTAAAATTATTTCATGTAGATAATTAAAATTTGACTGTGTTGAACAACTGTATTAATTAGTTATAAATATATTTGAGAATAACACAATAACTTCTGATGTAGAAAAGGTTGTATAAAAATATTTATAGCAACTCTTTTTATAGTAGCTAAGAATTGGAAATTGAGGGATGGCCCTCGATTGAGAATGGCTAGACAGGTTATCGTATATGATTGTGATGGAATACTATTGTGCTATAAAAAATGATGAGTGAAATGTCCTCAGAAAAACCAAAAAAGACTTACATGAATTGGTGCAAAATGAAGTGAGCAGAATCAGGAGAACATTGTACACAGTAACAACAACATTATACAATGATCGACTGTGACATACTTAGCTATTTTCAGAAACACAATAAAACAAATCAATATCAAATGACTTACGATTTTAAAAATATACTATCTACTCCAGAGAAAGAACTGATAGGATCTGAATTGAAGCAATTTTCAAAACTTCCTTTATTTTTCTTGGATTTGTTTTTTGTTATTGTTTTATCTGTATATTGCAAAATGGTTAACATGAAAATCTGTTTTGCACAACTGCACATGTATAACCTGTATCAAATTGTTTGCCTTCTCATTGGGAAGAAGGAGCAGAGAAGAGAAAAAGAATTTGCAAACTCAAAAATTTTTAAAAAGAAATTGTTGTTCCACAGAATGTTTTTCAAATCAAAAAGTTTCAGGAAATAAAGAAAAAAATATATAATTAGGCTTCTATCTGTAAAGTGCTATGAAACAAATAAAAGAAGGAGGAAAATCATAGAACCCTAGAGTCAGTTAATAATGGAAATATTTCTCTAGCAACAAATCTGCAACTACAGTTCACAAAGCCAAAATGTAAGCTCACACATTCCAGCTTCATTTACATTACTGGAAATGTATGTGTATCCCTAGTAAAGGAGAGAATTGGGTTCATTGATAGTATATATCAAGTTTCCTTTCTACAACTGTTTAGAAACATCATTCATTTTAGAAACATCATTCCTTTTAAGTCATCACATAGCCATGAGGCAAAGGCTATTGTCCTGAGGCAGAATATGGGGAAGCAAAGATGGCCTTTTTCACCTATGGAGGATGTGAGCCTCAATGCCTGGATTGAGACTCAGCATTTCCTTATTTCTTAGTTCATACTAAGAACACACTTTCAGTCCCTTCTCTAGCATTGGCAGAGAATTATTCCATTGAGACCAAATTTCCTGCCTCTTCAAGGAGAGGTAGCATTTGAAGAAGTGTGATCTTGATCAAGCTTAATTTCTGGCATAAAGTAGCTGGCAGTAACATTTTGGCAGTTAGGTTGAACTATTCAAAATTAACACAGTTTGCTTGTTCTTTCTGTTCAGAGGAGGATAAGTACCAGAAGACTCACCAGTAAAATTTTTGCTTCGACCTAACAAACTCTGCCCTGAGTCAATTGGTTCAGATTTGGATGCCACTGGTAAACAAAACCTTTTCCTCTTTGCTCCAGACAAAGTTTGCTTTCCTCATAAAAATCCTCCCTGGTTGCTGTGAGCTACAGAAATGGTTGGCCAAAAGCCAGATTGGTAGAGAAGGAGGAGGTACAGAGTGAAAGACAGTTGGGCCTTTGATTTTTTTAGTTTTGCAAATTTTTACAAGTTTCTAAAGTACACTCTGTAAATAACCAAAATACACCTATTTATATAGGACTTTATGTCAATGCTAATCATCGGATGATGTTATCTTTTATAATTGTAAATAGTCCCATTAGTATTTTGAGCATAATGCAAGGCAGGGGGGAAATGGAAAAGAAAACTCATTCTTTTGTGTTTCACTTTTTAAAATGAGTATTTTTTTCCTTATCCTCTTTTTACTTCCAAAGTTCTACACACACACACACACACACACACACATACACACCACCCCCACCCCCACACATACATATATACATGCTTATGAGTTCAGAACAAGGACTGTTTTTTAGTATGTATCACAGTGCCTGGGTCCTAATAGACACTTAATAAGTGCTTATTGACCCTGACACCATATATTATTCTGGTAAATAGCTCACAAAGACAGTTTTTGAAGAGGTGACTTAGTAAATAGTGTATAATTTCTAATTTCTAAATATGTAGTGGCTTTCTTTGGTGGGATGGTAAGGATTTTTATACTTTTTCTTTAAAACTCGAATTTTGTTTTCTACTTTCAGCATTTCCTTAAAAAAAAAAAAAAGCTTGTCCTACGTTAAATGTTAACATATAAAATATAACAGAAAAATAGAATCTCAAAATTAAAAGAGACCTACATAAATCATTTATCCTAACCCATACTTGAAGAAAGAATACATACTATAACATGTCCATCTGTCCAGGCTGGTTATCTAGACTTTACTTGGAGACCTCAAGGGAAGGCATCCCATTCCACTTTTGGATAGCTCTGTTTGTCTCTGTTTACTTACCAAAGCTGGAAAAATTACTCATTATGATTTTTTCCCTTGGATTTCCTGATCAGGATTTGGTTTAGCCTGTTTCCTAGATCTGTCCAGAACAGGTTTTTTGTTTTATAATATCAAAAATGACAGAATATTTTTGTTTGAATCCATGACAAACCATTCAATATCATGGTAATACATGTCTATGCTCCAACCACTGATGCTGAAGAAACCAGAGTTGCTTAATTGTATTTTTAAAACTTTATTTATTTATTTATATTTTATTTATTCTATTTCTATAACATCTTCTAAATTACCATGAAAAAAGATGTCACATTTATCAAAGGGAACTGGAATGCTAAAGTAGGAAATCAAAAATAATTGGAATAACAGACAAGTTTGGCCTTATAGTACAAAGACATGGAAGAGACTTCTCAAGTTTTGTCAAGGTAACTCAACGATTATAGCAAACATTCTTTTTCAACAATCCAAAAAGTGACTCTACATCACCAGATAGTCCATATCAAAATCAGATTGATTTTATACTTTGCAACTATAATCAGCTGAAATAAGATCTGGAGTAGATAGTGGCTCAGATCATGAGCTTCTTATTGCAAAATTTAGATTTAAGTTGAAGAAAGTAAAGAAAACCACCAGATATATAGTTATTATCTAAATAACATATTTATGAATATGGAATATAAGTGATGAATAGATTTAAGGGATTTGAGGTAGTAGAGTGCCTGAAAAACTGTGGACATAAGTTTACAATATTGTGCAAGAAGCAGCAACAAAAAACATTCCAAAGAAAAAGAAGAGCAAAAGAGCAAAATGATTGAGGAGGCTTTATTTACAAATAGGTGAAGAAAGAAGGAAAGTAAAAGATAAAAGAGAATGGGAAAGATATACTCAACTGAATGCAGAATTCCAGAGAATAAGGAGAGATAAGAAGTTTTTTTTTTGAATGAACAATGTAAGCAAACCAGCAAAACAATAGAATAGGAAAGAAAATGAATCTCTTCAAGAAAATTAGTGATATCAAGAAAAAATTTCATGCAAAAATGGGCATGATAAAAGACAAAAATGGTAAAGACTTAACAGAAGTAAAAGATTAAGAAAATTTTGTAATAATACACAGAACTATATAAGAAAAAATTTAACATCACTGATAACCATGTGATTAATGATCTAAAGCCAGACATCCGCAGAATAAAGTCAAGTGCATGTTAGAGAGCATTGCTAACTACAAGACTTGTGGAGTGATATAATTCCATCTGAGGTATTTCAAAATTCTAAATAATAATGCTATTAAAGGGCTGCATTCAATATGCCAGAAAATTTGGAAAACTCAACAATGGGTTACTGGATTGGAAAAGATCAATTTAGTCTCAATAAAGGATAATGCCAAAGAATGTTCAAATTACTGAATAATTGTATTCACTTCACAAACCAACAGATTATGCTTAAAATTCTTTAAGCTAGGCTTCAGCAACATGTAAACCAAAATTAACAGATCAGGCTGGTTTTTGAAGAGGCAGAGAAACTAGAGACCATATTGCCAACATATGCTGAATTATAGAAAAAGTAATGGAGTTCTATCTAGAAAATCATCTATTTCTGGTTTATTGATTATACTAAAACTTTTTACTATGTGAATCACAAAAAATTGTGACAGGTCTTCAAAGAGATGAGTGTATCAGATCATTTTGTTTCCTGAAGAACCTGTATGCAGGTCAGAAAGCAATAGTTAAGAACCAGACACGTAACAAATGATTGGCTTAAGATTGGGAAAGAAATATGAAAAGGATATGTATTATCACCTTATTTATTTTACTTATATGCAGAGTACATCATACGAAATGTCAGGATAGAGATGAATCAAAAGTCAGATTTAAGATTGCTGGGAGATATGTTGATGATACCACTCTGATGAGGATGAAACAAGGTAGAATAAAAGCTGACTTTAAACAACATAAAAAAATACTAAGACCTTAGCAAATGGTCTCATCACTTCCTGGCAAATAGAGGGAGAAGTAGTATCAACTTTTATACTTCTACATTCAAGGATCACTGCAGATAGTATCTTCAGCCATGATATTAAAAGATACTTGCTTCTTGGAAGGAAAGTTATGGTAAATCTGGTCAGCATAATAAAAAAATAGAGATGTCATCTTACTGACAAAAGTCTGTATAATAAAACTATGGTTTTTCCAGTTTGGCTATGAGAATCAGACCATAAAGAAAGCTGAGCACTGCAGAATCTAGGCTTTTGAATTGTGCTGCTAGAGAAAATCTTTAGAATCCCTTGGTCAGCAAGGAGATCAAATCAGTCAACACTTAAAGAAATTCATATTATTCACTGGAAGGTCAAATATTGAAGTTGAAGTTTAAATACTTTGACCACCTCTAACCCAATGATACCACTATTAAATCTGTTTTCCAAGGTAATCAAAGAAAAGGAAAAGAATCTCTATATTCTATAATATTTATAGAGCCTTCCTTTGTGGTGTCCAAGAACTGGAAATTTGGGGAATGTTCATAAGCTCTAAAATGTCTAAATAAGTTGTGATAGAAAACTACTGTGTTATGAGAAATGATGAGTTGATTTATTTTAGAAAAAATAATACAAAAACTTGCACTAAATAACAAGAAGTGAAATGAGCAGAATGAAGAGAAAATTGTATATAGTAACAGCAATATTGTTTAAAGAACTAGATTATTCTGAACATTATGAATATTCAAAGCAACTACAAAGGACCTTAAGGAATAATTCTATTGACTCTGAGAGATCATAAATAGAAATAGATAGTATGATTTTACATTATGTATATACATAATTGTATATATTTATATATATGTGTGTATGAGTATGGATGATATATATATATATATGTATCAAATGATGGCCTTCTCTAGTGTGCAGTGGGGAAGGAGATAGTTTAAAACTTTAAAATGTCACCAAAAGTAAATAAAAAATTAAATTTGGCCACATAATGAAAAAGCAAAACGTCACTTGAAAGTCTCAAAACTCACAACCAATTAGAGAAGTCTTGGTTTGTTTTGGTTTTGTATGATGGATTTTTCTGTACTTACCCTAATACGCCATCTTGAGTCCTGCCCAGAAATATGGAGATCTGCACTGCCACCTGAATCATTCTCTGTAATCTCACAACATGCCCATCAAAGGCATTGAAATTCTTGCAGTCAGAAGTTTAGGCAGCCCTTGCCCCTACTAGAATCCTCCTAAAGGTAAGCTGAATCACTTGTTCCACCGTTAGAACCATAACAGCTGAAGAGCTATAAATCTATAAACTAGATCAGCATAGTCAAGGCAAGAAGAAACTAGACTACCAAGAGAGATTGAGATGAAATGTTACCTTAGACTGGTCAAAGCTACTAAGATCATCCCAGTACTGGAGGAAAGGTGGATATAAACCCCCTGGATTAAGAAAGGTAGGAGATAAGTTCATCTTTTTCTTTGATCTGTAGTCATTGGATGCTCATAACTACCACACCCTTGCTATATCTTATCCTTTAGTTAAAGAACGACTAGTTCAAAAGATATTTTATTTCTTTAATACTTAGTGTCATAGTCCCTGCCTGCCTTTCCATCTCTGCCCTCATTTGCACCTGCTAAATAAAAGTAAAGAAATATAATAGGTCTCTCCAGCAAGCAAGGTGACTTTATAGCAAACTCATTGGAAAAAAATGAAGAATAGATTGCGTTTCAAATTAGCAATAGCCAGATTCAATAAGTTTGGAAGTATAAAAGTAGATGTGGCTTTTGTTGCAATTTATATTAGCAAGAGGTTTGGGGAATATGTTTTTGTTGGTAGCTGTGAAACAAATATGTGGTTCAAACCAGAAAATTAGTAGCTCACCTAGAATCCTGAGGACTTGGGTGGAGGAAGGGGGAGGAAATGAAGGAAGAGAAGGTAGTAAGATTTGGAAAGTTTCTTATGTTATTTTCATAGATTCAAAAGTTTCTTTGCAGGAATGTGAAGGTTGGACAAGAAGTGTTAATTTAGCATCTAGGAAATATGTCCTTAGGTCAACCAACTGAAAAGACCACTTGACTAAAAAAAAATTCTAATGGACAAGATCTGGAACAAAATACATGTATCCTATGTTCTTAATTTGGGATACAATTTTGTATTCTTTTATATATAAGAATTCACTTTTGCATGTATATCACTGAATGGTTCTACTTTTTTTCCTCTTTAAGTCATCCTTTTGAACTGACAAAGTATGCCAGTAAAATAGATCTTGATATCTATCAGATAGATCAAATTATATTTCTTTGTGCTAAATGTGCCATTTAAACTTCAGGTAATATTTAAGAAAATTTCAGAGAATTTTACTAAATGTTGGGGAAGATATTCAGCTAACATAAGATAATTCCCCTAAAAGGGACCCACATGTGTAAAAATGTTTGTGGCAGCCCTTTTTGTAGTGGCAAGAAACTGGAAACTGAGTGGATGTCCATCAGTTGGAGAATGGCTGAATAAATTGTGGTATATGAATGTTATGGAATATTATCGTTCTGCAAGAACAATCAGGAGGATGATTTCACAGAGGCCTGGAAAGACTTACATGTACTGATGCTATGTGAAGTGAGCAGAACTAGGAGATCATTGTACATGTCAACAAGATTATATGATGATCAATTCTGATGGACATGACTCTTTCCAATAATGAGGCCAGTTTCAATGATCTTGTGACAAAGAGAGTCATCCATACCCAGAGAGAGGATTGCAGGAACTGAGTGGGGCTCACAGCATTGCACTTTCATCTTTTTATTGTTTGCTTGCATTTTATTTTGCTTTTCTTTTTTTCTGGTTTGATTTGATTTTTCTTGTGTGGCAAGATAATTGTATAGATATGTATACATATATTGGGTTTACCATATATTGGACTACTTGCCATCTAAGGGAGGGCATAGGGAAACGGGGGGATTGGAACACAAGATATTGCAAGGGCTAATGTTGAAAAATTATCCATGCATATGTTTTAAAAAATGAAAAGCTTTAATAAAGAAAGAAAAAATAATTTCCCTAAACTTAAGAAATTTATACACTAGCCTAGGAATATGACATATGCACAAATAACTATAATGCAATATGATCTTTAACAAATGAATGAGAAGTGCCAAGTGTTATGTGAGTTCTCAAAGTGGGAGGATTATTAATTACTGGGAGAAATTTTTTATTTATAATTTGTTATTTGAATAATATTATTTGTTATTTGAATAATGCCTTAGATGATGTTTAATTGATGGTGTTGATGATTAGGATGATTTTGTGGAGGAGGGAGGGAATGTATGGGATAAGAAACAATGTGAACAAGCTCTACACATATGTACATACACATATATACATGTGTTATATATACATATACATATATGTATGTGTGTGAGAGGGAGAGAGAGAGAAAGCAAAGTGGGGGAAGGGAGAGAAGGAGGGGGGGAGGAAAGATGAGAGAGAGAAAAGTCAATCTAGTTTTACTAAGACATTGATTATATCAAGGATCATAGTATGATAAAAGGCTAGAAATGTAGAGTAGTGCCAGATTGTGAAGGACCCTGAAGGAATCTGAACTTTCTTTGGGGGTAATAGGAAGGATGTAATGCAGTTCTTTTTTTTCATTTTGTTTTTTAGCAAAAAAAAAATGATGTAATCAAATTCAATCCATGAGGAATTTAATCTGAAAATAATATAAAGAATGAATTACAGTGGGGAGAACTGAATTTTACCAAAACATATTGACATGCTGTCAAAGATCCCTACAGTGTTCTTTCTAAGAATACAATAATTCACTATTTCCTCATAACCTATAGCTTTATCTTTGTTGGATTTCTGTCATTGGCTACCTGGATATTAGACTGTCTATAAGCAAAACTGGGAAATAAAGTTATCTTGATTCATCCACCTTTCTAATGTAAAGTACTTGAACTATTAATATTATTTATTCTTTCCCCCATCATATTACTTCTTTCAGTTTCAGCCTCCTGAGATCTGAACTCTACAATCCTGAAAAAAAGATCTGATAAACAAATTCACGCTAAGATATTAGTTTGATAACAGGGCTAGATTTCATTGGAGTAGGTACAAATGTGGCAAAATAGAACAAATGAAATTCTTTTTTTTATTTATTTTTTATTAATTTTTATAATTATAACATGTTCTTTGACAATACATATTCATAGGTAATTTTTTTTACAACATTATCCCTTGTACTCCCTTCTGTTCCAAATTTTTCCCCTCCTTCCCTCCATCCCCTCCCCTAGATGGCAGGCATTCCCATACATATTAAATATCTTATAGTATATCCTAGGTACAATATATATGTGCAGAACTGAATTTTGTTGTTGTTGTTGCAAAGGAAGGATTGTATTCGGAAGCTAAAAATAATCTGGGAAGAAAAACAAAACAAAACAAAACAAAAAAAAACAGTGCTCACAGTTTATACTCATTTCCCAGAATTCCTTTTCTGGATGTAGCTGATTCTGTCCATCATTGATCAATTGGAATTGCATTAGCTCTTCTCTATGTTGAAGATATCCACTTCCATCAGAATACATCCTCATACAGTATCATTGTTGAAGTGTATAATGATCTCCTGGTTCTGCTCGTTTCACTTAGCATCAGTTGATGTAAGTCTCTCCAAGCCTCTCTGTATTCCTCCTGTTGGTCATTTCTTACAGAACAATAATATTCCATAACATTCATATACCATAATTTATCCAACCATTCTCCAATTGATGGACATGCATTCATTTTCCAGTTTCTAGCCACTATGAAGAGGGCTGCCACAAACATTTTGGCACATACAGGTCCCTTTCCCTTCTTTAGTATTTCCTTGGGATATAAGCCCAGTAGTAGCACTGCTGGGTCAAAGGGTATGCACATTTTGATAACTTTTTGGGCATAATTCAAGATTGCTCTCCAGAATGGTTGGATTCTTTCACAACTCCACCAACAATGCATCAGTGTCCCAGTTTTCCCACAGCCCCTCCAACATTCATTGTTATTTGTTCCTGTCATCTTAGCCAATCTGACAGGTGTGTAGTGGTATTTCAGAGTTGTCTTAATTTGCATTTCTCTGATCAATAGTGATTTGGAACACTTTCATATGAGTGGAAATAGTTTTAATTTCATCATCTGAAAATTGTCTGTTCATATCCTTTGACCATTTATCAATTGGAGAATGGCTTGATTTCTTATAAATTAAAGTCAATTCTCTGTATATTTTGGAGATGAGGTCTTTATCAGAACCTTTAACTGTAAAAATGTTTTCCCAATTTGTTACTTCCCTTCTAATCTTGTTTGCATTAGTTTTGTTTGTGCAGAAACTTTTTAATTTGGTGTAATCAAAATTTTCTATTTTGTGATCAATAATGGTCTCTAGTTCTCCCTTGGACACAAACTCCTTCCTCCTCCACAAGTCTGAGAGGTAAACCATCCCATGTTCCTCCAATTTATTTATGATTTCGTTCTTTATGCCTAAATCTTGAACCCATTTTGATCTTATCTTAGTATGTGGTGTTAAATGTGGGTCCATGCCTAGTTTCATACTAATTTCCAGTTTTCCCAGCAGTTTTTGTCAAATAATGAATTCTTATCCCAAAAGTTGGGATCTTTGGGTTTGTCAAACACTAGATTGCTATTTTTATTCACTATCTTGCCCTGTGAACCTAATCTATTCCACTGATCAACTAGTCTATTTCTTAGCCAATACCAGATGGTTTTGGTGATTGTTGCTTTATAATATAGTTCTAGATCAGGTACAGCTAGACCATCTTCATTTAATTTTTTTTTTTCATTACTTCCCTTGAAATTCTCGACCTTTAGTTGTTCCATATGAATTCTGTTGTTATTTTTTTCTAGGTCATTAAAATAGTTTCTTGGGAGTCTGATTGGTATAGCACTAAATAAATAGATTAGTTTAGGGAGTATTGTCATCTTAATTATATTCGCTCAGCCTATCCAAGAACACTGAATGTCTTTCCAATTATTTAAATCTGACTTTATTTTTGTGGCAAGTGTTTCATAATTTTGCTCATATAATTCTTGACTTTCCTTTGGTAGATATATTCCCAAATATTTTATACTATCAACCATTATTTTGAATGAAATTTCTCTTTGTATCTCTTGCTGTTGGATTGTGTTGGTAATGTATAAAAATGCTGAGGATTTATGTGGATTTATTTTGTATCCTGCAACTTTGCTAAAATTCTGAATTATTTCTAATAGCTTTTTAGCAGAGTCTTTGGGGTTCTCTAAGTATACCATCATGTCATCTGCGAAAAGTGATAATTTGATTTCCTCATTTCCTACTCTAATTCCTTGAATCTCTTTCTCGGCTCTTATTGCCGAGGCTAGCGTTTCTAGTACTATATTGAATAATAATGGTGATAGTGGGCAACCTTGTTTCACTCCTGATCTTACAGGGAAAGGTTCTAGTTTATTACCATTACATATGATGTTTACTGAAGGTTTTAAATAAATGCTCGTTATTATTTTAAGGAATAGTCCATTTATTCCTATACTCTCAAGCGTTTTTAGTAGGAATGGATGTTGGATTTTGTCAAATGCTTTTTCTGCATCTATTGAGATGATCATATGGTTTTTATTAATTTGATTATTAATATGGTCAATTATACTAATAGTTTTCCTAATATTAAACCAGTCCTGAATTCCTGGTATAAATCCTACTTGATCATAGTGTATTATCCTGGGGATGATTTTCTGAAGTCTATTTGCTAATATCTTATTTAAGATTTTAGCATCCATATTCATTAAGGAAATTGGTCTATAGTTTTCTTTCTCAGTTTTCGATCTACCTGGTTTAGGTATCAGTACCATGTCTGTGTCATAAAAGGAATTTGGTAGCACTCCTTCAATCCCTATTTTTTAAAATAGTTTATATAGCATTGGAGTTAGTTGTTCTTTAAATGTTTGGTAGAATTCACATGTAAATCCATCTGGTCGTGGGGATTTTTTCTTAGGAAGTTGGTTAATAGCTTGGTCTATTTCTTTTTTTGAGTTGGGACTATTTAGACTACTTACTTCTTCCTCTGTTAATCTGGGCAAGCTATATTTTTGAAGGTATTCTTCCATTTCATTTAAGTTTTTGAATTGATTGGCATAAAGTTGAGCAAAGTAGCTCCTAACTATTGTTCTAATTTTCTCTTCATTAGTGGTGAGTTCTCCCTTTTCATTTTCAAGACTAACAATTTGCTTTTTCTCTTTCCTTTTTTTAATCAGGTTTACTAAGGGTTTGTCCATTTTGTTAGTTTTTTCATAGAACCAACTCTTAGTTTTATTATTAATTCAATAGTTTTTTTACTTTCAATTTTATTAATCTCACCTTTTATTTTTAGAATTTCAAGTTTTGTGTTTGTCTGTGGGTTTTTGATTTGTTCCTTTTCTAGCAATTTTAGTTGTAAGCCCAATTCGTTAGCCCTCTCTTTCTCTATTTTATGCAAGCAGGCTTGTAGAGATATAAAACTTCCCCTTATTACTGCTTTGGCTGTATCCCACACATTTTGGTATGATGTCTCATTATTGTCATTTTCTTGGGTGAAGTTATTAATTATGTCTATGATTTGCTATTTTACCCAATCATTCTTTAGTATAAGATTATTTAGTTTCCAATTATTTTTTTGGTCTATTTTCACCTGGCTTTTTATTAAATGTAATTTTCATTGCATTGTGGTCTGGAAAGGATGCATTTACTATTTCTGCCTTACTGCATTTGATTTTGAGGTTTTTATGTCCTAGTATATGATCAATTTTTGTATAGGTTCCATGAACTGCTGAGAAGAAAGTATACTCCTTTCTGTCTCCATTTAGCTTTCGCCAAAGATCTGTCATATGAAACTTTTCTAGTATTCTATTTACCTCTTTGACTTCTTTCTTATTTATTTTGTAGTTTGATTTATCTAATTCTGAGAGTACAAGGTTGAGATCTCCCACTATTATAGTTTTGCTATCTATTTCTTCTTGCAGCTCTCTTAATTTCTCTTTTAAGAATTTAGATGCTGCACCACTTGGTGCGTATATGTTTAATATTGATATTGCTTCATTATTGATGCTGCCCTTTAGCAGGATATAATGTCCTTCCTTATCTCTTTTAATTAGATCAATTTTTGTTTTTGCTTGATCTGAGATGAGGATGGCTACCCCTGCTTTTTTGGCTTTGCCTGAAGCATAGTAGATTCTGCTCCACCCTTTTACTTTTAGTTTGAATGTATCACCCTGTTTCAGGTGTGTTTCCTGTAAACAACATATAGAAGGATTCTGGCTTTTAATCTAGTCTGCTAACTGCTTCCTCTTTATGAGGCAGTTTACCCCATTCACATTTATGATTAGAATGACTAATTCTATATTGCTTGCCATCCTGTTAACCCCTGCTTATGCTTTTCTCCTTTCCTTCCCTCTTACCTCTCTACCCATTATTAAACTTGTGAACACCACTTGCTTTTTACAGTCCTCCCTTTTTAGGATCCCTCCCCCACCTTAAAGTTCCTCCCCTTATTTTACCACTTTTCCTCACAATTTCTGTATTCCCTTCCCCTTAGCTTACTCCTTCCCTCTCATTTTTCAATGAAGTGGAAGAAGTTATCAGTTCTTTTTTGCTGGGTCAATCATTAACATATTGTGGTCAGGGGGCAGCTAGGTGGCGCAGTGGATAGAGCACCAGCCCTGAATTCAGGAGGACCTGAGTTCAAATCTGGTTTCAGATACTTAACACTTCCTAGCTGTGTGACCCTGGGCAAGTCACTTAACCCCAGCCTCAGAAAAAAGAAAAAAAAAAAAAAAAAAAAGGTTTATAAACATATTGTGGTCAGAACCTGACTTCCTCTATTTCCACATGGTAATTTGGATCAAGATTGGGGGATAAAGGGGACTTAATTGATACAAAGGACTGAAACTTAGCACCAAGAGTAGCATGAAGTACGCAGTGAGCTCTCTCCACCCCAAAATGCCTCCAAATAGACCTATAGGATGCAAAAGATTGAATCCTGATGGAGAAATCCAAGAAAAGATCACTGTGAGTCAATTTTCCAGCCCAGGTGGAGATACAGAGACAAACAAAGGAGTCTTGGGACACAGAGGATGGCTTTGCAGCCTAGGTCAGGGCCACAGGGAGAAGCTATGTGCTGGACAAAAGGAAGTCCCAGACTACAGTCCCTGACTCCAGATTTATATTAGGGCACCATGATAGAGACAGCTTTGGAACCTATTATCCAGTTCTGGGTCCCAGACACAATATAAAGTGAAGAAGCTTCTAGGGTATTATTTTATTTCATTTTTATAACCATCGTATAACCTCCCTGATAGTCATCTTCAAGAAAGGTCAAGCAATACCAACTACCATTATACAACTAAATAAACGGACAGACTAATAATAATATATAAATATTAATAAATAAGATAAATACAATTTAGGCACAAATTCAACTAGGATTCCTGGAAAGGATAAAGTAAGGGTTTTAGAAAATAGAGTGCTTACATTCAAGAATATCTTAACCAGCAAAACTGCACATGAAAAAAAGATTAATAAATTAGAGGACTTCCAAATATTCCTAAAGAAAAAATAGAAGCACAAAAGACACTTTGAAGTATAAACACAGGAGTTAAACATTAAAAAGATAAATGGGAATGAACAATTATAAAGGAGTAAAAAAAGGGTGAACTGCTTATACTTATATATGGGAAGATTAAGTCTTTCATCATCAAAGGTCATAAAATGAGTCTAAATAGGCAAGACCTAGGAGTGGTTCTGTTATATCTTGATCTTATGAGAAGAATGGAAAGAGAGGGATAAGAAAAATGTACTAGGAAAGGAAGAGAAAGAAAGATAAAGGAAAATTATCTCACATGTAATCAAAATGCACAAGTAGACTTTTATACAAACAGAAGAGGAGGTGGGAAAGAAGCTAATACTTAAATCTCACTCTCACTTAAAACTACTAAAAGGAAGCAACGATATAAATAAACACTCAGATGAATATAGATATGTTTCCCTCAATAGGGAAATAAGAGGGAAGAAAAAGAGGACAATTAAATGGAGGTTATATTAAGGGAGGGATTAATCTTAAGCAAACAAACTCTAAGGATATGCAGAAATATAAGTAGTTCTTTTTCAAGTGGCAAAGAATGGGACTGTGAAGAGGTGCTAAATGGGGAATGACTGAAGAGATTATGTTGTATAAATGTAAAATACTATTGTACAGTAAAAAATGATGAAAGGAATGATATCAGAGAAAACCTGATTTGTTTGAGCTGATACAGAATGAAGTGGATAGAACCAGAAGAACAATGTATTTCCTAACTTAAAATATGGCTTCAGACACTTTCTTACTATCCAGGTGATCCTGAGCAAGTTACTGAACCTTGTTTGCCTCAGTTTGTTCATTTTTAAAATAATTGGAGAAGGAAATGGCCAACCACTTCAGTATCTTTGCCAAGAAATCCCCAAATGAAGTTATGAAGAGTGGGACGTTATTGAAATGGCTGAACAGCAATAACAGGTATGTATGTGTATATATAGATATATAGAGATACATATAAATTTGTATATATATGATATATGCATATATACCTATATTTCTATATGTATTTAAATATATTTTATTTTCCCCCTCAATTATATGTTAAAACATTTTTAAAACTTTTTTTTACATTTTGAGTTCCAAATTCTGTCTCTCCCTCTCCTCTCCCTTTCCTGAGATGGATATGGATTACACATGTGCAATCATGTAAAACATTTCCATATTAGTTATTTTGTACAAAGATACTCAAATAAAAGAAAAAGAATGAAAGAAAGTGAAAAATAGCATGCTTCAGTCTATATTCAAACAATATCAGTTTTTTCTCTGAAGGTAGATAGTATATTTCATCATTAGTCCGTTGAGATTTTCTTGCATCATTGGACGGCTGAGAACAGTTAAGTCATTCAAAGTCCTTTATTAAACAATATTGCTGTTACTATGTTTAACATTATCCTGATTCATATCACTTTGCATCAATTCATGTAAATCTTTCCAGGTTTTTCTGAAATCATTCTGCTTGTTATTTCTTATAATACAAAAATATTGTTATAATCATATACTGTAGCTTGTTTAGCCATTCCTCAATTGATGGGTATTCCATAAATTTCCAGTTTTTAACTACCACAAAGAGAACTGCTGTAAATGTTTTTGTACATCTTGGTGAACGTACCCCTTTTGTGATATCACTGGGATATAAACCTAGCAGTGATATTGCTGTTCAAAGAGTATTTTCTAATATTACTTAGAAGCATTTCATGCTTTATTGAAGATATTAGATACTTAGTTCAATTTAATTAACCACATGTTTATATCTTGTTGATATTGTTTTGCTCCTTGGATCAAGACTATAACTTGTGAATTTATAAGGGTTTTTTTTTGGTGCCAGTTTTTTTTTCTTTTGGCATTCATTCTATCTTATACTTTTCAAATTCCCCTATCATCACAATTACAAAATATTATTTATTAAAATGTGTTTCCTCATAGTGCTACTTATGATAAGATGTAGATATATAGCAAGACAAGACTGTTCTCTCACAGTTTCTAGTTTGAAACAGGTTATGCTGAGTTAAACCCACATAAAATGGGAAATGTCTCATATAGGAATTCAAGTAAGCCATTCATCATCCATAAAGAACAGACTTTGGAGCTGTTTGTCAAATGCACAACATATTTTCCTATGTAAGAGAGTGAGAAAAAATGAGAGCAGGAAAAAAACTAAATATTTTGCTCTTGTTCATCATTCTGAAGAGGTTATACTTTAAAAAAAAATCTGAGTTCGAATTTTAGGTTATTTAGTTTGATCTAGAGGCAGCTGGTGGCACAGTTGATATAATGCTGAGCCAGGAGTCAAGAAAACCTGAGCTCAAATCTGGCCCCATATACTTATTAGCTGTATGATTTAATCTCTGTTTGCCTTAGTTTCCTCATTTGTAAAATAGGGAGATTAATAGTACCTACCTTCCAGGGTTCTTATGAGGATCAAATGGTATATTTGTTAAAGAACCTAGGACATAGTAGGCACTATATGAATGCTTATCCCCTTCCCTACCTTAGAAAAAACTATCTTCCAGAGTAATACCTACAAAGTGCTTTATAAATTTTAAAACATTATATAGATACTAACTACTGTTATTATTATTAACAACCAGGAAACTGAAGCTCAGAAAGAAGTGACTTGCCCAAGTTTATGCAATAGATTTATTTTAGTATCTTGTGTCCAATATATATAGAACCATAGAAAGAGATTAATTTTTTTCTGAATTTATTATTTCACTGATATAAAATACTCCCAATGAGGAAACACCTACTAAAGATGGACAACTCAGCAATTTACACTCTTAGCTACCTGAGATACTGAAAAGCTGTCTGATTTCACCCAGGATTACATGTGTCAGAAGCAGAACTTGAATCCAGACCTTGAAGGCAGCTCTTCAACCATTATATCATGATGTTGTCATAACAATAATTATTATTGTTGTTAACATTTCTACATCACTCTAAGGCTTATGAAATGCTTTACATAAATTATTTCATTTAGTCCTGTTATTATACAGCTAGATTCTGATTACTACAAAGAATGAATCCCTATTGGAAATCACACTAAAAGTATAACTTTGTGCACTATGTTCGTTGATTTCATACCAGTGGAAATATGCAATACATGAAAATGATACAACCACTTCATAATTGTTATGCTAATATTAGTGATCATTAATTATCCCTATTACTAATAAATATCCTATTATAAAATTAATAATAGCATTAATGTTTGATCACATTGTTGCTGTCAACTAATACTAATTATTACTAATGTTATTGTTATGCCCCTCTAGTTGTAACTCCTGTTTTACAGAAGAGAATACTGAAATAGTTAAGAAGTTAGGTGACTTGTCACATAGCAAGTAAGTGACTGAAATTCTATTTCTATTCTGAATGCAGCTCAAAATTATGAGTCCTTCAAGATATTAGGGGTGTTTAGAGTCTCTTGAGTTAACTACACTTACCCTTTCATTATTTTCAAAAGGAAAATGATAACAATGACAAGCAAAAGCTTGCAAAGCTATCGTCACTGCCCCATGATTTTCTGAGATAGGGTGATAATGGCCTGTTTTAGAGTGGTTCTCAGGGACTTTGGGGGTAATGATTTCATGGCTCTCTGGACAAATTTCCAAGCACCTTAGTAATGGATCTAAAGCACAAGCAATATGTTAAGTTTGATTCAGTGTTTCCAAGGATATAACACATAGAAAAATACGAGTTTCCCAGGCCTTTTACACATGGGACTGTTTCCACTAATTGCAATAGAACTCACTTACTTCATTTTTATTTTAAAACCCAAACAGCTAATACCCAGCCTTAACATTTCCATCAGCATAAGAAAAAGATTTTTCTAAAAGTAATGACAGTTTCCCAGCTGAGCTGGAATACAACTTGTGTTCATTCTTGCTCCAAATAGAAATATCCTAGATAGAGTAGCATGAGGCGTCT
Source organism: Sminthopsis crassicaudata (assembly GCF_048593235.1). Classification (NCBI taxonomy): domain Eukaryota; kingdom Metazoa; phylum Chordata; class Mammalia; order Dasyuromorphia; family Dasyuridae; genus Sminthopsis; species Sminthopsis crassicaudata. Next base: position 440,365,362 of record NC_133619.1, read on the forward strand.
AAGAAGGAAGGAGGATTCTGCAAAACTCAAGCTGAAAAGTCCCTCCTCCTCCCCACCCCCACCCTCCCAACCCCCCAATTGAGATCTTCACTTCTCTCCTCCTTATGAAGACTTTTTTTCCTCTTGCTGCTCCAGCTTTGCTATATGCAAAGGTTCACTGCCTTATGTTGTCCTAAGCAGACAAGCTTATCGAGTGAACTATAAATCCAATCAGTTTGGCAAAGAGGTTTCATGGGAACCATGGAAACAATAGCTGGAGTTGTATTAGCTTCAGTGACTTCAACGGGTTCCCGGTTTGGTTCACTTGTGCAGAACAGTTGGGAAACACAATGGAAAGCCCATTAATTGCTGAAGAGCAGTTCTAACAAAGAGAAAACTCTGAGCCCCTGGGATATAATGTTGGATGTTAGCCTCCACTAAAAGGGTTTTTCTTTGTAAGATGGAGATTTCCCCTCTCAGAGGCATCTCTTGCCCCTCTATTTCCTTTCCATTCTCTCAGTATTTCGTATCTCCGTGGAATTTCTGGAAACTGTCACTGAAATCTGAGTTCTGAAGAGGAAGAGAGAATTTCTTTTTTTTCCCCTAGTTCCTACAGCCTCCTTGCTGTTCCTCTCACACAACACACCATCTCCTAACTCAGGGCATTTTCACTAGCTATCCCCCATGTTTGGAATTCCTCCCCCTCATCTCTGCCTCCTGGCTTTCCCAGCTTCGTTCAAGTCTCAACGAGTCTCACCTTCTGAAAGAAGCCTTTCTCTGTCCTCCTTTGTCTTTTTTTAAAAAATCACTTGTATTAAACAGTGTTTGACACATAGTAGGCACTTAATAAAGTGCTTTTTACTTGACTCAATTATTAATATTCATATCATATTTCAATGTTTATTAAAATTTTGACTGTACTTAGAAAAACATGCATCTGACTATTTCACTTCAATGTAGTAAGACACAATCTCATTTATTACTAGCAACTAAGTGATGAAGTAGCTGGAGTCAGGAAGACTCATCTTCCTGGTCTCAGAGACTTATTAGTTGTGTCATTTAACCTTTTCTGCCTCAGTTTCCTCATTTGTAAAATGAGCTAGAGAAGGAAATGGCAAAGCAGTCTAGTATCTTTGCCAAGAAAATCCCAGATGGTGTCCCAAAGCTACAGAAAAACAAAACAAAACAAAAAACTGATCAAGACCCAGTTCCTGAATCTAATCAATGAAAAACTTTTTAAAACAAAATTTTAACATTATCTTTTGTTGTGCTACTTTCATTTTCCAACATATCCTTCTCTGCCCCTTGCTCAAAAAGCATCCCTGCTAATAAAAACTGGTCCCCACTGCCTAAAGACCACATGAGTTAAATTCCCCTCCCCTCGATATCTTTAAGGGAGTATGGAGGTATTTTGTCTATGCTATTAACAATATTCCACTGATTTTTTTCCCACCTGATTTAAGGTGTCTTCAGCACTTCAAAAATACAGCTTGAACAAGTATATAAACTTTTCTCTATAATATCAGAGGGGATTAATCTCCCCTTATACATCCCTAGTCTCTGGGGAATAAAGGGTTCACAGTTTAGTTCATTTCATATATAGCGTAATTTCACCAAATTCCTAGACCAATGATTCCTGGAACTCTGCTTTTTCAGGACTTTGCTTTTGAGCAGGCAACTACATCTGGTTTGGAATTGTCTCCAAGGTCACCATGACTTTAGTCCCAGGGTTTAGGACTCCATTCCCTCTACTTAGAATTGAAAAAAAGATGAATAAAATAAGACTGAAATCCCAAGCCCAAGGCCTAAGTGGGAAGGGAAAAGGCCACCTTCCTTTTTCCCCAGCTTGAGTGGTCACCATGTCGTGGATGAACAAGACCTTTACCCCCAAACATAGCTAGAAAAGAGAGACTGTCCTGATTAGGTAGTTTCGAAGATGCAGCCTGTTCTGGCTATGCAGCCAAAAGAAACAGGCACATTGTAAAGGAAGATAGAATGACTTCTCCCAGAAGCAGGTGCCTATTGTCTCCCACACAGAGACCTCCATCTCAGGTGATCTGAGCGTGAACAAAACCCTAACATAAAGACCAGACTCTCTATCCATTATGCCATGATGTCTCCTTTCAATGAAATCTATTTCACAAAGGTAAAAAAATATCTCAGGGGCTCGTGAAGTTTATATAGCAATTGAAATCACACCCATTTTCAAAGTACTCATATATGCTCAGTTTCCAGATGGAAGAATGGTTAATTCTTTATAGCACCATGGAGGCCATCATCAGTCCCTGGCATTAGGAAAGTGGCGTTGTAATGTTGTATTAATTTAAGATATTTTCCTGACTTTTGGAAACTTGGATTTAAAAGTTGGCTGAGATTACAAATGAAGATAAACAGGATAGATGGTTTTTGCTTTATCCCAAATTATCTATAAAAAGAAAGAAACCATTTATGTTTGAAACAAGCAGATATAGTAGCATTTTTCATAATCACAATGTTTAGGATAGTGTTAAGAGAGGTCTCATGTTTAGAAGCTGTGAATTCAAGTTGTATACTTAATGGAATTAAATTTCTAGGTAAACTTTTTAAAGCTTGGTTAGAGCTTATTAGCAACAACATCATACTTTAATGTTTATTAGATTTTTAACAGTTAACTACTTAGAGAAACATACATCTGACTATTTCATTTTATTATGGTAAGAAACAACCTCATTTATTCCTGGAACCCTTGTACCTAAAAGCAAGAGAAGAAATAAAATACTTATTTCTGGTAATCCATCACCATGAAGTGCTGCTATTCAGAACTCTAACTAGGAATTTTGTTACCTGAGCAAAAAGGAGGGAGAGTAACCATGATGCAGAGTACAATCCAAACTCAAGTGCCATTGCATCAGAAAAGTAGGTTAATAGTCATTCAGAGAATGTAGCCCTCATCCTAGGGGAGATGTGGGAAAATAAGGGCTCAAGGAGAAGAGCCTTGTGGATGTGGATTCAGATGCAGTCATACCCTGAGATGGTTCAGAATGGCAGATACAATGAGGTGGGGAAGGTGGCGGAAAATCAACCCCCCCCCCCACTAGGAGAATGAGTATCCCACTTGTCCACATGTAGCAATTGGGGCAAAGCCTCTATCTCCCTGCCCTACTTACATGTCTGTCCACTTTCATTTATTTTGTATATATTTCAAAAGATCCATAAAATCATCAGAGTGGGTCATAACCCCTTCATGTACCCAATTTTAAAAAAGAGTTTCTAAAACAAAAAAAAAAAAAATGTCATTTTCTGGTGAGTAACCTTCTCATCATGAGACTATCAGCACTCAGTGAGGCTGATCCTCAGATAACAGATAAATGATTTGTCATTTGATCTGTACTTAAAGCCCATCCAATTAAGTAGAAATTTATTCTTTTTTAGTGTAGAAAAGCCAGGATATCTCCATATCATGATGAGACATAGGAATAAGACTTGAATGAAGGAAATAATTTATGATATTGCAAAAAGTTGTACACGGGATAGAGCTTTTAATTCATATATGTTAAATAAAATTCAATTAATTGATTAGTGCAGTTGCTTTCTAGTTCAATATTCAGGATAGGAAATATGTATGATATCATAAAGTTATCTGGAAGGAAACTACTTAAATGGTTCTGTGAGGAACCAAATCATTTCAGACCAATTGAATTTTCTTCTATTGCAGAATAAAACCCAGATATGCTACATATATTACTTTTCTGTAGTTTGTCTTGATTTCAGTGAGATTTTTTATTCTAGTCTACCTGATAGCCTCATTGACAGTTCAGTTTTTTAAAAAGAGGTAAATAAATAGATTAAAAATTTGCCAAAAAATAGATTGTTGTTTTGTGATTAATCAATAATTGATTCCAGGGTCAAATTTTAGAGACACAGTGAATAGAATGCTGGGCCTGGAATCAAGAAGACCTGAGTTCAATATCAGTATTAGATATTTACTAGGCATATAACCCTGATCAAGTCACTTGACAACTATCTCCCCTTTTCCTCATCTGTCAAATGATGATAATAAGAGAACCTACCTCATAGTATCATCACACATCCTTGTAGGAAAGATCAAATGACATAATATTTATAAAGTGCTTTGAAAATCTTAAAAAGCATTATATAAATATTATTATTATTATCAAATTCAAAGGGTAGCTATCAATTGCTTCATGTCAACTTGAATGGCTGTTTTGAATGGTGTACCACAGAAATTAACCATGAAATTTATTCTATTCAACATCTGTATTTTTATCCCAGATGAAGGAAATTGAAAATAAACTAATGAAAATTACAGATAGTCTTAAGTTTAATAAGATTCTTAAAACTGTGAGAGAGAAAAAAAATAAATTTAAAACACCCTTGATAAAATGGAAAAATGGGTCAATGAAAAAGGTGGCAAAATTCAACTGAAGCAAATGTAAACTGGTATATTTGGGACAAAAACTCAAGACCACCAGTACAGAACAAAAGAACACTGGCTAGGTACAAATATAAAGGAAGGACGACATGAACCAGCAGTGCAATAATATAGAGGGGGAGGGAAGCCAAAATTATAACAAGATTAGGTTACTTGGTGATGAAAAGTATTGTGATATATTTTGAATTAGTCCAACACTTAATAGAGTGTTGTATATTATTTTGGTTACTATACTTTTGAAAAGATGTCAAAAAACTGACGGCAATTCAAAAGGTAACAATGATAATTAAAGGAATAGAAAATTTAGGTGTAGGAAAACCAAAAGGAACTGGATTGTTTAGCCTAAAGAAAAAGTTTATACCTGATAGCTACCAGTTGTTATTTAGTCGTTTTAGTCATGTCTGATTTTTTGTGACCCCATTTGGGTTTTTTTTTTTTTTTTTTTGCAAAGATACTAGAGTAGTTTGTCATTTCCTTTTCTGGCTCATTTTAAAAGGAAACTGAGGCAAATAGAATTAAGTGATTTGCCCAGGTTCACATAGCTGGTAAATATCTGAGGTCAGATTTGAACTCAGGAAAAAAAATCTTCCAGATTCTAAATCCAGCACTCTATTCATTGCATCACCTAGCTGCCTCCTACAATTTTCAAATATTTGAATAATGTTTATGACAAAGCTATCCATCAGCAATTAATTCTAAAGTAATCAGCTATGAACAGGAACCTATGATTGAAAAAACACTGGACTATAGTGTCTTTACAGTAGTGGGGTCTTTAACCCTCAATATCTGTGAGAAAATAAAGAATATCTGTCTTACATGTATGATCTTGTGCTAGGAATCAGCACTTTTTTTTTTTTTTAACTCTGTTTATCACCAATACTTTTAGTTACTACTGGCAGACTGGAGATAGATTATGGGGAATAAGGAGAGAAAAATAAAAGGCATAAATAAGGAGGAAGATAGAAAAGGAGGAAAAGTATAAATGTGTGAAGTTGAAAAAAGTGGCCTTGTGAGGCAGTTTTAGGACAAAGAATCTTTTAAAGGTTTATTGCAGTAGTATTATTCCACAAAATATGACATACCACATTTTAAAAAAATTGACCAATATAATTTTATATTTACAGTGGTTAAATGAATGAATCCTGGTTGTTCATGGAAATGTCTACACAGTCCATAGGGAACAATGCAGATACACAAAGGAAGAAACTAATGACTAAAGAACTTTTTAGACTTTATATAAAACCTAAGTGAGACTTAGAAAAAGTCATGACTTCATTTTTGCAAGCAAGGGAAATGAGTCAAAGTGGGGAAGTGATCTAATAAATGTTATCCAGATAGCTAATGGAGCATTTACAATGAACTAGATTCCCTTTCTGGTTTCCCATCCACTATATAGCCTCTTGTCCACTATGCAGCCTCCCTATGCCTTCTTCCCTATCTCTTTATTAACACACCAGCTCAAAGGCCAGAGCAATTTAAGCCAAAACAGATTTCGAAGCTCTCTTCAAGACTCTACTGGAGGGTGGTTGCTGAGCAACTCAAATGGTAATGGAAGACAGGAATGTACTGGCCAGAGCAATCATTCTTAGGACACTGTTCTGGTGCTCTCTGCCCACAATGAAGCCCTGTGATTTCTGAAAAGGTAAGTGAATTGGTCAAATTTTTCCCAATCTATTGCACATTGTCCAAGAATATGACTACTTGATTGATGAAAGGAGAGTAGAAGGCAGCATGGTCCACGATTAGGATAGTCTGGAGACTTCTATTCCCCAAATCCACTTGTGTACCACATTAGAATCTGGGCATTCAAATTCTTTCTGTTCTCAAATTTTCTGTCTTTATATTGGAGATAATAATGACTGTTCTTTGTCAACTTAACTGTGCTATTATGGTAATTACTTAATGTTGGCTTATAAAAATTTATATTCCTGTGGCTCAATCTCCCAACATCTAAAACTCCCAAGATCTGAGAACAAACAAAAAGTCTGAGAACCAATCTCAGGCTAAATGACTTCTGAGGGGAGAAGACCCTAAGGCCTTTTTACCTTGCAGCATTATCTCTCACCAGACACAAAGAACAGAATCTTTAAATGATATGAAAAGGGAGGTAGCTGAAAGTTGAATTAAGCTTTTTTGAGATGCCAACAGTTCTAGTTACATGGCCTATCAAAAAAGGCTTTTCTAACCACATGGTTAGTTATCCTGAATTAGTTTCAGAATGTCTACTTATGTTCCCAGTCTCTCCAAAGTACTTCCTTATATGTCATCATACTATCCTGAGGTAAGCTCCCTGGTATGACTTCCACCTGAAGAGGGTCCATAAGCCTCCTGGGACTTTAATATTCATCAGACACCAATTATATTTTAATCTAAGCCATACAAATATTTAAAAGGACAGAACTAAAATGAATTTCAATATGGACAGCACCATATATGTTGGAATACCTATGAATATTCTATTTTAAAATTTTTATTGATATCTTTTAGACTTTTAAAACATTTTATTCTGAACTTAATGAATAGTCTAAAAATTTCTACATACAAATTTTCTACATATAAAGTGGAATAGGAAAAGAGGGTTAAATGTAAATTTATTATTTATAATGTATTATTATAGTTTTATATTTAGTATTATAGCTATAAAATGTTTTATTTATAGTTTGCTTTTTTTAAAGTATATAAGAAATTCATGTCATTTTCAAAGTTGTCCTGCTTATCTATATTTCTCTCTAAACTTCTTGCTGTTCCCTTCCATGCATTTTTAAAAGAGATATCAATGATCTTATATTTCCTTTTTTCAACACCATCACGTCCCCTAAAATCCTATCACACACACATACTTCCAACTAAAAACATAATCCTTTTAACAGTTAAATATCGTCAAACAAAACAAATTCATACATTTACCATTTTCAAAAATGCATGTTTAATTTTGTACCTTCTGTCCATCACACCTCTCTCTATCGGGAGATGGCTATCGTGCTTCATCATCAGTCCTTTGGAATTATCAGATTGCATTGCCCTGAGCCCAAAGGACTATCAGAGGAGTTTTATTTTACAGTGTTCTTATTATGATAAAAAAAATTGCTCTATAGGTTCTTCCCACTTTATTCTGTATCAGTTAACATATGTCTTCCCAGATTTCTCTAAATCTATTCTTAATTTGCAATTTATTATGGAAAAATAATATTCCATTACTTTCATAATTCATTCAGCCTGTCCCCAATTTCTGGATACTCCAATATTTTTAGTTCTAAAATTATTTTCATTTCCAGATATAGTCTATTCTTTTCCTACCCAGACAGTCATTCCTTGTAAGAAATTTTTTTTTTTTCAAAAAGAAAGAGGAAAAAAAAAATCAGTTCAACAAACCCAAATAACTACCTTGGTCTTATCAATTGAGTGTGATATTGTGAGTATATGATATTTTATGCCCTAAATACCTCATTTCTGCAAAAAGTTAACAATTAGTAATATGTGGCCAGAATAAGATCCTCCCCATTCTCCAAGTTTCCATGTGGTTCCCTAGAACTGGGAAAGTTGACTGAACATGCTGGGATAGGGGAAGGGGAAAGCTACCCACCCCCAATCTATTTATGTATATATTATCTTCACCACTAGAATGTAGGCTCCTTGTGGGCAGAGACTATTCTCACTGTTTACACAGTGCCTGGCACACAGTAACACTTATTAAGTGCTTTTTGATTCAGTTATCAATCCATAAGAATTTATCAAGTACTTCATATGTGCCGGGCACTCTTCTAAGAACTAGGGATAGGAATGCAATGAATGAAAAAATCCATATTCAGGAATTATAAGGAAGAAAACAACAACTACATACACACATACACACAAACACACACACACAGAATAAAAACATATTTGGAAGCAAAAATCAGGATATCAAGAAAGACTTCACATGGAAGATTGATGACGAGCGATTTTTTGAAAGAAAAAATTATTTCTATGGGGCAGAAGTGAGGAGGAACTGCTTTCTCAGAATGGAAAATGACTAATGCAAAGGCAGCAAAGTGATTCAGTGGATAGAGCACTGGATCTGGAGTCAGGAAGATCTGAGTTCAAATCCTGCCTCATACACCTACTAGCTATGTGACTCTGAGCAAGTTACTTACCTCTGTTTGCTTTAATCCACTGGAAAAGAAAACAGCAAACCACTCTTCACTTCATGGACAATAAAATTGGATGTGACTGAACAGCAGCAATAGCGCAAAAGCAGAGATGGTAGATGGAGTATCCTGAATGAGGAACAGAGGGAAGGCTACCTGATGACAGACTGCAGGAACCTGAGTAAGGCCCAGTGAGGTTGGTGAGAGAGGCTGAGCCAGAAGGAGGGATTTAAAAGCTAGGGATAAGTTTGTAGTATATTCTAGAGGAAACAGAAAACTATTGGACCTTTTCAAGTAGAGGAGTGATGTAATCAGATTTGTGTTTAAACAAAAAAGCTTTGATACCCAGTAGTGCTCCTGGGCCTGTATCCTAAAGAGAACATAAAGAAGGGAAAGGAACCTGCATATGCAAAAATGTTTGTGGCAGCCCTCTTTGTGGTGGCAAGGAACTGGAAACTACATGGATGCCCATCAATTGGAGAATGGCTGAATAAGTTATGGCATGTGAATAGTATGGAATATTATTGTTCTGTAAGAAATGAGCAACAGAATGATTTCAGAAAGGCCTGGAGAGACTTACATGAACTGATGCTGAGTGAAATGAGCAGGACCAGATCATTATACACAGCAACAAGAAGAGTATATGATGATCAATTCTGATGGACACGGCTCTTTTCAACAATGAGGTGATTCAAGGCAATTCCATTACACTTATGATGGAGAAAGAGAAATGAGGACTGAATATGGATCACAACATAGTATTTTTCACTTTTTTGTTATTATTGTTTGCCTGTTTTTTGTTTTCTTTCTCATTTTTTCCTTTTTGATATGATATACTGGATTACTTACTATCTAGGGAAAGAAGTAGGGGGAAGGGAGAAAAAATACGGAATACAAGATTTTGCACGGATGAATGTTGAAAACTATCTTTGCATGTATTTTGAAAATAAAACAACTAATATTAAAAAAAAGAAAAGAGCTTTGACATCAGAGGATAGGAAGAATTTGAATGGTGAGAGACTTTATGCTGGAAGACAAATTAGGAGGTTATTTCAGTAATTCAGTGAGAGATGCTGAGGTCCTGAAACAAGATGTGAGAGAGATGTTGTGGAGGCAGAAGTGGCAAGATGTAGCAAATGATTGGATTTGTAGGGGTAAGGAGGATGAAGAGTCAGCTGAAAGAAGTCAGTGCTTTTGACAGAAATAGGGAAGTATTAAAAAAAAGATCTCCATGTGTGGTACAATAGAGAAAGTGCTGGGCCTGGAGTCAGGATGACTCATCTTCCTAAGTTCAAATCTGGCCTCAGATATGTGTGACCCTGGACAATCACTTAACTCTGTTTGCCTCAGTTTTCTCATCTGTAAAATGAACTGGAAAAGGAAACGGTAAACCACAACAGTATTTCTGCCGAGAAAACCCCAAGTGAGGTCATGAAGAGTCGGACATGACTGAACAACAAACAAAGGGGTAAGTTTTGTTTTTTTTTTTTTGACGAAAGAGAATGAGTTTTGTTTTGGATATGTTTTAAATATTTCTGGGATAGCCAATTTTAAATGCCCGATAGCTAACTAGTGGTATGGGTCTGAAGATCAGAGGATTGATGGGGCCTAGAGAAAGAGATTTACGAATCATTGGGATAGAGATGATAGTTACATCTATAAGTGCTACATGATGAAACTCTATCAGATTGCTTGAGCTGTCTTGGGGAGGGAGGAGGGAGGAAGAGAGAGAAAAAATTTGGAATGCAAGGTAAATGTTGAAAACTATCTTTGCAGGTATTTGGAAAAATAAAATACTATTTAAAAATTTAAAAAAATTTTAAGTGCTGATGAGATCACCAAAAGAGTATGTAGAGAGAAGAGGATGAGCTTAGGATAGAGCCTTGGGGAACACCTACAGTTAAGGGTGTGATATGCATGATGAACCACCAAAATAAATAAAGGAACAGGGAGGGGTTAGACAGGTAGAAAAAGAACTGGAAGAAAGCAAAAAAGAAAGAAAGAAGGGAGGGAGGGAGGAAGAAGGAAGGAAGGAATGGAGGTGGGAAAGAGAGACAGAAAGAGACAGAGAGAGGGAGAGACAGAGACAGGGATGGAGACACATAGAGAGAAGACAGTGAGAGGATTATTGAAGTTTAAAAATTTACTGGAAAAGGAAGGGGATAAGATCAAATGCATATGTATTGTCAAGAAGAAAGATAATTGTATTGTAACTAGGAAAAGAAGAAAAAGGTAAAGATCTACAGGATGATGCCCACTGGTATTTGAGATAAATAGAAGATAAGAAGATACTTATATATTTTTTCTAATTCATCAGCTTTTATTCCCGCTCCCATAATAAAGCCCCTTTTAAAAATTAATTGACATTTGTTTATATCACTATAAATGATGAAAGATTGGAAAAATTGAGCATTAAAAATTTTTATTTCCTTCCTCCCTTCTGCTTTCCTTCCTCCCTCCCTCCCTTCCTTCCTTCCTTCCTTCCTTCCTTCCTTCCTTCCTTCCTTCCTTCCTTCCTTCCTTCCTTCCTTCCTTCTTTCTTTCTTTCTTTCTTTCCTTCCTTCCTTCTTTCTTTCCTTCCTTCCTTATTTCCCTTCCTGCTTCCTTTCCCCTGCCTTCAGGATACTCATACTTTATAGCCTTAATATTATCAGTAAATAGGCAAGCTCCTTAGGGTAGGAGAGGGAGATCTTTGAGAGGCTTGAGGAAAGAAGAAAATATATGGAGTAGGAAAATCAATTAGGGAGGATTAAAGGGACTGTGTTGACCCAGTGAGGGTCTAGTTTAAGAAACAACATGAATATATAATGTACTCAGTGAGCCTAGTAATATAATTTCCTCTGACTCTGTATAGTTAGTTAATATTTGTTATTCATTTGTTATGAGCCAGGCACTGTGCCTTAAGCACTGGGAATAAGAAAAAGAGGCAAAAGACAAGCTATTGAGAGATTTCATGTGATTTGTATCAAAGATTTAATGTTTGAGTATAGTTTTGTTTTGTATACCCAAAATATATAATCAATTTATGCCATATTACACCAAAAATGAAAACTTTCAAAATAGTAGTGATTATAGAAGTCTAATAATATTAAAACAATGTCTAATTTCCCAAAACTATTCTCCTAAGTTGCCTCAAAGTCTCAAATGCAGATCTCAACTTTAAAGGTGATTAGTTTCTTTAGACTGTTCAGGGGACAATGTCTCTGAAACTCCAGTTCTCTTCAGAAAAGTATTCACCAGAAGTCTGATTTGGTTTATTTGCATTAGCAACTGGATCTAAGTCTAAGTGAGGTTTTCCTGATTTTTAATTCCCCTCCCACTCCCCCAAACAGAAGTAGATAGATCAGTTTGGCTTTTAAAGGAAACTTCTCTCTAGATCCTTGATGACTAATACAAGCCCACACCCAGATAGCTGTGGGTTGTGTCTTCACATGTTTTAAGGCAGAAGATATAACCCTGGGGGATATTTATTTGAAGCAATCCCAAGGCTGCCAGGAGCTTGCCAATTGCACAAGGGGCAGGGACACCAGCACTAGGGAGAGAAGTGTTACCCGTACATTAGGCAGCAATATTACTATTGTGCCATTTCTTCTCACACACACATACATACATATACACTCCACACATACAAACACCTCCCTATCTACCCTTGAGCTATAATTATGACCAGATTACATGTTGAGAATTGACTGACTTGCACTCCAAGTCTCAGACAGTCTATTAACTTTCATTTAGCTCCATTTTAGGCAAACCAATATAGGGTGAGGGGCAAGGACAAAGTAGAACCTAAAAGTTACCCTATAATTCCTTCAGGATAATTTTGAAGGAAACTGAACATTTTGGGCCAAGATACTGATCTACACAGTTAAGAAAACTGGATAATCATCCTGGGGCAAAAAAGTCAGGTCTAACTTTATTGTGAGAGAAAAATGGGGCAGAAAGTCAAATTGCTTTAATTGATTAATTTATTTTAATACACATTGCTTTATGAATCATGTTGGGAAAGAACAATCAGAACAAAAGGGAAAAACCATGGGAAAGAAAAAAAAAAACAGAAAAAAGAAGTGAACATAGCATGTGTTGTTTTGCATTCAATCTCCATAGTTCTTTTCTGGATGCAGAAGACATTTTCTGTCCAAAGTCTATTGGGATTGCTTTGGATCACTGAACTGCTGAGAAGAACCAAGGTTTTTCATAGTTGATGGTTGCACATTCTTGCTGTTATTGTGTACAATGTATTCCTGGTTCTGCTTGTTTCATTCAGCATCACTTCATGTAAATCTTTTCCAGGCCTTTCTAAAATCAGCTTGTCCAAAATTTTTTATAGAAAAACAATATTCCATTACATTCATGTATCAGAAATTATTCAAACATTCCCCAATTGGTGGGCATCTACTCATTTTCTAGTTCTTTGCTACCACAAAAAATGCTGCTACAAACAATTTTGCACATGGGGATCCTTTTCTCTCCTTTATGATTTCTTGGGATACAGACCCAGTAATGGCACTTCTGGGTCAAATGGTATAGCCAAATTGTTTTAAAATGCTCAAAGAGGGCTCTAGTCCCTTTTCTGTAGCCCTCAGGCAACTTCGAGTTTCAATTCTGGTTTTGCCTCTTCTTTCTTTGTAAGTTGGAGAGACTGTCCCTTGCCTTAGTTTTTCCATTTGCAGAATATGGTTATGTCACCAGCCGCAGCAGAGGGTGATTCTGTTCTAGGTCAAGGTCAAACCCCAGTAGATTGTCCAAAATTCTCTTGAATTATTGGAATTTAGTTCTTTGGACTTTGATACTTTGAGAGTCCATGATTTCATGGATATGAATGGATACCTGCCACACTGAGGCAAATTTTAATCCCTCCACGCCTTAAGAGACATCTTTATGAATCCCTCCAAAATTCATTCCTCAGTGGCCAAGCCTCTAGCCTTGGGATTCTCCAAATTTTTCTATGCTGTCTCACAAACAACAGACAAAGCCAATCTGGTTTTGCTAGGGCTTGACAGGGATAGAGCTTTTAGGAACTTAGGGTTTTGACAACATGATGAGGTGTTGGAGCAAGAAGACTTCAGTGCTATCAAATACTGCTACAAATAAAGAAGCCATCAATTCAGATTTAGAAATTGTTATATTGAGAAACTTATATGGCATGGTGCTTGATGATGTAACAACCAGTCAATGGACATTTATTTATTTAAGTGTGCACAATGTGCCAGTGAAACTAGGTGGTGCAATAGATAGAGTCCTAGTTTGAGACTCAGAAAAGACTTATCTTTCTGGGTTCAAATCCTGGAAAGTACAGATGCTTACTAGCTGTATTATCCTAGACAAATCACTGAACCCTATTGAGTTCAGTTTCCTCATTGGTAAAATGAACCAAATGGCAAACTTCTTCAGTGTCTTTGATAAGAAAATACCAAATGGGACGAGAAAGGGTTGGACACAACTGGGATGACTGACAAACAAAATACACAAGCATCTGTGCTAAATAATAAAGACATAAAAAGAGGCAAAAATAATTCCCTTGCTCTTAAGAAACTCCCAGAATTATGGGAGAGATAAAATGTACTTAATTACATAGAAGATATAGACAGAGTACATGGAAGCCATCTGAAAGAGGAAAATATTGGAAGCTGGGAAGGGGGAAATAGTCCTTAACATGCTTTTCATTGATTTTCAGTTCAAAGAAAAATTAACTAATGTATTAAAGTAAATACTTAAGGTTCTCATAGCTCCCCCAAATTGTCAATTAAAAAAAACCCACATAGTCATACCCTTTGATCCTGCAATGTTTCTACTGGGCTTAATCCCAAAGAGATCTTAAAGGAGGGAAAGGGACCCACACATGCAAAAATGTTTGTGGCAGCCCTTTTTGTAGTGGCAAGAAACTGGAAACTGAGTGGATGCCCATCAATTGGAGAATGGCTGAATAAATTGTGGTATATGAATAGTATGAAATATTATTGTTCTATAAGAAATGACCAACAGGATGATTTGAGAGAGACCTGGAAAGATTTTACATGAACTGATGCTAATTGTATGCAGCAACAACAAGATGATGATCAATTCTGTCGCAGCGGCTCTCTTCAACAATGAGATGGTTCAGACCAGTTCCAGTGATCTTGTGATAAAGAGAACCATCTACACCCAGAAAGAGGACTTTGAGAATTGAGCGTGGATCCAACATGTATTTTCACCTTTTATGTTATTGTTGTTTGCTTGCATTTTATTTTCTTTCTCATGTTTTTCCTTTTTGATTTGATTTTTCTTGTGAAGCAAGATAATTGTATAAATGGATGCATATATTGAATTTAACACATATTTTTACCATGTTTAACATATAGGATTACTTTCCATCTAGGGGAGGAGGTTGGGGAAGAGGAAAAAAATTTGGAACATGAAGTTTTGCAAGAGTCAATGTTGAAAAATTATCCATGCGTATGTTTTAAAAATTAAAAAGATTTAATAAAAAAGAAAAATTATCCATCCATATTTGAAAGTAAAAAGCTTTAATTAAAAAATACAATAAAGAGAATGTTCAGAAAAAAACCACAGTGAAGATAATATTAAGTTCTTATTAAAGGATATATCATCTTTAAAAAGTCATTAAAAATCATGGGTGAATTTAACTACAAAACACCTTTTATAATAGAAAAAAAATCCTTGGCCCCAGACAGGGGTCATACAGTTGGGAATAGTTGAACAAATTGTGTTACATGAACAAAATGTAATATAGTTACACTAGGGAAAATTATAAATGTGATTAATAAATTTTTAATTTTTTATTGTTTTTGAACTTAAATACAAAGAGAGAAAAAAAACAGAAAACTTCCATTTACATAGCAACACATAAAGAGAGGATGATTCAATATAAAACTATAAATTACCATTTCAGATTGTTTACTTTAAAAAAACAACTACATAATACCTATTACACATTGGTTTAAAACAATCCTGCTTTTCTGTGCTTCCTTCTACATTTTCTTTTGTTTTCTACTGTGCAATTTTTTTCTCCCTCTCTCCCCACCCCGTCCTAGAGAAGGCTACAATTAAATACAAATACACAACACACAAACATGCACACACTTATAGTGCTGTATGTGTCTGTATGTAATGTCTTTGGTAGTTGGAAAATGAATGAGTCATTCAGAGTTGTTCTCAGGACAGTATATCTGTTACTATGTATAACATTTTCTTAGCACTATTTATTTTACTATCCATCATTTCGTCATCTTTCCATATTTTTCTAAAATCAATTAGCTCATCAATTCTTATAGCACAGTATATTCCATCACAATCATACTACAACCTACTTAGCCATTTCCCAATTGAAGGATATCTATCATTTTAGTCAATTTGATAGGTATAAAACGATATCTCTAAGATGTTTTAATTTGCATTTCTCTAATTAATAGTATAAATGTCATTAATTTAAAAGAAAACAGCAATACATACATACATATGCATAATGAAGAAAGAAAAATAATAGAACAACATATACTATAATTCAATAATGTTCAAACAAGCAAACAAACCACCAAAAGGCAATATCAATGACTGGTATTCATCCGAGAAAACAAAATGTTTAGAGGAGATGTGAGGCTATAAATGCAGAATTTTGCATATATAACCAAATATGATTGCTGTATCAGTCAGTTTAACTTACCTGTTTTTCTTCATTTCTTCATTCAGTGGGGTAGAAAGTATAATAGTAGAAAACTACTGTGGTATTAAAAAGAACAGATCAGAGATGAAATGCCACATATGCAAAATAGGGAATAGATTAGTGTGTCTGGACCATAGAATGAAAAAAGGAATAATATATATAATCAGTCTAGAAAGATAGTTTGGGAACCAGATTGTGAAAGATTTTAAAAGACAGGAATTTATATTTTATTTTTAAAAATAGTAAGGGAGTGCCAAGATGGTGGAGTATCAAGAAATACAATAAGCTCCATCCTCACTCCCACCCCCAACTCTTAAAAACAGATTTTGAAAACACATCACATTGAATTCTGTTGGATGAAACCAAGAAAAAAATGTGACATTTTTCAAGTCCAGGTTGACATAGAGACAGAGAAGTTTGTGTACACTGGGGAGGAGGGTCTGTCCAAAAGTATACTAAATATGGAGAAGCTGAGCATTAGTGCAAGAGGGGGTCCCAGACCTATGCTACAGAACTTTGGGTTCTAGATCAGTTCTAAGTACTGAGAAGATCACCTATATGTAGGAGTGATTTTCTGGCATGGGAAGCTTCAGATTATAGACTATATACCAAAAGAGAAATAAGTTAAGAAGCAAGTAGCACCAGTGTGCTACTTCCTAAGACCTCAACAGGGTATCATTTCTAATTTCTAGCCCAGTCTAAAGCCTGCAAAAGAATAAAGCAAAAAAGGCCAGAACAAAATGAAGCCTGTGGTTCTATTACTCTGAAAACAGTAGAACATCCCAGTTAGCTAATAGTGGCTAAAAGCAGCCTACTGTTCAGACCTAAATCTGGATCAGGAATGTGCAGGGCTCAGCTCAAGGGGACAGCAATCAAACTATGTCCTGGATTACACCACTGTCAGAGAATGAAATTTAATACCTCAAGAAAGCAGCAATATAACGAATCTAGACCTTTTCTATAAAAGTTTACACCTCAGCCCAAACATGAAGAAAAAGAAGGAAGGAGAAGAGAAGGAAGAAGAGGAGGAGAAAAACAAGAAGGAAGAGGAGGAGGAAGAAGAAGAAGAAGAAGAAGAAGAAGAAGAAGAAGAAGAAGAAGAAGAAGAAGAAGAAGAAGAAGAAGAAGAAGAAGAAGAACAAGAACAAGAAGAAGAAGAACAAGAACAAGAACAAGAACAAGAACAACAAGAACAAGAACAACAAGAACAACAAGAACAAGAACAAGAAGAACAAGAAGAACAAGAACAAGAAGAACAAGAACAAGAACAACAAGAACAAGAACAAGAAGAACAACAACAAGAACAAGAAGAACAACAAGAAGAAGAACAACAACAACAAGAACAAGAAGAACAACAACAACAACAAGAACAAGAACAAGAAGAACAAGAAGAACAAGAACAAGAAGAATAAGAAAAAGAATAAGAAGAACAAGAAAAAGAAGAAGAACAATAAGAACAAGAAGAACAAGAAGAACAACAACAACAGCAACAGCAACAAGAAGAACAACAAGAAGAAGAACAACAATAAGAACAAGAAGAAGTAGAAGAAGAAGAAGAAAGAAAAAGAAAGAAGAAGAAAGAAAAAGAAAGAAGAAGGAGGAGGAGGAGGAGGAGGAGGAGGAGGAGGAGGAGGAGGAGGAGGAGGAGAAGAAGAAGAAGAAGAAGAAGAAGAAGAAGAAGAAGAAGAAGAAGAAGAAGAAGAAGAAGAAGAAGAAGAAGAAGAAGAAGAAGAAGAAGAAGAAGAAGAAGAAGAAGAAGAAAGTGGAAGAAGGAGAGAGGAGGAAGAGGAGAAAATTCCATTATTAAAAACTGTTACAATAGCAGGGTTAAATAAGATGCAAACCCATAAGAAGAGAAAGACTCTAAAACTTCTAAAAACAAAGATGTTAAACAAAGCTTGGAAACAAATTCAACTAAAATCCCTAAAAAGAGATAAAGCAAGAGTTTTAAAAGCTTTTAATCAATGAAATGGAAGCACTAGAGAAAAAAAATAGAAAAGAAATGAGAGTCGTGGAAAAAATTGAATTAGAATTAACAATTTGACGTGAGTTGCAAAATCTTACCCAAACAACAAACTGTCCCAAAATTAGAGCTGACTAAATAAGAGATAACTACTACTCAATGTAACAAGAAATATTAAAACAAAATCAAAAGACTGAAAATATTAAATCATAGTTCGTAGCAAAAACAACCAAAGTAGAAAAAAAATAAAGGAGAAAAAAATTAAAACTCATCAAACTACCTAAATGTCATATCAAAAGTATTTCATGTTTTAAGAAATCTTAAAACTGCTCAGATCTCTTAGAACTAGAGGGTTTGCCAAACAGTAGAAACAGAAAGAATGTGCTGGTCATCTCCTGAAAGAAACTCCAAAATGAAAGCTTCCAGGAACTTTATAGTCAACATCCAGAGGTTCCAGGTTAAAAAAATACTTTCATCCACACCAGCTTTATACACACACACACACACACACACACACACACACACACACACACACACGTCATATAACCACTCAATCAATGGCACAGATAATTCTCAAAGACTATCAGCCATAGACTAGAGGATTTGACAATCTACATCCACACTTGGAATTTTCTAAATTGATGAAATCACAGATATGAACCAAAAATACATACACATATGGACACTATACACATAAGCATATATATGTTTATGTACATATTTGTATATGATCTTTCCAAATATTAATGCTTTCATTTTCAAACTACTTTATATTTAAATACTTTTATGCATATTTATCCTTCTTATATGTATACTAGACATACATCTTTGTGGTCTTCCCCCATTAGAAGATAAACTTCTTGTGAATAGGGATTTTTCATTCATGGCACTTGCATTCTCAGGGTTACCTCAGAGTAGGCAATTTATATATATATATGGATATTTGTATATATACATACTTGAAAAGTGTGTGAATGTGGGGAGGTAACTCAGGGTCTAGAGTACTAGACCTTGACTCAGAAAGATTCATCTTCCTCACTTCAAATCTGTCCTTAGGTACTTAAGCTGTGTTATCCTAATCAAGTCATTTAATCCTTTTTGTCTGATTTTTAGTTGTAAAATGAGTTGGAGAAGGAAATGATAAACTAACTACTCCAGTATCTTTGTCAAGAAAACTCTGAATCGGGTTGTGAGCATTAGTCACTCCTGAAAATGATTGAATAATAATAGGTGTAATATCTGTGTAGATAGTCTATTCATATAGGCACGTATATGAATATATACACATATACTATGTAAAACATAGATGTGTTTCAAATATAATGAAATATCAAGACACTATTACACATTTGTAAATGGTAAAGGGTGAGAAGGAGAAATCTATTGGATAATTTGTTGTGTTTCTGCTATGTCAAGCTCTGGTTTTGAAGAGCTGAATCTTGGCATTTTTGCTGGACAGGCTCACTGGTTTGGCCCAGGAAAGGAGGTTGGATGACTACCCTTCTTTATTATTCAAAGATGCCATAGATTAATTTTAAAGAGTTTCTTTCATCTACATAACAGTAAGGGTTCAGATGGCCTTTTAAGCTATTATCTTCAGCTTGGAACTTAGGGCTGAAAAGTCATACGAGTTATACAATGGAGGTCTGTTAGAAACAGTGAACAATGGGAGTTTGACATTCTTTTCCTTCTGCCTCCAGAAAAGAGCCAATGCAGCTATTTCATTGAATTTATGTGTTTTATCCAGGAATGTGGGGTTATACTTATATGCCAGTGAACTTGATGAAAATGACACAACTGAGAAGCTTGTTTAAGGAGACGTTCTCATTAACACCTCTTTCCAACAAGGCTCTTTGAAGGAAAATGGCAACACGTTTATTCCATGCTGGGAGACCCAGCCTGTGGAGTCTGTTAAACTTTCAGATTTTCAAATAAAAGGATGAAGAGCAAGATAATTTAGACTTCTCCTAGCTGAAATGGAAATATGTGCTCATATTTGACATATTTGACAAAGAAAGAAAGCCCTGTCCTTCACCAAGAACATTGCTTGGTTACAAAACACCTTCATCACATTATATTGCTTCTGTTTGCTCTGATTTTTTTTTTTTTTTTATTATTGATTTGGTGAACGTGTGCATACATGCATGGCTTTTTCTGAATTCAAATGACCTAAACTCCAAACCACCTGAGATAGCTAGCTCAGGCTGCCTGAGGAAATCTGCCTGCCCATTCTAAGCATCTCAGTGAGCCTGAGACTTACTAAAAAGGATTGCATTTTTTGATTGACCTTCCAATAAGGCTGCTGTTCCTCTGGGACAAGCTCTTCTTTGACCTAAGATGAAAACACATTAAGGCCCTTTGTGGAACAAAGAAATATACATAGGAAATCAAGACTTTGCTTCATCAAAGCTTCTTCTACTCTGACGTAAAATCTCTGAAAAAAAAAATTAGTCTTACCTCCTGAAAAGAAAATAGTTGGAGTATGTTTTTTTTCCTAAACTAAAACAAAAAACTGGCTAAACTTGATTTGATCTATAAACAAATTTCAGTGATTTTCCCTATTAGCTTTTCATTTGAGTTCCTTCCAGCATTCCCTTCTGTTTATGTTTGAATACCAAATACTGACTGTGAGCCCACTGATACTCAATAAGTGATTAGGACTTAGTGGACTAGAACCAGATTTCTAATTCCCTATCTATGGTATTTACTATATTATTAATCCTATTTATTTAGCCTGATGCTCCACATATACAAAGGAGCTTATATAGATATGCCAGGAGCTGGCATGTTCTTCACTTACTTCCAAGACATTTAATCTCTTATACAGAGAATTAGAATGGGTAGTTGGAAGAGCCCTGGGTGTGGCTATGGATTATTTTAAGTTTAGTCCCTTTCTCTACTACATGTTCCTGATAAAACCTTAAACAAGCCACTTCACTTTAAAACAAAACAAAACATTTTTTTAAACTTAGAAACATCCTCAAATATGAACATTTAAATATACAAAGAGGGTTATGTATGAAATTGGGAACTATTCTGTATTTTGGGTATTTTTTAAGTGTTTGTAAAATTTATCAAAATAATAATAGATGCAATTTATATAATACCTACTATGTTCCAAGTTCCATGCTAAGCACTTTATAATTATTATCTTATTTTATCCTCACAAATGACTCTGTAATGTAGGTGCTATCATTATTTTCATTTTACTGATGAGGAAATTCAGGCAGAGACAGATTTAGTGAGCTGTCTAGGGTCATACACTAGTAAGTATTTGTCTGTGGAACCTCCTGAGCTTACTTCTGATCTTTTCTGAAGTCAGTTAACTTTTCTGAACCTCAGTGACTTTCCTCGTGTATTAAATGAGGAGACTGGCTTAGATGATTTCATTAGGTGCTTATAAGTTCAATTCTATCATCCTATAATGGAAGCTATGGCCTATGGATAGCTCTCAATGAATATGGACCAGAGATGGCACAGCTAAAATATAATTTACATGTATTATGTAAATTAATGATATTCTAAGATTTTCTGAGTGGAATATATGTGTGTGTGTATGTATATGCATGTGTATATATGTATATGTGTGTGTATTAACTCATTAGCTACTTATTACATATTGCCAAGCAGTACAAATCTCAAAGAACTAGGTAGTGGAAGGAAGAGAGTGTTCTACTCCCTGCCTTTTTCGTCTCATTTTGTATCTAAAAAAGGGTTTTCCTTAACATAAAAGATCCAAATCAGTTCAATAAGTGGGCCAAACCATCAGTTTTCTTCTTGCCAATATTATAATTGACTAAGACTATATATGTATTATAGCTTTTTGTACAACTCTGTTTTGTGCTCTAACAAGATAATTAGGTAGAAAGGTAATTGGCATTAGTCAGTAAACTAAAACAGTGGTCTCCAAACCTTTTTGATTATGCCCCCATTAGTTAAAAAAATTTGAACGCATATACCCAATATTTGCCTATTTATTAAAAGAAATTATAGATGTACTCATATTGTATATAATGAACATGTTAAAAGATGAGATTAAAAATGAAATAAAATAACTTTAAAATAATTTTTTAAAGATTTATTTATTTATTTATTTAAGATTCAAAAAAACTTTGAGGTCTCTATAAAAATAAATATCCATTTCATAGAGGAAGAAACCAATCAAAGATACAAAACCAATTGTTGCAATAATTAATCCTCTTCTCATTAACCTAAACAAAGTTCGTTGGAACAAACAATATATTTGGAGCCCAAAGAACTAGATTCAAATTCTGACTCAACTCTTAGAACTGTTATGACAATGATTAATTCAATGAACTTTCTTGGTATTCTGTAGCCACATATATAAAATGAAAGTATTGGCTGAGAGAATTTCTAAGATCTTTTAAAGGTCTAAGCTTCTAATTTTTTGATTCTCCATGTGAAAATGTTAAAGATATAAAATTTCATTGCAGTGGAGACTCCCTTCCTGCAACATTTATAATTTTATAACCTTGTAACTTTATAACTATATCTATAACTTAGTTTAGTGGCCTGAGGCTCAAAGTGATTTACCCCATAATCATAATGTAACTTTAACACAAGTAACCTTCCAAGTTCATTACTGTGTCCCCTAGACTACATTGCTTCTCTAAGTGAAGAGAAGAATTTGGAAAGTGTTAATGCAAATGTAAAAGATGAAAATTAAATACATATTATTACAAAAATTAATTTAACAAGACTTTCAGGAACAAAAAAAGTCAATGGGTGTAGTTCATGAGTCAATAAAATTCATGAAATCATAGACAAGGTTTTAGGAAGCTCCTAAACCACATAACCCTGAAGCAATATACTAACAAAAAGTAGAAAACTCCCTGTGATACTATGCCTTGAAGTGTCATCCAATGATATATATGTAACAGGAGGTTACATAAGCAATCAAAGTCACTGGAAATTAGTTCTAGGTCCTGACATTTAAAGAATGTCTTGAAAAAGAAGTATGTGATAACAAAAGAAGGGATCACAAAATATTTCACAAGAATGTTAGGCTGGTAAAACCTGATTTATTGACATTTGAAAACAACTTTTTTTTAAATCAAAATTCAAAAATAGCTCAATTCCAGTCAAGTAAAAACCCCAATCTTGCTTTACCAACTTCAATCTAATACTGAGAATTATAGTGATAAAGATTTACTCATACCCTGAGAACAAAAAACATTGTGAAAATTAGCAAAGGAGACAGAGATGTACCTGCATTATACAAAAGGCATGGAAAAACAGTTTTTAAACTTTTCTGGGAAAGATGACAATTAATCTCAGTTAATTTTTTCAGTCTCTACCACTGTTTCATCTGGAACATTCCTCCTTATGGCCAACTTGAAAGATCTTCCTAGTGATTAAATATTAAATATTTCCTTTCCAGATCTGAAATAATAACCATAGTGAATATTTAAAGGGTGTTTAAAAATTTGCAAAGGCCTTTACATATGAAATTTCATTTGATCCTCACTATAATCCTGGGAGGTGTGTGCTATTATTTGCTCCACTTTACAGTGGAGGAAATAGAGGCAAACAGAAATGCAATGATTTGCTCAGGGTCGCACAGCTAATAAATGTCTGAGGTAGAATTTGAAGTCAGCTGCTCCTGACTTTTCCCAGTACTTTTTCCACTGAGCCCCTTTTGCTATATGAAGTTCATTATAACTCCAAATACCCCCACCCAAGAAATCACTAGGTTTTTCCTTTTATTAAGACAATGTTAAAAAGTAATGGAAAAAGAGGGTTTTAATAATTGAAGTGGGACATAAGGGAAAGTGAATGAATGAAAAATTTAAAAAATAAAGCCAGTCATTTCAATCCCAGTTAATTTTAATAGCAAATTATTAAAATTAATGGAAGTTTATTTAGGCCCTTCTATGTGAAAAAGGCATACAAAGTTAAGTGCTAGAAAGGCAAAACAAAGATCATATTTAATGGAGCTTATAGTTTAGTAAGGAGGGGAAAGATATGTATTATTTCTGGGGGTTACCTCTCTTTCATCTTGTATTTTTACTGAGACCCAAGAGGGAAATTGACTATATTTATATTTACTTAATATTCTAAGTCCATACCTTTTACTTCTCTCTTTCACAAAGGTTACCCTCTATGGAACCACTTTTACTTTGAGGAGGCTACTTTTCCAAATTTTTCTGTAGTTGTCTCCTTTGTTATTGGCCATTATTACTTTGGAAAGTCACCTCTAGTCATAAGAGGAAAACCTCTCACAGGACATCAGGCTCTCCCAAATTCATCAGACCTCCTGGGCATTCCCATATTGGAATATTTGTTGGAATGAAGACAAGAGAAACAGAGATGCCCTGTACTCATACATACATGGCAGGTAGATAGGGGAATATGGTTAGATGTTCTTCCTAATATGCTCTAACAGTTCAAAGCAACCATTTATAGTGAAAACTCTAAAACCAAGGAGAAGAGACTATTTATGAATAGGTTAGTTCTTTTGTGTGTACATTCAGTTCTGGCTCAGCCACTTTTTTTTTAAAAGCTTTTTATTTTTCAAAACATATGCATGGACAATTCTTCAACATTAGCCCTTGCAAAATCCTGTGTTCCAATTTCCCCCCTTTCCCCCATGCCCTCCCCTAGATGGCAAGTAATCCAATATATATTAAACATGGTAGAAATATATGTTAAATCCAATATATGCATACATATTTGCATAATTATGATGCTTCACAAGAAAAATCAACTCAAACCAGTAACAAAAAAGAAGCAAAATAAAATACAAGCAAAAAATAACAAAAAGAGTGAGAACGCTATGTTGTGAATCACATTCAGTTCCCACAGTCCTCTCTCTGGAAGTAAATGGCTTTCTTCATCATTGAACAATTGGAACTGGTTTGAATCATCTTATTGTTGAAGAGAGCCACATCCATCAGGAATGATCATTGTATAATTTTCTTGTTGACTTGTACAGTGATCTCCTGGTCCTGCTCATTTCACTCAGCATCAGCTCATATAAGTCTCTCCAGGCCTTTCTGAAATCATCCTGTTGGTCATTTCTTACAGAACAATAATATTCCATAACATTCATATACTGTAACTTATTCAGCCATTTTCTAGTTCATGGGCATATACTCACATTCCAGTTTCTTGCCACTATAAAAAGGCCATCCACAAATATTTTTGCACATGTGGGGTCCCTTTCCCTCCTTTAAGATCTTTTTGGAATATAAGCCCACTAGAAAAACTGCTGGGTCAAAGAGTATGCAAAGTTTGATAATAAACCTTTGGGCATAGTTCCACATTGCTCTCCAGAATGGTTGGATCAGTGTCCCAGTTTTCCCACATCCCTTCCAACATTTGTCATTATCTTTTCCTGTCATTTTAGCCAATCTGAGAGGTGTGTAGTGGTATCTGAGTTGTCTTAATTTGCATTTCTTTGATCAATAGTGATTTAGAACACCTTTTCATATAACTAGAAATAGTTTCAATTTCTTCATCTAAAAATTGTTCATATCATTTGACCATTTATCAATTAGGAAATGGCTTGAATTCTTATAAATTTGAGTCAATTCTCTACATATTTTAGAAATGTGGCTCAGTCACTCTTGAGTTTTCAAGTCTTCCTGCTTTGTAGATAATTGGAAGACTTTTTAATCATCACATAATATCAACCCCTAAGTCATCATGATTGGAAACTGGCTCATTAAGGTCCATGTGGTAGACTGGAATGAATTAGGGAATATTTGTGTATACTCTGCATAACCACCAGAAGAGTAAATCTGAGTATGTTCTCTAAATTGTGTTAAAGATAACAACTGTTAGGCATAATTAACAAAAGAAAATATAGTTATTACAAAGAAAATGTCTAGATAAAATACTATGAGAAATTTGAAAAAGGAGAGAACATTTACTATATGACAAGATTCTGTTCATATTATGATAGACTACACAAGGCCATCACTACCAGAAATAAATTTTTAACCTTGTAAACACAAAACTGAATACTAATGAGATATTTGTGCTTACAGACATGACCAACTCACTATATTCTTTCTGAGATGGTTCATATACAAAGGTTGCCTCTAGCATCTTACACTTGCACTAGCATCCAGGGTCCCAGTACAGCCTTGGAATTGTTTGATCAGGTCCCATGTTTATAAAAATTACATTATTCTAGAAGTCTCAGCTTCCATCCCTTTGAGCTCCTCATTCTTCCCACTGCTTAGTCTTCTGCATAGCATGAATATAGTCTCATAATAGAAATCAAATCTAGAAACATTTTAGGGGAAAAGGAAAATAGTGGGAGTCTTATGTAGCAAGATGATTGGTTAGGAGTGAGCTCATACACAAACAACTTTCCTGGTCCTCCCTCTTCAATTATAATATCTGTGTGCCCAGTTTTGAGAAAGATAATACCCTTCTCTCTTTTCCATAGCCACAGATGTGCTTTGCTGATGGATACACAACTACCAAAGTCGTCTAGGGATGAGAAAGGACTTCAGAGAATGAAGAAAGGGAAGAAGGTTTTGGGGGCTATTATGGGACATAGTATCAGTAAAAGTTCCACTCCATGAAAGGGAAGCTTATTGGCTTAGATAAGAAGAATGACAAAAGTAGATTATATATCCCAGTCCTTATGGTACATTTGTCCTGCCATTTGTTGACTTATCTATTTGATAACTTGTTAAAGATAGTAATATAGTTTACAAATCATATAATTTACTAATCTATTTGAGGAGCTGGTTGCTTCTTAAAGATATTCATGTAGTTTAATAAATTATTTTTGATGTAGTATGACATCATGGCTAGAAATTTGGTCTTTAATATATATTAGTTGTGTGACTCAGATGGTACAATGGATAGAATATCAGCCATGAATCAGGAAGACCTGAGTTCAAATCTAGTCTCTGACACTTAAGTACTAAGATTTTGGGAAAGCACTTAATTCTGTTTGCCTCAGTTTCCTCATCTATAAAATGAGCTGGAGAAGGAAATGGAAAACCAGTCCAGTATCCTTGTCAGGAAAACTCCAAATGGAAGGTCACAAAATGTCAGACATGATTGAAATGTTTAAAGAACAGCAATTGCTGTTTGATCATGGTTAAGTCATTGAATCTCTCTTGTTCCAGAAAACAATTTGGCAATTTGCATTGCCAAAGAATATTTCCACAGTAGGTACTCCTACTGCCTTAACAGAGGCAGTTAGGTGATGTAGCAATATAGAATGCTCAACTTGGAGTCAGGAAAAACTGAGCTCAAAGTCTGTTCTTTATGACCTTAGGTAAGTCTCAGTCTCAGTTTCCTCATCTCTTTAAGTAAGGATAATAATTGTACCTATTCTCTCTCTCTCTCTCTCTCTCTCTCTCTCTCTCTCTCTCTCTCTCTCTCTCTCTCTCTGTCTCTGTCTCTCTCTCTCTCTGTCTCTCTGTCTGTCTCTCTGTCTCTCTGTCTCTCTGTCTCTCTGTCTCTCTCTGTCTCTCTCTCTCTTTGTCTCTCTCTCTGTGTGTCTGTCTCTCTCTCTGTGTCTCTCTCTGTCTCTCTGTCTCTGTCTCTCTCTGTCTCTCTGTCTCTGTCTCTGTCTCTGTCTCTCTCTCTCTCTCTCTCTCTCTCTCTCTCTGTCTCTCTCTCTCTCTCTCTCTGTCTCTCTCTCTCTCTCTCTCTGTCTCTCTCCTCTCTCTCTCTCTTTTCTCTCCCTGTCCCAGTTGGGCTGTTGATGATCAAATAAGATGAGTTTAAAAGTATAGTGTTTTGAAAATCTATACTATATAAATATTTGCTATTATTAAGTCATGAATTCAGCCTTCTTCTCCAAGTTCTTTCCCTCTCCCTGAAATGATACTATCTGATTCACTTAAAGAAAAACCCAAGCAAATATGTTGATAGATGCCAAGACAAAAAACTAAAGCTGGCAAAGACTTCAGTAACCCTAAGTATTACGGTAACATAGCAAGTGTGTTGATAGCTGGATTCCTGCCTGGATTAAGAATCATTAGTAATTTAAAAGAAATTTTCAGAGCAGCTGTAAATAGCTAGCAGTCTCTACATTCATAAGCTATAGCCTTATTTTTAAACTGTTACATATTTGTCTTCTGATTTTATTCATTTGTAGATTGTAAAGCTTTTTTTTTAGAGCTAAAAGCAATATACTGGTAAATGTTTAACAATTAGCTTGGAAGATGGGGAGGAGGAACAATATATGTAGGACACATTCTTAAGCTTAACCTATATTATTGACATTTCTATATCATTTTCCTAAGTCTGGACAATAAAGAAAATGATTAATTAAGTCCTGATTTGTAGTGCTGGATTTCTGAAGTATAAGTGCTCACATTGAAAATTTAACAACGAGCTCTCAAGAGCCAGTTTGACTACCTCCAGCACATCCCAGTTGAAAGAGACAAATAGAGATCAATTAGTCCAATGCCATCATCCTGTAGCCAGCAATCATTTTGTTTCAATTAACATTTGTTAAGTGTACCTGGCATTATGCCAGACACTGGGAATCCAAAGACAAAAATTGGAATATTTCCTATAGCTCTCGTGTCATCCAAGTGATTTTGTCCCCTTGTGTGGCTGAACTCCAGAGCAGACGGAGATTTTCCTGGTGGAACGTATAAATGAGAATAATTTGTGTGGCCATAAGGCAGCTGAAGCAAGTGCTGGGGAATCCTTAGAATCTGGTCAGACATGGAAGACCCCAAGATCATCCTCTCCATCTCCAGCCATCAGGACCTATGTCCTGCCACTAGACTCTGATGGCTCTGGAAGAGAGAGTGACTTTGTGTTCTTCTGCCTCTCTTTAATCTAATTCATCTTAAATTGGTATTTCACCTCGTGATGTTATTGGTCTTCCTTGAGAAGGAAGGAGCCACAACAACAACAAAAACGATGGCTACAGTGTCCACAGAAGGAATTGCTAATCTGCAACCCATAGTTGTTTTCCTAGATAAAGAAATTTTACCAACATGTTATAAAATTTATAATTGCTCAAGGCACTCTGATATTAAATGATTTGCCAGGATCATATAGCCAGCATAAAGAAAGGATCTAAATATAGGTCCTTTTGACACAGAAAAGAGCTGAGAAAAACTGGCTCAGTTCACTCTACCACTGACGATTTTTCATTGTTCAGTTAATGCTAATAAAATAAAAGGTTATGCTGTCATCAATATGATACTCCAGCTATTTAAAGTATAATTTTGCATTATTTGAAATATTCAGCATTCAGTGAAAATCAAAGAGTTCTCACGATTTTGGCTTCCAGGACTGCCTATTTTTGAAAAGATGAATGAATTCATTGGTTGCTGATTCTTAAGTATGTTTAAGTCATCAGAGTTTGTTTCATGAGAGCTGTGATAGCCTAGGACTCTCTGGAGCCTTGTTTCTAAGAAACAGGAAACTGATTTAACCAAGAATGTGATGGTGTTGACACTCAAAGATCTGAATGTGGTTCTAGATTTTCCACTCAGACATAACAAACAGACTGAAGTTTGGGATTTGGTCAAATATGTCTCCCCTTATGGCCTAGACGATCAACCTCTCAACATCTTTCAACACTCAGTGGTCACTATCCACTCCCCACAGCCAATATCTTCTTTATTTTCCAATATTTTTATTTAAAGTCAAAAATGACTTTGAATAAATAAAGTGATTAAAAGTCACTGACTTTTATTAAGTCAGTGACAATCATAAAGAAAGTGTGCAAATTCTCTAAATTTTTTTTTTATCCAAGTATCCAAGTATCATAGTCTCTTTGTGACAAGGAAGAAATGATTTGGGCATGAATATTTTCAAAGCTAAAAAGAGACAAAGAACACCCATATGGATGACCAAATGAGAACAGTGAATTATCACTGCCTTGAAAAAAAAAAGCAGGCTTTAACTTCAGCATAGAAATTTTTGGAGCCGACTGGTGAAGCTCAGGCAAGCCTGTTCTTTGGTCAGCTGGAAGAACTGGCAAGATTCCACCAGAGAAGAATGGCCTGGGAGAGGCTAACACCAAGGGTAAGGCTTGTTCGACTATTTCCTCTTAAGCCTTTTAGATTTAGAACATTCTATATGCAGTTAACTTGAATCATCTCTTCTTGTCTCAGAGATGCTGGGGAATGCTTTGAGAAAGAGAATCAGGAAATAGACACCTGTGACATCTGAAGATCTAAATCTTAAAGTAGTCTAAGAAAAGATAATGCAATAGAAAAAAAGTTACACGATAATTTTATTATATATTTAAAAGGAATAGGAATTTACATAATAAATATGCAGTTTCATGTACAATCATCTTTTTTCCCTTTTCTATTATATTGTGGAAATGCTTGTTTTTTCTTAAGTCCAGAATAAAATAAATAACTTTTTTTCTTAAAGCTTTTTATTTTCAAAACATATGCTCAGATAATTTTTCAACATTAACCCTTGCAAAACTTTGTATTCCAATTTTCTCTCCCCTCCGCTAGATGTCAAGTAATCCAATATATGTTAAACATGGTAGAAATATATATTAAATCCAATATATGTATACATATTTATATACTTATCTTGATGTACAAGAAAAATAAAATCAAACAGGAAAAAATGAGAAAGAAAATAAACTGCAATCAAACAACAACAAAAAGAATGAAAATACTATGTTTTGAACTACACTCAGTTCTCACAGTCCTCTCTCTCTGGGGGTAAATGGTTCTCTTCATCACAAGATCATTGGAACTGACCTAAATCATCTTATTGTTGAAGAGACCCATGTCCATCAGAATTGATCATTGTATAATTTTCTTGTTACCATATTCAATGATCTCCTGGTTCTGCTCATTTCACTTAGCATCAGTTCATGTAAGTCTCTCCAGGCCTCTCTGAAATCATCCAGCTGGTCGTTTCTTACAGAACAAGAATATCCCATAACATAAAATAAATAATTTAAAAGAAATATAATGGAAATAAGCCAAGATTATTTGAAAAAGTAAAGAGAGATATAAACTGGAGAAATGACTTAAATACTGTTTCAATAAACTGGAGGGGAATCCATAAAAAGAGAAATGATGATTAATATAACAACCTGATACCACCCTTACTAATAGTTTGAATTAGTTTCCTCCATTTGGGGGTATTCTTTTGGTATGATCCACTACTAACAAGTAATTTATAAAATAATGGGCTTTTAGATCTGTAAGGAAACCAAAAATGTCATCCAGTTCAATCTTCTTTGAGCAACAAATGAGGAAACTAAAATTTTGGGGAAAAGTAACTTGTATCATGTCATACTAGAGGAAGACCCAGGACTAGAATCCAGGACTCTAACTTTCAATCCAGTATTCTTCCACGTGGAGGGTAATGATGATAAATAGCAGTTGTAATCATTTTGTGGAGGATAATGATGATAAATAGCAGCAGTAACCCTTTTTACAGCAATAGTTTATCTCTGCTTAACATTTTTGTGTTTCCGTGTACTATTCCCAGTCTGCATTTCTCTAATGGCTTTTGCATACAAAGTTGATCTTTATATCTCACAGTGGACTCAACCTGTTATTGTACTTAAGATACAAGACTAGGAGCCTGAAGCTGAGCAATACAACTCCAAGACTGCCCTGTGGCCCTCCTGAAACCATCTGGGTAAGGTCAGCTGAAAATTCTCACATGGTCCATAATACTGAGAGAAAAGAAAAAGAAACCCCAGGTGGATGCTCTCCTCCCCACTCCTGCCCTTACCAAAGGGCAGATATTCCCTGTCCTTGGCAAGGAGAGCCAGAACCATTGGAATTTTGCATGGAGCCTGCAAACTAATTGTTGCTGCTGCTATTGGGGGCTGGCAGCTGGTAAGAACTTGTGAGGGAGTGTCAGCTTTCCAAAGAAGCAACTGAATTTCTGAGGAAAGGGCTTGACCCTTAAACAACAACAACAATTCTAATAGCTGTTTTTATTCCAAAAGCATGAATTGTTGAACATGAAAGAACAAGGGCACCTACAAACCCTTTGTTCTCCACCTCAAGCCTGTGGGAGCCACTCCTCAAAAAATGTGGATTCAAAGCTAGGAAATCAGTAATTCTAAGGAAACACAGTTGAAAGGCCACTGGTAGGTCATTAAATTTTGCAGAAATGGAAACTAAGACCTGGACTTTTCTATTAGTAAGAACCAGAGCTAAGATTCAAATCTGACTCCAAAGGCAGTGTTTTATTTACTACACCCAATGTCCATTTATAGCCAATTATGGTCATATATACTAACCAGTATGATGAAAACACTAATTAGATTTCTACTTCTGGGTGCATATGAGCACATTTTATTAATATGTGCAAATACCTTCTTCTAAGAAGAAACTACTAATCTGAGTCCTCTTAGAGGTTCCAAAAGACGTCCCAATATTCCTCTTTTGCACTATACTAATAAGGTTGGTTCCCTTCCAGCACCAGGGCAAATCCTGACTTGAAGTCCCAAATGCCAGGAGTACAGAAACCAGTCCCAGACCTAGGATAAGGCCTCCAATAAGTATTTTAAAATTCTGGCTATGGGTGTTCCTAGGCTGTTTATAACATAATTTTATTGGTAGTTTACTAAATAAATGATTAATAGTGTGGGGACTGAATGTAGGTCATATATACTATTTGCACCTTGATCTGATTTTTCTTGTGCAGCATGATAAATGTGGAATATATATAGAAGAATTACACATGTTTAAAATATATTGGATTGCTTGTTGTCTAGGGAATAGGTTAAGGGAAAGGGAGGGAGAAAACTTGGAACACAAGGTTTTGCAAGGGTGAATGTCTGAAACTATCTTTGTATATATTTTGAAAATAAAAAACTATTATTTAAAATAACAATAATAAAATTTTAGAAAGAAAAAAATTACTAATAGTTATTTTCTGCCTTATCAGAGGATCCACATATGCTTATCAGTTGTTTAAGAACACACACATTTTGTTTACATTATATCATACAAGTTCTTATTGAAAGACGATTTATAGAAAATCAACTGAATTATAAAACTGAGACTTAAAGCAAAATAGAGTTAATGATGCTAAGCTGATAAACTTATTCCTATTATTTTATTAAGGTACTAAAAATATGCTCATTACATAGGGGCTCTGAGAACTGATGGCCCAACAACCAATAGGTATTATTTACGATCTACCAGGTCATATTGACTACTAGGAAAATAAAAGTAGATATACTGTCATTGCCCTCAAAGAAATTACATTTCAGGAGGTGAGATAACATACAAAGTATCATGAAAATACAGGAGGAACATAATGTAAATGAGAGATAATCTCAGAAGGAAAGCCTTAGTGGTTAGGAGTGGAAAAGGGCTCCTGTGGAATTTGATTTGAGCTCTCTTGAATGAAATGGGAGAATCCAGAAGACAGAAGTGATATGGGAAGATATTTCAGACATGGGATACAGGCACTGAAAAGGAACATAGAGAGTGCTATATACTGGTGTTTGAACTACCTAAATGTAAGGAGTAAACTGGAAAAACTATTAGAAACCAATAGAACAGTCAGATATGAGGCCATCCAGGAATTTGGAAAGCTACTCAAATATTTATCAAGAATATAATCTATGCCCAATACAATAATAGGTGATAATAATGGTAAGTTAAGGCCTGGTCTATCAAGGAGAGAGTTTTCAAGGACCTTATGGTCTATTTAAGGTTACAAGGTTAATATACAGCAATGATCAATACAAAATGGTATACAATTAAGAGCTTAACTGTGTAGCTCATGTTATATGGTCAGTATTGTAAGAGTTCAGGGAAAGGGTTGATCAATAAAAGCTAGCATTATTAGGGAAGACTGGCCTTTCTCTTTCTTCAAGTCCCCATGGAAGAGGTTGTTTCCACAATCCTTTTTAAAAGTTTTATTTATTGACATATTTTGTTATTACTTTAAAAACATTTATGTTAACACAAATCCTTCCACATACCACCACCACTCTATGAGCAAAAAAGTATAGTTTAGCAAAACTAACAATACAGTGATATTATCTAAAAGTGAATGTAGTATCCCAATTCTCTTTTTTTTAGTGTTTTTTTTTAATTACCAGAAATAAATCCATTTTCTCTCCCTCCTACAACCACCTCAGGGAACAAAGGAGAAAACAAAAATAAATTCCTTGTAACAAATATGCATAATCAAACATCAATATATAAAAACACAGATATTTTTAAAATTCTACACCTTAAATCTCTCTCCTCTTTAGTAGGAGGAGATTCGTATGTTTCACGTTTGGTCCTTTGGAATTATGTACAGCTACTATATTGATCACAGTTCTTAGACCTTTCAAACTTGTTTGTCCTTCAGTTTGAATCAGAACAATTAATAAATTCTTTTTCTGGTTCTACTCATTTCATTCTTCATTAGTTTATAAAAGTTTTCAAAATTATTCATCTTTATGGTTTTGATGTTATAATATATATGTCCTGATTTTGCTCACTTCACTCTGCATCATCTCATATAAGTCTTTCCAGGTCTCTCTGAAATCATCCAGTTCCTCATTTCTTCCAGCACAATAATCCTTCAATATACCTGTATTCCACAGTTTATTTAGTCATTCCTCACTTGATGGACATCCCCTTGGTTTCCACAGATTTTTTTTAATATGAAAAGTTACTATAAATATTTTTGTACATCATGAACATTTTCCTCTTGCTTTGATCTCTTTCAGGAATAGATCTAACAATAGTATAATCCTTTTCAATCCCCACTTCATCAATGTCTGATGCTGCATCCCAGATTAGTGGGATATTCCCCAGGATAATTCTCTCAAGAGGGAATCTCAGCATTCTCTTTGATTTACGTCAAAGGTTCAGAAGAAGAGAACTATTTCTTCCCCATTGAATTCTGACGCACGACTCAGCAGCAACATTACAACCAGAACTACTTTGGTCAACAAAGAGCCTAATGGGGCTTCCTGCTTTCTTGTTTTTCCTCTCTTGAAAGTTAGTTATAAGATCATAGCAGCACCATGGAGCGGAGCCTGTAGTTCCACTTAGAGCAGGGGATATGGGGGAGGACATACCCCACTGGCTAGCAGCTGCAGCTTATCTGGTTCAACTCAGTGATGCAGACAGATGTGTCCAGGCTGACCTTCCTGACTTCCAGGAAGTGTGGGAACGAGAGGGGGATTCCCATGAGAAGAAATGACCTAACATTATCAACAACAAAGGACCAAGATGGTTTTAGTAGATGTGATGGAACAGCACCAAATTTGAGAACCTTTTTTTCTAGCTTACTGAACAGAGAGAAACCCATCACTTCTTGGGGAAGAGTTGGAAGGGAAGAGAAAAATGGTCCTCCTCTAAAACCTGAAAGTAGATGATATTGATATAATATTGGCCATGTTGTATATTAGCTGCAAAGAGAGCCCATTTCCAGTCAGTATAGATGTTTCACCATCTATTAACATTTAAAATCAGTTTCCCTCGCATGTATTTATTAAAGTACCTTTTATGTACCAAGCCCTAGGGAAATAAAGAAAAGAAAAAAGTCTCCAATTCACAGACTCCCCCCATTCCTTATCTATCTCCAATCTCTTTGCTCTTTTGACTCCCACTTCTAGTGAATTAAGACTATTTGCCATGGTCATGTGTAATTAAATTGAAACTACCATAACCAGGGGGGAAAAATCTCATTAGATTTAAGGAACTCCAGGCCTGGTCTCCAACCTGTGGAACTGAAAATGGGTTTGATTAAGCTTCGAAGGAAACCAAAATAATGGCTAGGCTATTTCTCTTCTCAAAGGTCAAACTTTAGAAAAAATTCTAATTTTTTTTTAAATTGACATTGTGATTCGTAGTTTGTGAAGTGATTTATATACATTATTTTGTTTGAGCCTCATGAATGCAGATAGGGTGACCAGCCTGATCTTCTTTTTATATATGCAGAGGAGAGCTGAAATGATTTATCCTTGGTCACTCAGTTAGAAAGAAGAGTTTAGGTATGCTAACACCTACTTCACTGCCTTCCTCACTGAAGCACACAACCTCCATGGAATGGCTTTGAATAAATGCCTGGAAACAAAAACAGACTGTTTTAGCAATTCATGGACCAGTTTGCCTAGGTATAAAGATTCTCATTACCAGAAGGTTAAACATAGAATGAAAGATTTTTTTTTTTTTTTTTTTTTTTTGGCCAGGGAGAGCCACAAAAGAATTAAAAATATAAAAACATCCCTTAGTCCTACATGGTCCCCTTATATTTGCACAAGTGATATGATGAAAGCTGTGGTGGGAAAAAGGCCCATGGAATCTCTGGTCTATATGATATACACAATGGACAGAGTGGCAAAGGGCTAAGCCAATTGACTGTCTGCACTGCCTGGTATCCATATGATGAGTCCCAGGAATAGGGGGAGTGAATGAGGGATGAAACAGTCCAGATTAGAAATACAGCAAGTCAAAGTTCCTACTTAAGGTTAAGTTGGTTGATTAGTAGTGGGATTAGGTATGTAAGAAATAATAATAGCTAATAAAAACTTCCATTAATATAACACTTTAAAGTTTGTAGAATACTTTACAAATAGCTCATATTATCCACACAACAACCTGGGGAGGTGAATGCTATTATTATTAATAATATTATTAATCAACAACAGTATTAATATAATGATATTAATAATAATCAATAATGATAAATATAATTAATAATAAATAATAAATAAATAATAAAAGAATAATGAGAAAAGGCAGAGGTTAAATCATTTGCCCAGAGTCAAAGAACTATTAAGCATCTGTAACTGGATTTGAATCATTCTTCCTAATTTTTAGAGCTAGCTCCATATCCCTTTGAACTGGCTCTATATCCATTGCATTGGCTCTGTATCCACTGAACCATCTACCTACATACCTAGAAGCTTGCAGGATAACCATTGTATTTGCAGGTTGAAAGAAATAAGAACAGTCTTACACAGGAAAATGTACAATACAGTTCTTAGAGCATCTGCAGGACAGGACAAAAATCATCCTTGGAGCAGGGCTTCTTTAAAAAAATATACATACATATATATATATGTATATATATATATATATATATATATATACACACACACACACACACACACACACATATATATATATATATATGTTAATTAATTAATTAATTTATTTATTTATTTTTGCTGAGGCAATTGGGATTAAGTGACTTGGCCAGGGTCACATAGCTAGGCAGTATTAAGTGTCTGAGGCTGGATTTGAACACGACCTGAGTTCAGGGCAGGTGCTCTATCCTTTGCATCATGGAGCAAGACTTCTTAAAACTTTTTCCATTCACAAACTCTTTTGTGCCTGAGAAATTTTTATGTGACCCTGGGCATATAGGTATATAAAATAGGCATACAAATCAAACATTTACTGATAATAAATCATAATTTCCTGACCCTCACATTCATTTATGAGACTCCATATAGGGTTGCAACCTACAGTTTAAGAAGCTGTGAAACCACTGTTTACACTAACAGAGGGAGTACCCATAGCAATAGAATTATTGACCCACCCAATTTAAATTATGTATGGTAAGACTTCCCCTAAATTCACATTTGTAAGAGGCTCTGAGGTTCTTGGAGGAAAAACAAACTGTAAATGGTTCTAATTCTCTTTCAGAACAAAGTTATTGTTTTGTTTTGTTTTTTTCCTTGGGAGGAAAAAGAATGTACTTGATTCTCATCAATTTAGGAGGGTGTTATTAAAAATAATTACTCATATTTAAAGAGCTTTAGAGGATGCTAAATAATTCAGTGGAAACAGTACCAGACCTAGAGTGAGGAGGCCCCAAATTCAAATGTGATCTCAAGAGTGAAGTGGATACAAAGAGATCTTAAAGAAGGGAAAGGGACCCACATGTGCAAGAATGTTTATGGCAGCCCTCTTTGTGGTGTCCAGAAACTGGAAACTGAATGGATGCCCATCAGTTGGATAATGGATGAATAAATTGTGGAATATGAATGTTATGGAATAGTATTGTTCTGTAAGAAATAATCAGCAGGATGATTTCAGAAAGGCCTAGAGAGACTGACATGAACTGATGCTGAGTGAAATGAGCAGGACCAGGAGATCATTATACACTTCAACAACAATACTGTATGATGATCAATTCTGATGGATGAGGCCCTCTTCAACAATGAGATGAACCAAATCAGTTCCAATAGAGCAGTAATGAATTGAATCAGTTATGCCCAGCAAAAGGACTCTGGGAGACGACTATGAACCACTACACAGAATTCCCAATACCCCTATTTTTTATTTCCTTCACAGGCTAATTGTACACTATTTCAAAGTCTGATTCTTTTTGTACAGCAAAATAACTGTTTGGACATGAATACATATATTGTATTTAATTTATATTTTAACATATGTAACATGTATTGGTCAACCTGCCATCTGGGGGAGGAGGGTGGGGGAAGGAGGGGAAAAGTTGGAACAAAATGCTTGGCAATTGTCAGTGCTGTAAAATTACCCATGCATACATCTTGTAAATTAAAAGCTATAATAAAAAAAAATCTGGGGCTGAATTTGAAAAAAAAAAAAAAAAAGAGTGAAGTGGATAAAGTCCTAAATTGATAATCAAAAAGATTCCTTTTCTCCAGAGTTTAATTCTTGCCACATGTTACAACACATAGCATATTCAGAGAAAAAATTAATATGAGGAATTACAAATTCTTTTTTTATGAATGGATCTAGCCCAAACTATTTATTTGTGTTAGTAAAATATAGGCTCTATTGCTACCATATTATATTTTCCTGATGATTTCTTTTTTTTTTAATAGTTTTTATTTACCAGATATTTGCATGGATAATTTTACAACATTGACAATTGCCAAACCTTTTGTTCCAATTTTTCCCCTCCTTCCCCCCCTCCCATGGCAGGTCGATCAATACATGTTAAATATGTTAGAGTATGAATTAAATACAATATATGTATACATGACTAAACAGTTGTTTTACTGAACAAAAAGAATCAAACTTTGAAATAGTGGACATTTAGTCTGTGAAGGAAATCCAAAAAGCAGGATGACAAAATTAGAGGGATTGGAAATTCTATGTAGTGGTTCGTAGCCTGATGATTTCTTTAAGAAGAAATGGAGTAAGCTGTAACAGACCTAAAATTATTTTATAAAGCAGCAGTCATCAAAAACATTTGCTATTGGCTAAGAAACAGAGTAGTCAATCAGTGGAATAGGTTAGGTTCACAGGACAAAATAGTCAATGACTATAGTAATTTAGTGTTCAACAAATCCAAAGACCCCAGCTTTTGGGATAAGAATTCACTATTTGACAAAAACTGAGAAAATTGGAAATTAGTAAGGCAGACATTAGGCATTGACTCACTTCTAACACCCTACACTAAGATAAGGTCTAAATGAGTTTATGATTTAGACATAAAAAGTGATATTATAAGTAAATCAGAAGAACAAAGAATAGTTTACTTCTCAGATCTGTGGAGAAGGAAGGAATTTGTGGCTAAGGAAGAACTAGAGTTCATTACTGAACACAAAATAGAGAATTTTGATTGTATTAAGTTAAAAAACTTTTGTGCAAACAAAACTAATGCAGACAAGATTAGAAGGGAACTGAAAATAAACTGAAAAAAAGTTACTTTCAAGGGTTCTGATAAAGGCCTCATTTCTAAAATATATAATGAATTGACTCAAATTTATAAGAATTCAAGCCATTCTCCAGTTGATAAATGGTCAAAAGATATGAACAAACAATTTTCAGAAGAAGAAATGGAAATCATTTCTAGCCATATGAAAAGGTGTTATAAATCACTATTGATCAGAGAAATGCAAATTAAGACAACTCTGAGGTACCACACACACACCTATCAGATTGGCTAAGATGACAGGAAAAGATAATGACAGGAAATGTCGAATGGGACATATGGGAAAACTGAAACACTAATACATTGTTGGTGGAGTTGTGAAAGAATTCAGCCATTCTGATGAACAATTTGGAACTATGCCCATAGGGCTATTAAACTGTGCAGACCTTTTGATCCAGCAGTGTTACTACTGGGCCTGTATGTATCCCAAAGAGATCTTAAAGGAGGGAAGGGGACCCACATGTGCAAAAATGTTTGTGGCAGCTCTTTTTGTAGTGTCTAGAAACCAGAAATTGAGTGGATGTCCATCAATTGGAGAATGGTTGGTAAATTATGGTATATGAATGTTATGGAATATTATTGTTCTGTAAGAAACGACCAGCAAAATGGTTTCAGAAAGTTCTGAAGAAACATGAACTGATGCTAAGTGAAGTGAGAAGAACCAGGAGATCATTATACACAGTAACAAGACTATACAACAGTTAATTCTGATGGACGTGGTTCTTTTCAACAATGAAATGATTGATGTCAGTTCCAATGCTTTTATAATGATGAGAACCATCTATGCTTAGGGAGAAGACTATGGGAACTGAGGATGATCCACAGCAT
This sequence comes from Sminthopsis crassicaudata, assembly GCF_048593235.1. Taxonomy (NCBI): domain Eukaryota; kingdom Metazoa; phylum Chordata; class Mammalia; order Dasyuromorphia; family Dasyuridae; genus Sminthopsis; species Sminthopsis crassicaudata. The sequence continues at coordinate 440,405,918 of NC_133619.1, forward strand.
AGCATTTCACTCTTTTTGTTTGTTGCTTGCTTTCATTTTGTTTTCTTTTTCATTTTTCCTTTTTTGATCTGATTTTTCTTGTGCAACAAGATAATTGTATGTATATGTATATGTATATATACATATATATACACATACATATACACATATTGGATTTAACATATATTCTTAACATGTTTAACATATATTGGATTACTTGTCATATAGGATAGGGGGTCAGGAGAAGAGGGGAGAAATTTAGAACACAAAGTTTTGTGAGTCAATGTTGAAAAGTTATCTGTGCACATGTTTTGAAAATAAAAAGCTTTAGTTAAAAAAAAAAAAAGAATGAATAGAGTATCAGCATCCATGCCAATGTCCAATTCTGGAAGGCAAGTGTGACCTTGGGTAAGTCCCTTAACCTGTTTGCCTCAGTTCCTCATCTGTACAATCATCTGGAAAAGGAATTGGCAAATGACTCTGGTCATCTCTGCAAAGAAAATGAGTCACAATGAGTCAAACATGAGTGAATTTTTAAAAAAATAGAACTTTAATTTCTATGAAATTTTTTCCCACAGCAATCCTGTGAGGTAAACAAAGCAAGCTCCACTATTCTCAATTTAATTCACAGATAAGAAAAAGACTCAGAATGTTTGAATGATATATTCATTATCACACAGCTCACTCATAAACATCAGAACTGGAATTCAAACTTTGATCCCTTTATTCCATATCTAGTTGTTATCTTTTTTATTTTTTATTTTTTCTTGTTCTCCAGTTTTACATAGGACAAAGCTGACAGTGATACATATGACTCATACTGCTATTTCATTGATAGGCAATTTAACCTCCCATCATTCCATATACTTAAACTTTAAAGTCCTTCTAAATAAGGAGAAAATGGACATATTAATAATAATATTTTATATTTATTAGGGGGCTACAAGAAAATCCCAACTCATAAAAGTAAACTACTACTTCATAGCAGACTCCCTGGAAGAGAAATTCCTTTCACTTATTTCAGTGTTTTGCTTTTAAAAAATAAATTTAATTTTTCTTATATGCTCATAGGATGGGGGACGTTATTAGACTTTCTTCTGAGAGCAGCAAAGTTATCAGAAGATAACCAGGTTGACATTTATATTCTGCCTGATTACTTCTTTCTCTTCTTCATTCCTATCCCACTCCCCATCCAGTTAAGAATTACCTTTCTAATGAAGTAGGTTGGATTTAGGCAGCCAAGTTCCAGAGCAGAGAAAAAACATAAAAGTAATTTTCCAAAGCAAGTTTTTCCTTCTCCCTTACCCAATTCAAACAGCCACAGAGTGAATTTTGCTCAGACTTTCCAAAATAACTTCCCTTTGGGCTGACACCCAAGCATGTGTCACTTCAGGCTAAAAAGAATATTGAAAAAGTTACAAGCCACTAAAAATAGACAATTTACAACAGAAATTTTTTCTCACTTCTCCCGTTATTTTTTTTTTTTTTGCTGGCTCCTCAAATTCAAAGCAGAATCAATCTGTGGAGAGTGGGGGGAAATACAACACATAGCATATTTGAAGAAAAAATAAATATGAGGAACTAAGATTCTTTTTTATGAATGGATCTATTCAGCCCAGACTATTTCTGATAGTAAAATAGAGACTCTATTGCTACTGTACTATATTCTCCTAATGATTTTTTTAAAGAATGGGATAAAGTAACAGTATCTATGCCAATGGCCAACCCTGGAAGGCAAACCTGCATTTTACAGGTGTGTGTGTATGTGTGTTTGCAGACTGACTGTTTTGTCCACATGGAATAGAAACCAGATTGTCATGATGCTTTCTCCACATTCTGCAAAATTTGAAAAACCTCCCATTGGAGTAATAGTTTCAATCAGCTGACCTGTGTAAACTAGGTATTATTCAGATTTTCCAGGTTTTGCCTCAAGTCTTGGGATGCCCTGAGGGCACTAGTTTATGCCATAATCTGGAAAATAGACTATACATAAGGAGGCTCTTAATCATGTTTGGGGAATTGAACTAAAGTACACTTTAAGTCCCAAAGCAAGCACAGACTTGGTCCCAATTACCCAATTATAATTTCTTTGGAGGCAGGAACTATTGCTCTGTAGGGCATAGTCAGTGCCTTGCACAAGCTCTTAATTAATGTTTGTTGAACTGAATTGGAAAGTCCATCTTACTGATACTTCACCAAGACAGATATTAAATCTCAATATAGTATCAGGTCAGTGTTTACCTCACCAAAATGCATGAGGCTTTTATTCTGCTTTGTATCAGACACCAGGTATTAATGTGAGATGTGGGGTGAAGAGGCTGGGGATTCCTGGCATTAACACAATCAAACATTATTAAGCTAGAGTCTGATACATGTGCAACTCCTGAGCTTAAGCAATATTTTTTCAAACATTTTATGCAATGTAGGTTTGTACAGAGCATTCCAACATTCTCCTGGAAACTTCCAAGGACTCCAAGGATAAGATGATTCATTCCTTAGGCTTTGGGGATGACAAATTTCCTGATTACTCCTGGCCATGGCACTGTTAGGCCAGTGGTGAAAGAAATTTGGTGTTTCGGAACAATGAGATAAACCCTGCACCAAGGTGGCAGAGTGCTGCATCGGGTAGTAGTCTCTGATTGACTATCTCTCTGCTCCAAGTTCATGTCTGTCCTGCCCAGCTGGTACTGGGTGATGAAACTAGATATTCTTGCTCCTGGATCCTGCCAGTCATTAACTCTTTTGTATTCCTTTTTTGCGCAGGTGACTTTGTGATCTTGAAAAGCCTACAGATCTATGAGCAGTGATGGTATCATCTGAGTAGCTGTGACCATGGCAATAGCATGAGCAGGCTGGCAGCATGTGAAGATTTAGCACTGGTGAAAAACCCACTAGGAAGGATACCCAGCTTAGTTATTTGAATGAATAGTGACAAAGTGAAATATTTAACATATTAATAATTGTGTTGTGCTCTCATGAGGTTTAGAATATTAGCTTCCCACATGATTGTAACCACAGTTGTATTAAGGAATGCTACTCTAATTATTCTTTTAATGCAGTCTTGGTTCCTTCCAGATTTAGCATTATTTTCTATTTAGGAAGAAATGAACTTCCCAATACCAGATTCATATTGTGAATTGGAGATCTTTTTAGCTTTCCTCTTAGGGGGTTCTATAATTTGCCTGAGATAGTGGTCTACAAGCTTATCACCAATTTAAGAAATGTGAGGATGGGAAGTTCAATTCCCCTGAGGAGAAAAGGCTTTTTCTCCAGTAATGAATTCAATACAGGACCTCAAAATATAGGGGAAGGAGGGGCACAAATCAAAGACCTGTGACTTCAGGCAAGTGGTCCCTCCATGCTCTATCCAAGATCTACATTTAATAATATTCTTATATCGAAGCTAGGTGTAATCCCTGACATAGCTCCTAGTGTTTACTCAAATTGATTCTTCTGACCATGAGAGGTTGGGAAAAGTTTGTCACCAATCTGGCCCCAGGCCTCCATAAAGACAGTCAAGCTCTAGGGTAACAGGGAGAAAAGAGGATGTCACCACAGACTCCGGTTATTTTAGGAATCTTACTGCCAACGCCTAAAAAGCAGCCATTGATCTTAGAAGGTAGATGGAGTACTTGATAAACAAGGTAGCAAAATAACCTTACTTATTTTCTTTAAGAAAGTAAGAAAAGTCATGTTGGGAGTGAGTAAAACCAGGAAAACATTGTATACCATAATACCAAAATTGTGTGATGATCAATTGTGGTGGAGTAGGCTCTCCCCAGCAATTCAGTGATCCAAGACAATTCCAAAAGATTGGGATAGAAATTGCTTCCACCACCAGAGAATTACTGAGACTGAATTCAGATCAAAGTATACTATTTTTACTTTTTTTTCCCCTTGTGGCTTATCCCTTTTGCTCTGATTTTTATTTTACAACATAATTAATGTGGAAATATGTTAAAAATGATTATAAATATATAACAAATCAAATTTCTTGCTGTCTTGAGGAGGAGGGAGGAAAGGGAGAAAAGAAAGGAAAATAAACTTGGAACTCAAAATCTTACAAAAATGATTGTCAAAAACTATCTTTACATGTAATTGGGGAAAAATAGTATTAAGTGGGGAAAAAAGAAAAGTCATATTGGAGTAAACATGGATTACTTTTGGTCCATCCAATCCAGGATTTTGTCTTAAAGAATGACATGAAACAACAGCAACAATAAAACAACATCAGTATACAAAAGTTTCATCTTTTTCATCTTAGGCAGGAACTAAGGGACAACTCTCTATAGAATATAAGTAGACAATTTTGAAAAAACAAAAAAGGGGAAAAAAGTTTATGTCTTCTAATATGAAAACCTGTGAAATATATCTAGGAAATTGAGTAGCAAGTGCAGGACCATTGGTCAGCTAAGTAGCAATATGGATAATTAGAGCAGGAACCTAAAGTAAAGAAGATGTGAAGTAGAATTCTACCTCAAATATTTACTAGGCAGTACAATACCTAATTTATTTGAACAAAATGTAGGCTCTTCCTATTTTTAAAGACTTCAAGAGGAGAAGATCCAAACCCTTTCAATCTTCTCATTCTCATTCCCTTTCATCTTTCTCTCAACCTGTTAATTGCCTTTACAATTTCCCCCAGCTATATCCAAACTCTCCACCATCATTTATCATTATAAAAATTCCCATAAAGACACTGCATTTCACTGGTTGACTAACCAAGACTGAGAATGATCAAATTGCAAAGGACCTATGTTTCTGTAGGGCTTCTTTTCCTGGTTCACTAGAAAAGGAATTTGCATGTTAAAGAAGTCCTTTTTTCATGTTGTTTCTTAATTCTGAAGTTCTGTGTGGCTATGACTGCTCACTGCTGCATTCCAGAGGATGTGAGGTTAGGAATAGTCTAAGGGAAGAGGCTGTGGGAAGATTAGGACAACACCCCAGACGGGAGAGGTATACTACCAGTTCTGACCCTGATTTCTCACAAACATCAATGGAATAGGAAGGGCGTGCTTTACAATTGAGATTCATAGGACACTGAAGAAAAAAAAAATTCTACCTTAAAGAGTAGTATGAAATGACTCAAAAAAGAATTTAAAAATCAAATGAAGGACATTGAAGAAAAACTTTTTTTTAATCCAAGAAAAATAAGATTATGAAAAAAGTCAATTAACTAGAAAAGAAGATACAGAATCTCAAAGATGAAAATGACTCTTTGAAAATTAGAATTGGGCCAAAGAAAGTCAGTGAAGTTATGAGAGACCAAGAAATAACAAAACAGATTATAAAGAATGGAAAAATAGAACAGAATGTGAAACATAAAAAAAATGACAAATTTGGAGAACAGATCAAGAAGAGAAAACATAATAATTGGACTGTCTGAAAGTTGTGACCAAAAAAAGGTTTGAGACAATAATTCTAGAAATAATCTAAGAGAATTATTTTGGAGTAATAAAACATGAAGGAAAAGTAGAAATCGAAAAAATCCACTGATCACCATCTCAACAAGCCCCTTTGTGGAAAACACATAGGAACATTATTGCCAAGTTTTGAAACCCCTAGATAAAAGAGAATATTTTGCAAGAAAAAAAGGGGAAAAAAATTCAAATATGCTAAAGCTATGAGTAGAATTGTACAACCACAATAAAAGACTGCAGGTCCTGGAATCTCGTCTACTGACAATCAAAATAACTAAGCCTGTGGCCAAAAATATCTTATCCAGCAAAATTATAATATTGAACAAGAAAAAATGGACATTCAATGAACTTGAAGATTTTCAGGACTTTCAACCAAACTCGAAGTTAATAGAACATTTAACATTTAAGAGTCAATATCAAAGATCAGTTTCAAGGAACTCAACATGGACAAATTGTGTTTTTTTTTAACATGGAAAATTTATAGCATATGTTTAAAATTGACATCAACAATACAGCAGCTCAAAAGAAAGATTGGGACAGAGTTAAGGCAAAAACAGTATGTTATACCAATGAGATGCAGAGAAAGAATAGACACAGAGGTATTGGGGGGGAGAAGGTCTAGTAGTTCTGAAAACCTACTTACATCAGAAATTGGTTAAACAAGTAATACCACATTTATACCATGAAGGGGATAGCAACTTTTAAAATTAAGAATCAAATTCACTCTCATTCTAGCTTATAATCACTGTATCTATGTGACGGGGTATATGTGTATGTATATATCTACATATGCATGTAATATATATATATATATATATATATATATATATATATATATATATATACATTTTAAACTTTAACCTGCTTGGGGATAGAGGGGAATGAAAGGGGGCGGGGAAGTGCACAGCAGAGAACAAAAGTACAATTTACAAGGAAGTAAAGAAAAGATGGACATTCATGAATATAATGTCTTCTACTAATATATATATATACTTTCTTGAGCTGATATTTGTTGTTATATATTTTGAATTTTCCTTGATATTCTGCTGGGCAAATGATAATGTTTTCTTTTGTTTTGTTTGATTTTGTTTTGTATTCCTTTTTTGTTTTTCTATTCTGTTTCTTTACTTAAAATAAATTTAGAAAAAAAATAAAATAAAAAAGAAATAAAAATACAATACAACCTTAAAAAAATTCACAATATCACAGGTTCACAATATCAGTTTCTTTCCTCTATAAAAGATCTATTTGTTGTTAAGAAAGCCATTGTAGTAATGCCAGCCATTATTCCATTCTTAGCTAACTTTATCTTAAATTGAGAAATAATTAATATAATAAAGAACCAAGGACAACTTGCTGTGTACATGCCTAAGTAACCTGTTAGGAACTTCAGCAGGAGAAATGTGCTTAGGGTAACTCCAGAGGAGACAGGCACAGGACCTTCAGCAAAAGACGGATTATAGAGATTATCAGTTCTTAGATCACTAGCTGTATGGGATTTCAGAGACCATTTAGTCTGATCCCCCCTCATTTTAAAGATGAGGAAATTAAAACCCAAGGAGGTCACAAGGGTAGAAAGCATGAGAAACGAACAATGAAGGACCTCTGAATCTTCAGTCAATGCTCTTTTCATTGTAACAAGGTGTTTTTTACTGTACAATTCTTTTGCAATGAAGAAAAATGGCTAAAAAGAAACCATTTTTACAATATTAAATAAAGTTTCCATTCCAACCATTTGATGTAATAATAATTTGTTTCTAAACCTAACCTATAGAGGACGAGGAGGACCTGAGTTCAAATGTGGCCTCAAACACTTAACTCTTACTAGTGGTGTAATCCTGGGCAGATCACTTAACTCCAACTGCCTGACAAAAATTAAAAAAATAAAAATAAAAAAGGACGTAAACCTAATTTGTTATTTTGTTTAAAGGGGGGGCTACTATTGAGAAACTCCCTTAACCAAGACAGATCAGCCTCTTCTCTGCAATATATAATCTTAGAGAATTGTGGGGTGGAGGGAATTAAGAGTGATCATCTTAGAGCCATAGAACTCCATGTCTACAGTGATATTTGATTCTAGGTCTCCTTAACTACAAGTTCACATCTTTTGTTCCAAATCTATCTTCTATATAGCTTAATACCTTGAGTTAGAATTCAAATGCATTATGGTACCAGTGTAAATGTTAAATCAATCATTTCTAGTTATTGAGAATCCAGGAAAACTCTTTTTCTCATATAAGTAGACCACAGATCTTCCTCTGTGGGAAAATGACTCCTTGCTCTGGTTCCTGAAAGCTCCCAGGGAGTATATTCAGTTAATGTACAGTAAATATTTATTGTTAACAATAATAGTGTCCAATTTCTTTTTCTTTTTTTTTGGTTGAGAGAATAACATTTTCTAACTTCTCACAGAATGTTATATAGGATGAATATTATTCTGTACAGTATATATAAAAAAAAACTTCTGCTGCCAATTTTCTTTGATAATAAATATATTTTATATATATACCATTGTCATTGCTCTGGTCCCATGACAGATGACAGGATATAAAAAAGAGTCCTGCCTTAGAGGCTATTCTGTTTCATAAAAATCCAAAAGAAGCTGAAAGTCAAATATTTAAAGCCAGAAATTGTCTGATATAAGATCAGTTCTAAACCCCTTATGGCAATCTAAGGACTTCGGTGACTAGGGAGTATTGATTGTCAGTGGTTCATGACAAATCTACCTCTTCCTCTTTGACAAGGAAAAACTTGCTTTCACTTATGAAGTGTAGAATTAGAAAATATTAATATTGAATAAGTTTCACAAAGATTTTCCATGCCTCATTTTGAAATACAGGTATCCCTCCTTAGGACAAATAGGTTTTTCCAGAGTACTATAGATTCATATCACAAAAGGATCTTAGAGGTCAAAATTCTCAAAGGTTATTTTAGTACAAAGTACAAAGCTCCACCACGCTGAAAAGGCTTTGTGTTCAATCTGGTCACAGTTTGTTCCCCAAGAATTGGTCTAGCTGAACTTGGAGAGGCTCACCATCTCCAGAAAATTGTCCTCAAGCAATGACTATCTTGGACCAGAAAACTAACAACATGGCTTTTTAAGAAAGTGATTTCCAAAGTGGGGTATATGCCTGTCATAAAGCATATGCAAGGTTACCCATTTGAGTGTGGAATTAACCAATCAGAAGATACTTCCATCAATATAGCCAGTTGCTCAACATATTTCAAACAGAATCCTACTTGCTTTTTCTACCAATATTTCCCAATGCTCCCCTTACTCTGCTCTGCTATGGATCCACTAGACTCAATGGTTGCTTAAGCTCTTTCCCACTCTCACTCCCCTTAGACCTGGAATCGAGGCATCTATAATAGGGTCTTGGACACCCAGAAGCTGGGTTGGCATCTTAGTGGTTGATGCCCTTCAGCCTGACTTAGCTGGCTGAACTTCCCAGTTAGTTAAGAACCTAGCTTGCTCAGATTTGTTTTCATCATAAGAAGTAATTTTTCAATATTGAAATTTACCTGCTTAACTACTTATATGGATAAATTAGCTGCATAATTAAGTATTAAAAACAATTATTATTTATTTGTCTACTTATTCTCCCAATACACATATAGGGATTTTTTTTTAATTAAAAGAATCAAATTCACTCTCACATCAAACTCATTCTAGCTTATAATCACTGTGAAAGTAACAGTAGACCAAACTATTAAGTATAACTTTAAAATTCTGCTATTTCTTATTTTTATTTTCACTAAATTAAACATTAGTAATATTTAATAAATTAGTATAATAATCTATGTATAAGAGGCAATGTGATATGGTAAATAGAAGGTAGAACTTTAGAGTTAGAAAAACCTAGAATCAAGACTTTTCTCTATTATAGATTGCCTAAATGATCCTAAACAAGTCATTTAATCTCTAATTGCCACCAGACAACTCTCTAAGCTCAAAGGTGTCAAACATGCTGCCCATGGCCCAGTTTGTGTGCAATCTGTACCTGTCCCAAATACAGCCTCAACCAGACAAAAATGGAAATGGAAAATATTTAACAAAATAAATACAACAAAACACAGATAATACATTTTAAAACCAAGCCAATATTAGGCCCCCAAGGATTCTTATGTAGGTATGTATAGTCCTTATTTCTGTGAGTTTGATACCATTGCATCCAAACTTATAAATTTCAGAGCAAGTGCTAATTTGTACTGATAGAACTCTTTGTGTCAATGAAATCACAAGTATGTGGGGAGGTCAAGAGGAGAAAAGAAGAGAATGTTAACCTGAAAATTAAATAAAATTGAATTTAAGAAGAAGAAATCACAGAGCTAATTCAAAGAAAGGCACATAGATTTTATTAGGTATAAACAAATATATTAGGAGTGTGTGCTCAGAGGTTTAGTATATATATGCACATATATGTTATATTTCTCCCCAATTATGTGTTAAGATAATTTTTAATGTTTGTTTTTTAAAACCACTCAAATAAATTGAATTACAACAAATAATTTTGAAGTGGAATTAATTTTTCATCTTTAAAAATATGATCAATATTCATGGTTAATTGTATCTCATCAATATCCTTGCTAAAAAGGGGTGCACTTTAAATGAATTCATTTTTGTACTGGAATTCATCTTATAAAATGGATTTCTGATTTCTGTTTGTGGACATAGAGATAGGTAATATAGATGATAGATAAAATTATGAATTCCCTGGACTAAAAGATTCCAAATTTGAAAAGACATGAAGTTAAGCTAACTTTCATTATCTTACATGTTTATTGGCAAAGTAAACTGAAATTTATTTGAGACCAGTTTTATAGGAAATTTCTATAAATGATCTGAGCTGAAGAACAACAAACCACACACTAGACCCACCAGACTATAACAGATGTTTCTAGAGGAAGGAAAACATCTATTTTTCTCTTTGCATCTTTTATCTGTAAGGTCTACTAATTAAAGGGAATTTCCCTCTTTTATTTTTGTCCATGTTATCAAAGGGTATTGCCCCTTTTGGTTTGTCAAAAGTGTCATCCATCTTTCTCTTTTTCCTCTCATATTGTCTCCCCTCATAAGTCTCATAATTAAGCACTTGAAGTGTTTGATGGACATGTTTGTCTTTGGTTTAAAAGACATGACCAATTCTCCAAGTGATAAATGGATATGAACAGGATATGAACAGACAATTTTCAAATGAAGAAATTAAAACCATTTCTAGTCATATGAAAAAATGCTCCAGATCACTATTGATTAGAGAAATGCAAATTAAGACAATTCTTAGGTACCACTACACACCTTTCAGATTGGCTAAGGTACGGGGAAAAGATAATGACGAATGCTGGAGGGGATGTGGGAAAACTGGGACATTGAGACATTGTTGATGGAGTTGTGAACGAATGCAACAATTATGGAGAGGAATTTGGAACTATGCTCAAAAAGTTATCAAATTGCATATACCCTTTGATCCAACAGTGTTTCTACTGGGTTTATATCCCAAAAAGATCATGAAAAAAGGAAAAGTTTCCACATGAACAAAAATGTCTGTGGCAGCCCTTTTTGTAATGGTCAGAAACTGGAAATTGAATGGGTGCTCATCAATTGGAGAATGGCTGAATAAATTGTGGTATATGAATGCTATGGAATACTATTGTTCTATAAGAAATGACCAACAGGATGATGTCAGAAAGGCCTGGAGAAACTTGCATGAACTGATGTTAAGTGAAGTGAGTAGAACCAGGAGAACATGGTACAATGTTCTCCACAATAACAATGTTGTTGAAGCTGGGGTAGGATCTCTCTTTGATGCTGGGCTCAGGGAATGTTGCCCATGGGGCCTGACCCTCACTCCATCCCCACTCCCCCATCTGGGTTAGAAAGATATTTGGGCAAGGTTGTGTGGGGTCCCCAAAGCTGTTGCTGCTTCCCCCATTTCTACAGGTGAGGTGGAATTTGAGTTTCCTTACAATTCTTTAGTTCTTTTCTTAATCTGAACAGAGATTAGCGGGATTAGCAAACAGAGGGACTTGGACTGTATCAGTCTTGTTAATATTCCTTACACCTGAGATACACTCAGGACTCTGAGAGTGGAGTGTGCTGGGTGATCAGGGTTGTGAAGAGAGGGTCCCTTAATACCTCTGAAGGGCTGCTTTCCCAATGGAGCAGAAGGGGACTCAGGACAACATAGGAGTCAAGGAAGGATTAGCAAAAAGTTGAGATTTACCTAGTTTGATTTTTCACTTCTTTCAGAATGGGAAAAAATATCCCTAATATCCTGCAAATGATTAATTGCTAAACTCCTTTATCATAGCTCTCAAAACTTTGAGAATCTGCTAAGATGTCATTTTAGCAAGTTTATAATTTTAATTCACTAATTATTTCTGTAGCCCCTAGTTTGGCCAGAGCTGGGGTCCACAGGATAAAGTCAGTATTTTTCCCCTTGTAAGGGTGTTAAGAAATCTTTCTCAGTGTTCTAACTATACTATAGTTTTTTTTTTCTTGCTGGTTGCATTTTAAATCTTTCCAGGTAACAAGATCTAGCTCACAGAATAGACATGATACAGACATTCTACACAAAGACACAGACAATACAAGATTATATAATGATCAATTCTGATGGACATAGCTCTTTTCAATAGGAGGTGATTCAGGTTAGTTCCAATGGTATTGTGATGGAGAGAGCCATCTGCACCAGGGAGAGACTATGGGGACTGAGTGTGGATCATAAGATAGTATTTTCACTTTGTTGTTGTTATATGCTTGCATTTTGTTTTCTTTCTCATTTTTTCCCTTTTGGATCTGATTTCTCTTGTATAGAATGATAATTGTGGAAATATGTATAGAAGAATTGCAAAAAAAGAGATGGTCAAATGACTATCCTTTTAAATTTAATAACTTGTGGGCCTGTTAATAAGTTGTTGCCCCCCCAATAAAATAAAATAAAGTGCTTAAATGCACATAATATTGACTAGAACAGAGCTCAATGAGGCAATCATCTCTTGTCATTTTGGAAATTATTAGTGGAATCCAACAGCAAATTAGATTCATTGGTTTCTAATAAGATCATAAGAACATAATCTAGAAACACAAGGAACCTCAGTGGTGATCTAGATGTGTGCCTCTGTTTCATAGATCAGGAAACTGAAGCATATGGACATTTTCTTGACATTCTACAACTTAATAATTTTAAACTTTATCAAACTAAATGTAATACTCAATATAAGGACTGACAAAAAAAAGAGTATAAGGGGATACTTGCTTTCCTATTCCTAGAAACTATGCTTCTTTGAATGCAAGACAATATTGCATTAACTTGTTTTGATTATTGTTATTGGAATTCCACAAAAATTCCCAGATACATATTTTTTCAGAAATACTGCTATTTAACCAAAAATTCTTCCAGTTTATACTATAAATCCAATTTTAATAAATAGATTTAAAACTTACATTTACTCATTGATTTTCATCACTTTTTTAAAGTTTTAAGTTTCAAACTTGTTTATTATTTCTTACATCACAATAATATTCCATTAAAATCATATACCGCAGCTTGTTTAGCTATTTCCCAGTTGAATGATATCCCATTAGATTTTCAAATCTTAGATACTAACAAAAAGAACAGCTATAAATATTTTAATGCAAATAAGCCATTTCCTCTATTTTTGGGGATGTCTTTGGGATATATTCCTAGCAGTGATATTGCTGGATCAGTGAAAATGGAGTTTTATAGCCTTGGAGATAGTTCCAATTGCTTTCCAGAATGGTTGGATCAGTTCACAATTTCACCAACAATATATATTAAATTATTGTGGTTTTTTTTACTTATAGAAATTATGATATTTAAAAAGCTTCACTACTCTAAGGCATGCAGAGCACTCACATAGTTGGATTCACCCCATGTCTGAAATGCTTGCCCTTCTTACCAGCCTTTGGAATCCCAAATATTAAGTGAAGGCTTCCATATGTCGCACCTTCTAGGAAATGTCTTTCCTGAATCCTCTTGTTCTTCATGCTTTCCAGTCCCTTAAAATTATTTTATAATTACTTAATGTTTTTATATTTGCTTAATCCTTTATTTACATTTCAAATTTACTTGGCACATTTCATTGAAATGTAGTCAGCCTACATACTTATCTGTATATATCCATGTAGTAAAATTCAAGCTTATATTCAGAGATGCTTTTCAGTGTTGTTTTTTTTTTTTGTTTTTTTTTTTTTGTTTTTTTTTTTAATACACAGCACCTAGCACGATAGCCCTTTTAACTGACATTAATTGAATTAAATCAAACCGAAGTGGTTAAGAACTGCATTAGTAGAGGGAGCATGCATATCAATGTAATCTGGGACCCTGCAATTTTGAAGTAAAATTCAACAGTACTTTGAAAGCAATATTTTCTCTTAATTAAAGGTGTAAAAACAGCCTTCTGTCTCTATCAAGTTTTGTTAGTACTTCTATTGACTAAGAAAATGGAAAGGAAATTGTAGTGTTAGGTGTTACTGCTAAAATTGCACTTCAGGATTAAAAGGAAAAGGAATCAAAGGATGAAACTGTTTATGTAATTATTTATGGCAGTTTATCTTAGATCATTTTTTTTAAGTTCTCCAGAGGGAGAGAGGAAATGGTTGTTTCCTGTACACATAACTTGCTTGGTCATGATCACCAATTTGGGAATTGCAATGAGCAATGCTTGTAATATATACATATATGTACATATACATATATATATATATATATATATATTTGTGTATATGTATATATGATCTGAATATATTGCATATATATATGTACACACATGCACACACACACACACATACACACACACACACTCCATTTTGTTTCTTTATCAAAAAGGAATGTGACCTGCTGCTCTCAACCGTGATCTTCCTGCCCAGCCTTCAGCTTTCACAAGTCTGGAATTCCACAGCCCTTGAAGTACTGGACAGTGCCCAAGTGGAGGGGCCATAGGGCATTTTCAAATCCCCCTATAAATCTCCCTAGAAAATCCTAAGGATTTATGTGAAAAGAAAGAAGCAGAATTGCTTCTCATGAGCCAAACACTCATTTTTAGGCTGAAAGTCTCATGCTTAAATGATTGTGTTGAAATGTGGCAGGAGGTCCTTACTACTCTAAGATGACTGGAGAATAGTGAGTCTCTGATAAGAGGATCTCAGTAAAAGTTTGAGAAGTGTCTATGGACAGGAAACAGCAGGGACAACAGAGAGGCATCTTAAAAGTAAAACACTGAGTTATTTTCTTTCTCATGCAGTTCTCACACTGGGATACCTGATTTTTCCAAATGGTTTATATATTTTTATTTCTTTTAAAAATATTTATTTTAAATACAGATTGTTTTATGAATCATGTTAGGAGAGAAAAATCAGAGCAAAAGGGGAAAATTGTGGGAGAGGAAAAAAACAGAAAAAAGAATTGAATATATATATATATATATATATATATATATATATATATATATATATATATATATATATATATATTCAATCTCCATAGTTCTTTTTCTGGATGCAGATGGCATTTTCTGTCCAAAGTCTATTGGAGTTGTTTTGCATCACTGAACCACTGAGAAGAATCAAGTTTTTCATATTTGATCATCACACATTTCTGCTGCTACTGTGTGCATTGTATTCCTGGTTCTGCTCGTTTCATTCAGCATCAGTTCATGTAATCTTTCCAGGACTTTCTAAAATCATCTTGTTCATCATTCTTTATAGAGCAATAATTTCCAATATCTCCATGTACCACAACTTATTCAGCTATTCCCCAATTGATGGGCATACACTCCTTTTCCAATTCTTTACTACCACAAAAAATTACTACAAACATTTTTGCACACGTGGATGCTTTTTCCTTCATTTATAGCCCTTTGGGAGTTTATATTATTTTAATCATGTAGTGTCTATTGGTTTATTGACATAGCCAATTCTGCAAACCAGCTCTGCATTTTTGGCATAAATCTCACCTAGTCATAGGGTATAATCCTTGTGATATATTGCTTGATCTCCTTGGTAATATTTTATTTTTTTAGTTAATTAATTTTAATTAATATTTAATTTTTTGCAGGGGTGAATATTAGAAAGCTTGAAAGGTAGATAAGAGTCCAGTTATGAAGAGGTTTGAACACCAGAAGATTTTTTATTTGGTGCTAGAAATGATGGTGATTGAGTTTGATATATAGAGGTGCTGGGGTGGGGGACATGGCCAGTTCTGCTCTTCAGATTAATGATGGCTAAATGAAGGATAGCCTGGAGTGGGGAGAGAGTTGAGTCAGTGAGACCAAATGGAAAAGCTATTAGCAATAATCCAGGCATAAGGTAATGAGGGCCCAAACCAAGGTGAAAAGAAACTTATATGAGAAATGTTACAAACATAATATCAATAAAACTCAACAACAAATTAGTTATAGGGGTAAATAGGAACAAGCATGGGTCACATTAGGAGGATGGTGATACTTTTAAAATATTAGGGAATTTACGGGCTGTTAGATAGTGCAGTGGATAGAACACCAACCTTATAGTCAGGAGGACCTGAGTTCAAATCTCAGACACTTGACACATAGTAAGTGTGTGACTCTAGGCAAGTCACTTAACCCTGATTGCTTCACCAAAAACAAGTAAATAGATGTTTACAAAGAGATCATTTAAAAAGGGAAAAGGTGTTATATTGCAGAAATATTTATAACTGCCCTTTACATGATGACAAAATATTGGAAATTGGAAAATCAACTGAAGAATAGTTGAACAAGCTGTGGTATATGAAAGTAATGGAATCATATTGTGCAATAAGACATGATGAATAGACAAATTTCAGAAAAATCTGTAAAGACTTGTATAAATTGATATAAAGTGAAGTAAGCGGGACCAGGAAAACATGGTACACATCGTCAACAAAATTGTATGATGATCAATTACGATTGAGCCAGCTCTTAGCAATGATCCAAGACAAGTACAAAGGACTCATGAAGGAAAATGCTACCAATAATCAGATAAAGAATTGATGGGCCTGAAATGCAGGTCCACTGATTTTTCTTGTGCAGCATGATTATTGTGGAAATATGCATAGAAGAATTATACATGTTTACTTGCCACCTAGAGGAGGGAGAAAAAAAAAAGGAACACAAAGGTTTTCAAGGGTGAATGTTGAAAATTATCTGTGCATATGTTTTGAAAATAAAAAGCTTTAAAAAGAAATGCAAGCCAGAATATGTTTTTTCACTTACTTGAATTTTTTTCATGTTGTTTTTTCCTTTTGATCTGTTTCTTCTTTTACAACTCTGATAAACATGGAAATATGTCTTACATGATAGTACACATATAAACTATATCAAATTGCCTACCATATCCAGAAAAGGGAAAGGAAGGGAGGAAAGGACAAAAATTTGGAACACAATACCTTTACATGTCATGTAAAATTTTTTTCTTGACATATTAGTGGGAGGGTAAATTAAATACTGTTTAAAAATATTAGGGAATTGGGGCAGCTAGATAGCACCATAGATAGAGCACCAGCCCTGAAGTCAGGAGGAATTGAGTTCGAATGTGACCTCAGACACTTAGCACTTCCTAGCTGTGTGACCCTAGGCAAGTCATTTAACCTCAATTGCCTCAGCAAAAAAAAAAAAAAAAAAAAAATTAGGGAATTTAGGAAGAAGGGAAGGATTTGGGGAAAATATATGAGTTCAGTTTTGAACCTGTCAAGTTTAAGAGATCCAATAGGTATCTGGAAATGCAAGTCTGGAAGTTAAAAGAGTTTAAGTAAATCTGAGTCCATGGAAAATGATGAGATCACCAAGAAAAATAATATAGAGGTAGAAGGCAAAAGGGCCCAGGCCAGATTCCTGAGGGAATAACTACAATTTAATGGGTATGACCTAGGTGAATGTCTAGCCAAGTAAACCAAGGGAATAATCAACCAGGTATGAGGAGAGCTAGGATGGTATTAAAGATAGGACTTGGAGGATTCCAAATCAAGTCAGATGAGAGACTAGGATTAGAGTAGGGATTGATGAAACTAGTGTTTCTAGATAGGAAAGGCGTCCAGTCAGGGAGCCAGGGAGTATTGGGAAGGTATGGTGATGATATTCCCACCAAACTGAGTGAGAAGAGGACGAAATCCCTGACAGCAAAGGCTTCAGCAACCCTAGTTTTGAACTAGGCAGTAAGGATTAATATGGAAAATGGCTCTTTTTACACTCTAAGAGTTTGTACTAGGCTGGAAGGACAGATAAGAAATAGTTTTCAAGGATATAAGTTATATTTAAAGCCTAGGAATATGGAGCAACTAGGAAGACACAGGCAGATGCCAAAGCATAAGAAATGATACCTCATCATCCCTGTCCCCTGCTTCTGTTTTATAGATGAAGAAATTGAGATGAAATGGCTTGCCCAGAATCACTCAGCTAGGTAAATGTCCAAAGCTAGATTTGAATTCAGGTCTTTTTGATTCTGAACTTACTACTCTATCTCCTGGGCCACCCGTTTGAGCAACACTGACAAAGCAGGACAGATGGGTGGCAGATCTAAGTGTGTTCCCTGTTCAGGATTTCAATCGGATGTGAGCAGAACTGAGCCCCTTAGTTAGGGTGAAGTGGGCCCAACTGGCCAGAAAAGCTTATCAGGCCAGGAATTAGACTGTAATCAGCAGCAGGAGGCAAACACTTCTCTATATATTATATGAAGATTTCCAGAAAAGTAAATAGAAGGGACAACAAAGCCCGGTGTTCAGTGTTTAAAAGATACTTACCTCTGTCTGGCTTGAGTGGCTTTGCCAAGCTTGTAAGAAAAAAAAAGTATTATGAAGGGCTTTAAGTGGCCACATACAGTGCCAACAGTAACATAAGTTGCCATGGCAGCTAATGTACAATTCCCTCATAATAAATAATGGCCATCTTATCAGTTAAAAAAAAAAAAAAAAAAAAAGCAAAACCATGTCTCCTATTGAAAATGGACAAATCTTAAGAAAGATTCTCATTTCCTTCCAATTTTTTTTCTCTGTACTTTATTGGTGATTGGAAAAGAGCATGTGGATTGTGTTTGGCTCCCAAATAGGAAACACACTTCACTTAGCAAACTTAGCAGAGTTTTCTCTAAGGAAAGTATTTAGTATTTTGTATTTCATTGTGTTGTACAGCAGAGAATATTTGAAGTATCAGGAGTTGCTGCAAGAATTATAAGAGAGATCAGGTAGTCATTCTCCTAGAAGAAAAAAAAAAAAGGAAGTTTTATAGTCAAGACACTTCAAGGGAAATATCCACTCTCTTCAGTGCACAGAAGGAAAAATACAGCCTGTGTGATCCTAGCTAAGTCACTTCCCAATATGGACTTCAATTTCATCTTAAAATGAGACGATTGGACTCAATGGCCTTTGAGGTCTTTTCTAGCTCTATGATCTTATGCCATGATCCTCGTATAATGTCTGTAATAATCCGTCTACAAGGGCCTTTAAAATTCTTTGGGAGATGTTCTCAAATAAGACTCAGATTCAGCATGAAAGGCCTTTGACAGTTTGAGCTTACCCCTTTGTTTAATTGGTACAGCCTTGCCTCAACCCTTTATAGAAACCAGAGATAGAAAAAAAAAAAATTCATGAGGTCATCTTGTCAATGCCCTGCGGGGTCAGCATAAGCCTATTCTCCGCAGGACTGAGGAGAGAGAGAGTTTCTTTCAGCAAGTTTGAAAGGATTTGAGTAATGTGGCTTCCACCACTTCCTTTGGCAAGCTTCAGCATTCCCAGGCTAAGATGGTCATTTAGCCCTTTCAAGATGGTTGGTTTGTCTTGGAGGCCATTGTTTCCCAAGCAACAAATTCACATAGGCTGTGGGCTGCATGGTAAAAGCTATATCATGGGCACACGGAGGTTTTCATGGAATCCATATTGGGATTTTTTGGTGTATTTCATCCACTCCATTACTAGACTTTCTTTACTTAATCTCAGACCTATTGCTGTTTTTTTTAATTCCATTGGTGATTTTCAATTAATAAGCATTTTTATCTCTCTTTCACCCCCCTCCAAAAAATAGAAAACAAACCTTTGTAACAAATATCATAATCAACCTTAGCTGTTTAAATAAAAACAGGCAACAGCCTTTGAATTTGGCACCATGGAGCCAGTAACACTGATAGAATCCATTAAGATTTGTCAAGCACTTTACAATTATTATCTTCATTTGATCTTTATCACAATTCCAGAATGTTGGTGCTATTATTATCCCATTTTATAGTTCAGGAGACTGAGGCAAACAAGTTAAGGGACATGCTAAGAGTCATGAAGCTAGTAAGTATCTGAGGATGGATTTCAACCCTGGTCTTCATGACTCTAGCCCCAGTGCTCTGTCCATTGTGCCACATAACTGCCAGGACATGGTAGTTACTAATATAAAAAGTTAGTTATTGGTAATAGCAATAATCCTCATTTCTGCCTTATTTTCTTTAAAATTTCATTATCTTTTTCAAAAGCTAACCTCAGGTGCTAGTCCTCCCAAAGATTCTTCCTAAGAGTCCAATAAACTGATGCAGAGCAAAGTTGGAAGAATCATACATAAAGAAAATAACATTAAAAGGAAAAACAATTTTGAAAGCTTTAATAAATCTATGATATATGCTATGATAAATCACAAATCCAAAACAATAAAGATGAACTACTCCATTCACCTTCTGACAGAAGGGCCATGAACTTAAAATACAAAAAGAAATATTCATTTTTAAACACAGCCAACATGGGAATTTGTTTGACCAGACTATATACCTATGTATTAAGAAAAAAAAAGTTTTTGCTCAATGGTATAATAGGAGTGGGGAGGTAGTAGAAGAACATATTATTAAAAAAAAAAAAAAGGGAGAGAGAAACATATATTTGCTATAATAGGCCATATTTATTTCAATATAATTTATTGTCGTGCAGTGATATTGCTCTAAATTAAAATCCAGGCCCTAAATCACATTGCCAAATAGGAATGGTGAAAATACACTTTATCAACTTGGAAGTGTCAACTTGAAATAACGAAAACTACCAAAGTTGCAATAGCAAGGGTCTTTAATTAAGGCAAGAGAATTGCAATTAGGGACATCTTGCAGCACTGAAGAGCTAGAATGTCCAGAGGGCCAGAAGGGGCAAGGTTTATATACTTCTCAACAGAGAGGGGGTCTTATGGAAGGCACAACCTGGTAAAGGTGTCACATAAGTTGTTTTACCTAATAGCTGAAAGTCCATTGAAAAGGCTAGGGAGGGCTAGGGGGCAGTGACATCTGCTCAGAGCAAGAGGCTCCATGTATAGCAACAGGGGAGTTTCCACAGATATCACAAGACCAACTCTCAACAGGTTTGAACTGCTCCAACCATGGAGGTAACTCCTTCTGATGACTACTTTTAACACTACTAAAAAAAAAAGGTTTTCCGGGCATTGTCCTGATTAGATAGGACTGCCACTAATATTGTTATCTTGTTAATGAATGGGGAATATTTACTGGGGTGGGGGAGAAAGTGTTAAATGGAAAGGATTTAAAGTAGATACCATTTTTTAAAGCCATTGTATTTATACAAAATATATACTGGGTAATAAGACAAATTTTAAGTTAAAAAATCAGTCAAAGCAATAGGATGTCTTTTCTGATCTCACCAATTACTATTGCTCTAGTCCTCTTCAAATTAACTTGCAATTACTTCTCTTTATAGGTGTAGCATTCCACTTTCTACCCACTTACCTAGTAAAATATAAGCTCTTTAGAGGCAAAGATTATTGTGGTTTTATGTATTGGTTTGTTTGGGCTTGGTTTTATATCTCCCTTTATACCATTCATATGACATTCATATAGGTGGTACTTACCTAAGAAGTGTTTGCTGATTTAGATTAAATTGAATCCAGTCATATTATTTTGCTCAAAAAATATTCTTTGGCTCCTTGATACCTATTAAGTTAAATTCTAGTCCCTTTGGCTAGTGTCTAAGGTCTTCCACAAATCTGGCAATGACATATCCAATTTTAGCTAAATTGGAAAATCTTCTACCCCAAAACACATTGCGTACATTTTTGTTTCTACATACTTGGTTGGGCTATACTTAATGCCTGTCTTCTTCCTCTTTTTCAATTATTGAATATCTGCCTACACTTTAATATTGAACCGTCCCTGCATTCCTGGCATAAATATAACTTAATCAGCATTATTCTGGTGATAAATTGTTGTAATCTCTTTGCTAAGATCTTTTTTTTTTTAAGATTTTTGCATCAATATTCATCAAGGAAATTGGCCTCTAATTTTCTTTCTCTATTTTGACCCTCCCTGGTTTAGGTATCAGTATCAGTACCATATCTGTGCCATGAAAGGAATTTGGTAGGATTTCTTCTTCCCCTATTTTTCCAAATAGTTTGTATAACATTGGAATTAATTGTTTTTTAAATGTTTGGTAAAATCCACTTGTAATCTGACTTTGGTGATTTTTTTTCTTAGGGAATTCATTAATAACTTGTTCAATTTCTTTTTCTAAAATGGGATTATTTAAGTAATTTATTTCATCTTCTGTTAATTTGGGCAATCTATATTTTTGTAAGTATTCATCCATTTCACTAATTTCATCAAATTTATTGGACAAAATACCTCCTAATTATTGCTTTGATTTCCTCTTCATTGGTGATAAGTTCACCCTTTTCATTTTTGACATTGTCTGCCTATACTTTAAAGCCTAACACAAACATCACCTCCACAAAGCCTTCTCTTATTCCTGCAAGTGTGGAAGGACTTTTTCTTCCTTGGACTTCATAAAGCATTGTTTTGCACCCCTTTTTGTATATCAAGCACATATTATTTTGTTATCCTATTATCAATTCCCTCTACTTGTCTCTAGCCTTCAAGAGGACTAAGGTCCTGTCTTATGTATACTTTTTATCTTTCGGAGGATGGAGTGGGGGAAGGCTGCCCATAACATGTGCTTAACAAATTTTTATCCAAATTCATAAGATTTATCATTAAAAAGGATTTTAGAGGTCATAGAATCCAACTCTTTCATTTTATGGAATTGAATCTAAATGAGTGATTATGAGAAATCACTTAAGTTCCCTAAACATGTTTCCTCATTTATAAAATGAAATCATAAATGATTTCTCAGATCCCTTACATTCTAAATCATGTGAAATCTGTGAACTGAATAAAGAAAGGCCGTTCTAAAACCATATTGAATTTTCATTACCCAGAATGGAACCTTGTTTGGGACTGTAGGGTTTGGTAGTAGCATCTGTCAGAGAATATCAGGACAATGATCAACAATTCTGAAATCAGGGCTTTCTCCCAGGGCCTCTGCTACCTACTTCATTCTCTATTCTCTTATCCTTATTCCTCTCAGTAATTCTCCTGGATTTCATGATCCTCTTCTACTCTTGCCATCACACACGCACACACACACACACACACACACACACACACACACACACACATACACACACACAGTCCACCTCTGCCTGGCCCTAAGCCCGCACACCTATGCCCAGGGCTGACTTGCTGTACTGAAGACATACATATTCTAAAGCTGGGAGGGACCAAGACAAGGACATAATACCTTATACCCACTATCTTGACCCCACCCTCCTAACCCCACGTCTATCTGGAAATTACCAGATTGGAGAATTGTTTATAGGCTATATCACAGGTATTTTAAGCTGACCTCTCTGGGAGACAGATTACCTTTTCCCAAATTTAACGGCAAGTGACCCAGCCCCAGCCTGCTCCTTTCCGGTGCTCATCTCTTTCTTCATCAAGAGTTCCAAGGTGCTTTGGAGTCTCTGGTATGTTTTCTCCCCATCAGACTATATCCCGGATCTTACTTCCCCTTCGAGACTTGTGTCCTAACAAGCTAGAGGATTGTCTCCTTATCCCTACCTTTCCTTAGGTTACAGAATTGTCAATCATTGCCCTAACGTTCTCTGACATTACAAACCCTATATTCCCAAATTTGCCCAAAGCATTTTCCTAGGTCACTCCCACTACAGCTTCAGGAAGAATCTTAAATGTGATTTCTTTTTAAAATGTCAATCTCAACCTGCTCCTTCCCAGCCCAGGTTTCTATGGCATTAAAGAAAATCAAATATTTAAAAAAAAATGAAAATCAAATATTTCTTGGTCTTTAGATCCCTAAAGAGCCAAAACAGCTCATGACATGTAACTCCTTACTCTTCAGGCTAAAGGAATATTTTCCATGGATTTCAATAGCTATGAATGTAACTTCCCATTTCAGATGCTTTAGGGATGGGGGATGGTTAGGGAGTGACTCTTACTGAGCTAAACCCATCCAGGCCCTAGGATTGTTAAATTGCTCAAGAGGAGGGAACATGCTTTAAAGAAACAAGAATAGCTCAGACCACTCTGTCTCTCATCAAGAAAGTTTCAATAATACATTTCAAAAATAAAGAGAAAAAAAGAGATCCAGTCAATATAAGCCAAAAGATTCAAGTCATCTTTATTAATATATATTCACAGGGTGGGGGATTTAGCGATTTATTTGTGAAAAAAAGTTCCATCCCCAGTCCTTGAAAAATGCACTCTATTATGTGTTATAAAGGAATTGGCCAAGGTGTATGCTTTTGGAAAAAAAAATACATTAAGTCTTTTTTTCCAGCTGAGACTTAGACTTGCTATAAGCAATTCCAGAAGCTTTCTGGACTGTGTTGCCAGAAAAAGAAAAGTAGGTGGGGCAGCCACTGACCTCCAAATGGGAACTTTTTTTTGGTCTCAACTTCCAATTCATTAAACTTGTGGGTACAGTCTACATTCCTCCAAAGGGAAGGGGATGCATCAAAGAGGCATTGATCCTCCAGCCTCCAGAGGTAATATTCTCTGTTACTTCTTTGAGTCTGTTTTCCTAGCAGGCTCTAGACATTGGAAGAACTTGAACAAGGAGAAGGGTCCTTCAAAGAATACTGAAATGAACTGGGAATCACATAACTACAATAGCCCATGTTTTCTTAAAGTGAATTTATATTTCACTAATCCATATCCCTCTCTAACACTGAAAAAGAAAAATTAGCCACATATCTGCATACAGTGACAAGATACTGGTGTTTCTGTATCCCAAACCACAATCACTACTCCTCAGGATAATACAGCTGCACTCAGTGCTGGGAAGTTCAGAAAGAAAGAACTAGCCTTTCTTTACTCAGTTTATGGATTTCACATGATTTAGAGTGAAAGGGATCTGAGAGATCATTCATGATTTCATTTTATAAAGAAGGAAACAGGTTTAGAGAGCTTATATGACTTTCTCAAGATCCTTCATTTTGATTCAATTCTACTCCACAAGAAAGGAAAGACATCTTCATAACTGACCACATACACTTCTCAAGAAGCTCAATAGCACCTGATAAATAGAAAAACTCTTCATTCTTGCAGACAGGTGCTGGATGCTCAGACTTTTCAGGAAGGGAATTGGGTCAGCTCAGACAGATATGCATTCAAGGTGAATATAACAAACATAGCCAGTCTATTATAGAATAGGAAAAAACCCTCTGCTGGCACAGGAACATAGTACTTTGTCCCCTCCCAGGAAAAGAGAAACAATTCATATGTGAAAATCCCAAGATGCCCATGGATGTCTTGGAACTTATTTATGGCCCTGACAGATTAAGTTTGTTTGGGACCTCCCCTCCTGAATAGGGGATCCATTTGCTTGGTTTTACAAGGCCCAGATTTCTACACAGATAACTAATTAACATTCTTTTGGTTTTCTAAGAAATTGCTTTGCAAATGCTGCATTCAAATCTGTGACACTAGCCTGTAGAGGTCCCCCTGAAGCACGAATTTCCAAGTTTTGTTTTTTTTTTAAGGCTTTGCATTCACGCAGAAATGGCCTGGCCTTCCCTTTTCTTTCCTTCAATGGCTATGTTAATGAAACAGTTGGATGTTACTGGACCTACAAGCTGCCTATTGGACAATTCCTCGGCAGGGGAGGCTTGCATCAGACTCATGATATGTCGCATTTAAAAAAGAAAAGAGGCAAAGATGTGGGAGAATGGGGATTTGGAGGTTGGGAAGTTCTCCAACACTTTCAGCTTTGTATATTGAGATGTAAAAGATCTCAATCTTCTGAATTATTGGTGATAAATAGCTCTTCAAGACTAGCACTGATGAAATGGGATCTTTCTTGGAGTGAACCATCTTTTAGGAGAAAAGAAGCTGCCTTGAGCAATGTGACCTCAGTGGCAGAGAAGCACATGGGTCATATTTGAGATTTACAGCAACTATTTCTGTGTCTGGGAGATTCGCCTTTAAATAGAAATCTCATACAATACAGTCTCACAGAGTTCTCTGCCAGCTACAAGGCCCTTCTAGGGAGGAAAACTGTATGAAAAGTGCTATATGGGTTTAGAGATTCTCACATAAAAGAACCCAACTGTCTGATTCTTATCTCCTGCTTTTCAAAAATTAATTTTTGAAATAATCAGTGAGAATAAGTAGCCTCTATTTCCAGGGCTCTTTGATTAGTCTATGACTTTGCAGCTTCCCTTGATAGGTTTTCTGCATAATCAATATACCCTGAAAAAGGCATCAAGGTCATTAGCCCTGACAATCCTTAGCAGCAGATGATATTTGGTTGTTTTTGGGAATTGCATCAATCCAAAAAGTTAAATTAAGTATCCTGGAGGCCAGAAAGCTGCTGAGAAGTTGAAGCCAAACCATCTAGCAGAGATCTTGCTAATTCATTTCTCTTCACCCCTCACCAATGGTGAGTACCATTGCCTTTACTAGCTTAGTGTTATAGATGGACTAAGCCAGAAGTGATGTAATGGAACTGTGTCCCCTAATCTTTGAGGACGGTAGGCCACCTGGCCTGGGGAAATGCCTAAAAATGATCCCCATCCTCCTACCTGGTTCCTTGACTGAGAACTGAACCCCAGGCCAGGGTGGTGAAAATGCTGAATCCTAGCCAAAAATGTGGTAAACAAGTCCAAACAAGAGCTGAATATGGGACCAATAATTCATTGTGACTCTCATCAATACTTTTTTATATACCATTAAACACCTGCATTAAATAAGTCCAACTTGGGACAACAATAAAGTGGCAAATTTCTTATTTGTGAATCTGCAGGAGCTTCTGGCTTCTTAGAATGTTTAATAAAAGCTCCCACACAACTCTGCAGTTACTTTAGAATATTACTTTTTTTTTTTTTGGTGTCAACCTTTCCCTCAGTTTCATTCAACTTATTCAAGCATTTACTATGTTCCAGGTTCTTTGCTAAATGCTGGGGATACAAGAAAAGAGGAAAAAGATAGCCCCTGTTCTCAAGGAGCTTACACTCTAATGGATTCTGACTCTTAGTGTCTTACAAGTTAAAAATTAGTTAATATGATCAATTTGAGGAAACTCTTGGATATCTCTCTTCCTTTCTTAGCTAATGCATAGTCTATTGTACAGTTAAACTGAACTCCATTGTTTGTAAACATCTACTACACTTTTCCCCTTCCATACCTTTGTACAACTCATACCTTCTCCCTCGAATGTCCTTCTTGTGTTCCTTGCCCTTCCTCTTCCCCTCTCACATTTTTTATCTAATGAAATGCTATCTGGCTTTCAAAGCTAATCATTTCAAAGGAAATTCTCTATGTAGCAGTATATATATATGGGTTGATTCTTCCAGTGCCCTCTCAGAGTTCTAAGAGGTACCCTGAGAGGTTTTTACTGTTATCAACTGGAGCCCATTTGGCTTTGTTTTCCCCTATTCCCATCTCTGGAGTGCCGTAACTAGCACTCCAGTTTCATTTAACCATTAATTTCAATTCTTTTCTTTCATTCTTTATTTTTTTAGACAAAAATAGCTTTGAAGATAACAGTTATAACAATAGTACAAACATTTCTTCTCAACCATCTCAGGGACATATTCTTACCATGCTATCAGTTTCTTGGGAGATTAGACTCAAATTTAGTTTAGCTCCTCTATAACATTAATCCCATTCATTCATATCCAAATACTGAATCATTGCCAGATGAGTCTTCCTTGGGACATTAATGATGAGCTGAGCTGGCTGCTGACCTGGGATGCTGAGACCTCACTATCCCTACCACCTAAAATGAAGTAACAAATGCAGAGACAAACTAAGGACCCAGGCCTATATTCCCAGGGTTTCTGAGAAGAAATGGCCCAAATTCTTTTCTTGTATGGTGTTGCCCCTCACCAGACACCTTGAGCCAAGTCAAAATCTCCCAAGATTGAAGTCAAACAATTTAGCTACAGAGAAAAACAACCAAAGCCAACTAAAACATTTTAAAAAGGCATTTTCAGTTCCAGTTATGCAGCCGATCATAAAACACTTCTGACCACTTGGTTAACAGACTGGAACCAATGATGGATTGTCTAAGCATCTCTACAGTCTCATTAAGGCACTCTCATTACCAGTCATCACAATTCTCCCAGAAGCAGGGTTCCCAGCCTTTCCACAAGGGAAGTTTGTGACACAGAAACATATTGATAAACTCTGAATGTGCACCAGTCCCTGCTTCTCCATGTCCATGTACAGTCCATGAAGCTTTCTCAGATTCTTGGGGGACAAAAAAAATCTTCAAATAGAAGAGGTCTGAGATTTGCCTGCTGAAGGATTTCTTTCAGTAGGTTCCCTCCAAAAAGTTTCACTTCTTTAGGGCCAGTGTAGGCAAATACAGTTTTAGGCATTCATTTATTATGCCCAAACAAGGCTTTGATTCAAATGAAAACTGTAACTTTTCCAAAAATCTCTCTCCCAATAACTGTGTTTCACTCTCTGAACATAGTTAATTCAAAGTCATTTAATCCCAACACTGAGGAAATCAGATGAAAAATTATTTAATTCTTCCCACCGTTAAGCAGATTAAAAGTTTAAGGCTCTGGTCTCCTGAGCAGTTGTTCTGTAGTAGATATATATTCACTTAGAATTTCTAAAAAGCAAGGAATTTACATTCTCTTATATACTCTCAGTACATTGCCCAAGGACAGTGATTTATTAAATGACTTGTCTTAGTTCTGACCACTAGCATGGATAGTGGCAGAATTCATCATGCCATCCAGCAATAATTTCGAAAATTCACCTAATAAACTGTTTTTACTTTGACTTTTTTATGTACTTGGGAAGTCAAAGAGATATTTTTATCTGTGCCACTATATTTTTAAAAAATCAAGTTTTCTGATAAGACATAAATCACTGTATCTAAAAAAGTTATAGAATTACAATTACATAGTAATTTACATAAAGCAATCTTTTAAGTTGTAGAAGATACTTCCATTTATATGTATTGGACTAAATGACCTCAAAAGTTCTTTTTTAACTTTGAGATCCTGTGCATATTCAACTTGAGAGAGCTCTTTAAAAAGTATTGGATGGATAAGTGGAAATGAACATTGCAATGTAGTTCAGTTGTGTTTAACTCTTAATAATGCCATTTGGGGCATCTTGACAAAGAGTGATTTGTCATTTCCTTCTCTAGCTCATTTTACAGATATGGAGACAGAGTTAAGTGACTTACCCAAGCTCACATCTGAAACCAAATTTGAAGTTAGAAAGATGAATCTTCCTGACAGGCCCTGCAGTCTATCTACTTTGTTTCTCAAATGCCCTAAATAATACATTGTTCCCCTCCTTTTCCCCCAAACCTCTCTAATTATGAATATATTCAGGGTCCTGTCACTATCCCAATAATATAATCCTGAAGACCTAATCACTTGATTGATTAAATGAAGCAATCAGAAGAATTAAATAGTAATGTGAACAAATACTTAATATGAGAGAATTATAGGGTTTAGTCTTTGGAAGAAAAGCAGATATTATCACATAAGAAACAATCTCATGATTAGTTGAAACCAAACCTTGAGTTCTAGGTTTAAAAAAATAGCAAGTCAATTCAGAGTCTGAATGCTAACCCATGAGTCAGTCTAGTGGTGAAATATTTCAGTTATAAAGATTCCAGTTCTGGAGTAAAACTGAGAGGGGGGAAAATTGCCTTTTCTCTCTCCTCCAATACCCTTCCTCCTGCATCTAAGAGAATGGATCAGTAACAAATAGTGTTTCCATCTGGGATCAGAGATTCTGGACCAGTAGGACACAATACATCTTAGTGACAGTCATCAAAATCAGTAGCTTCAAAAGTGCCATCTTCTTTGGAAGAGAAAAGTGCCAGCTGTGGACTCTACAAAGGCTCTTGGAGTCTAGCAGAGCTAAATCCAAAAGCAAATTCATGAAAACTTTGCAAAGGGAGAAAAGGGTTTATAATAACCAGAAGATGTGAATTAGCTTTTTGTCATATGTATTCTCTATGTTGTATGCTTTACTTCTTGTTGTACTTTTAAGTTTTTGTTGATACCTCTCCTTAAACTATAAATGTTTGTAGGAGTGTTCTCCAGACATTTGGGAGGGAATATTGTTATAATTACTATTCTTGCTATACCAGATTAGAAAACTAGAAGGCTAATTAATTCTAGATGATTATAGTGGAGAACACACTAGTGGGAGCTTGTGAATAATACTTTTAGAAACATACCCTTTTCTAGTTATCTCTATACTTCAGAGTAACATTAACCATTCTCTGAGTTTACCACTACAAATGGGAGCTGGAGAAGAATGTTGACAAATATATGTGATAATGCAGTATCCAAATGTCCCTAAGTTAGACTGCCTTGAAAATAATCAGACTAGCCAAGATTTTACTATGAAATTTGTTTTGGCTTGGTTTTTAATCAAAATACTTCTTAAAGGCAACGCATTTTCTTAAGGTAAAGCATTCTGCAGAGTATTTCTTCTTTGAGATAACCATATGATTTTTGTTAGTTTGGTTATTGATATAGTCAATTATGCTAATAGTTTTCCTAATATTGGACCAACCCTGCATTCCTGGTATAAAAACTAATTGGTCATACTATATTATGCTGGGGATGACTTTCTGTAATCTCTTTGCTAATATATTATTTAAGATTTTTGCATCAATATTCATTAGGGAAATTGGTCTATAATTTTCTTTTTCTGTTTTCACCCTACCTGGTTTAGATATCAGCACTATATCTGTGTCATAAAAGGAATCTGGTAGTACTTTTTCTTTCCCTATTTTTTCAAATAGTTTCTGCAGTATTGGAATTAATTTTACTTTAAATGTTTGGTAGAATTCACCAATAGATGTAAATCCATCCGGCCCTGGAGATTTTTTTCTTAGGAGTTGATTAATAACTTGTTCTATTTCTTTTTCTAAAATGAGGCTATTTAAATAATTTATTTCCTCTTTTGTTAACTTGGGCAATCTACATTTTTGTAGTTATTCCTCCATTTCACTTAGATCATCAAATTTATTGACATATAGTTGGGCAAAATAACTCTTAATTATTGCTCTAATTTCTACTTCATTGGTGGAAAGTTCTCCCTTTTCATTTTTGAGACTAACAATTTGATTTTCTTTTTCTAATCAAATTAACTTAAGGTTTATCTGTTTTATTGATTTTTTCATAAAACCAATTCTTAGTTTTACTTATTAATTCAATAGTTTTCTTACTTTCAATTTTATTAATCTTCCCTTTTATTTTTAAAATTTCAAATTTGGTATTTAATTGGGGATTTTTAATTTGTTCTTTTTCTAGCTTTTTATTTGCAAGCCCAATTCATTGATATTCTGTTTCTCTATTTTATGCAAGTTAAACATCTATAGATATAAAATTTCCCCTCATTACCACTTTGGCTGCATTCCACAAATATTGTTATGCTGTCTCATTATTGTCATTTTTTTGGATGAAATTATTGATTCTTTTCTGGGAAAGAATATTATAGAGATACTTTATTCCCTCCCTAACCTTGCCCTGGCATAATATTCATTAACATAAAATTATAATACAGTCACATATTTCTACTAGAACCATCTGCCAACCATCCTTGGAAGAATGAGGTACAGTAGATGCAATATTTTCCTTGCTCTCCCCAGTCTGTCCCTGTCCAATTAGGAGAATAAGGGTAGCTCATTGATTATGTAGTCACAGTGCTTACAACTCTTGGGTAGTATATGGATCCAGATCAGGAGACTATGAACCTAATAAGAGCTACGATATTCTCTACAAAGTGGGAAATCTCTCTCTCTCCCCCTCTTGGCAATTGGGTTAAGTGATTTATCCAGGATCACATAGCTTATAAATCTCATGTATCTGAGGTCAAATTTGAACACAAATTCTCCTGACTCCAGGGCTACTGCTCTATCAGCTACACCATCTATTTTCCCCCAAGGTAGGAAGTTTCAGAAAATAAGACAGTATAGACATGAGGGTGGTGGTTAAGGAAAAAGTGACACAGAGTCAGGGTGAAGTGAGAAAAGATGACCCCAGACAGCAGGATAGCCAAAGCATCCCTAAACCTTACTGTCACATCAAGACCAGAATGACTTTAACACAAAATGAGCTTTTAGTTCTTCTTCAGTTTTTTCCTGGTAGTCCTTGGAAAAACTTTCCAATTAGCATATTGTACCACCACTTGAAGCATCCTCCATTCCAGTTATGAGTTCTGAAACCCCACTTGGGAGTCAAGGGAATTAAAGAGGAATTTACTTAAATCCTAAAAATGTGAAAATTAACACATCAGAGGCCACAGAACTATTGCTAAATTAAAGATATGGATTGAAAGGTCCCCTATAGTTTGAAGCCAGGCTGAAAGAGTTGTTTTACACTGGTAAACATCTCAGTAAAAGTCCTAGATGGGCTAAACACAAGCAAGGAGGTACCATTATAGGGGTAGGGCCATAGGACACAATATAAATCACAAATTCTTAGCAAGTCCCTTGAGAAAGATTTTGTTTGTTTGATTTTGAACTCTATGCCTCCTGTAAAGACATAAGGAATTTAGAGAATTTAATTCAAGTATGACAGTCTGACATGTTATATGCTTATGGATCAAGAAACATGAAAAATGTGCTCTTAACTCTCAGTACAATGAATGTTATGTAATTCAATTTCTTAAAGGCAAAAACCACTCACCTCCTAATTTCACAACCTAGACTACATGAGATTAGAGGGAGGAAAACAACAGAAACTTCTTTAGAGGGTATGATTAGTATAATAAAAAATATTGGTAAAAAAAGAGCTCTGTTAATAAGGGAGATAGATGAAATGCAGTAAATTTGTATATTGGAGGATGATATGTAAGAAGAGGACCATGATTATAAAATTATTGCTTATTGGAGAAATCTTTTAAAAAACCAAATGCTTCTCCCACTGGGGCCCACAAATTTGTATTCTACCAAGCTCATATTTTGCAGACAAGGAACAAAAAGTGACTTGCCACACACTGCTGACAAGGAAAGAATGAGTCTAAAAGTGTCACTTGGCTAGATCTTTCTCTACTTCTTTATTTGGAAGAATTTACCATCCTGATACTCCTGGGAAAGACCTGACCAGCTTTTCTTTCAAGATTCTTCACACATCCAAGAGTTAGACTTGATTGTATTTTATCAAAAAAGGTAATATGTATAATGGAAAGAATACTGATACTGGGTTCAAATCTTCTGTCTTAATAACAATGTGGCTTTGGGCAAGCCTCTTAATCACTCTGCACCTCAGTAAAATGTTAAGTGTTTGGACTAGATAACCTTTGAAGTTCCAATAATCCTAGTAATTCAAACTCCAGGATATGTTAGAAGTAGAATAAAAGATGAATTATCCATCGATAAAGACAAGGCTCTTTGGAGTAGTTCAAACATTTCCTTCCAAGGGTGAATATTAAACATTTACAAACCTAAACTTAATTAGAACGGTTCCTTGTTGAGTAAATGTTGAGCAGTTAAGTTCAATAGCACCTATGGGTAGCAAGCCACAACTTGTGCCTTGTCTTCCATGTTTCTTATGAATAACAAAAAAAAATTGAATTACTCAATCAGCTTCAACATTTTGCAAACTAAGGAGAAAGAAGACTAAAGAGGCTGCTGACTGAGCGGGGACTGAGTCACCTTGTATTGCAGTTCTAGTAATAAACCTTAAATTTATTTGGAAGTCACCCCCCCCAAAAAAAACCCCAACAGTTAACTATAATCTAAGCCATTGCTCCTTGAACTGATCAATTAAAATCACAGAATTTCCAGAGTTAGAAAGGGTCTAAAATGGTGACTTAAACTTATTTATATCTTCTCTTCAAAATACCCAATTACAGGCCATTAAGCCTTTGCTTAAAGATTTTCAAGGAGTAAATGTTCAAAGGATATGAACAGAAATTTTCAGATGAAGAAATTAAAATCATTTCTAGTCATGTGAAAAAATGCTCTAAATCACTATTTATCAGAGAAATACAAATTAAGAAAACCCTGAGGTACCACTACACACTTCTCAGATTGGCTAAGATGACAGGAAAAGATAATGATAAATGTTGAAGGGGATGTTGGAAAATTGGGATATTAATTCATTATTGGTAGAGTTGTGAGCTGATCCAATCATTCTGGAGAGCAATATATAACTATCCAAAGGGTTATAAATTTCTGCATACACTTTGATCCAGAAGTGTCTCTATGGGCCTGTATCCCAAGATATTTTAAAGGAGGGAAAGGGACCCACATGTACAAAAAATGTTTGTAGCAAACCTTTTTGTGGTGGGCAAGGAACTGGAAAGTGAGTGGATGCTCATCAGTTGGAGAATAACTGAATAAGTTATAGTATATGAATATTATGGAATATTATTGTTCTATAAGAAACTATCAGTAGGATGATTTCAAAGAGGCCTGGAGAGATTTAAATGAACTGATGCTGAGTGAAGTGAGGAGAACCAGGAGAACATTATGCACAGCAACAGCAAGATTATATAATGATCAATTTTGATGGATGTGGCTCTTTCCAAAAATGAGATGATTCAGACCAGCTCCAATGACCTTGTGATAAAAAGAGCCATCTACCCCCAGAGAGAGAATTGTGGGAACTAAGGGTTGATCACAAAATAGTATTTTCATTTTTTGTTGTTGTTGGCTTGCATTTGATATTTTTCCCTCATTTTCCCCCTTTTGATCTGATTTTTCTTATACAGCATGATAATTGTGGAAATATATATAGAAGAATTGCACATGCTTAAAATATATTGGATTATTTGTCATCTGGGAGAGAGGATAGGGGGAAGAGGGAGAAAAAAATTGGAACACAAGGTTTTGCAAGGGTGAATGTTAAAAATTATTTATGCATATGTTTTTAAAAATAAAAAGCTTTAAAAAAAAGAATCTCAAGGAGAAGAAGCTTATTATATGTAAAGGCAATTCATTCCATTTTTGGATAGCTTTGATTTTTAGGAAGTTTTTCCTCTGGTGGAGCTGAAATCTGTCTCCTTATAATCTCCACTCATTATTCTATTTTTTCTCCTGGAATCAAGCAGAATAAAATAACAGCCCCCCAAACACCTCAAGGCTGTCATCATAACCTGCTTGCCCCATATTGTCTTCTTTTAAATGAAACATCTCCTTCTCAAGATACAACATCCCCAATTCCCAAATGGCATAAATTCAAAACTCTTCACCATCTTGGATAGCCTCCTCCTGGAGAATCTCCATTTTATTAATTAGTCCTTGTTTAAATAAGCAAGTCAGTGACATCTGCCAAAAAGTCTAGTCTTGATCTGAAAAAAATTTCTTCCTGCTGTAAGAGAGTCAGCCAAAAATTCAATGATCATAACTTGGAAGGTCTTGCATTTTGGAAAGGATAAGAAATAATACCTCAATACCTAATTCCCCATCACTATAAAATCTTTATGAGAATATTTTATACATGTAGTGAGGAAATCCTTTATGAAAACATTAGAAAAGAACAGGCAGGTTTTTACCAATGATTTCCTACAACAGTCCATATTTTCACAGTCAAATAACTTACTAAATTAATCATCAAGAATATGAGTTTCTACTGTGGTTACTAGTTGTTGAGAACAAAAAACTATTTAGTTTTGAGAAAAACATATCCTTCAAGATTCTTCTTCCATAGGATTTCTGTCATATTTAATATACAAAATTTCTTGATATATATAACCAAACAGATATACTTACTTAGTCTAGTAACATAAAACAAGTATGTGTAGTAACCAAATTTTTTTTTTTATTCAGTATACTGTAGTGTGTTCTGAACAAAATGTAAATAGAAGAGGGATTCCCTCCAAATGATGAGGTTCTCCAAATGACATTTGCTTTTTAGATTGAGTCCTGCAAGATTCCTCAGTGACATTGATAGT
This sequence comes from Sminthopsis crassicaudata, assembly GCF_048593235.1. NCBI lineage: Eukaryota > Metazoa > Chordata > Mammalia > Dasyuromorphia > Dasyuridae > Sminthopsis > Sminthopsis crassicaudata. The sequence goes on from NC_133619.1 coordinate 440,441,486, forward strand.
CATTGGAAAAAAAATCAGTCTAGCAATTCATAAAGGAATAGCCATTTGCATGAAGAATACACATTTTGTTTAGATTATCATGCTAAAGTTGGATGAGAAGTCCACAGAACTTGTCTAGTAGTACCTAGATGTAGAGAGACAGTAAATGAGAAATCATAGAACACAAAATTTCAGAATTGGCAGTTACCACAAAGATAATTTTGTCCAATCTATCCTTAACCAAGAATCTCCTTCTATAGCTTCAATTAATCAGTCAATCAACAAACATTTAGTAAAGGCACCTGATATGTTTCAGGTCCTGTGTCAGGCACTGTAAGAAACAAATAGAAGGGATGAACCAGTCCACCATTACTCAAATGGAAAACTTAATTTTCCCCCCAAGGCAGTTGATTTTACTCTGGGGCATATCTAATTTTTAGGAACTTTTTCCTCATATAGAGTTGAAATCTACCTTTCTATAATCCATTGATTCTCATTCTCCTTGAAATAAGAATTGGAGAACATAACAGACCTTCAGATACTTAAACACAATCATGTGACCCCCCCCCCATCCCAATAAGTCTTCTTTTCTTCAGGTAAACATTCCAAGGTCCTCAATGTGTTTTTCATCAATATGGTTGCTTTCCTCTTTGTGCTTAATAACTTGTTAGTGCTCTTCTTAAAATATGGAGCCCAGAGCTAAAGGAAATAATTCTAATTTAGTTTGGATATTAGCATAAAATACTCCAGAGTACAATTCAATGCATAGGTTATTATCACTTTCCTGGTCTTGCGTTCTGTGTCCTGCTTTAATGTATTGGAAGGTAATATCAGCTCTCTTAGTTGTCATGTCCCACAATTGCCATGCTGGACTTGTAATACACTAGAACTCTTGAATCTTTTTAAAACAAATCACAATTCAGTTACACTGCCCACAAATTTTATAAAATCAAATATCAGATTTTCCTTTTATTCCTATTAAATTCAACCCAGTGTTAAAGCATAATTTACACCTTTTTAGAACCGTGGCTCTGTTACCTAATTCATTATCTATTCTTCTTAGCCTTGTATTATCTTCAAATTTGGTCAACATCCTATCAATATCTTCATCCAATTTCCTCAGAGAAATGTCAAACAACAAAAAACCAGGGCAAACCCCTGGAGAACTCTAACAAAGACTTCCTTCCAAATTATCTGGCACTAGTCTCTCTTTTGTGTTCCAGACCTATATCTCTAACTGTCTATTGCACATTTCTAAATGGATGTTCCTTAGGCATTGAAAACTTGACATGTCCAAAATATAACTCATTCACTTTTCCTTTGAATCAACCAACTTTTGAACTTCCTGTTACTGCTGAGGGCACCACCTTCCTTACACTTCCTCAGATCTGCAACTCTTACTCAACTCTTCATTCTCACTCAACTCCTAAATGCAATCTGTTGCCAAATCTTGCCATTTCTACCCTTAAAACTTCCCTCATTTATATTCCCTTCTCTCCACTCATATAATTACCACCCTTTGTATAAGGCCTTGTTACCTATTACATGGATGATACAGTCTTTCTAATTGGTCTTCCTGCCTCAGTTTTCCTTATCATCCTTCAATTGACCCAGTTGCCAAAGTAGATCTAATCATGTTACTCTATCCTGCAATAAACTCCAGTGACTCACTATTACCTTCAAGATCATTATAAAGAAACACTTCTCAATCTGTTCTCTTACTGCCTTTCCAGTCTTCTTTCATGTTACTCTCCTTCCCTGAATTTATGTTAATTGTTATTCTGTACCTTTACATTGCTATTTCCCACGACTGAACTACTCTCCTTTCTCATCTCTACCTCTCAAAATCCCTGACTTCCTTCAGGACTCAGATAAAAAACCAACTTTTGCAGAAAGTTTTCCCAGTTCTTATTATAAATGTGATGTTTGTGAAGCACTTAGCACAGTCCCTGGCACATGGTGGGTATTTAATAAATGTAATAGCTTGGGCCTAGAATTAGGAAGGTCTGAGTTGAAAGCCAACCTCAGATAGCTGTGAGAACTTGGAGAAGTCATTCAACCTGTCTACCTTAGTTTCTTCAGATGTAAAATAGAGATAAAAAAAAAATCTGCCTCCTGGGATTGTTGTAAGTAATGTGGTCTTAGCCCTGTTTGCCTCAATTTGTAAAATGAGCTAGAGAAGGAAATGGTAAAACATTCTAGTATCTTTGCCAATAAAACCCCAAATGGGGAAACAGAGTAGTATCCAACTTTTTGAGGCAAACAGGGCTAAGACCATATTACGGTGTCTAAGGCCAGATTTTAATTCATGAGGGTAAGTCTTTTTTCCCCCCAAAGCCTGTTCTCTATCCACTGCACCACCCATTAAAGAGATAATATGCAGCATAGTATCTATCAGATATGCTTTTTTTTTTCTTTTCCTTTAAGAAAAAGGAAAACTTCCTCTTTTCTCTCTCTTCATTTTTTTTTATCTGTTTATTCTTTTATTGTCTCTCTCTCTCATTAGAATATAAACTCCTTAGGGCAGGGACTGCTTTTTGCCTTCTTCCTCTCCCCAGAACTTAGCCTAAAATTAGACATACAATTCAATAAAATGCTTTTTGATTAACCTTGATCTCTAGGAAATGTTTTGTTATTTCTATTCTGATTAAGGTTTAGAAGCCAAATCAGAGTTCTCTAAATTCAATACCTGGGGTGGGGGTGGGGGAGGAGAATCCCATTTGGCCCTCACTAGTTAGGGCTCTACCCAAAGCACCTATTTCCTTGTTTTGATGCTGGGGGTCATTAATGCCAAGTGTAGGGATTATAGGCTTTCAAGACAGCTTATATTGGTCTCTTTCTGCTTCATCAGCCACTGTGAGCTTTTTTTTTTTTTTTTTTTTTTTTTTTAATTACCTGTCTGCAATGGGATTTGTAACATTGTCTGCATTTGACTTTCTGTGATCTGATGTTTCCGACAATGATCATTTGGGAATCCAAGGTTTTATTAACCATGACTACTCATCAAGTACCACTTAGTCTACCCAATTAATCTAATTGTTCTGATTGGCTACCACAAATTGAATTTAATAATTAATAGTTCATTTTGTAAATAGTCTAATCCCTTGTATTCTCTTTCATTCTGCCTTCCTTTTGGTCCTTTCACTCACTTTTAGCATGACAGAAATGGGAGGATAATAATAATCACTAATAATAGCTAGCATTGTCATAGTGTTTCAATAAATAGTATTTTATTTCATCCTCATAAAAACCCTGAAAGGGTCTATTAGTGTTCCTCTTTACAGATGAAGAAACTGAAGTAGATATATATTAAGCGATTTGCCCAGCACCACATAGCCAGAAAGCTTCAAAGGCTAGATTTGAACATGGGACTTTCTGTTTCAGAAGCACTTAGCAGCTTCTCTAAGAATATTGACTCATGGATTTAGAGCAGGAGAGAATGGGATGAAACCTTAGAGATAATACAGTTTAACACCCTCATTTTATCTATAAGGAAACTAGGCTCAAATAGGTTCATAGTTTTTATTTGAGGTAAATGGTGAATAAGCAGATTCAGATCAAACAACAGTGCTACCTCTTAGAAACTGTAAGAAAATATTCTGTGGAAAGAGGAGAGTTTCAAGTCAAAGGTAATGACTTAGATTCAAAATAACATGCTTTTTCAACCCTTTTGTAGGGGCAAGAAACTGGAAACTGCCAGGATGCCTATCAATTGGAGAATGGCTGAATAAGTTATGGAGCCTGAATGTTGTGGAACGTTATTGTTCTGTAAGAAATGACCAGCAGGATGACTTCAGAGGAGCCTGGAGAGACTTATATGAACTGATGCTGAGTGAAATGAGCAGGACCAGGAGATCATTATACACAGCAACAACAAGATTACACAATGATCAATTCTGATGGATGTGGCTCTTTTCAGCAAGAGATGATTCAGGCCAATTTCAATGATCTTGTGGCAAAGGGAGCCATCTGCATCCAGAGAGAGGACTGTGGAACTGAGTGTGGTTCACAACATTGCATTTTCATTCTTTCTGTTGTTGTTTGCTTGCATTTTGTTTTCTTTCCCAGTCTGTTTTTCCTTCTTGATCTGATTTTTCTTATGTAACAAGATAATTGTATAAGCATATATACATATATTGGATTTAACATATATTTTACCATATTTAACATGTATTGGATCACCTGTCATCTAGGGTGGGGGGAAAGAAATTTAGAACACAAAGTTTTGCAAAGGTCAATATTGAAAAATTACCCATGCATATGTTTTGCAAATTAAAAGCTCTGATAAAAAAAAAAGAAAAAGAAAAAAGTAACGTCTTTTTAGTAATTTCTTATGCTCCCCACTTGCAATGAGAATTAAGTCTTGGATATCTGTTTGAACCTCTTTAAGAATGTAGATGTTTCATATTGATATTCTCCTAAGGCATATTTCATGCCTTTCAGGGCAAAAAGAATTATATTTGATAACACAAGCAAGACAAGACTTCATTAGTGGCTTTCCAGGAAAACAAAGTCTTTAAAATTTCTAAAGGTAACTTGTCATGACAAATATGATAGCAAATTTCATCTTTTATAGGAAAGGAACTTTAAGACTTTGATTTATCAAGTATCTTTAAGGAAATAATATAATAAACTGGCATCCAAAAGATGGAATGGTTAATCTTCAACTTTTAAAACAGCTTGCGGTCCAAAAAATTCATTGGTGACTTGGCTATTTAGAAATGAGTCAAGGAAGGAAAGGCATAGTCAAGCAGTGATTGGGGCTATTAGCCTGGATTTCTGCCCAGGGACCTATAATAGGGCAAAAGGGATCTGGGAGCAGGAGCGTGTGCATGGGCAGGCTTGGGCACAGAGCTTGGGACTGACTGTACAGGCACACCCTGGTGAGAACATTACTGTTGGTCCTTGCCTTGAAGTGGAGAGGAGAAGAGAGGGGCCCCACCCTCTGGGTACATCTATGGGTGTGTATAAGAACAGTTCAGCCTTCAGCACACCTAGGTGGAGCCCAATCAGTATTTGGGCTAGGTTCTGTAAGACCAGTCTGGCTTTCTGAGAGCAGATCAACATCAACCTGGCACCTCCTGAAGCTGGAAAATACTCACCACACCAGGACTCAAAGGCAAAGCAATGCCCAGAGGAGAAGAAAAAAATTCAGAGTAAATCATAATGGCTTTTCATCCCATACCTATCCCTACTGCTCACCTCTTTTTAATAACCCCATACAGGTCAAAAGTTTAAGAGTTTTAAAAGGAGAAAAGAAAGTCACAAAGCAGAAGTCTCTGCCATCTTCCAAGTGGGAGGGGCTGATCATGATCTTTTTTGCCTTACAGTTAGGGGCATGGGGAGTTTATGGGATGACTGTATGCAGATAAGCCTTTTCTTCAAGTTCCCAAATTATTTAGCAATGTTTCTGCTCAATAACCCCTTTTGTCCTGGTAGCTTGATAGATGGTAGAGCCAGTGCTATTCTCAGTCCCTCTTTTCCTGGCAGCAGTAGATGAGGATAGTTTAAGATAGACTTAAATCACAATTACTACTACACTAAATCCCATCTCTCAAATTTTAATTTTAGGAGTAAAATATTTTTAAAAATTAATCATTAAGGCACTGAAGGAACAGCAATACATGGTAAATAAAGAGCCACCCTCAAAGTCAGGAAGACCTGAATTTCAGTCCCACTGAAATTAGCTCTATTAACTTATAGTTTTTTTAAAAAAATTATTATTATAGTTTTTTATTGACAGAACATATGCATGGGTAATTTTTCAACATTGTCCCTTGCAAACATTTCTGTTCCAACTTTTCCCCTTTTTCCTTCCACCCCTCCCCTAAATGGCAGGCAGTCCCATATATGTTAAACATGTTAAAGTATATTTAACTTATATTTTAAAGAATTACCTTCCTAAGTTTATAAATTACAGAGAAGGAATGAACTAGTCTACATTGGTATGGTGAATTTCATCATTTAGGAGGTTTGTAGTGTCTTGGTAATAAATTAATAAATAATTAATAATTAATAAAAAATTAAAAATTAAAAGTAATGTTTTAATTAATTTTAAAATGTCTAATGACTAGCTCTCTGGAAAAAATCTATCAGGACACATTTTGAAATTTAGCTTAAATTATTAACATTTTCATTATCACTTTGAGTCTAGATAATCAACAAAACAATAAATCATGCCATGATTTTTAGTGTTTGGTCATTTCCAAGGTGTGAATATTCATATTGAAAATTTAATAATCAGCTGAGGAGTTCAAGTTGTCTTCAACATACCCTGATACAAAGAAAATCCCTGGTCCAGTCTCTAGTCCTGCCTATCTCCCTTACCAAATGTAAGATCTTTGTTTCTCTCCAATATCATTGTAGAAGATCCTTGAAAGGCTTCCCACTGAACTCACAAGTTCAGTTTCTTTTCTTAATATTAAAAACTATTGGGAATGACATTTATCCATTCATTAATTCAACAGACATACTGTATGTAAGGTATTATTAGAAAATATAGAGATTATCCAGAAAATGAGTAGAACCAAGAGAATGCCATATACACTAATGGTAAATTAACTACAAAGAACCTATTAAGGAAGACATTATTTATATCCAGAGAAAGAACTGATAAATGGAAGTATGCATCAAATGATTTTGCATACTTACATACACAACAGACATACATTCACATATAGTTGTGTCTAATGGTAACCATGAAGGGGGAAGAGAAATTTATGTGATAACTTTATAATATATTTAAAAGGAATAGCAAGTTATATATAAGATTTTCATTCACATATAATTATCTTTTTATTATTCTAATATGTTATGGAGATGTTTGTTTTATTCCATATACTAAAACTAAAATAAAATTTAAAAAAAATTAAAGGAAGAGGTAGACTCAGATTGGCTAAGATGACAGGAAAAGATAATGATGAATGTTGGAGGGGATGTGGGAAAATTGGCTATAATACTTTGTTGGTGAAATTATGAACTGATACAACTATTCTGGAGAGCAATATGGAACTATGCCCAAAGGGCTATTAAACTGTATATATACCCTTTGATCCAGCAGAGGCTCTACTAGGCCTGTATCCCAAAGCGATCATAAAGGAGGGAAAGGGACCCATGTGTGTAAAAATGTTTGTGGTAGCCCTTCTTGTAATGGCTAAAAACTGGAAACTAAGTAGATGCCCATCAGATAAAGAATGGTTGAATAAGTTGGGGCATTTGAATGTTATGGAGTATTATTGTTCTATAAGAAATGACCATCAGGATGATTTCAGAAAGGCCTGGAGAGACTTACATGAATTGATGCTAAGTGAAATGAGAAGAACCAGCAGATCATTATACATAGCAACAACAAGATTATATGATGATCAATTCTGACGGATGTGACTCTTTTCAACAATGAGATGATTCAGGCTAATTCCAATAGAGTTTTGATGCAGAAAGCCATCTGCACCCAGAGAGAGGGCTGTGGAGACTGAATGTAGATCAAAACATTTTTTTGTTGTTTTTCTCTTGTATTTTTTCTTTCTCATTTTTTCCCCTTTTTGATCTGATTTTTCTTGTGCAGCATGATAATTTTGGAAATATGTATAGAAGAATTTCACACGTTTAACATATATTGGATTACTTGACATCTAGGTAAAGAGGTGGAAGGAAGGAGGGAGAAAAATTTTGAAACACAAGGTTTTGTGATGGTGAATGTTGAAAACTATCTCTGCATGTGTTTTGAAACAAAAAGGAAGAGGTAGAGGCAATTGGGGCATAGTTGCAAAAGGTCTTGGAATCTCATGATCATATCTACTATCTGTTCCTTGTGTGAACTTGAGCAAGACACTTTATCTCTGGGGTCCTTAGTTTCAACATCTGTAAAATGAGAGATTGAATTATATTGCCTCTAAGGTTCCTTCTAATTCTAAACTAGGAACAGATTAAATCAGGACTTTATCTAGGAGTTTAGAGTCTAGTAAACAGATTAAGACCCAAAAGCTTTAAGGCAAAGCAGCTTGTGCAGAATGGGACAAAGGACTCTACTTCAGAAAAGGGATATAGGAACTCTCACACAAGATGGTAAGAAATCTGAGGTTTGTCGATCCTGAAATAAAGCAGATACTTAATAGCAGCTGTTGAGGCTCTAAACAGTTCTCTTAGGCAACATATGGCAGAGAAGGTAAAGAAAGAGGGAACTTATTCATATAGGAACCTCCTTATAGTCCTTGAAATCAAAGGTCTGGATTGAAATTCCCTCTTCCTATATGAATCATGAGGGAACTGGTTCACTGCTTCCTTTTCTAAATATGAGATTCTACATGCTAGTAGAACATCCTTAAGTGAACTGACAATTTTGGGTATTATATTTGGATCCTCAGTCCAAGTTGAACTGAAGTGAATTGAATAGAACAACAATTAAGTTGAATGGAAAAAGTACTCTATCTGGAATCAGGAGAGACCTAGATTCAGATCTCAAGCTTGATGGTTACTATTTGCTTGACCACAGGCAAATCACTTTACCTTTCTTAATCTGTAAAATGGGAATAAGAATAGCACCTACTAGTTATCAAACTGTGCATACCCTTTGACCCAGCTGTACTACTACTGGGCTTATATCCCAAAGAAATACTAAAGAGCAGAAAGGGACCTGTATGTGCCAAAATGTTTGTGGCAGCTCTTTTTGTAGTGGCTAGAAACTGGAAGATGAATGGAGTCCATCAACTGGAGAATGGTTGGGTAAATTATGGTATATGAAGGTTATGGAATATTATTGCTCTGTAAGAAATGACCAGCAGGAGGAATACAGAGAGGCTTGGAGAGACTTACATCAACTGATGCTGAGTGAAACGAGCAGAACCAGAAGATCACTGTACACTTCAATGCTGTATGAAGATGTATTCTGATGGAAGTGGATATCTTCAACATAAAGAAGATCCAACTCACTTCCAGTTGATCAATGATGGACAGAAATAACTACACCCAGAGAAGGAACCCTGGGAAGTGAATGTAAATTGTTAGCACTACTGTCTATCTACCCAGGTTACTTATACCTTCGGAAGCTAATACTTAATGTGCAACAAGAAAATGGTATTTACACACATATATTGTATCTAGGTTTTATTGTAACACATGTAAAATGTATGGGATTGCCTGTCATAAGGGGAAGGGAATGGAGGGAGGGGGGATAATTTGGAAAAATGAATGCAAGGGATAATATTATAAAAAAATTACTCATGCATATATACTGTGAAAAAAAATTCTAAAAAAAAAAAGACTTTCTATTAAAAAAAAAAAGAATAGCACCTACTGCACAGGTTTGGTGAGAAGATAAAATACTATAAAATATGTAAAATGCTTTGAAAATCTTCAGTGTTTAAGTATGAGATATAATCACAATAAAAATTACAATTTTCACCCTGTAAAATAATGGAGAGCACTTAGTAGGAAAGAAAATTAGAGTACCAAAAGCCTGATATAAGACCTAAGCTAACTCACCCCAGAGCATTTATAATTAAAACTGTAAAAGGGACAACAGACGAAAAATAGGAGACATTTGTCAGCATTTCTACAATAAAATTATTTTTATCATTGTATGACAATGAAACCGAAGTTCTTATTGTGCAAGATAAGGAAGTAGAAATGGCACTAAAGGAGATGAAGATAGAAAGAGGAATTGGACCAGATTCAGAACATCCAAAAGAAAGTCATAATAAATAGAAGTATTGAAAAATTAATGAGGAGAATTTATTGGACATTTGGGAAATAGTTATATGATTATCAATGTTATGCAATGAGAAAGCAACATGAATTATTGCCTACTCAATTTTTTTATTGCCTTAAAAAAAAACCCTCACAAAACCCCAAAACCCTTTAAAGTGGGTAAATACTGTGCCTAAGAAAACACAAAAAGGCAGTGGCTGAGTCAGGTTTGGAATCCAGGTCCTTTGACTGAATCCATGATGCCTTTCACTGCTGCCAAAGCAATCAAGAGTTAAATTTTATATATCTACTTTTTCACCTTTAAAAAATTTTTGTGAAATAATTCACATCATGATGATCAACTGTAAATATTTATTCTCAGCAATATGATGGCCCAAGACAATTCTGAAGGATTTACAAATAAAAAATACTATCCTTTTCCAGAAAAAGAACTGATGGAATCTGAATGCAGATTGAAGAATACCTTTTCTTTATTTTTCTTGGAATTTTTTTTACTTGTATTTTCTTTCACAGCATATGTATAACCAATATTAAATTGGTTGCCTTCTCAATGGCAGGGATGGGAGAGAATTTAGAACTCAAAATTTAAAAAAAGAACATTAAAATTGTTTTTATATGTAATTGGTGGGGGAAATAAAATATTTAATTTAAAAAAGAAAAATATCTATATCACTTTAATTGGAATGGCTGAAGAAAATATAAAAAACAAAAAAGGTATGCTGTCACAAATTATTTTCAATAGTGATTCGGTAGCAATGTTCAAGAGCAACATCACATAATGAAATGAAAAGCACAGAAGAATACAATTGTTAATTTTTGTTGATTTTTTTTTTAAAAAGCATTTGATTCAACAGAACAAAATTCATTCTTAAAGGCCATCTTCCATCAAGATCTCTCTCATGCATATGTTAAGATCATTCAAAATTCCTTGATAGGAAGTTATAACACAGAGATTTTTGTTTGTCATTAGAGCTTGTCATAGGTCATATCTTATGCAGAATCCAAAAAGAAAGATTCCCTCTAAGTGGTGAAGTCCTTCAGTTGTTCCTGGAAGCAATAGAGTATATAGTGCCTAAATATGTCACAGAACATTTAGCAAAATTAGGAGCTTAGTAAAGAAAGGGAGAAATAACAGTCTTTATAAGCATTGCAGACCTATATTCAAATTTATAAAAATGACCTGAAAAATTCATAGAATCATAACTTTAGATATGAAAGGTGTTTAGGAGAACATCTAGCCCAATCTTCTCTTTCTTTACAGATGAGGAAATTGAGTCCCAAAGAGGTAAAGTGATTTGACATGCAGAATTTTTGTTAGACCCACTGTTTCCTATTATTGGGTGATTTGCACTATGACAAGATGTCACAGATGATTTCAGAAGGGGGAGATATCTTTCCACAATGTCTTTCCCAACAGTGTCCCTCCCAAGGGCTGGATTCTTCAAAACTGGCTATCTTTTTGACTGCTAGAGTTCATACTCCTCAGAACCATCTCCTGCCTTGACTATCTCTTTGAAAAAAATACCTGTTTCTTTTTTTTTTTCTTTTTCTTTTTTTAGGGTTTTTTTTGTTTGTTTGTTTTTTGCCTTTTGCCCTTTCGCCTCCACCAGCCAATGGCTAGTCTACCTACATTGACATCAAATTTTATTAAAGAAATTCTTCATAACTCCAAAAAGAATAACAAGCACATTTATTTACAATTTCTTTAAAACCTGAGAAAAAAAATCAACTATTCCCTGATAAAAATTCCCTTCATCCCTCACTACATACAGATGAAGAATTGAGGCTCAGAGAAGTTAAACAACAATCCTTTAATAGCAGAGCCCAAACTCAAAGTTTTAAAAACAAATGTAAAAAATTTGTCTTACGTGTAACTGGGGAAAAATAAAAATATTAGATGAAAAAAATCTGCTATTTTTATTGCTTTTGGCTAGATGCTGGGTGAAGACAGTTTAAATATAGTTCCAGCCTTTATAAAGATAACAATTTAATGAAATGATGAAACAAAAACACCTATAATTATATTATGTCATACTATGCTGGGTCCACAGATAAAGGCCAAACAGCAACTATGAGGGATTGGAGAAGAAAGAAATCTTTTGTTTCTCAGGCCGGGGAGGTTTTCATGAAGAAGTAGCAGCTGAGGTAAGGACTTCAACAGACAGAAATATGGAGGGAAATTCATGTATGCATGGGAGATAATGAACCAGAAAGGGTTTGACCAGATCAGAGAATTGCAAATAGGCCATTTTCCCCCCTGAATGTTGATACACAAAGGCGAGCAATAGTTAATAATTCTAGAAAGGGAAGCTGGAGCCAGATTGTGAAAGTTTTTGAATGCCCGACTAAACAATTTATTTTTAGGTAATAAAAAGACACTGATGATTATTTTATTTTTAAAAATGGGGATGTTGTGATGAGACCTGTGCACTAGGAAGATCACATTGGATCTGTGAGAAGAATAGAAGGGGGAATCTGAGGAGAAGGAGAACAGTTATAAAGGGCTATGGCAATCATCTAGTCAGGATTGATAATAGCATGCAAAAGAAGGCAAAAAAAGGCATGGAAAGGAAAGGAAAGGGTAAGTTTGAGAAGGACTGGAATGATCCAAATGACAAGATTTGGGAATTGATTGGATATAAACAGTCAGAGAGCAAGAACACAGAGTCAAAGATAATTGAGAAGCCTGCAGGAGCAGAAAAATGAAGTGCCATTAATAGAAATAAGTTCTAAAAATCGTTTTAAAACATCATCCTCAGGAAAAGGCCATTGTCAGATGTGTCTGAATATAATGGACCAAAGAAGAGAGCAAATATCCATAACATCCCAGCAAATTTTGTTAAAAATGCTCAAATACTGGGTGTTTGTGGCTAAAGATGAGAATGAAATCCATTCTGCCAAAGGAGCAGGGTCCATTCCTTCCTTGGACATTTCCCACTAATTCAGTAATGTAGGGCCTAGCAAGCAGAGGGATGGAGGACAGCTTCATCTAAGTCTCTTGATTTCTATTTCTTGTAGTTTTCAAAGTTTTTATAACCATACCTGATATGTGCATCATTGTTTGCATTTATCTCTGCCATTGGATTGGTTGGTTGGTTATTGTCCTTCCTTCTCTAAAAAAGGACCAAAATGTCCTCACTATGTTAGAGTTGAGTTTCAGCATGTCTGGCTGTGACCGATCCTATCAAGTTGAGTTCAGAACGCTCTGCCACAGGTCAGGCACAAAGAATTCCTATGAACATTTGGGGTGAACTCTCTGACTTTGTGCATCTCATGTTTCTTCTGAGCTACTTCAATTCTCTTTAGCTCACAAAATACAGCATCTTTTATGATGAAGGCAGGCTATACTGGGCAATTCTGTGCCAATATTTTCCATGCCATGTAATCAGTTCTGAAGTTCTTAAGGGAGATCGTGAGAGTGTCCTTGGATCACTTTTTCTGACTACCACATGAGTGTTTGGGAGCTCCTTGAGAACAAGGGACATTTTTTAAAAATTATTATTTTCTTTCTTCTTCTTCTTCTTTTTTTTTTTTTTCCCCTGAGGCTGCGGTTAAGTGACTTGCCCAGAGTCACACAGCCAGGAAGTGTTAAGTGTCTGACACCAAATTTGAACTCGAGTCCTCCTGAATTCAAGGCTGGTGCTCTCTTCACTGCACCATCTAGCTGCCCTGGTTTTTTTAGCTTTTGTTCGTATTTCTATGGCTTAACAGAGTGCCTGACACATAGTAAATGCTAAAAAAATTTTATTGACTAACTGATTGACATCTTTTAAAAATATTTTTTATTTTTTCAAATACACACAAAGATAGTTTTCAATATTCACTCTTGTGAAACCTTGTGTTCCAAATTTTTCTCCATCTCCTTCACTCCCTCTCCAAGACAGCAACTAATCCAATATAGGTTAACATGTGCAGTTTTTCTAAACATATTTCCATATTCATCATGCTGCACAAGAAAAATCAGGTTAAAAAAAGAGAAAAAAACACAAGCAATCAAACAACAACAACAACAACAAAAGGTGAAAAAACTGTTTCAATCCACATTCAGTCTTCATAGTTCTCTCTCTGGATGTGGATGGTACTTTCCATCCCAAGTCTATTGGAATTGTTTTGAGTCACCTCATTGCTGAAAAGAGCCAAGTTCAGCACACAAAATCACATAATCTTGTTGTTATTATGTATAATGTTCACCTGTTCTGCTCATTTTACTCAGCATCAATTCATATAAGGCTTTCCCAGCTTTTCTGAAATCAGCCTATCATTGTTCTTGTGGAACAATATATATTCCATTACATTAATATACCATAGCCTATTCCCCAACTGATGGACACTCACTCAATTTTTGGTTTTTTGCCAATACAAAAGGGGCTGCTACAAACATCTTTGCATATGTGGGTTTGTTATTGTCTTTCAGAGAGATTGTGTGATGAAGAAGAATGTTGGAGCCATAGAGTCTGAATCCCAGCTGTTTCTCAGTTTCCTCAACCTTAGAATGGAGGTAGGGTAGGAGTAATTTACTTTCAGGGGTTCTTTCTAGTTCTGATGACATGGTCTTCCCACCATCATAAGTTATTAGACTGGTCCCAGAAATGAGAGATTGACCTTCAACTACTTTATTCCATTTAGGAGATATTTGAACCTTTACTGTCACTCCTCTGTCAAGGAAAGTCTATTTGTGGCTATCCAGCTTGCTACCAAGAAAATCTAGCTAGACACATGCCTGTTTTATTATGCAGATTGCCTCTCAGCTAAGCACAGATCATCCATGAAGGTTATATAAGTGGGCAACAAATAAGTTGCTCTGCTTTCCATAAAGCTGTGTTAGGATTCTTTTGAGTTAGATTATTATTGATATAATTAATAATTGATATATTGCTGATATAATCAATCAATATAAACCCATCATTTAATTGTTTAATATGTGTCACATATTATGCTAGGCCCTGGAGATAGAAAGGAAAAAAATGGAATAGTTCCTCCCTTCAGAGAGCTTTCATTCCAATGGGGGGAACATTAGTATTTATAAGGAGAAATCTAAGAGAAGGAGAACAATTATAATGGGCTATGGTCTAGGCAAGGTTGATAATGGCCTGCAATAGAAAGGCAGCAAAAGGAGTGGAAAGGAGAGGGTAGGTTTTAGAAGGGCTGGAATGATCCAAATGGCAAGATTAGACATGTAATAAATATTACAGAACTGGTGAATAAGAGCTGATACTTGTGAGCATGTGCAGGGAAGCAGTTCTCATGTACACTTGGACTATGAGCATATTTACCATCTGCTAACTGTGGTAAAGAAATAGATTTTTGATTGACGGTTGAGCTTTAACTTGGTTTGCTTTCAAAAAATACTAAATAGCTAAGGCAATACTCTTTCTTTTTACCTATCACATTCAAATGTAAGGAAATCTTTTAATTCCAATCTTCTGAGGGTCAAGTCAAAGTTCTAAACCTATTCCAAATGAAAGGGGGATGGAGGGTGGAGAGTGGAGATGGCACATATGTTGTCTCAGCCCAATGCATTAGATACATGGGATAAGATCAGTTCTAAAGAAGGTGTCTAGAGATGTGCAGTGATTATGACCCTAAACAAGTCATTTTATGCCATCCTGGCTTCAGTTTCCTCATTTGCAGCCCAGTGAACACAGGAAAAGTTTTAATTAGCATTGATTAGCTTTAACAGATCCACTTCACTCAGATACCCCTTTGTTAAAGCTAATTAATGTTAATTCATTGAATGATACCAGGACACTAATAATACTGAGAAGGTAATTAGCTGTGACTGTCAATTAATAAGGAGGATAAACACACTGAAAAAGGGGTTCACATTGATAGCATTAGGAATTCAACTATTTAGGAGCATACTCCAAGAATACTGAGGAGAAGCAGTAAATTTCAGAATCAGACTTGCTAATATATATATTTGGAAAAGTAAGTACATGTATGTACAGAACAGAAACAAAAGAAATAAAAAGTTGTTTGCGGAAGGAAGACCTATTAGCTGGGTGGGGAAGGCATCAAGAAAGACTTTATGGAAATGTTCTTGGGCTGAGTCTTGGAGGAAAGGTGAGAAAACAGTAAATACCAGGCAGGAAAGAAAAACAGTACATGTAGTGATGAGAATATCTGTATATAGGCCAGGATGGTTGTGGTATTAGGGGATAAGATTGTAGTATGACTATTTTTTTTTTTTGCTAGTCTTGGAGCTATCAAAAAAAAAAAAAAAAGAAAAAGAAAAAAGAAAGAAAAGAAAAGAAAAGAAAAAAAAAAGATTAGCCATCTTGGTTTTTTGTTTTTTCTTTTCTTTTTGTTTTGCAAAACAATCTACGGGAAAGATTACTCACTAACACAAAGTAGTATCAGGTCCTTTAATTGGTTTAATCCATGAGATATGAAGAAATCTTACCCTTCTCTGGAATCCTTTGTTTTTTCAAGATAAAGTCAATCAACTTTTTGAAGAGGTATATAGTTTGTACTTGGCTGCCTCAGAATATGAGTCAGAACTTGGCCTAAGTATGTTTTGGCTCTGAATGGAATGGTCACAAAGATACCAAGCTTGAATAATCCTGAAACCATTTTATTTGAGAAAGGAGCCTATGTTAAAAATCGAACAAGGGTTATCGAGTCCCTAAGCCTACCTTAAATTTGGTAAACAGTTATTAAATGACTACTATGTGTCAGGCAGTGGGCTAAGTTCTGGGGACATAAAAAGAAGCAAAAGATAGTTCCTACCCTCAAGGAGTTTGCAGTCAAATGGAAGAGATAATATGAGAAGAGATAATATGCAAACAAATATATTTGAAGCAATATATAAAAATAAAAAGAAAATTATTAACAGTGGGAAAGCACTGGAATCAAAAGCATTAAGAAAGGCTTTTTGTAGAAGGTAGGATTTCAGGAGGGACTTAAAGGAAGTCAGTAATCAGAGAAGAGTAAGAAGAGCTTCCAGGCATAGGAGACAGCCAAAGAGAATGCCTGGATCCTAGAGATGGAGTGTCTTACAGAACAGTTAGGAGACCAGTCATTGGATTGAAGAGCAAAGGTTGGAAAGCACATGGCTAGCTTTGTAGGTTTTAGGATCATAGATTTAGAAATAGCCTTAGAGACCATTTAGTCTACTCTCTTTCATTTTACAATTGAGCAAATTTAAGATCAGCAAGTAAAAGATTTGCCTAACCTAAAACAGCTGGCAAATGACAAAGGAGGGATTTGAACCCAGGTTCTGACACAAATCCAATGCTCTTTCCCTGTTCCATGCCATTTCTTCATTCTGGTCTCAGCTATACCACAAACTCTTCCCATGAATAAGCAATGGCATCCAGGAAAGAGTATTAAGCCAGAAATGTACTTGAGTACCAAATCACAGTTCTGTCACTAAATTTGTATTCAAATGAAGTGTCTTCTTTTTGCACAGAACCCCCAAAAATTCCTCTCTTCTCCCTCTTCCACTTTCTATAAAAAGTAAAGTCAAGGTTATATACATACATTTCCATTTATTCAATCAAACTTTATGATCCCATTATGCAAGAGGCAATATTAGGTTATGGGAATATGTCCTTGCCTTTAAAGATACAATACTTCCAAGTTTCCCATACCCACTGAATATTCATATGTAATCCAAAACAATTTTTTCTCCTTTTATTTGTCCCATATCTACTAACATGAGTACTTCTCTCCCTTTAGAGGTGACATTCCTTGAGAAAAGGAGTTCTTTCATTCTTTGCACTGTATTCTCAGCCCTTAGTACAGTACCCCACACATATTAAGTACTTAATAAATACAGGATAATTGATGGAATATTTTTCAGTGTATTTCTTATCTCATTGATATGGTACTTCTACATAGAGCATGTGCTTCCATTCATCTACCACTAGGGATCTGCTCATCTTTTTGGGAGCCTTCTTTTGCCTTTCTATATTACAAGGGCATATGGGAAATTTGTTTTACTTGAATATGCATATTTGTGACCAAAATCTTTTGTTTCCCTTTCTTTTTTAAGTGGAGTATGTAAAAGTGACAGAAAACATATTTCTGTTCCTTGAAATTTTTAAAAAAGATAACCAAAATGATATCTTTTATGTCACTTCTTGCCTAGAGTGCAATGTTGATATTTAAGTCATAGGATGCTAAGTTTCAAAAATAAAATTATAGAATGTGAAATCATAGAAGGTCTGGTCTTATTATTGTTCAACCTTCTAAATTTTGCAACTTGAGGAAGCTGAAATCCAGAGATATAATATGGGTTTAATTGAAAGGGAACTAGAGACCCAGGATTCAAACCCTAGCTTTGACAGCTGCTATTAGGTCTTGGATAAATAATTTAAATTATCTGAACTTTTTTTCTTCCTCTGTAAAATAAGAATAATGACATTCATACAACCTCTCTCCCAGGGTTATTGTGAAGAAAGTGCTTTTTAAATTACTAAGTACTGTAAGAATTCAATCTGCTCTTATTTCAGTTATCCATACAGTTATTAATCCTGAGGCTTAGAGGTACAGTAACCCCATGATTTGAAAACCTATCTAAAAATTTTTCTCCCTCCTTTTGTACCAGAGAAGTCTGAATTTTTTCTTTTTTCTGGAATTTACAACATTAAAAGATAAATTACTTGGATATTATACAATATTCTACATATATTTTATACAATTCTGAGTTTCCAAACTTTTTTGTGTCATTTGCTGGCCTTCATGTGTCCTATGTGGCTTCCACAAAATTCCCCCAAAATTCCCATTTAATTTCTTATGCCGATCCACAGTATATTAAAACTGTGATGGGGAAAATCATGATGTGGAAGGGATAACTATATAATACAAAGATTCCCAGTTCCACATCTGGAATCCCCTGGCCTTGAAAACCAGGAGATTTGCTTTTTTTTTTTTTTTTTTTTTAACCACCCTTTGCCAAGTAGGAAGGGAAGCTTAACTGAGCTTCCAGCTTCAGCAATGCTGGGTGCTGTCAATATCCCTCACAAATGTCCACCTAGAAGGGCTTCCTGTTCATTATCAGCAGCTCTGGGTCTTTCAAATCTTTGTGGCTAGTTTTCCTCCAATATTATCTTGTCTCTTACCTTTATTTATTCAAGTAGCCCATCACCATACTTGAAATATACTTCTTTATTTTCATCTTTGAAAATCCTTCTCTTACAAGAACTGATGCTGAGTGAAATAAGTAGGACCAGGAGATCATTATATATTCCAACAACAATACTATATGATAATCAATTCTGATGGACATGGCCCTCTTCAACAATGAGATGAACCAAATAAATTCCTATAGAGCAGTAATGAACTGAACCAGCTGCACCCAGCAAAAGAACTCTGGGAGATGACTATGAACCACTACATAGAATTCCCAATCCCTTTATTTTTGTTTGCCTACATTTTTTATTTCCTTCACAGGCTAATTGTACACTATTTCAAAGTCTGATTCTTTTTATACAGCAAAACAACTGTTTGGACATGTATACATATATTGTATTTAACTTACACTTTAACATATTTAACATGTATTGGTCAACTTGCCATCTGGGGGAAGGAGTCGGGGGAAGAAGGGGAAAAGTTGAAACAAAAGGTTTTGCAATTGTCAATGCTGGAAAATTACCTATGCATAATTTTTTTGTAAAAAATAATTAAATAAATAATTAAAAAAAAAAAAACCATTTTCTCTTTCTTCAAGGCTAAGCTCAGGTGAAATCTCTTTCACAAAACCTTCACTGACATCCCTGTGAAGGTAATCTTTCCTTTCTCAATTTTCCCCAGAATACTTCATCTGGGTCTTTCCTTGACCTCATCAAATTCTACATTGTATTATTCTTAATTATGACCACATCAAATCTTCTCCCAACCATGAGAGCAGGCTCTAAGTCATTTATCTTTACATTTCTATTGCTTAACATAATATCTTTTGTATAACCAGATCTTAACAATGGTTGGTTGAAGAATAAATAACAAAACTACTTGAAATCATTGCGCCTAGCAATAAGGATAAAGACATAATTGCCAGATAAATCCAACAAATGTCTTTGGACATTTTTTGCTCAGACAATTATTTGCTCAGATCTTTCTTCATTGAATGGTTTTCAATTTTCTTCATAATTTGATAAATTGTTTCTTTCTCTAGAGAAACTAAGCACAGTTTATGGAGTTGGGTTTGCATATTGGTCTTCCTCACCATTTAGCAGCAAATGCTTTATGAAGAATTCTTTTTGAAAGAAGTCAGTGGTTGCATAACATGAAATACAATCTGAATACAAAACTTACTTATCTGGAGCCAAATTTATCAAGAGAAAGTGGTGAGATGTAGTCAGCAGGTCTTTTGATATCACATGTCAGAAACATAGCTGTTGAGCAGTTTTAGTTGGGGAGATGTTAGTGACCCCAAGATTCTTTAAGATTTTTTGCCTGGACATGCTATAGCTTGGGATATAGGTTCTCAAAGATCAAATTAGCTCAAAGGAGAAACTTTGGTCTTTCCTTATATCCAGAAAGGTGGTTCAGTTTATGGTATATAAAATAAATTGAACCCATTCTTCCTCTTTTTTTTTCTAACAGTATACAATTTAGTGTCCAACTTTATCATTCAACTGAAACTACTCAAACTGAATGCAAATAGCAATCATTTTTGCTTTGACCAAAAATCCTGAGGGTTGTTCCCATCCCAGATTCTTTTTTTTTTTTTTTTTTTTTTTTTTGACTAGGTGAAAGAGGAGATCCTGAATGGTTCTCAGATTGAGACCTGTTGAAGACCTCAGCTTAAAAAAGTCTCCCACTGCATCCGGGGTGTCTCCAAGCATCCTGACCAATATATGGCCATTGTTCACAGATGGCTCTGGATCGGAAGGTGAAACAAGTGACTTGCACAGCCCTCCCTCACTTAAATCCAATGCATTTATTCAATGCCTTTAATGTGCCAGATATTGTGCTAATTTAGACAATGGTAATACAACGACAAAATAAAAATAATCTCTTTTCCCAAAGGGTTTCCATTCTATCAGAGACAGACCAGAAAAATCTAGATTGAGGGCTGTGCTAGAGCTAGTTGATACCAATTCAGGAGAGTCATTTGTTAAGTTTTTAGGGTAAGTATTTCAGCAACTGCTACAAATTAGAGTTTAATTTCCAGATTTTCCAGACTTAAAAAAACGATGAAGGAAATATTAATAAAGTTGGTTAAACTTATGGGTATTCCCTCCCATCCCCACCCCGTCACTGCCAGAAAATCAGTTATTAAACATTTACCAACACACCACAGCCTGGATCCTGCATGGATATCTTGCTGTATGACTGAGGACTGCTTGACTCTTCCATGTCCATTCTCCAGCAGAAAATGCAGATATTGTGTCTTTCAAACTCTGAAAACCTTAGAGAGATCAGTATTCTATAAAAAGCTTAATGTTTAAAATTATCATTCCTTGAAAGAGGGGCCAGGTGTTGCTCCTTGATCTTTCCCCCTAGCTCCCCATAATTAAGAACTCTGCATACTGTAGTTACTCAGTAACTGGTATTAACAGGCAGATTTTATTGTTCTTGCTTAGACACAAATTCTAACTTTGTTTCCAAAAAGCCTTCCTGACACTGTATCGTGAATCTAGGATTCTATAATCTTTAGGAAAAAGATCGGAGACTTTCTCAGGTTATCATTGGGAGTGAACCTGAAGTACTTTCAAAGTGAACTCCTCTGGGAACCCAGCTCTCTGGAGATTCTGAATTGCCAAATGAAGGTCTCAGAGGACCCATCTCCTCTGATTGTTCTGAGAAACTGGAAGACACACCTCAGTTTGGCTTTCAGAGAGGACTCTTACAGGAATGTGGGCCCGGGACCACTCCTATTAAAATCCAAAATGCCTTCAAGATGTGTCAGCCTATTGATAGGCTAGCTTGTCCTTTCCCCCCAAAGAAGAATGCTCCTCCTCCAAACTCCTCAGTCAGCAATAATCAGTTTCATATCTGAAGTTTTTGTTCCAATCCTAAATAAGCGATTGAAAATCATAGTAATCATGCAGCAATTTTGTCAGCCCCTCTGTCTTTTAAAGAATCAAAATCACTCTCTTCATGGCTTTCCAGCAAACAAAGAAGCAAGTTATCATTCCTGTTTTGCAGATGGAAAAATGGAAGTTTAAGGGATTCATTGACCAGTCCAAGGTCAGATACATGTCCTTATCTGCACGATCTTATCATTGTTTTAGTTGTCAGACATTTAGTTGGCAGATGGGGCCAGGGCCATGGAAAAATTAAGCCAAGTGATTCTTCCTCTCCTTACAATATGCTGTCTCCTGAAGACCTACTTAGGGTGTTATAGTGGAAAGAGTTATGGATTCAGAATGAAATAACATGGGTTCAAATCCTGGAAAATAGCTTTGTTACTTTCTTCAGGTGTGAGGAACTTCTAAAGACCTAAGTGTTTTTTTCCTATAAAGTGACCTAACCAGATGACCTAACCAGCCCTAACTCTCTGATCACATTCTACCAAAAACAGTTTTAATCACAGAGAAAAGAATCTAATCTAACACTCAGGTGTTAATTAACATTTTACCCAACCCTGGGAGATTCCATTTTAAAAGATAAGTGGGGGAGGGTGACTAAAGTGGGAGAAGGGACTAAATGAGTTAAAGTTGGGGATAAAGTTGGGACTTTTCTAAGATTCCTCAAGTCAGATATTTTAATTCTGTCCCCATATAAGTATCTTTCTAGGATCATCCCCTCAACTCACATAATAAGTCTTCCAAACAAAGTTAACTTGGGGTTCAAGGTACTCATTGGATCTCCTTCCACTCAAAATTAAAACTTGGGAATCCCTCCCATGAATTAGTTAGGGAATGCAATTTCAAAGAAAAGGCTTTTAATGAAATACCATAATAAGAAAATAACAATACAATATTTGTCCCATAAATCTAGAGTCTAGCATGCCATATATATGAAAACCATCAGATTAAAAAGGTAGATAAATATAGGGGACAGACAGAGAGAGGTATACATATAGGGAATAGGGATAGCCAAGGTGCATGCAAAGAGAAAATACACACATTGGACACATGTAGCCAAGTCATAGATGTGAAGGAAGAGACTCTGCTTCTAAACTTCATAGCCTCCCTATTGTCTTCTGGTGATGTTTTGCCTAGCCCACTCCCCAATAAGTGATAGTCTCAAGACATTATATGTGTCAGACACATAGTCTTTGTTGGAAATATGGATGAGATCTATAGTTTTTCTGGTCTTGTGTGGCTACTGCTTAATGATGCTTTATTAGTCTTAAAGTAACTACCACTCAACTTTATTGGGCATGAAATGAAATGAAGATCTGCAGCCCTCAGATGAGATGCTACCTTTTCCTCATAAGAGTACGTTCTAGAATTTCTCCTTAAGCTTAAAGCACTTAAGTTAATTTACATGATAACTTTATTATATATTTAAAAGGAATAAAGAATAGAATTTTGCATCTTTTTATTTATTATTTATTATTTATTTTATTATTGTTATGGAGATTCTTGTTATATTCCATAGCTAAAAATAAAGAAAAGTATTTTTTAAAAAATAAAAGAAAAAACAAACAAACAAAAAAAAAAAGAAAAGTCCTACAATATCTGGAAAGTTAATTAAAAGAAAATGTTAAGTAATTATTCTCCCATAAGAACGGTCTGTTTAGTCTCAGAGCCTTGGATGAAACAGGCATTTCCTTTCCAAAAAAGATTCTTTGACCTAAACACTAAAGCTCTTTAGAACACAGACTAGTCCCAGATAGCTAGTGCTTACAGGCACGCATGTATTTTTTTATTTCTATTTTTAGCACTTTAAGGACAAAATCCCTGTCAAGAAATGTCATTCTGACTTATAATCCGAAATTACTTGTGGCTTCCTGCTTAATGCATAATTGCTTAACTGAATATAGGCAGCTTCATTTAATTGTTTTTCTCAATTATATGTAAAAAATTTTAATAATAATTTTTAAAATCTTAAATTTCAGGTTCTCTCCTCCCTTTCCCAAGAAGGTAAGAAATTTAATATGGATTGTATTTATATTTATATATAACATGCCATGTTGGAAAAAAAAAAAACAGACCAAAAATCCACAAGAAAAATAAAGTTTTAAAAAGTATGCTGTGATAAGACTCCACCAATTCTTTCTCTGGAGGTGGATAGCATTAGTTTCTTTTCTTTAATCATAAATCCTTCTGATTTATCTTGGATCTTTGTATTGCTTAGTGCCAAGTTGATCATCATACCTTATTGTTGTTACTATGTACAATGTACTATGTACAATGTTCTCCTGCTTCTGCTCACTTCAATTTGTATCAGTTCATGTAAATCTTCCCATGTTTTGTGGAAAGCATCCTACTCATCATTCCTTATAGCAGCATAATATTATTCCATTATATTAATTTACTGCAACTTGCTTGGCCATTCCCCAATTGATGGGCATTCCCTCAATTTCCAATACTTTGCCACCACTAACAGAGTCACCATAAATATTTTTGTTCCATAGTTCTCTGGGATATAGACTTAGTAGGGAATGCACAATTTTATAGCCCTTTAGGCATAGTTTCAAATCTCCCTCAAGAATAGTTGCATCAGTTCAGAATTCCACCAACAGTGTATTTCTCTAACAATTCCTCTAACAATTGTCTTTTTACTTATTGTCATATTAGCCTATGTCATAGATGTGAGATAGTACCTGAGAGCTGTTTTAATTTGCATTTCTCTAATCAATAGTACCTTAGAGCATTTTTGTTCTATGCCTATAGATCAGGCAGCTTCATTTTAAAAGATGCCCTCCAACAAACTTCTGAAGTCCTTAGGGTCCCCCAATTTTTATTTTTCAAATTCTTCTGGTATCCTATGAAAATGAATACACAGGAACAAATGCTATGGCTAAGGGAGCAAAGTCATTATCTTCTCCTGTTTAGCCACATTCCTATCTTTACTATTTTATTGCATTTGCTATTCTTACGGTATTTACTGTCTTTACTTGGTTGCTGACCACTCACTATCTGTGGTCAGCAATAAGTTGCCCTACATAAAGCTGTAGAACAGAGTATGTTAAAAAGGAAAAAAAAAACACCCTGAAAAGAAAGCTGTTTCAGCAACTCTTGACAATCAGAATCATAACTAGGGAGACCAGGGCTTTGCCCAGGAAGTTAATATTTGAGAATGCTTACAACATTAGTATCTCTTTTTCCAGTGAAAATTCAACCAGGCTTAGCATATAGCTAGCAAGAATAATTCCTTACAATAAGAAACTATCATGTAATTTTTAATGACCATGGTTAGGTCTTGAGAATTTAAAAAGTATGCCTTCCTCTCTTTTCTGAATAAGTACAGGATTCTGGAAATACAGGATTGTCAGAAACACTCAATATTTTGGTTAGATTTACTGAACTCTTGCCTTGGGGCAACTAGTTGATATACTAGTATAGAATGTTAGGCCTGGAGTAAAGAAGACCTGAGTTCAAATCCAGCCTCAAACACATAACTGTGGGACCCTGGGCAAGTCACCTAAAAAACAAACTTAGTTTGCTTCAATTTCCTTATGTAAAATAGGGATGATAGCACCTACCTCTCAGTGTTGTTGTGAAGATCAAATGGGATGATACTTGTAGAAAGCTTAGCAAAATGACACATTGCTAGTATTAATAATTGTTAGCTATTATTACTATTATTTTATCCTTCTCCAATCCTCTTTTAATATCCTTGTCATAAGGAAATACTGGCTGGGAATGAAGAAAAAAGAGATATAATCATAAATGGTTATTATATGAAAACAAAAGTCCCCAATAAAAAAGTAGATGGATCCCTCCCTCTCAATACATAAAGCAGGAAGGAATTAGTACTTCTACTGTATTGCAGGTAAGACTTGGGCCTCCCCTGTCCTTTTCCAAATCCTATAGAATCTTCAGTAGCAGTCTCATAATATATCAATCTTCTACTTTGCTCTACTTTCCCAAAACCTTTCCCAAAACTGTGTTTCCCTGGCCACTAAAATTTCTGGTAGAACTCTCCTCATGATTTATTTCTTAGATTTTGGAATCAAAAGATAACAAAATCCAACTCGACTCACTGTATTTCCTATTCATGTTTATGGGACTTTGGGTCCCACTTGAAGATCAGAAGAATCACAAATATATTAGGTTTTTCGAAATTTCCAGCTCTGAGTAATTCCCAGGGTTTTTGATTCAATTTGTGAATAATGCTCTTCCTTCTCTTCCTCTCTTGATCACTTTATTCCTTCTCAGCACAAATAATATCACTAGTCAAGAAAAGAAGTGGGAGGAAGTGTGATTCAAGTCAATTTTTCAACTCTTTACCTGTGATAGCATAAAGGTTTTTGGGAGGTCACATGAGGAAAGGAATAGGAAAAACAAACAGAAACTAATGATTTAGTTGAAGCCTGAATATTATCTGTGTATTTGTTGCATCGGTGTGGCTTTTTCCTCAAAGATAGGAATCAAGATAACTCAGATAATCAAGAACTGGCTTCATAAGGTGGCCCTTCCATCTCTATTTCAGCTTCAGTCCCCAGCTTACCTCTCTGTCTACATATTCCTTTGGGCTTCTTCATTTTGATGAGTTTATTTATTTTGGATCTCTCTATTCATAGTGGTTCAGAAAAAAACAAAACAAAACAAGATTTTCTTTTGTTTCTTCTTCCTTTTTCAAATTCACATCACTTGATAGAATTCCTCAGCATTCAGACATTGTTGGAACTAAAGCCAGGCAGAACAGCACTTATCCCTTATCCCTACTGGATCCTCTTACACCCATTCTCCCTCCAACTAAAAATTTTGCAAGCCTTACAAATCACTCTGGGGACACATTTATATCGTTAGGCATACAAAAAATACATTAATTCACATTTAGCATAAGCACAGGCAATTGCTTAAAGTACACTGTTTATAATGTATAGAGCATATAATCAAGCCACTAGTGAACATGCATTTATTAAGCACTTACCATATGTAAGACATAGTGCTAAACACTGCAAATACAAATGAAAAATAGGCCCTGATCATTTTAATGAAGAAGACAACATGGGTATATATAAATAATTATATACATAAAATGGATTTATCCTAACCTTTGAGAAGGCTTTTGATCCTGGAAAGGGGAAGCTGGGGAGCAGGAATTACATAATGAAGAAGATGACACTTGCATTGATTCTTCAAGAAAACTAATTATTTTAAGAGGAGAATTTTTTTTTTGCTTAATAATATTTTATTTCTTCCAAAGGAGGAGGAAATGTTGAGGAAGAACATTCCAGGTATTGAGATAATCAATATAAAGGCACAGATATGGGAGATGGAGCATTGTATATGAGAAATAATAGGTAGGCCAGTAATGATTAGACTAGAGAAAGTAAGTAAATTAGAAAGTCAGCACAGAGATAGGATATAAAAAGCTTATATGCCAAACCAAGGAATTTATATTTGTTCTTAGAGGTAATAGGGAATCTATAGAATTTACTGAGGTAATATAGACAGAGTATGCTTTGGGAAAGTCATGTTAGGAACAATGTGAAAGATGGGTGGGAGATTAGAGAGATAAGTAATTTTGTGGTTCACTTATTTCAGTTATATATGACTCTTTATGATTCTGTTTGGGATTTTCTTGACAAAGATACTGAAATAGTTTTCCATTTCCTTCTCTAGCTCATTTTACAGATGAAGAAGCCAAGATAAACAGTTAAGTGACTAGCCCAGGGTCACACAGTTCATCAGTATCTGAAGCCAGATTTGTCATCCTGACTTTAGTCTTCTATAATAACTCTTTGGATAGGAAGTACAAGTATTAATTCTATCTGTTGTTGATATTTAGTTTTTCAATCATTTCTAACTCTTAGTAACCCCATTTATGATTTTCTTGACAAAGATACTGGAGAGGTTTGCCATTTCCTTCTCTAGCTCATTTTACAGATGAGGAAACTGAGGCAAAGAGTATTAAGTGACTTGCCCAACATCGCATAACTGGTATGTCTGAGGACAAACTTCCTGTGTCTAGGCTCAGCATACTATCTACAATACCATCTAAATGCCCCAGATAAATAAAAAGATATTGCAATAGTACAGGAAGAGATGAAAAGCTCCTGAATTAAAGTAATGGCTACATGAGTATAAATAGATATAGATATAGAAATAGATGTATCTGAGGAATTTTGTAGAGGTAAAAAAAAAAAAAAGATTTGGCAACTAATTGGATAATTGAAGTGAGTTGGAGTGAGTAATCAAATGTGACACCAAAACTTCAAATCCCAGGAGTCTGGAGTCTTCAATAGTAATAGGAATGTTTAGAAGGGGGAGGATTTGAAGGGAAGATAATGACTTTTGTTTAGAAATGGTTGAGTTTGAAATGTTTACAGTATATCCAATTTAAAATGTCTAGTAGATATTGGAAATGTGGAATTAGACCTCAGAAAATTGACTAAAAACAGACATATGGATTTTGGAATAATTTGCATAGAGATAATTGAATCCATGGGAGCTAGTGGAGATACCAAGCCAGATAGAAACACGAACAAATTGCCAGCATCTTTACAAAATGGCTTCTTCCTACAGTCTTCCTCTTCCTATAGGGAACTGAAGAGAATCTGGAAATTTGTGTCTTCTTTCTCAGAGCTTGAAGCCAGATGGCTGATTGATCTCTTTTCTTCCAAGCTCTTACCAAGTCTGCCCCTCAAGTAGTCATGGAGCATTGGATAATCAATATCTGCCAATGAGGAAAAATCTTATGCAAGTGAGCTTTGACTTTGGATTATATTTGAAGGGGCCAAAGGGTTATATGTTTAATTCTGGAGGTAATAAGAAACTTCTGGAGTTCATTAAATGGGGAGAGAAGAGAGAAAAGTTTGTCACAGAGAGACCTGAACTTTCTGAAGATCATATTGACAGTTAACCAGAAGAAAGATTAGAGGGTTAGATTTGGTTGATGATGTCCACAGCTACAAATAGGTCAAGAAAAATGAGGCCATTGGATTTAGTGATTAAGAGATCAATGCTAACTTTGGAGAAAGCAGTTTCAGCTGAATGATAAGTGAAAGGGAAGGAATTTTAGGGCTGAATGTAGATAACTGCTTAAAGAAGTTTTGAGAAAAGGAGATAATAATTAGTAGGAATTACAGATTCTGGTTAAGATTTTTTTAATGTAAAGATAAGGATACAGTCCTAATTAAATTAAAATACAATATATCAGTAAAATCAATCCATCAAAATATAATAGGTGTGAGTAATTTTGAATCAATGTTAAAGACTTGGGTCTTTTATCATGTTTATTATCATGTTGCAGAGGAAATATATTGGTTGAAGAAGATCAAGTTACACCTCTTGAGGAACATAAAATAATCAATAATCTACTTCAATCTATTCCATGGGAGCAGATTCCAAATTCAAAAGCTGAGGATTCTAGGTCCCCAAAAGAAAATTGCTCTCTGAACAGGAGGAAAAAGTATCTCCCTCTGTCTTCTGGCTTCCCTCATTGACCACAGTTCTGGAGAAACTGGACTAAAAGTAGACAACTGCTAATATTAACCATCTGGGAATAGAGAGAGACATGATGAAGACAAAATGGAAGTTCTCCTGATAAAAGGCAAATTAATATTCAGAGATGGAATCAGTGAGATTCCAGATTTCATTGAAGAAAGTACAGGAAGAAGAACTGAATGTCTTATCAGCATTTGTACAAGGGTCACCTGGAGCTGATAGCAGCATTCCTGATAGCAGCATTTATATATCAGGGACTGAGAGATATACTGATTTAAAACAGTTTCAGAATTATAAGGGCCCAGGAAATCCTTGGAGAAACCCAGGACAGAGCTACACCCATGGGAAAGTTCTTAAGTGCTCCATTAAAGAAGAAAAAATTTCAGTAACCAGACGCTGTGTTACTCTTTTGCCAGAAGACTTCCCTTTACATATATTTTTTTTATTATTTTACTGTAAATTTGAATCATTTCTCTTTAGGGACCTTGTGAGTGAAGGGAAGAATGAACCATTGATTTAAGGACTGTTTCTGTGACAATTACCATTGCTATACTTGCTTAGTAACTATATTTTCTAAAAGCTAATTGTTGAGCTGATAGTCAATTTTTTCATATAATAATATTTCTCCCAGATAGATGACAAGAAAACTTATAACATTCATTTTGCAAGATTTTTACAAGATTTGAGTTCCAAATTTTTCTCCCTTCCTTCTTTTCCTTCTTCCAAGGAAGGTAGGCAGTTTGATCTAGTTTATACATGTGCTATCATGTAAAACATATTTCCATGTTAGTCATGGTTGTGAAAGAAAAAACAGATCAAAAGAAAAAAACCCCACAAAAAAGAAAAGTGAAAAAAAAAACATGCTTCAATTTGCATTCTGAGTCCATCAGTTCTTTAGCTATGGATAGCATTTTCCTTTGTGAGTCCTTTGTACTTGACTTGGATCATCGCGTTGCTGAGAAGAGCTAGTCAATCATAGTTGATCATCACACAATGTTGCTGAGACTGTGTACAAAGTTTTCCTGATTCTGCTCATTTCGCTTTGCATCTGTTCATATAAGTCTTTCCAGGTTTTTCTTTTTCTTTCTTTTTTTTTTTTTTTTTTTTTTTTTTTTTTTGAGGCTGGGGTTAAGTGACTTGCCCAGGGTCACACAGCTAGGAAGTGTCTGAGACCAAATTTGAATTCAGGTCCTCCTGAATTCAAGGCTGGTGCTCTATCCACTGCGCCACCTAGCTGCCCCTTTCCAGGTTTTTCTGAAATCAGCCTATTCATTATTTCTCATTGCACAATAGTACTCCATTACATCATTCAGCCATTCCCCAGTTGATGAGCATCCCTCTCAAATTCCAATATTTTGCTACCATGAAAAAGGCGTCTATAAATATTTTTACATATGCAGGACTTTTCCTTTTGTATGTTTGGTTGTCTTTTGGGCATAGTTCCAAATTGCTGTAATGGCTGGATCAGTTCACAACATCACCAACAGTGCATTAGTGTTCCAATTTTCCCATGTCCTTTCCAACATTTATGATGATCTTTTTTTGTCCTATTGACTTGTCTTATAGGGGTGAGGTAGATTTTCAAAGGACTTCTCTACCACCTAAAAACATGCCCAAGTCCCTTTTATCTTTGTGTATGTTATTTAAGTATAAAACCTCTTCCAGAGCTACTTGCCTAACTCTCACTCTTATTTCAGGGATGGGACCCCAGTGGGGCAGTTGAAAATTCAATCAGGTAAACCTGAGGGGCTGTTTCTAATACTTTTCCTCATATCCCAATGGAATGCTTAATATTGACTATGAGCTTTAAGGAAACTTTAAATCACTTTTGATTAAAGAAATGCAAATTAAAATGACTTTGAGATACTACCTCAGCATAATTGTTACCATAGTATCCCATGTCGGTTCATACAAATCTTCCCAGGTTTTTGCTGAAACTGTCTCTTTAATAATTCCTCAAAGAATAAAAAAAATGTCATCATATTCATAATACCATAATTTGTCTAAATATTCCTCAACTAATGAACACCCCAGCAACTTATATAAACTAGTATAGGGTGAAGTAAACAGAACTGTAAGAGCAATTCAAGTTATACTATCTAGATTATTAAAATAAACAATTTTGGAGATTTTTATAAATTGATAAAGAAAGAAATTAGCAGAAGCAGGAGAACAAAATATACAACAACAATAATACTGTGAAAACAAACAACTTTATAAGTTGTAAGAACTACAATCAACATGTTGATACTATGATTGTAGGGGAGCAATGATGAAACATGCTCTCCCTTACAGAAAGATGTCAGATTTAGAGTCCTGAGTGAGGCATATATATATATATATGTGTGTGTGTGTGTGTGTGTGTGTGTGTGTGTGTACATAGATATATGTGTATGTCTATATATACATATCCATATTTGTGTAGATATACACATACATATGTATTTTAAATACAACCATTGAGGAAATTTATTTGGTTTGACTGTAGATATTTGTTACAAGGAATTTGTTTTTATTTCCTTTTTTTGCAATAGGTTTGGGAGTAGGAGGGAGAGAAAATATGTTTGTTAATTTTTTTTGTTAATTTTTTAATAGAAATGCTATAGATATGAAATGTTGAATGCACTTTCAGATGAAGTCACTGTATTATTAATTTTACTTATCTGTTTTACTTTGTTACAAAAGACTTCTCAAAAAGTCAGAGTAATTTATAAATGTATGTGACGCTAAAACAGCACATCAATTATTTTTAAGGGAAAAAGAGCTCAAATTGAGATGCAAGGATCTATGAGAATATAATGTTGTATTGTTGTTAGATGTTGGATTATATCAGTTAATTTTATATATTTTTTCTTTGTTACAACCAGGGTCTCCAAATTCTGGTGTGTGTTGAAAATGGTGGGGGGCAGTGAGGGATTAGAAATGCAAATGACAGATGTAAAAACATTATATATGTGTATATACATATATATATATTTATAAATTTTATTTACAACTGAAAGGTTGAAAGGCAGTTAAGAGAAGGATAGAAACCTGTAAAGACAAGACACTATAAGGGGATAAAGGATAAATCTATCTTCTGTCTTTTCCCATCTCCCCATTATAACTTCTATTATAAGTAAAATATGATGAAAAATGAACATTAAAAGAAACTGCCAAGGAGAAGAGCAAGCGTATAAATAAAGAGAAAAGTGCCATTGCTATGTAGGGAGGTTTATGTGCTGTCCATGAAGCTTAGATCTTTTGGCACCAGCTGCTAGGGTTAACTGTTTCCTTTCTTTCCCCACTTTCTTAACCCTATTCAATTCAACTGGCCAGCTCTACTGGACTAATCTTCAAAACAGCCATGATCCTCCAAAAGTGTGGGACTCTCATAATCTCAGAATGCCTATTTTAAAAACAACAACAACCATAAAAAGACAGAGACTCACAATGTAAGGAAAGGATTGCAAAGGAAGTGTGAGTCAATGAGGGTCAGCCACCCCATTAATAAAATAATTGGCCTCTGGTTGTTTCTCCTGGTGGAGGAATCCACTCTTGGAGCTGGGGAGCAGGAGGGGGTGATGTTGGGAGGGGGAGTGAGTCAACAATAGTACACAAGAGCAAGAAGGAATCTGAATCCATTCCCTGGGATGCTAGAACAATTATGCTCAGCCAGGAGGCACACAAAAAGAAGGAAAGGAACTCTCTGCAAGGATTCCCTTGAGGACAAAGAACAATGCTCTTACATTATACTCTCCCCATACAAGACCTGGCACAGAGCCACTAGGAACCTTGTTCCCTCTCATTATCTACCTCTTATTTTTTTTTAACGAGGTAAATTCACATACCCTTGAGCAAAGAGATCACATATCCTAAAGGAGCAATGCTCATGGGTTCCACTTACATAAGGTGTTTTAGCAGGGCAAGTATGTTCCAAGGGACAGATCAAGAGTTGGGAGAGAAGGAGTGGGACAGAAAATAATCTTGCCCTCTGTTTAAAGTTTAAACCTGCTTGGGAGCAAACAGATCTGCTTAATGTTTAGGAATTGCTTTGGATTTCCAGATAATAGTGACATACATCTTGCAGCATTCCTCCATACCCTTTCATTCCCTGGCACAGAGTCCTAATTAGCAATTTGGATGCCTAAAATATGCCCTCAAATTAATTTTGAAACACATTTTCAGACTCCAAAATACTCTAGTGTCTTGTAATAGCTGAAGGTGTTATTCACCCTTCTAGCCCTTCCCCCTTATAATAAGTCAGTGGGTCCCTAAGGTGTGGTGACTTTGGAAGTAAGCACTATATACTAGGTTACCATTCTTGTGCTAAGTTCAGTCCTTTCAACTCTGCTAAAGGGCAGGTACTATTGGAACTCTCCAAAGCCCTCTAAATTTTGGTACCCTAGAACAAAACCCAAGTCACCCAACCCTAGTTAAATCTCAGTTCCCTCAGAGACAACAGTAATAGTCTGTATTTTAGCATGTTGTACATTGTATAATAGTATCATGCTCCCTCTAGGGGTCTTAATATATTGCGTGATCACAATACCCATAAATCTCCTGAGATTTTTTTTTTAATGAATGAAAGAATATTTATTTTTTTTTATAATAATAGCTTTTTAAGACTTTATGTTCCAAATTTTTCTCCCTTACTCTCTCCTCCCTCCCCTAGACAGCAAGTAATCCAATATAGACTAAACATGTGCAATTACTCTATTTTTAGCAATAGCTTTAAAAAAAATACATGCAAAGATAGTTTTCAACATTCACCCTTGCAGAACCTTGTGTTCCAAATTTTTCTCCTCCCTTTCCCCATCCCCCTCCCCTAGACAATAAATTATCCAATAATAATCCAATAATATCCAACAATAAACGTGTAATTCTTTTAAACATATTTCCACATTTATCATGCTGCACAAGAAAAATTAGATCAAAGGGAAAAAATGAGAAAGAAAAAATAAGCAAGTTAACAACAACAGAAAAGATGAAAATACTATGTTGTGATCTACATTCAGTCCCTATAATTCTCTCTGTGGTTGCAGATGGCTTTTTCCATAATAAGTCTATTGGAATTGCCCTGAATCAACCAATATCCCTAATAAACACTGATGCAAAAATTTTAAATAAAATATTAGTAAAGAGATTACAGCAACTTATCAATAATATAATATATTATGACTTATGACCAAGTGGGATTTATACCAGGAATGCAGAGCTGGTTCAATATCAGGAAAACTATTATCATCATCAACCATATCAAAAACAAAATCAGTAGAAATCATATGATAATCTCAATAGATGCTGAAAAAGTTTTTTGACAAAATACAGCCCCCATTCCTATTAAAAACACTAGAAAGTATAGGAATAAAGGGGGAGCTGTCCTTAAAATAATAAGCACTATATATCTAAAATCTACAGCAAGCATTATTTATAATGGAGAGAAGCTGGACCCATTCCCTATATAATAAGGGGTGAAACAAGGATGCCCATTATCACCATTATTATTTAACTAGAAATGCTGGCTTTAGCAATAAGAAAAGAAAAAAAATTAAAGGAATTAGAATAGGTAATAAGGAAATAAAATTATCATTCTTTGCAGATGATATGATAATATACTTAGAGAATCCGAGAAAATCATCCAAAAACCTATTGGAAATAATTTGCAGCTTTAGCAAAGTTGCAGGATATAAAATAAACCCACACAAATCATCAGCATTTCTATTATTATTGACAAAGCCTATCAGCAAGAGATAGAAAGAAAAATTCCATTTAAAATTACTTTAGACAAAATAAAATACTTGGAGATCTACCTGCCAAGACAAACCTAAGAACTATATGAACACAATAATCATACAAATAAAAGTCAGATCTAAACAAATGGAAAAAAATAGCAGTTGTTCATGACTAGGCTGAACTAATATAATAAAAATTACAATTCTTTTTAAATTGGCCTACTTGTTCAGTGCCACACCAATCAAAACTGCCAAAACATTATTTTATAGAACTAGAAAAAATAATAACAAATTTCATCTGGAAGAACCAAAGGTCAAGAATATAAAGAGAATTAATGAAAAAAAATACAAAATATGGGGGCTTAGCAGTACTAAACCTAAAATTATATTATAAAGCAGAAGTTATCAAAATAATTTAATACTGGCTAAGAAATAGAGTGGTAGATCAGTGGAATAGATTAAATATGACACAATAATCAACCCCTAAAGCAATCTAGTACTTAATAACCCCCCAAATTCCAACTTCTGGAATAAGGACTTACTATTTGAG
This sequence comes from Sminthopsis crassicaudata, assembly GCF_048593235.1. Classification (NCBI taxonomy): domain Eukaryota; kingdom Metazoa; phylum Chordata; class Mammalia; order Dasyuromorphia; family Dasyuridae; genus Sminthopsis; species Sminthopsis crassicaudata. Next base: position 440,476,894 of record NC_133619.1, read on the forward strand.
AAAAATTGTTGGGAAAACTGGAAAATAATATGTCAGAAACTCGGCAAAGACATACATCACATACCCCACACCAAAATAAGCCAAAATGGATACATGATTTGAGCATAAAAAATGATACCATAATAAGGGATTATTTACCTATCAAATCTTTGGAGAAGAGAGGAATTTAATGACTAAAGAAGAACTAGAGAACATTATGAAAGGTAAAATGAATAACTTTGATTACATTAAACTAAAAAGTTTTTGCACAAACAAAAACAATAGAAACAAGATTAAATCTTTACAGCCAGTATTTCTGATAAAGGTCTCATTTCTAAAATACATAAGGAACCGTAACAAATTTATGAGAATACAAGTCATTCCCCCATTGATAAATGGTCAAAGGATATGAACAATTTTACATTTGTTAAAATCACTGTAAGCATATCAGGTAAATGACTGATAACAACACTTCATATTGCTATCTTGGAAATTAAAATGATACAACTCTTTTTCCTATATGTATGATTTAAATTATTTGCTCTAGACATCAGATTTAAAGATGTTATCTTTTCTGAAGATAAACAGAAAAAAGAAAATTTATTCAATTAAAATTTTATATTAAGTGTTTGCTATGTATGGAGGTAAAAAGACTAAAAAAAAAATTCCTGCCTTTAGGAAGCTTACATTCTATCGCCAGAAAACAAACATTGGAACACAATAAATTGTGAATAATAACACAATAAACAAGCGAATAAATTTTAAAATCTATGAAATTAACTGTGGAATGGTGGTAATGGTGGAGGGAAATCAAGAATGACCAGAGGGAATGAAGAGAATTCTCATAACACACCCTTACTTAAGCTTGTTACTGACTCATCTTTCCTTATCTAGCATCATTTCAATCATACCCACTCACTCAGGGCAATTGTCCTCTTGTTATCTTGTTTGATTCTGTCCTCTGGTGCTGAAAGTGGTCATGTCTGGGTCCAGAAGCTTTTATCATCTGGTATCATCTGGTACAGGGTGTGCTAGAGTTAACAGTTGTATTTCTCAGACTCACCCAGCTGTCTAACTACATTTGTTCCTGAAATGAATTTTTTTTTTTTTTTTTTTGGCTATATGCTAAGCATACCATCAGGGCAGTTAGGTGCCACAGTAGACCAGGGCCAGGCCTGGAGTTAGGAAGATCCGTTTTCCTGAATTCAACTCTAGCCTCAGATATTTCCTAGAAATGTAATCCTGCACAAGTTACCCTGTTTCCTCAGTTTCCTCATCTATAAAATAGCTTAGAGAAGGAAATGGCAAATCATTCCATTATCTTTGATCCAAATGAGTTCATGAAAAGAGTCAGACATGACTGAAACAACTGAGCAACAACAAAATGCTAACAAACATTTGAATTTGCTTTTTGGTAGCACAATCATAAAAGAAAAGTTGATTATGTTTTGTTTTATTTTGTTTTTAAAGCAAAACTAGTGGATAATTTTATCTAGGGAACAAAAATCCTGCTTTCAAATACAATATAATTATATCTTTATATGAGATGTATGATTATATAATTCAATATATGATTACATAAGTTAATAACTTATACTCAGAGCTCAGGGAAATCTTAGGGAAGGCAACATAGAATGGAAATCATATTAGATCTGGAGGCTTTGGGTTCTAGTCTTATGTTTGTTACTTACTAGTTGTATGGCAGTGTCCTCACCTGTAAAATTGATATAACAATAACGATCCAAGAAAAAGGAAAAAAAAAAAGGCAATAACTATCCACAGCTGTAACTAAGGCAACCAGAACTTTGTTCCAGGGTACCAACATTCAGGAGGCATGCTTTCTCCTCATAGTAGTTCCCTAGCTATTCCTTGTTCATTCACCTGATCCTTAGGGTTGTATTGTCATGATATTTATCTTGATGTCTACTTTTCCCCTAACTACTATATTTCTCCTGCATGATGTGTCCTCTCCACACCTACCTGAGGAAGAAGGGGAGATAATTATCTGATTTCAAGATAAGGGTGTGACTTAGACTTTCTGGTATGTCAGCTACTCTCGCTCTCTGTCCCTCTGTCTCTCTGTTTCTCTCTGTCTCTCTCTTTGTCTCTCTGTCTCTCTGTTTCTCTCTGTCTCTGTCTCTGTCTGTCTGTCTCTGTCTCTGTCCCTCTGTCTCTCTGTCTCTGTCTCTGCCTCTCTGTCTCTCTCAGCAATGAGGATTAAGTGACTTGCCCAAAATCACACAGCTAGGAATTGTCTGAAGCTGAATTTCAACTCAGATCATCCTGACTTTCTGATTTCAAAGCCAACTGTTTTATCCATTCAGCAATTGCCTTTTGTCAGCTACCCTCTCAGCCTAACTGTACCTTAGCAATATTGTGCATTTCCCACCTTCCATTGCTGTTCAAATAAGTTTGCCCTATGTATAGTTATAGCTCTCTACCTGCCTGGTAGAAAAAATCATTTTTGCAGAAAAATAATTAATAGAAAAAATTATTTTGGAAAAGTATTTGCAAAACCAAATTTGCAAAAACAGTGCTATAATCAGTGAACTACCGCCAGAATTCTCTCCACATTCCCAATCCACCCATTTGGTGCAAGTGACAGTCTCTTTAGAAACTCTGGAATGGGAGAAATAGAATGAGCTTTTGAATATGTAAGAGCCTCTCAACTTGTCTTAAAAAAAGAACAGATGCTGATATTTTAACCCTGGGAAAGCTAACGAGATGAACATCTGCTTTTGGCCTGCCCTCACAAGTGTCACGGTATCACCCTTGATTATAGTAAGCACCATGTCTTTTCTTGACTGAAGAATCAAAATAGGAGCATTCGGCTAAGGAGAAGAGACCTTTTCACTGGACTGGGAAGAGGAAAGAGTTGGGAAATCCTGCCAAAGAACACAGGATAACCTTTGTTCATAGATGAGTGTGAACAAGAGAAAAAAATCCTGCTGGGATAAAAAGACACTTTTGTGTTATAAATTGTAGGAGTCATTGCAATGTCACCCAAACACACAAGCTCTACTTAGAAGCTGGGGTTTTACATAAGTGTAGCTAATGTTGGCTTTGTTTTATCAGGAAACCATCTCTCATTTGTCCCCATCAAATATGTCTTTAAGAGTGTGATCATGGTAAAGTGCCATGTGGAAACAAGGGTTATTGGCAACCCTGGGCAGGACAGTCATCCAGACTTCCAAAATTTTCTCTTCTGATACCATCACTCACCCCACAGAGCTTCTCATTAGAAGTAAGCTATCTTCCTTGGGGGATTTCAACCCTTGTTCAAGATGATATATAAGAAATGGCTAATTTTGTTGGGCCCACGGTGGGGTAATAACTCTAAATCAGCACATAAAAGAAACAACTGACTTCAAATAGATGTCCTTTGCATTCCAGAAACTATATACACTTAAAACACCAATCAATCATTTTCTGTCCTATCAGAATCCCACACAAAGAGTCCTTTGCTGATTGCTTCATCATTTTTCTTCATCATTCTTCATCATAAAGAGAAGAGGGAAAAGAGGCATTAAAAAAAGAGTGAGAGAAGGCAAAGATAGAAAAAGAAAGAGATGTAGATAGTGAAAAGGGAAAAGGAGAGGGGAGAGGGAAAGGGAAGATGGGAGGGAAGAAGAAGAGGAGAGGAAGACAAGCATTTCCAGTATAATTTTTGTGATCTATATTATATCTTTTTCCCTGCTGAGGAAATTGGGGTTAAGTGACTTGCCCAGGGTCACACAACCAGGAAGTGTTAAGTATCTGAAGCCACATTTGAAGTCAGTTTGTCCCGACTTAAGGGCTGGTGGATTGATATTATATCTTTATAAATTTGGTATTAATAATAGAACTCAGAGACCAAATAACACAACAGGAAAGTTTATCTATGTGTTGATTTTTACAACTTTTCCAAAATACACACTGGGAATCAGTTTGGAGGTCTTCCTGAGTTATCTTTGAGGCAATTTATCAGAGGAGCTTTTTTGATTGAAGCTTGAATTTTCTGCTGATACACTTTAAGAATCTCTCTCCCACACAAACTGATGTTGAGTAAAACAAACAGAACCAGGAATACATTGTACATAATAATAGCAAGAATATGTGATGATCAACTATGAAAGAACTATGGTTCTTCTCAGTGGTTCAGTGATCCAAAGCAATCCCAATAGACTTTGGACAGAAAATGCCATCTTCATCCAAAAAAAAGGGCTATGGAGAATGAATGTAAATCAACACATGCTATATTTACTTCTTTTTTCTGATTTTTGTTTTTAATCTCTCCCATGCTTTTTCCCTTTTGCTCTGATTGTTCTCTCCCAACATGATTCACAAAGCAATGTGCACTAAAAATAAATAAAATTTTTAAAAAGGGTATCTCTTCAGGTTGAAAACTATCTTTACATGTAGTTAGAAAAAATAAAATACTACTTGTAAGAAAACAAACAAACAAAAATATTTCTCTAAGTTTGTACAGAAGAAATTCCATACTCCCAGATACCTCCTGAAACGTCTTTTTAATTTCCAGAGGCAATCAAGGTTAATCTGCCATGCTCAGGCCCCAGACTTCTGAGATTTTTCACACAAATAAATGACTTGGGTTAGGAACCTAACTACTGGTGAATATTTTAGGATGTTGGGGCCTTTTTTTCCACCTGAAGAAAACTCATCTAGCTTTTGGGGGTCAAATAATAACAAAATTATTTCTAACATCTTATATCTGTCTTCTCCTGGAGAACTGCCAAAGGATTGTGCTAATAGCATAAGAAGAGACTTTAAAAGAAATGCATAATATATTATTGTTCAAAGCAATGTCCTATCTCTGTTGTCTTCATTCCAGTTAAACACTACGGCTTCCTGATCACACACAGAACTCAAGCCTTTGCATATACACTGTGCGAGGCTCCATAAATATCTGTGGATTAGATTTGTTGAACAGAGACCAGAAACACAGGAGCACATTCACCAATCCTGACCTGCTAGACTAGGGAAGGTGACTGGAGAGAGCCGAGCTGTCTGAACTCTCATTTCCCTTTGGCGGATTTCCAAGGGCAAACCGTGCTTGTGAAGGGCATTCATTATCTGTCAGGGGATTCATCCTGGGTGTGGGATTAACAAGAGGCAAGGAATGCTGGAAAAAAAAAATGCACTGAATTGCCCAAGTGTTTTCAGCTTGAGGCTCTGTGGAACAGGGAAGGATTGGAGTAAGGGTTATTTTGTCTCTGGGTAAATGCCCAACCTCTACCCTAGAAGTATCCGGGGGACATTCGATCTGGCTGCCATTCATTGGGCTACAATAGCAAGGCCAACTGCTACAATAAGGGAAAGAATGGGGATAGGAGAAGAACATTTAATAAGTCTGGATTTGTATAATTAGGGTAATAGATGGTGATAAGCTCTCTCCCTGGCCTTCCTTTTTAACACTCAGTGGCTTTTGGGGATGTGTTCGGGTCTGGGCATCATGTTCCCACCTTATAACTAATCACCTAAGCCCTTGGTTTGCCAGGAAGAGTAGATCCTGACAACTGTAGGTACAAGGAACCAGGGAAGCAGCAAGGCAGACTGCAGATGCACTTCCTTCCAGTGCCAGGAAAGGTTCTAATTCAAAAACAAATCTATTTATCGCTTTCCAACTGCACGGCAGGGCAGGGCATCCGGAGGCAGGGTGGAGCATCAGATTGTTCAACAGTAGTTATGGCACTTGGCCAAGGGAAATTTCCCATTTTGTGAAGGCTCCTGCTGGCCACTCAGCAGTGGCTATAAAGGTCCAGGAGCACAGGAGCAGAGAAAATCCATCCTTCCAGCTAAACAAAGAAGTGCAGTTGCCAGTGGCTTACATTGCAGAGATTTCAAACTGGGCCTGCAGGCTGCTTGGGGCTATTAAACTGCCAATAAAAGTTTAACAAAATAAATAAAAATATAATACAGCCTAGATAATGGTGGTTTGTGGTTTTCTAAGTCACCTTGAGGCAGGCAGATATCTGTTTCAATTGCTAATCCCCTTTTTTCCATCTGCAGAACGGCTTGGTTTGAAGTTCATTATAAACTGATCCCTTGAAATCTCAACATCTTGCTATCAACTCAGCTTTGGATACTCAATTCCTCCTTAAAACTCAAAGGAGTCTCTCCATTTCCTTTCCCCTTAAATAGGAGAGCTGGAGAGGGGAACTCTAAACTCCTAAAACTTTCCCTTATAGAGAGCTAAAATCTGGATGTTCCAGATAATTCTTCATTTGCAGTTCCAGGTACCCCTTGCTTTGCCCCCCAACACTTTCCAGCTCTTGGAGGCTGGGGATGATTTCTATTGTCTTTCCCCATTACTTTGTAAGTTGGGGACTTTTTTCTTTTTCTTATTTGTGTCCTAATTTTTAAACTCATTTGTCTATGCACAATACCTGGAACATAATATGCACTTAATAAATGTTTATTGAACTGAATTAGTTTGACACCACTGTTTACAATATAGATCAATGCCTTTCCACCTTTTGGCATATCAGGGACCCACTTGGTAACCAAGTGCTGACTTTTTTCTTTAAGTAATGGGGGGTATGGTCTTTTGCCATAGGAGTAGGAATTCAAGCAGAAGGGGCTAGCTTGGACTTTTCTCCTCCAGGATTCCTATTACCTTCTTAAGCATTACCTGAGCTCCAAGGTAAATTGCATGGCCTAGAGTTCATTGATGGATGGGAAAGAAGGAATCTTGTGGGAGATGAGCCTCATTTTTGTAAGATAATAATTTTATAGTTTAACTTTTTCTCTCTATTTACCATGATGTCCTATCCCAATTAAGAAATTTGCTATTTAATTTATGACTTTCTCCTGGTGTATTGTAGCACTAGATAGAATTTTGAGGCACATATTGCTCCCATACCACACTCAAAGCAGTCTGTGATTTCAGAGGGTAGTGGAATAAATATTCTATATTTATGAATGGGAATGTGAAATAAGAAAAGGAAAATATAATGAGCTGGTAGGTCAGATTTATCCAAAGAGTTTTTTGTTTTTAACTATCTTATCTTAAAAAGCACTTTTTTGTCACCTAGGCAAGGTTGGACTATCTTGCAAATTGCTCACCTAAGAGAGTAAGTAAACCATATTTACTACATTATTGTTCTCTTCTCAACAATTTTAGTAATAGCTACTATTTACACAGCGCTTTAAGGTTTGCAGAGTGCTTTACATATATTATCTCACTCCTCACAACAACTATGCAGTAGGCCTTATTATTAGCCCCATTAGAGAAGGAAAGGACAAATGATTCCAGTATCTTTTCCAAGAAAACCCCAAATGGGGTCAAGCAGAGTAGGATATGACTGAACAACAATTTTCTTGATAGGAAACAGGCTAAGAAAGATTAAGTCTATCAGTATCACAGCTGATAAATATCTGAGGCAGGATTTAGCAAATCTATTGGTACTACTTTTCCAGCAGCACTTTGGACAGGATCATGTATCTGTATAACATTTTGGTATTTCTCATAATATTTCAATTTTTTTCATTATTATTAACTCTGTCATGGTGATATCAATGATCTTCAATGTTACTATTAAAATTGTTTTGGGGTACCACAACCGCATCCAGATAAGAAAGTGAGCTTAATAAATATTGTGTGTTCTGACTATTCCATCTACCAGCTGTTCCCCCATCTCTCTCTCTCTCTCTCCTGGGCTTCCGTGTTCCATGAAACATAACAATATTGAAATTAGGCCAATTAATAAGTCTATAATAGCCTCTGAGTGTGCAAGTGAAAGAATCAATTCACGTGGCAAATTTCATTTTTGTCTTATTTTAAGAAATTTCCAGAGCTACTCCAGCCTTCAGTAACCATTACCCAGATCAGTCAGCAGCCATCAACAAGACAAGATCCTCCACCAGCAAAAAGATTAGGACTCACTGAAGGCTTAAATGATGATTAGCATTTTTCTTAGCAATAAAACACTTTTAATTAAGATATGTACATTGATATAATACTATTTCACACTTAGTAGATTATTATAGAGAATAAACATAACTTTTCTATGCACAGGGAAGCCAAAAAATTCATTTGAGTGTCTTTATAGCTGCTATATTTGCTTTATTGTAGTGAGGTATTCCTATATGCCTAATGGCAAGATCATCAGGAATTCTCATTTCTCTTCATATCTTTCTGTCTCTTTAAGAAAATCTTATTATAATGATCTTGAGACAGTCTATCTCTTTCCAATCCAACATAAATGTTGATATGTAAGTAATTTTTTTTGGATACAATACTACATTCTATTTAGAAATCTTTGTTTCTAATTGCCAGTAAAATAAATACTGCCTGTTTTTTCTTTTTTCTTAGTTTTAAAAAACCATAAAGCAAAATATAACTGAAATTAATTTGAAAAACTTAGGAGAACAATGCTTTTTTATTGTCAAAGAAGGCAATATAAACCCTTCCCAATTTTATTGCCATATTTATTGCTTTCTAGCCATATTTTTTTCAAGCCATAAAAATAGAAGGAAATGGAATGTTGATGATAGAAGAGAATGGAATGTTATCTCTTATAGTTGTGGGGAGGTAGAAAATTCTTATTCAACAAATAGAAAAATAAAGGAGTCTAAATAGAGAAATTTGGTATAAAATCAAAGAGTTTTTGCATAGCAAAAGTACATATAGAATAAAAAGAAAAAAACAGATAAAATGACATAAGCATTTCTAATAAAAGATTGATTTCTAAAACCTAAGGAAATTAATACATTTATTGATTCCAAGTTAAATGCAGAAGAAAGTTAAAAAGGCCCTCCACAATCTAGCACTAATCCTGACAGTCTGATTTTACTTCACACTATTCCTTTTCCTGTATTTTATCTTCCAGCCAAATAGTTCTACTCCTCAACACGTTTTCTTTCTGATCTCCCCTTTTTCAATACCTTTCCTAATACTGTTTCCCATGCTTGTAAGACTTTCTACAAATTTGTATTGATTAAAATTGATTAAAAATCCATTCTTTCAAGGCTTAATTTACACTTCCTCCACTCCAACCCATTACCCTGCAAATACTTGTAGCACTTGCATTTCTCTTCTATATATTTCACATTCTCCCTTTGCACATCTGTCATATCATCCTTTTTGACTAAAGGTCAGGGATAATATCAAGTTTCCCATATCAAGGCAAGTCAACATGTATTTATTAAATGTTTGTACTATGCAAACACTGCATATACAAATAATGGTAAAAACAATTCCTTCTCTCAAGCAGCTCACATTCTTGTTTCCCCCAACTTAATAGTATCTTATTTCTTCCAATTACAGGTAAAGATAGGTTTCAACATTCATTTTTTGGTAAGATTCTGAGTTTCAAATTTTTCTACCTTTCTCCCCAAGACAGCAAGCAATCTGATATAAGTTATAAAATGTGCAATTATTTTAAACATTTCCACATCAGTCATGTTGTAAAAGAAAAGCCAGAACAAAAGGGAAAAGCCACAAGAAAGGAAAAAAAAAATGAAAATAGTATGCTTCAACAGCTTTCAGTCTCTATAGTTCTCTCTCTGTTTTTTCTAAGTCTATTAGAATTTTCTTGGATCACTGCATTGCTGAGAAGAGCAAAGTCTATCAGTTGATCATCACACTATTACTGTGTACAAGGTCCTTCTGGATCTGTTTATCTCACTCAGCATCAGTTCAAAGAAGTCTTTCCAGATTTTTCTGAATCTGCCTGTTCATCACTTCTTATATAACAATAGTATTCCATTACATTCATAAACCACAACTTATTCAGCCTTTTCCCAATTGATGAGCATCCCCCCCTAAATTCCTTGTCACCACAAAAATCAGCAGCTCACATTCTAATTGGGAACAAGACATACACAGAGCAAACTGGAGGTAATCTCAAAGGAAAGTCATTAGAACTGAGTTCAACCAGCAAAGACTTTGGTAAAAGATGGAATTTATGCTGAGATTGGAAGGAAGTTTAGGGAAGCCAGCAGGAAGAGATTAGGAGGGAGAGCAGTGCAGGTAAAGGGGATAGAGAAAAGACCTAAAGATGGAATGTTGCTTAAGAGGAAAACAGCAAGAAAGGCCATAACCGTGAACCAAAGAATATATGGAGAGGCGTAAAGTGTTAAAATCCTGGAAAAGCAGGGAAGGGCCAGGTTTTAAAGAGCTTTAAAAACCAAACACAGATTTATATATATGATCCTGAAGATAGTAGGGAACAACTTTAAAAACTAGTTTTAACCCTACATTTCCAGTCTTATACATTACTGCCCTTCATTTACTTTATGGTCCAACCATACTGGTCTTGCTATTCCCCACTCAACACTCCATTTTTCATCTATATATCCTTATACAGGCTGTACAGCCCATGCCTAGAACATATTCTCTTCTTCCTTTTCCTCTTAGCATCCCTAGTCATTTCAAAGCCCTGCTTAAGCCAAGTAAATATTGAATCAAATGAAATTAAAATAATATTACAGAGCAAGAGAGGGGGATCTCCCATCAAAATACTCCAAAAATTCATAAACTCCATGTTTATAAGGTCAAGCTCAGATAGAGTTTAATTCACCCACCTGAACAGATTAAATCCTGCAGTAGGTAAAGGGGAGACGCAAACACCCAGTCCTATGGTAGCTGCCCCCCACAAACCTTTTAGACATCACATTTGAAAAGAGAACCAAACACTCATCAATCTACTTATTTCATCTCTGTCCACTTGCACACCCCTCCAGAAGGAAAATGAGGTCATTTTTGTCCCAAGAAGAAAAAAACAGCTATTCCTGCTTTCTGCCTTGTTTTTTACCTTCCATTGTCTCAAAGTACAATTTTTCCTCAGGAGCTGGTCACACCTTATGAGAGTACTATGAGGAAGTTGGGGAGGCCGGGGCCAGAGGCTTGGGATTCCTTCAATTCATCTGCTTTAGGATGTTTTTCTGACTGGGGATGAGAATAGCCAAAAGGTAAAATCTGAGGTTGGGAAAGTCAACAGAGACTGAGAACTTGATTCTGTGAACATAATCTGTGCATAGAATATGTGGAATGGAGAAGCTGAATGGCATTCTGTGTCAGTAGAAATCTCTGATAATAGAAAAGATAATCAAGTCACAACTAGTGAACCATTTCATTCCTGCTATAATCAACAGAGATACAAGTGCACCAGGTTGGATGATGTCTTTGGAGGTTTGTGTGATATGATTTAAACTACATGTGGAAGATGTAGAAACCCAGAGAAAACTTGTCTTTCACACTATAGTGGTTGGGGTTTTTTATGATATGATCCAAGATTTAGATCTGGAAGGGACCCCAGAGGTCATCAATCCAACCCCTCCTTTTACAGATGAGAAAGCCAAGAGGTTGAGTAATTTTGAACAGCTGAGCTAGGATTGGAACCTCAGTTTCCATGATTCTAAATCAAATATACTGCCTATTGCACCATAGCTAACTCCAAATCCTCTATGTTTGAGATAAAACAAGAGGGGTTTTTTTTCTTCTTTTCAGAAATGAGTGTTACATTTTAAAAGTTCAAGAGACATATGTTTCTAGGTAATTAATCATTTAAAAATAATGCTAGCATATTATTAATAAAATAGATCAATAACACTCTCAAATGCTGAATACCCTTATGGTGCCAAGCTCGCAAGTTATATGCTCTGGGAAAAGTTGGTGTTCCTAGGGTGGCAATCAATATAATTGGTTAATACTTAATAAGAACATTAATATTGTAATGAAATGTGGGCTCATCTTAATGAGGGTCTTGGGGGTGTATGACTTGAATTATCTAAATCTTGATCAGAGACATTAATTAATTTTCATATCACCTGACAAAAGGGAAAAATCTACATTTCCCCAGACCTGTCCAAATAAACACAATGGGCACGAATTCACTCATTCCCCTAAACTTAGAATTTCTCCTATTGTCTTTGATTAGATCTTAGCTGTCCTCTCTGGGTAAATATTTGGAAAAGATTTCTCACACTGATTGATTTCTGAATAAGGAAATAGAAAAGGAAGAAAACTTTAGTCCCAAGTCAATAATTAGTTATTTATATGAGAGAAATAATTATTTCTCTCATGGGACAGACTGAAACAATCTTTCCCAAAGATAGTTGATATATGGAAGGAAGAGCAAGTACTGAAATATTTTATTAGGAATTTTGTCATGGTAGGGTTTCCATGCCTAAAAGCTGGCCCTTTGGGATATATTTTTAAAGATACAGCAAAGTAGAGATGTCAAGAAAAATGATGACATTATACCACAAACCTTATGCTCTGAGGAGAAGTTTTCAGGAAGATTCTTAAGGACAGGACAGTCAGGTTACTTGATTGAAAAGCTGTGGTCATCAGATTTCTATTTTTGCCTGTCTAAGTGAAAAAGACTCAGATATCAATGAATCTTAGCTTATTGCTATTCAGTCATGTCCAGCTCTTTCTGACTCCATTTAGTGTTTTCTTTTCAAAAATAATGATGAAGTCTGCCATTTTCTTTTCCAGCTCCATTTACACATGGGAAAATTAATACAAACAGGATTGAATGACTTTCCCAGGGTCACTGGGCATCTGAGGCCACATTTAAACTCAGGTCTCCTGCATTTCATGCCCCGCTTTCTATTCTCTGTGCCACCTAGCATGAGTTTTACATGTAAGAAATAGAGTAAAAGACATTAGTAAGAAAATATGTTACCCAAACAAAATCACAAAGAGTTGGACATGACTGAAAATGATTGAATATCAACAAAAATGTCCCCCCAAAAGGAGGCGAGCTAGTAATAGAGTAAGAATGAGATAGACTCTATTTAGACAGATTTATTTTTTAATGAAAGGAAGGTTCCCAATAATTGAGTAGAGTAGTAGTTCTCAATTTTTTTGGTCATGGGTCTCCTTTATAGTTTAAAAAATTATTGAGGAACCATTTATATTTTAAAAATTATTGAGGACCCAAAAAAAGTTTTTTGAAAATCATATTAGAGTTAAACTAGTATATTTTAATATATTTATTAATTTATCAAAAAAAATAATAAACCTATTAAACATTAGGTGGAACAGTGGATAGAATGCCAGGCCTAGATCCAGGAAGATGTTAATTCAAATCCAGCCTCAGACACTTATTAACTGCATTATCATGGGCAAGTCATTTCACTCTGTTTGTCTCAGTTTTCTCATCTATAAAATGAGCTGGAGAAGGAAATGCTAAACTGCTCCAGTATTTTTAACAAGAAAACCTCAAATGGGATCACAAAGAGTTGGACATTGCTTATCAACTAAACAACAAAACCACAAATTATGTGTTAAAATAACTTTTATTTTTTCTTTAATTTTTATTAATACTTTTTTATTTTTAAAATACATTCAGAGATAGTTTTCAACATTCATTCTTGCAAAACCTTGTGTTATAAATTTTTCTCCCTTGCTTCCTCCCCATTCCCTCTCCTAGACAGCAAGTAATCCAATATAGGTTAAACATGTGCAATTCTTACAAACATATTTCCACATATATCATGCTGCATAAGAAAAATAAGATCAAAAAGGAAAAAAAGAAGAAAGAAAAAAGAAGCAAACAACAAAAAAAGGTAAGAATACTATGTTGTGATTCACTTTCAGTTTCCATAGGGGTTTGTTTTTGTTTTTGTTTTTTTCTGGATGCAGATGGCTCTCTCCATTCTGAGTCTATTGGAATTGTCTTGGATCAATGTATTGCTGAGAAGAGCCAGGTCCATCATTTCATCTTCTTGTTGCTGTGTACAATGTTCTCTTGATTCTGCTCATTTCACTTAGCATCAGTTCATGTAAGCCTCTCCAGGCTTTTCTGAAATCAGCCTGACCATCATTTCTTATAGAACAATAATATTCATAACATTCATAACCCAAAACTTATTCAGTCATTCTCCAGCTGATGGGCATTCACTCAGTTTCTAATTCTTGCCACTATAAAATAGGCTGCTGCAAACATTTTTGCACATGTGGGTCCTTTTCTCTTTTTTATGATCTCTGCTAGATTAAAGGGTATGCACAGTTTGACAACCCTTTGGGCATAGTTCCAAACTGCTCGCTAGCATGGTTGGATATGTTCACAATCTCACCAACAATGTTTTAATGTCCCAATTTTCCCACATTCCCTCCAACATTTATCATTATGATAAATAACTTTTAAAAGTAATAGCTTTTTATTTTCAAAATATATGCAAAGATAATTTTCAGCATTCACTCTTACAAAATCTTGTGTTCCAAATTTTTCTCCCTCCCTTTCCCCATCCTCTCCCTTAAACAGGAAGTAATACAATATATGTTAAACATGTACAATTCTTCTATACATACTTCCACACAATCAATAACTTTTAAAAGAAAAATAACTATATAGTTTTAAAAACAAGGTAAATGGCATTGGTTTATATATTTTCATTACTCTTTTTATTTCTGGTTTATTAAAAGACAACTGGATTCTTTTTATCTTCTGAATTCAGTCTGGTGTGATATGTTGTTTTGGTTAAAGTATAACAAGAAAATCTGGCCTTATATAGATATGAAAGTGGAAAAGGGAGGCTTGCTTTAAAAGTTAAATAACATCTTAGTATTATTTTGGAAATAGTTTTGACCTCCCAGACACCATGAAAAAGTCTTTCAGACCACACTTTGAATTGCTTCTGTAAAGGAAAACCAGTTAACATCCATGAAAACAAGAATAAAATAAGACAGTACATAATCAAAGGCTAAGTGGTTCATGCAGGCTATGATTAACATGTTGCCTCTAATTCAGAGATGGCATTCTCCCCCAAGGGGGTATTTACTCTAGGCTGACACAGACTATGTTCAGTCTTGAGGCTGTTAAGTACATCGGTGGATGGAGCTCTGAACCTGGAGGCAGAAAATCTGAGTTCATATTTAACTCATATTTGTTACTTGTGTGACCCTCAGCAAATCGCCTAGCCCTGGTTTCCTCAATGGTAAAGTGGGAATAATAATAGTACCTACCTCCTGAATTGTTGTGATCATTAAAAGAAATAATGTAAACTGTTTAACACTCAGCGCATAATAGGTGTTTAATAAATGTTTTAAGATGGGAGAGAAGGGCAGTGCAGACTATAAAGAGAGGTAATTAGACTTTTCTTCCACTCTGATTTATTTTATCATGATCTTAGAATTCCAGGGAAATTTTCTTAAATAAAGCTGAGATATGGCTTCTGTCTAGGATCTCCCCTAAAACAATTAACAGTGTCTCTTTCAGTAAAGTTATTCAATATACAAAATAATAAATCAGGTCCAAGATTATTTATTTCCTCCATCACAAAAGAAATATTTAAAACACAAAAGGCTCACAAATGTGTATTGACATATACTTAAAACATGGAATAATAACCCATCACTTCTATTAGATCTTCTCAGGAGGTAAAAAAGATTCCCAGAAGGCTTTTGAGACTGCTAAACACATTTTACTTTCACCTCCAATCTAAAAGATCTATGTAACTCACTCAGGATTCATAGCTTCTGGCCAGAGGAACAGAATTGAGCCATCCCTCCATCAATGGTCATTTTTCTCTTTCAAGAGGAATGTACTTGCCTTCCCACTGCCAGTCAGTCCCTTGGAACTCCTGATCTCTCAAACTTATTCAGTAGCTGCCAAAGCTAAGAACCCACTTCTCAAATTTGCTATTGGTCACCTGGGGTCAGAGAAAGAAACACAGAACAGAAGAGGAAAGCAAGGTTTTGACATTAATCCCAGGCTCAGGCAAGCAAGCACATGTACTCATTGTCATATGTGTGCAGCTGCTATAATAGCTTCTGGGAAGAAGGAAGGAGAGAGAAATGTCCAACTGCCCTTATTAGAATTCCATGGATGTGCTAGTGTTGGCCGTGTTTTATTGGTTTCCTGTAAAGACAAAGGACCTTTCCTCCTCACTCTTTTAATTGAGCTAAGAGCGGAGCTGCTTTTTCTGGATCAGTCACCAATCATGTATGACACAATCCCCAGTCAGGAGGACCAAAAGGGATAAATGAATTATCTTAAAACCCAAATCCTTCAATACCAAAACAGAGCATTCCTACGAGAGTCTCCCCAATCACTCATAAAAATAATTTTTAAAAGTTCAGAAAAGGGATTAAACTTGCCAAAGAAGGCTTCATGAAGGGAGTGGGAATTGAGCTAAATCCTGAAGGATAGTTAGTCAGTCAATAAACATTTCTTAAGTGCCTACCGTGTACCAGGCACTGTACTAAATTCTAGGGATACAAATGAAAATTTTAAAGAAACAAACAGTCCTCCTTCTCAAGGAGGCTATAATGTCATGGGGGAAGACAATGCATAAAAGAAAGCTTTCAAAACCTGAAGGTTGGGGGAGAAGTTATCACATGGAAGTAGGTCATGATAGAGAAGTCCAAAAAGGACCATCCTGAGCCCCTTCCTTAAATGAATGTTTTGGAGCTCATGACTCTATCTTCCAACCAGAGGGTCCAATTAAAGATGCAGAGGATATGTGAAGACCAAAGCTGATTTAATCTTGAAAGATGATAAGTGATAAGGATACTGGGGCATAAAGGCATGATGGAAAAGTCCAGAAAAGTCTAAACATGGTGCAGGAGATAGTTTTGTAGTCAAAGAAGAGAAAAGAAGACATTTCAGGTTTTGGAAACATCATGAAAAGAATTTCAGAGTGGGAATTTGCCTATTAAATCCATCAGAGAGCTGAAAATTCTGGAGAATGATGGGAAACACAGATTGGTAACAATGGTAAGGGTAGCATTAGATTTGAGGGAGACCATCTGTCCAAATTGAAGTTACAAATTTTCAGGCTCCAAAGTCTCCACTTTTTGGAAGTAGATCTCTTTCTTTCATAAATTTCCTAAGCATATGACAATTTATCAAAATAGTGGCCCGAAAACCAGAATGGCAGCTTCAATGTAAAATGACCTATTGACTTGTCTTCTGGAGTGTGGAAGGAGGGAGATTATTATATTTACTTGTCAAATATTCCTTATTACAGCTTCTGCATATAACAGTAACTTCAGCAGGAAAAACTTCCAAAATACAAAAGTCAAGAATTTTATATTTTGAACACTCTAGCAAAAATATTACAATACTCCCTACTCTTCACAGCATCATACATTTGTATGTGTATCACAGTGCCCCAGAAACACATTGACCTTTCATCCTGGAAGGTCAGCTCCTGTCAGGGGGACAGAACCACTGAAGGAAGGGAACTATTTTAAGCAAAAATAGTCTTTACAAGAAGATGTTAAGAGGGTTCTGAAAAGAGACAACAAGGAACCATCGCCCTAAGGAGCTTTGCACCCCATTAGCAAACAAGAAACACATTCAGCTTTGAAATTGCAGATATACCACACCACTGAGCTTTGATGTGCCTCAATTTTCCCTTTCGAAAATATGGATAATCCAATTTTTCCCTCTTCCCTGTCCATACCACTAAATTATGATGAAGAATGGCAAATGAAATAATTCAGGGGAAACATTTTGAGTCATCTAAGAGCTAGAAGCTAAATATCAAATTATTAGTAAATGCTAGTGTAGTCCAATTACATAGTTGCTAATCCATTGTACAAGGTATCACTTTTTCCACTCTTTCTTTCTCTATGATCTATGGAGGCCAGTAAATCAGTCGGGGTCACTACCTGTGAGAGATGTGCTCAGACAGCCTGGAAATTAAGTTGCCCATCTGCTATGAGGAATGGCTTACAAAAATTTCAAGAATGTGACAGCCCTCAGCCATGGCTGCCTTTATCCTTGGACTTTAGGACCTCTCCAGCTGAAGAAGTTCAGAAAGCTTTCTTTGGGTCCTAATCTTTGAGCATCTGCTTTGGCCACAAGTCAAGAAAGCTAGGCAAGCTGGAATGTAATATACCAGAGGAAGAAAAGAAGAAAAAGGAAGAGGAGGAGGGGGAATTCTCTGGGGGAAGGAAGGAAAGAAGGAAGGAAGGAAGGAAGGAAGGAAGGAAGGAAGGAAGGAAGGAAGGAAGGAAGGAAGGAAGGAAGGAAGAAAGGAAGGAAGGAAGGAAGGAAGGAAGGAAGGAAGGAAGGAAGGAAGGAAAGAAGGAGGGAGGGAAAGGAGGGAGGGAAAGAAGGAGGGAGGGAAAAAAGGAAGGAGGGAAAGAAGGAGGGAGGGAGGAAGGAAGGGAGGGAGGAAGGAAGGGAGGGAGGAAGAGAAGAAGGAAGGAGGAAAGAAGAGAGGGAGGAAGGAAAGAAGGAAAGAAGGGAGGGAAGGAGGGAGGGAGAGAGGGAAAGAGAGGGAGGAAGAGAAGGAGGGAAGGAGGAAGAGAGGGAAAGAGGGAAGGAGGAAGGGAAGGAGGAGCACTTGCTTTGACCACAAGTCAAGAAAGCCAGGCAAGTAGGAAGAAAAGGAGAAGGAGGAGGAAAAGGAGAAGAGGAGGAGAAAAAGGAGGAGAAAGAGGAAAAGGAAGAGAAGGAAGAGGAGGAGGAAGAGGAGGAGGAGAAGAAGGAGGAGCTGCTATTGAAGAGACTTCTTTCCCATCTTTAAGGGAGGGAGGGTAAGAGGGAGAGAAGAAGGAAAGGAGGGAAGAAAGGAAGGAAGGAGGGAGAGAGGGAGGAAAAGAAGGAAGATGGGAGGGAAGAAGGGAAGGAAGACAAGAAGGAGGAATGGAAGGAGGGAAGGAGGGTCTAGCTTCCTCGATGGAACTAATAGATACTGATGAAACTATGGCTCTTTTGAAAGTGATTTCAAAAGAAAAATCTCAACAGAGAGGATTACAATCATCAATATTACAATCACTGAAGAATTGGGATAATAATAGCAGCTACCTCTTAGGGTTGTTGTAAGGATATAATAAAATGAGATAATATTTGTAAAGTATTTAGTACAGTGCCTTGAATATAGAAGGTTCCTAATAAGTGCTTGTTAATTACATATCTATAGATGTATCTATAGATAGATATTTATACTACACAATATACTTCAAAAGATCCATGATTTAAATATTTATACTACACAATATACTTCAAAAGATCCATGATTTAATCAGTCTTGGTGTTCTTTTCACTTGAAATATAAATGTGCAAATACTGCATTCTAATATAAAATGGCTAAATCACAACTGACAGGAAAGATATCTGATCTGGGATATGGCCAACCCAGTTTCCAAGGGAGATTGAGATTTCTGTCATTGTGGTGAGTTAGGAGGAGGGCTTCTTCAATCACCTACCTCTAAGAGAGAGACTGGGCTAGAATTATGTCTATCTAACACATCTCAAATGTTAGTATTTTAGGTGTATGCTGCTGTGTTTTTCATGGATTCAGAATAAAAGCATTATTCCTGATTACTCATAAGGGGAATATAAAATTTAACTTATTCTCATCAGCTTACCTCCAACCATTGATTAAGCTTCTTTATCAAAATAATCAATAACCAGAAATCAGAAATACAGATAAGATAAATTTTATGAATACATAAGAGTAAATGAGCTTTTTAGGAGAAAGAACAATCTCACCATGGGGAAATTCATTCTAAGCAGTCTGTAGGATTTTAGGCATGAAAATCAAGAGTCACATTGTGGGCTAACTTCCCCAGGTGTCTGCAGCTGCAGGAAAATCTTCCATTCAAAAATGTTACTCCCCTCAGCAATGTCTCCAAATCAGAAGAAGTCTCTTCTCCATTTTTGCAGCAGACTCAGAAGATCCTCAGCTCATCATCACTCTAGCTGTCTCTGAATATCCAATAATGATTCTCAACTCAAGCCTCTGGGACTCATTTTTTTTCAGGTGTTGATGGCTTGAGTATGAGTATAAATAGCAAATAAATAGCAATCATTTTTCACTTCTAGACAGAAATTCAGAGGGTCTTCAACACTTAGACTGATATTTTTGTAAGGATAATCTAAGCTATCTTTTGCCTCAGTTCTTATCTAGTCCTTGGTCATTAAATGAGTGTTGCCTCAAACTGAGACTTGGAAAAGAACTTAATTTACAAAGGCTAAGGTCATACCTTTCTTTCATCCTGGGCCATCATCTATCATCTTGATTTCCATTGGCTTTCATTGACTCTGGAATATAAAGTGAGACTGATGACTGTGCACAACTCTGCCTCACTTAAATCCAATTTATTATCAAGTCTAGATATCACCATGATATCATTGGTCCTTTTTGAAAATGAAGGATGAACAACATTCACCTCTTCATCCAAGTGTTCAGCATTAAGCTCCACAGAGCTCTCCTTTAACAAAGTACTCTAAACCCACTGAGTGTACAAATGGGGTTATACATTGACACAGTTGGCAACCCCTTTGTACCTTAAGAGATGATCATTGTTATAACTGAAAATAAAATTGCCCAGTATCCAATCATCTGGTGAGCTTCTCAGAACTTTCATTAATAGTATTTGTATATAGTATTTTAAGATTTACAGAGAGCTTGGCACACATTAAAACTCATTTGCTCTTCACAGCACTCCATTGGTTAAGTACTACAATCTAAAAAACAATCTGCTGTCTTGGGTACAGGGGAGGTAAGGGAAGGAGGGAGAAAAACTCAGAACACTAAATGAATGTTGAAAATTATCTTTACGTGTATTTGAAAAAATAAAATACTATTGAAAAATTAAAAATTCTGGAGTATTGATAGAAATTCTGGTAGAGATAGAGATATGTATTAAGCAAACATAAGTAATACAAATAAACATTTCTACACAAACATAAAATGTCAATATTTTATGTGTTTTATACATACATATAAACTTCCATATTTGTGTGTGTGCAAATGCAAAACATATGTAAATATAATCATGTCTCTCTCTATATATAAAATAAATATGACATCCATTTTGCCTTATATGTGTGTGCTTATATGCGTGATCATGTATGTTTTCATATGACTGTGTGTGTGAGTATATGTGCATACTAGGCCACATAGCACAATGGATAAAGATTGGTCTTGGAATTGGGACATCCTACATTCAAGTACCACTTTGGACGTGATATCTTTGTGACTGTACAAGTCATTTCACTTCTCAATACTTATGACAATTTTAAGAGTATAAACTGCAAAACAGTTGCCAATATTCATTAGTATAATTTTTTTCCCCATTGGGAACTCTCCATACCAATGAAATCACAGAATTGGAACTCTCTCTCTCTCTCTCTCTCTCTCTCTCTCTCTCTCTCTCTCTCTCTTTCTCTCTTTCTCTCTCTCTCTCTCTCTCTCTCCCCCTCTCTTTCTCCTCTCTTTCTCTGTCTCTCTCACTCTCTCTCCCTCCCTCTCTCTCCTCTCTCTTTCCCTCCTTCCCTCTCTCTATTTCTCTCTCTTCTTCCCTCTCTATCCTCTCACTCTCTCTTTCTCTGTCTCTATGTCTCTCTCTCTCCCTCCCTCCCTCTCCTCTCTTTCTTCCTCTGTCTGTCTGTCTCTCCCTCCCTCTCTCCTCTCTTTCTCTGTCTCTCCCTCTCTCTCCTCTCTCTCTCCCCTTCTTTCTCTTTCTTTCTTTACATATACATTTGCATACACACATGTACATATACACATATGCATGTGCTTACAGACACCTACATATATACAGTGTGTGTATACATACAAATATATATTACACACACAAAACCATGCACTGCATTCTCCTGAGATGGGCTGTGGGAGAGCAGCTGAATAGTGTGGATATGCTGACACCTAGGAAGGCTGGCTAAATAAGTGAAATTCCAGTTCCATCTATTGCACCGACTTCTTGGCCTCTGTGGGTCTGGTATTTATCAACACTGTCAAAGAATTTGCTGTGCGCAAAGTAGGTGTCTAATAAACACTTGCTGAATTATTCTAGCATCAATCTCTGACAGATTATTGTGGCAAATAACTTACCCAATTAACTGGATACTTGCAAACATAAGGTGCCCTACAGGGCCTTACATAATAGAGGTGTCTAAATATTTCCACATGGTTCACATTTCCCAGAATGGCTTGGAAACAATTTCTCTGTTGGATGCAATGATACTTTTCTCACCATCACTCCCCCACTTCCACTTACAAATTCTCTGCCAGAGTAACAAGAGAATCAGTTCTACTTTTCTAAATTCTATATACAATGAGCCCATCTCCAAACCCATACTCCTTATCAACACCCCTGATCAATTAATTAGAAGAAGAATTTTTACAGAAAAATAGTCTAGCATCTTGGCCACAAGTTTTAAGCATCCCAGTGTCTCTGGGTCACATAAATAAGGGGTGAAAAGGAGAAACAAACCAGAACACATTATCCTACTCCCAAAAGGAAATCTCTGAAGAGAGGCTCAACAGGTTTACAAGCATGAATCAATAGGCCTAGGATAGAGACATGAATTACTAGAAGTTCCAAAGCCATCTGTTCAACAGCAGAATTTAAACTGTTTTGGAGTCCCACCAAATGCTTGGCCCAGCCCTGCTGTCCCCGCCCAGCCCAGCCCAGCCCACTTGTGGCCTCTGGCCATCTGCTTCCCTGCTCAGCAGCTTACCCTTCCACAAAGCCCAGGACAGGGCAGTTTTGCACGTGCAGATGGGGGAAAGAACTCTCTGCTTCCACTAGTTCTTTCTGTACTGCCTACAAACGTGCTTGGAAAGCCTTCCCCTGACCCTGCTACCCACTCAATTTATTGTTTACCACTCTCTTTCCTTTCACTGCCAAACCTCTAAAACTTGCCATCTATTATTTACTGCCTCTTCTTGGGGACCACCCACTCACTCTTCAGTTCTCAGTTCCCTGGCTTCCACCCCTAACTCTCTTCTGAGAGTCTCTCCCAGAATTCATCAGTGACCTCTTTGGGCTAAATTACAATTTTTTTTAAGTCTTCATTCTCCTGGATTTTACAGCAGCCTATAACTTTAGTGACAAAATTAAACTCATCAAATATTTATTAAGCCACAACTACCTGTCTAAATATCATCTATTAATACTCACTTTTTCCTTGGGTTCTGATCCAAGACACATCCTCCTCATTTTCTGGCATTTCCTTCTTGTATCCTGTCTTCTCTTCCTTTCTCTCACCTACAGGGAACCTCTAAGACTCTGCCCTTAATCACTGTTTTCTCTCATTGCTCTCTCCCTTCATCTTCTTTTCTGTTTCCCTGATTTAATTATCACCTCTAAGTAAAAAACTTCCAACTCTATCCACACATGAGGCTTAAGTTCCTCATTTCCAGCAGCCTACTAAACATTTCCACATGTATACCCTACACTCAACTCAAATGCAATGTGTCCAAAACTCAATTCATCATTTTGTTATAGTGGAAAGAATTCCAGGCTTGAAGTTAGGAGAGACTTACCTCTAATATTTCCTATCTGGCTGATCACAGGAAAGTCACAACTTCCCAGAACCTTAACTTCCTCATTTACAAACAGCGATAACAGTAGCTGAAGCACCTGCCATTTGTAGCATCTGTCACAACAGATAACTTTGATGACCCTCTGATTATTAATATCAAGTAAGGCACAAAACAGGGAGATGAGCTCTCATCAAAGATGTTCACCATTATCATGGAGGAATCCAGGGCAGAGTCCAACTAAAGAGGTAATTCTGATAGATGGAAAGGTTCTCTAAGTGCTCCTGCCTGCAGGTGGCAGGATACCGATTACACCGAGTACCAAATCACTGCAGAGCCAAAAGTGCTGGGCCTGGAGTCATGAAGACCGAAGTTCCAAAATGGCCTTACTAGCAGTGTGATCCTGGGCAAGTCCCTTGACTCTGTTTGGCTCAATTTCCTCAAATGTAAATTGAAGATAAAATAGCACTTACCACACAGTGTTGTTTTGAAGGTCAAATGAGATAATATCTATAAAAGTACAATTCCTACTATACTTAATAAACACTTTCTCCCTTTTTTCTTTCTTCTTTCTTTCCTTTTTCCTCTCCTTCCTTTCTTCTTTCTTTCCTTCCTTTTTCCCTTTTTCCCTTCTTTCTTTTTCCTTCCATTTCTCCCTCTCTTCCTTTTGTTCCTTATTCTTTACCTTCTTTCTTTTCCTCTTTTCTTTCATCTTAATCACACATTGTCCAATGTATGACACATCACTAGGAGAACCTATAGAATTCACCCATCTATATGGACATAAGAAGGTTGATTTGGAGTGGCTTATGCAGGTGGCTATGACAACATTCCAAATCTCTGTAGAGAATGAACAAAGGTAGTAGCAGTAGGATTGGAAAGGAGGAGCAGAATCAGAATTATTGAAAAACTTGGCAATTTATTAGCTGTGAGGTGTGAGGAAGAGGGGAAATTTAAAGATGACTCTGATTTCAAGCCTAAGTGACTAGAAAAATGATATCTTCAGTAGAAATTGGAAATTCAGGAGGAGGAACAGATTTTTAATTGGGGATGGAGAACTGTAACAATAATAGGTACAATTAAACAATAATTTAAGGTTAACAAAGCACTTTTTAATACACATATTGCTTAACTGGTCCTCATGACACCCCTGTGAGAGTGTACTCTTTCCTCATGGGTGAATCAAATGCCAAACCATTTGTGAAGTCTTTTTTTTTTTTGAACACCTGTAAATGATCTCTCTATCCTCAAATTTCTCATATCTTTCTGATCATCTCCTGTCATATTAAACATTCCTTTTTTGTCTTATTTTTCCATTGGAATATAAGCACTTTGAGGGCAGGGACATTTTTTGTATACCTAATACATTAATATAGTGCTTGGCACATAGTAAGAATTTACTGAATGGTCACTGATTAATTCTTCCTGCTAATGTTTTAAAGCAAAGAAACCCATTTATCCAAATAAATAGCAAAAGAAAAAATCAAAGAAAGTATACATAGGAGAACATATATTAGACAATACAGATTAAAGGAGTTCTATTGAGATCAAGATAACAGCTCAATTGAGAGACAGTCACAGAGAGAGAGAGAGACAGAGAGAGATGGGGGGGGAAGAGAGAGAGAGAGAGAGAGAGAGAGAGAGAGAGAGAGAGAGAGAGAGAGAGCGAGAGAGAGCTCCAAATCTTATCCAAGGAGACATTTTCCTAAGTCTCTAGTGTAGCAATCTGGGGATGGGGAGTTGATGGAGACTGCTAACTCCTTTCATGTGGCTTCTTCCCAGAGCTATGTTCTCCTTTCAGCCACCTAATGTAGGGTTGACATCATCCATCTTCTCTCTCAAATCTGGAAGCCAGAAGTGACAGAAGAATTTAGAGGTTCAAGTCTCTAAGAAGGTTGAAGAAACTCAAGAAGCTCAAGATCAGAAAGGATCCAACTTCTCCTTTCTCCCATTCTCACTAACTCAATCCAGACTTTCCTATGGGACAAAGAACATTGATCTCCACCAGTGAGAGAATCCCATATCCATGAGCTTTGAGATTGCGGATGCCTGAGCTTTCTATTAAATTGCAAGTCCTCTGAAGGTAAGTATTATTTCCATGTTTTGTCTTTGTCCCCATTATCTGCCATGACACATTTCATATAATAGTGGTCAATAAGTTTTAAAGTAAACAAATGAATTTAATAACTGTTAATCAAATTAATTTAATTAGTGAAATTAATCAGCCTTGGTGTCTTAAAAGAGTTAAATTCTTAAGTTAATACTTGTGTGGGGCTACAATCCGATCAGATCAAGAGGGGCTTATTCTCCACCAGGGCACACTTAAACCCAAGCTTGTGAACACTTCCCACAGTAGAATCAATGAATCAGTGGATGAGATCAATTTTCCAAATTCTCCAATTCTGCAATGGAAGCAGGCAATCTGGAGGCTTAAAACTTGATCAGACAACTAAAACACCAACAAAAACACTGCATCCCAGGCCATCACCTATTATCCTCACTGGACTTTGATGACTCTGGAAGAGAGAATGAGGCTGATGACTTTGTGCAACTCTGTCTCATTTAAATCCAAAGAATGTGCAACCAATCCAGTCATACCTTCTTATATTTTACAATTTTTATTGATTACTTTTATGCATCTTCCATAAAAGATATCCACAATGCTCTAGATGTCTAAATGCTTTTCTCTAGCTCTTTTTATGATTTGTGGATAATAGAGCAATACTTACAGAGAGCCATTGGGATATATAATGAAAAAAGAACTGTTTCAGAGTCAGGAAGACCTGAATTTTAATTCTATCCCTTACACATACTGCCTAAGTGATACTGGACAAGTCATTTTCCTTCTCAATGTCTCTGGATAACTTTCTATGATTATGGAAATTGCAGAATATTTATAAATGAAGTTGCTTCCCAAGAGTTTTCCTAAACCAATAATATCACCGACTATCCAGAGTGAAAATAGAACAATGACACAACATTCATCTGTTATTCTTTACTCTTGTTGTTGTTTGTCCTTTGTCTTTGGAGGATCATTAGGATGATGTCTTGTATATGCATTGTTTTAAGTGAGGCAGAGTTGCACAGTCATCAGGATGATCCACCTCCTTTATGGTCATATGTATCATGGATTCAGTTCATTCGTTATGAGGCAGCTAGGTGAAACAGTGGATAGAGCTCTGGGTTTGGCCTCCCAGATTTACTAGCTGTGTGACCTTGGCCAAGTTACTTAATCCTGAGATAAAGGAAAAAAAGAGAGAGAATAACCATTTATATGATGCTTACTATATGCCAGGCTTTTTCCTAAGTGTTTTATAAATATTATCTCATTTAATTCTCACAAAAAACCCTGCAAGTGGCTGATTTCAGAAAAGCCTGGAAAGGTTTACATGAACTGATGCTGAGTGAAGTGAGGCAAAACAAGAGAACATTGTTCAAAGCAGCAACAAGATTATGAGATGATAAGCTGTGATGGACTTATTTCTTTTCAACAATGAGGTGATTCAAGGCAATTCCAATTCACTTGGGATGGAGGGAGTCATCTGCAGCGAGAGAGAGAACTATGGAGACTGAATGTGGCAAAGCATAGTATTTTCATCTTTTTGTTGTTTTTTTCTTTCTTGTGTTTTCCCCCTTTTGATCTGATTTTCCTTGTGCAGCATGATTAATATGGATTTTGTTTAGAAGAATCGCACATTTTTAATATGCATACACATTGCTATTTTGGGGAGAGGGGAAGGGAGGAGAAAGGAAGAAAATTTTGGTTTTGTAAACAAGGTTTTGCAAAGGTGAATGTTGTATTTGGAAAAATAAAATACTATTTAAATAAATAATAAAATAAAATAAAAAATAAATAAAATTTTAAAAATAAAATACTATTTATTAAAACCTGCAAGATAGCTACTATTATCACCCCCTTTTACAACTGGGGCAGGCAAATTGTTAATTGACTTGCCCAGGTAGCTAGTAAATATTTGAGTGCAGATTTGAACTTGGGTTTTCCTGACTCCAAGCTCAGAACTCTATCCACTGCACCACTTAGCTGCCCCTAATGCTTATAAAGTACTTAAAACCAGTGTCCAGCACAAAGTAGGTACTAGATAAAATGCCTGTTATCATAGCTATGTCTATAGCTATGGACTATATGTCCACATAGCACTAGCTATGTCTAAGCAACTATGCTAGACACTGAGTAGGAAAGTAAAAAAACAAAATAGCAGATGATATTTTATATTACTTCTCCCATACAAATCAACACTGGAAATATCCTGCAGTCCACTTATATCTACTGTGAGTTTTTCCATTATCATTTGGGTCCCCTACCATTTTTATTCTTTGAAGGTCATGGTGTTTCATGATTCAAGCTATATAGCATCAGTAAGAAAATATTAATGTTTAAAAAAAGATAGGCTTTGGCAGCAGGAAGCATTTTAAGATTATTGAAAGTACTATGCAATTTCCCAAATGCAATCCAGTACACTTTTCTCCCCCTATTCAATTCTGGAACTATTCATTGCCTATTTGCAGTGCTTGTCTAAGATATATATGCTGATGAATTTACTCAATGGATTTGCCATCCAACCACATGTCAGAATCTGAACAATATTCATTTTTCACTGAATTTTTGGATCACTGAGCCAATATTTGTTGAGTGGCCTTGAATCTCATTGAACAGTTTTGTAGAATTTAATACAATCATCCAAAGAGAGGACTATAGGGACTGAGTATGGATCACAATATAGTATCTTCATCTTTTTGTTGATGTTTGCTTTCTTTTTGTTTTCTTTCTCATTTTTTTGATCTGATTTTTCTTGTGCATCATAATAATTGTGGAAATATGTAGAGAAGAATTGCAGATGTTTAACATATATTGGATTACTTGCTATATAAGAAATGGGGTGGGGGGAAGGGAGGGAGAAAAAAAATTGGAACACAAAGTTTTGCAAGGGTGAATGTTAAAAACTATGCATGTATTTTGAAAATGAAAAGTTAAAAAATAAAAATAAATCTTCAAAAAAAAAGAATTCAATACAATCACCACAATGTCATTGCAAACTAGAGGATCCAAAAAATGACCCATTTATGTGGACTTTTTATACTACTGAAATTTTTATGGGATGCCTTCCATTATTCAAACAACTTTGGTAAGCATATGTGCTTACTGAATGTGGATTGATGTTGATAATCAGAGGATCAATAAAAAAGTTTCTTCTGTGGTTCCATTTTTAAGGATGTTTATTTGATCTCACATGCATGGGTGACACTTTATTGAAGGGAAGCTTTCCTGATGGATTTTTTTTTCTCTATCAGTCAAAGATTTATTTATAATCAGCAAACAATAAACACAATGGACTTCTGTGTTCCCTGCATCTCTCACTCAACTGGGAAAACTGGGAAAATATGGTGTGCTTGTATAGGATTGTCTACATCTGGGAGTAGAATCTGTGAAAAGATTGTGCTAGATTCCTTATTGAATTTGATGACTCAGATACTTCTAGTTTATGGCTTTCCACTTTATTAATATCAAGGGAAGAATAGGACAGAAGATGTTCGTTTGTCATAGGTGTTTTTCCCTATCATGAGAGATACCCTCATAAGAGTCAATTGGAAAAATACTACGAAGAATGGTTAGTTGCTATATCTGCTGATAGGACCTGAGATTGTTAAATCTCATAATATTATAGAACTTTTCATGATTATTCAAAAGTTACTAACCTACAAATTCCATAGAGGAAAAACTGAATGGTTACAAAATGCTTATTATTCAAACTATGATCTGCATTTGGCTATCCTTACATTGATTTAGAATATTAATGCATTTAACTTGGACACTGAAGACACTGAAAATGGACAGTGGCTTGGATCCAAAATTAGATAGGGTGAAGAAATTGGATTTGATTGAATTGGGAAAATTGTACTACATTTCTAATGATTCCAGAATGATTCCTGAAACAAAACTCTCTGTCTGTCTCTATCTTTACTTTGCTACAAGGTTTAACTGCTTCAGGTTGAAACTCTTGTCATAGCATATGGTATCTTCTCCTTTTCATTCTTCTATTTAAGTGTTGGTTCTTGCCTTTTCTCTTAAGTAATCAATAATATGATTACACATAAATTGCTTATTCTGAAAAGATTTCCATGTCAGTAAACAGTGATTTGCTATTAAAGTATAATCAATTTCATGTTTGCATTGTCATCACTTTCTGACTCTCTTCTTGAAAAACACCTATTCATGGTCCACAAGTTTTGGAATTTACAAGCCTTTGACTTCTTTGATTTCTTGTTTCCAATATATATTTTTTCTAATAATAGATTTTCATTTTCAAAATACATGCCAAGATAGTGATCACCATTCACCTTTGCCAAACCATGTGTTCCAAGTTTTTCCCTCTCTTCTCCCCACTCCATACCTTAGATAAAATGTGCACTTCTTCTGTATATTTCCACATTTTATCATACTGCACAAGAAAATTATATCAAAAAGGAAAAAATGAGGAAGAAAAGCAAGTAGATAACAACTAAAAAAGGTAAAAATATTATGTTGTGATCCACATTCAGTCCCCATAGTCTTCTCTCTATGTGCAGATGTCAAGTCTATTACTCTTTTTTGGGGGGGTTTGTTTTCAGCTCCATATTCTTTTTCCTCCATCCCTCCCCTACCCATTGAGAAGGCAAAAAAATAAAAAAGCTATTTTACAAATTTGAAGTCATACAAAACAAATTTCCACATTATCAATGTTTTCCAAAAAAAGAGAGAGAAAAGAGAAAAAATAGATTCCAGTCTTCACTCTGAACCTATCAGCTCTCTGTCTGGAGATGGATAGAATCTCTCCAAGTCCTTTGAAACTGTGGTAAGTCATTATGATAAAAGTAACCAAGTGTTTCACAGTTGGTCATCCTTTCTCTTCTGCTGTTGGTGCTCTTCACTTTGTACCCGTTCATACAAGCCTTTCCAGGTTTCATCATTTCTTGAAGCACAATAGTATTCAATTGCCTTTATGTACCACAATTTGTTTAGCCATTCTCCAACTGATGGGCATCCCCTCAGTTTCCAATTCCTGGCCCCACAAAAAGAGCTGCTAAAAATATTTTTGCACCTCTGAGTCCTTTCTCTTCTCTGTGATCTTTCCATTACAATATTCTGCCTCCAAACAAAAGGTGCCACCAATATAACTTTATTATTTTCTTCACATTGGCAGTGCAGTCATTCCACAGGCGGAAACATGGAGATCACACAATATATGTCTCTGTTGAGTGCTTCTTACTTTGTCCAACCAACATTTTTTTCTCTTTCCTTACAAAAGCTGCTTCCTCCTGTGGGCTTCATGAGGAAATCTCTGAGTAAACAGTGAGTTTTTCGTTGGCTCCCAGGTTTCTCTAAGGCCTACCTCAGGAACTTACCTCCTGGCACAGTACACTAGTGTTCCTGCCAACAGTCAGCCTTGCTCACAACTGTTATTTTTGTGAAGCAATTTCTTTAAATTGCTTGTACTTCAGCCTCATGGAGGAAAATGATATTTCTCCAAACAGAAAGGCACAGGAAATAGAACAACAGATGTGTACCGAAGCCCTTAATATCCAGGGAGACAACATGGCAATATGATTAGTATTGTACTTGAACTTGGAAAGACCCAGATACAAATTTCCACTTTTGACATGCTTACTAGCTGTGCAATTCTTGGTGAGTCACTTAATTCCTTTCATCCTCAGTTGTCTTATCTATAAAATGGGGATGCATTTACTTTTCTGAGTTATTATGAAATATTATAAAGAGCTAATACTGACTTAGCAAAACTTTAAAGCTTATATAAACAGGAGGTATTATTCTGCAACTACCCCTCCAATGGTGAACATATCAAGCAAAAAACCTCACATTAATTAAGACCCACAAGCTAACTCTAATTCAGGGATTCCTAATATCTTTTGTGTCAGGATCTCACATTGGCAGTCTGGTGAAACTTATGGACCCTTCCAAGAATAAAGATTTGTGTCCTATATTCACACTGCTACCCCCTCATCCTCTCGTGTTGAACTATTACATTAGGCTTTTCATGATCTCCCTGTCTCAGACCTCTCTCCTCCCTATCCCATCTTCTATCCAGCTCACAAAGGGGTGTTTCTAAAGCATGTTACACTCCCCTACTCAGTAAATTCTAGTGGCTCCTATTTGCTTGTGAAATCAAATATAAGTTTTTAAAAATCTAATATAAATGCATCTATTTAGCATTTAAAGCCTATAAACCTGATTCCAACCAACCTTTCCTAATTTTAGACCTCTTCACTCCCTCTGAGGACTCATTAGCCTGGTATTTCATTGTTTCAAACAATTCTCTATCTCTTGTGTTTGTCTTTATCCCTCTACCTGGAATGCTCACCTGTATTCTCACTTCT
This sequence comes from Sminthopsis crassicaudata, assembly GCF_048593235.1. Taxonomy (NCBI): domain Eukaryota; kingdom Metazoa; phylum Chordata; class Mammalia; order Dasyuromorphia; family Dasyuridae; genus Sminthopsis; species Sminthopsis crassicaudata. The sequence continues at coordinate 440,508,448 of NC_133619.1, forward strand.
ATCTCTTAGGATCCCTAATATCCTTCAAATATCAGCTCAGACACCATCACCTTCTAAGTGAAGTCTTTTTTTTCTTTTGGTTTTTGATTTGTTTGCTTTATTTTGTTTTAAAAGCAAGCAAGAAAAAAGTGCTTTATTATATATTAGGAATGCTTTAATTATTTCTTAAGGTAGATAGTATATTTTATCATGAGTCTTTTCATTGGACTGATCAGAGTTAATACAGCTTTCAAATTTGATTATCTTTACAATTTTGTTGTTTTTGTGTGGATTATTCCATTTGTTCTGCTCGCTTCACTTTTTATTAACTCACATAGATTTTTATTTTTTTTCCAAATACATGTGAAGATAGTTTTCAACATTCACCTTAGCAAAACCTTGTGTTCTAAATTTTTCTTCTTCTCCTGGCCTCAGCAATCTGATTTAGTTAAATGTATGCAATTTGTGAAGTCTTTCTTGATCCCTCCAAAAAAACCCAGTTGTTTCTATGGATCTCGGTTTGTACATGTTTTTTCACTGATATAATTTTAGCTCCTTGAGATCAAGGATATATATTATATTTGGTCTTTGTATTCCCAGCACCTACTAATGTGATTGACACATAGTAGGTACTTAATAATGCTTGTTGATCCGTTGATTTGTGGCTATGAATGACATATTTTATTATTTCAATTGAGTCTCATAATAGTCCTGGGAAGTAGATAATTCAATTATTATCATCTCCATTTTATATAGGAAAAAATTGAACAGCAGATGGGTCCACTGATTCATCCACTAGAACAACACAAGCAGGAAAAGGCCACAACACAATTAGGGGCAGGGCCAGAAGCTTATCTTAAATATTTTGACCCCAAGTCTAAGGTTTTTTCTATTACATTACTGCCTGATCACTTTGCTTTAGCCTCTTATAAGAATTAATGATTGTACTTAATATGGTCTAGCTGTGTGACCTTGGGCATGTCACTTAACCCCAACTGCCACAGGGGGGAAAAAGGATGGTTTTAATGATTAATGATTGGTGGTCACGCCAATATTTTTTATTTTAATAGTACTTTATTTTTTCAAATGCATACAAAGATAGTTTTCAAAATTACCTTTGCAAAACCTTGTGTTTCAAATTTTTCTCCCTTTCCTCCCTCCCCGAGATAGCAAGCAATTTGATAATAGGTTAAACATGTGCAAGTCTTCTAAACATATTTCCATATTTGTCATACTGCCCAAGAAAAATCTTGTTGCTATATACAATATTCTCTTAGTTCTGCTCACTTCACTCAGCATCAGCTCAACACAGGATAACCTTAAGACTTCCCTGCTCCCTGCTTGTTTTTTTAAAGACTGAAAAGAGACAGGCAATGATGATGATCATGGGAAATCATGCTTTAGCTTCTCAGACTAACACCTGGATTACACCTGACTTTTGTTTTTTTAAAGATATACAAATCATAGAAAGACAGTATGATGTTTAACTTATATCAGATTACTTGCTGTGTTGGGGAGCTATAAGTAGGGGAGAGAGAGAAAAAAATTGGAACACAAGATTTTGCAAAGCTGAATGTTGAAAACTATCTTTGCATGTATTTGGAAAAATAAAATGCTATTTTAAAGAAGAAAGGCAATGTGGTATAAAAGCAACATGATAGGAAAACTGAACTTAAGGTCAGAGAGACCTGGGTTCAAATCTCACCTTTTATACTTATTAACTATAAGACCATGGAGGATCAATTTAGTTGGTACACAAGAGAGAGCTCTAATACTAGAAAATCTTAGCTCAGCTGACTTCAGACACTTTCTAGCTGTATTGTTGTTGTCATTCTAGTCATTTTTAAGTCTTTGTGACTCCATTTTGCAGTTTTCTTGACAAAGATGCTGGAGTAGTTTGCTAATCTTGGGCAAATCACTTAATCTCTGCCTCAGTTTCTTCAGCTATAAAATGGAGCTAGTAATAACACTGGCTTCCCAGGGTTGTTGTGAAGATCAAAGGAAATGGTTGTAAAGTGGTTATAGCACCGTGGCTGCCACATAGTTGTTATTGTTTGGTCTTTCATTCTTGAAAAGGACCAGTGACAATGTCTTGACTTAAAAGTGAATCAGATTTAAGTGAGGCAGGACTGTGCAAAATCATAGGTCAGGATGACTGGAGATGTGCTATTTAAACTAAGGTCTTTCCTAGGCCTCAGTTTGTCTAAGACAACACCCATTCAGTGATTAAGGTTGGGTAAGAAAAAATTTTAAAATATTAATATTATATATTATCTTCATTGTTTATAATGCTTATTCTGAATCATACACAAAGGAGCTTTCTAGAAAGGGGGCTAGCATAGTGACTTGAACACTTAATAAATGAATGACAGGATAATTCACACTTTGGCCCTGTCAGCAGATTCTGCTTTCTTATTTGTGAAATAAACACAGATGATACAGTTTGATAGGACTCAGTCCTGAATTAAAATTATCATAGCATTTTCTTTGGACTTCATGTGTCAGTGATAATATTCTTGTTGTATATTATAATTATCTATGTTTATCTTGTCACCTCAATTGGATTTTGAGCTTCATGTGGACAGTGGTCTGGTTTTATTTATCTTTGAGCCTCCTAATCTTCTCCCTGAAATAAGAAACAACTTTTTAAAATTAATATTCTCCCAGTGATGCTGCATGACTGATGTCAATCAATATTCATGTATTGACATTTACTACACACTAGGCACAGTATAAAGTACTAGGTATTGAAAGCAAGGCAAAAATATGAAAATGAGTTCACATTCTAGTGGAAGGAAAGATATACCAAAAATTGTACATATATAGGGTATAAATGGGAAATAATATCAGATCTAGTCATAGTCGTTGGGGATAAAGGTAGAGGAAGTAACTGGGAAAGATTCTAAGCCTTGATACTTCTTACAGAAGGTTAGATTTGAGCTAAGTCTTCAAGAGGAGGAAGAGATGAAGAGGGAGACCATTTGAAGTATAGGACACAGCCACTGAAAAAATAAGAGTGTTATGTGCCAGGAAAAGCAAAAAGCCCAATATCATCAATAATAGATTTGTTGTGGAATATCAATCTCTGAAGAATTAAAGTTCAAAGTTATTAAAAGGGCAACAGATACACAATAATCTTGTGTAGTTTGCAGCCCATTAGCAATCAAGAATAATTTAAGAGAAATAACATAAAGATGTTTAAAGACCTGGAAAGTCTTAAGTGAACTGTTGCAAAATGAAATGTACTGGGAACAAAGTAACAGCAATAATGATCAGCTGTGAATAACTTAGCTATTCTCAGCAATACAATGATCTAAGAAACTCTAAAGGACTTATAAAAAATGCTATTCATCCCTAAAAAAAGAACTGGTGGTATCTATATACATATTGAAGCATACCTTTTCATTTTTCTTGAAGGGTTTTTTTTTTTTTTCTTGGCCTGTTTTCTTCCACAACATGACTATTATGGAAATGTTTTACATTGCATGACTACATGTATAACCTTTATCCAATTGCTCAGCTCCTCAATGAGGGGGTAGGAGGAGGTTTATAAAAATAAATAATTAATATTTTATTAAATATTTGCTAAATATTTATTAAACATTAAATATAAATAAATATTTACATGTAACTGGAAAAATAAAAGACTAAATAAATTAAAATATTTAGAGACATATATGTCTGGAAAGGGGGATAATCAATGGATGGCCCATCTCCTTCATTGTTGCTCACATGGTATCAAGAAATCCAGAAAGCCAATATATTGAGTGAATTTTCTTTGAAAAAGTTACTGAAGAACATAGTGGTTACAAGATGAAAGGGAAAAGATAAGTTGTATCCTACATTCATTCATGTATCCATTTGGACACTTTTTTTGTTCAGTTGTTTCAGTCTCTGACTCTTCTTGACTTCATTTGGGGTTTTCTTGGCAAAGACACTGAGTAGTTTGCAATTACCTTCTTCAGTTCATTTTACAAATGAGAAAATTAAGGCAAATAGGATAGAGTGACTCACCCAGGGTCACACAACTAGTAATTCTCTGAGGCCAAATTTGAACTCAGGAAGATGAGTTTTATCAACTCCAGACCTGACATTCTATTTATTATACCACTTCTTTAAACATTGAGCACCTAATATGTGCCAGGAACTATACTGGGTGGATCTTGGGCATACAAGTGCAGAACCAAAATTAGTTTTGCTGGAAGGAATATCCACATCTATGAGATGATAGATCCATCAAAGAACCTTACAAAATCCTTGCTCAGTGGAGGTATTTAATAATTGTTTGTGGGAAAAATATTTGTATCATTGAATTTCATAGTCAAAAATGGAGCCATGGATGTCATCGTCATTTTGGTATAGGAGAGAACAACAGAAGGGGGAAAAAGTGAGGTTTCTCCCATAAGGGTTTTTCCCATTGGGAATGTCAAATAATTGTATGGTGATAAAAAAAAAGCATTGGAAAAACTCTGGGAAGTCTCATCCACCCTACAAGACTGTTAAATTATCGGAAACCAATCTCCCCCAATTCTGATTGCTGAGAACTTTGAATCACACAAATGCAAAAGGAGGTTTTGTTGCAGGCTGCTGACATGATCCGGGTAAGGGATTTGCCCACTGTAGTCCTGGTATTCCACTTTACAACATTCCAAAGCTACAGAGTAAAGCAATTCTGGCCACCACCTTCCTAGGATTCCACAGCAAAGCACCACCTTTGCCCTTTCCCCTCTTGTTCAGTTGAGGTCCAGGACTCTCTAGCAGACCAGTTGTCTCCTTCCAGTGCAGTGACCTCCCCCTTAATGGGACTGATTTCTGGGCCACAATTCTAGCCTAGAATTTGCCCCAAAAGTAGATGCAGCCAGTATAGCTCTGCCTAAAGGCCAGCTCAAGCTTGCTCATTGCTGCTACATCCCGTTAGTCCTTGGTTCTGACGCACTGTAATCTATTAATAAGAAATGCCTGTCACCTACTTCACCTTGAAAAATGATAAGTATGGTCTGTGCTATGGGGATTGGGGGAAGAGCATCATTTTGTTAAAAAGCCACAAAAACATTTTGATGATTTCCTTCCTTCCAGATTAGATCTAGGCACCTACTGGTCAATGTGGGTGTGTGCTTCTAGCTCTCTAGGGTGAGACAACTTGCCCCCCCCCTCCATTCAATCATTATTTTTAAATAAATGAGATGCTGTGACAATTGGAACAATGGTGTGTTTGCTGGTGATAACCTTTCACTCACCTTGTGGTCCAAAGTGCTCCCAATCTAATAAGAATCTCTGAATAAAGGAATCACAAAGTCCTAAACAAAAGTGCCTTTTCTTCCAGCAAAAGATCTTAAATTCCAGTACTCTGACAGAAAGTGATTCCTGAGTTTCTTACTTATAAATCCTTCCAAATAAGCTTTAAAAATTTTTTACTATATTTTGTTTTCTTATCACCTACATTTCTCAATACATCCATCCCACTCCCTTCAAAAAAATCGTTCTTCATGACAAAATATAAAAAGAGGGAAAGAAAACAATTCAGCAAAACTAATCAACATATCAAAAAAAAAAAAAACCAAACCTGACATTATATGCAATGTTTCACATTTAATAGTGCCCCACTTCTGTACAAAACTGACAGGGAAATGACTTCTCATTGCTCTTTGGGGAGGGAGTGGTGGGATTGGTCATTATAATCTCAAAGCATTCAGTTTTAGTTGTTTTATTGTTCTTTCCCACATAAGCTATTATCTGCAGTGCTACAGATAGGACAAGAACAGAGTGTCCAAGCAGCTTTTGCACTGGGGGAGGAGGGTATGGAAAAGAGGGAGCATCGAGGTCTCAACATTATGTGCTACAGGTTCTGAAGCCCTTGGTAACCCCATCTGAAAGTCGTGTCCACTTAAGTAAAGCCCCAAAGAAATCATAGCATCTCTTTCTGCCTGGAAGGGCTAAGTGACCATCTAGCAAAGCTGGGGAAGGAAGGCCTGGAATGGAAGCCCCAGGCACAGTGGACTGAAGTTCAACCTTGTGCTTCATGCTAGCCTTAGAAAGCGGGTCTGAGGTGATTTACTGGTTTAAAAAAACAAAACAAAAAAACTGCTGAGCTTGCAAAGCAGAGGAGAATACACATTAAGTGTAATAAAACGCTTTCAAACACTAAAGATCATTCTCAAAGAAATTCCACAGCAATCTGACCGGTGCTTGTTGAAAGAGGGGGAAGGGAAGGAGGAGAAGAAACATTCCTGAGGAACTAGCTAATAAAGAAAGCATTTTGGAAGACTGAGAAGTTTTAGAAGATGGAAGGAGAAAGATAATCCTGCATACTAGAAGAGCTATTCATCTCAAGTTTGAGAGGCCTCTGTCAATGGGAACATGTTTTACAGATGGGTAAATATCCCTAGTGGCTCATCAATTGAATTCCCTCCCCCCAGTCAACTGGGGTTAAATTACTTGCCCAGGAGAAACAATAAGTCTCTGAGGCTGGATTTGAACTCAAGTTCTCTTGACTCAGTGGGCTCTTGATCTTCCTCAAACACAAATCATGCAAAAACAGACTGAAGGTGTGGAGAAAGGCGAGTTGTGTGATTTCTGGTTTTATACATACACAGATATGTATATGTGTATATACATATGTGATTGTATATATACATGTATGTAAATATGCATACACATTGTGTGCTTGATATATGTGTGTATACATGTTGTACGCACATATCATTGTCCTTTGTGTTGAAAAATGACCAAAACCCCCTGTTTTTTGGATGGACTTAAAAATCCATCCATGGTGTGAAATAATAAACATTTTTCTGACTTCTTTGCTCAAAAAAAAAAATCTCCCCTTATTTCTAAGTTCAGGTCAGATTGGTTTGTCTACTTTTATGATTTATTATTAAATCCTGACTTGTTCTATCATGTGTGTTTTAGTCTCAGGTCTCCTCAAAGCATTTGTAATCATCACTGCTTATAGGCACAATATCATGAGTCTACTCTGTAGGACATTTTGGTTTTGCCCATCTCCTTTTCTACCTTCTCACCAATACAGAGGCTATTTAGGATTCCTGCTTTATAATCCAATCTCTAAAGCCCCCTTCAACAGCAACATTTGTTCCCAAGACACTAACACAAGATATGAAGGGATGGCAGACGAGGGTGTTGAACTATTAATGGTCTTGAAATGTAAACAAAAAATGGAAATTTAAAAAAGAATAAGATAAAGAAAAACAGAGAAGACAAAAAAAAAAAGAGTCACTGGAGTATATTGAGAAATGACATGGTAAGATTAAGGCTTTATGAAAACTGCTGCAGCCACAAAGTGATCTAGGAGGTGGGGAATGGGAATGAAGTCGGTGCACCTAGACAGCTATTGCAGAGGGAAGCTAATTGGTTTTAAATAAAATATTTTAAAAATAAGAGTAATCATAGTTAGCATCTTAAGATTTACAAAACACTTTATAAATAGTACCTCTTTTAATCTTCACAACCATGGAAGATAAGTGCTATTGTAATCCATTTTACAGGTGACAAATTGAAACAAAGATTAAAAGATTTGACTGGGTCACACAATTAGTGTTTAAGGATGGATTTGAATTCAAGACTTCCTCACTCAGTCCAGCTCCCTGTGCACTATGGAATCACCCAGGAGCCACTAAATAGCTATATGATACAGCATTGCCTTCAAAAAGATGATTTTAGAATAACATGATTAGCACATCATAATCCAGCTATGTACTGGTAAATGTTTAACAACTGGTCCTCCTTATATTTGATGCATATTTAAATTTAATCTGTAATAGTAATATTTTCTCCATCACTATTTTAAATCCAAATGATCAACAAAACAATAAATCAGGCCCTGATTTAGAGTATTTGCCAATTTCCTAGTTGTAAATGATCTTGTTGAAAATTTTACAATTGGATTTCATTCAAACTCCACTGCAAACTTATAAAAGCCCATTTGGACAATCCCCCCCAAAAAATCAAGCATGATTTACATCAAGCTTCCAGTCTCTTCATTTCCCTCAATCTTCTTTTCTTTAAATATGTATTATTCTCATGTAACTATCAGCCTCCTCTGTATGATCTGGATGCTTCACTATCAGTGTGTTTTAATGGCACTGATTAGGTGAAGTGTGTCCATACTTAGTGATCTCATTAATGTCTTTGCACCACATCAGAGATAAAATTCTTTGCAAGTCAAAGAACTCAACAAAGTGTAACAATATGGACTCGGTGACCGGATTCTATTCAGAAATCAGAGCATGAAAAGTGGTTCTCACACATTTTTAACCAGTCTCCCCGACAGGGGGAACTCTGTGAACTCTGATTCATCATCTAATTTCACTCCCCCAAACATCACTAATCAGTTCCACTCAACATGATCCTATTCAGTTCCTTGAATTCATTAAAGCAAGCATTTCATAGACTCCAGTGTACAAGGCACTGTGCTAGTTCCTGGTGAGATAAGAGTTGCACTAAGTGATCAGGCTCATTCTCTCTTCCTGAGTTATTGAAGCCCAGTGACCAGACAAAAGTCAAGTAGCAGTAGCCCAGGATGCACCTTCCATGTCTGACCAAGCTCTAGGAACTCCTCAAAGGGAGGGCTTGAGGTAGACATTCTCCTAGCTCATCTATGGGTTTGAGGTCTGTTGATTACCTTCAACCTTTTTTAGCAAATCTGTTGAGATGCTTTAAAAAAACATAGTAAATGTAAAGCATAAAAATAAATATATTCATGTATATTATATATTAATATTAAAATATATAATAAATAAAATATAAATATTAAATAACAAGTATGAAATACCTACTATAACACATAAAACACACATCTGTATGTATGTAGGTATGTGTATGTATATATATATATAGACAAGGACAGGGGTGAGCATTCACAACTGTAGGTGACTACAAAAGTAAGTGGCACCTGAACTAGATTTGGATGGGACAAAGGATGCCATGAGGCAGAGCTGAAAAGGAGGAGTATTTTAGGAATAAAAGATAGCCTGGACAAAGGTAGGGAGCCCAGAGTTGGCATGCTATGTACGGGGAATAGTAAACAGGTCAATATGACAGAACACAGAATATGAGGAAGTAATGTAAAGACAAATGAGTTTGATATTAATGTATTCAATATTATATGTGGATGAGCAAATAACCTTGTACCTTCAAAGTAGGTTTTGAACATTACATCATTTAAGCATGTGGTAAAATGACAGTTATTGGGGAGATCTTAGGTGGGGTGTATACCTGTGTTACCATTCATAGACACTCTCAAGTTAGTGTTTTTCTTGGCATAAAATCAAAGAAAAGATGTACAAATGGAAGAAAAAAAATGGGCAGAACTGACTCATATGATCCTTAAAGTTTAAGATTCACCCTCTAGCTAGGTCACCTGGAGCAGTATCACCAGTTCTCTGGGTCCTACTCCTCATCCTTGAAATGAAGGATTGAATCACATCTTCTCCTCAGTCCCTTCCACCACTACCCTTCTATGGCTGTGAAAGCCAGTACCACTTGGAAAAAAAATAAAAACTACTATTGAAGTTCTGGATTCCAAAACCATTGAGACTAAGTATGAACCTTTCCCAAATTATCTCTTTTTTATTATTATGAACTGGACAAATATCAATAAGAACAAATATTTCAAAATACAAATAAGAACAGAACAGAATAAACAGAACAGAAACTAAAACTGTAAATGGAACTTTGGATCTCTATCAGGTTCACCTTGGGTTTTTATGTATTAAACTGAACATATCAGTCCCAACACTGACCTCCTTATCTGTGTTCCCTCATGAACTTCCTTCTGCCTTTTATATTTTGTAATGTTTCATTGTTGCTCTTCTATTTCTTTTCTTTCAAGAAAAACTTGTAAAAATGATACTCCCAAGAACAAGCTTTGTGTAAGATCAATAAAATAATACACTTGATTTTATTTACTCTGTTTCTCTTTCTCTTCCTTTCCCTCCCACTCTCTTCCTTTCCATTCTGCCTCTTCCTCCACCTCAATATCTCTCTCTCTCTCTCTCTCTCTCTCTCTCTCTCTCTCTCTCTCTCTCTCTCTCTCTCTCTCTCTCTCTTTCTCTTTCGCTCTTGTTCTTGTTTTATTGCCTATCTGATAAAATTTTCTCCATTCTCCAAATTTTCACTATATAATAACATGTATATATGTATGTATATACATGCAGACATATATGTAATAGTGGCATATATATATATACTAATTTGAAAAAGTACATCTTATTCTACTATATCTCATTTAAAAGTCACAACAACCTCATGATGGTATTCCAATTTTACAAATAAATAAACTGTGGCTCAGAGGGATAAAGCAACTTGCATATGGTCATACATATCAGTGGTGAATTTGAACACAGGTCTTTCTGATCTCCAGCCTAGCACTTCATCCATTATGCCATACTCTCACTAATATCAACTAACTCCCTTCCTTTGCTACTTATGCTAAAACTGTAAATATTATCTTCCCTTTATTTAGTATATATCCTGTTTGTGTATAATTGTTTGCATGTTTTTTTCTAATTAGACTTAATTCCTTAAAAGGAATTAATTTTGATTCTTTTTAGCCCCCATTCTTAGCACCATGCCACACAGTAGGATCTTAATAAATGCTAGTTGACTAACTGTTCCTGATTATTCATCAAGAAAGTAGGTTTTTGTGAACATAGTTACATATCCATTCCCCCACCCCCCAAAAAAAGTTTTTCTGCAAACTTTTTATCATCCTAATTTCCCAATTTGGATTTGGATTTTGGAAGCAGTTCTTCCATGTATACAAGGATCATCAGGCCAAAACTTCTTAAAATATATATCATGATCCCACATAGGGTCAGATAACTGAATATACGGGGTTGAGAAAAATTTGGCAACAGTAAAAGCTAACAAATATTTCTTCAAGATCTAATTCTTTATACAAAAATAAATACATTTATCTCATTAGCATGCAAATTTGCTTTCATCTTTTACAAATGGAAAAATTATATGCATACCAAAGAACTGTTTTAAAATAAATTTATGATTTATTATCAGTAAATGTTTGATTTGCATACATGTTTTATATACCCAAGGTCATGTGAAAATTTCTTGGGCAAAAAGGAAGAGGAAGTGGAAAAAGTTTAAGATATCCTCCTCTAGACAAGTCTGATAAATGTATTTGAAAAAATAAGAAATAGCAAATTTGGCACATAGGACAAATAGTAAAAAATAACCCCATGGGTGAGTGGTATGATACTACCTCTAAATCATTCATTAAAAAGGAGATCCCAAGATTGTATGAAACCACTGCTAAGAGGGTAATTTACTGGGGAAGAATCTAATGGAACAAAGAAGTAACTTACCTGGTGTTCATTCTTGGTGAAGATATGATGGAAGGGAGTTAACTTGCTAGTTTAACTAATTTTTTTTGCTAACTCCATTTCTTAGCCCCAGACATTTTCTTCCTTCCTTCCTTCCTTCCTTCCTTCCTTCCTTCCTTCCTTCCTTCCTTCCTTCCTTCCTTCCTTCCTTCCTTCCTTCCTTCTTTCCTTCCTTTCTTCCTTCCTGCTTTCTTGCTTTCTTACTTTCTTGCTTGCTTGCTTTATTGATTTCTTACTTTCTGGCTTTCTCTCTTGCTTGCTTTATTTTTTTATAAAATTATATTTATTTATTTTAATATACATTGCTTTTAATGCGCATTGCTTTATAAATCATGCTTTGTGGGAGAGAAAAATCAGAACAAAAGAGAAAAACCATGAGAAAGGAAAAAAAAACAGAAAAAAGAAGTGATATTGTATGTGTTAATTTACATTCAATCTCCATAGTTTATTTTTCCTGCATGCAGATGGCATCTTCCTTCCAAAGTCCATTGCTTGTGAATCACTGAGACAAACCAAGTCTTTCATAGCTGATCATCACATTCTTGCTGTTATTGTGTACAATGTATTTCTAGTTCTGCTTATTTTGCTCAGCATTACTTCGTGCAAATTTTTCCAGGTCTTTCTAAAGTCAGTTTGTTCATCATTTTTCAATAGAATAATAATATTCCATTACCTTCATATATCACCAGCCCCAGAGATTTTCACTGACTATCTTCTATGCCTGAAATGCTCTCTTTTCTCATCTTCACTGCCTGGCTTTCCTGGATTCCCTCAAATCCCAGTTCATATCTCAGCCTCTTCAAGACACCTTTATTATTCTCCCTCAAAGCCATTGCTTTCCCTCTGAAATTACCTCCAGGTCATCTTGTTTAAATGGTACATATATACATATTGTCTCCTCCATCGGATGTGAGTTCCTAGAGAGTGGAGTCTGTCTTTTGCTTTTCTTTATATGCTCAAGGCTGAGAAAAGTGCCTGGTTAGTAGTAGTTGCTTAATAATATTCTTTGACTATTTATTGACTAGGCTAACTAGTTTCTATTGGGCAAGAGGGCTGAAAATGCTATAAAAATGTAAATTTAACACATTTTAAAATAGTATAGTATTTTTAAATTGTTATTTAATTTTTGACACTGTATAAGCCCTAGTGTCTCTGACCTAGCTACAGATCTGATACCTGATACCCAGATACTTGACATTCCTGGCCTTTGCACCAGGGCAATCTGAGGCCCTCCTGTCATTCCAAACAAGCTGCCATGCTTTACTACCGCAGCTAGTTGGTAAGGAAAAAAACTAACAAATCTCTGACAGCATTGTATGGGTTTTGTCTGCAAGGATAATCTCAGGCTTAGAGGAGAAAGCATTATGCAACTGTTTGGCCGTTATTAAGAAGGCAGATCTGTCTCAGAAGTAACTATTTAGTGTTTCTTTTATTGTTGTCAAAGTCCTCCTAGATACAGAATGCCTGATGAAACCTAGGAGAATACAATTCGGTAGCCACCACGCTCAATAAAATAAGGCTGTCTATTCCTGGAGAAGATGGGAGAGAAACAAAATTAATCTGTTGCACACTCGTCAATATTTGCAATTGTTTGGAGAATTTCTCTGACAGGCATTTATATAAATAGTGGTTCCCTGTCCTTTAAAAGGATGCTGTCTTCTGAGAGCCGTTATCTAGTGAGGGAAATAAAGAAGAATCATGGCAAACCTATCATCAGGCCAGAGCATGGAGGCTACTCATTGTCTTTGTTTTACCCTAAATACCAATTGCCCAGCTCCCTGGGGAAGGGATTTCTCCTCTACATTTTCCTTTCCACCCCAACTTTCTTCACCATTAATCGTCCTCTATTTCAAATATCTCCCTTGTTTCCCCTTCTCTGTAACCATTGAAGATTGAATGTTTCAGACCCTTTGTGGGGGAGCAAAAATGGAAATACATCCCAACCAGGCAAAGTGAGTGACTGAAGGAGCCAGCATATTGACACAACATAAGCTACGGAAAAGAAAGATAGGTTTTCCTAGTAATGTCCTACATGAGTGGCAAAGTTGTCCAGCTCCTTGAAACCTTCTCTCAAACATCTTCACAACTAAAGGAAAGAGGAGAAATTTGTTTCAGTGTCATGCATTCAATAAGCACTTACTGCATACAAACTACTAGAACCTGGGGCTTTAAAGACAAAATGATCCTTTTTTCAAGAGAACCCTGTCCTCAAGGAGTCTTGAGACAAGTCCTTGATCAGTCCTCAAGGAATAGAAATGACAGTGACACAGATCCAAGTAAGTCAATATAAATTATGTAAAAAAATTATATGTTGGTATTGGACTACTTGCCATCTAGGGGAGGGCATGGGGAAAGGGGAAGAAAATTGATTTTGCAAGGGCTAATGTTGAAGAATTGTCCACACATATGTTTTGATAAATAAAAAGTTTTAATTTTAAAAAATAATTTAAAAAATTTTATGTTGGGAGAAACACATAATTGCCACCCTTAAGTAGGAGCCTTGAATGGAATTAAGGATTCTAAGGGATGATAATGCAGATATAAGGCATGCCTCTGAAAAGGCAAGGAGGAGAGAAGAGAAGGAATAGGATGTATAAAAAATCACTAGGTCACTTTGGCTGGAATATAAAATACAGTAGAGGAGAGAATGCAAAATTAATCTCAAAATATAGGTTTGCTACCAGCTCACAAAAGATTTGAAATGTCCATGAAAGTATATTTTATTCATAGGAGGGAGAGTTGGTAGTGTGCTGAATTTTGTATATGAGGGCTTGGATTCCACTCTTTTCTCTGCTCTTATTATCTGAGCAATCTTCAACAAGACAGCTAATTTCTCTCTTCCTGTCTATAAAATGAGGTAGCTGGCAGGGATGATCTCTAAAGAACTTTCTACATATATATATATATATATATATATATATATATATATATATATATATATATATATATATATATATGACTCAAGAAAGGCAACAGACTTCCTTAGAAGTGTCTATCCTTTGGGTACAGAATATATAGAATAATTTTGTTTATATCTTCATCATGTATATATGTGCCTATTTGTCTTCAAATCCATCAGTGATTTTTACTTTGCTCTGGCTTAGTTGAGATAGGATATGTCTGGAACCTGGAGAAAATTTATTATGGCTTGCGGAATTTCATGAATTATGTAAAATTCAAGTCAGATGCAATTTGGAAATAGGAGTTAACACACAATTCACTTTTGAGCACTTAGCTGGTGAAGGTCCGTATGGAGAGAATTCGGAACAGATTAATTATACCATGACAATATATGAACAAATTGCTAAGGCTGCAATAAAAGCTTGGGGTGTCCTTCCTGGACAGAAAGATCGTGGAGAGGCTTTCACTAAAATACAGCAAGGTCCCAATGAACCTTTTGCAGATTTTGTGGGACGTTTGCAAACTGCTGTCAAAAGAACTATTGGAGAAAATTCAGCTACAGAAATAATGACCAGACATCTGGCTAAGGAAAATGCCAACGAGATTTGCAAAAGAATTATATGGGGATTAGACAAAGATGCTCCTTTAGAGGAGATCATAAGACGCTGTGCTACAGTGGGAACAAATGCTTTTTACACCCAGACAATGATGAACGTGCAAAAACAGGGTCCCTCCTGGCAAAGGCCTTCTAGAGAAACTCGGCGATGTTTTCAATGTGGAAAAATTGGACATCTAAGAGCTCAGTGTAGGTATGGAGATACAGTAAGAAGACAGGGTGAAAGAAGACCTAAAACCCCATGTCCAAAATGCAACAGAGGACTCCATTGGGCATCAGAGTGTAGAATAATTCAGGGAAATGGGATGAGGGGCCCAGGTCCAGGGCCCCAGGCAAAAAAAGACTTGGGGCATGGTGGCAGCTGATGTTACACCCAAAGAACCTTTAGAAGGTCAGGACTCTGATTTAATCAACCAGCAGAAAAGCAATCACATGGCAGAAAGGGATTACCTGATAAGTGAGTCAACAGGCAATCAGATTGCAAAAATGGATTACACTTGGGGAGAATACAGGCCTTTTAAACCAACAGGGCTGTGTCCAGTGCAAACAACTCCAATGTAATTGTCAGATGATGAGAAGAGATTTAGAAAGTGGTAAATAGAAGGTAATTAGATAGGTTAACTGCCCATGTCCTTGCTATGGATTTCCAATCATTCGGGGTTAGGACTTCATAAGACAAACCATCTAGTAACATTTTGACATAAGCTGATGTAGCCCCATAAAGGGTACAACCTTTTTTCAAATCCTTAATTTTATTCAAATCTAAAGGTTTTTCTTTTCCTATTCTTTGAAATGGTAATGATCATTTCCCCCCCAGTCAGCCCCATGCTTTTTTAGGGTTGTTGTGAGAGATTAATGAATAAATATTAGTAATCCTTGGATAAGAGGTGCTATCCAAGTATGAATTATTATCTTAATTCTTTCTCTCAGGTATGCAGTAAAGATTAATTAGTTTAGCCCAAGAAAGTGCTATAATTGGTAGAAGGAATTATGGAAACCCCAGGAAAGAACAGATTTGTATATGAGGCATTTGAAATTATTCTGCTCTTAATAGCAGCCAATGAATGAAGAGTTTCTAATCTCTAAACTGTCTCAGGCCAGGTTCCCAGGGAAGGTCCAGAACAGTTATCAAATTTTATGCATAGCTGGGGGGCTAAATAATCTCCTAAGGGGGGGAAAAAAAACTTTGCAAATTTATGATAAGAACCTGGGACACAAATACAGCTCACATCCTGGTGTGAAACTGAATAGCAGCTCCCAAAGCCAATCACTTGATTCAAACTGCTCTATGAGTGTTAAGAAGAGACAGAATTCAATAGAAGTGAACAGATGAGCTTGTCTGTAAACTGTCCTGGATTCCAACTACAGATCACAGAGCAACTGATTCCTGGAGCTAATTGAACAGCCAGTGGGTGCAAGAGGGTGGAGGAGAGAAGAAGAAAGCCATTGGACCAAGAAACAGGAGCTAAGGTTCTTGTCTGAACTTGGCCACTTTCTGTGTGGCTTGAGAAAATCGTTTTTCTCCACCAAAATATCTATCTCTCCATCTGTAAAATGGGATGGGGGAGGTGCTGAACTAGATGGTCCCTAAAGTTCTTAGGGAATATTCTCTAAGGAATATTCTCTGATTCTAGGAGGTGCTATGAAGAGGTTACAACAGAAATTCAATTAAATTCCACAGTTCATTTCAACAAACATATGTTAAGATTGTACAATTATCTCTTCCACAAGGGATGAGGGAAAGGGGGAGAGGGTGGAGTTAGGGGCACACCATCCCCTGAGATCCAGAAAATCCACATAAAGTTTTTTGGCTCTGCCTTCATACCCGAGAAAAAGCCTGAATTTTTTCTTTTGCTTTTATGGGGTTTGTTTTTACAGTACCTTATTGTAAAATCTGGGCTGATATTATACAATACTATACATATATTTTATGCATTCTGAGTTTCTGAATTTTTTGGGTCCTCTACTAGCCATGTGTCATCTGCAGCTTATACAAAACTCCCCCAAAATTTCCATTTCATTTTTTATGCCGACTTACAATATTTTGAAACCTCAATGAGGAGAAACTTTGTAGAAGCGATAATTGTATTTTGAGTCAGGCACCTATTAGGTATTGGGATTACTAAGACACAAAGAAAAAGTCTCCCTGCCTTTTATCAGACCTTACCTTTTATCAGAGAGAGAAATGTTCACAATTCAAATACAGTACCAGGAAAATGACTAAGGGAGACAGGGACTAGTGGTTATCAAAGAAAGTTTCACAAAGAAGCCATCACTTGCCCTGGCTCCTGAAGGCAAGGATTCCAAGGAGACAGTGATGGGAAGGGAGGGCATTCGAGGAGTGGGCAAACTCTGAGAAGCAATGAATGGAGAGTCACTCTTGGAGAACAGTTAGTGGTTCAGATCTGCTGGAAAGTAAAGTTGGTGAAGGGAATCAAGTAATGAGATCAAGCTGGAAAGTCAATGGGAGTCAGATTGTGGAGGACCTGTAAGTGCCAAGCTAAGGAGTTTATAGTTTATAGTAGCAGCTAAGTGGCAATAAGACTAGTGTGTCAGATTTATTTTGATATTTAATGATCATCAAATCTTCACCATGTCACCATCCCCACCAGCCCTAATCAAGGTTCAAATTTGAATCTTTGGGATCCTTTTCCTCCCCTTATTGTTTGTTCAATTACAATCCATTTCTCAAAGCCCATTTCAATTATCACTTTTTGAAAGAAGTTTGCTTTGACCCCACCATCAATAATAACCTTCCTCATTGAACTTCACATAGCACTTATTGCTGGACTTTTCTAATGTGCTTAACATGTGAAATTAAATATTATCAGATCTGTGACTATGTCATATTCCCGCTAGACTGTAAACTCCTTGAAATGAAGAGCCTATGTGTACAAAAATATTGATAGCACTATTTTTTGTAAGGACAGAGAACTAAAAACTTTGGAGGCACTCCTAAATTAGGGAATAATTGAATAAATTATGATATGTGAGTATAATAAAATATTATTTGTTCTAAGAAATGATGAAAGACATGATTTCAGAAAAACCTGTCAAATAAGTAGAAGAATGGTAATGATTTATACTATAACAACAACTTTGTAAAAATGAACAATATTGAAAGACTTAAAAATTCCATAATGAGGGGCAGCTAGGTGGCGCAGTAGATAGAGCACCAGTTCTGAAGTCAGAAAGGCCCAAGTTCAAATTTGACCTCAGACACTTAACTTCCTAGCAGTGTGACCTTAGGCAAGCCATGTAATCCCAATTGCCTCAGAAAAAAAAAAAAAAAAAAAAAAAAAAAAAAAAAAAAAAAAAAAGAAAGCATTTTTTCATATGGCTATAGATAGTTTGAATTTCTTCCCTTGAGAACTGCTCCTAGATATTCTTAGATCATTAATCAAATGGGGAATGGATCTTGATAAAAAAAATTCAAAACTGTTCATTAACTTAGAACTGAGACCTTTATCAGAAACATTTGCTGGCAAGATTTTCCCACCAGTTAACTGTTTCCCTTCTAATGTTAGTTGCATTGGATTTGTTTGTGTAAATCTGCACCACTAACTCTACTGTACTTTAGCTTATAACAATCTTAAAACAAGTCAGATGCTGGCTTTTAAGCCTAGACTATATCCTGAAAATAAAATACTTATTTAGCCAAAAGTTATTTTAACAATTTCCTAGCAAATTTGGCAGATCTTATGAATTTTAAAGGCCAAGCTTATCTGGTTGATAAAAGCACTTTAGAGACTTAAGCGTACTACTTTGGGTAACTTTTCAAAGGAATTGTAAGAGGAAATCTCAACTTGACAATTTTTATCTACCCATTTTTATCTCTGCCTTCTGAAGTATCCATTGGTCAAACATTGGAGAAACCTAGGGTATGAATGATACCATATTAGGCAAGCATCTGAGTTGAGTAGAAGGGGGATGGGGAGGAAGTTATTTGTGTTAGAGGGAGATGACCTAAACATTTAGGTCAAAATATGTTGATAAAAAATATTCATTAGAAACTATACTTTTCCTTAAAGGGTAACCAGTAGATTACCTCCGTAAACTTCATGCTTCCTTGGTATATTCCCTTAGTCTTTGCACAGAATTTGTTTCATATAATATTTAATAATCATACAATAGCTACATCATAATAATAATATTCAGCATTTATATAGCATTTAATGTCTATCAGACACTTTGAAATTTTTATCTCATTTGATCATTACAATAACCCTGGGAGGTATATGCTGTTATTATTTTCATTTTAACCAATGAGGAAACTGATGCAAGGCAGCAGTTAAGCTATTTGTCCATAGTTACACTGTCAATAAGTGTCAGAGATCAGATATGACCAGGAATTTTCCAATGATGATAATAAATTATATATATTGTTTGTTAAAATTTACAAAATGCATATATTTTCTCATTTAAGTCTCATAAAAGCCCACGGAAATAAGTACTATTGGTTTTATTATTCCCATTTTGTAAGTGAGGAAACTGACAGGAGATGAAGTGACTTGTTAGTAAATGAGAAGTGGGGCTTAAACCCAAATCTTCCTGACTCCAAATGTAGCATTTCCCCCCACTCTTCTATGCTGCGATATATATTTGACATTTCTTACAATAGTCAATTCTTTTTTTTCCCTTCCTTTTCCTTCCCTAGGTCATTTTACAAATGGGGAAACTGAGACAAACAGGGTTAAGGGTCAGATTTGAACTCAGGAAGATAACTTCCTAACTCTAGACCCAAGCATTCTATGCACCACGGTGCTACCGAGCTGGCTTGTTCTCAATATAATTCATTTTAAAACTCATTTTTTATTTAGTAAAAAGATTTTTTAAGAAAATGTGCAACTGCATTTAGATTAGCCTCTGGAACTTAAAATTATTATTCATAAAAATGTTTCTATGAATAATAATCTGTTCTTGGATACTAGCCATTTCAGGTCTTTGATCTATTATAGGGCAGGTAGATGATGCAGTGGTAGATAATGGAATATGGAGTCAGAGAAACCTGAGTACAAATCTACTCACCCACATACACAGAGGGCATGGTCAAATGAGAATAAAGAAGGAAATAGGGAGAGAGAGTACCATGGAGCAACCACCCAAACTGTAGTATATGTTTTGTACATCTTCAAAAATGCCTCCACTTTTTTCAATGGAAACAAAGCTAAAAACCAAAGTCAACAAAAATAGGATCAACACAAGTCCATTCCAACTGTCAATAACACAGGGGCTGTGACCTCTTGAGGTCACAGGTAAAAGGGACAGGTCACTATTCCTCTTTTACCTTCTCTTTATATATCTCAGAAATGAAACTCGTTGTGTTTTTGGTCCTAGTTCCAAGAAATCTTCCCCCTTTACAACTCTATTTGGAAGAGCAAAGAGTAGAGAATGTCTGAATGAGGGAAGAAGTAGGATGTTGGGTGACAGTACAGAATAGATGCTTTCCATCAGCTCTGTCCTATGCCTATGGGTAGAGGAAGGTGGCAGGATGCTCAGGATAATCAAGTCCATGGCCACCTACTTTGCCTGCTCCTTTAGGATTCTGATCAACACAATGATCAACTAGAATTCTAAGAACTCATGATAAGAAAATTGTATCTGCTTCCAGATAGTTAATGGATGAATTCAGAGTGCCAATTAAAACATTTTCTTCTATTTTTTTTCTTTTTCATGAGGTTTTTTGTTTTTGTTTTAGGGGAAGGAACATGTTTTACATGGAAATTTGTAATGAATTTTTTTTCTTCTCAATTGGTTAAGGGTAAAAAGAGGATTTGTATCTGAAAATTAAGTTAATTTTTTAAAAAACATTTAAGTTCTTTATGCCTAAAGGACTATAAAAGTATGCATACCCTTTGATCCAGCACTGTCTCTACTGGGTCTATATTCCAATGAGATCACAAAAGAGGAAAAAGGGCCCACATATGCAAAAACGTTAGTAGCAGTCTTTTTTGTAGTGGCAAGAAACTGGTAACTGAGTGGATGCCCATCAGTTGGGGAATGGCTAAATAAGTTATGGTATATGAATGTTATGGAATGTTATTCTATAAGAAATGATGAGCAGGCTGATTTCAGAAAAGCCTGGAAAGGCTTGAACATGATGAACTGATGCTGAGTGGAATGAACAAAACCAAGAAACTTATACACAGTAATAAGATTATTTGATGATCAACTGTGATGGACTTGGCTTTTGTCAACAATTCAGTGATTCAAGGCAATTCTAAATGACTTGGGATGGAAAATGCCATCCACATCCAGAGAAAGAAATGTGGAGATTGAATATAAATCAAAGCATAGCATTATCACCTTTTGTTGTTGTTGTTTGCTTGCTTATTTTTTTCTTTCTTGTGGTTTTCCCCCTTGTATCTCCCCAGTAGAATGTAAACTCTCTGAGTGCAGAACCTGCTTTACATATAGCAGGCACTTGGTAAAAGTTTTTTAAATGAATGAAGGAATGGCCAGATGAGTTGAGCAATTGGAGGAAAGTCTGGATTTGAATCAGAAAAAGTTTAAAGAGAAAAGGAAAATCAAATAATCCAAATCTTTTATTTGAGTCCCAGAGAGGTAAAGTGACTTGCTGAAAGTTGCTCAGCTCCTGTACAACTCAACCAGATTTTCTAGAATATTTTGCAACCGGGAGGAATTGAACTGGGAGTGGTTGACATGGAGGAGGAGAGATCAGGTGAAGAAGTGCTGACTTCTAAATAAAATAATATCACACATTAAAACCCTGCTGGGAACTGAAAGTTTAATTTAAAACCTTCTATTTAAACAAAATCAATTTAAATTTGATTATTTACTAAACTATCAGGAAACACAGTAGGAAGCAGGAAAATAAATAAGGAGATCAGGTTTGACTTCTTCAGTGATTATAGTTGTATTTGGAAGCCTGCCAGATCACTCGAGCATGAGTGTGCCACGGTTGGATAAAACACACTGAAAAAGGAGTGAGAAAATAGGCTTCTTTTCACTGCCTTTCTTCTGTTCTTTCTTTGGCAAACCCACAGTCTCAGTTGGCATATCAATAAAATGGGGATCTGAAAAAAAATTTTTTTTGAGGTAATCACTTAAGTGACTGATTCAGGGTCAAATAGGAAATATTTGAGACCAAATTTGAACTCAGATTCTCCTGACTCCAGAGCTAGTTCAGATAATCTGTAATTTCCATACACCCCTATATTTTTTCTTAGGGAGATTTAATTAGGGAAAACTCTAAACCTATTGATTACCTGGAAAAAAATTACTGATAAAGAATTACTAATGGCTTAACAGGAAGGGCATTGAAAAGGGATGAAATACAAATTCCTTAATTTCAAATAACAAAGAACTCTGGTTTACAGTCTAGCTCTGCTATAGATTCTTTGGGTGACCAACAATGTGACAATTAAACTATCTAGATCTCAGTTCCCTCAATCACGGAGTAAATTGTTTAGAATGAATGATCCCTAAGGCATCTTCCAGGTTTTACTCCTACAATCTCAGAGATAGCATCCTTCAATTCACTTTCTCCTCTTCCCCTGAGGTATATTCTTGCTCTACAGGTGATGGACAGGAGGGAAAAGCTTCAGACTATGCTTCCTTAAGATTTATATTTGAGGCAGCATCTCCATAAGGCTGAGAGAGAATAATAAACTCTCTGAGGTGTGAAATACTGAGGTTGAGAAGCGGAAGAGAAGTAACTCAAATAAGACTGGGTATTCTCAAGGGGGTGCACAAGATCTGGCTTCTAAGTATTTGTGAAGATAATAGGTAAGTGAGAGAAAGAGAAAGTGGGAATTAACTGAGTTAGGAGTGGTTCTATTGGATTGTTGAAGAATAAAGCTGTCAGTAGAAAGGCATTCAAGTGAGAGTACTGTCAGAGAAAGTAAGGGTGGGACAAGAGTGCCCTTCCTGATGTGCTACTAAGAAAACATATCTATGTCTAATTAAGACCTGAGTTCAAATGTGAATTTAGACACTAACTGTGTGATCACTTAATCCTGTCTATCTCCCTTTCCTCATCTGCAAAATAAGCTGGGGAAGGAAATGGCAAACCACTCCAATATCTTTGCCAAGAAAATCCCAGATAGGTTCCCAAAAAGTGAGACATAGCTGAATACAACTGAAAAACAATGACAAAATTTGGAATGATGGCAACTATGAGGGAGACTGTGAGGCTTCCAGTTCCTGCTTTCCTGGAAGGCCACAAAAATAGTCAGGAAAAGGAGAAGGAAGCAGAAGTCCAGCAAGTAGTAGTCAGGGAGAGCTGCCCATTTTGACCCCAGACTAGATTGCATATTGGAGAAGAGTGACTTCGGCGACTAGAAAAATTGGAGCCACTTCGTGAAAGAGCCTCAGTATCCACACTGTAGTTTCCCCTGGCAAGGAGAGATTAGTTTTACTCCATCCCTTCAGGCAGTCTCCTACTCATGGCCCCAAGGTGGAAACCAATGACTCCTTCCCCTCTCTCCACTTCTTTCTATCTCCTCTTCCCAATGGTTTTATTCCCTTAGAATGTAATTTTTTATTTATTATTATTAATTTTTTTAGAACAGGAACTGTTGAGTTTACTAGTATTTTGTATCCCCAGCATTTAGTACAATGTTGAGTATATTTTTTGTTGTTGGGAACAGCTAGATTAAGCAATGAATAGTGTGTTGGGACCGGAACCATTATCTTCCTGAGTTCAAATCCAGCCTCAAACATTATCAGTTGTATATTCCTGGGCAAGACACTTAACTTTGTTTACCTCAGTTTCCTCATCTGTAAATGAGCTGGAAAAGGAAATGACAAACCATTCCAGCATCTTTGTCCAGAAAATCCCAAATAGGGTCACAGAAAATCAGACACAATTGAAAAAATGAGTAAACAAAAAAATCATCTCTCTATTTCTGTCTATATATCATCGACTCATCTGTCTCTATCTTTGTATCTATAACTATTACCCACTATCTATCTATTTCTCTCTAGGTATAACTAGCTATCTTATCTGTATCTATCCCACTAAGACACTCCTTTCTGCTTCCTTTAAGTTTCAACTAAAATCCCACCTTCTACAAGAAGCCTTCCCTTAATTCTCTGTGCCTTCCTTCTTTTAATTATTTCTTATTTATCATGTGCTTAGTTCCTTTAGTATGTATTTGTTTGCTTGTGGTCTCCCTCATTGAAATGTAAGCTCTTTGAGGGCAGAATTTTGTATCTCCAGGACTTAATATAGTGTCTGACTTATAGTAGGTGTTTAATTAATGCTTATTGATTAATTATTTGTCTATATCTATATTTCTATTTAGATTACATATCATCCATCTCTCTATCTATTATCTCATCTATCTATCTATCTATCTCAAGATGAGGAATCTATATTTATTTCAATAAGAAAAGTGGAACTATTAAAGGTTTTGAGCAGGGGAGGACATGATAGAGCACCAGACTTAAGAGTTAGGAAGACTTTAGTTCAAGAATCACATTAGCTGTGTGGTGAGTCAGAAGTCTTGAAATCTCAATTTCCTCATCTGGAAAATGGTATAATAGTAGTGGCTATTCCACAAGGTTGTTGTAAGAATCAATAAGATAATATATGTAAGATACTTTGCAAACCTTCAGAGAGAGAATTGATGAACTCTGAATGCAGATTGAAGAATAAAATTTCTTTTATTTTTTGTTGTTTTACTTTAGTTGTATACTTCTTTTGCAACATGACTAATATGGAAATATTAATCACATTAATAAATAATCACAAACAAATTAAAGTGCTTTTTTTCTTCTCAAGGAGGAGAGAGGGACAGGTGAGAAGGGAAGAATTTAGAAATAAAAAATTTTAAAAACAATTATTAAAATATAAAAATGTTTTTACATGTAATTGATATATATCTAATAAAATAAATAAAAATAATTTAAAGACAAAAGTATGGCAGCAGGGCAGTCAGTGAGGAAGCACAATGGATGAAGCACAGGCTCTGGAATCAGAACCTGAATTCAGAGTCAATCCAGATATTCTCTGACCCTGGGCAAGTCACTTAATCCCAGTAGCCACCAAAAACAAAACAAAACAAAAACAAACAAACAAACAAACAAAAACACTACGGTACAGTTAAAACAAAAACAAAAACACTTTTCCAAAAATATTAAAACATTTAAAATTAGAAAACAAGCTTATTAAGGGGATAAATGTGAAATTAAAAAGTTAAAAGCCCTATGCTCAAATCCTGGCTTCTAATTTATTATAAATGACTTTTTGAAAAATTATTTAGTCTTTTTGGGTCTCAGTTTTCTCATTTGTAAACTATTAAATGACCCTCCGTTCCAATTCTAGTCTTGTGAGACTAGATTATATAATATAATCTTATATCTCCAAGTTTGTTTTTTAAAACATTTTAATATGATGAAAGGAAATACATAATAGCTTAAAACTGCCCTAATGCATTTGGAACACACTGTATAAATATAAACAGCCAGTATTGTTCTATTTTAGACAACTAAATGGCAGAATGGATAGAGTGCTAGCTGTATTTGAAGTCAGGAAGACCTGAATACAAATCTATCCTCAGATATTTAATTAGCTGCGTGACCCTGAGCAAGCTACTTAACAGCTAACAATATTTTATGTTTACAACACTCCGGGGAGGTAGATGCTATTATTATCTCCATTTTGCAGATGAGGAAACTGAGGTCAAAGAGATTAAATAATATGTTTAAGATCACATAGAGTAGATCCCAATAGCAGATCTGGGATTCAAATCTCAATTTTACAATGCAGATCCCACACTTCTTTGACAACTGAATGCTATTTCTCAGCCTGCCAACATATGCAAGAAGGAATTAACTGGCAAACTAAGGCTCTTGTCTATCCTTCATTCCCTAAATAATAGCTACTTGACAACATGGTCTATGTGCCTGGAACCAATGTGAGCAGTGTGTGGGAAAATGCTCTATAGGTCCTGAATGAGGACAGAGAGCTTCCTGCAGTAGTAACCCCTAAGAATAGTAGTCAGATGCCAAGAGATGTTGCAGGACAAGAGTAAAGCAGAGCAGGAACCACAAAACATATATAACAGCAGTTGTGCTATTAATATCTGAGGATGTCCCTGTCTCCTCAATGTCAAAGGATCTCTACCACCACAGATTGGGAAACACTATATACCCAGTCCAATGTTTCATTAAGCATGGGAACTTTCTTCTTTTGGCAGACATACAGGCTCATTTTGTCTTCTTTTGTTTGTAATGTTTTGGGAAAACATTTTTTTAAATTATGAGCTTAATAATCATCAACCATATATACATTTCAATATATAAAGAATAAAAAAAGTTTATATGTGAAACTGTGAGCTTGTCATTTACAGTTAACAGTCTGTTTTTAAATGTATATCAAATGTAACATGATAGAAACATGACTGCCTTGTTTATATTCCTTTAAAAACTTTGTTTTCTTCTGTGTATTTTTTTAGTATTTACTAATTCTTTCTTTTTTCTCTTTCTTTCTTCTTTTCTTCCTTCTTTTTTCCTCTTTATTTTTTTCTTCCTTCCTTCTCCCCTTCCTCCCTTTCTCTCTTTCTTCCTTCCTTTTTTCTTCCTTCCTTCCTCCCTCTGCCTTTCTTTCTTTCTTTCTTTCTTTCTTTCTTTCTTTCTTTTCTTTTCTTTTCTTTTCCTTTCTTTCTTTTCTTTCTTTCTTCTTTTCTTTCTTTCTTTCTTTCTTTCTTTCTTTCTTTCTTTCTTTCTTTCTTTCTTTCTTTCTTTCTTTCTTCCTTCCTTCCTTCCTTCCTTCCTTCCTTCCTTCCTTCCTTCCCTTCCTTCCTTCCTTCCTTTCTTCCTTCCTTCCTTCCTTCCTTCCTTCCTTCCTTCCTTCCTTCCTTCCTTCCTTCCCTTCCTTCCTTCCTTCCTTCCTTCCTTCTTCTTTCCTTTCTTTCTTTCTTTCTTTCTTTCTTTCTTTCTTTCTTTCTTTCTTTCTTTCTTTCTTTCTTTCTTTCTTTCTTTTCTTTCTTTCTTTCTTTTCTTTCTTTCTTTCTTTCTTTCTTTCTTTCTTTCTTTCTTTTCTTTCTTTCTTTCTTTCTTTCTTTCTTTCTTTCTTTCTTTCTTTTCTTTCTTTCTTTCTTTCTTTCTTTTCTTTCTTTCTTTCTTCTTCTTTCTTTCTTTCTTTCTTTCTTTCTTTCTTTCTTTCTTTCTTTCTTTCTTTCTTTTCTTTCTCTTTCTCTTCTTTCCTTCCTCCCTTCCTTCCCTTTCTTTCTTTCTTTCTTATTGTTGCATTTCTGTCAGCTCTGATGTTCAGCCTCTGAAATGTTGACATAACCTTTAATTATGTGATTCTGAGTAAATCTCAATTCTGTAAGCAGTTCTTTAAGACTCTAAATTATAAATAAGATGTCAGCCTTTGGAGAGTTTTTCTTCAGAGCTTCCATACCAAAATAAGCACAGGGTCAGTCCCTTCTATCATTATGCATTAACTCACTTCTCCCTCCCATGCTATCTGCCTTTGATGAAAAGCTCCGTTCTGCAACAAGTGAGCATTATCAAGCAAAATGAATCCACTTACTAACCATGCCTGAAAATGTATGTCTGTTTATTCTTGTCTAGTTAGCCAACAGCATTTATTGATTGCTTACTATGTGCTAAACCCTAGATCTATTTTTTAAAAAATGGGAGAAACAACATATAAATATTTAGGTATATATAAATATATACAGATTCTATGAAGGCAATATGAAAGGAGAAGGCATTAACTATTTGGAGAGACCAGAAAAAAACCTTTAGCAGAAAGTGGAAGTTGAGTTGAGTCTGGAAAGAAACAAAAGAAACTAAGAGGTGACAGTGAAACAACAGAATATTCTAGGTATGGGAGAGGACCAGGACAAAGGTACATCCACTGAAATGGGGTGCCATGTTTTAGGAATTGCAAATTGGGCAGTGTAGGGGTACATAAAGATCATAAAAGGGAGAAAGGTGTGTGTGGCTAGACAAGTAAGAATGGGTGAGGTTATAAAGAGTTTGAAAAGCTAAACAGATAATTTTATATTTGATCTGTGAGGTAATAGGAATAAGTTCATTGAACATGGAAATATAACTATATTTTAGAAAAATTGCCATGGTGAGCTGCAAGAGGTAAGTTGAACTGGAGTGGAGAAAAAATATAGATATAAGATATGCTGTGAAGATAGAAATGACAAGATTTGACAATGGATTGAGTAGGTGGGGTGATTGAGAGTGAGTGAGGAGTCAAGGAAAACACCAAAGCTGAAGTGTTGAGATCTTGGGTGACTGGGAAGATAGAGATTTCCTTGATGGTGATCAGGAGATTTGGAAGG
This sequence comes from Sminthopsis crassicaudata, assembly GCF_048593235.1. Taxonomy (NCBI): domain Eukaryota; kingdom Metazoa; phylum Chordata; class Mammalia; order Dasyuromorphia; family Dasyuridae; genus Sminthopsis; species Sminthopsis crassicaudata. The sequence continues at coordinate 440,536,575 of NC_133619.1, forward strand.
AGGTATGCTTAAGGGAAAGATTATGAATTCTGTTTTGGATATGTTGAGTTTGAGATGTCCAATTGGCTCAGTAGAAAAACTAAGGCTGGATATATGGATCTGGGAATAATTTGTATAAAGATGATAATTTAACACATAAGAGCTAAAGATGAGATCATGAAATGAGATAGAATAGAGGAGGGGGCTTATGATAAATGAGCTGGAGGAGGCTCCCAAGTCTGCTAAGATGATGTGATCCAGGAGAGCAATTTCTAGTTCCAAATTATGTGTTTGGGGTTTAATATCAAATGATGAGATTGATGTAAGCACCAAATATTGGGACTCCATCATGTGAAGAATTCACAATGGCCTTTTGCTTTGACAAAAAATAGGTTTATTTAAAATAAATTACAGACAGAATAAAGAAAAACAATACAAAATTACCGGGAATTGAGTTAGGAGACCTATAGTTAGCAAGGAAAGGAATTCTAACAATTAATAATGGAAAAGACAAGTTCCCTGGTAGAACTCACAATTAATAAGGAGAAAGGGAATACACCATGAGATGAGATTATGCCCTTAAATGACAGGATGAAGGAGTTTATCATCCTAAAAGAGTTAGTTAACTGTAAGAAAGAGAAATGAGGAATGGGGTTGGGTTAGGGGTGGACAATGGCTGAAAAGACACCATGAGATGCAGTGGGGTGATGAGAGGGAGATACCACATGGCATGGGGGAGAGGGGAAGATAAAGACATCATGAAGCAGAGTGCCATGGCTGCTAAGGAATTCAGTAAAGATGGCATGAGCCATGGACAGTTTTATATAGGAAATTTAACCACAAGGGTTTGACATAACTTGGATTTCTGGCTGGGCACAGCAAAGTAGGACTACCCACGACCTCCACAAAGGATGAGACCATAAGATTAAACTGATCCCTATCAGTGTCCTTCCCTGTTTGCCTCAGGGAATAATTTTATCAGTATTTCAGGCTTTGTCAACCCCATCTTGTTACTCTGGACCTCATCAAAGAGATAAGAAGATTGCTTTATGATCAGTCTTCTGAAGTCATGGTCAATTCCTGCATGTATCACAGGTCTATAATCTTTGAAGATTGTTTTCCTTTATATTGTTGTTCTAATTCTGAGATTTCCATTCTCTTCCTCCTCCTTCCCACTTCCTGCTGTATGTCTTTTGATCATTTATTTTTAAATTATTAAAATATATATCTTGGAACAGCTTTGCAAAGCACTTTACCTACATTGTCTGAATGTATCTTCTATCTTTCTATACGGTATATATGGAAGATGTTATCTTTATCTTACAGAAAAGGAAACTGAGTCTCAGACAGTTTAAGAGATTTGTTCAGTATCACTTAACTAGCAAATGTTAGAGGTATGATTTGTACCCATATTTATTTAGTTTCAAGGCCAAAATTCTGTCCAATATACTTTGATGGAGAGAAGTTTTATCCACTTAAGGGCTCAGTATCATGTCTTCCATTATCTTTGCTGTTAAATATTACATTTTTGCTCTGCATTGCAGATCTGGTGAAAACCTTGGTCAATGTGGACATTATCTGAGTCAAATTCATGCTATATATCATCTTTAACACCCATCTCTAAGGACAATTACAATTTGGATCTTTCTGAGTGATGTTGAAGAAAAGCTTCAATTTAGTTTTTTTTGTCCCACCTTTCCAATTTTTTTTATGCTTTGCTCACCTCCACAAATATTGCAACTCAGTGTTTTCCACACTGTTTATCAACTAGGACTTCATTTCTCAACTCCAGGCTTTTCCCATGGCTATCAACACCTCAGCTTTCCCTCCTTATCTCAACCCACTGGCTTTCCTGGATTCCTTCCTTCGTGGGGAAGCTACCCTAGCTATGTCTAACTCACAAGATTAACTTCCATCTACTGTGTTTGTATCTTATATGTATATAGTTTTTTGCTGGTTGTCTCACTCTTTTTAAGAGAGAACTCCTTGAGGGTATGGCTTATGGAACTGCCTTCTTTTTATGTCTAGAGTGTAGTGCATCTTTTTACACATAATAAATATTTAACAATTGCTTGTTAACTGATTGTCCATGCCGGAAAACCAGTAAGGCAAAACTATTTGAAGGAATGTTTTTTTAAGTCAGGGGCTACAGTTATAACTAGAATTTTGTCAAATGAGACCAAAAAGAAAAAAAAAAAATTGAAGGGTAAGTAGAAGTGGTTGATTGTGGTCAAATAATAATCCAAAGGCAGAATGGGGAAATGGGGCAGGAGTATAAAAGATAACCTAATTCAGGTTAGAGCCCTACTGAGAGGAAAATTCAACCCTAATGAGTCTGGCTTGAGTCCCTATAATAGTCAGTGGTGGAATGGGAAGGGGGGAAGGAGGCAGAGCCCAGAAGACTTGTACCACAGTTACACAGTCCTGATGTGTGATCAATGGCTAGATGAGAAAGGAAGATTACTCAGTAAGGAGCAAGCTATCAGAAGTCTTTGAGGCACAAAGCACAAGAAAATTGGTTTGAGGAGAACCATCCATGTATATCAGTATCCTAGGACAAAGTGTCACTCATGATTTCCACCCTAGTTACCATCTATGTCTAGTTTGGTGCTAAAATAGTGACATTTGCTGAGCAAACATCTAGAACTTTTCCCATAGAATTCAAAATTCTAAAACATAAATGCCTAATTCCAGCAGTTTCAAACTAACTTATTTTTATTTATATTTCAATCTGTAATGCCTATGTTGTATTCTATATGCTTAGATGCAAAAAAGCCTTGATTTGTTCTTTGCAATGGAACTCTGGGATGAAAAGACTGGGATGAGGCTGGGTAATGAGGCTTTTATATGCTACTGGCCAATGCTGGAGAACAAAGGGGAAGCTGAGACAGGAATTTTAGAAAGTGTTGTTGACTCTGGAAAGTGGCATTTCCAAGGTAATCACTCTGAATCAGTCAAGAAGAGTTTTGTGCTTGCTAAGAATTAGAGAGCCATGGCAGACTTCCTGAAGAAGAAGAAGAAAAAAAAAAACTAAGTGGGAATTTACCACTAATTTGTAGGATTTCCATGTTTTGTCTTAAATATGTATTTCTAGTATGCCTTATGTTGGAAAATTGTATTCATTCTGAACTCTGGACACAGTGAACCTATTACATCCTGAGTCTCAGAGAGCATTTAAAATTGGATGATAGGGAAGGAAAGGAAGCTGAGAGTCTAAAGCCTGATCCAATCCAAGTCAGATAAAGAGTATTATGTTATTGCCTATTTATAGACAGAATATGGAACAGTCATTAGTAAAATAGACTGAGGGTCCAGAATCCATGATTCTATTCCCAGTTCCCTAAATGACACACAGACCACTTTAGATAATCTCTTGTCACTTCCTCTTAGATCAGTATTGTTGGGAGAAAACCCAAGGGTCTTTCTTTTTTGTTTGGCAAATGCATTATTCCCCTTTTATTTTAACACCGGGGTATGCTTCCAAAGGCTGTCAAATACAACTTTCCTTACTGACACAATATATTGCTTAACAAAAATGTCAACAAAAAATTCTGAGTCTTTAAAAATTTGAACTAGAAATTCACATATTCTAAGAGTCAACAATATTTGGGATTCTGACCCAAATCAAAACCACGGATGTATTGGAGAAAACAGTCCTGCTAATTGTTAAATTTTCAGTGTGAGCATTTACTCAGACATTGGCAAATGCTTCAGATCAGAACTCCACATTTTATTTGATTAATTGCCTGGACAATCAAAGTGACAGAGAAAATGTTAATAAAGATTAAGTTTAAAAATGTCTTCTATATATATTGTTCCTCCTCTCTCCATTCTGAGCTGATTGTTAAATATTTGCTAACATATTGCTGAAAAACACACTCTTCGACCTCTCCAGGCATTTGTTTCTAGTGACAGTGTGGGTTACTTAGTAGCTAATGCAAACAAGTATTGAAATGATGCCAACAGACTACATTTACCCACTCAGCCCAGACCAGTAAGCAACATTGATGAGAAGCTCCTTAAAATCCTTAAAATAGTAGCAATTAGGTGGCAAAATGGACAGAGTTAACACTCAACTTCTTAAATTCAAATCTAGCTTCAGATACTTATTAGCTGTATGACTCTGGGCAAATCACTCAATCCTGTGTCTCAGTTTCTCATCTAGAAAATAAGCTAGAGAAGGAAATGGCAAGCCATTTCAGTCTCTGCCAAAAAGACCCCATATAGAGTCACAAAGAATTGGGCACAACTGAACAGCAATAACAACAATAAGCAGAGTTGTAAATAGTATGAGACAGCGCTTTGTTGATCTACTCCAGGATCATTTCTTAATTGTAAAGCAGGTTCTTCCCCACAGAGACCATTCCTCCTTATCTCACTTTGCACTTCTTTACCAATCTGTCCCTTCCCAGATCAAATTTGAACTCACTCCAGACCTGACATTCTTCCCACTGTATCACCCAGCTGCTGCTAACATCTGTGGGGATCAGGAAATGTCTCTTGAAAAAGGAAGAGCTTGAGGCAAGCCTTGAAGGAAATCCCCAGAGTACATTTAGGATTTTGGGGTACTGAACCTCTAAAATATATTGTGGTTTGGGTAAGATTCAGAGTGTTGCAACCCCAACATTTTGGGGGTTTGGTACCCAAATTCAACATTTTGGAGTACCCATATGAATGGAGAGTTTGAAACCCCAATATATTTTGGGAGGTTACACACCTTTACATTCCCACATTGCAACAGAACTCTTCTTCCCACTTTTTTCTTCAGTTCCCAAAAGATCAGATCAATCTGTAGAAAAAAGGCCCTTTGTTTATCTCACTTCCCCTACCTCCATTGTACCAAATTGTTTTTGTCCCAGGTGAAAATATTCTTAGTTAAGGCTCTAGATGCAGAAAAACGAACATAAAATTTGCTCCCAAAGAACTTGGAAATGAAGTCTATATTTTTTAAATTTTTATTTTTTTTTGTTTTATAATTATAACTTTTTTTTGACAGTACATATGCATGGGTAATTTTTTACAACATTGTCCCTTGCACTCACTTTTGTTCTGATTTTTCCCTTCTTTCCCTCCACTCCTTCCCCTGGCAGTCTTATACATGTTAAATATGTTATAGTATATCCTAGATGCAATATATGCAGAACCGAATTTCTTGTTGCACAGGAAGAATTGGATTCAGAAGGTAAAAATAACCTGGAAAGAAAAACAAAAATGCAAGCATTTCCTAGTGTTCCTTCTCTCGGTGTAGCTGATTCTGTGTATCCTTGATCAATTGGAACTGAATTAGATATGAAGTCTAGATTTAACCACCACTAAGGAGTTCAAAATAGATTTACAAGCCACTCACTATGGATCTACTTGTTCTAGGATAACAATAATAATAAGACCTCACATTTCTATTATGAATTATAATTTTCACATCAATCATATTATTCAAGTATTCTAATAGGAGAGAACAGGATGGGTATTATTAACTTCATTTTATAGATGAAGTAACTGAGATTCAGAGAATGGAAAATAGATTTTTGCAAGGTCTTAAAATGAGTAAGTAAAAAAGCAGGTACTAATAGTGTTTTTATAATCTTTATTTTACATATGAGTAAAACTAAGAAAGACAAAGGTTAACTGAATTATTCAGAGCCACATAACTAGGGTAAAACTAGATTTTTTTAGTGGATTCCAGGTCCACTATCCAGACAAATACAAAATGTGTGTGTGTGTGTGTGTGTGTGTGTGTGTGTGTGTGTGTGTGTGTGTGTGTGTATGTGTGTGTCTGTTTGTGAGAAGTAGGGTCACTAATAGCTATGTTGTTGTTTGGTCATTTTTCTGTCATATCTGACTCTTCCTGACCCTATTTGGGTTTGTTTTTTGTTTTTTGTTTTTGACAAAGATGTCAGCATGGTTTTCCATTTCCTTCTCCAGTTCATTTTGCAGGTGAGGTAACTGAGGCAGACAGAGTTAAGTGACTTCCCCAGCATCATGAAGCTAGTACATGTCTGAGGTCAACTTTGAACTAGGCCTGACACTCCAAATACAGCCATCCCTTTCATATCACAACTTTTCCCATTGTGGTTGCAATATATCTAGGATTAGAATAAGAAATTAAACAGAAAGTTGGGGGGAGTTTTGCAGAAGTCTCAGATTATACACAAAAGCCATCAGATGACACAGAACCTATGAGCAAATACTTAATCCAAATTTTAGAATAAGGTATTATAAATACCTTATAAAAGAAACAGAAAAAAATTCAGACTTCTTCAGTTAAAAGAGGGGGCCAACATATTTTACACAGATTTCCCAAATCTCAGGGCATCCTGCCCCAACACCTATCCTTCCCCTTTCCCCAACTCCTACAATATGGAAGGGCTAAAAACAACCTGAGTTTAAGTGACTTGCTAGTTACACACCTGTGTGTATGATATTAGTAAATGTTAAAGGTGAAGATTTGTGCCTTCAGCACCCTACCTCAGCTTCTTCATCTCTGCCTCTCTCACCCACCATAGGAACCTAACAAATTGAACATTTCACCTACATACACATACCTACCTATATAATAATATCTGAAGAAAAGAGCTAAAGGAATCCAGGTGATTGCTTTTCCTCACCTCAGTTACTAATCTTCAAAATATAAAGTGTAGGCAGGTGGCTGCTTCCTGGCATAGATGTTTGTCATCAAAACAATCCCCTAGAGACGCCTTTCCCTCTTTGCAATCTCCTGAACAAAGGTCCTACATAATATTTCATGCTTAGCATTCCACTGCTCAGGTTGATGGGATTCTGGAGTACAGATATAAGACAGTAAATAAGGCCATAAATCATCTCAGTTGTTACTGACATCCTTTTTGAAGAATTCTAACTTCCTAACCTTGGAATAGCATTACTTTGGGGATGATGGACAATTATTTGTACAATGATTATTGCAGGTCTCTGTTTTCCCTACCCCCTCTCTCTCCAGCTCCATCCTTAAGTAATCTTAGCCAGTCCAGTCCTTTCTTGCACAGAATAATCTAGTCTTTGAAATCTGGGTGTTATTTCATTAAATTAGTCTCAACTTACAGGCTCCTCAAGAATCGAGGGGAAATTTAAACTGCTGCTCTGTTGTAAATGATCCCTTCATTCTCTGTTTAAAAAAAAATTCTCTTCTGAGGGAAATTTCACTTGCTATTGAAGTACAAGAAAAAAAAAACTTAGTTGTGCAAGATAAAATTTTAAATCCCTCTATTTTCTGCACTTCCTGTCATTCTTTTCTCTTGATTTTCTCTTCATAGAAATTATTTTGTGATCTGCCTGCCTGCCGACAGGGCTTTGTCATTGGGGTGCCAATGCTAGAGAAGATATTTTGATTTTCAACATGAGCATTTATGCCTCAGAAATCAGCAATTCTACAAAGCATGTCTTGTTTTATTGTATGCTGGATTTCCTAGATTTAAGAAAGTGATAGGAAAAGGTAAATTGTGTAGATTCAGCTAAAAAGTGTGTCCCCTGGAACACTGGTGGTTGAAGTGTCAAGAGATGATTGATTATTAACCATTTACCAGCACATCACTGTTTGGTCACTATTTGGCCACTATTTACATCTCTGCTGTGAAAGCCTCTGAAGTAGAGCCAGAGCAAGTGTTTTAGAGGTCACCATTATTAATGTTGTCATTACTTGCCAGGAGTCACCTGCCAACAACACTGCTAAATTTGGTTTAAGGAAAATAGCAGTTGATTTTGGTCCAAGACAAAGTTTCCTTTTTTATTGTTTTTGTTTACTTGATTTTTGCTTTTATTTTTCTATTTTAAATTAATTATTATAGGTAAATGGCTGGTGATACTACTTCTGGAGAAGAGAATGTATTTTTCAAATTTAATGGAATCATGAAGCCCTGAGTTTGAATCTTGCCTCAAATACTTCTAGATAGATGATCTTGGGCCTCCCTGACCTGTAATTTCTTCATCTAAGAAATGAGGAGTTTGGGTTTATAGTCTCTAAATTCCCTCCTAACTCTAAATCTCTGATGATCTGGCATCCTAAGCTGCCTGCCTAGTTGCAAGGTTAAACAGTATTATTTTAATAAAGTCAGTTCAGATGTTTAGGGTTTTTTAAAAACACTTCTAGGTTATTTCCATGGTTACTCCAAACAACCAGAGCCTGTCCAAGAGAAAGGTCAGTAAAGCTGGGGCAGTTTGACCAATAGTTCCTTACAAAAAATAGGCAGTGTGACCTAGATGGGGAAGACGAGCAATAAGGCTCTTCCTGTTTACGTTGTTGTAGGTGTCATGGCAGCTCATATATCCTGAATAGCAATGATAGAGAGAGCTACAATTATGGTTAAGGCAATCAGGCAAATCTAGAAGGCACTGACAACACTTTACAGGGGTATTTTTCATTCTCCAATTCGCCCCCTCAACCATCTTAGGGTTGCACAGCACAAAAGCAACTTCTCACCCAGCCCATTTCTAGTCCACCTTTCATCTGAGAGTGTTCCTATCCTGAGGGGCAGTGCCCACATCCCAGTTCCTAATGCCATTCTCCCTTTCCTCCCTCTCCCATAGTGGAAAGGCCTTCAGCAATATAAAAGACTTACGAAGGGCTAAATTACTCTTCTTTTCTCTGGGTACTGCAACCAAGATGAGCTACCTGACCCGACTTGCTATGTGCCTGTCCTGCTACTCTAGAGGTAGATAGATTGGAAGTACAAAGGAGAAGGGCTAGAGTAGAAAACATGCAAAAAGGAAAAACAATTGTGGAAGCTTTGCAGAGTAGTCTCAGTACTGCTGCCATGACCATAACAGTTAACATAGCCCTTCTTTTGTGGGAACTTTATCCTCCCACATAACTATGCTCTCCTCCACGCCTGGAATGCTATCCCTCAACTCTACCTAGTGCTTTCCTTGGCTTCTTTTAAGTTTATCTATAATCCTATCTTCTACAGGAAACCTTTCCCAATCTCTCTTAATCATAGTATCTTCCCTCTTAATTATTTCCTATTTATTCTGTATTGGATGGGTTAGAACATATTTGTTTATAAATATTGGCTTTCCTACTAGATAGTAAGCTCTTTGAGGGCAGGGATTGTTTATTCCCTCTTTTTATATCCCAAAACTTTCTAAAATTGATATTAAGTAGGCACGTAATATGTTTATTAATAGATTGATTTTTCTTGTCCCTAAGTTTATTTATTAATCAAGCCGATTTCAGGAATACAATTCCTTTTTGTTCATTTGCTGAACAAGCTGGAAGAAGCTAGATGGTGCAGTAGATAGGAGCAGGCAGATCTGAGTTCAAATATGGCCTTAGACACTTGCTAGCTATGAGATGCTAGACAGGGCACTTAACTCTGTAAAATGGGGGCATACTAAAGAAAGAAATGGCAAACCACTTCAGGATCTTTGCCTAAAAACCCACCGAAAAGGGATCACATAGGAGTTGGACACAAATGAACAATTACTTAGTGCCACAAATGAAAGGGAATGGGCCAGATGAGTTTTAAGAGACTTTTCAGCCTTAGCATTATAATCATAAGATGTTATGAGTCCTTGAAGGAGTCTGTCCTTTGCATTAGGCAAAAGAAATATTGCCTACTATCTAAGATGGCCCTGATTCCTTCAACCCCCATACTACTTCACTTAGCCTTGGGTTCTAACCACATAACATTTAGGTTATTTTTATCCTTTTTCTGTATGTTGTACCCTGCTATCTGCAAAGTGCACTCAGGGACCATAGTTCCTGTTCTGGTGAACCACACACAAATGCAGGGAGTAAGATGTAATGTAATTGGCTGAAGTCATTTCCAGAAATAAAATACTGGGGGCATATCAAAAGGAAGGCTCAAAACAGGAAATCGTAATAATCAGAATGAATGTCGATTCCATCCAAATTGCTTTAGGGAAAAACAGTTGTTACAAAATCAGATTGCAGACACACCAAGCTACCCATTAGTAAATGAAATCACCTTTCATTTCCATTATGCCTGTTACCTAAGGTAATTCCTATGCTAAAAGGCAAAGAGATAGAGTAAGTAGTGGATACTAAACCAGCTTTCCAAAACCAAACCAGGAAGATGAAAGTTCATGTCCTATTTTTGATATATATTGGCTATAAGATCAAGAGTATGTCACAACCTTGGCAATTATTTAAGACTAATAGCTACATTTAAGTTCCCTATCTGCATTAGCGGAAGAAGTATGCAGATTAGAAATTCCCTATGTTGTAGATCTATACAACAGAGCACCTTTCCCACGTACACAATACACATTTATTATTCAGTTGCTTCAGTCATGCCTGACTCTCTGTGACCCCTTTTGGGCTTTTTCTTGGCAAAGATCCTAGAATGGTTTGCCATTTCCTTCTCCAGCTCATTTTGCAGATGAGGAAACTGAGACAAACAGGGGAAAGGGACTTTCCAAGGGTCATATAGTAAGTGTCTGAGGCCAGATTTGAACTCAATTTTTTTTTTCTGACTTCAGACTCAAAGCTGTATCCATTATCACTCTGCTACCCAGTTACCCCATATAATACACATACTTATAACAGCCTCAATTATATATACATGTTTGTGTGTATATATATATATATATATGTAGTATATGCATATATATATACACACATAAGACATTCTCAAATCTAAAATATAACTTTTAACTGTGGTATTGATAGAAAAAGCAATTTTTGACAGAAATAATAATTCATTTATAAAAAAAATTAAGGTTTATAGATATCATCCCTCCAAAGCAGATGATCATGATTGAGGAATGATTAAATAAATTGTAGGTTACTGCAAGAAACAACAAGCAAGATGAATGCAGAGAAGCATGGAAAGACTCGCTTGAATTGATGCAAAGTGAAGTAAGCAGAGTCAGGAAAACTGTATACACATAGATTCCAACAAATGAAACTAAATGTTGCAAAATTACAAAGAAAATGCTGAGTCCCAAAGAAGGAACGTGAGAAGATGTCTTCTGCTCCTTTGCAGAAGTCCATCAGTATAGAACATTACATATAATGTCAACTTGCTTGACATTGTATTTGATTTGCTTATTTCTGCCTCTATCCTCTTCTTTTTTTTTTAATTAAAAACTTTGTTAGATGGAATGGCTCTCTGGGAGGGGGAAGGAGGAAAAAGGAGGAAATCTAGGCAATGTAAAACTAAAAGATATTAATACATTTAAAGAGAAATCCTTTCTTTGTAACCCTGTGATGTCAGTAGAGTGAAAATTTGAACACCCCTATTTTGAGATAGTATCTGTAAGGGCTTAGCACAATTCCAGATCCATATTCCTTTCTCCCTCCCTTCTCTAAATCTAAGATCCAAAACAACAAAGAAGCCAAGGCAAGGGAGAGGAATATAAAAGGGACAAAGTGGGGAGGAATCTAAAATAGAGTGGATCATTCAGCCTTTGAAAATGAATCATCTGAACTTGGGTCTTATGGGAAAGCTCTGGTATAGATTAAACTTCTTAATGCAGAGTTCTTAAATAGGGTGATATTGGTAAAGTTTAAAGATGGGGAGGGGTGCAGAAATTCTCCATCCATGTTTGTGTCAGCACATCCCAAAATACAAGAATATTCAGGACATCTAAGTCAGCCTTTCTTTCTTTTTTTTTTATTTTTTTATTTTATTTTATTTTTTTTTTAGTGATAACTTTGCCTAATTAGTGACTAGCTATAATGGTAAGCATATTTTTATTTAATAGTTACAAGCTAACAGGACATTCTTTGTCCAAGGGTACAAAGTGGTCACCCATCAATCAGTTTCTATTGACCTGATGTCTTAGCTATATGGATCAGAAAAGTGCAACTTAAAAGATTTAGCTAAACAATCTAATGTCCTTGACTTATAGAATGCTGATTCTTCAATAAAGTATTGAAGGATTTTTTTCTTCTGTCATTTTTGAAAATCGAAGCATGTTTTTCCACTAAACTCTGAAGTTTAGTGAAGTGGTATAAATGTATTTCAATGCCTATTTCAAATGTTGGCAGGTTCTACCAAACTAAAAATAATAATAGTTGACTTTTATAGAGGGATATAGGGTTTGCAAAGTGCTTTACTGGCATTATCTCATTTGAGTATCCCAACAACCTAGTGATGTAAATGATGTTCCCATCAGCTGCATTTTAAAAATGATGAAACTAGTCAGAGAGACTAAAAAATTTCCTAGGGTGCTAAATTATGGGATTCTACAAAGAGAGAGTACTGAGGCCACCTTGACCTTTGGTGCACAATAAGTTTTTTGCCACATTGTACAAACATCCTTGTTGAGCAAGGAGCATGAGCTGCTTCTCTGAATGGTGATTGGGGATTGCCTACTATTCATGCGCTGATCACACTTGCAAAAATGTACATCCACAAGGCTGTATGGCATAATAAACTGGAGCCCCCCTATGAGTCTCCTGCCTCATTCATCTCACCTCTGAGACCAAAGGGCTCATATGCTTTGAGCTCTTAAAGAAGGGCGCAACACCAGGGTCACATAGTTTGCAAGAATCTAAAGACTGGTCCATCATGACATCCATACTTCCAAGGTAGAGTTTTGTAGTAAACCCTGACTTCATCAGCTAGTAACTAATTTTATGGTGATCAGATGCTATACATTTAACTAGAGACTAGTCACAGTTTCTAGAATTCCTTCATTATTCCTTCTTTTGTACTGAAGTATTACATAATTTTTTTTTAAAAATTAAAGCTTTTTATTTTCAAAACATATCCATGAATAATTTTTCAACATTGACCCTTGCAAAACCTTGTGTTCCAAATTTTCCTCTCCTTCTCCCCACTCCATTCCTTACATGGCAAGAAATCTAATATATGTTAAACATGTTAAAATATCTATTAAATCTAATATATGTATACACCTTTATACAATTCTTGCTGCACAAGAAAAATCAGATCAAAAAGGAAAAAAGTAAGAAAGAAAACAAAATGCAAGCAAGCAACAACAAAAAGAGTGAAAATGCTATGTTGTGGTCCACACTCTGTTCCCACAGTTCTCTCTGTGGGTACAGATGGCTCTCTTCATCACAAGATCTTTGGAACTGTGCATGGTCTTTTTAACGTAATAAGGGCAGTGGTCCATTATAGTCCATTCCTTGGATTACATGCAGATATTAATTGACATGGGACTTTTAGTTAACCTATTTCCGGCCATGGATGTGGAAATTCTGTGAGAAGGATTGAGGCAGAAATCCCACTAGCAATCAGAGTCAATGGCATAATCGGTTAAAGCCAATAGTGGGAGCCACAAAACCTGGGAGGTGATTGAGTAGCAATTTTTTTTTCCCCTGAGGCTGGGGTTATGTGACTTGCCCAGGGTCACACAGCTAGGAAGTGTTAAGTGTCTGAGACCAGATTTGAACTCAGGACCTCCTGAATTCAATGCTGGTGCTCTATCCACTGCACCACCTAGCTGCCCCCCAAGTAGCAATTTTGAGAGAGATGTGCCCAAGTAATGACCTTATGGGCACTGCAGGGTGGCCTCCAAGCAGCCTGCCCCAGAGGTAACCACACAAGTTTCTTTCTGACCTTTTCCTACAACTCTCAGACTAATTAGCAAATCCAGCCTCTGAATCAGCTTTGGACCAACAGAACCCACAAATATTGGGAGGGCAACAAATTACCAGCAGAAGATGGCCAGAAAAAGTCTGTTTCAATTGGAAACAGGAGGGAGGTAGCCAGGGCAACCAGTACAAACACCAGTACTGCAGAGTCCCAGTCATTGCTGACTCTATGGGGCAGTGTAGACTCTTCATGGCAGAGAATCTGCAGGGAGAAATCTACAGCAGTGTTGGCCACTCTGCCCTGGCTACAAGTCAGTAGATCAGCAGAGAAGTTATAAAACATCCAACACAAACACAAAAGGTAAATAGTGAACCCTGAAATGCCAGAGTTTCACAGGACTTGGCATGCCCACCCAGCACTGGAAGTGAGTTAGCACTGTCCCAATGAAGCCACTGCCCTCAGCTGCAGCTCTGCTGCTCCCTGTACAGGAAGCTTGGAACATCTCTCCCACCCTAAAAGCAGACCTTAACTTTTTTTAAAAAAAAATTGAGTAAAAAAATAAAAAGGACTCTGATGACAGACAGCTTCTATGGTGAAAGAGAAGAACAGATATCAAATCCTGAGGAGATTAAAGGCAGATGGTCTCCAGATGAAGTCCCAAAAGGTGATATAACCTAGTCCCCACTCAAGGCTCTCCTAGAAGAAATTAAAAGGAATTTTAAAAGAGAGCTAGAAAAACAATGGGGAAAGGAAATGAAAACTTTGCAAGAGGATTTGGAAAAGGCATATAACTCATCAAAAGACAGATTTGATAAAATGGAAAAAGAAAATAACTGCCTGAAAAACAGAATTTGTGAAATGGAAAAAGAAAATAATTCCTTAAAAAAACAGAATTTATGAAATGGAAAAAAATTCCATACAATAAAACAACTCATTTAAAAATTCAATTGGACAAATACAAAAAGAAGTTTAAAAAAAGTAAAAAAAAATGAAGAAAATAATTCACTATACTTATTAACTTAAAATCAGGAAAGAATAAATATACACACAAAGAAAGGGTTACCATGTACCCATGGATATATGGCTGTGGGATGAAGATATTCTGCCAACTGCCCCTCTATCACCACACAATGTTGTCAAGAAAAGAGACTAAAAATGGGAAATTGGAACATTCTGTTCTGGAATCATCAACTCCAGGCATTGTAGCCAATTAGACAACTTTTTATCCCCACATAGTGCCAACCCTTTAACCACTCATCATTTGATATTATCTTACCAAAGCATCCCTGGGGTTACTGAAAAATAAAACAGAAAGAGAATATCTGTGCATACCCTAAGGATTGTGACCTCATTGGTCAGTCCCCCTCATCATACTATTAAGACATCTTAATCAGAATTTATCAGATTAGCTGGCAAAGGGAAATTATTCCTAAAACAGGTACATAATGTTTACTATTTGCTCAGCAGTGTGCTAAATGCTTTATAATTATCATCTCATTTAATCAGGAAAAGCCAGGAGGGGATATGCAAGGATAAGGCAGGAAAGGAAGGGTCTGAAGAACCATGGACAATACAGCAGAAAATATGATAATATAGTTCCAACTAGCCAATTTCTGATGAGGTGATAGCTTTAAATAGAATGTCTACACAGGGAGAGAGCAGAGTATACTACAGTTGGAGAAAGCAAAGGGAAAGATGCTGAAAATTGGGTGTGGGAAGGAGGGGAAGAGTTATGATAAGTCCACTTTACCTACTCATTATGATGCCTCTGACTAGCTCTACCTCCAATGACCCCAAGGAATAAATTTATAGATTTTAGGAAGTCTGAACTTGGAGACAAAAAAAATTTACATTTTTATTTCAACATACTTTCCTTTGTCAATCTATGTGTTATATTTTACGCATTTAAAAGCATTATTCAGACAAAAGGCCCATAGACTTCATCAAAAGAATCCATGATACAAAAAAGTTTAAGAAATTCTGCTTTTGCAATTTGAAATGATGCCCAAAGGACTATCAAACTGTGCGCACCCTTTGATCCAGCAGTGTCTCTACTGGGTTTGTATCCCAAAGAGATCATAAAAGAAGTAAAATGACTCACGTGTGTAAAAATGTTTGTGGCAGCACTTTTTGTAGTGACAAGAAACTAGAAACTGAGTGGATGTTCACCACCATGGAGAATGGCTGAATAAGTTATGTATATGGATGTTATGGAATATTATTGTTCTATAAGAAATTATCAGCAAGATGATTTCAAAAAGTCCTGGAGAGACTTATGTGAACTGATGCTAAGTGAAATGATGCTAAGTGAAGTGAATAGAACTAAGAGGATGTTGTACACAGCAACAAGATTATGTGATAATCAATCCTGTTGGACAAGACTCTTTTCAACAATTGAGGCCATTCCCAAATAGATTTTTGATTGAGAGAGCCATCTGCATCCAGAAAAAAAGACCATGGGGAGTTAATGTAGATCACAGTATTATATTTTCACCTTTTTGTTGTTGTTTGCTCACCATTTTTCTCATTTTTTCCTTTTTGATCTGGTTTTTTTTTTTGTATGCAGAATAATAAATGTGGAAATATGTACAGAAGAGTTGTACATATTTAACATATATTGGATTACTTGCTTTGAGGAAGAACTGGGGGAAAGGGAGGGAGAAAAATTTGGAATGCAAGGTTGAGAGGGTGAATGTTGAAAACTATCTTTGCATATATTTTGAAAATAAAAAGCTATTTTTAAAAAGAAGTTCTGCTTTACAACAAGATACCATAATCCTTTTCACTTGAATTATCTCTTCAATTAAGGTACATCCCAAGTACTACCTTCTACATGAAGGCTTTCTAACTGCTAAGTTCTGAGGAATGCTCGGAGCTAGTACTACCCAGTTGGGGAGAACCAATTATTAGATTTTCAATGTGAGCATTAATGCCTAATAAATCAGTTTAAATAAGAGGTCTTGTGGCTTGCCTCAACTTAACAAAATGATGAAAAAAATGTTAATAATATGGCTTAAACTTAAAAATGTGTCATGCATGCTTTCTTTTTGGAGAGATGGCTGTTAAACATTTATTTCCACATTCCTGATGCTCTCCCTTCCCATATTACTTTGAACTTAATTATTTTCTATTTTGTATTTTATTTGTGTATATACATATACATATATATGTATACACATATATACATAACACAAATGTATATATGAATGTATGTTGTGTAAAAGATAGATAAAATTATGTGATAATTAGAAACCTATATGTCTTTCCCCAAAGGGGTTAGCACCTTACTTTTTTCTTTGTCTTTTTCTTTTTTTTTATGCACCTAATGTAGTGTCTGGTATACCATAAGTGCTTAATAGATGCTGTATCCACGGAGGGGACAAAATGAACCTATTTTTTAAAAATACTAGATTCAGAGCCTTCAGTGAATACCCTGGTACTTTCTCCCTGATCTGGTGAATAGGATTAATGGACCAGGAAGATAAACTAGGAAGATAAAAGTTCAAATCCTGAATTCGATATTATTAGTATAACATTGGATAAGTCACTTAGCCTCTCTGGACCCGTTTCCTTTTTTTGTTTTTTATTTTTAAAGTTTTTTATTTTCAAAAATATGCATGGATAGTTTTCAACACTGACCTCTGCATAGCTTTGTGTTTCAGATTTTCCCCTCCTTCTCCTCCCCCCCAGATGGCAAGCAATCAATATATACATGTTAAAATATTAAATAAATATTTAAATAAATAAATAGGAATTAAATAAATATTAAATCCAACATGTATAAACATATTTATACAATTCTTTGCTGCATAAGAAAAATCAGATCAAAAAGGAAAATAAATGAGTAAGAAAACAAAATGCAAGCGAACAACAACAAAAAGTAAGAATGTTATGTTGTGATCCACACTCAGTTCCCACAATCCTCTCTCTGAGTATAGATGATTTTCTTTGTCACAAGATCACTGGAATTGGCATCAGTCATCTGTTGAGAAGAGCCATGTCTCTCAGAAGTGATCATTGTCTAATAATGTTGTTGCTGTGTACAATGATCAACTGGTTCTGCTTGTTTTACTCAGCATCAGTTCCTGTAAGTCTCTCCAGGCCTCTCTGAAATCATCTTGCTGCTTGTTTCTTACAGAACAATAATATTCCATAGCATTCATATACCACAATTTATTTAGCCATTCTCCAATTGATGGGCATCCATTCAGTTTCCAGTTTCTGGCCACTACAAAGAAAGCTGCCACAAACATTCTTGCGCATACAGGTCCCTTTCCCTTCTTTAAGATCACTTTGGAATATAAGCCCAGTAGAAACACTGCTGGATCAAAGAGTATGCACAGTTTGATAATTTTTTTTAACATAATTCCAAATCACTCTCCAGAATGGTTGGATCTGTTCACAGTTCCACCAACAATGTATCAGTGTCCCAGTTTTCCAACATCCCATTATCTTTTCTTGTCATCTTAGCCAATCTGAGAGGTGTGTAATGGTATCTCAGAGTTGTCTTAATTTGCATTTCTCTGATCAACATTGATTTGGAGGACCATTTTATATGATTAGAAATGGTTTTAATTTCTTCATCTGAAAATTGTCTGTTCATATCCTTTGACCATTTATCAATTGATAAAGCCATTCTTCAATGGCTTGAATTCTTATAAATTTGAGTCAATTCTCTATATATTTTAGAAATTAAGTTCTTTATCTCAGAGCTTTTGAATGTAAAAATGTTTTCCCAATTTATTGCTTCCCTTCTGATCTTGTTTGCATTAGTTTTGTTTGTACAAACCTTTTTAACTTAATATAATCAAAATTATCTATTTGGTGTTCAATTATGAGTTCCAGTTCTTCTTTGGACACAAATTCCTTCCTTCACCACATATTTGAAAAATAAACTATCCTATGCTTTTCTAATTTTCTTATAACATCACTCTTTATGTCTAAAAAATGAACCTATTTTGATCTTATGTTGGTATATGGTGTTAGGTGTGGGTCACTGCCTAGTTTCTGTCATACTAGTTTCCAATTTTCCCAGACATTTTTGTCAAATAGTGAGTGAGTTCTTATCCCAAATGCTGGGGTCTTTGGGTTTGTCAAACACAAGATTGCTATAGTTATTGAGTATTTTTGGATCTCAGTTTCCTTATCTGTAAAATGGAGAAATAATAGCACTTGCAAAGGTGATGTAAATGAGGTCAAGTGAGATAATGCTTATATTTAAAGCACTATATACATGCACATTATTATTATACTTAAGAAAAACACCACAGTATATTCAAATGAGCTGCAAGGACATTAGTCCTGAACTCCTAAATGTTCAATTCCATGTGATGGTGTTTAGGTCTCCTATTTACTTTTTATTGTACCAGACAATTGATTAATTCCTAATGAAAAAGCACCTCTCTCATGCAGACACTCTTATTAAAGCCATTATGTAGCTATTATACACCTAACAGTACCACCCTTCCCCTCGCACACACATACACACACACACACACACACACACAACTCAACCATCACCGCTGAGCAAGTATCTTCCCATCTCTGTTCTTCAGCCTTTGCCTAGTTTAGTCTGGCTCCCACTCCTCATCAACAACAGCCCAAGGATAGCAAAGTGCTGGGCAACTCCAGGCTCAAGGCACTCTACCTTTGGTTTAACTTCCTCCTGCTTCCTCCATTGACATGTTCTGTTGACATGGCATCCCTTTAATGACTGATGCCATCAGACATAATCTGTCCTGTCTGAAGTATTAAAAAAAAACTCATTGTGCCATGATGTGATAATAATTATTGACATCTGATCTGAGCCTGAGTCAATCTTGAGTTCTTTAAGGCAGTTAGAAAATCTGGAAAGGATGAAAGAGAAGTTATGTCCTTTTCACATGTCTGCTTTTAATACTCTATTGGAGGTGAGCAGAAAATTGCATAGGAGAGCAATGAGCATAGAAACAAAAATTTAGTACAGGTCTAAGGCAAATGCTGACTCCAAAAATATACTCAAATGATGTTAGTAGATTCTTATATATAAATACTCTTATCTCTGTTTAAGAAAAGACTCATTTCCTGTTTAACTTGTTTATAACACAGTTTTTTTTAAACTTCATTTAAAGTAAAAACTTTTATTAGAGATTTGGGCAAGGGTTCCATTATATAGAGCTTTAAAAGAAATAACCTGAGATTTCTTTTTTTTTTAAAGCCAAATTCAGAGCACATAAATGATAATAGAAATATCAAGACAAAGAAGCTATAAAGCTTTCATTCATTAAAGATATTTTTAAAAATATTTTAAACAATGAAATTAAATATAAATTCACTTGTGGCCCTGTATCAGCGAAATGAATTGCAAACGTAAAACTACAGAGAGAGATCCTTCTACCCTCCCTTTCAGAGCCATATTCTATTATTCTCCAGCAATATTGTACATCTCAGTCCCAATATGTTTTGAGATGTACATTACTTTCTACATGAAACAAAGAGGTAATTTGTTGCTATTAGTACAAGAAAGCTGTGGCCACTTAACCTATCTCTTGAGTCAATAAAAATGATGCCATTGTCAGGACCTGAAGAAAATTAAGGGAAGTTGTTCTTAGCAACTAGCAAATTAGAAGGATAAAGCATAGTATTCCTCTCAGATCTGTGGGGGGAAAAAAGGAATTTGTGGCTAAAGAAGAACAGAATACATTATGGAATGCAAAATGGATAATTTTGATTGTATTAAGTTCAAAAGTTTTTGCACAAACAAAACTAATGCAGACAAGATTATAAGGGAAGCAATAAAGTGGGGGAAAATGGTTATATCCAAGAGTTCTGATAAAGGTCTCATTATTAAAATTTAGAGAGAATTGACTCAAATTTAAAAGAATTCAATCCATTCTCCAGTCATAAATGGTCAAAAGATATGAACAAAGAATTTCCAGATGAAGAAATTAAACTATTTCTAGTTATATGAAAAGGTGCTCAAAATCACTATTGATTAGAGAAATGCAAATAAAGACAACCCTGAGATACCACTACTCACCTCTCAGATTGGCTAAAATGACAGGAAAAAGTAATGATGAATGTTGGAGGGGATATGGGAAAACTGGGACACTAATACATTTCTGGTGAAATTGTGAACAGATCCAACCATCCTGGAGAACAATATGGAACTATGCCCTAAGGATTATCAAACTGTGCATACCCTTTGATCCAGCAGTGTCTTTCTTAGGTCTATATCCCAAAGAGAACATGAAAAAGGGGAAAGGACCCACATGTGCAAAAATGTTTGTGGCAACCCTTTTTGTAGTGGCAAGAAATTGGAAACTTAGTGAATGCCCATCGTTGGAGAATGGCTGAATAAGTTATGGTATATAAATGTTATGGAATATTGTTGTTCTATAAGAAATGATCAGCAGGATGATTTCAGAGAGGTCTGGAAAGACATTTACTGATGCTGAGTGAATAGAACCAGGAGAACATTATAAATAGTAACAGTGAGATTATACTTGATCAATTCTGATGAAAGTGGCTCTTTTCAACAGTGAGGCGATTCAGGCCAATTTTAATGATCTTGTGATAGATAGAGAGAGCCATCTGTATCCAGAGAGAGGACTGTGGGACTAAGTGTAGATCACAACATAGTATTTTCATTTTTTTGTTGTAGTTTGCTTACATTTTATTTTCTTTTTCAATTTTTCCTTTTTTGATCTGACTTTTCTTGTGCAGCATGATAATTGTGGAAATATGTGTAGAAAAGAATTGCACATGTTCAACATATATTGGACTACTTGTCATCTAGGGAAAAGGTGGGGAGAAGGGAGGGGAAAATTTGGAACAAATTTGCATCATTGCAAGGGTAAATATTGAAAATTAGCTGCATATATTTTGAAAATAAAAAGCTTTAAAAATAAACTTACAATTAAAAAGAAGGACATGTCATCTCTGATCTCCTTCAACTGCCATGTAGACTCTATCAGCCCTATTTCCAGTATTCAGACTCCATCCATATTTTTACCTTGTGAATATCATAGCATTCATATGTTTTCAATTCTTGTTCCCTATTTCCTAATGAAGAACACAGACTCACAGAATCTCAGAGGAACTGGAAGGGAATTTAAAGACACACACATACACACACACACACACACACACACACACACACACACACACACACACACACTCTGTCTGTCTGTCTGTCTGTCTCTGTGTGTGTGTGTCTCTCTGTCTCTGTCTCTCTGTCTCTCTCTGTCTCTCTCTCTGTCTCTCTGTCTCTCTCTCTCTCTCTCTCTCTCTCTCTCCCTCTCTCCCTTTCTCTGTCTCTCTCTCTCTAACTTAAACATGAGTCAATTCTCTTCACCACTTGCTTTCTTAAAGAGGAAAAGACTAAAACTAGGCTTAAGAAGTGAATTCTAAACTCTGACTCCCAAATTAACATATTAAAAGCACAAGCAATGTTTCACACTGAGAAAGAAGTCATAGCATTGAGTATACATCTACATTTTATTCATGAAAAAAGTAAGTAAGGCTATTTTGATGCTATAAAGAGTTCATCAGTCTGAAAAAGAAATACAGACAAAAGTTTAGGAGGCCTTCAAGTTAGAGTTTATCAGAAATAGTGTTTGAAGGAATTTTCTTTAAGGAAGAAGTTTTAGAAAGTTTCCAATTCCAAGAATCACAAAACTAAATATATTATTTGAGAATGTGAAGGTAGTTCCCCTTAAGATAAAAAAAAAGATGCCACATTCTTTATTTTATTTTTTTTATTTAATTTTTATTTTATTTTATAATTATAACTTTTTTTGACAGTACATATGCATAGGTAATTTTTTACAACATTATCCCTTGCACTTACTTCTATTCAGATTTCACATTCTTTATGGTATGGTATGTAAGACTCAAAGATAGGGAAAATATCATGTTCATAAAAAGGATTGCAATAATACTAGAGGCACTATAATTTCCAACATTAATTTTTGTGTGTGTGCCATTAAGACTTTTTCTGCTGGATCTTTCTGTTACTTGGAATGAGGGACCAGTGCTTCATTTATAAGGCAAATTTGAGCATTCATGTGTCTAGTCTGCCATATTCAAAGGTGAACAATTATAAGCTGTCTGTGCAGTGAGTGTTGATTCTAAAGGAAGTGGACTATGATTTCTCTATTCTCTACATATCTTCTGTCACCAAGAAATGTGCATACTATAAAGGTCAAGGTTTAGGTCAAAGACAATTCAAGTCTGTGTCAATCAATTTATGAAAATACTGGATATGGAAATGAAGAACTAAGGAATAGAATCATAAAAATGCATGCTACAAAGTTAAGGCAAACTGGGTTTCAATTCTACCTATGACACTGCTTAAGTGCCCTTGAACAGGTCATTTACTCTAATAGACTTTCAGTCTCACTTTTCACATCTGTAGGGTAGGGATGGAAGTCAAACTGAATGACTTTTCAATGACTTCTGTAGTCCCTTCCAGGTCTCAAGCATGTTTTAATTCTTCTTATAAAATGTAAGCTCTTTAAGGGCAGAAGCTCTTTCATTTCTTTGCATCCACTGTACCTATCCGAGAGACTGGCATATAATAACTGCTTAACAAATGTTGATTACTCACATGCAGCCAGGATGTCTCCATAATTCCCCTCGTTTGTGTTTTTTCTTTCTCACCAGCCATAAAGTTCTCATTAGTTATTTAGATTAATTATCAGTTAATTCATGGGAACTCGGCTTCTTTGGGGAGTTGGCAAAAGAATTTTGAAGGATAAAAAAGCAGAGAAGGTGACAGAAAGCAAATACCTAAAAAGTTGAGAGAGCACATTACCCTACTATAAGAACCTTCTGCCTAGCTGAAGCACAGCCAAAACTGGGATGCTTAGGGTGGAGGACAAATCTCTGTTCATAAACACAGAACTCACCAAAGGAAACATTTTAATTGACATCTATTATGGGTGAGAAAATGCCATTAGCTGGCTATGTGGGTGTTTCAGCCATTATACAGCCCTTGGGAAATCTGTTTTTGATGTAACTCAACATCACATAAACATTATTTTTCTTTAGTAATTTGAAAAGTGTGAAGTCATGGGATGACTCTCATGAACTTTTTTTCTTCTTTAAAAATTTAAGAAAATGTTGTCATGGAAAAAGATCTGGAGTTACCTCAGAGTAGCTGGATCCCCAGGCAACCTTCTAAGGCCATTATCTGCAGAAAAGTTGCCAACCTGCATTGGTGGGGGAAGCTTCATATCCAGGAGTTCTCTATACCAATGAAATCACAGGTCTGTCACTTCCCAAAACAAACAAAACAGACAGATAAATTCATAAAGAAAAAGGAAAATAAAAAAGAAGAGAAGGAGGAGAAGGAAAAGGAGGAAGAGGAAGAAAAGGAGAAAGAAGAGGAAAATGAGGAGAAAGGGGAGGAAAAGGAAGAAGAGAAGAAGGAGGGAGAGGAGGAAAAGGAAGAAGAGAAGAAGGAGAAAGAACAGAAAGAGGAAGAAAAAGAGAAGGAGAATAAAGAAGATCAGAGAAGAAAAGAGAATCCCGGAAAATAAAAGGCAAAAGAATTGGGTTCAAATTCTGATGTTCCACCTAGAGGCAGCTATGTGATGCAGCTGTTAGTCAGGAAGACTGGAACTCAAATTTGGCCTCAGACAATTACTAGCTTCATAATTTTAGATAACTCACTTAAACTCTCCCTGCCTCAGTTTCCTCAACTTTAAAATGAGGATAATAGTAGCATCTGCTTTTCAGGGTTGTTGTGAAGATCAGATGAGATAAAATTTGTAAAAGCGCTTAGCACTATTCCTGGCAAGAATAGGCATTTAATAAATGCTTGTTTCTTTCATTCCACCTACTATTCCTGGGACCCTAGGCAAATCACAAGAACTCCCCAAGCTGCAGTTTTCTCATCTCTAAAATGGGATGAATGACGAATGATCTGACAATCTGACAGTGCCATTGTTAGGAAATCCCACTGAAAATTGTAAAGTACTACATAAACCCCACACTGCTACATTATTTAAAAAAAATTGAGACTATGTAAAGAAGAGGTTTCCAGATGATTTTTTTAAGCATGCAATATGAAAAAACAACCAGTTCTATTTATGGTCATAAAGCATGACTTTTTTTTTTTTTTTTAGAGAAAGTGCTGCTTGTTCCTGTCACCAAGATAACTCGTTTCGGTTACTTTTATAGCAAAAGACACATGACGCGATGTTGGCCTCCACTATGACATGCAGCTGGGACAGTTGTGAAGGTCTCTCTTTCCCCTCCCATCTTTGATGCATAGGACCACAAAGACTGACAAACACAGGCTTGAGCAAACAAGGAAGAATTCTTCCTCTATTGTGTCGGGCTCTTCAGACAGGAAGCAGCAATTAGCTGGTGCAGGAGGGGAAGAACACTACTTCTGCAGCTGCAGCTCTCCAATGTTCTCAAACAAATGAACTGCCACTTTCAAGTACTCTGCAGGAGGAGCCTCTGAAGCCTCCCTCCACAACATTGCCACCACCTGGCTCACAGGCTATTTGTGGGAGTAGTTCTCATTTTATTTTAGGTACACATGACATTTGGTAGCAACAAGTTTAAATAAGAATTTCTTAGATGTGTGATGAGCATATATTTGAACTTAAGGAATCATTGTAATTATACACATGTATGCTATGGCTATAGCATAAATATTAGCCATCTAATATAGGCACCAACCTAAACAAATGACTAAGACCTAAAACGGGGAGTGGGAGTGGGTGGTACATGGGGGAAGCTATTCATGTTAAGATACAGATGATCTTAATGTTAATTATACCACTGAGAGGTGGTTAAACATCCAAGAACTGATTTACTATTTTATAGATAATATAAAATCATGTGAATACGGCTAGCATTAATAGTTAATATCAACTTTAGCCACAATTTACTGTTTAACCAAAAAAGTGCTCATATTTGTAGGGATAAAAACTCCTCTCTCCTCCTGAGACAGCTAGGTGGCACAGTAGACAGAGAATTGGAACTGAAGTCAAATACACATTTTAAAAATTTTGTCAAAGATCTTTAAAAGGGAGGGAATATGGATACAGTCACTTTCAATGGTTCTTATCCTTGTATTAAGAATTAGAATGTACTGGGAATTTTATCCCCATTTATGGAAACAAGCAGATATAAGTAAAGTGATTTGTTTACCTTAGGCACAAAATATTAGCCACCCAATATAGGCACTACCTAAATGAGTGACTAAGATAAATGTTCCTGTCCAAGGAGAAGAGTCATTGAAAGTGGCTCTATCCATGGTT
The DNA here is from genome assembly GCF_048593235.1 of Sminthopsis crassicaudata. Taxonomy (NCBI): domain Eukaryota; kingdom Metazoa; phylum Chordata; class Mammalia; order Dasyuromorphia; family Dasyuridae; genus Sminthopsis; species Sminthopsis crassicaudata. The sequence continues at coordinate 440,562,295 of NC_133619.1, forward strand.
GTTGTCCTTTGTTCTTGAAGAGGACCAAAATGACATCACTATGTTAGAGTTGAGTTATAATGTGTCTGACTATGACTGATCAGACTAAGACAAGCTTGGAATGCTCTGCCACAAGTTGAAGACATATAGTACATGTGAACATTTGGGGTAGCTTCTCTAATTCTGTGCATCTCACCTTTCTTTTGGGCTCATTCAATTCTGCTTTGCTCATAGAGCACAACATCTTCTCTAATGAGGGCACGCCATGCTGGGAGGTCCTATGTCAGTGTTTCCATGCCATACAATAGATTCTAAAGTTCTTTTTTCTTAGCTAAGGCAATTGGGGTTAAGTGACTTGCCCAAGGCTGCACAGATAGGCAGTGTTTAGTGTCTGAGGCCACATTTGAACTCAGGTTCTCCTGACTTCAGGCTGGTGCTCTATCCACTGTACCAACTAGCTGCTCCTACAATTCTAAAGTTCTTAAAAGATATATCAAGAGTATAATTGTATTGCTTTTTCTGACTCTTGCCTTGTGTGATTTCTCCATAAAACAATTTTTTTTGGCAATCATTTATTTGGCATTCAAAAATGTGATCAGCTCAACAGAGTTGTGCTCTCTCCAGTAGAGTTGTAATGCTTAGCAGTTTAGTTTGAGAAAGAACCTTAGTGTCTACTATCTTATCCTGCCACGTGATCTTCAGAATCTTCTAAGACAATTCAAATGGAAGCAATTCAGTTTCCTGGCATGGCACTGGTTTCACAGGCATCCAATAATGAGGTCAGCACAACAATTCTGGTAATTTGAATAACCCTGTAGAAGTGCCCCTAGAAGAACACAGGAGAAAAAAAAAATGGAAAAAGAGAGCAGGTGTGCCTCTCCAAAACCTTAGATTCAGGAAAGTATTAGCCCTTTAGGGCTAATGATCATCATGAGCTAGCAAGAATTAGAAAACAGATAGTTGTTCAAGCAATCCCAGAGAGATGCTTTGTGTACCAAAGACCTGGACCTACAACAAAAGGTTTAAAAGAATGAAGGCACTAAGAATATGGTTTTGAATTCTAAAGATCTTTGAGTAAGATTAAAGCATCTGAAGTAGACTCTTGAGAGGACCAGCTGCTAGGGACTGATTTCCTTGTGAAAAGTGGCAAGCATCATGTGCTGAAGAGTATATTGAATCGAATTAAACAAAAGGAATTGACCTATAGTGAATCCGGGAACTGAGATATAGAAGGTGAAGTCAGTAGTTCTGGGAACTGAACTACATGAGAAGGAGTCATAGAAGTATGCTTTTCAAGAGCTCTGGGTGAAGGAGGAGGTAAATAGGACTGACTCACTTTGAGGTAAAGAACAGTATATAACTGGAAGGAGCAAATCCTGGCTTCCCTCCTTGCCTGAGCCCCACCCATGCTTGTACTATATGAGTATAACTATGAGAAGGAGGATAGTCCCATGTGGTTTTGTCTAGGGATTTTGATCTGTTTTTCCTGTGGTCATTAATATGTAATTGATATTGTGTTATATTTAAGCTTTGTGAGTCTGAGTGCTTGTAAGGGGAGTTGATGAGCACACTTTGCTTCCAAATTCCATCTGGATGACAACAATAAGCCAGAGAAGTAATAAGATCCTTGTGGAAAGAGAAGCCTCTGATATCAGGGCTACATTTATTCATTCATAAAAAATAACTTAATTTTGTTTAATACTTTATAACTTGCAAAGCACTTTAACCTATGTTTTCTCATTTGATTTTTTAAACAATGCTGTGGGGCGTTTTCTTTCACAACACAAAATGTTTTGCATAAACTTCACATGTACTTTTTTATTGGGGTCTGAGGATTGAGATAAGAGAGAGAATTTAAAAGTTCAAGTTTTTTTTTTAAATGTAAAAAAATATTGTTTTAAATGTAAATGGGAAAAATAAAACTATTAAATAAACAAATTCAAAAAGCCAGTATTGTGAAGAATATATAACAGTGGGAAGAATGCTGGCTTTAGAATCTGAGAACCTGAGTTCTGGGTTTGTTACTAAGTACTTTTGAGCTTGGACATCTTCCTTTACTTCTCTAGACCTTGGTTTTCTTATTTAAAAAAAAAAGATGGTTAAATAAAATTGATTCTGAGGTTCTTTCTAGCTCTAAAACTCCAATTCTTTACAATAATAACTCTTAATTCACAGAAAAAGAAACTGAGATTCAGAAAAGATAAGTGACTGGCTTATAGTAAGCAACATAAACAGAATTCAGTCTAACATTTTTTGACTTCAGGTCCAAACACACATAAATGGGAGTTATCCAGGATGGTCCATACAAATAAAATTTCTTAGATGTTTTTAAACATCTATTTTGTGTATGACATTGTTAGGCAGTTGTGATGGAAAGGACACTGATAAAATGAAAATCCTGAATATACTTGGGCTCTATAGCTGTTCAACAACTGACCCATTTCAGTTACTTTGGATGAATCCTATAATTTTCCCACATTAAAAATAGGAACAAAAATTTTTAGGAAAATGGTAAATGATACAAATTTAAACTCTTTTATGTAAAGCGGTTTTTCTCAACAGACAAGTAATTTGATATTTGAATAAGATATTAGAAATATTTTTCCAGAGTAGTGTCCCATCCATACCAACTTTTACTCTCTGATAGAAATCTCTGAAGCATGTTGTAGTAGTTTCCTTTTCTAGTATTTGTCATTTTTCAAAGATTATGGATCTCTTACCTGTGAATTTACTTCTTTCTGAACTCAAATATATTTTTCACCTTGTATCATTGACAATAATTTATTAAGTACTTACTATTTGTACTGGGAATAAACAAAAAGTGAAATAATCCTTACTTATACAGCTGGGAGAGACATTCCACATGTTCACTAGCTTCTGTATAAAGAAGGATATTTTTAATATATTAATGCTCCTCCCCTTTCAAGTTTCAGGGTATGTCTCTTATTCTAGTATCTTAGAACTGAGTGAACAAGTCCATGTTCATCTTTTCTATGCCTTTTGTGATTTCAGTTTTCTATCATATTTCTCATCTTCTCAGATGGAACAGCTGTAGATGTTTTCTAGCCTTTCTATAAAAGGCCATTGATTTCTTAAGATGTTCTTCTTTGGCCTTTTTTCCCCCAGATGAGTTGTTAAAGAGGTCCAGAAAGTCTTTCCCAATCCCTCTTAATAGCTAGTACCTTCCCTCTATGATTTCCAGTTTATCTTGTATATATCTTGTTCTGTACCTCATTGGTTGAATGTTGTCACCCCTATAGAATGTGAGCTCTTTTATAGCAGAAATTGCTCTTTGCTTTTCTTTGTGTTTCCAGGTCTTAGCATAGTGCCTGGTACATAGAAGGTATTCATTCAATAAATGCCTGTTGACTCACTGAGCATAATGAGAGGATTGGTGATCATGTTATATGTGACTCAGTTGAAGGAATTGGAGATATTTAACCTGGAGAGGGGAAAAGGTTTGGGGAAGGACATATAATATCTATCTTTAGATGTTTGAAGAATTTTCATGTTGAATAAGGATTCAACTTGCCCTTCTTGTTCCAAAAGACAGACATGGGTAGAAGTTGCAGAAATAAGGAAAAACCATTTACAAGCTTTGTTATCTTAGTTTCCTCACTTGTAAAATGAAGGGGCTAAGCTTGATGATACCCTAGATCCTGTCCTGCTTTAAGTGCTAGGATTCTATGATTATATAATTAGAGCTGTCCAAAAGCAAAATTGGCTTTAAGTTATAGATTGCCCTTATTACTGAAAATCTTTAAGCAGAAGCTAGTTGATCACTTCTAACATGCTAACAGAGGGAATCCTTCTTTGTGTATGGATTGTCCTGTATAGATGATCTCTAATTCATATACTTCCTCTAAGCTGGGAGGCTTGTTATTCTATGATTTGATATAAAGTGATTAGAGCTCTATAAAGTCTTATAACATTCAACATCAAGTCAGCAGAAAGAATACTAGGAGAAGAATATATTTTCTTTCTTGTTTCCTAAATCATTCTTTATGATGCATTGCTTTTTGTTGCCCTAAAGTTACATTTTATAATGAAACCCCAGGATACATCTTTGTCAGCATTTTTACTTTAAAAAAATTCCAAAGACAGAGTCATATATGGTACCTTGAATTCTACCAGGGAAGGGTCATCCTAACACTTAAAGTCATGTAAGAACTTGTTAAATATATATTTTAAAAACCATGTAAACCACAGAGTGACTAATGGCTTTTGAATAAGGTCATGGTTTCTTCCAACCACACCCAGATTCTCAGCTGGATCTCAGAAATATGCTAGGAAAACCCTTTTCCTATTTTTAAAGAAAAAAAACTTAACAAGATCTTCAAAGAACATCTTCTAGGTAGGTAATAAATTAAACAATTCCCTCCTAGGAAACCACGGGGACTTGATGTTGGCTTTGGAAGGACAATGGCTAAATGGAATGTGTCAGGATGGGAAGTTTGGCTCCTGGTGAGTCTGGCATTACCAACCTGCCTGACAGCAGTCAAACCCAGAACAAAGAAATGACCAGACCCATTGGGCAGGGCCTTGTGCCATAACTGTCAAGGGCATACTGGGAGGAAAAAAGTGTTACCAGGGAGAAAACAAAGAAAGATGAAAAAGAGATGTAGATCAAAGGAGTCCCTCAGGGTCGTAGATGACTTGCTGGAAGAGGAGAAAGCTAAGATTTCTTGGTACTGGGTTTCATAAACAGGCAAGATTTGTGTTTTATAGCATATGTAAGACAGCAGGGAGTGTCACAGTCCCTCTAATGCCTAATAATGCATCTTGTGGCTAGCTATCCTCATGGCAGCTCACTCCAAGCTGCCCCTTCCACTACAGCATTTTAAATGCTATGTATGGAAAATCAGAAAAGAAAGCTTGGGAAGGTGGGGGGTGGAGGGAGGGGGGCGGGGAGAGAGGAAGGAGGAATTATTCCTCATCAGATTTCATCTTTTAAACAATACCCAGTGCCACCAAGGGATCAGCATAGCTGACATTCTCTTCCTGCTCTCTACAGGGCATGTGCTTCCTACACTACCCGCCCCAGCATTAAAGCTTGAGACTTTAATTATAGAGAAGAAGATGATTTCGCATCTGTCTGGAAAACAAGTCGGGTGGTTCCCCCCCCAAAAAAACCCTTTTAAATCCTGGGATTTTCCATCATCAGCCATCAGAAAATTCTTAAGAGTTTCTTGTTAATCCCTGTCAAGATAGTGCTACACACACAAAAACCAAACACTAATGGGCATATGTTTTCTCTCTCTCTCCTCTCTCTCTCTTTCTCTCTCTCTCTCTCTCTCTCTCTCTCTCTCTCTCTCTCTCTCTCTCTCTCTCTCTCTCTCTCTGTCTCTGTCTCTGTCTCTCTCTCTGTCTCTCTGTCTCTCTCTGTCTCTCTGTCTCTGTCTCTGTCTCTGTCTCTCTCTCTCTCTCTCTCTCTCTCTGTCTCTCATACACACACACACACACACACACACACACACACACACATACACATACACACTCATTAAATCTAGTTGGAGGACACAGCAAACACTTTCTGGATCCAATCTAAATCCTGAGTTTTTTGGTTTGTTTGTTTTTTTAAATAGAAAGATGTTTGAAGGTGGGGGTGGAGTTTTCACAATAACTGAACACGTTGCTCTAAAAATGGGGTCCTCAGGATCTGCCATTTGGCTCTCTTTGGTAGACCTGAGGTCAAGGGTCTGATTTTTGAGTCGCCATATGTGGAATGCTTGTTTCTGCTATACCTGATTCATTGCCCACTCAGGGATGATGATGATAATGATGATGAAGATGATAATGATGATGATGATGATGATGATGATGATGGTAATGATGATGATGATGATGGTAATGATGATGAAGATGATAATGATAATGACAGCAGCTGTGATCTCTCTTCTTCTACCAACCAACAGAAGATTAGGGAAACCAGGGAGAGAGGATAGCACAGGAAGAAAGAACAATTCCCCCCCCCCACTGAAAAAAAAGCACTATTTTCTGGTCAAGGGATTCCTGTGGCCTCTGCCTTTCAGAATGACATCAGCTGTTAGACCTTGGGGTCCAGGTGACAAAAAGATTGGCCTGAAGTGTTGGGCAGCTGGTCTGTTCTTAGCAGAGATATATTTTGTGGCTTTTTTGTTTAAATTAAAAAAAAAAACATGCAGAAAGCAACGTGAGGCTAAAAGGAGAGACTAAGTCACTCTCTCTATCATTTTGTGCTACATAATTTTCAAAAGAAAATAGTCATTAGCAAGCAGTAATTTCTGAATTTAAGTCAAGACACCATATCCTAAATACAGAAATTGACTATCAACTTTTCTAGTCTGTGACACATTTGATCAGGTGCGCTATTACCAGATAACTGCCACATTTACCTTAAAAATTCTAAACTGATCATTGGAAGGGGCCTTAGAGGTAATTTATTTCAATGGTAATAAAAGAGTTAGAATTTGCATCCAGGTCCTGAACTCCAGTAGCAGAATCTTTCCATTGCCCCAGGCTCTGCTCTGCTCTTGGAGACTCTTTAAAGAAAAAAGGCAAAAGTTATATTTTTTTTAAGACACATTACAATAATTAACTAAGGTTTTATCTTAATGGAACGAAATCTGCAAGAGCTATATTTTATTCGGAGTTTAGTATTCTCTGTTTCTCCTTCTAATCATTTCACATGGTAGATACCCAGGAGGCAGGGTCAGAGAATGGACAGAGTATTGGACTTGATATCAGGAAGATTGGAGTTTAAATCCAGCCAATAGCATGTTGTGAATGTGACTGAAGCTTGGTTTCACTCCATAAGATGGAGGTGATGATAGTGTCTACCTCAGAGTTGTTGTAAGAATCAAATTAAGGAATAGATGTAAGACATTTTGTATATCTTAAAATACTATATAAATAGGCAATATTATTATTGAGCACTTGATGCTTCCTGGGTTGAATTAAATAAAAATAAGCCTTAATGTTTATATCTTGAGCTCCCAGGAGGAAAAGTTTCCAAAAAGCACAGTGTCCTTTGCTTAATTATAAATTAGATAGATTTAACCAGAGAGTCATCTACTCCCTTTGTGGGCAATGAAGAATCCTGCTAGAGGCAAAATGATCCCTTATGGAGGGGAGCTTTCAGCCTTTGTCAATTTTACCCTCTAGTATTACAGGCAAAGTCTGTTCTTAGGGCTCAAGTAGTAATTGGAGGAGATAACCCGTTTTGATAAAGCTATATTTTAGGAGGTCCACGCTAAGTAATTTTCAGATCTATTTATACTTTTCATTAGGTTAAAAGTCTCATTTTTCTTCCCACTCCATTTAGTCTCTTCCTCCAATGCATACACACCAGGCTTTTACTGTATATCGGTCTCTTCTTTCTTTGACAGGCAGCATTCCCAGATCTGGGTAAAGATAATGGGCTTCTACTGTTCAATACTCAGCCTTGTCTCAGGCATGTCCTAATGAAGATTTCACAAAATGTTGTTTTGTAGGTATTTAAAGGGCTAATGTGTGGCAACTGAAGATGTGATAGGAAAAAGTATTACTGAAAAGAAGAATGTTTTATTCTAGAAGATTCATCATGAACATAATCATTGAAAAATGATCGTTTCTAAAAGCAAACTTATTACCCCATGACACTTTTGTGCTTCATTATTCCTAGTATTTAACTACTTATCTCTTCAATTTTCACACAAAGCTAATCATTAATATTATTGTAATTTAGGAGTAATTATTTTAAAAGCTTTTTTCTCTGATAGCTGAAGTCAACTTGGCTATTACTGGCACTGAGCAAGGTGAAAGTGTTTATTTTTTTTTGGTAGGGTTGACATGAGAGAGATTGATTTTGGATGCCAAGAAATCACTTAGCTTCCACAGCATCTTCAACTTCACAGCATCATGGAATATGCTTTACCAGAAAGGTTTATGCTTAAGCAAAAAAAAAAAAAAAATCCCTTAAGACAAATGCCAACCCCTTTCACTTCTTCTGTCTCTTCAAAAAATCCTTAGAAAAATCAGAGGGAACATTAGAACTTTTTGGAATAAAATTGTACATGAAAATACTCTTGCTCTTACCCTCTCCTTCCTCTACATTTACCCCAAAGCAACCATTTAAGAATGGGAGGCTAGCACTCATTAATTCATTCATTCAATCATCATTATCATTTAAGTGACTACTATATGTAAGGCACTAGGGATAGGACATGAAATTAAGAATCAATTATTCTCTGCTCTCAAGGAGTTTATAATCTTATGTTCTTGTGTTCATATTTGATTCTTCATCTCACCTCTACACAAAAGATAAATATTCATCCATTTCTCAATTGAAAAGGCACAACACAAAGTGAGAAAGTCAAAGTCAAAAGCCGATCAGTGTGAAATAGAATGAGGCATTCTGATTTGAAACCTAACTCCCATGACCACTTCATTTCATAATGAAGAATGATTACAATTTCTCTTTCTTCTCAAATAGCATCTTCATTTTATTTCAACTTGAGATATTTTATTTCTGTGCCTGTTCCCAGTGTTAATGCATACCAACAGAGTGATTTTTAAAATCCATTTGAAAATCAAATCCACTTAGCAAAACCACCAAGACCATACCTTTGAAACAATCACATCTTTGGTTTAACAAAATATAACAGGACTCTATTTTATATCAAGTATTAAGGACAGACCATTGGACTCAGAGACAGAACATTTGGATTCTGATCTCATCTTCATTACTACCTAGATCTATGACCTTGGGAAAGTACTCAAACTTTAATGAAGTAATGAACTGAGACTCATATTACTCATCTGATAATTGGGAAAATAATGCATGTTCTGCCTATCACACAAAGTAGTCATGCTAATGAGTTCACATATAAAAAGTTATAATAATAAGGTCATATACATAAAAGTATTTTAAATTATCAAGCATTGTACAAATAGCATGTATTTTTATTATTGCTATTATATATGCCTTCTTGGCTTTTGAGACATAAACATTATAATCAAGCTAACTTACATTGATTTATCATTTTAATAACTCTGGGGACCCTTCCAGCTCTGGGTTTCTGTGCTTCTGTGATTCTAACTAAATACAACACTCTAGAGCTTATTTGGACAGTGCAGAATGCACTGGTCCTTCAACTTCCTTCATTTGGGGAAGTAGAATTTTATTAGTAGAGGCTCAAATGAGATTAGACAAATGGAAGCACTGCATGACTTCATTAGAACAGTGGTTCTCCAAGTAGGATGCCTGATGTATATTTTTCCACTGAAGACTGAACTGCAATCAAAAGATACAAGTTGCTTCTTTTTTTTTCATTGTAACCATAATAATGGTTATTTATACAAGCACGACTTTTACAAATTGCTGGCATTTCTGTTGTTATTGCTGCTATTATTGCTTTGGTTTTTTGTACAAGTAAATGAGAACAGATGATGTAGATATTCCAGACATCCTTTATCCCACTTGAATGATCCAGAGATGACACAATTTAAGTTCCACCGAATTATGGGATACCATGAAAGCAGCAATTCATCCAGAAGAGTGTGATCAGTATGCTGTGATTGAAAACCTCACCAAAGAAGAATTAATTAATCAATTAAAGGCTCTGTAGATATTTAGCTTGGAACAGAGAAAACTCAATAATTTAACCAGTCACATATTTGAAGGAGAATTAAGTTTTTTTTCTATTTGCTTTCAAAGGGCAGACCCAGGATCAATGGATAGAAGTTATAGGAAGGAAGATCAACAAGAATTATTTAGGTAGTTTATATGATATACTATACATTAGAGAGCTATGATATGCAATATAATATGCTAAGTACATTAGAGAAGATCAAAATAAAGTCTCATTTGAGATCTGAGGAAAGCCCTTAATGAACGAAGCATCTGAAGGCAATGGAAAAATCAAAGAAGGCTTCCTGTAGTAGCTAGCACTTGAATTACACTTTAAAGGAAGTTGGCTAAGATGACAGAAAAAGAGAATAATAAATGTTGGAGGGGATGTAGGAAAACTAGGATACAAATGCATTGTTAGTAGAGTTGTGAATGGATGTAGCCATTCTGGAGAGCAATCTGGAACTATGCCCAAAGGGCTATCAAATTGTGCATACTCTTTGATCCAGCAGTGTCTCTACTGGGTCTGTATCTCAAAAAGGTCATTAGAAAAGGGTAAAGGACCCACATATTCAAAAATGTTTGTAGCAACCCGTTTTGTAGTGGCAAGGTACTAGAAACTCAGTGGATGCCCATCAGTTGGGGAATGGCTAAATAAGTTATGATATGTGAATTTTATAGAATATTATTATTCTATAAGAAATGATCAGAAGATGATTTCAGAAAGGCTTGGAGAGAATTGAATGAACAGCTGCTGAATGAAGTAAGTAGATCCAAGAAAATATTGTATACAGTCAAAAAAAAAACATATTATGTTGGGGCAGCTAGATAGTGCAGTGGATAAAGCATCAGTCCTGAAGTCAAGAGGACCTGAGTTCAAATGTGACCTTGGACACTTATTACTTTTTGTTTTATCTTGGGCAAGTCACTTAACCCCAATTGCCTCAGCAACAACAACAAAAAAAAAGTGATGATCAAGTGCGATAGACTTGGCTGTTTTCAACAATGAGGTGATTCGGGCCAATTCCAAAGACTTGTGATGAAGAGAGCCAGCTACACACACAGAGAGGACTATGGGGACTGAATGTGGATCACAACTTAGTGTTTTCACCTTTTTGTTGTCATTTGTTTGTTTTTTTTTCCTTTCTCATTTTTTCTTCTTTTTGATCTTATTTTTCTTGTGCAGGATGATAAATGTGGAAATGTTTAGAAGAACTGCACATTTTTAACCTATATTGAATTATTTGCTATCTAGGGGTGGAGGCAAAGAGAAGGAAGAAAGAAAAATTTGGAATACAAGGTTTTTCAAGGCTGAATGTTGAAAACTATCTTGGTATGCATTTTGAAAATAAAAAGCTAATATTAAAAATTTAAAAATAAAGGATATGTAGGAGTTGAATCACCCATTATTCTGTCAGTCACTCTTTGTTACCTTTGTCAGATCTTCTTTATCACTGTCCTCCAGGTCCAATTAGTGGTATAATCATGATTTTACCTCTTCAACACTTCTTACATCTTTCCCTTCCCTTTACTCACACCACAACCACCCCAGTTTATCACCTGTTATCTAGACTATTTCAATAGCTTCCTAATTAGTTTCCTTACCCTGGTTTCTTCCCTATCTAACCTCCACCCTCCACTAAGTTGCCAAACGTATACTGCTAAAGAATAGATAGGGCCATTCCTCTACTCAAGAACTCCTGTGGTTCTCTGTTCCCTCTAGAAAAGTCTTCTCTGGCTCCAGTCTATCTTTTCAAGCTTATAAATGAATGAATGAAAAATGATTTGGTATTTACTATTTGCAAAGCATCATATCATGTATTGGGGATGTGAATAGACAAGCAAGAGAGTCCCTTTTAAAGCACTCCCAGTCTAGCAAAGACAACATATGTGTGTTCATCTGCAAGTCAGCTAAAAAGGCCCAATAATCCCTTAGGGTGCAACAAAGCAGATGGCAATGCATTTTTAATGTTATTTCCATTGACAAAAACCATATCCATTCCTGATGTTAAAACATTTGATAGTACCTCTAATTTTGATGTTAATAACTTTCTTTGGGGGTTCTTTGGCAGCAGTGGCTATTGAGGAGACAAAGGCTCTAGCACTTAGTAATTTGTCCTGTCTCTTCTTTACAAGGAATGATTTCCTAAATCATGATTACAATGGCTGAGTTAAAAGGAACTCTAGTCATCTATAGTGGTGCTAATCTCTAGAGTCTTGGCTTTATCTGTCTGTCATTGGCATTTAGTCTAGTTGGATTGTGATAAATATGGAGACTCCTTTCACTATAGGATCTAATTCTCTAAATGATAGTTGGATGGGAAATCTGGAAACAGGGTTAGTGTTCTGGAGAAAATAACTATTCCAAAGCCAAGATCTCATCTCTATGGCATCAAAATATTGGCATTGGTTACCTAACTTAGGAGATTCTACTTCTTTTCTCTTCCTCATGATATTACTCTTCTTGCATTCTCTGATACAGCCAAACCTTGTCTGCTTAGGGTTCCTTGTATGCAACTTTTCACATCCCATCTTCATGCCTTTGCAAAGATTATCCCCCATTCATGAAATGTTCTCCACTTTCATTTTAGTTCTTGGAAACTTTAGTTCCTTCAAGATTCAGCTCAATTTTTATTTTCTCCAAGAGGTATTTCAATATCCTCTAATTCCCCACTATCACCAAAATCACTTTTTGTTGGTTTTGCATATAGAGTACCTTGTTTTCACTTACTTGTGAATATGCTGTGCCTCTCACCCCTCTCTTAAGGATAAAGACTACCTTGTTTGTATATTTGTGCCTCAGAGCAGGGCATAGTGTCTAGAACATGTTAAATGATTAACAAGTGTTTTTTGATTTATTGAATAACAAAGAGAGAGTGAAAATATTCACATAAATGTGAGAGCAAAATGTATGTTTAGGAGGCCAACAGTAGGATTTTTTTTCTTTTTTCTGAAACAAAGTTCATTGGAGGGAGTAATATAAGATAAAACTGTCAAAATAATATGCTGTCATTACTGTAGATTTCTTTAAATATCAAGCAGATGAATTCAAATTTTATTTAAAAATATATTGGGGAGCCACTGAGTATTTCTGAGCAAAGGAGTGTCACATCTCAATTTACACATCTGAAAGATAACTTGGAGAAGGAAGAAAATGGACATAGAAGTGTAATAAAAAGACTTGTCTTCAGCTAGACAGTAGGTAGACTAAATAATGAGATATGAGAAGTGAGGAAGTGAAAAGAATCCAAGATTGCTAGATGAGTGGTAGTCCCATAAAAAAGTCAGAAAAAAGAGTAGATTTAAGCAGAAAGATAATAGACTCAGTTTTAGATATTTTGAGTTTGGAGGTGTTGGTGCAACATCAAGGTAAAGATGGCTTGTAAGAAGTTACAGAGATACTCCTTAAATTCAGAAGAGAAGTCATAACTATAAATGCAGATTACAGAATCTTTTATACAGATATGGTGTTTGAAGCCATGAAAGTAGAGGGAGAGAGTGTAGAGAGAGAAAAACAGAAGGACCAATAAGCTATGCTGATATTTTAGTGGATTTAGGATTTCTGGGATCTGAATGCTCCCTCCAATGGGGACACATTTTTCCACTGCCTTTTGAATAATCTGTGACTTTAAATTTTTAAGAAGTATACAAAATCACTAGAAGCATATTGATATCTATAAAAGGGATCTCTGCTTCAGGGAGCAGCATGGTGTCATTACAAATACTGGGCAATTTGCCAAATGCAATTCTAAAAATAAAATAGATTGTGGGTAGAGGGTGGTGATCAGGATACCTTTGATCAATTGATTTCCCTCTAGACCAGTGGGTGAAATCATAGCCTTTATGGACAAGTAAGAATTAAAAAGAGATGTTAAGATCTTAAAGACCTCAAAATGATTTGTCTCTTAAAATGTGAAGAAATTCTGTGATCAGAACTAGTTTATTTAGAGAGAAGCTACTCACTAACTGGCCAAGGAAGCATTTATAAAATGCCTGTGGTCATTCATCCTTCATTTCAAAGAGGACCAGTGATTTATGGAGCAGAGGATAGTGTGTGAATTGGATTTCAGTGAGACAGAATTGAGGGAAGTTTTCTTTTCCAGAACAATTGAAATGTAGAGGTAGGACAAAAAGTCAAGATGATTGGCTATGGCCTGGGATTCAAGGGATGACCACGGCATCCTTGATGTCTGATGGAGCTCTAAGAGCACCATGGAGTCTGTTTTAACTACCTTCATGACCACTGGAACAAATTATTCTCATCTGCCTATTCTACTGGGGAAAGTCGTCACATGCTTGGGGTAGACATTCCCCCTAATTCACTGATGGGTTTGAGATCTGTTAATTACCCTTAGCCTTATTTAGTCTATCTGCCAAGATGTTTTTACCAGGATGTGGCTGATACACATGCCAAAGCTTCTTGGGGCAACAGGCAAGATTTGGGCAAAAGTTTAGATATCAAAGATGAATGAGGATCCTGAAAAAAATTTGGCAAAATCTCACAGAAAAAGTGTTAGTACTTTCTGAATACTCCATACATTTCATAATTACTGAGCTAACTAATCACTGTTACAAATATTATCTCATTTAACCCTCACAACAATCCAGGAAGGTAGATGCTATTATTAAGCTGTGTAAATTAGAAGCTATGTGATTTGCCCAAAATTATACAGCTAGTAAGGCTCTGAGATTAGATTTTAATGTGGGTCTTCTTGAATCCAAACCCAGTGCTCTATCCTTTGTACAATATAGCTATCTCAGGTCACTCATGTCCCTAATTATCCTTTTAAAAATCACTTTCAGGAAGGAGAGAGTTCTGAGGAATATGACTTTTGTCAGGAGAAAAAAGAAACAGCTATGGAAGAAAAACCATTTCCTGAGAGAAAATTATTCCTTACATCTGCAGCTGGCATGGGGTCAGAGGAGAATGGGAAGGTGAAAGACAGAGATAGAGAGACAGACAGAGAGAATCTCTCTCCATTATTCTCATTGGGCAATGGAGGGAAAAGGACTATTCGATCAGTAGGAAACATAGCAACCAACGGAGAGGAGGCTTAACAGTTGAGGCAGGAAGTCTATTAATTCTGAGCAATGTAATCTTTGGCAGCAGAGCTGTGAAATTGAATTGTAGACAGAAACAGTGAGGATAAAATGAGAATAAAAGATGTAGGAGCCCTGATATGTGTGTGTGTGTCCATCCACTATTCCCTGACTCTGTTTATGGGGGAAATGTTTTATTATTATAATTGTTATAATTCTGTCTCAGTAAATGTCTTTGCCTCAAGCTAATTACACACACACATATATACACACACACGCACATATATATATACATATATACATACATACATATATATATATACATATAAACTAACTATTAAAGATAAGCATACTGATCGGGGTTCATGAGCTACATTTTCAGAAGTATGACTCCTGATGTAAGCCATCTCATTAGGTCCAAAGACTCTGGCCATCCAGGCTATCTATCATCACATCAAATGCAAAACTCCCCTGTATACTAACTCTCCTGCTAATATACCACCTACTCAGATTTTTTTACAAGGGTAGGATTCCAGAGAGAAGATGCAGCGGGTTCTTGGGAGGTGGCTATAGGTGCAACTTCACTTCATTAGCTGAACTGGGAGGTTCCGCTCAGGTATGTTCTTAGTAATGGGCACTGATGTGTCTCTTACCATGCCCAGAGCACATTCTTTTGGCAGCACAATCACTGCCCTGCCTGGGAGCCTGCAAGGTTGACTCACTGAACTATGTGTATGTATGTGTGCCTTTCTGTGTGACTCAGAGATCTATCATAAGGACATCATGAGTCATCCCCTTCCTGACAGACACACTGTGTAGACAATATCCAGGATGCACAAAAGCACAGGAAAAAAGGCTCTTGGCTGGGGAAGAGAATTTCTTTTCAGGCAATTGGCAGCTTTGAATGTAAAAACGCACAGACACACACACCATATGCCCAAAGCTAAATATCAATAGTTACACCTATAATTTCTTCAAATTGGGGAAACTTTCACCCTATATGTAGTTGGTTTGGTTGGGGTAGGTGTTATTTCTTCTTCTTTTTTAATAAAATAAATAAGTAATTCTTTGTGGCAGTGCTATACTTTGCTTCCTGTATTGCCAAACTTCAGTGGCCCTGGAAATTCTGAGATCAAAAACCCAGTTGATAATTCAGAAAAACTGAATGAAGAAAGGGCTGTTATCTCACATTAAAGATGGAGCTATAATAATCAAAAAAGAGCTAGTCAACTATAATGGACACTTTGCCCCCAGATGTGTGATCCACCCCAAACCTGGGTGATGTTCAGCCACGGTGCTAGGAAGGTCTTTCCATGGAACCCCAAGAATCTCTGGTAGCATAGCTAGTCCAAAGGAGCTCTGTTGTTTGGAAGTCTATCTGGAGATAGTTTGGGAGCCATACCCCTCTAAAGAAGGGGGTAACTGACACCTCTCCCCTTTTCCATTCTTCCCAGCTTTTTTCATAGCCCACAAATTCATTCAACAATACAAACTTCCTTCCAAGGGATTTTGAATCAAGTGAGTCGGCATGGCAACTCCACCTAAGACTAGAGAACTGAATCAGTTACTATTATACTTTGGTTTACAATGTAAATAAAAAGAATAACTACACACCAAAAAAAAATGAAAGAGAATATAACAAAATTATAAAGGTCAAACAGAACTCAAATGAAGAAATGAAAAGGTACCCCAACTTCCCCTTTGTGGAAGTGGGAGGCCCACAGGTGTTAAACATTACACATCTTTTTGGGACTTTTTCAGTGTATCAATCATTTATGCTGATTCCCTTCCCCCTTTTAAAAATACTATTTGTCATGTAGAATGGGAAGAGGGAGGAGGAGAGATAGCTGTTATAATTATGGTGGTGTAAAAAAAATAGAAAAATCAATGAATATCAATGAAAATTTATTTTTTAAAATGATAGGTAGCATTTTTACAGTGCTCTAAGGTTTGCAAAGTGCTTCACAAAGATGATCTCATTTGATTCTTATAACAACCTTGAAAGGTAAATGCTATTATTATCCCTATTTTGTAGATAAGGAAACTATTAAAGGCATACAATATGCAAGGCACTGTGGCTACAAAGACAAAACAAGAATAAACTCTCCTGGAAAAATATAACTTGTAAATAATTAGACAGTTTCATATATGATATTTCAAGGGAGTAGAGAAGCCCTAGCAACAGGGAAAATTAGGAAAGGCTTCCTGAAGAAGTTATACCTGAACAGACCTTATGAGATGAGATGAGCCATTGGATTCCAGGCATATTTTAAGGGAAGTTAATTATTTAAAGGAAACATAAATTAATATATTTATGTTCCACCTTCTGTGCTTTCAGAACTGTGCATGGCTCTTTAAGAAGATATCAGAAAACAGAAAATATACTCCCTTTCCAAACTAAATGAAGGCAACTAGATTAAAGATTACAAATAAGAGATATGAAAATCCATGGTATGAATATTTATTGGACAGAATTGCTGGAAGAATGCAAAGTTGAAAAAGCATTCCTGGAGAAGTCCCTATAATAGGAACCTGTGATGAATCCTTTAGTAATAAAATCATTTTCTTAAGAGTATTTTCCAGATCAAGGCTTTTGATATTTTTGAAGTTAAACTACATGAACAGCTCCCAAAGCACAGGTTGGGGATCTGCCCCTCAAAAGAAGATAACCCATAACTTCCCCCCATCCCTTGACAACTACACCATTTCTGCAGGATTGGTCTGTGGGTGGGCAGGCAATTCTGTCAGAGGCTTTTCCTGCTTAGTCATTTCCACACCTTGCTGATAGACTACATACACAATAATATTCAGAAGATTTTTCAACTAGCTCATTTCAAATGCATTCACTAACATCCAAATCCATTTAGAGAGGAAATTAATCGTTTCCCCCAGGGTTATTTCCCCCATGTAAAAGCAATTGTTAATACTATCCCAGATTTGAAGGCACTTCTTCCAAGTTTTTTCTATCATTGCCCAGCATGCATGAAAGAGAAAGGATATGATGATTAGAAACTAACCCATGCTGAGTCTAGGAGCAAGCTTTGGCTGCGGTTTTGGAATTTAGCCATTTAGATTTAGTGACTTTGCATTTCAGTAATAGCTGAAATTTTGTGTCCAGAACAAACTATATAAAGGATGGGTGCCTTCAATTGAGGGGATGGGTAGAGGGGAAGCTAGGACCTTGTCCTATAGTGAGGAAGCTCTGGGATATCCGCATAACACAGCAGCTCACAAGGCATTAATCAAATGAAGCCAACAAAGCTAGTGACCTGCCCTTATAGTTGCCAGGTTCAATTCACAGAGCTTGACTTCTCACTGGAGGAAACAGGCTACCCATTCTCACAGTTTTGGCTCATGTCTCCAGTCTGGCTATTCTGGGGACAATTCAGTGTTTGACTGTGCTCCCCAGCTAAAAGAGGAAAGGAATAAGAAAGGAATCTAGAGTATAAACATTAATCACATATGATATTGATGGTTTTATTCCCACACAGAAAAGGGAAGGCTAATAATAATTTTTTTTATTTTTTATTTATTTAATATTTTCCCTCAGTTATATTCAAAACAATTTTTACATTTGTTTTTAAGATTTTTGAGTTCTACTTTCTCTCCCTTATCCCTATGTACAATTAAGTAACCACATGTGAAATTATAGCATAAAAAGTCAAGTTGTGAAGGAAAACACAGATTTCCCATCCTAATGAAAATTAAAACCTTCAGGAAAAATTAAGTTGAAAATAGAGAGATAGAGAATGAAATAGAGAATGCTTTGATCTGTATTCAGACTCCATCAATTCTTTCTCTAGGTATGCATAGGATTTTTTATCATAAGTCCTTCAGAGCAGTTGTGGATAATTGTACTACTGAGAATAACAAAGTCATTTACAGTTGGTCATCTCATAACATTGCTAATAATTTTTTTTAAGAAATCACAGATTGATTAGAACAGAATCCAGCAACTTATCAATGCTGATATGATCAAATGAGAGGCTAATATTCAAGACTCATTGGAACATTTAGAAACAGCTTCTTTTCTAGGGCTACTAATTAGCCACTTTTCATTTTTATCTCTGCTTCCTACAATCCAATCACATTAAGTGGATCCTTTCTTTTTAGCAATCTTTCTCTGTGGAGCAATTCTTTCCCTTTTGAGTTATCTTTTTCTATAATTGTTGCCACCACAATTGCACAACTAGCTGATATCCCACAATTAAGATGCCTCGGAAAGAGAAGATACCAGCTGCTTTTGAGACCTTATACCACACAAGGTCCTATACCCCAAGAAAGAAGAAATAAATGAGAGGAGGCCTTATCTCAAGCATAGGCTTGCCTAGCAGGCAATGAGCCAGCAGCTTACAGCTGGATAGTAGGGTGAGGAAGGAACTTTATTTTACCCTAATTTCTAGGATTCTCAGAGAATTGTCTTTGCACTTCAGAACTAGCCAGAAAAGGAGATCCCAGGGTCCCTTGAGTATGTATAATTGCGGAGTGACATCTTAGCAGCTGATTAAAAGACTTTGTGTCACTCCACACAATGTGAGTTTCTGAGTCATCTTGACCAACAGGAAGCAGTTAAAGGATATCTCTCACTCTATAGTGTATGAATGTGACAGAGATAGTTCAGAGAAGGGCCCCTTCATTAAGAACCTACCCAAAGCTTCCAATAGCCTGGAAGGTTAACTGAGAATATCTGAGGGGCTGGAGTGCTCTTGGGGAATACTATTAAGGCTTGATATTCCAGCTGGGCAAGGACAGGTGAACAAGGCAGAAGAATTTTATAGTGTTCATTTCTTGTTGAACACAATTTTTCTTGACCAAGAACTTCAATGAAAATAGCAAAGCAACCAGATAGATTTTTCTGCATAGTAGTCTTTTTCTTTAACCTCCTCTCTTCCTTCAAGAAAGACAGCCTAAGCATTCTCCAGTTATGTGTGTATGCTGGCAACAGGGCTTAGACAGGAATACTTCTCTTTACTCTAGCCTTTAAAGTGCTTCACATCTAGCTCCCATCAACCATGTTATATGTTACTACTTTTTACACACTGTGATCTAGCCATATTGGCTTTTTAAATTTTCCTCACTCAGAATGTTCCATACATCTCTTCCTTTCTTTGTACAGGTTGTCCCCAATACCTGGGATATTTTCCCTCCTTATTTTCACTTTTCATAGTCTTTTTCTTTAAATCCCTTCTTCTTATATCTGACTTTCCCTGCTAGTGCCTTCCTGGTCCCCACCCCACCCAGATGTTGTTATTAAATATTTTCAATAGCATCTGATTGTTTTGGTATTTTCTTGGCAAAAATACTGGAGTAGTTTGCCATTTTCTTCTCCAAGTGAGGAACTGAAGCAGAGTTAAGGGACTTGCCCAGGAAAACACAGCAAATGTCCAAAACCAGATTTGAACTCAGGAAGATGAATATTCCTAGTTCCAGGCCCAATCTTTTTCTACTTTTATACCTAGCTGTTCCCTTCACCACCATATCTTTTATTTACTTTGTTTAAATGCTGTGTGTATGTGTGTGTATATATATGTATGTTGTACCTCCTGATAGAATGTGAATTTTAAAAAAGCAAAAGCTATATTTCATTTATGCCTCTACATCCTCAATCCCTAGCACAGTGCCTGATATATAATAGGAATTTAATAAACATTTGTTGATTGATTCTTGCTAGCTAGGTGCTAAGCTTTCTTGTTTCTATACTGTTGAAGGATTACCAGTAATGTCAACACCCTATAAATTGAGTACCCTGGAACAAAGCCCTAGTCAACTCATCCTAGTTATTGTTCTGCTTTGCAGATAAATCACAAGCTTACTTTTCACCATCTGCTAAATTGAAATAACTAAATTAGCCTCCTTTCTGCTTCCCCACCTAACAGGGAAACCAAAAGCACAAATGACATAAGCAGAGCAAAGCAACCGGATAGTCATACAATGTAGAACTTTTTATCTTAGACTTTATCTTACCTAAGCAGGAAAGACTGTATCCTTAATTATGTATGTGTGCAGCAGGGGCAGCAAAGTACATTTCCTGCCTCTTTCTTTAAATTGAATCCCTAATTATGGAGTCATGGTAGCTACATCTTCTGTTCTTACCTCTCGGATCCATCCTCTAACCTCAAACTGGTTGAAACTGACCTTTACCCAATAAGGGGTGAAATGCACAAGAAGAAACCACAGTTCTTCCTCTGGTGCGAAAAACAAATTCCCACAAAGGAAATAACATTTTAGCCTGCATGTATCAAGCTATTTATGCTCAATATGCTGAGGCAGTTTTGTCATTCAGTGGGTCTAGAATATTAGATCCAAGTTCAGATTTAGCCTCAGACATTTATTAGCAACTCACTTAGCTTCAGGTTCCTCATCTATAAAATGAGCGGGGAAAGGAAATGGCAAATTACTCCAGTATCTTTGCCAAGGATTACAATGTAATATAAGGAAAAGTTCCTACAATATCAAAGTAGACAAGCCTCCTTTTCAATGTTCCTCAGTCACTTAGTGACAAGAGTCAGACACGACTGAACTACGACATGCTAATCTCCCAACTCAGTCATGTTCATTCACTACACCAGTTTTTGCTTTGGAATTTTATCCATGTGGAGATTTAGAAGGTATAACAGGAAGACTAAGCAGGGAACTGTGGGAAGGAAAAGCAAAGAGCACCATAAAGGAAAGTTCAGACAATTCTATAGCAGATGAGTCTTGTTTTCAATGTTACTCAATTATTCAGTCTATAGGGGGTGGATGTGACAGACTCCCTGATAAAACTTGAAGAGTTTTCTAAACATTCTGATAAGATTATTGGGTGTGGGCCATTAATCCTGGTCAAAATATAGATGTTTCTCCAACTAATGAGAAAAGGTTGGTCCTTCAATTAAGTTACAACTAAGAGCACACAGGATACTCCTAGTAACTGGGTGACAGAGGACCAGCCCCATTCCTCTATAAAAGCAGGCAAGCAGTATTCTGTGGGATAATGAGATCCTTAGAACTCACCTTTTCCCTCATGCCTATGTCCAATGGACAAAGGATGATTTCTTTATTTTCCTTTCCTTTCCCCTCCAACCACAACCCCCCAAAACAGCAATGGCAACTTACATAGCCCATAGCAGTGAGAGACATGTGTTTACAAGTGAAAAGGGAGGCCAAGGACACTGAAGCAGCGGGTTTGAGTAAAACATTAGGTCTAGAGTCAGGAAGACCTGAGATTCAGTCTCAGACACTTAATAGCTGGATGACCCTCAGCAATGGTTATTTAACCTCTGCTTGCCTCAGTTTCCCCAACTATAAAATGGCCATAATAATAGCACCTCATAGGATTTTTGTGAGTCTCAAATGAGTTTTTATTTGTAAAAAGAAAATGCTTAGTACAATGCCTTGCACATAGTAGGTGCTATAGAAACTCTAATTTCCTTCTCTTCCCCTTCTTAAACCCCATCTTCCTGTTGAAAGGAAAATGATTTTTGAATTCTCTAGTCAGCATGATCTCAGAATTTTTAGCAAAGAAAGCAGATTGCTTGAGCAGAAGCAGTTTTGAAAATTTGTAAGTTCAAGAGTTCAACCAATAGACCCTGATGATTTAATGGAGGTAAGTAATAAGATACAGGACTTTCTAATGGTTGGCTGGCTAAGCATCACCACCCTGGGTCACAGCTTCTAACCAACCAAGACCACAAGAGATGCAGAATGCTCTTTGGAGAAAGAAAGAAGAGTAGGGTGAGCATCCTACTTATAGAACAAAAACCAATGAGTTACTTGGGCAGTGCAGGTTCAGCAAGAACTTTAAGTATTTGGCAAGTTCAGAATCATGGGGAGGGGAGGTTGGGGGGAGGAGACAAATCATCTAAACCATATAGTGTTCCTATAAATCTTGGAAAGACTACAAGAATCTGTAGGGGGAAAAGATTCCTTAAGTGATAAGATTGCTCAAAAAACAATCCCAAGTTTAAATGCTTTTTGCAGGGGTGGGGGAAGGGGAGAAACTTATGGTTTGCAGGAGTTATGCTTCTGAAAGTCCATGTGCTTGTGAGTTCTTAGTATCCCAAAACCATGTTGCATGATAAATGCATTGTCGGGAAACTGGCCACGCATATTTTATATAGCCTAGACAAGACCTTTAATTAAATTGTATCTCTAAAACTTTCCCGGTTTGACCGAGATAGGGTAGTAAGCAAAGAAAGACCTTGAAGTAACTTTTCTGGAGCCAGTTTCACCTTAGTCATCTTCAACCCTTTTGGGGAAGTGTTGATAGATTCACAAGTTCCTGATACTTGGGGGAATTGTTTCTTGAGTTTCTCTAAGAAATGTCATAAGAAACATAGAACTTGAGAGGAGGGAGGAACCTTAGAGAATTCTCAAGTTCAATACCTTTATTTTATAGATGAGGAAACGGAAGTCAAAATAAAATGACTAGTCCAAAATCACACAGTTAGTAAGTGGTAAAGGTCAGACATGAAACATGATCTTCTAATTCCAAATCTAGTACTCTTTCCATTACATTATGTAGTCTTCTCAAAGAACAAATATAATTTTAGAGATGAATGGGGGGAGTATTGTTAAGGGGAGGAATCTCATGAGTCATTCCAAATGGAACAAAAGTGTCTCATATTATTGAGATACAGCCAAAGCTTTGCAGGCTTCCTCATTCAGTAATGGTTCCCTTAACCTGGAGAGAATAAGATTGTGAAGAATTCTCCACAGGAGATGCAAGTGCATCACCTTGGCAAAAAGTCTCATCACTCAAATGGTGTTAAGCATATGGCTTCTTGTTAGGGGCTTGTAGCAGACCAAGGTTTCTGGCTTGTCTTGTGAGGGGATGACAGGATGAGGGGTCCTTCCTCTTTGGAACACTTTACTCCCCCAGCTGTCTGCAAACCTTGGCTTAGCTACAAAGAGCTCAGCCAGAATGTCGGGGGTGTGGTCCTCAATGAGCAAATAGGAAACCTGTAGCTGAGAGGCCACACTAACCTGGTAACAATGGAAAATAAAGTGGAAGCTCTCATAATTCCCAGAGAAGCTTGGGAGCCTCTATTTTTTTTCACCATCTCATTTTACTGCTGTTGTAAAGAAAAGGAATTTCTCACTTATCAACAACAAGGGTGGTAAGAAAGTGAACTCACTGCCAAATAAACGTGATTTTCATTTTCCCTAAAAAAGAATTTGAGACTCATAGGATACAAAAGTTTTTCTTTTTATTGAGTTTGGAGTCAGAAGACCTCAGTCATGTGTCTCATTTCTAGATACTTAGTAGCTGTGTGACCTACTAGTCACAGAGCAGAGCAGAACCAGCAAGAAGCAAACCACAGACAGCATCTGAAATCTAATCAATGATGAAGGGAGAGAGAGAAAGGATGGAAGAGTGTACTAATGCTGAGGGAAAGGATTATTTTTAGCCTCAAGAATCTGGTTACAGCAAACCAAACCTTCCAGGGAGGAATTAGAAGAAAGGCTATTTGCTAACATATACCCAAGATTTGGGGAGAGCCTGTTTCAAAAGTTTCAGATGAAGAATAAATGCAAAGAATAGATGGGATGCTGTTGACTCAGATTTTTACAGAAGTCAGTCTAGGAGGAAAATTAAATGAGACATTCTCAGAAAGGCAATGCTAAAGAGACAAAAAAAAATATCCACCAAAAAACAATTCCAATCAAGATGAAAAAAAGAGTTGTTTTAAGAAAAAAGAGCAGAAATTCAACAGCCAACTTAGATTTTAAAAATGTATAGACCTTTTCTGATTCCCCCATCCCAAGTAATACTGCCCTCAACCTATTCTCTATTTATTCTACATATCAGATGCCCCCTTGAAGTCTTAGTATAGTTATAAGGTTTAGTAAACATAAAATATCTACTAATAAATTTAAAACTGCATTCAGACCTTTGAATATCTCATGTAGCCTTTTTATACTTTATATTGCATATATACATGTCACTTCTATCAAAAGAATATAAGTACAAAGACAGTTTCATTTTTGTCTTTCTATCTCCAGTGCCAATCATACACGTTGCCCAGCACCTATTTAAATCCTTAGTGAATATTAGTTGATTGATTGATTTCATTGATTGATTACCACAGTGGGTATATGGGACAAATATTGCTGATAACTTAAACAAAGAGAAAAATCAAAGAAACATAAAATCTAATATGAACTGATGCTGAGCAAAGTAAGTAGAATCAGGACAACAACATACCCAAGAAATATAGTAAGGTAATCGGTTTTTTAAAAAAAAACCACTAAAATGAAGTTTAATATGGGATTATAATGATCCCTCTTGGTTCCATAGAAGAAATGAGAGATGGGAAATGACATTAGAGTGCTGCATATATTGTTGAGTACAGTCACTTTGCCTGTTTTCTTTTTTCTTAACTGTTTTACTTTGTTATAAGGGAAAGATTTGGGGAGGGGTATGTCTATGGAATGACCTTGATATAAAAACAAAATAAAGAATTAAATTTTAAATACCCCTATCCTTGTTTTGACCTCTCACAACTGTCTCCATATGCCAGTGGCAGAGGGGTCAATGGGACTTCTTTCTTTGTGGGAGGAGACTCCCATTATCACTTGCCTGGTCATCAAGGGAGGGGTGTGTTTTTGAATTCCGAAGACTGGAAGAGTTTGGTCAATTATACTTTGAGAGAGCTCCTGGATGCACTTAGGTTATTTCCCACAGTCAACAGAATATGATCAAGAGAAGGAGGGAGGTGGGGTGGATATGGGTTAAAGAAACCATTATGGCAAACAGAATAGAAACGAAAACACTACCAAGTAAATAGCTGAAATTTGGGCATGTCACTCACCATTCAAAAGAACTACATTTTTAGACAACATAATACTCCACTGCAACATTTATTCTGTCTGTAGGATTATTACAGCACAATTTTATCTCTCATCCTCTAAAGTGTCATTTAATTTCTGGAAAATAAAAAGTCACTTTCCATTTCTTTTGCTCTAAAGACTTGGGGTCATGGTGAGTGAATTTTGGGGGGCTCAGTAGTTTGAACAATCACAAACAGCCTTGGATGGTCTTGGTTTCTAGCAAATGTACACATGTACACATATTCTCTTTTACTTTTTCTCAAAAGAAAATGTCCCCCCCCATTAGCTTTATTATAGCCAAGTTAATCAGACTATTTCCACTTCTGTACCTTACTCACTCTGTTGCTCCTATCCATGACAATTTCCCTATATGTCTCCCATAAGGTCCAACCCAAGTTCTTCCAGTACCTGGAGGCGTTCACTGGCTATTCCAGCATACAATGACCTCAGTTCTGAAATTTCAATAACCACTTAAGATATATACAACACAATCATACATCTTTTTTCACTGTTCTCTGTCTTATCTTGTCTCCCTGTTGAATAAAACACACTTCACTTTGCATTTGGTTTTTTAGTCTGTCAAAGAACTCTTAATTATTTTACAATCAATTGGGATGGGGGGGAGAGAGAGAGAGAGAGAGAGAGAGAGAGAGAGAGAGAGAGAGAGAGAGAGAGAGAGACAGAGAGAGACAGAGAGAGAGAGAGAGAGAGAGAGAGAGAGAAAGAGAGAGAGAGAGAGAGAGAGAGAAAGAGAGACAGAGAGAGAGAAAGAAAGAAAGAGAGAAAGAAAGAGAAAGAGACAGAGAAACAGAGAGACAGGGAGAGAGAGACAGAGAGAGAAAGATGGAGGAGAGATGGAAGAGAGGGAGGGAGAGATTGGCCAAGAGTTTCCCTGTTGGATAAGAACTCTCTATTTAAAACAATTTTTCAACTCACATTTACAGCAATCTGTGAAACAAAAGATGAAGAAATTTCAGAGCAACAAAAAAGAACAAAAGCAGTTTTCAGTTATACTCTAAAAACAATAATAAGGTGATCATAATCTAAGGAAGGATGTGGTAATACAGGGTATCCAAAAAAATCTTAGTGCACTTTCAAGGTACTTTAAAAACAAAAAACAACCCAAAAAACACCTTGCACTACAACTTGTGGGACACCCTATATTTAATACTGAGTGAATAATTGTAAATATTTTCTTAGAAAGGCCTGATTCAGCTTCCTGAGTTTTGGATGTGATTGCTGCTTCTTTGGTATCCTCCTCTATTGTTCTTTCCTTCCCTTAAATCCTTTCCCCATCCCGGCAAGAGTTGTGATGGTAATCATTCTGGGGGAAAATGTATGTATAACACACTTTTAAGTTTAATATGTATTAATTATTATTTTCTCTATCATTTTCTTAAGTACAATAAAAAATATCAACATCCTGAGTTATAGTTTGCTTCTGAGATATAAATGCTGTCATTGAAAATTTAACAATGGCTCTGTCCAAATCTGGCTCTAGCATACCCCTGCATTAGGGGTAGTGGTCTCAGATAAACTGAGTTCTAAGAAAGACCTGAACTTAAAAAAGTTAAGGTCTCCCATTGTATCCATGGCCATCTAGTTCTCCTGATCCATATCTTGCCACTGGACCCAGATAACTCTGGAATGGAAAGTGAGGCAGGTGACCCTCATTTAAAGCCAATTCACTTGCATGACATAGCATCACCTCCCTGATGTTATGGCCCTCTTAGAGCACTAAAGATAAACAATCAAGCTAACAACCTATGCATTCAACATTCATCAGATCGTCTTCTTCTGCAAAAATCTCTAAGTCATAAAAGCATACTATAATACTCCCCATCTAAACTACAAATCTCTCCCAGCCACTACAGAGGCAACTTGATGTAATAGATTAAAAAGCTGACATAGAAACCAATAAGCTCTGGGTTCAATTTCTGTTTCTGTGTGTGACTCTTTGTAAATCACTTAGCCCTTCAATGCTTTTTAGACAACCCTCTAAGATGATAAGATGCAAAGAAGTTGTTACCATGAATTTATAGAGGGAATTTCCTTACTTGAGAATTCTTTTTACCAATGATCCAGTCCAGATCTGTATAGTGTTCCTCTTTTCACTCTAAGCTATGTTGTAAGCAGAAGGCTGTTAAACCCTGCTGTGACTGAAACTGTTAAAAAAAATACTTCATTTCATTCTTTTTGTGGTGGAAAAGAAGTGGAAATTGAAATGATACCCATCAATTGGGGAATGGCTTAACAAGTTGTAGTGTATGATTGTGATGAAATACTATTGGGATACAAGAAATGATAAGCAGGATGATTTCAGAAAAACCTGGAAAGACTTACATGAACTGATGCAAAGTGAGACAGGAAAATATTGTACACAGTAGTAACACCATTGTACAATGATCAATTCTGAAAGACTTTAACTATTTTCATCAGTACAATGATCCAATTCAATTCAAAAGAACTTATGAGGGAAAAACTACTAAACTCCAAAGAAAGAACTGATAGAGTCTGAAGACAAATTGAAGTATACAATTTTTAAATTTTTCTTGTTTTGTTTGTTTTCTTTTGTAATATGACTAATAGGGTTTGCTTGACTGCACATGTATAAACTTTAGCAAATTGCTTGCTGTCTTAGGGAAGGAGGAAGGGATAGAAGGAGAGAGGGAGAGATAGAATTTGGAACTCAAAAGTTTAAAAAATGTTAAAGTTGTTTTTACATGTAATTTTTAAAATAGTAATAAATTAGAAAAAAATACCGGATTTCTCCTGCATTACACACAGTGAGACAGACAAATGGATGGATAGAGGGATAGACAATAAGTAGGTAGATAGATGATAGGGGATAGATAGATAGTAGAAAGAGATGCCCACAGGGAGATAGTTGGATGGTAGAGAAATAAATAGGTTAAAGTATATAGATGATTGAGATGTACAAAAAGTTCAAAAGACATAGTTTCTGTGTAACCACTTTATTAATTATGCTGGCAAGTAATTAATAAAATGATGATTGTTTGACTATCTCTCCCAAATCTAAGACACATCATGGCTTGATATTTTTACTTCCTTGGAAGAGTGTGTGTTTTCAACAGGCAGCAATCAGCTTTGATTGGTAAACAGCTAATGAGAAGAAGGAATATTACAACGAGAGGTGGACCTATTCTAAAGAGGGATGGGGAGAAGTCACTCTGATCATTCAGACCTGTCTGACTAGAATACAATGAGTTGGATTTCAGCCAGAATAGTTTTCTTTATAAGGTTTTTTTAGCTCCACTTAGATTAGATGGTCTAGACAGAGTGAATTTGGGGGCAAGGTAAGAAATCTTCTTAAAAGACTGGATTTTGAAAGAATAGGAAAAAAGAAAAAAAAAAAAACCTGGATCTCCCCAATAATTGATTTACATATATATATATATATATATATATATATATATATATATATATATATATATATATATATATATATATATATAATTCCCCTCATGATAGATAAAAACAGGAATATAAATAGATGGATAATAGAGAGAGAGAGAGATATGAAGGTAGATAGAGGGATAAATAAATAATATGTGGATAGATAGGTTAAAAATAAGTAATAAATGGTAAGTCATTTATTATGTTCTTACTATGTGCTAGATCCTTGCTAAACAATGGGGATACTAAAACAAGACAATAAGACAGTCCTTATTTCAAGGAATTTATATTCTAATAGGAGAAGATGAAACATAAAAAGGCATCTGGGAAGTGGAGAAAGATGAGTAGAAGGTCTGAAGGAGACAAAGCTCCTCCAGAAAGCAAAGCAATCAGTGAAGAAATAGAATAGACCAGAAAGTAAGATGAAAGTGAATTGAGCCAGGAGCCAGAGCCTTTTAAGATGGACATTTGCAGGCAGGGGTTCATCAATCAGCCAGAAGTACAGTATTCCTTAAAGTGGGTGGGGGAGATTTAGAGGTCACTGATAGCTCCAGGTACAATCCCAGGTCCTTCTTAATCCTATATGAAATTTTATTTGATCTTCAGTTGAACAAAAACAACAACAAAAAGACTACCAAGATCCTGTGTGGATCCAAATGATTTCTTCCCACCCTATTCCCAACCAGAAATTATATATGACCCAAGACTCCAAATCTCACTTTTTTCTCCAAATGTTACTTCAAAACCAGCTCTTTCTTTCATGACTCTCACTGACATGGCCTCTCCTTAAGGAATTGATTTTTCCCCTTTAAATCGGCTGAAAAATTTCCTCACCTTGGAGACTCAAGGCACTTGTATCTCAGCTGGCCTGATTTACATATGGTCCATATTGATTGCACAGCTAAGGTCCTTTTGAGAGCCTCAAACCTCCTTTAGGCAGAAATCACATTGCTGCAAATACTCCAAGTTATCAGAAATAATGGTAGAAACTACTGGTTTATTTTCATTGTTACAATTAATAATAATTATCTGTTGTGGATTATGTTCCAAAGTGCCTTTGGGGCTTTCTTTTTTAGGGGAAGGATATAAATAAGTAAAAAGGAGACTTCAAGAGAAACATCACCAAAATCAATGGAATTTTAAATGAGACAAAGAAAAGTTGTCAGAGGAGAAGACTCTTGAATCCATGATTTATTCCAATAGGAATTGATCTCAATCCATCTGAGATTCATGTTAATTAAATTCAGTAAGCCTATATTGAGCATATACTAGTGGATAAAACATAAGACTTGGAGTAAAGAAGAACTGTGTTCAAATCCCTTCCTCTCTGAACAATTATTATCTGGTCATATCTTCAATTGTGTTCATCTCTTTGTGACCCCATTTTGATGTTTTCTTGCCAAAGATATTAAGAGTGATTTATCATCTTTTTTCTCCAGCTCATTTTACAGATGAGGAACTGAGGCAAACTGGGTTAAGTGACTTGTCCAGGGTCACACAGCTGAGGCCAGATTTGACCTCAGAAACATGAGTTTTCCTAACTCCAGCTGCCCAATATCTGTACTACTCTAAGGATGTCAGTTCACTTCTCTTTGCCCCATTTCCTTATTTTTTTAAATGAGGGAAGTTAGACTGGATGATTAATAAGGTGCCTTCCGATGCTTAATCTATATCTATACAATTCTACTCTGTAACTGCCTCTTTTCTAGATATCGTAGGAGAGACTAAACAACTGAAAAACTGAATCTTTGTACAAATGGGATTTACCGTCTCACTGGAAGAAGACACAGGAAGACAGTACCTGCACTTGAGAAGCAGATTTAGCACTGTTCTCTAGGCTCACCCTTTTTCAATGCACATTCATCTCAAAGTCTATATAGATAATAGTACAGGGGCAGCTAGGTGGCGCAGTGGATAGAGAACCAGCCTTGAATTCAGGAAGACCCGAGTTCAAATCTGGTCTCAGACACTTAACACTTCCTAGCTGTGTGACCCTGGGGGGAAAAAAAAAAAAAGATAATAGTACAAGAAAACAATAGGTAGTAATAGAAAGTGACCTGTACTAGGAGATTCACAATCTAAGACAAGTCATTTTCTTTCAGTTTCCCCATTTGTAAATAAGAGGATCCATTGATGGTAGATACAGAGGAAATGTGAAGATGTGACCCATATTGCCCCACCTGTATTGTAAAAGGAATACTCAGCTAGACATAAAAGAGCTTGGATTTGAAGTGGTAGAAAAATGGGTGTCCACTGAAACTTTTTGAGCAAAAAAATGACATGATGAAATTGTGTTTGATAAAGATTAATTTGCCAACAGTTTGCAAAATGGATGGGAGTAGCAGGCAACTAGAGATATGGCATAAGTTTGAAGGTTACTGCGATAGTTCATGGTATGGACTGGGATGCTATCCATGAGAATGAAGAAATAGTTATAACTGGAAAAGGTATTGCAAAGCAAGGATGAATAGAATTGGATAAAGTATTAAATCTAATAATAGCTAACATTTATGTTGGTCCCATTCAATCATGTCTGACTCTTCCTGACCCCATGGACTATATACATTCTATTCTCCACTATCTCCCAAATGCTGTCCAAGCTCATGTTCATTGTTTCTATGCCCTCATCTATCCATCTCATTATCTACTGTCCCCTTTTCCTTTGGCCTTCAATTTTTCTCACTTTCAGGGTCTTTTCCAATAAATTCCATCTTTTTTTTAATAGGGCCAAAGTATTTAAGCTTTAGCTTCAATATTTTACCTTCCAGAGAATATCCTAAATTAATTTCTTTTAAGTATTGACTGATGTTTATTTCTGTGCTAAGAAACTCTCAAAAGTTTTCTCTAGCATCACAATCTGAAAGGATTACTACATGGAGTTCCTACAGAGGAATTTGAAATCAAGTCTTCCCATCTGCTTCTCCATCTGTTGCCACTATGAAGGTGCCTCAGTTCAGATCATCCCACCCATCCTCTCCCTTTGTTGCCCTGGTGACAAAATTGAGACCAGATAAGTTACATGACTTGCTTTGAGATCACATAGTAGCTGAAGTGGGAATTAAACCCACCTCCTTTGACTCTAGTCAGAACTCCCTAGCATAAGAATTTAGTGAGGTTATTTCATGGGGATGCTTTGTTTTCTTTTACATTACAGCAACAAAAATGGCTGTTTCCTATAAAGCCCTCTTTTATGACATCCTAGGGTCCAATGGGCTCTAGATTGTCCATTGAGGTTCAGGAAATCATGTGAGAATTATCCTTCCCCAAGGCCCTTACCTTGGCAGGCATAACCTGCTGGCCCACTCTCTCCTCTCAGGAGGTTTTCCAGTGACATTAACTTAATTGTTCGATTTTATGCTTTAGTACTGTGGCTGAAAGGCCATTAGAGCTGCTGTTTCACAGCTAATAGTCAGTTAAATACAATAACATCTAGAGGGAGGCTTTTTTCCTTTCTGGGAGTCAAAGGACCTTTGGGTCCTGGTTCTTTATTGCCCCCCCTTCCAAGGAACTCAGATAACAAAAGCCCACCTACATTTATTCAGAAAAAAATAAATGCTGGAGTGCCAACAAATTCAGTCATTTTTCTTCATTTCCTTTTTTAAAATACCTATGCACCCATGTAGAGTCACAAGAATAAATTAAGCCACAACTCCCCCCACTCCAGCATGCACATTTTAAGGATAAAAATAAGTTTCTGACTCTTTTTGAAATGTGGCTTAAATGGGAAAGCTAGAGTGGGCTGCAATTTGGATGCTGTGGACCTTCCCATTGAAGCCCATCACCCCAAACGTGGGTATGCACATAGCTCAGCTTTTATTTTTACTTTGAAATGCTAATAAAGGAATCCTCCATGGAGGCTAAAAACACCTGCGTTTTATCATTAGATTGCACTGGAACCACATTTGCTCTCCCAAGGCTACACTTGACCAGTATTGATCATTACGAGGTGTTTTTTATATATTCCATGCAGCAACTATCCCAGGGTACATTTATCTGTCCATTAAAGAATGAAAATGACAGTGTTTTGCTGGGGGGAGAGGAGGAGGATGTTTAAAACGCGCTTTCCTACATAATCCAGAATAGCAAGTACAACACTTAGAACAATCAACTAATTTATATATAATGGTAAACTGAGGACCAGACCCTCTCACTCTTCCCAGCCATCCTTTTCACTCAATACAGCTAAATATAATTGCTTTATTTTGTTTCATTTTTTTTAACCCTTTTGTACTTTGTTTTTTCTGCATTTGAAAATGGCATATTTCTCCAGGACTATTGTCTTTGTGTCTATGTGCCTACAGATGACAAATCCATGGGAAAATAGTGTGATGGGGTCAAGAAGATCAGAGAACCTCAGGTCTCAAGTTGGAAATGATCTTAGAGTGAATTCTTCTAGTCCAACCTCTCCATTTTTGAGATGAGAAAACTAAGACTGAAAGGTTAAGAGTCTTGCCTAAGTGAACATGGTTTTTCAGAGATGTCAGAATTTGAACTCATCTCACAATCCACATTCAGTACTCCAAGTTGATTGCACCATTGTGTCTGTCTCCCAATATAACTCAAATTTTGATGTCAGAAGTCCTGGGATTAGACCCTACTCTTCCACTACTGACCTTTGATAGGTCATTTACTGTAAAGGGCTGAAACTCTGAATAGGTGCACTGGAATCAGACAACCAAGCACTTAAGGCTAATTATCTATTGGACAATACTCTATTAGCTGATGGTTGGGAAATGGTCCTTCCTACTATTCTGTGTTGGCTTGATCTTTTGGTGTATACAGAGAATTGTAGGAGGGATTAGGGAGTGGATTAAGACAAGCCAGTGTCACTTTGGAGGGGAATGAGGAGAGAGGAGGTTAGTGGCAAGCCTTGTGGAGGTTTGTCTGTTTCCTTTACTTCTCCTCCTAAAGACCAAGGACTTTTGCTGATCCTGACTCTGGCTGATCCTGAGGTCAACAGGGAGCTAACCTTGATGTCACATTTGGTGCCCAAGGACCCTAATTTCATTGAAAATGTCACTGGTGACCAGGAAATAGGATGAGTATTTTAACAGACAAATAGGGAACTTATTTTGTTAAGGACTACACTAGTAAACTTTTCTAGCTAAAATGAGGCAGATATTAGGAAAAAATTTCCCACCACAATGGGGCGCTATAGAAAACATACTCAAGTTGATCAAGGGTCAAGGCTTACTTATAACTTGGGAGCAGATCAGTGGACTCTTGGGTACATTAGAATGCATATCCCCTTGGTTCTTAAAGGAAGAAGATATAGGGACAGCTAATTGGAAACTAGTAGGAGATCAACTATGTGAATATTATAATGATAATGATTCTGATTCAATTTTCAAAGAAACATTCTATATATACAACATAATACAATTGGACTTAAAGAATCCCACAAGTTATAGAAAAAAGAAAAGTTTTAAGAACAGCCAGATGAGGAAGTGTGAAGAAAAAGAGGAAGACAAAGGGCAGATTAATGACAATATCACCAGAGGGCATGAGGATTTAAGTGAAGTTGAAGGGCATGGTGATTCTTGCTCTCACAAGGCAGCTTCAACCCCGCCTAAACCACAACTGGTTCTTGACACGCCCCCATCAACTCCACCTTCTGGAATGGATGGAAGAGTAATAGTGGGAGGGGTAGTGATATCACCAGCACCCCCTCCTATGACTAGATTACAAAAGGCACTACCTAAAGCCACAGAAGAAAGGCAGGGTTTAGCTGATTTGAGAATAGAAATGTATCCTGTGATTCAACAGTTTAACTCTTCAGGTCAAGAAAGTAGAAGATACACTCCTTTTGATATAGACATCCTCAAAGACCTGAAAAAGGCTTGCTCTCTTTATGGGCTACATCAGCTTATGCTAAGATGTTATTATAGAATTTGGCTTATGAAATCTTAACCCCTAAGGACTGGAAATCTATAGCAAAGACATGCTTAGAGTCTGGACAAAACTTGTTGTGGTTTTCTGAATATAGTGAGCGCTGTAGGACACAAGCCCAATGAAATAGTCAAAGTAGAGTTAATATTCTAATCACCTATGACCAACTAACAGGTGTAGGTTCTTATGCAGACATTTCAGTACAGATTAATTGCCCCATAACAGTATATAAGCAAATTGCTGCTGTTGCTAGCAAATCATGGGGTTTTCTCCCCAGTAAACACATCAAGGGTGAAGTCTTCACAAAAATAGCACAAGGTCAAATAAATCCTTTGCTGATTTTGTGGGACATTTGCAGACAGCTATCATATGGACTAATGGTGAAAATGCAGTAAAAGACATTATGATAAGGCAACTTGCTAAAGAAAATCCTAATGAGGTTTGTAGAAAAATTATACTAGGACTATACAAGGATGCTCCTTTAGAGGAGATCATAAGACTCTGTGTCATAGTGGGCACAAATACTTTTTATGGTGCAGACTTCCCAAGATCCAAACATGGTTTCAATGCTTTCAAAATGGTTTCAAAGTAGGGCAAAACCCCATGTTCAAAATGCAACAGAGGCTTCCATTGGGCATCAGAATGTAGGCTGGTTCAGGGAAAAGGGATGGGGGGCTCAGCCCCAGGGCCCAAGGAAAAAAATACTTGGGTCATGATGCTAGCCAATGCTACACTTAGAAAGTGCCTAGAAATTCAGTACACAGACATGACCAATCAGCCAGGAAGCCATCTGATGGGAGAAAGGAATTACACAATCAATCATCCAGGAAGCAACCTGATGGGAGAAAGGGATTACAATTGGGGAGAATAGACCTGTATGCAGCTGGGACAACTGAGATACCCCTGGAGAGGTGAAATCTGTTCCTTTCCAGCCTATGGATCCCTTGCCTCTAGGCACAGTAGGCTTGACCATTTCACCTCCTGAAAGTACTTGCAAAACAGGGTTCATCCATACACTGATGTGGGAAACTGGAGAAAGTGTAGATAATATTCTAGTCACTAATACAGGTAGACAATGTGTGACTTATCAACCAGGAGAAGTAGTAGCATCAGGTTTATTGACACAGATTCCTAATAAGCAATCTGGTGATAGTTGCCCAGATTCTGACTCCAAACAACAAAATCTAGGATTATACTGGACAGCAGCCATGACAGCTGACCAATTTATGCTCACTATCTATATAAATGCCATACCATTAGAAGGATTGGTAGGCACTGGTGCAGATCATACAGTTATTAAAGGTGCCAACTGGCCCAGTCACTGGCCAAAGATTAAGGCAGACACCTACATGTATGGCGTAGGAGGATCAATATCAGCTGAAGTTAGTGCTACCCCTTTGAGACGGACTTTTGAAGACAAAACATGAGTTTTTACTCCTTTTATAGTTGAAAAAATCCCCATCAATCTGTGGGGAAGATATATTTTACAACAATTAGGATTAAAAATGAGTACTTCAGTTTTTTTAGGCAGGGCTGCTGGTGAAGGCCTGCCAACACTTTCACCTGTTCCTATCCAATGGAAAACTGATATACCAGTGTGGATAGAACAGTGGCCCTTAGCTAACGCTAAAATTCAGGCCTATTTTATTGGCCATAGCTCCAAATTTTACACACGAGTCTCCATTAAAGATAACCAAACTATTACATAATTGGTGATGGATTCTTAAAGAAAAAGTTTCTAAAGTTCCTCTTAAAGGACCAACTATCTTTACAGATGCATCCAAACATAAAATTTGAACTGTATACTCTTGTGACTTAACTATAGAGTAGTCAGAACTCCTTTTCAGTCCACTCAGCAGAATGAATTGTATGCAATCATTCTAGCTCTTATTTATTATCCAGGAGATATAAATATAATTTCTGATTTGGCCTATTGAGTAGGTGTGGTACAAAGAATTGCCATAGACCAAATAAAATTTGTAGCCTCTAATATATATCAGCTCTTTAAGGAACTTCAAGAGCAAGTGAGAAAGCATCCAGGTAAGATTTATATCTTGCATGTCCACTCTCATAGTGGATTTCCAGGTCCTATTTTTGAGGGTAATTTAAAGGCAGATAGCCCTCTATCCATGTTGGCCTATACTCCTTTATTTCAAGAAGCCCAAGAATCTCATTTTAAATATCATCAGGCCACTCGAGCTTTATGTTTACAATTTGGAATAATAAGAGAAGAAGCTAGGAGCATAGTAAAAGCCTGTACAGCTTGCATTCCTTTCCACGCTCCTACACTTCTTCCAGGGAAGAACCCTCATGGTTTGAGACCTAATGAAATCTGGCAAATGTATGTGATCCATTATAAATCTTTTGGTCGTCTGTCTTTTATCCATGTTGTGGTAGACACCTTTTCAGGATTCACTTTTGCAAAACAGCAACAAAAGAGACAGCCTGAGAGGTCACTGAATTCCTTATATAAGCATTTGCAATTATGGGTATGCCACAAGAAATAAAAACAGATAATGGACTTGCATATACTTCTAAACATTGTGCACAGTATACCCTTTAATCCTCAAGGACAGGCAATAGTAGAGAGGAGAAACAGAGACATTAAGACGCTCCTCCAAAAACAGAAGAAAGGGGGAGCCACAGATAACCCTAGAGAACTTCTAAATCTAGCTCTTTATACTATTAACTTCTTGATTTTTGACAAAGATGCACTGGCTCCAACAGACAGGTTTTATAACCCACTGGAAGGGCAGTGTCCAGTGTAAGCAGCTCCATTATCTTTAGATAATCGCCAGGTGATGTGGAGAGACCCGGAAAGTGGTGAATGGAAGGGACCAGATAGGTTAACTGCTTGGGGGAGAGGGTTTGCTTGTATCTCCACAGATGGAGAAGGAATCAGATGGATGCCAAAGAGCCGTATTTGCCTTGTCTATTGGAAAGAGAATGAGCAGACCCTGGAAATGAAGGAGAAGTCCCAAGAAACATTGGGTGGTTCCATCACTGACTATGCCCACCACTGATAGAGCTTGACAGTTATGGCATTTGACTCATGGACATCAAAAATTGTTGGACTTCAAAACCCTCAGGAATCATTGGGATCCCTGAGATATGAAAATATTGTTATAGGACTTGAAAACCCTCAGGAATCATTGGATTCTCTGAAATATGATAAGACTGTTGTAGGACTTGAAATCCTTCAGGAATCATTGGATTCTCTGAGACATAACAAGACTGTTGTAGGACTTGAAATCCCTCAGGAATCATTGGATTCTCTGAGAAATAAGACTGTTGCAGGACTTCAAATACTTCCAGGAATCATTGGATTCCTTGACACATGAAGCAATGGACAGCAGATTGATTTTGGACTATCTCTTGGTTACTGAAGAAGGCATATGTGTGACTGATGTTTACATACCCTCCTTCTAGGACTTCTGGAAATCTTTTACAACATCATGTTGATTCATGTTGTTTGTTATATCACTACTTGCATGTACAATTCATGTTTGTTTCACCACATTGAGCCTGCGCCAGCTATGGGGAGACTCATCACTAATAACCTGTGCATTATTGCTATATGCTTGTGTAATACCTCCCATGGCGATGGGTTTGTGCAAATCTGTTTCTAATAAGACCCTTCAGCCCAGAAACCCGCCAGCAATCCCTACTTGCCTTTGGTGCTTTTCATCTCTCTTCCTGAGAAGTCAGGGAGGGCATGATCACCTCCTTTTTGGGGTGCTCACCTCCCTGAGAAGTCAGGGATGGTGTGACCACTTTCTTCTAAAACAAAAGAAAGTGGGAGATATAAAGGGCTGAAACTCTGAATAGGTGCACTGGAATCAGACAACCAAGCACTTAAGGCTAATTACCTATTGGACAATCCTCTATTAGCATATGCTTGGAAAATGGCCCTTCTCACTATTCTGTGATGGCTAGATCTTTTGGTGTATACAGAGAATTGTAGGAGGGATTAGGGGGTGGAGTAAGACAAGCCAGAGTCACTTTGGAGGATGACAAGGAGAAAGGAGGTTGGTGGCAAGCCTTGTGGACGTTTGTCTGTCTCCTTTACTTCTCCCCCTAAAGACCAAGGACTTTTGCTGATCCTGACTCTGGCTGATCCTGAGGTCAACAGGGAGCTAACCCGGACATCACAATTTACTCCCTCTGACCTCAATTTCCTCATCTGAAAATTAGGGGATTATACTCTAAGGCCCTTTTCACCTCTAAATATATGCTTTTATGATAAGAACTATCCAAAGATGTTAGTTTTTGTGCAGCAGCTATTTGCAGAATCTATTTTTTGATTGTAACTGACTCACAGAACAAAGGTGATCTACCAGCTATAACTTAAGATGCTAATGACAATGGATCGATAACCCAGTCCTTTAATTCCCCAACTCTTTGTTTGTGATGGCCAAAAAAAAAAAAAAAAAAAAAAATGAAGGGGAATTTAATGTGGGGAATGGCTGGACAAATTATGTCATAAGGATGCAATAAAATATAAATGTACTGTAAGAAATATGAAAGGGATATCTGACCAGAAGTGCAACTAAAACAATAACACCAATGGATTGACAAAACAGCTTTGAAAGACTGAAAAACCCTGATCAATATAAAGATCACCAATTATTCTAGAGGATTAATAATGAAGCTTGCTATCCATCTCCTCAGAGAGGTGATGCACACAAGATAAGACATATTTTAAGGTACTAGAACATATTTGCTTGACTATAAATATTTGTTATCAATAGTGAGGGATTATGAGATAGATAGAAAATAGATTACTATTAATTTTCTAATTTAATTTAATTTCTATTTCTATTTTAATTTCTTTTTTTATTCCATTTAAAGTTTTGAATTGTCTCCCTCCCTCCATACCCTACACATATATGTGTGTATATATATATATGTGTGTATGTGTGTGTGTGTATAGAATGTACAACACACACACACACACACACATATATGAAATCATACTACACATACTTCTATTTATCATGTTTCCCCCCCCTGGAGGTGGATAACAAATTCTTTTATAGGTCCTTAGTAGCTAATTTGGGTATTTGTAATACTTAGAATAACTTACACATTCTATATTATTATTAATTGAAAAAATATTCTTTTGGGGAAAAAAAGCATGCTGACTTTATTTGTTTTTTTTTTTTCTTTCTTTGACAATTTGCATATCACTAGTAGATGTGTTCCAAGTAGCCAAAATGGGTCCTTGTTTTCACTTCAGTATTGTCAATGAACATCTTTTTTGTTGTTTAAATACATCAGAAAAGCAGTAGCCTTATTCTATGAAAATTACTTACACTCTTCATCTGTAAAGTAAGGATAATAATAGCACCCATATCCAGTTGTTATGAAGATCGAATAAGAAAATATTAATTATAGTTAATTACTACAATTAATTAATTTGTGTCTGATTATTTTGAACTCATTAATTTGTGTTCATCAATTTGCAGATACTGATGTTATATAAATGTTAATTACTACTACTATTATCAACCATTAAATACCATTAAAGCATAATAAATACTAGTGACCAAGTTTCTTTTTTCTTTTTCTTTCTTTTTTTTTTTTTTTTTAAACAGGTTTAATTGAACTTACCTGATTCTTTTAGAGTAAACAAAAAGGACTTCCTTGTCATTGGCTGGTACCTGATCACTGGCCAATTTTTGTGAAGTTTTTTAGTGGTCAGTGATGGTATGTTCCCTTTATGAAATGATCAGAGATCTTTGTAAATATGTGATAGGTGTGTTTCAGAATACCATCAAAAACTAACATAATTCACAGATTAATGTCTTCATGATTTGGGATGATATTTTGTGTTCATTGAGTTGAATGAATTTCCTAGATGTCAGTAAATGTATCCAGGTCCCCATTTCTAAATACCTTATGTCATGCTAAAGCAGGCTATGAAATAATTCAGTTAAATTATATAATGATTGGGGACATGAATAACCATTATACCTTATTGGGGAAAACTTTAAGTCTTAGTTAGCATCATTCACTGTAGCTTAAAATATTTTTTTTAATTAGAAAGGATTCTACTCCCTTCTCTATTCACCTAAAAAAGAATCTGGGACTAGCCAAATATTCTACATGACTGGGCTTAGATAACATCTCCTGGTTGTTTTCAGAACTGTAATTAAGTTTCTGAAGGAAAAACAAAAGGCTTGAAGGAAAGTTTCACTCAGCCTCTTTCTCAGAGACAATTTGAGTATTCTAAGAATTTCTAGCCTCTCAAGCCAACCTTTCACAACTCCCAGGAAGGATTTCAAATACCACTACAGGTACTAAAAGCCAAATGCTACAATAATTCCAAAACTAAAAGGATGCCTGATTTAAAAAAAAAAATTGTAATACAGTCTTCTTTAAAATCTCTCTTCCCTAAAACAAGTGACTATGGCACAACAGCAAGACTCTGTATTAGACTAATGATTAACAAGTAGGCTCTGTCCCAGCTGCTAGGTTAGAATGTCACATCCCACTGAGGGAGAATCACCTCTGTGAATATTAACAAGCACAATGAATGGAGATCCAGACATTCATTTCAGCACCAAATTAGACTATGGAAATAGAAACTGAAAACCATGCAAATATTTACCTTCGGGGATTTCTCCAAGAGATCTCTACGGGAATAAAAAAAATTGTGACAAAAGTTTACTAAGAAATGATTTCTAACAAACACATCTAAAGACATATCAGCATTTCATTAAACAGACTTTCTTGATGGTTGTAGATTGTTGTAAATATGACTAGAAAACCACAACCTTAATTTTCAGATGCATGGAGATGACAGAAATGGGATGCCAGATCTCCACTTCCCAAACCAAGTCCTTTTAGAAAAGACTTCTTGCAGCACAAGATTTGTGAAGGATTGAGTCGACTTTATCGTCATATGCATCCTACACAAAATTAGTGCCCAGGGATGCTGGCCTGGGTATTGGGAATACAAATGAATAAAGCCATCCCCAGTGACAAGGAACTTATATGTTAAGGGAGAACAATTGCATATGTAAATATACACAAGGGTACTGCATTGGTGCTAAGGTTACAAAGACAAAAGTGAAATAGTTCCTGCCCTCAGGGAGCCCCAGAACTTATTAGAGATTTATAAATATTTATTGATTGATCATCTGGTGCATAGTCAAATTTATTGAAATAGAATTGATTTGTTATTGAGGGTTTTTTTTTTTTGTCTAGATCTGTTATTTAATTGGTGTCAAGTATTCCCAGTATGAAAACTCACTCCACTGATACAGATTAGCAAAGTCTTCTATAGTTTATAGTCTTACCAAGTTGCTTACCAAGCAATTAAGTGTCTTATCGATGGTTACATAGTGCTAATGCCCATATATCAGAGACAGGATTTGAACTTAGGACTTCCTGAGATTTCTTTTTTTCTTTTATGGTTTCTTTCTTAATGGATCATTGTAAATATAACAAGAAAAGCTTCCTTACTTCCCTTCTTTCTTTTTTCTTCCTTCCTTCTTTTTTTCTTTTTTTCTTTTTTCTTCCTTCCTTCATTTCTTTCTTTCTTAATGGTTGTGAATCATTTAAATATAACTAGAAGACCTTCCTTCTTTCTTTTTTTTCTTCCTTCCTTCCTTTTTTTCCTTCCTTTCTTTCTTCCTTCCTTGCTTCACTGCACAACCTAGCGGCCCCACTTGATGTTTCTAAGCCCAATCCTCTCAGCCTAAAACCCACTACTTCACTGTGTCCAAATTAAAAAGCCCAAAATGAAAGATGGCTTCCAAATGGCATTTCCCTTGAATCTAAGAAATAGTGAAAAACAGAAAATGGACTCAGAGTCCAAGCTGGAAAAAGCTTAGCTAGAGACAAAGGCATAGGAAGTCACTCTTATGTATGACTTACCTCTCTGAGGTTTCCATTCATTTGTGACCATTTTAATCTGATTCAAGCAGTATAGAAATGTTTGAGGAAAAACATTGTATATTTTATTCTAATTCTTTAAATAGACTCTATTTTCTGAGAAGGCCTTAGCTTAATAATCACTCCATTTAGTATTTTATGTGTTTATAAAGAGCTTTTACAAACATAATTGTATCCTTCTACAATCTAGGTGGAAGGCCACAGAGAATTTAATAGCCCCATTTTGAGATAAAGAGATAGAAACTCAGGTGAGGTGATAGCTGGTAAATATTTGTGTTGTCTTGGGTCTCCAGACCCCTGATCTCCAGCTATATCTACCATTCTTCTCTAAATCTTAGGGAAGTATGAGCTTCTGTAACACATTAGATCTGTTACACATTAGATCTACATTAGCACAGAGTCAGAACTGTCCTCACCCTTGTGAATCAGACATGATAGCTTTTTATTTGTTCCCATCCTACAAAAGTTAGATTTATGGGTACAATCAATAAGTCAGTAAATATTTATTAGGTGCTTACTATTTGCCAAGCACTGTGCTAAAGGATACAAAGAAAAGAGAAAGACAGTCATTGCCCTTGAAGAGCTTACAATCAATCAATCAACAGTGAAAACAAGCTACATACAGCAAAAATAGGAGATAATGATTAGAGAGAAGCACTAGAATTAAAGGGGTTAGGAAAGGTGAAGGAAGATGAGATTTTAGCTGGGACTTTGAAAGAAGGCAAGGAAGCCAGAAAGAAGAATATACTCTGCTGTGATCACTATCGCAGAGCTATATCACCTACATGTCCCTCTCAGGGTTCTAATGGAACTCCTAACAGGTCAGGTTATCTTTTCTCTAATGCCATTGTCTCAAGCCCCCATTCCAACTGTCTCTCCTCCTTGAATGTCATCCACTAGTCACTAGTGCCCCAGTTCCATGTAACCAATTAGCATTAATTAGCTTTTACAAAGGGATATTTTATGATGATTAAGTAATAACAAACATCCATATTTCTCCTTCCCCAAAACACCTCAGGGGCACACTTTTCCCTATCCCATCTTAGTATTTGGGGAGAGTAGGCTCAGATCTAGCAGAGTTTCTATATGGTATTGATCTTATCAAGTTCTCAGACAAATGGGTAATTGATACCAGATTTCTTCTTCTCACCTATTCAAAGGTCACTCCTTGCTCCCTGAGCTAGCTGCAAAACCCATTATGTTCTCAAATCCTGGATTCCAGGATACCTGGATGATCAGGTGCCCAGACAACCCACTCTTCTGATCTTTTGGAATTCCCAAGTCCAAGAACCGAGATCTAACCAAGAGAGACTGAAGCTGGCTGATGCCTTTGGAAGTTACCTACAGTCTCAGATCTGTAATTGCAGGCAAAGAGGCTGCTGTCCCCTATGTGGACAACAGGCCCAAACCCCATTATAGGCTGTCTGTGGACTACACCATAGTCTCTCCAAGGCAGTCTCATGATGCTTCATCACAATTTTCTTGGGAACAAATTTCCTGGCTTCCTCCACATGGGACTTTGAAATAGCAACATATTGGCCAGGAGCCAGTTCCCCCTGCTATAGGATTTTGAGCTGTAAAATGTGGTTAGAGATAATCTAAGCCAGCCATTTCATTTTACACATATCAGATTTAGATTGAAACAGATCACATATGTGGATGTTCCCCTTAAAGTTTGAGGAAGAGTTTAAAGAATCTTAGTTTTCTCAGTGAGAGACAGAGAGACAGAGACACAGAGATAGGCAGACAGTGACGAAAAGAGAAAAGAGATAAGGAGACAAAAATAGAAACAGAAAGAAAGTAGAATCACACTCTGAAAGTCTATTCAGTAAATCTGCTTTCTTGGTTTAGTGGCCAATCATCACTGCCACAGACTCCAGTACTAGGACCATGGGAACAAATTAAGAGGTTCTTGTCATACATTTAGCAAGAGGTCCATCCACCAGAAGGCTCCTGAACATATACCCATCTCCTTGATATGTGTCCCAGGAAGAATATAAGTATCACCAGAAGTAGTCAGGGACTTCCTGCCAAGTCTATTAGGTATGCTCCATGGGGCATGCTCCAATCTAACTCCCTCAAATGAAGATGAGGAAACCAAAATCCAAAGATATTAAATGGCATGCCCAATGTCATCCAGTTATTTGAACCAACACACACAATTACCATAGACCAGCTCACTGTTGAGAGCATACTTTCAATAATAGTTCTTGACTTGTAACTTATTCCCCAAAAGAAAAGGAATCCTTGTGTTCAATACTCTCTGCCTGCTGCCAAACCTTT
Organism: Sminthopsis crassicaudata; assembly: GCF_048593235.1. Lineage (NCBI taxonomy): Eukaryota > Metazoa > Chordata > Mammalia > Dasyuromorphia > Dasyuridae > Sminthopsis > Sminthopsis crassicaudata. The sequence continues at coordinate 440,607,206 of NC_133619.1, forward strand.
GCGGAGCCAAATTCTGGCTATGAGTGACCAGTGTGTAATGATAAGTAGTTTTCTAATAGATTTTAGAACTGGAAGGACTAATGACAGTGCTAGAACTAGGTTCACCTACAAAAGGATTGTTATACCCTCCCTCTGCCCTTTTCACACTTTTCCATAATGTTGAACAAATTTTGCTGTGGAACTCAGGATAAGGGTAGGTATTGTGACTGACATCTCATCATTCTGTCCTCAGGAGGTAATCAGATGGGAGCAGTAGTGGATAGAGGCTGATCCTGAAATCAGGAATACCTAAGTTCAAATACATAAGTATTTACTAGCAGTGTGTCCCTGAACAAGTCACAATTTCTGCCTCAGTTTCTCCAACTGCAAAATGGGGATAATAATGGAATTGTTGTGAGGGTCAAATGAGATAATAATCGTAAAATCACTTAGCACAGTGCCTGGTATGTAACTGGTTGATTGGGTTTTGTCCTTTGTGTTCAAAGAGGACCAAAGGGATATTACTACATCAGAGTAAAGGCATAATATGGCTGATCCAACTGTGACTGATCAGATCAATATAAGCCCAAAAGACTCTACGTAAGTTGGGCACAAATAATCCATATGAACATTTGAGGTGGACATGTCTCTAAATTTGTACATAGCATGTTTTTTGAGCTATTTCAATTCTGTTTTGCTTATAGAACATAGTGTCTTTTTTTATGTAGGCACACTATGCTGGGCAACCCTGTGCCAGTGTTCCCTATATCTCCCAATCAATTCCAAAGTTCTTTAAGGAGACCTTGAAAATGTCCTTATATCTCTTCTTTTGCCCTCTGTGCGAACACTTGCCTCGAGTGAATTTCCCATAAAATAGTCTTTTTGGTGTATGTAACATTTGAAATTTGAACAATGGGGGTAGCCCATCAGAGTTGCACACTCTGTAGTAGAGTTTGAATGCTTGGCAGTTCAGCTTGAGAAAGGATCCCAGTGTCCAATAAATGCTTTTCCCCTTTCTCTCCCACTCCCCTACCTTCTATGAACATATGGTACATGTGTTTTCTTTGTCTCTTCTGTTTACTCTTTTGTGATCTTAGGTATCTAGAGACTGAATAGAATGGGATACAACCATGTGAGGTTTGAAAGATTTGAGTAATCATCAAAGGTCCAGCAGCTGGAATTTGAAGGAGAATTTCCAGTACCAGTAATAGACAAGTCCAGTAAGGAGCCAGCTTTGAGGAATAACCCCCTTGACTCAACCCCACAGCCAAGATCCTGTCTTACAAGCAAGAGAGCAGCTCATTCATGAACTATAACATCCCCACGTGGTGTAAACAATTTTCCTTAGAGGTGAACAAACAAGAAGGAGAAAGGAAAAGGACAAAGGAAAATTCAAGACAAGGAGGTACCCTTCAAATACAGTGTTTCTTATTTATAGTTTTCAGTAACTCTATGCTTCAAATTTAAGCCTACTTTCCCCAGGGATCTTATGACAGAGTAAATGCTGTGTTGGGGGTAGGGGCAGAAACATTGAATACCTACCACTTTAAGTTTGAATCCCATTCTCCTCAGGAACCAAATTTGTGCTAAAGGGAGAGTGTGCCCTGGTTTGACAGGAAGAACTCTGTGTACTTATGTCTTTAGTAAATACCTGTTTTTACCAACTATCTAAAAACTAATTTATGTCAAAATCACCATAAAAGATAAAGGATCTACAAGTTTTGCAATACAAGGATTTGATAAACAAACTTGGGATATTTACTCTGTTAGAAAGAAAAATTGTAGAATAGAGAAGGATGTAAATGATAGTTAGATGGGAGGAAAAAAATAACACCTAAAGATTCTGGACATTGAATTTCAATCTTTCTAGAGCTTTATTCATGAACAGGCAATAAATATTGGGACCATTTGATTACAACTTATCCTAATCCCAGTACAACAATTCACCATGTGCACAGTGTTATCATAGACACTGGAGATAAAATAATAAAATACTTCTTGCCTTCAAAGAACTTCCATTCTACTGGAAGAGATCCAATAAATGCCAGGTAGAGAGTGAAAAGGGCAAAGGAGAAATAGGACTAAGTGTACTCAGACTATTGCTGATAGAACAGAGCATTCACTCAGAAGGAATAAGGAAGGTCAGGGAGAGAATTAAGCCAAAGAAATTTTCTCCTTAGCAGTGTTTTGTCTCCTTGGCAGGCAGCAGAAAGTGATGTATGAACTAGCTGGTCTTTTCTCCTCCTAGAAAAGGAATTTAACAGACCCATCCCTGCCAACCAAACCAACTGTAAGCAGATGTTGAGAAGCATGAAGCAAGTTGGCAAACCAACTCCAGCTGACAGAGTATGAATGGGAAAGTAAAATGGGCAGTATTGGTCAGTCTGTTACACAGCCCTAACCCTCTCTCAATGGGTCTATGAGTAAGGCTGAAACTTCCAGATGTGATCTTTCAACTATCAGCTCCTTGCAAAGCCGATCTTCCTACTTGTCATCAATTACGTTTCAATTGTCATTGGATGGCCAAATAAAATGCTTTCTAGAAGTAAATTGAATTACATTAAAATCACATTTTAATCTACTCACAGCTGTCATCATAGTAATAAATATATGAAAAAGATAGAGGCAGAGATAGAAGCAGAAGAAGAAATAGAGACAGAGAGAGAGGGGGGGAGAGAAAAAGAAAGGGGAGAAAGACAGAAAGATAAGGAGAGATAGAAGAAAAGAGAAAAATAATAAGAGGGAAAAGTACATTTCTATATACATATAAGTCAAATATATTATATATATATATATATATACATATATATATGTGTGTGTGTGTGTGTGTGTATGTGTGTAGAGAATCACAGCATCTTCCTTTCAAGATTTTCTGAGTTTTCTGTAAAGAATAACTCAATGATATTCAGATTAGTTTTTATTTTTGTAGTGCAGAAAATCAACACTGTAGGCTGTTCATTAACTTATTTGTAGTTCTCCAGTGAGCCCTGCCATGGTCCTGTGAATCATAGAATGCAGTAATCAAAAAGGAATTCAAATTACAACCAACCCAAAAGGCAATGGAAAGACTCATGTTTGGTGAAAGCTTGTCATCGTTATTAAGGGCACATAAGTCCTGAAAAAAGAGTTGGACTTGGTAATGTAGGGAGAATGAGACAACAGATTGTCCATCTGGGTCCTCCTACCAATGTACTAAAAGAAAAAAGAGGAAGGGTTCCATCCTGGGTATGGGGAGATCCTTTGTGTGAACAAGAATCACAGGAAATTGGAAGTCAGTGATCTGTATTAATAGATTAAATTACCACAAAGAAGTCACAGCTGTATAAAAGTATCTGAAGTAAATATCCAAGATTTTGAGAAAAAAGACATGAAACAACCCTAGTGATCCTTGATTTTTTCAGTCAAGCTATCCCCCACCCCCAATAATAAGTACAGGCACCCACTCTAGCACTGAGAACCCCAGAATGAGCTCAAGGGCCTCAGAAGAAGGGTTATTTCTCCACATCAATGCTCCTCTGTGCCACCTCAGTCTAGTTACATAGCATTGCTTCCCCTTCAGTTCAGACCTTTTGCTGCTCCCAAGACATCTGTCTCTTCATCCCGTCTTCCTTCTTCTTATTCTGACTATAACATCATGAAGTTCTCTTCACCTCCTGGTGGATCATGTTGCTGCCTTTCCCAAGGGACAGTCTCCAATTGTAGGTTTCTTGGCTTTTCCATGTCCCACCTCAAAAACACGGCTCTGGGATTTTTATTTATACAGCCTTCCTGTACTGTTTGTATTCTCATAGCTCCCACCAAAGAAGCATTCCAAGAGCTTAAAAAAAAAATCTCTCCTCAGGACTTACAATAGGTCTCTCAGACTAATTGTGCATTGGCTAATGAATGGCTTTTCTTTCCCTTCTTTAGAGGGATTGATGCTCTGTTCTTCATTTAATCTCACTAAAATGTCTTCTGCAACTGTCTCCTAAGCTGTCCCTATTTCACATGAAGAAGTGATCCTTTTCTTGTCATATTGGCAAGGAGCCTGGTCTGTTCTCCTTGCTTCCTAGTCAGTGAATAGCCTGTGGGGCATGGAGTCAATTAGAACTGAGTTCAAATCCTGCCCCAGATGTTAGCTCTGTGAAATAATGATACTAAAAAAAAGGGGGGGGAGTCCTTGTTTGCCTCAGTTTCCTCATCTGTAAAATAAGGATAATAAAAACTTCCTTCCACAATTGTGAGAATCCAATAAGGTAATATTTGTAAAACACAGCACAGTGCCTGGAACATAGTAGGTATGTAATAAGTACTTGTTTTCTTTCTATCGGACTAAGGCAAACCCTTTTACATGCACAAGTAATCCTATTCCATCTTGAATTCTTCAGCAGATTATCCCCCTATTCTCTCACTAATCTTTAATCACTACCTGTCTACCAGCTGCTTCCCTACCATCTACAAACATGCCCGTGTCTACTCTATTCCTCACTTGATCTGTCCATTCCCACTAGTTAGTTATTGTACTGTATCTCTTCTTTTTTGTGGCTAACTCCTTAGGAAGGCTGTCTACAAAAAGTGCCTCCACTTCCTTTCCTTCTACTCTCATTAACTTTTTGCAACCTAGTTTTTGACCTCACCACTCAACTAAAATTGCTCTTTCCAGTTACTTATGCTCTCTTAATTGCCAAAATCTAATTATCTTTTCTCAGTCTTCATCCTGGTTGACTTCTCTGTAGCCTTTTACACTGTCAATCATTTTTTGATATTCTCTTCTCTCTAGGTTTTCATAACATTGTTCTCTCTCTGTCTCTGTTTCTCTGGGTCTTCTCTGCCTCTCTATCTCTTCCTCTTTCTCTGCCTCTGTCTTTCTGTGTCTTTGTCTCTGTTCCTTAGTCTCTCCTTCCCTCTCTCTGTTTCTGTGTGTGTATTTTTCTATCTCTCTGTGTGTATATCTTTCTCTCCGTTTCTGTGTGAGGCCTTTCTTTCTGTCTCTGTTTCTGTCTTTGTATCTGTGTGTGTGTGTGTGTATCTGTTTGTCTCTGTTTCTCTCCTCTAATCCTCCTCCTATTATCTAACTGATCCTTTCCCATCCACTTTGCTGTATTTTTGTCCAGGTCATGGTTGTTAACTGTAGGGTCCCCAAGGCTCTGCCTTGGGCCCTCTTCTCCTTGTATGTTATTTCACATGGTGATATCATTGGCACCCATGGATTCAATTATTATCTCTATACAATTATTATCATTCTCAATTATTCTATTTAATTATTTTCTTTATAGCTCTCAGAACTACTTATTTTTTAAAGTGATTTAGCATTTTATTTTCCTCTAATTACATGCAAAAACAATGTTTAACTTTTGTTGTTTTTTTTTTTTTTTTTTTTGAATTCCTGATTCTCTCTCCTCTTCCAGAGCTATTTATCTATCTATATCTAACCCCTCTCCTGGTTTCCAGTCTTGATTCTCCCATTTTCAAATGGATATCTTAAGTTGACTGTCCCATAGGAATCTTAAATTCAACATATTCAAAACTAAATTCATTTTCCCAAAAAAAATCTTCTCTTGTTTCTAATTTATCCTTACTAATAATTGAATCCTGTGAATTCAATTTTCATCTCTACGCAGATGACCCTCAAAGCTACTTATCTAGCCTTTAACCTCTCTCCTGATCTCTACAGTCTTTAATTTTCACCTGCCTCCTAGATATCTTGAATTGGATGTCCTGTAGACATCTTAAATTCAACATATTCAAAATTATTAATTTTTAATTTTAATTTTTCTCCCAAATCCTCCCCTCTTCCTAATTTCTGCCTACTATTGAAAATGACATCATCCTCCCAGGCACCCAGGCTTGAAATCTCCAATCCCTCCCCTACATTTCCAAGGAATTTTCCAGTCCTATCCTCTCTATCCTCATAATAACTTTACTATATGTCCCTTTGTCCTCTTACATTGATACTGGTCTTGACCCTTATTCACCTCATATTTATGCTATTACAATACCCTTTTAATTGTTCCCCCCTGTCTCAAATCTCTCCTGATTTACTCTATCAAACTGATCTTCCTAAAGCTCAGGTATGACTATGTCACTCCATAATCCCACCCCTTTTCAATAAATTATTCCCTCTAGGATCAATATAAAATCAATAGAAAATTCTCTGGCTCATTCCAGTAGACTTGGGATAGAAAATGTCATCTTTATCTAGAAAAAGAACTATAGAAATTGAATGTTGATTGAAGCATACCATAGCATTTTCACCTTTTTGTTGTTGCTTTTTTCTTTCTTGTAATTTCCTCCCTCTTCATCTGATTTTTCTTCCATAAAATGAATATGAAAATATGTTTCAAGAGACTAAACATGTTTAACCTATATCAGATTGCTTGCTGTTTTTAAAGTCCTTTCTAATTTTTCCTATATTTCTTATCCTTCTAGTTTTCTCACATATTCTCCTCCACATACTGTGATTCTGTGAGATGGACTTTTTTTGCTGTTCCTCACAGAATATTCCATCTTGTACCTTTGAGCATTTTCATTGACTGTTCCCCATGCCTAGAATTTACTCCTTCATTTGAAATCTTTGATTCTTTGATTTCTTTCAGGTTTCAGATAATGTTTCACCTTCTACAAAAAGCCTTTCCTAATCCCTACTGCCTTCCCTCTGATGTTATATATATCCAATTCATCCTGTATATATTTTGTTTGTACCTAATTGTCAGTGTCATCAGACCATGAGACTCTTATAAACATGAATTATCTTTTGACTTTGTTTGTATCCCCAGCACAGTGCCTGATATACAATAGGTACTCAATAAATATTTGTTGACTGACTAATTCTGATTCTGACTTTTTCGTATTTTAACATTGTCTCATATTTTTCATCTAAGACTTCTCCCAGCTCCTTCTCACTCTAGAACATTATCTCACCATGTTGGAGCCCTTCTTACAATGAAGAGGTTCTCCCTGAGGTTGGATTTTGAGTAGGGTCCTAGCTGGTCAGTCTTCATTCCCCTCCTGATTCTTCCTCTGAATTTTTGCTACCATACCTCACCTCTTCTCACTCTGAAATTTCCCTGAGCACTTGTGGCCTCCTTACTTGTTTTTCAGCTCCATTTTGTGTATTTTTTTTTCATTTTTTCATATTTTATTTTTTCAACTTGTTGTTCAGTTATCTTTTTTTTTTAATTCAAAGTTTTTATTTTCAACCTTTTTGTATTGTTAATAGTAGTCCAGGATAATTGTGAAGATCAGATGAGATAATAATTATAAAGCACTTAGCACTGTAGTTGGCACATACTAAGTGTATAAATGTTAGCTATTATTTTTACCTATTATTATCTTCCCTCCTTTAATATCAAAGTACTTTGAGAGGATTATCTTTGTTTTTGCTTATATTTGATTCCCCAACACTCAACACAGTGACTAGAATATGGTAAAGGCTTAATAAGTACTTGTTGCCATGCTTTCTTGCCTCAATATTTTCTTGAAGCACTTTGAATTCATCCTAGGAGTTGCCATGGGTCTAGAGTCTTGGGGGAATCACCCAACTATTTCCCCCAATTGTATCAATTCACAATGACTCCCCCACCCAAGACAGCCCCTCTGCCAAAACTTCTAAGGGAAAGAGGAGATTTGCTTTCCCTCTGGAACTACTGTGCCTGGGAGAGATAAAGCTGTTCTTCCCATAAAAGTCCTCATCTTGGTCACATCCTTTATTGGGTTGTACAAGGACTACACTATTAAAGCATGTCTATTAGCAAGAAAAAGACTGCTTTTAAAAAAAGGAATAGAGCTGTGGTTAGTACAGGATTAACTGGGCTTGGTGTCAGGGTGCTGACATCCTGAGGGATGGGGAGTAATTTCCTCTTTGTGATTGGCCATCCCCATGGTCATCTCTCTGCACCTCACCTGTCAGTCCTCTGCTGGTTTTTACTGCAAGATGGTGCAATTGACATGTCTGAGCCAGCCCTGGTCCAACTCAGATTGCCACCTTCTCACAGAGCTTCCTTCCTGTTCAACTCATATATAAGCAAGGGTCACAGAGCCTCCTTTCCCAGAGTAACTGCACCTGGGGTCCAACTATACTTGTTTCCTGTTCCCTCATTGCTACCTTCACTGCATTTTTCTTACTCTCACATTTAAATTCCCCATCCTGTTTTTCCATAAAAATCCTCTACTAATGCCTTGTTAGTTATTATAGACTCTCACATTATGAAGAGGCCTAAGAAGTCATGTGATGGTACCCAACCCAGAATGAGAATTTTCTCTAACACGTCCTCAAAATAAGATAAGCCAATCTTAGCTTGAAGAGCTTGAGGGAAGGAGAATCCAATGCCTACTGAGGCAGCCCATTCCCCATTTTAACTAGAACTCTGTTAGGATATTTTCTTCTAATATCCAGCCCAAATCTTCCTCTTCCAAATATTACTCCTAGTTCTTCCTTCTGAGGTTAAACAGAACAAATCTAACCCCTCTCTAAAGGGTCTAGCCCTTCAAGTACCTGAAGAATAGTCATCTTGCAGACTGAGGGCCATTTTGAAGGTGACTGAAAGTGGTTACCCATCTTGAAGGCAAAGAACTATCCTGAAGATAATTAACTATCTTGAAGGCAGAGAGCCATCTTAAAGGTAGTTGAAGGTGGTTAGCCATTTTAAGGGCAGAAAGCTATCTTGAAGATGGTTAGCCATCTTGAAGGCAAAGAGCCATCTTGAAGGTGATTGAAGGTGGTCAGCAATCTTGAAGTCAGAGAGTCATTTTGGCTCTGCTTCTTATTAGTTGTGTTACCTTAGATAAGTCATTTTACTTCTCTGAGCCTTAATTTCTTCAAATGCAAAACAGAGCAGTGTGACAGAGTAGAAAGAGTTGTGGATCTAATAGTCAAGACTTGGATTCAAATGTGAACTCTTCAGTTTACTAGTTTTTAATCTTGAGAAAACCATCTCTTTCTCTCTACCAATCCTGCTCAACTGCTTCTGTACCAGGTTAAAAAAAATTTCCAGTTAGAGTTCTGTTGAGATCCATGAGGGTAAAAAACCCTCTTGTTTGTAATAGCCTTGTTTGTATAATGTTCAAGTAAAGAACATGATTCACTTCTTCACATATTCACTCAATATTTATTATCTATTTATATTCTTTCACTTCAGTTAACTGAGTCCAAACCTCATGACATTAGGAAGAGCTGGAATCAAAAGGTTTAGGTTCAAAACTCTCCCCTGGGTGACCTTGGGAAAGTAATTTTGCCTTCTGGGCTTCAGTTTACTCATTTATTTTTTTTAAAAGAGGGTTGGATAAAATGTCCTCTGAGGACTTTCCAGCAATGGATCTACAACTTTATGGCCTTCATATGGCTCAGTGTCATTTTGTAGAAAAATACAAGTTTGTTCTTCTTTAAAGAAGGCATCCCACTTTCATCCTTCCTCCTTCCCACTTTGTTGTTTTCTCTAGCCTTGTTCAGAAAAGAACCACACCTCACAGAATATGCTTTCCTTTCCCTCTAAAACCAAATAAGAATAATAATAACAACCCTATGATTGCCTAAAGTTCAAAAGAATAGCACACAGTAGACAGTGGTAGCTGGGCTTTCACCCAAGAAATCAGAAGAGATAGTATCCACCCACCAAAGGCAGGAAGAAAAAAAACTTTGTGTTATCTTTGTGGGTAAGAGGGGCTGCAGAGGAGGTTTCAGATGATTTTATTGGGACTCCCAACTCCTGGCTCTAAAATATGCCATGTCTTCTAGACTCTAGAGAACTAAGAAATGAATAAAAACAAACAAACAACAACAACAACAACAAAAAATACACTACTTCAAGGCATTTTTTTGGATCTCAAACCTACACGGGGCTTTCTTTTCAGGCTATCTCCATTTTCATAGGACCATGTAATACTGTCCTCTGCTGGAGACAAATAAAGCTCTTTGCCCCTTCCTGTACACTTTCTAGAAATACTACAACTAAAATCTTCTAATATTGAAATCTCCCCCAACAAAGATTCTTTTGGGAAATGGAACAGCCAGAGGGTTGAGATGGGAGGGAGCTCTGGAATGGGAGGCAGTCAGAAAGGTAAGCTGGATCCCAGGGCGAGTTGACACTCGAAAATATCAGACCCAGCAATGTTTTCATTTTTCAAGTAGGAGCATGTCGCTCAAGACCAAGCACCATTCCAAAGCAAGATTGCATGGAGGAGGGTTCTCTGGACTGACCTGAGGAAACTTCTTGCTTCCGCTCAAACAAACTCAGCACTGATTTCATAATCCTGAGTTTTACATGGTACTTTACATACACTATTTCACTTGAAACACTCAAGGACCCTTCTAGATGGATATTAAAAGTATTATCATCCCCATATTCCAGATAAGAAAACTGAGGTTTAATGACTCTCTCAAACCACACATATACTTAAGAGTTTGAAGCAGGATTTGAATGAACTTCACTCTCCCTGAGTCAAAGTCCAGCACTCTATTCAATATCACCAGGCTAATGATGGCAGGTCTTCTGTTGAAGTATATTTTATTCTTTCCCCCCAGATTCCCAATACCTAATTTATCACTGGAGCAAATTCCCTTAGTCTTATTGTATCCTCAAAATATCAGGAATTCCTCTCTTCCTTCAAGACCCACCTCAGATGCTACCTCCTCCATGAAAACTTCCTTGATCCTTTCTCTCAAAAGGAATTCTCTCATCCCCGTCTTCTAAATTTTTCATAAACATTTATTACTTTCTATCATGTATCCTCATAAATTATATAGCTGAAAGGCAGTGGGAAATAGTAGATTTGGGAGTTGGACTAGGGAGCTAGGAAGAGTTCAAATGCCATTCCTTATTTATTTACTTATTTATTTTATTAAAGATTTTTAATTTTCAGAACATATGCATGGATAATTTTTCAGCATTAACCCTTGCAAAACCTTGTGTTCCAATTTATCCCCTTCCTTCCACCCCCTCCCCTAGATGGCAAGGAGTTCAAAATATGTTAAACAGGGTAGAAATATGTTAATTCCAATATAGGCATATATATTTATACAATTATCTTTCTGCATAAGAAAAATCAGATCAAAAAGAAAAACAATGAGAAAGAAAATAAAATGCAAGCAAACAACAACAAAAAGAGTGAAAATTCTATGGTATAATCCACCCTCAGTACCCACAGTTCTCTTCCTGGGTATAGATGGCTCTCTTTATCACAAGATCATTGGAACTGATCTGGATCATCTCATTGTTGAAAAAAAAAAACACGTCCATCAGAATCGATCATCGTATAATCTTCTTGTTGCCATGTACAATGATCTCCTGGTTCTTCTCGTTTCCCTTAGCATCAGTTCATGTAAGTCTCTCTAGGCTTCCCTGAAATCATCCTGCTGATCATTTCTTATAGAACAATAAGATTCCATAACATTCAAATACCATAACTCATTCAGCCATTCTCCAACTGATAAGCATCCACTCAGTTTCCAATTTCTCAACTGTCATTCCTAATACTTCTAGCTATATAGTCATTCGGAAATAACAGTTTAGTAAAGTGAGGGGACTGCACTAGGTTAACTTTAAGATCCTTTCTGGGTCTCATATTATGATGTCCTTTAACAGATGGTAATGGCTTTCTAGACAACAGGAATACCTGCTTTGGGGGAGAAGGCAAAGGTGCAATGTTGTTCCTTCCGCCAATAGTTTTTTAATTGCCCCAAGCATGGAAAGGTTAAGGGACTTGATTCTTGATCTCACAATTAGTAGGTGCTAGAGACACAATTTAAACACAGCTCTTTCCTCACTCCAAGGCTGCCTTTCTAGTCTTGTGTTCTTTCACTCTGTACTGATAAGTATTTAATAAATGTTTGCTGAATGTAATTGAATGGAGAGTCAGTGGAGGAGGAAGAAAGTCTTCTGGACCAGAGAAAAAAGAGAGGGAGAGACACACAGAGAGAAAGAGAGATAGAGACAGACAGAGAGACAGAGAGACACAGGGGGAGGGAGAGACAGAGAGAGATGAAAGGGACAGAGAGAGATAGAGAGACATGGAGAGATAGACAAAGACAGAGAGACAGAGAGAAGGAGACAGAGACATACACAAACACATAGATAGACACACACACAGAGAGACAGAGATAGAGAGACAGAGAGACAAAGGGATAGGGACAGAAAGACAGAGGCAGAGAGAGAGAGAGACAGACCCGGGGAAGGGGAGGAGAGAGAGAGAGAGAGAGAGAGAGAGAGAGAGAGAGAGAGAGAGAGAGAGAGAACCTTTTTTATCTAGACTTAAATATTTTAAACCCTGATCTCTCTGGGCAATCCAGGATATTCCTGGAGCAAAGACTGGCAACAGGCAGTAACTTCTGGTTTTTTTTAACAGCTTGGTTAAGTTAGTCATTAACTGTAGCCAACCTAGGTAAAATATCCCTGCTATTTATGACCTTGGTTAACACTGGAATGGCCTCAATCATGGGGAGTTATATCCTAAAACTATCAAGGTGAAAGATTCTGTTGTCCCTAAATAATTGTGAGGATTAAGTTTAATGATGAATTGGGGGAAGGGGGAATTAGCACTATACTATTTAAAAAATACCTTAGCACAAATGTCTCAGTTTCCATACAGAAAGGAGTCTTCTAGTTTACAAACAGAAAGGAGTCTTCTCTTTGTGAGTGAAAATGTCAAGAACTAATAGAAAAATACACAAATTAAAATGTTAAAATTAAAGTTAAAGCCCACCTACTCATTTTTAAAAATGTAGACACATTTTCAATTGATGTCTTTTGTTTTCCTATGACTTTCAATTCTCCCAACATCCCTCCCCTATCACTAAGCAATTCCTTATAACAAAGAATAAAATAGAGATAAAAAGAACAAAACCAACCAACATATCATGTTTGATAGTATATGCAATATTCCATATCCATAGTCCCTTACATAGACTGAAGAGAGGTACATTTTTCAAACCCTTTTCTATAGCCAAGAAAATTTGGTCATTTTAATTCTACATTGTTCAGTCTGGGCTTTTTGGTCTTTGAATTCACATTATTGTAGTAGATGTCCATATTGTTTTTCTGGTTCTAATGACTTCTTTTCTGTATCAATTCAAATGCGTCTTCCCATGCTTTTCTGAATTCTTCATATCTCTCTTCCTTTATGATACAGCAATATTCCATTACATTCACGTTAGGTTTTTTTTAGCCATTTCCCCAACTGTATTTTGTATTGGTATTCCTAGCACTTAGCACCTAATACATATCAGGTACTTAATACATTTTCTCTAAAGATTCATTGGTTAAACTGCCCATTTATGTCTAACAGACTTGCAGAAAAAAAAATTGTCTTACAAAAAACTGTCCCAAGGTTTTTGTAAAATGCAGTTAGGAAATAGTGAATTGTGGCACAACTCTGTCCTATTAGATCTTTTCCAAAAAAGAGACTTTTCCAAAAAAGAAAGAATGAGATAGTACTTCAAAGACCAGTGATTAAAGGAATCAGCAGGCTGAAGGAGCTCCCACTTTACAGTGGAATATCATTTAAAAGGAAATGCCCAACATTTCTTCCAAACATAATCATCGCCACCACAGGAAACTGAAAGGTCTTTAACAAAAAGTAAATAAATAAGAGAAAAATAACATTAGTTTCTCTTATCATAAAGAAGAAAAAACTTTCATGCCAGGCCTCAGCTACTCAAACTTCAAGGAAAACAAATTATAGTTGTAATCTTTTTCACCTCTAGATAACGGGATGCTGGGCATAACTATGTTTAGTACCCTATATCCTGATGTAGTTCTAATAATCCTTGTTTGAGAAGATTTGCATTACGGGGATTTAGGACTAAACAAAGTAATAATAAATAATAGCACACTGATGTGTTCATAAGTGTTTAACTGGCTTTCAAATTTAATCTGCATCATTAATATTTTCCTTCATAGCTTTTAAAAATTCTGAACCAACAAAATAATAAATTAAGTTTTGAATTGTAGCATTTGCTGATTTGGGAGGAGTAAAGGCTGACACTAAAATTTTTACAACTAGCTTTCAAGAGCCAGTTCAAGATGATTCTAGCACATCCCTGTTTATTGTCATATATATTGGCTTATCTGAGCCTTGAAACAACCATATGAGGTTTGTATTACTATCTTCATTTTACAGAAGAGGAAGCTGAGATTCAGAGAAGTCAAATGCAATCATCTAGATATGAACCCAGGACCTGACTTTGCTTTTCTTATATTATGCTGCCTCATCAGAATTGGCTTGAATCACCTCATTGTTGAAAAGATCCAGTCAAAACTGATCATCATATAATCTTCTTGTTGCTGTGCACAATGTTTTCTTGGTTCTACTCATTTCACTTAGCATACCTTCATGTAAGTCTCTTCAGGCCTCTCTGAAATCATCCTGCTGATAGTTTCTTATAGAACAACAATATTCCTTAGCATCCATCTACCATAACTTATTCAGCTATTCTGCAACTGATGAGCATCCACTCAATTTCCAGTTTCTTGCCACTGCAAAAAAGGGCTGCCACAAACATTTTTGCACATGTGGGTCCTTTTCTCTTTTTCATGATATCTTTAGGATACAGACCCGATAAAGATACCACTGGAACAAAGGATATGCAGTTAGCTCTTTGAGCATAGTTCCAAATTGTTCTCCAGAATGGTTGGATCAATTCACAATTCCACTAACATTGCATTAGTGTCCCAGTTTTCCCACATCCCCTTCAGCGTTTATCATTATCTTTTCCTGTCATTTTAGCCAATCTGATAGGTATATAGTGATATCTCAAAGTTGTCTTAATTTGAATTTCTCTGATCAATAGTGATTTAGTGCATTTTTGCATGACTCGAAAAGGCTTTAATTTCTTTTTCTGAAAATTGTTCATATCTTTTGACCATTTATCAATTGGAGAATGATTTGTATTCTTATAAACTTGTGTCTCATCAGCTTTTTAAAAAATATGTATTACAGTGAAGCAACAAGATTTTTTTTCCTCCTAAGAGTGCATTTCAAGCTTAAAGGAGTGTTTGAAATTCCTCAGTCTCATTCCCCTATTCTGAAAGTTAAAGGAAGCTGCACTGAAGTAATTTGAATAACTCTACAATTGTCCCTAAAAGGACTCTCCTTGAAGGGATATTATATATATCAAGAAACTGGAAGTTTGCCATGTTTCTAGCCCTGTGGGAATATTGATGCCTCCTACTCACTTGTTCTAGCCTAATCTGATATTGAGAAAGTAAATCTGTTTAGAAGTAATGGGATCCGTGTATTTCTGAGACGCTGGAAAAAATTTTGAGGGAGTCCAGAAGTTGTAAAGAATTAGAGTACATGGGAAGTCTTCAGAGGAAAACATCCTCATCTAGAGTTGTGTCTGCAATGTAATGGAATCCATAATGGCAGCAACTCTTTCCCTGTAGTATTCATGACTGATTGGTGGCTTCTTGAAAAAGAGAATGGTCTAGTGCCATCTGCCGGAAACTGAGAGGAATGGTAGGTGGAGCAACCGCATAAACTGCTGGGGAAACTTGCATTGAAAAACTATATTAGAGATGTCATGCGCTGCCAGTCCAACTGGAAGCAATGACTAAATTATTGGCCCAGACAAAACTCTGGGAAAAGGTTGCCTTTAGGTAGATTTATTTCTTATAAGTCTTGATATGAGTTTTGTTTCTTTTCATTGACCTGTAAATAAAACTGTTTAATGAGCCTTGTGAACCATGTACTTGCAAGAGGAAATAGTGACAACACCCCAGATGGTGTCAGATAATGGCATCTTTCAGTTACCCAGGTGGGTGCAATAGGTTAGAGAATCAAAAATCTCCCAGATTGCACTTATGTCATTCATGTCATATCAGAGCCTGTGAACAGAGTTACAGTGAAATTAATCAAGATCAGGAAAGCTCTTCTACTCATTTCTGCTCCCTTCCCCCTATCAAAAAGCTCACAATTCTCCAACATTATCATTAAAGATTCACTTTATTTGGATATTAAGAACTTTTTGAATCTAAGAGTTCACTTAGAAATTATAAATGCCTCTGAAAGAGATAATAAATTAAATTTTATCATCATTTATTTTACTTAGTATCTTAGCAGGGATCAAGACCCTTGTAATCAGAAGAATGATAGGGAAAATCAAAAGGGAAGAAATATATTAAAGGGAAGGATAAGATGTAAACTTAATAGCTCACCAAGGGCTGATCCTTCTTCTATGAGTAAAGTTGCCTTCTGATTACCATCCCCTGAGGTTAAGCTGGATCATGGCATTGATCTGAATTCTGATGATTTTTATTGTTGTTTCCTTTATAAAATGGGAGTCATTGTGGGAGTGTTCTCTTGTTCTGTTTGCTTTGCTGTTTATCAATTCATACAAGCCCTTTAACGTTAATTTGAATTCTTCTTTATTGTTTCTTTAGGTACAAATTACGTTCAAATACTGCAAGGTGATCAATTGTTCCCCAATAGATGGGCACCCAGTTTGTTGTTAGTCCTTTGCTATCACCAGGAATGTTGTTATACATATTTTGGTGAGCATAGCACTTTTCCCTCTGTTTATCATGTTCTTTTTTATCTGTAAAACTAGAGGATTATACTACATAATCTCATATTTCTTTTAATGCTAAACTCTTTGAGCCTTTATTCTTTATGATCCTCACCAATAGAATATGGCAGCCTATTTATGGTAGAGTTGACAGTAAAAGAAACCATTTTCAATGTCTCATTTCCAGGATCCTCCTTAGGGCAGTATGGAACCCAGGACAAATCCTAGAGTACATGAGCCAAAGGGAAAAGAAATCATCCTATGATGGTACTCTCATGTCTACCATTTTTATACTGATGATATCAGGCCATTTGCCACAACAACTCATAAAATTATTCAGTAGAAGGAGTGCCCATTAAATCATAGACCACTGATATATGAAATAAAACTTCAGATCAAAATGAACATTTAGGACAGGTTTGAGGAAGGAAAGAAATCATAAAAGGGTGAAATTCGGCTTGGAAAAACGGGAAGGGTAATAGAATGAAGAAGAGGACGATAAAGCACAAAGTCTTCTTAAGAACTACCTAGTATGTCTCCTCTCCTCCCTCTCCTCACTTTCACTGTGTTTCTCTACCTCATTGGGTTAGCCGAGGCTGGAAGGGAGCACTCTAGGGACCAGATTTGATTGCTTTTGCATTTGGAAACAAGTTTCATTCAGTATCACATATGCTTTTCCCTTGACAGATTCACCATCCTATAGTTTTCTTTAAGTAGGAATCTGGAAACAATTTAAATTTCTAAAATCCAAATGGATGACCGTAAGCCATGATAGAAAGATAACATCCTCTTATGTTTAAAATAGTACCTAAATCCAAAAAAGTACAAACAAATTAAGTACAACCATCCCTTTACTTCTCTCCTATTGTCCTTCCCACTCCAAGAAAAAAAGAAATCAAGTTCAGGGACCACTTGAGAAATGATAGAAATCCTTAAAATAAGGTTAAGGAAAGGAGAATACTAGAAAGGAAAGTCAATTAACAAGTGTTTCTTGAGTGCACCTTGATAAACGCTGGGAATACAAAGAAGGATAAAACTCAGACCTTGCCCCCAAGCAGCTTCCAGTCTAATGAGGGACACAATATCCATCAGCAAAATCCATAGGTAAAGATCTATTTTAAACACACTATCATCTCCCTATTCTATAGACCTTAATTTCTCCTTTGTCAAAGGCTCCCAATGAACATTGAACTCGAATTCAGGAAGACCTGAATTCAAATCCCAATTCCCAATATTTACTAGCTGTGTGACTAGGTGTTTTAATTTCCTCATCTTAGAATGAAAGTGTTTAACTACACAGCTTCCAACATCCCCTCTAGGTTTAAATCCATGACCCCATCCTCCTCCTTTTCTTCATGGTGAGGAATACTCATAACATCCTCATAATATCTTTATTTACAAGGTGCTAGGCAATGGACAATTCACTGATAACATAAAGGCAGAAATGAAATTGTCCCTGGTCTCAAGGAGCTTATATTCTCTCAAAGGAGACAACATGTGTATAAATAAGCATATTATGAGCAAAGTAAATAAAAGAAAATTTTTAAAAATAGGCACTAGCAGCTGAGGAAGACATCAGAAAATACCTAACCTAGAAGGGAGCTCAGGCTGAACCTTGGATTAATTAAATTAGAGATTCTAAAAGGAGGAGTAAAGAAGGGTGTGCATTCCAGGCATTGGGGGATAAACTGTGTAAGGCACTGAGATGAAGCTTCATGTAAATGTGAGGAACAGCAAGAAGGTGAGTTGGCTAGTGCCTAATGCTTGTAAAAGGGAATAGTGTACAATATGATAAGTTGTATCCAGGTTGTAAAGACTTTAAACAAAAAATTGTGTTTGTTTCTAGAGAGAATGGGAGTCACTGATTTACTGAGCAGGGGAGAGACCTAGTCAAACCTGTACGTTAGGAATATCACTGAATGGAGGAGGATTAGAGAGGGGAGAGATGAGGCAGGAGGCCAATCAGCATGCCAATTTTAATGATCTATTTCAAGATGTGAGTGTTAGGGGAGTAGTTGTACAAATAAAAAAAAGATAGATGCAAAAGAGCTTGTGGAAGTAGCAACAACAAAATCTGATAATTGATTAGTCATGTGGGGTGAGGTTGAGTGAGAAGCTAAAGATTATTCCAACTTTGCCAATTTGGGATATTGAAAGGATGGTGGAGCACTTGACATAAGTAGAGAAGTTTGGAAGAGGGTGGGTCAGTTTGAGAGAAAATATGAGTTCTGCTTTGGAAATTGCATATATATAATAATACAGTGATCCAAGACAATTCCAATGGACTTAGGATGGAACATGCCATCCCCATTCAGAGAGAGAATTATGGAGACTGAATGCAAATTAAAATGTCAGCTTCACATTTATTGGTTTGCTTTTTCTTTCTTATGATTTCCCCCTTTTGTTCTGATTTTTCTTTTATAACATGATTAATATAGAAATATGTTTAAAATAATTGTACAAATACAATTTATATCAAATAGCTTGCTGTCTTGGAGAGATAGAATAGAAGGGACAAAGGAAAAGTAATTTTGGAACTCAAAAGCTTACAAAAATAAATGTTGAAAATTATATTTTAAAATAATTGGAAAAATAAATTGCTTTTGAGGGAGGAAAAGGGAAATTGAATGTAAAATCTATATGGGACATCTCATTTGGAATGTCTAGTAGACAGTTGGTGATGTAGGCCTGGAACTCTAGAATGATGATAAATAAATCTATGGGAATGAGTGAACTCACAGAGACAAAATGCAAAAAGGGAAGAGAAAGCACAGAACAGTCTTGGAATGCCTATTCAGATAGGGGATATATAATATGGATGTTCCATTGAGGAGGGTAAAGAGGAGAAGCCAGATAAGTAAGAAAAGAACCAAGATATAGTAATGGCATGGAAATCCAGAAAGGAGAGAGTATCAAGGAGGAAGGGCTAGCCAACAGTACCAAAATTCTCCAGAAAGATCAAGAACAATGAGAGATGAAAAGAATCGATCAGATTTGGCAGTTTAGAGATTGCTGGTAACTTTAGAGAGAGAGAGTATCAAGTCATGGTGAAGTTTGAAGCCAGATTGCAGAAAGTTGAGAAGTGAACAAAAGAGGAAGAAGAAACAATGAGAAGAAGCAATGTTTTCTAGAAGTTGTTTGTGGAAAAGAGGAAAAAGCTTGAGGAGGTGGAAAGGTCAAATAAAGATTTGTTTATTGGATTTTGATTTGTTTTAATGATGGAGACATGTTTCAAAGCAGCAGAGAAGGAGCCAGTAGATAAAGATTAAAGGTTAGAGATGGGAACAATGTGTCAGAAGACAAGTGAAGGACAAAGGACAGATTTGAGGGGTCTTCATGAGACCAATATTACTGCTTCATCAAACTGTCATAAAAGGAGCAGGAACAATTGCAACTACCTCTTATGTGCTTCTGGGACACTGAAATGGAAATCAGGAAAGGAAGTCTTGTGATGTTATAGTGGAGAGTTGTGTTTAGAGCCAGATGATTGGTTCAAATTTTGCTACTTACAACTGGTGAAACATTAATTTACCTGTTCCTATTCCTATAGAGACCAATAGACGTAATAGAAAGTGCTCTCTGCTTCCAGAGAGTGAATTAGAGATTGAATGTGGATCAAAGCATAGCATTTTCACCTTTTTTGTGTTGTCATTTGTTTGCTTGTTTTTCCCCCCTTTCTTGTGCCTTTTTCCCTTTTGATCTGATGATTTTTTTTGTGCAGCATGACAATCATGTTTAAAAGAACTGTATATTGGATTGCGTACTGTCTTGGGGAGGGAGGAAGCAGAGGAAAAAGGGAAAAAATTGGAACACAAGGTTTTGCAAAGATGAATGTTGAAAATGATCTTTGCATGTATTTAGGAAAATAAAATATTTTTCAAATAAACAATATAATATATGTTAAGGGACAGGCCAATTCTCCGAGACTCTCCACAGCTATGGAGCATAGCATCTGAAAGAGTTACAAGGCAGCCTTTGCTGACATTTTAAAATATATCTGTGCCTCAGTTTTCTCATTTGTAAAATGAATAGACTAGATGCTTTCTGAGCTCCCTATCATCTGTAAGCCTATGATCCTAGGTAGAGCCTATTCTGTGATTCTACATTCCAAGTCCTTGCTTTCTGAATCTGAGAGAATTCTAAGACATTCATGACCTGGAAAAAGATCATTTTGTTCAATAGACTTCCTGAACAGATAAGGAAACCAAAGCACAGATAATTCCTCAGTAACTTGCCCAAAGTCATCATATATCATAAGACAAAGTCAACATAGACTGATTTGAACACAGGTCCTTAGCCTCCAAGGGTAACACTCTTTGCACCACACTGCTCCCTAGCTATCTGTATTGTCACCATTCTCTTAAGGACTCCAAAGATTTGAAATATCAAAGAGTCATGCAACATTAGAACTGAAAGGAAACTTAGATATTCTCCTCATGTCTATACATAGTAGGTAGCAATGGAGCTCAGACCAGTGACCAGATGTCCCAACATCTAATACAATGTTAGGCATTATATATACCAGCAGCTTTCTATTCTATTTATAAAACGAGCCTTGGAAAGGGAAGTGAGAGAAAAAAACCCAACAACATGGACCTATCTTATATCCTTTATAGGAAGTTAGATGGTTCTGTGAATGGTTGCTGTCCTTCATTCTTGAAAGGACCAAAATGATATCTCTGTATTAAAGGTTTGTTACACTGTACCTGACTGTGATTGATCAGACCAATGCAAGCTCATAATGCTCTGCCACAGGTCAGACACAAATAGTTCACATACATATTTGAGGTGGCTTCTCAGGGGATCAAATATTAGAGCTGGAATCAGGAAAGTCTGAGTTCAATACATCTGTTAATTGTATAAACCTGATTAAGTCACTTAACTTCAGTTTGCCTCAGTTTCCTCATCTCTAAAATGGGAATAATAATAATAATGTCTACTTTCAGGGTTGTTATCAGGATCAAATGAGATAATATTTATAACACATTTTGCAAATCTTAAAGCATTTTAAAATCTTAAATATATTTTAAAATAAAAATCTTAAAATAATAACGATGATATTGAAATATTATATTTTATTGTTGTTCAGTTGTCTGGCTCTTCATGGCCCCATTTGGGGTTTTCTTAGTAAAGATATAGAAGTGGTTTACTATTTCCTTCTCCAGCTCATTTTATAGATGAAGAAACGGAGACAAATAAGGTTAAATGATTTGCCCAAGGTCACATAGTAAGTAAGTGTCTGAGGCCAAATTTGAACTCAGATCTTCCTGACTCCAGGCCCAGTGCTCTATCTCTTATGCTGCCTATCCTCTTTATTATATTATTATATATTAGTTACATATGATGTTATAATTTAATATTGTACTACATATATATTAATTATATGTGATGTTATAATATTATGCCTTGCATATCATATTATTATTGTTATAACTCTCCTTACCTCACTGCTAAATATTTATTGGTCTTGTACAAGACAGTTGTGAAGGACCTGGGATACAAAGATGACAGTGACCTAGTCTCTGCCCTCAAAGTTTCCATTCAACTAAGCAGATATAACAGGTATACAGATAAATATCCTACAAAGATGGGAAGTGCAAGGACCAAATAAGAGACGGGTTGGAGATATTCTATGTATATCCCTCTCGCACTTAGGATAGCAAGATATGAGTAAAATAGTATCTAAAGACTCAGAAACGATCACAGCAACCTTGCATGTGCTTAATCTCTATTCATTAGACTTTATATCTCCTTATGATGAGACATCCATCTAAGAGAGAATGCAACTTCCTATCTTCCCCCAGTTCAGAACCAGGTTCAAGCCTCGCCAGTGACTCCTATGAACTCCGATTGTTTGGATGGTAATCACCTCTTTAGTGAAGCAATAAATGGATAACAGAAATGTAAATGGCCAGATCACCAGGTTTTGGCAATAATGCCCTTTGAGACACCTCTCCCCACATTTAGTGTTGGATCAGTCCTAACTAGTTTCAGTTGCCTCCCCGTTTTTCCTGTCACTGGACAGCTATGATAAATAGGAAGAAGTTTCACATACTTTCCCTTCAAGTGTCCTGTTTCTTTTCAAGAAAATGGGAAACTCAACAATTCTCCTTTCTCAAACCCCCAAAAATATGACTTAATGTCAAAGCAGATTGTGTTTGACAAATGAATTTGATTTGGATATTCTTAAACAGTTCAATTCTAATTTATTAAACTACTTCAATTCACTTGTGTGCTATAAATCATTGGGATATGAAGGCTGAGATGAAATTTTCCCAGAAAAATGGAGACATTTTTAATGTGCAATTTCAATAAATGTGTCATTCAAAAAATGACACATGGTATGTAAAGAGACACAGATTTAAGATATAAGCAATCGATTAATCATAAAATGTTAAGTGCCTACTCTATTATAGACAATTCTATGTTAGGTGATAAAGAAACTTTAAAAACATTATATAATTTCTACTCTCAAAGAGCTTACATCCAAATTTGAAGCAATGTGTACATATACAAACTTTTATATATATATATATATATATATATATATATATATATATATATATATATGTATATGTATTTATGTACATACACACACATATATACTTCAACTAAGAACATTTGTCCATAGTCATGAAAGACAAAGTAGCAAATAATTTGAAATTAAGCCAAAGATTTAGAAGAGTGAAACAAGGTCAAATAACAAATAGAAAAGGTGGAAATAGAAGATATTGTATCATTTGGGTGAATTCCAACATCAAAAACAATAACGTAAAATCTTGGCCTATTTTCACCCCTAATTTATGTTTCAATAAAGACATTTTGCATAAAGTAGTAAGATTACTGAAAGGGACCATAAGAATCTAGTCCAATTCCCTCATTTTTGAGATGCAGAAAGTAAAATCTAGAGAGTTTATGTGACTGATCCAAGCTCAAACAGATACCCTGGACATCCAGAATTCAAATCTACATCTTTTGGCTCCAAATTCAGAGTTTTTTTCAAGCATTCCACATTAAGTCCCCTGCAGTATTAGATTGGATCTCACTGGTATGATTATTGTCTACAATAGCTTGAAACTAGTGTCTGCCCATCCTATCTGTCCTCCCATATATTTATTTGCCTTGGACAAGAGGAGGGTATCTTCCATCTTAATTGCCTATGGGACTTCCTTGCACTCTCTTGATATCACACAAAAATGAAGAAATTATTTTTAGAATTCCAGTCAGAACCCATTGGTTAACCCATAGATTAGAAAAGTCATTGTTTGTGAGCATTATAGGCAGTGAAGAACAAAATAAAAAATGGCAAATTCTAGTGAACTTAGAGCTGTCCATTTTCTACCTGGCAAAGCTTTGGTGATGACAGACAAGAGAAATCCAACACCCACCTTTGGGCCTCTCCCCATCTCCTGCCTCAGGCAAAGACTAGCTAATCTCCATCTTCTCTGCTGCTGCCTAAAGAAACAGGGAGATGGTTATGCAATGCTAAGCACATCTACAGGATCCTGGCTCTATCCCAGGGTTATAAATAAGGGAAAGTAGTGCATCTGGGGGCAACTGGAGTTTTACAATTGACAATTGTCCAGTCTCACAATGTCAGAACAGCACAGAGTCTGAGCTGGATGCAGTTCAGAGCTCAGTTGTCTTCCCAAGCAAAATTGTCTGGATGACACTACCTAGGCAGCTAGTAATTATCTGTCTTTGGGATACAATAACATGGATTCACTCTCTTCAGCAGCTATAACATTTATAGGGGCTTCACAGTATCTACTCAGACTAATTCCTCTCCTTTGACATTGGTGGTAAGCTGCCCTAGACACAGAAAAACAATGAATAACATTGATTTAAAATATTGATAGATTCATTAGAAAATCAAACTATTGGCTCTGGGAAGAAAGAAAAAAGATTGCAATGCATTTTATTAGTATCACAGGACAAATTCATTTTTTAAATTAGTTATATGTTGACCGTATAATAATTGTATCATCAGGAAAATGTAAAATTGCAATTTTGAAATTTCTCAAAATACCTTCTCTGAAAAAAAAATATATATATATAATTTTAAAAACCCTCATCAATCACTCTTATCTATAATCAAGGATTTGCCTAGTAATCTATACTCTAAAGACATTTTCAGAAACTACAGGTGAGTTCATAGAGTGACAAAGTTGATCCCGTTTATAACGGGAAAAGAGAGCATATGTCAAAAAGGCTTAAGTTTCTAAGAATCCTAAGAAACTAGAGATTCAGAACATAGGATGAGCTCAATAATAGGCATATATGTGCATGTGCGCATGTGCACATACGCACACATATCCAACCTTTTAAAGAGCTTAGTCAAATCCCTTATTTTCTTCAAAATTTTAAGGGATGTCATGTAGAGAGACAAAGGAAAGGAAAGGGGGAAAAAATTGGAACTCAAATTTTAGAAAAATGATGTTGAAAACTATCTTTACATGTAATTTGGAAAATAAAATATTATTGACAAAAAAATTAATGCAGTCAAAACCAAAAAAAAAAATTCATACCATCATGATTATTTCCTTTTCAAACTCTTCTTTTAAAAAAATTCCTTTGTGAAGAGGGGAAATCATACCTGAAGCTGCATTTTACCCCCATCAAGGATCTTGTATTCCCTTCTCTCCTTCTTCACCCCCTTCAATGAAAATCTCCACTCCCCACAGTGTCGCTTTGTCCTCCTACCCTCCCATCACCCAGTTCTTTCCTCCCACCTTCTCACCCACACTAAACAGCAGACAGTAAGTTGGCTGGACTCCCAAAGAGGCAAACGGGGACTTGAAGTACAAGGATTGGTGGCACCATGCTTTCAGCTATTTTCTAAAATATGGCTTTCTGGGTCCTCAGTGATTCAAATGTCCTTCATCCATTCTCTAGATTATTAATAGTGACAAATCCATGGCCAGGAAAAGTCCTGGACCTTGTCACACACTGTAACAAAGTGCTTCTCTGACTGGCCCTACTGTTTTTCCTCTACCCAGACCCATCCACCAGAAAACGTGCTATCCTAGAAAAGTGTTTTTTTCTTTATAAGCACTGCTATGGTTCACGTTTGTGCATGTTTCTGGCCTATGCATCTACATGTCCTGCAAACAGCACCTTTAGAAGGAGTTTCTTCCTTAGCACCCAAAGAATTTCGGAGCAAAAATCTAGTTAAATTCAACAAACATCTATACATTTTTATTTTTACTAATGTCTTATTTTGGTGTACATTTATGTCATATTTGTTTCTGAATATATCTCTCCTCTCCTTTACCTGGCCAACAAAACACCCTTTATAAGAAATATGTTAAAAGAAAAAAAAAGTTAACACATCAACTATGTCTTCAGCATCCCATACCCATAGTTCCCATCTTCTGCATCCAAGGGACAGAAGACATAGAATACATAAGTCTAGAACTAAAAAGATCAGAAAGGGAAATCTCAGAGACTATCTAGCCCCTTCATTTTTTAACAGATTTAACATTTTAACAGATAAGAAAACTGAGGTTCAGGGAAGTTAAGTGACTTGCCCAAGAATTTACACATCATATTCATCACTGGTGGTATTTGACCCAGATCCTCTCATTCCAGAGTCTCTAAGGGCTTCTTAGTACTGTACAACATAATGCATTTTCTCACCCCTTCTTCAGATCCCAGCTTTATTATTATAATTACATATTATTCAATTTTCTCCTTCTGTTCTTACTTACATTGCACCAAATATTTATTAAGCTCCTGCTTTGTGCTAGCAATTAGACATCAAAATAACAACTAAAAAAAGTCCCTGTCCTCCAGGAGCTTACATTGCATGTCTAATACAAATTCAGTCTCTCTTATAAATTATTTATTGGATCATTGGATCAGAGATATAAAGCTAGAAGGAAACTTAAGGATCATTAAGTTTAATCCTTTCATTTTACAGATGACAAAACTGAGTTACAGTGCCTTGCCCAAAGTTACCCAAGTAATAAGTAGCAAAATCAGTTTAAACAATATTAAAAATTGTGAAGAGATAGAGGGAAGGAGTTAACTGAAACCTAAAAGGTGCTCCTATTTTCCTCCCAGTCATAATCAAAATAGATTCTACTTTTCCCAAGGTATTAACAGAGACAGTTCCTTTTGGCTGTCTGTAAGATGTGGCAGTCAGCTATGAATCAAGTCCATAAGCATGACCAGCACAAACTAGTCTTCTCTGGTCCAGGAGTCAGGGATTAATGAGTACATAACCTTCCCCAAACTCAGCTTTTACCTTTTTCATGTGATCTGGTACGAGACAGAACAGGACCGGACTTTGAGAATGTCAACTCTTTCTGCCTGCCAGTCATGGCCCTGCTGAATACACAGAATGAAAAAAAAATCACTATTCTTTTCTTTTAATAAGTTCCCAGATTTCCCCACAATTTGAAACATGGCCACCTTCCTCACAGCTCACTCTCTCTCTCTCCTCCTGCCCCCCACCCCCAGCTAACTTCCTAAAACTATAAATTATAGATTAAAAAAAAAAATCTGCACTAGTGGAGAGTTTCTATTCTAGGATTTCTCTTGCACCAAATCACAGGTCCACACCCAGACCCAAAACTGAAACAAGAACACACCTGTTTGTTCCCTGAATTGTAAACAAACCATCATTTCTCCAGGAAAGAAGAAATCTCTAAGAACCTTCACAAACACCAGATCTATCTTGGTAAATAAATACATGTGGTCCACTCTTTATAGTGTATTTATGTGCATGTATACCAGCACCCAGGGATGCACTCAGCACATAGAAGTGGGCATCTATCTATACACAGATAGCAGGTCCTGACATTGGAATGGAGCCAGATCTCTAAAGCCAGTTTTTCACATTATGAAAGCCCTTCATCCTTTCCAAGTGGAGAGGAGTTTGGACATAGAATTTTCCAGGCTGACAAAAAGCACTTTATTTTCACTCTTTTGTTGTAATGGTAGATTTGAAACCCCTTTGCCCTCTGCACGATATACCTCAGAGTTACTTTATGTAACTGCTTTTCATTGTGCTTTCTCCAGTCTCTGGAATAATAGGCCACGATTTTAAAGTCAGAGAAACCTGTAGCTGCTGTGAAGCCAAGTCTTGTCTAAGTATCATTACCCTGACTCTTACCCAGTGCTTCTCTAAGAGGTTTCAATTAGAGAAGGTAGCTCAGTGCTCCAATTGGATGGCCCCAGGGAGCAGCAGTGAGTGGGCTGCCACATCAATAGAATTCTAACTCCCTTTGCAGACCTACAACATCGAAGAGAGATTTAGGAAGCTGAAGAAAATGAATAGATAAGAGAGAAGACTTTTCTTTTTTATTGAATGATCCTGTAATCATGCTGCCTTTTAATCATCCTTTCCATCAGTAGTGAAATAGAAAAAGGAAGTTTTAAAATACATGTTAATGGAAAAATTCCTTCATCTGCAGGAATAGACTGTGTTGTACCCAATGAGAAGATAACAGGCTATTCCCTGTGCTTGGTAAGCACTCCCTCCTCACCTTGGACTCTTAAAATCTCAGACTTCCTTTAGGCTTCAATTCATGGGCTACTTATAAATCCTTTTCTCATCCTCTTCATTGCTAGTGCTTTCTCCTTGCTCAACTAAACCTATCTATATTTATCTCTATGTATGCCATAGTACAAGGAGTAATAAGTGGACAAGATGAGACTGTTTTGTTTTTTAATCCCTTGTACCTGCCACACACTGTAGGCACTTAAATAGTTGGGGAGGGGGAGAGTTGTTTTGTTTCTGGATTTTTTTCTTGATTTTTTTTCTTGTTTTGCATTAGATGATACTAGACTTAGGGATTTTGGTTGGGTAGAAATAGATGGGATCAGTACTGGAAAGA
The DNA here is from genome assembly GCF_048593235.1 of Sminthopsis crassicaudata. NCBI lineage: Eukaryota > Metazoa > Chordata > Mammalia > Dasyuromorphia > Dasyuridae > Sminthopsis > Sminthopsis crassicaudata. The sequence continues at coordinate 440,635,505 of NC_133619.1, forward strand.
ATCTTAGAAGGCAAATCCAAGCCCTCACTTTACAGATGAGGCAACTGAGGTCCAGAAAATTTCCAAAGTCATAGTGTCTGAGACAAGATTTGAATCTAGTTCTTCTTGACTTCAAGTCCAGTGCTCCATCCTCTATGCAGCCATGACTCTGATTATATAAGCTGAGCTAGTTGTCAACTGAATGGCACAGTGGATAGAGCACTGGGCTTGGAATCAGGGAAAATTCATCTCCCTGAATTCAGATTCAACCTCAGAAACTGGGCAGGAAACTTCCTGCCTCCATTTCCTCATCTGTAAAATGAGCTAGAGAAGGAAATAGCAAACCACTCCTGTATCTCTGTCAAGAAAACTCCAAAAAGAGTCACAAAGATCCAGACATGATTGACATAACTGAACAACAATTTGCTTTCTTGGCAACTCTCTGTGACTAAAAGTAGCAGAGATAGTCCATTGAGAAAGTTCCCTCACTTGGGAATTCTTATACCACTGAAATCCCAGATCCAATCTGTATTCATATTCTTGGGAGAAAAGAAAGAAAGGGATTTGCAGTTAGTCCTTTCCCTGATGATAATTCAATGAAAATTAAAAGAGACCCCCCTAAATATTCCAACCAGTGGAGGAAAACAAGCTACATTTATACAAACCATAATGAAACAGATTCAGTAGACATCTTTAAAATGGAGAAATTGGCTATAATGTCCCTTCACCTCTAAGTTTATAATCTTATGATATAGCAAATGTCATCCACTTAGACAGTTGTGTAGATTTTTTTCCTCTCTGGAACTCTCCCAATGGAGTCAGGGAAGATTCATCTTCCTGAGTTCAAGTTCAGACATTGAAATGTCCATCTACAACAGTCAAGTCAAGATTAAACTCAGTGCCTCAAATTTTTGTTAAGGGCATTGATCCAGTGAAATGAAGATAGCTTTGGAATTCTGGCTATTCTATTTATTAGATACACTTGGACAAGTGACAAACTTTCTGGTCCTCAGTTTCCCCCTTTGTAGAATGAGGGGATTTAATATTGCCTGTGGCTGATCCAAAGGCAACTATGGCTGTGTGACCCTAAACAAGTCACTACCTTCTATCTGCCTCAGTTTCTCCATCTTTATAATAGTACCTACCTTGCAGAATATTGCAAAATATCTGCAAATTACTTAATGGAATGCCTGGCCTGAAGTGAATACTATATAAATGTTAGCTATTATTAGTATTAAGTGGATAGAGTGCCACACTTCGAGTTAGAAAGGCTCATCTTCATTAGTTCAAATCTAGACTTAGATTCTTACTATCTATGTGACTCTGGATAAGTCACTTAATTCTGTTTCCTCATCTCTACAATGAGCTAGAGAAGGAAGTGGCAAACCACTCCAGTATGTTCAGAGGCTTGATCTACTGTTGATTCTAAGGAAAGCTTGGAAGAGCTCAGCCAATATCCTATTTATTCTCTGCCATTTTAGCATTTCTCACATTGGAATATATTTACCAAAAAAACCACAAATGGGATTGCAAAGAATAGGACATAATTGAAATGACTCAACAACAAAATATACAAGGTAACCAAATAATCATAACTTCCTATTTTTTTTGTCTATCAGGGCTTTAATCTCAAATATCTACTCATTTTATAACCTTGAACACTTAATCTTTTGGGCCTCAGTTTCCTCACCTGTTAAAATATCCTCCTTTTTGTTTCCTTTTCTGCTACAATGTTAATCAATATTACAATTACCTCTTCAGAAACTGCTCAGATTACAAGAAGATTGTCTGCTTAGTCCAAGACATTTTGTAACTATTTGCAAAATGAATTCCCATTATCAGCAGATGAAGGTCTCTCTCTCTCACTCTAGGAATTACAACAGGTGGTTAGCTTCTTCAGCAAGCACATAAGGTTTCTGACCTTCACTGCATAGTTGTCTATAACTGGCACCAGGAAAAGGGCAGCTCTGTCTTTCTTATCATGAGTGCAGAAAGCTCTCCATGGGAAGATCTCCATGTGCTGTACAGATGTGCTTTGGTGAGCAGTCCTCCTGCTTTTTATTGAATCATATATAAATCTTTTACTAAAGCAACAGTAAGGATTATTTGTCGTGTGTTTTTGCCCATTTTGGAGTTCAAAATGCTCTTCTTTCACAGCCCTCATGGGAAGAAAGATCTGAAGAGGATGGAAAATTCATGGTTCCTGCATCCAGTAACAACCTTTGTCCTCATCAGATTCCTCTCCTTTTGGGAAATCTTGATATCATATTTTCATAAGAATTGTATGCATCTAGTCATTTAAAAGGCCTTTTAAGCAATTTGCTTTGAGAATTTGAAAAAAAATTTTGTGATTCTCCTTGAGATCACTGGATGGAAACAGGCCATAGTAGGTACCAGTAGTAAGAAGGACAGGAAGCTGACATACCATTTAGACAGAGCTTTGTGGGACACCACTTTAGCAGATATAGCAGCTACTCTGCATGTCTGCAAAATGTTCTCTGCTTTGCTAAGTTTGACTAGGAAACCCTGAAAAGAGTAGCTCTCACTATCCAGACTTGCTCGATGCTAATACAAAACCCAAGGCCAAGTGGAGTTGCAAGATAAAATTCTTAGAATCCCAAATTTACAATGGAAGGGACCCTCCAAATTAGTTGTTCCAATTCTTTCACTGCACAGAAAAATAAATTGAGATCAAGAGAAGAAAAATACCTTGTTAAAGGTTACTTGAATAATAAATCCCAACTCTCTTCTGTAGCATCCCTTTCTTTCCCCAAATAGTTGGAGTGCAGCTAAGTTAGAGACCTGCGAAATGGGACTTCTCAGTGTATTCTAATTCAAGAACTAAGGAGGATGTGATTGTATGTGAAATGAAAGTCTCTCTTCATCCTAGAGGAAGAGAGACAGAAATCTTAGCAGAAGTGATGATTGATGGCAGCAAATACTAGATGGCTAAATTACTCTACATGTACTGCTGCTATTGTCACCATCAAATGGCTAGGAAGGGGGACAAAGGCCAAGATAAAAATAAGTCATTTAAACTTATTAGAAATAATCAAATTAACTACAAAGGACATGTAAAGGAAGACACTATTTGCATCCAAAAAAAGAACTGTGGAATAGAAGTATATATAGAATGATTTTATATATACATATATATGCATATACATATAGATACATACATACATATATATGTATTTGTGACTAATGGTAGCCATCTCTAGGGTGGGGATGAGGTGAGGAAAAAGAAAAGGGGGGGAAAGAAAGTCACATGATAACTTTATTAAATTTTAAAGGAATTGTATACAATAGATTTATAATTTCATGTACAGTCATCTCTTTTTTTTAAATTCTACTATGTTATGGAAATACTTGCTTTATTTCTTAAACTGAGAATAAAATAAATATTTTTCTTAAAAAACATAAAAAAAGAAATGGAAATAGAGTGATAATAGTCATCCCTGGTACCTGGACAAAAAGTGCTAAGATAACTATTTTTCTTCTCTTCCTTTCAGTTTCTCTCTTGTTTATTCCTAAAAGATTGCCCCCAATTTTTGTACATTTAAGAATTTGTTTTGTTTAAGAGCCTTTTTGCCATTAAAAAAATAAATTGGCTTACCTAATATTGCATGGTTATTCATTTCAGTACTGATCCAGTATATGTATCCTTGGAAGTTACATCGAGGAAATATTCTAAATCATACAGGAGAGAATAGCAGGACATAATGTACTGAGATATATAGTCTTGAAAGAGAGATAGATAATTTTTTTACCAGAACTGCCAGCTGGGGACTTGGAATGAATAAGATAGATTTTATTTATTCATATTTATATAGGCTACTAAAGTAGAGAACATGTGGACCCAGTTTTCTTTGGGCAAGAGTCTGAGCTTAGAAATTCTGGTGGAAGAAAATTTTTAAAAAGGCCCCTCTGATTTTTCCCATTGTTCACCATGGTTTAAGAAAAATCATCCACTATGGGATAGAACCAAAGATGATGACTTGAAAGTTACATCTAAAAGAAGGAGTTAGCAGCAAAGGGTGCAGCTCACATAGGATGGGGAGCCAATCAAAAGAGAATTACTAGCACAATCACCAAGTTTTTGTCCTTTAACCCATATCCTTCTAGAAGAATATTACTACCAAAGCTAGACTAATTTTACAGATGGGAAAACTGAGGCCCAAGATGGGAGAGTGATCTGCCCAAGATTACAGAGGCTTTAAGTAGCAAAGATAGAATTCAAATCCAGTTTCAGACTCCAAGTCTAGTTCTTTCTCATCTCCTCACATACTGACTTTTCTATTATGTGTTTTCCTGCCCACAATCTTGTATTGGGGTGATTGAAATAAAATTAATAATCCTAATATTGCTTGGTAAGCATAGATTTAAAGAGAAAGGGAAGTAGCTTACCTGAAAGGAAGCCTATGGAATTATCCTTTCCTATAGATATTCATCTTCAAGAAATGAACATTTTGTCCCCCTAAGTATAGCATTACTCTGAGCAGAGTCAGCAATTCTAATTTTCCAATTCTTCTTTGCCTACACTCTTAAAAGGATCACCACCCTTCTGTCTACACTTGTCATTATATCACCCATCTTTCAACAATCAATGGTTTCCTAACATTTTTAGATTTCCATATTTTTATATGTTATTTTTCATTGAATACATTTATGATGGTGGCTTTCCTGAAGACAACTAATGAGGCAGCTTAGTTTTGTTGTTGACATATCTCAAATTACATTTTAAAATGAGCTAATTCTTAAAACATTTCCTGTACACAACTAAAAGTAAGTCCTTACATTTGTAGAGTGCATTAAAGTTTTCAAATCACATATGTATGTATATGTAAATGTGAACGTATGTCTATAAGTATATACATATATATGTATCTTTTCATTTGGTTTTCATCATAATCCTATAAAATATATAGCGCTAATAGCTTACAGATGAGAAAATTGAGGCCCCAAGAGGTTGTTATTTGCCCAAGGCCACATTGCAAGTAAATGACAGAGCTAGGCCTAGAACCACATTTTGATGTCTAATCTAATGTTCTTTCCACTAGATCATATACTTAGTCTATAATACATGCATTCTCTTTACCTCAATCAAACAAAGTTCCGTTTTGACTCCTACCCTTACCTTCATCTTTCCCATAGTCCCTAACATTTTTTCTGGAATCTGTGTATTTTTCTCCACTTGCTGTAACAATATCATTATGTTGCACCTAAAACTAAAGTAACTGCTGTAAGCTAAGGATACAAAAACTGACTTAAAACAATAAGTCCAAGGGAATTGATCAGATGTGATGTGAAGTAATCCAGAAAACTTGTCTTTGCTCGAAGCTTCCCTGATATGTGAAAGATAAAGATCATTCCTATCATATTACGTGGAATTACAAACACTTGGCATAAGTTGGACGTGTTAAAATTGGAGGATGGTCTTTCACTGGACCATTGACTTCCTTTTCCCCCTGCCATAGCTTAAAGATCATACCACATGAAATACCACTTCCCTAGTTATATCCTGTGTTGCCCCTATCTACTTCCACATATCTCAAGTCACTCCTCTGCCTTCCTTGTGAGATAAGTAGCACCTTTAGTAAGGGTCAACTCCTTTCAGAAGAAGTATTTGGGGTATTCTGAAAAGTTAACAACTCTTAAAAGAGCTACTGAGCCCTTTCCAGGGGTGTGCTTCACTTTTGTTCTTCACCATTCATCCAATTCTCACCTGTGGTCTCAAGAAGTTATCACATACCCAGCAACCACATCTTAGTAAACCATCTCAGCAGCCTGTCAGTGAGCTAGGGGTAAGTCTACCCCAAGTATGTGAAGACTCTCCCAGTTGAATTGGTGGCAAGAATAATTTGTTTCAACATCCATGAAAGTCGCTGAAGCAGACACTGTAATGCACTTAGAATTTGGTCAAGCATCAAAGACACCAAGGTCATGCACTGCATCATCTCAATTTTTGTTCTACCACTGAACTTTGATGACTTGGATAGAGATAATGATGCTAAAGATTTAAATCCTCACTTAAATCCAATTCATATTCAAGTCAAGACATTATCTTAGATGTCAGTGGTCCTCTTTGAAAATGAAGAATAAACAATAACAACAACATTGCTTTTAGCATCACTGGCTGATCTACCTCTTCTGGGAGAGTTTTTCTAAGTCTCCAAAATACCTACAGTGGGACTGGGATACAAGAAAAAGAATAATCATAAATTAAAGTTCCATCTCGAGTGGAAGCCCCAGCCATAGTCACAGTGGAAAAAAATGGAAAGAAGGGCTGAAGAATGAAGAGTTATTTGCATGTGGTATAAAATATCCCAGTGGATAGCCTCCTCTAGGAAACAAAACCTATCCCAGTGGTGAAAAACAGTATTCAGGTGGGGAAGATGGGAGATTATGCTTTAGGTTGAATATAAAGTGCATCATATTCAATGCAATTCTAATAGATTTGTGATGGAAAGTGCCATCAAATCTAGAGAGAACTATGGAGACCAGATGTGGAACAGAGCATTTAACTTTCAGCCGTTATTGTTGTTTGTTTGTTTTCTTGGTTTCCTTTTTTTCTTTCCTGGGTTTTTTTCCTTTTTGATCTGATTGCTTTTGCTCAGCATGACGAAAATGGAAATATGGTTAGAAGAATTGCACATGTTTAAGCTACATCAAATTGCATGTCTTGGGGAAGGGAGGAGGAGGAAAGTAGAAAAATTTGGAACACAGTTTTGCAAAAGTAAATGTTGAAAACTAATTTTTTTGTATTTAGAAAAATAAAATACTATTTTTTAAAAAAATAAAAAATAAAATAATAAAGACCATCACATTGCTATCTGACTTGATAGATCTCCTCTGACACATTCTATGTACTGAATCCAGAGCAACACAGGACTCAAACTAGTTCCCAAATGATGAACTCAAGAGGATGCAGCCATACTTCACAAGTTTCTACCTGCCTCTTGCAGAGGGCTGGCCAAAATCATGTAAACAAAGAGTAAAGGGGAAATGATAGAGAAATCTCAACTGTCTGATCATATGCTTCCTCAGAATCCCACATGTATTTTCTACCTTACAATAGATGGGCTTGTTTGACTTGGATTTAAGACACCATGCAGCAAGGTTAATACCCTTCCAGTTCCCCCAACCCAGGTGAATAAAGAATCTTCAAAACTCATTTCTGATACATGGCCCCAGTTCAGGTCCCTGCTTCCCCCTTCCTTCCTCTGCCTTCCCATGGCTGGCACCCTTCACTATTTCTACTCTTAATGAAAATGTGGAGCTGTGAAGGCTGGCATAACACCAGTTACCTTTCCCCGAAGTTACCATCTTCATTCATTTATTCAGCATTTTTGAAATGTATGAGACACTGTTCTAGATGCTGGAAAATTCATAAGTAAAAAAGTATTTATTCAGCTCTTATTTGGGGCCTGAGTGATTGTAGGCACTGAGGGAAGTAGAGGGAGGAAAGATATAAGAGAAACACAAAATGTGTTTTTTCCCTATCTTCAAGGAATTTCTACCTAATTGAGGAAGTTAGAATTTTACATATGAAATAAAGAGCAATGCACATAGTATATATGTCATTTTCTGGCTCAAAAATTCCCTAATGTCTTTCAATTTCCTCTCTAAATATCCTTCCATGATCAGGTTTTTCCTATCCCTTAAAAAAAAGTCCTTTGATTATGCCTGTCCTATTAATTTCTCTTCTCCCTTTTATTGCCAAAGTTCTTGAGAGAAATATCTATATTTGCTGCCTCACCTTTTCAGATCAACCATTCACTCAAACACTTTCAATCTGGCTTCCATCCCTACTCCTCTCCTGAAACTGTTCTCTCTCTCTAAAGTGGCTGATGACCTTCTAATTGACAAATTCAATGGCCTCTTCTCAGTCCTTATTCTCTTTTCATCCAGTGCCAGATCTTAAGCATCTCTTATGTTTTCCTCAATTTTTCAAGTATCACAGACTATGGCTTAACAATCACACCTGTGAATTTTCTCAGTATGCTAGGAAGAAATTCATTCAGACCAACTGACTTGTGCTCATTGAGGGCAGATGGTGCTTTCATCCTCTCTTCACAAACCTTGGGAATCATGGCCCTGCAACTATTTTTGTTTTTTCCCAAATCAAACATAATTTTCCTTGGAAGAGAAAACCTGGTGGAAAATATGTTGAGCCAAATAAGAAAGCAGGGAAGTGTATTTGGAGGACAGTGAATAAAGCAGTTTAGCTATTCAGGAAGGAAAGTGGTGAGAGATAAGGGTAAAAGAAAAAGAGAACAGGGTAAAAAAAAAAAAAGTAAATAAAAGTAGAAAAGGGTAAAAAAAAGTTAAGATAGGTCAAGATTGTAAAATATCTTAAATTCAATCACCATTTTGTTTTATTATGAGCCTACTATATGCAAAGCACTGAACCTTGGTGATGAAAAGAGAAATAATAGATGACATGAATTAGCACTTAAATACATTACTTTCGTTGTCCCTCCCAACAATGCAATGACGTAAGGAATGCAGTGTTATAATCACTTCTACAAGTGATTATATATATATATATATATATATGAGTGATATCTCATTAGATAGAATAAGTAACTTGCCCAGGCCATAGAACTAAGAAGTTTCAGAGCTAAGATTTGAATTCAAATCTCTCCTAACTCCATTAGGGTTCATTCCATTATACTACATGACCCTCAACAAGCTTATACTTCAGTAGGAGAGAGAAAAATATATAGTCAAATAACTAAAAGTGGAGAAATACATAAAAGAAGTACCAAAAAAAAGTACTATTCCAGAGGAAAAGCTATATCTTTCTAGAGTAACTAAAGGAGCAAGAAGATGGCATTTGTGTGTGCCTGAAAAAATGAATCACTTTCAATAGGTAGAAATGAAGAAGAGCAAAAGCATGATGGTGGAAAAAAATTCATGAAACAATCCTGTCTTGTTATATCAATTAGATTCTTAGGTCCTTGAGGAGTAAAGTTCATGTTATAATATTCAATCTCTATCTTTCTGATGATTTTTAAAAATCACTTTACTAAGCACGTTCACAATTATAATTTCCTTTGTTTTTCACAATAATCCTGTGAGATATAAGTAGGACAACTGTTATTTTTCCCATTTTTTATATAAAGAAAGTGAGTCTTAGAAAGGCTAAATGACTTGGCTGACTAGTAAAAAAGTCAGGAAAAGGAAATTAAATCAACTCCTTAATACTATTCTCCTCCTCCTATACCACATGGTCTTGATCATATTCTTCTGTTTTATACAAGGGAAGTGTTTGATAAGTACTTGATGGTTGTTTTTTTTTAATTAATAATTTAGTGTAGATTGTAAGTGCCATGGGAATTCAGAAATGAGAAAATTTGACTTCACTACTAGACTGTAAGCTCCATAAGAGCAAGCACCATCTTTACTCTAAGATTTGTACCCCTTTCAAGCCTAGTCCTATACTGCTTACACACCATGGGATATACACATTTGTTAATGAACAGAATTAATTCATTATATTGAAAAGCACAGTTGATGTGAAGAGAGAGAGGGGATTGTTTGTTTTGGTTTATTCCTTTATTTATTCATATGTTTCTGTCATGTCTGGCATTTTCTTGGTTAAAATACTAGAGTGCTTTGTATTTTCTTCTCCAGCTCATTTCTCAGGTGAGGGAATGAGGAGAACAAGGTTAGATGACTTGTCCAGATCCATATAGATAGTAAGTGTCTGAGTACAGAGTTGAACTCAAAGAACTCAGCATTCTATCCACTGAACCAACCACCTAGCTGTGCAAATAATAATACTATTTACCTCACAGCATCATTGTAAGGATCAAATCAGATAATATTTATAAAGTGCTTTGCAAAACCTTACAACACTAGATAAATGCTACTTTTTATTATTATTAAATTACAAGCTCAGTTTCACCCTCTGGAAGATAGAGATAATAATACCTATGGTTCCTTTTTTCCTTCTCCTTCTTCTTCTCTAACTATACCCCAGCATATAGACTTTGTAGCTCACTACTTCCATCATCCATGTTGGTGATTCTCTCTCTGAGATGGTTTAAGTGCCATCAGGAACATAAAGCTGAGGGTCAGTAGCAAGAAACACTGTAAAAACCCAATCCACAGTCCCTCTGACCTCACACGAAGCATCTGACAGCAAAATGCCAATCACCTCTCTAAAGAAGTGTTATTCACCAGGACATGGGCCTAGATGACCACTGTGAGCATAGAAAGTATGGTTAAGGAAAGAATGGTCAAGGATATTTCCTCAAAGTCACTTTGACAGTATTTCACAATTTATTGCCTTGGAAAGCACAATTCTACTAAAACAGGATAGATAAGAGAGGGAAAATAGAGTGGGGGGAGAGAGAGAAAATAGAGACAGAGAAAGAAAGAGAGACAGAGAAACAGAGACAGAAAAAGAGACAAAAACAGAGAAAGAAAGAGAAGAGGGAATGAAAAAGAGAAGAAAAGAGGTAGGGAGAGAAAGGAGAAAGAATGAAAAAGAGAATGAGGGAAAGAGAGAAAAGTGAGAGAATGAAAAAAGAGAGAGGGAGGAAAGGAGGAAGAAAAAAGAGGAGAGAATCAAAGAGAAAATTAAAACGTGAGAGGGTGTGAAATAGAGACAGAAAGACAGAAGAGGAGAGGAAAAAAGAAGAGAAGAGAGGAGAGGAAAAAAGAAAAAGGGAAAGGAAGGAAAAGGGAGAGCAAGAAAGAGAGCAAGTGAGAGGGAGGGGAAGAGAGAGAGAGACAGAGATAGACAAAGAGAGACAGAGAGACAGAAACAGAGAGAGGAGAGAGAGAGAAAAAAGAGAAAGAAAAAAAAAACATCCTTCCCACTACCATCATTCAGTTTTTTACTTATATCAATTTTTTTAAGTTGGTACAAGCTATATAAATAGATACACTTCTGGTACTTTGGCCTTTAGTTAATATCAACTTCCCATAAAATAAAAATTACATTGAATCATCAGGCTAGCTGAGGCCTTGGGAAGCCCCCACCCTTATCTATCCCTCTGCCTAATGACTGAAATATCTATCCCAGGTTGATGAGAACATACCCTGAGTGTGAAGCCTAATCAGAGCCACTCTCTGAAAGTTCAAAGACCAACACTGAAAAATCATCCAGACCAGGAGTTCTTTTATTAGGAACTCTCTGGCAGTCTGTGAAGCCAGTTCTCTCCCCACTGCCTCCCTTTCTAAGAATAATCATGTATTTAAATGCACAAAACTAAACATGTAGAACTACAAATAAAACCATTGATATCAAAATAGTTATCAAAATACATTTATTAAGAAAAATTCAAACCTCCCAGGTTAAGAATTCCTGATCTAAATCAAGTCTCTTTGGCTATAACATGGCCATCCATATTAACCATCGTGTACAAAGCAATTTGCTAGGTCTCATTTTTCTTATTAAACAAAAACAATAATAATATCTAGCTCCTCCTAATTCCAAGATGCTTTATATACATTATTTCACTTGATCTTAGATAAGATACTCTTGAGATAAGAAGGTCAGGAATGTTTATCCCCATTTTTAGATGTTCCTGAGTTTCAAGACACATGATTCACATAGTATCACATAGCAAATGGCAATGCCAAGCCTAGAACCCTCATCTTCGGATTCCAAATCCAGCATTTCTTCTTGCTGCCTCAGTGGAGAATGGAAAGACAGATGCACAGAGATTATATCATCTTTGTCTTCAACCAGCCTTTGTACAGCATTCTTCCTGAAGTACCACGTGGGTCAGGGGTAGGGAGGAAGGAAATATGAGTTCTTTAATCTATATTCTGAGCATGGAATACCTAACATCAAGGTGGATGTAAAGGTCATATTAAGACACTATATGCACATAAGAGGTCACTGAACATTTCCAACTTGCTAAATCACTGATTTGGGGGAGGGGCTAGGGGCTGGGAGCTACTGTAATTAATTCCACAAAAAGCATTTCTTCTCCTGCTCTATCAGCCTTTCCACTAATTCATCCCTGTCTGAAAGATAATTACAAGATCACCTAGTATGTCAAGAATCCAAGACAATTCCCCACAAGCCAGCCAAATGAGGGAAATGTGGATGGAACCATGTGTGAACTCAGAATCAGCTACAAGCCAAGACCTCTAACTTGAACAGTGCTAATCCAAATGTGCTGGTACAGAAAAGACTACTGCCTGCAGCGAAAACACCCTGGAAGAGGCAGCTCAACTATTATGGGAAAATGAATCAAACTTCACTGAGAGGACTGAGTCATAAGGACACTGCTTAGGTTGCTGATGCTTGGCTGCTCCTGGAAAAAGGAGGGTGGGCCAGACCCCATCTCCTTGTTTCTGTCTTCCCAGCCTCCCTTCCCTCAATCTTCACAACTGTTTACATACCATTTAGGTGGGAAACCAAGGCAAGGGGTTGTGGTGATGATGAGCCAAACGGCTGCTGAATTATTACATTACAACTATTGTATGCTTGTCTGGATTCCTTATCCTGAAGGATTAAGATGAACCAGATGGATGGAATACATAAAACCCACCCCCGCCCACCACTTTTTGGCAAGACATTCTCAGTGCATTTTAAATGCACAAAACATATAGCCTTGTTGAAAAGATTTATTTATTGTGGTTAGAAGAACCCTGTGATTTATTGCATAGTCAATAACCAAGGTTACTCCTGACAAACCATGTGGCATCCTCAGGGGCTAAGGGGTCACATCTGGATCCTCCTTTGTCATGTTTCAATGCTACATGAGGGGGAAAAGGGGGAAAAGGTACCTGCCATCAACTGGGGAAGAAGGAAGTAGGGATTTTGGCAAGGTGAGAGAAATAAAAAATCATTCACCTGTCCTGCTGTTTCTTCTCCCAACCCCCTCCCAAAGAAATGGAAATAGACAATTTAAGAACTAGACAAAACTGGATCCCCAAGTATTCTTGGGAGAGGAAGGACAGGTGATCTCTCTGTCACAAACCTAAACAAAGAGATTATCTCTAAGGTCCTTTATAATTCTAATATTCTTATTCTAAGGTGAAATTTTTAAATGGATCAGAAATTGTCAAAAGCAAATAAGGGGGTATAGGAACAAATCTTGGGGAGTTCATAAATCCAGGGTCCAAGACACTAATCTCAACTCACCTCAGAATAAAGTTCCCAACAAGATGATTGATTTCTATAGTGTAGAACAGGAAGCATCTTTGCACAAGAATTCTACTTTTCAAGCACAAATAGACATGAATAGACTAGGCTGAGCAAAATTGTGAAATCCCTGAAGGAGTTCTTTCTTGACTCCTAAACATGAATCTGTAACATACATATATATACTTATGGAGCTATTTGTGAATAGATAGATGTTTAGTGTTTTAAGGTTTGCAAAGTGTTGTATATATACTAACTTATTTTGTCCTCACAGCAAACTTGGAGGAAGGGAACTGCTATTATTATCCCCCTTTTTTTTAATATGAGGAACTGCATTTGGAAAGGTTTGGGAAGTTTAAAAGGCCTATTCAAAATCCATAGCTAGAAAGTGTCTAACGTAGGATTTGAACTCCGATCTTACAGATCCCATATCCACGCCCTATCCAATGTGCTTTTTTCCCCATATTATTCTTCCTTCACAGAATTATTTAATGTAAAATAGTGTACCCACCATAGCCCATCTTTACTATCTTTCCTGAGAAACTTCCTATTACAGGAAAAGATCCAATAGCTTTTACATTTTAACTGAAACTCATTCATCAATTTGTCTCCTCTCCTAGGAGTTTTCATTTGAATCTTTTACTTCCAGTTAAGAAATGAAAAACTGTATTTATTTCTTTTAACTTTGAACATAATGCAAAATGTCAGGGTTGCCATAGGCCATAGAAATAATTAATTCAGCTCTGTCATTTTAAAGATGAGGAAACTGAGGCCAGAGAATTTAAGAAGAAACTCATATAAGAGGTTTCTTCTGTAAGACAGAGGTAAAGATACAATAGACTTTAGGATCTAGTGGCAAAGTAGTTGGGGTCTAGTTCAGAAAGAATAAAGGAAGGCTATCTGAGATAGCCCCCTTTTTATCTTCTTCACTTAGCCCCACCTTTTTTCACTTTCATCCTTCTCCTCCAAGACTTCCATAAGCCACAGACAATTATTATTATGCGTTCTAAAACCTTTGATCTTTGCACCTATCTCCCCTTCAGATAACCTGCATAAAAGTAATCATAATCCCCTTTCAACTAAACTCAACCAAAAATAGATAGTCTCATGGTCTTGAGTTTTTGCATTCTTAAACCCTTTAAGGTTAAATAATAAGAGAATAAAGAGTAGGCAATAGCTATTCAAGGATCTCACCAATGTTAGGAGTGGAAAGTAGAGATGATGAAAGCATATGAAAGGCATATAGGGAACACTAACCTTAAAATAGGAAGATGGTCAGAACAAGGGAACTTTAGCTTTTAGAAAAAAGATTTAGAAATTTTGTTTTTTACGGTGTATGTATTGAGAAAAATGATTGTTTTTCTTATATTTAATAACTTAGCTGTTTATAATTATTATAATATAGCCATATGTAATATAGTTACAATATAGCTGCTTAATAATTATTATATTAGGATCAAGGTTTTCCCCCTTCTCTGTTTTCTCATTCAGAAATCAACCAGTGTAGGAAATCTTACTCAAAGACTTACCCAGGTTAAGATCTAATAAAACAGAGTAAAAGAAATTTTAAGTTTGGGCTAATGGGACAATTTCTGCTTGTTGTATTTACTCAGAAAGGTCTAAGGAAATGTGAATTGACCTTTTTGTCACACAATTGATATGGAAATTGACAAGTCTCTTTGATCATTATTTAAGTGCTCCAAGTCACATACCCCCAGACCCTCATTGGAATATAGCCCAGCCCCTCACTACAATATTCCTTCTCTCAATAATTGTTAACCTATCAAAATAGACTCCCACCTTCAGGAATACTTTCTTCTAAGAGTATATAAACTGTGAGCCCACATCGATGAGGGGTCTTTGGCATTGGAAAGTGCCACTGACCTCCTTTTATTAATAAATTTATTAATAAATATACTAGCCTTAAAAATTAAATTATTGAATTACCCAGAAACAAGTCTTTGAACTTTTTATTGTTTTATGTTTTTCTGGTTAGGCATGTATATTAACTTTTTAAATACACTTTTCTTTATGAATCATATTGAGAGGAAAATTAGAAAGGGGAAAAGAAAGAAATAAAACATAAAAAAAAGAAGTGAACATAGCATGTGTTGATTTACATTCAATCTCCATAATTCTCTTTCAGGATGCAGATGGCATTTTCTATCTAAAGTTTATTGGAATTGCCTTGGATCATTGAACCACTGAGAACAACTAAGTCTTACATAGTTGATCATGGCACAATCTTGCTGTTATTGTGTACAACGTATTCTGGTTCTGCTTGTTTCACTCAGTATCACTTCATGTAAATCTTTTCAGGACTTTCTAAAATCATCTTGTTCATTATATTTTTATAGAACAATAATATTCCATTACCTTCATATACCACACCTTATTCAGCCATCTCCCAATTGATGGGCATCTACTCATTTTCCAATTCTTTGCTACCACAAAAAAGAGCTGCTAGAAACAGTTTTGCACTGGGTTCTTTTCCCTCCTTTATGATTTTCTTGGGACACAGACCCAGTAGTGGCCCTGCTGTGTCAAAAGGTATGCATAGTTTTATAATCTTTTGGGCATAGTTCTGAATTGCTCTATAGAATGGATCATTTCACAACTTAAACATCACATTATGAAAAAAAAATTTAAGAAGATATCATACCAAGGAAAAGTGTTAATGCTGAATAAAGATATTTGAAAATAAAATTAAATCAGGAGAACTAAAATTTTGTCTTAGTTATTTAAAGTAATACTGATTACAGTCATTTATGTAAATTTTCACTGACAATTACCATGTCATATCATATATACCATTAATCATATATTATATTAACTTTTCTGTACCTTTTTTTGTAACAGTAAGCTCTATGAATATAAGCTTAGTTTTCAAAGTTTTATAATAATAATAATGGCCCTCTGCTCATAACTTTAACAATTAAAAATAATATCCCATGATAAGATTATAGGCTTGTTGTAGGCAGCCTAAATTCTAAACCTTTCTTTCTTGGAAAAAGAACTAGATTTGAAGTCAAGAGACCTAAGTATTTCAAATTCAGGCTTTAATAGTTTCTAGTTATGTGATGTTGGCAAAGTCAACCTCTCTGACCCTCAGTTTCCTCATATATAAAATGAGAAAAATAATATTTACAGTGCTTATTTCACAAGGTTCTTATGAGGAAAGGATTAGATATGTGAGGGAATTATCAGTGATCTTGTTCTCATCTCTTTTTTTTTATAAGGTTCAACTAGAAAATGATAAAAAGATTTTTTTTAGATGAACAATGCAACAAAATCAAGAACACAATAGAAAGAGATAGTTTAAAAAAATTAGAGATATCTAGTGAAAATGCTAAAATAGATGTGATAAAAATTAAAGAATGTTAAGGACTTAAAAGAAGCAGAAGAGACTAAAAAAAATTGGCAAGGACACAGAAAAGAAGTATACAAAAAAATCTTAACATTACCAATAACCACAGTGGTATAGTTACTGATCTAGAGCTAGACATTCTGGAGAATAAAGCCAAGTAGACCATAAGAAGTATTACTAACAATAAGGCTATAGAGGTTTTGGAATTCCAACTGAGCTATTAAAAATCCTAAAAGATGATGCTTTTAATATGCTGTACTCAATATGGCAGCAAAACTTAACAATGATCATTGAATTGAAAAGATCAATTTACATCCCAGCACTAAAGAAGGACTATGCCAAAGAATGTTCAAATTACTAAACAATTGTATTTATTTCACTTGTCAGCAAGGTTATGATTAAGATTCTGCAAGCTAGACTTCAGCAATATGTGAACCAAGAGTTACTAGAAGAGTAGGCTGGTTTTTGAAGGGCAAAAGAACTAGAGACAAATTGTCAACATTTGCTGGATTATGGAGAAACCAAAGGAGTTTCAGAAAAGCATCTACTTCTGCTTCACTCACTACATGAAAGCCTTTGTGTAGATGGCAACTAAATGTGACACCTCAAATAGAGGGGAGTACCAGATCATCTTACTGGTTTCATAAGAAATCTGTGTTCAAATAAAGCAGCAACAGTTGGAACCAAACATGGGACAACTGATTGGTTTAAGATTGGGAAAGTAATATAATAAGGCCGTGTATTGTCAACTTATTAATTTCATTTATATGCAGAGTACAACATGCAAAATGCCAGACTGTATGAATAGAAAACCAGAATCAAGGTTGCTGGAACAAATATCAGTAATCTCAGAAATGTGGGTAATATCACTCTGATGGCAGAAAGTGAAGAGGAAATAAGAAGCCTCTTGAGGATAAAAGAGGAAAGTGTAAAATCTGGTTCAAAGCTTAATATCAAAAAACTAAGACCTTGACAATGGGTACCATTACTTCCTGACAAATAGAAGGAGAAGAAATGGAAGCAATGTCAGAGTTAATATTCTTGGTTTTCAAAGCAGGCAATGATTGCTGCAGCCATGAAATTCTATCTGAAGAAATTAAAAGTTACTTGCTCAGAGTGAATGTTGAAAACTATCTTGGCATGTATTTTGAAAAATAAAAAGTTACTATTATTTTTTAATTGCTACTTGCTCCTTAGAAGGAGTGCTATAGCAAATCTGGACAGCATACTAAAAAGCAGAGACATCCTCTTGCTGACAAAAATCTGTACAGTCAAAGCTGTGGTTTTCCAGTAGCAATGTATGGGAGTTGAACTATAAAGAAAGCTGAACAGCACAGAATTGATACTTTAAAATAGTGGTAACGGAGAAGACTTTGAGAGCCCCTTAGACAGGAAAGAGATCAAATCAATCAATACTACATTAATCAAATACTAAATCAATAATAAATTAATTCAACCTATTCACCCGAAGGTCAAATACTGAAGCTGAAATTTAAATACTTTGATCATATAATGAGAAGATAGGATTCACTGGAAAAGACCCTAATGTTCTGAAAGTTTGAAAGAAAAATGAAAAGGGATCAGCAGGGAGTGAGATGGATAGAAAGTGTCATGGAAACAATAAATATGTACTTGGAGAAATTTTGAGAGATAGGGGAAGATACAAGGGCCTGATGTGTTTTGATCCACGGGTCCATAAAACGTCGGACACAACAAAGTGATTGAACAACAACAATAAGCCAAAAACTAAGAAAAATTACTACTCTGTTACTATTCTCCTAGAGTTAATGATTTGCAGACTATTGTTCAAATGGATGAAATGTCTCTTTTTTGTAATTGATTAATAGTATTGGTTATGAGGCCATTCTCCTTAGTAAAAATGAAAATCATCTTTGGGACAATTCCTGTAGAAGACAGGACAATGGGGATATTATATCTTCCTCTTCCTATCTGGTATTACTTTGTTCCTATAGGTCTCTGTATTTTGCAAGCTCTTTGTTCCGTGTAGTTTGGAGATTATGAATAGTCATTATAATGTCCTTTATTTGCTTTTCAATTTGTATGGATTAATATTTTGTCCACGTAGTTGTCAGCGATAATTCTATCAGTTATGATCAATTCTATAAAGTGTGTTTATTGAATTTTCAAGGATATTTTGGAATTTGTATTTTTCTGTTCATTTATAAAGGAGAACAAGCTTAAAGTATGTGATTCTAGCCACACAATTTTGTCTTTCTAGTTATCCAGTAAGTGCCAAATGTTTATAACCTACAGTGCTTTGTTAATTTACTGCATAAGCTGCAGTGATCAATAAATCCAGAATCCTTAAAAATCACCTTCCTTTAACATCTGTTGGTATTGATTTTATCCTGAAGTGCTATAATAAACTCTTCCATTTTTATAAACAAATATTCATGACAACTATTTGTTTAATACTTCATTGTTAATATTACTGTTTGAGTTAATGGGGATGTTATTCATGGAGTTTCTTTTGCTTTCATTCTTTTGTCTAATTCATAGGATCCTTCCAGAGGAACTTCATTTTCAGTTAGAGCTGACAAATAAAGTAGTAGCATACTTGACATTACTTACTATAAAGTCTGTTTACTCCAAGAGTATGTTGTCTGAGAACATGTATAAGTGCTTTTCTTCTTATTTGACAAGGAAGTGTTCATCTTTCTATAGATATTTTGGGATTCTAAGCCATATATGTTCTTAATATTATATGTATTTAATACTTTGGGATTCATTGTTATCCATTTTACATGCCACATTTATGTATTAAATTGGGATTGCTTAAGTTTTAAATATTCTAAATATGTTCTTCCAGCTAAGCTTTGATTTCAGGATCCCATGGTATTTTTCATACATTCATCCTCAGCTTTTTCTTTCCTAGTCTTACAATCAATATATATTTTCTGGAAAAGACAAAAATATTTGTAAGTATTGCCTTCTTCTAGGGATATACTGGAGCCTACTTTAACCATCTTCTAAGAAACAATTGTTAAAATTTCAATGTGAGCATTTGAACCTCAAAAATCTTCAACCATGACAAATCAGAATTTTAATTATTGTTTCATTGGTTTCTAGAAAATATCAGTGATGCAGATTAAATTTAATGTGTGCATGCATTTTCCCCAGAGAGCTTGATTATTAAACACTATTATTCTAAAAACATTACTTGTGTTCAGCAGAGGTTAAGTCCTAACTAAAATCCCCTTCTATAAGAAGCCTTCCCAAACCCTTTTTAATTCTAGTGTCATTCTTAGTTTAATTCATTTATTTTAATTATTTTCTATTTATTCTGTATATAGCTTGCTGAGTCTAGCTATACTTATTTGCATTTGGAGGCTAGCAGCACAGATTATGGCATATGAAGATAATTGAACAAATTGTAAATAACAATAATAATAAAAATAATAAAAGTGTCAATTTCAGAGAAACTTAGAAAGACTTGTATGGACATATTCTCTATTCACTGAAGTGAGAAGATAAAGGAGAACAATCTATACTATAAGAACAGCATGGTAAAAGCACTATTTTGAAAGACTTAGGAACTTGATCAATGCAACAATCAATGTGATTCCCTTTTTAATCCAATAATGAATTTTGCATAAACTTAAATTTCAAATACAAGAAATTTCCAAGTTAGGGAAAGTGTTGACATTAAGTGTTGATGTCCATCAGCAAAATATGGTGGTGTAGTTCAGGACTATTTTATCTCTTTGACACAGACAAAAGGAAAGGTAGAAAATTCTGCAAATTAGGAATAACTTTGGAGTCAGAAGACATTTTGCATGGGTAAAATCTCTGGCCCCTGGTGGTTTGGAAGGTGGCCAACAGCTGAAAGGAAACCTACACTGTTCAACTTAATTCAACAAAGATTTCTTAGGTGCCTGCTAGGTGCAAGTTCTGTGCTAAGGTTGCAAAGGAAAAAGTAAAGTTGTTTAGCTGATTAGCAGGATCACATTCCTTGTGTTCTATAACAATCCATAAACTAAAGTATCAGATAAAATGTTGATGACTTAATTTATTGCTTTGAGATTTATAAAGCTATTTTGTTTTAATAGCTCTCTGAAATAGATTGTGCAAATATTGTGCCTAACTATGGAGGAGAAAACTGAAGTTCAGAAAGGATTATCCTCTGTGATTTGTCCAGGATATACCAGAGCTAGGTTTCAAAATGAGGTCATCTTATTTGAATGCAGAGCAGTGATTTTTCTGTTGCTTGGGCATACCTCTAGTATATAGACATATAACATATATATATATATATATATATATATATATATATATATATATATATATATATATATATATATATATGAAGAGCCAAATGAGAAGCACTACCTAGAGAAAAATTATTGATACCAGAAATGAAAGAGATCTTCTTCCAGATGGAACATCAGCAATTAGTTATTCTAGGAATAGGATTTTTTCCTTCTCTTTCTGGTAATTTAAGCTCTATGGAATTATAGTAAAACAAGTATTTATTTACTTAGAAATTTTAAAAAATAGTATTTACTTGGTTTTGATCCTCTTTGTACCAAAATAATCATAAGAAATCTTTCCAAGGTAACAAAATTGAGCAACAAAGTTGGTACCCATAGATTCAGTAATTGCAGAACAAACTATGGGGAACAATTGTACTCTGAGAAATGATGAAAGAAGTTTCAGAGAAACCTAGAAAGACTTCATGAACTGTTGCAGAGTTAAGTAAGTAGAAGACTGAGAACATACACTAATGATGACATTGTAAAGAGAAACAATTTTGAAAGACTTAAAAATGTGGATCTACCTAGTTCCAGAATACTTATGAGGAAGCATGCTATCTACCTCCTGATGAAGGGGTCGTACACTACAAGGTAGAATTAGACATACATTTTTAACAGCCAAATCTGTGGATGTGTTGGGTTTGATTATGCTTATTCCTTATAAGGATTGTTTTCTTTTGTTTATTTGGAGATCTGGTGGGGAGAGGGAAGCTATTGATAGAGTTGCCAAAAATATAGAAAAAGAAGAAAAAATGTCATTAGAACATTTTTAATGTATAAAAGAGACAAAAGTTAGAAGAAACAGATAAATAGGGAAGTTTTTAAAGTAATATGTTAAATTTATCATACACTTGACAAAAACCAAGTCATATAAAAGTTTTATGTTTTCATATATATTATATATATATATATGTACATATATATATATAAAGCTCTATTTTGTATATAAATGTTATTTCTTGGTGTTCACTAAATTCAAAGTAAGAAATAATTTTAAAAAACAATAATAAATGAAAGGATCAGAATAGAGGATCCTGAAAGTATTAACAAATGTATTTTTAAGAAAAGAATAAATTAAAAACCATCAATAAGACTTTAAAGAAAGATAATATAAATATACAAAAACTATTGTCTTCAAACATTTGGAAAATGTTCAGATAAAAGAAGGGTTCTGGGTGCAAGTAGAAAATTATACTGTCCTCATTACACTGTACATCAGAATTGCATTTCATTGCTGTAGGACAGGCATATGCCATGGATGTGTTACACACTACATCTACATAAAGCATGTGGATAGAGACAGTCATGAAAAAACAAGTCACTTAAATGTTATCTAATGTTTCTGATCATTTCCAATCTTTTTAGGTATGTAGGGCAAGCAAGAGCTTGTGGAAGGGTGAGCCCAAAGAACAGGAAGGAACTTGAATAAATTCAGCAAAATTTCAGCCCCACAGCTCTATAAAACCTCAGGAGTGGAACACAGCCCTAGGCTACAGAGTGAGTCATTGCTTTTTACCTACAGATTCAGGGCTGTCTAGTTTAAAACTCTGGCCCTCAATGGCCAAATCAACAATGAGCAAGCAAGAAAGGTTACCAGCAGCCAAGTATGAAATGTGATGGGATGCAAGAGGAAAGGAAGATCGTAGAGCAGTTTTTCAAGGGACCAAACTGGTCAGTGAAGTCAGTCTCCCATAATGAGACTCCCTAATATCCAGGAGGGGAGTTTATGAGTCTGATTCTCAATTTAGATGAATCTATCCTCTATAAATTCTTCCTTTGCAAAGATATTTCAGACAATTGAGAGCAAGCATTTTGGTTTAAAATTATTTACAACAGGGCAACCACATGATACATGGGATAGAGTACTAGCCCTGGACTCAGAAAGATCTGAGTTCAAATCTGGCCTCAGACACTTAACACTTTTTAGCTGTGTGATCCTGGGAAAATCAGAACCCCAATCGCCTTGCCAAAAATAACCAAACTAAAATTATTTACAATTGATAAACTGCTGAGAAACAATTTGGTATGGTGGCTATAAAACCTGTCTGGCATTCTTTTTAAGTCCTACCTTTGACTCATTCTGGTCATGTGACCCAGGAGCAGTTATTTGAAATTCTCTGGGTACTATGTGACCTCTTCCATTGATAACATGGGTCTGCCTTATCCCTTATCAATGAAACACTGTGAAGCCAATCTCTTCCACTGGCAGCTGCCATTCTAAAACCTAAGTCTATATGAAAACCTCAGTACATTTTGCAAAACCATTAAAAAGAAGTGGATTAAATATAGAAGCAATGTGCTACAATCCCTGGCTTGGAAATCAGGAACCTAGGTTTGATTCCCATCAATGAAGTTTGCTAGCTGTGTGACTTTGAGAATCTCTCTGGACCTCCTCCCTTATTAGAAGTGAAGAATATAGCTCTGTTAGAAAAGGGGAGATGGGGATGAAATAAAATATTGTATTTACTTTGGAGTACAACCACTAGTTTATAAAAAAATTAATAATTAAATTCTCTATTCACTCTATCTACTATAAAAGTATTTTAGCTCCATTTTCTAAAAAAAAAAAAAATCAATATAAAAATCATTGCCTTTGTAGATTTGGAAAGAATC